>NC_057826.1:28127500-29377500 GCF_910594005.1 Cervus elaphus | reverse complement strand
GAGATTGCTCTAGGTGTATTTCAATTGCTTTTCTCATGTCCCTAGCAGAAACATGAAGGCTTTTCTTGGTTTTTTCACTCTAAGTAGCTGGTGAAATTCCTGGACATAATACTCATAAAAGTATGGGGGCTTTCCAGGACTGCATCAAACCAAAGAGCTTCTGCGTATCTTTTGAAAATAAAAAATATGAGGAAGAAACATGCAGAATAGAAAAAAATTAAATTAAGTTTTAAAAAGAATTGTAAAAGTTTCATGGAATCAAAAAAGTCCCCCAGAAGCCAAGGCAACTTCAAGAAATAACAAAGCTAGAAGCATCACACTTCCTGGTTTCAACATATACTACAAAGATACAGTAATCAAAACAGTACAGTATTGTCATTAAAAACAGACTCATAGACCAATAGAACAGAATCAAGAGTCCAGAAATGAACTCATGCATATTGTAGGGGAGGAAAATTTGCCACCCCAAAATGTATCTCTTTAGCATGTGGATTATTTCAAGTTGAGAACAATCAAGGCCCAAAAGACTCAGGAAGAAGCTTTGACTTTCCCTTTAACTGCCTGAAAGAATTTAGATAGAAGACATTTTCCAGGAAGGGAGATATCATCATAGATGACTATGGTGTGAGCTTGGTATAGTAGGTAGGAAAGAACCTAGCAAAAGTTGCTAAAATTTCTCTCTGTGACCCATTGTCTTTACCTGGCCAAGCAAACATTTGTTTACCAAACACTTGCTTTTCCATCTCCATGTGAATTGCCATCCTCACCTTTGTAGTCCCAAACCACTATCCCCATCATCCCTGTTTGTCTTTAGCTAAAGACTGGGTTTAAGGTGAGGATTTTGGCCATTTTGACAAATTACTCAGTCTTCCTGGGTCTCTCCTATGTGTTCATGTTACCAAACTTTTGTTTGATTTTCTTCTGCTAATCTGTCTCATAGCAACTTAATTCTTAGACCAGCCAGGAAAACCTTTAAAGTAGAGGAAAATTTCCTCCTCAACAATGCACAGTCAAGTAATACTTTGAAAATGGAGCCAAGAATACTCAAGGGGTATAAGATAGTCTCTTTAGTAAACAGTTGTGGGGAAACTGGATACCTGTATGCAAAAGAATAAAATTGGACTAAGTTTGGGCAACCATGAGTAAAGTTACTATAAACATCTGTGTGCAAGTTTCTATGTGAACATAAGTTTCACCACTTACGATTTGGGAAAATATCGAAGAGTTCAACTCCTGGATTACATGGCAAGAATATGTTTAGCTTTGTAATAAACTACCAACTGTCTTCCAAAGTGTCTTTACCATTTTGCATCCTCACCAGCAAGGAATGAGAGTTCTTGGTCCACATCCTCACCAGCACTTGGTGTTGTCAGTGTTTTGGATTTTGGCCATGGTAACAGGTAAATAGTTGTTTCTCACTGCTGCTTTAATTTGCAATTGTCTAACAATGCAGGATATCGAGTATTTTTTTCATATGCTTATTTGCCATCTGTATCTCTTCTGTGGTGAAATCTCTAGTCCATTTTTTAAATGAGTGCTTTGTTTTCTTACTGTTGAGTTTTAAGAGCTCTTCATATGTTTTGGATAATAGTTCTTTATCAGATAGATTTTGCAAATACATTCTCCCAGTCTGTAGCTTGACTTTTTCTCTTGATAGTGTCTTTTGCAGAGCATGTATGCTTTTTTAAAATAAAAATCATGTAACAAGCATTCCTCACATTACTATAAATATCTTAAAATTTTTTAATTGTGGTAAAATATGTATAATATAAAATTTACCATTTTAACCATTTTTATGTTACAATTCAGTGACAATAAGTACATTCACATTATTGTGCAACTATTGTCACTATCTGTCTCTGGAACGTTTTTATCTTCCCACACTGAAACTCTACCCTCTTCAGAATAACTACCCACTATCCCCCAGCAACCACCATTCTGCTTTCTGTCTCCATGAATTTTACTACTCTAGGTACCTCATATAAGTGAAATATGTAATATTTGTCATTTTAGGAAAAACATTTTAACCTTACAATTTTATTCAATGATGACATAATATTAAATATACATTGCTTATTGACTCATTTCCTATTTGTAAATGTGTTCATTGTGATTCTAATTTTTGCTTCAGTGCATTATATGTTTTATGCAACAGTATACACTTAGAATAGATTCCTGGTAGTGGAATTACTGAAAATGAAGTGTATGAGTATTTTTAAGAAACTTCATACAGTTTTCCAACTTACTTAGCAAAAGAATCTTATCAATTCATGCATTCCAAAGTAATGAAAGATAGTACCTATCTCACTATGTTCTAGTAAGTTCTTACTAGTATTATAATCTTCTGAAGTCTATGCAAATCAGGAAAAGGAAAAAAGCATCCTTTATCATACACCTATAACACTTGTAAGACTGACGAATTTTTCACTTTTATTAGTTGAACTCTTTTTTATGGAATATTTGTCCATATCTTTTCTCCAAGTTCCTAACGTATTCTTAATAATTTTCTCATAAATTTATATAAAGCTCTTTATAGAACAAAATTAACAATCTTTTATCTATCATATTTTCTGTATTTTCTCAGCATGTTTGCTTTTAAATTTTTGTTTCTTTTTTGACAGAGTGGTTTCCAGGAATTTTTAAAAATGGGATACACTTAGAAGAAAGAAGAAGAGTTATGGTGAACTTCAGAATTCTCTTACAGGCGTGTGACTACACAGGACATTAATTATTCATCCCTAAAGGAGTCAAATCTCCAAGACTAAGCTTTCTGCAACTAAGCTAATGCTTTTGCATAATATTTAAAAGCAAATTGGCAATTAACCTTGGAAAATAGAGCAATGATGTAAGATGACCTTTGCAATAAACACTGTTTAAAAGTCAGGTGGCTGCAGTCAGCTCCAGCTGGAACTGCTCTGTAACGTGTGTATTAATTACTCTCTATTGTTTTCAAAGCCAAATACAGCTAAAGGTCATTACTAATTTGTACCAAAGATTTCAGAGCAACGTACAGACCATAACCAAGATATACAACTTTTATGTTGTGAAACAAAGGCCAAACAGGTTGAACTGTCACTGTTTTCCATATAGGGAACCTTGTTTTTCTTAATCTATGCTTTAAGAAGAAGCATCTGTCCTTGGTAGGCCAGATAACAGAGTTTAGAGGAGACAAAAAAAGACCCTAAATGTAGAAAATATAAAATTATTACAACTGTGAGCAAGACACAAATAACCCTAGGACATTTGTTTATGCACCTGGGCCTTTATGAAAACTAGAGGAAAAGAAAAGGTGCATTTGTTGTGACAGTAACACTCCACTTTGCTTTGCAAGGGGAGGGAGTCCTACCAGGGTTTCTCTGCCCACACCTGACATGCAAGGGCATTTTGCAAAAGAAATCAGTGAGGATGAAAATTCAAGCCATTCAATGTCTGCATCACTCAAAAGGCAAAACTAGTCTCAGCTTCCTCTTCTACCCAAATTGGAATGAAGATTATAAGTCTGTGGGTTTACGGAGGACAAGATGAATGGTCCTGTCACAACCATAGTCCTCACAGTTTCTGAGATCTAAGAGTATAAACTAAGTCCTAGCCAGACTTATAGCTGTTCCATAAGCCCAGGGTTTATAAAGTTACAAAACTGAAAAGATTTCACCTTTATGCCAAACACTCAACAGGAAAAGATGGACTGATTTGGTTTTTTGTAACAATACTAAAATATTTGCTTTTATGTCATCATTTAAAAATCAGTTTTCACATAGATATATTATCTTATCAATTCATTCGAACCCTGCCACCATACTGGGTGCAGGCCATCTCTGTGTCTACAATGTGTGAAAGTGAAAGTCGCTCAGTCGCGTCCAACTCTTTGTGACCCCGTGGACTATTCAGTCCATGAAATCCTCCAGGCCAGAGTACTGGAGTGGGTAGCCTTTCCCTTCTCCAGGGGATCTTCCCTACCCAGGAATCGAACCGGGGTCGCAGGCAGATTGTTTACCAACTGAGCTCAATAAATGCTTTTTTAAATAAATGCATACCTCCTTCTTCAAAATTGACCACAAGAACTGGTCAGCCATCACATCTGAAATGTAAAGAAGTAACAGTGGTTTATTTCTTGATAAGTTACACACACAAAGCAGCATGATGCATTAGGTGAAAAGAGTTAATTATACTTTATTAAATAAGTCACATCAGTTACCATACCTTTTCTGCACTTAAGCCCAACCAATTCTATTTTTTAATGCTGTAACAAAATCTTATGAAATAATTATTATTAAAACCAGGTAAGTACAGAGCACAGAATCTAGCCCATCAGTTATCCCTAGGTTGGCTAGATGGTCATGGGGAAATGGGTAGTATTTGGAAGTTCAGGAGTATGACGTGATGCTCTATCAAGATTTGCCTCAGTGATACAAGGAGGGTCCAGGAGACACTATCAGAGATCTCTGCCATCCTGCTCTGCCCCAAACCCATAATTCTAGAAGCATAAAATTGAACATGGGAGTTTAAAACAATGTCAGTAGGCAAAATGTGCCTAAGAAAGAACACACGTTGAGAAAATCAAGGAATCCTATGCCAAAAATGTGGGCTGCTGCTGCTAAGTCACTTCAGTTGTGTCCAACTCTGTGCAACCGCATAGACGGCAGCCTACCAGACTCCCCCATCCCTGGGATTCTCCAGGCAAGAACACTGGAGTGTGTTGCCATTTCCTTCTCCAATGCATGAAAGTGAAAAGTGAAAGTGAAGTCGCTCAGTGGTGTCTGACTCTTAGTGACCCCATGGACTGTAGCCTATCAGGCTCCTCCATCCATGGGATTTTCCAGGCAAGAGTACTGGAGTAAGTCATCATTGCCTTCTCCAAAAATGTGGGCAAGATAGTATAAAGACACCAAGTGCCTGAATGAAAAATATTAATGTAGGATCATACACAGTATCCACTTCAAGACAAACAAATGAGAAAGTATTGGATACTTGGGATTGAGAAACTGAGACCACCAACAAAAATTACTTTGTGTTACCATTTATTTTTTTCAGTACTTCTTCCATGGCCCTTTAATTTTTCCCATTGTACTATAATATTCATAGGTTTGTCTCTCCCACTGGAATTTTAGCTCCTGGCATGTACATGGAAACACTGAAGATGATTTTTTTTTAAGCATTCTTGAAGGAATAAATTCATTTTACTTTTATGTTATTCCTATTCCCTCCTTTATTTTTTTTTTAAGAACTTAACTGTTTTATTTATTTATTTTATTTTATTTTTGGCCATGCCATGCAGCATGCAGGATCCTATTCCCTGACCAGGTATGGAACCCCTACCCCCTGCACTGGAAGTGTGGAGCCCTAACCATTGGACCACCAGGGGAAGTCCCCCTCCTTTATCCTTTAACTTCCTTTTTTTACTTTTACCCTTGTGAGGATAGAAATCAAAACACCTTAAAAAAAAAAAAAGAAAGAAATCAAAACACCTGTGGTCCGGTCCCGGATCTGATACTCACTCTCTGGATCACTGTATAACCTATCAAAAAAATAAAACTAATAACAATTGCCCTTCTCTAAATCACTGACAGAAATAGCAAATAAATTCTAGTGAAATCACACATGAAAAATCGATCAATAGAAAGAAATCAGCTAAATCAGCAATATTGTGTTTTGATCATTTTTATTAACTGACAACCATAGACTGGTCTGCAAAACTAAGAAACAATTAGGAAAACTTAGACGTGAATAAATAGGTGCAACAAGGGAAAAGTGATGAATTGTCAAGGGTTATCAAAGGACCAGTTAGTACACCAACAACTTCTCTTCTTTTCCCAGTTAAAAATCTAATATTACTCAAGGGGTTTTCTGAGAGGTTAAGTAAAACTAATCCCAGATTGGACAGCTGACCACAGAATATGTCTGAGTTAACCAAAGGCTCTGAAGGAGTTATAGCCCTTTAAGAAACCAAATTACTTACAGAAGCAACATTTTACAGACTTTCTTTAAAATAGGATTAAAAATAACATCTCCTTTACCACCACCACTCCCTCCCCACCAGCTTACCTCATTCTGTTCTAAGCCTAAAATATACTTGGAATCTGACTCTTCAGAAAATGTTAATAGTTCTCTAGTGACTTTCTCTAATGGGGTAGACAGAGGCATTATTGCTTAGAAATTGCAAGATTGCAATTCTAGGGCAAACCCCTTCAATAGGAAGTTGACCTAACTAGTAACTGGTAAATATGCATCATGAAAAAGAGAAACTGTAATAATAAGAGAAAAAGAAGGCCTATTTGGCTCAAAACAGTCATAGCTACTGCCAGAATTCCTCCACATTTGCAATAAAAAAATTAAAAGCAGGGAAAAATTAACTGCTTTCCTGTAAAAATGAACCTGCTCATTTGTGAAACAAATAAAACAAAACTTTATTTTGGTTTATGTGAGTCGTTGCTGCTCATAGGTATTATAGCTGTGAAATGTTTGCATATGCTATAGCAATAACACGTCTACATAAAAAGTCCAAAAGTGAACTAACTACCTTTTTATATCAAACTAATAGACTTGCACTGTTCTCTCATCTGAGCTCAGACTTTAACATTAAACTGCACTCTTGACATCACTTCTTGCGTGTCTCAAAGGCACCTTAAACTCAAATTCATTGTGCCCCAAACCAAAGTGATTATTTCTTTCACTCCTCAAAATTTGGTCCTCTTCCAGGGATCCCTGAGTGAATTAATCCACCATCCAACCAGTTCTACCAGTCAGAAACCTATCATGTTTGACACTGTCTTCTTATCCTACTGTACTCAGTTCATCACAAAGTCCTGTCCATTTTATCTCTTCAATGTATTTCAGATCATCTACTCCCTTCCATCTCCACCACCACTACCACCCTTAACCCACTATCTCTCTCAAGGACCACAGCAGTGGCCTCCAAACAGAGCTAAGTACCTCCACTCTGGTTCCTTCCAGCATGTGCTCCACATTTAGGCCAAATAATCATTTCAGAACACAAAACCCATCATGTCACATGCATATTCTGTTTAAAATCCTTAGATGTCTCCCCATTGCTCTTGGGATCAGGATAAAATTCCTTAGGATAGCCTCAATATCCTGCATGATCTGATCTCCACTCACCTCACCAGCCCCAATTCACACCATAATCACTCTTGCAAAGGTAGTAGTACCTCCAGGCATAATCTCTAAAAGTGACAACTTTCCAACAATTTCCTTTTAGATAATTTATAGACAAGGCAGTCATTATGACTTATAAAATAATGTTGGGGGGGGAAGACCAAAAGAAACAGAAAAAGTATGTGCTTGCTCCAAACTTGACGCAGCTGGCCTGAAGTACAACCCCCACCGCCCACCTCACACACACACACACACACACACACACACACACACACACAGATGTTAGAAAACAACCGCACCTCTGCTCTTTCTGTTTTTGCTCCAGCCATGTTGCCTCCCTCCTTGGCACCTTGGGGATCAGCTAGGATTCAAACGTTTATCTGATTTCTAAGGCAGTACACTTGCCGCCATTTCATCCTGTCTCACAAGAACAGTTTCTCCATGTAAATTTTAACGTTATAATAAGAAATCTTAAGCATACTTAAGATTCAGTATTTTTAGGAAAAGCTGAAAATATGCTCTATGCTCTATTCTCTTTTTAGTGAAAAATTTTAAACACACACAAAAATAGAGAAACCAGACAATGAACTCCCATATCCAAATCACTCACATTCAAGAATTACCAACATTTTGTGATTATATCATCTATTCTTTTGTTTGCTTTTCTTTGTGAAAGCATTTTAAATAAAACCTAAGAAAGCACATCATTTTATCCCCACGTGCTTGAATATGCTCTCCTAGAAAATATGGACACCTTCTTATGTAACCACTAAGCCATTATCATATTTAACAAAATTAATAATTCTTTGTTATCATCTAACATATAGTCTATGATCAAATTTCCATCATTATTTCAAAAATTTCTTTTTATATAGTTGGTGAATCAGGATCCAAACAAGTTCCACAAATTGCATTTAGTTGTCCTGTCTCTTAATTTTCTCATTCCCCCACCTCATGCCATTGACTTATTGAAGAAAGCAGGTTAATTGTCCTATAGAATATCCAAAATTCCAGATTTATCTATTTGATTCCATGAGGTAGCATTTTAACTTGTCCCTCTCTTCCTTTATTTCCTGTATATTGGATGTTAGTTCTAAATCCTTGATTAGACTCAGGTTCAACTTTTTGGCAAGAATATTTTTTAAGTAATGCTATGTACTTTAAATTGCATTTTATCAAGAAGTTCACAGGGCTCATTGTTCCATTTTTAATAATACTTACTATCATTTTCTTTTTACTTTTATTTATGAAAATTGATAAGCCCAACAGATACTGACCAAATACATACTAGGTATTTCCAAGTGAACTTCCAGGTTCTGGGCATAAAGAAGTAAACATGACAGCAAGCTACCTGCTATCATGAAGCTTTTCACCTATTATTTTTTTTTTTTTTTAATTTTTTTTAATTTTTTTATTAGTTGGAGGCTAATTACTTCACAACATTTCAGTGGGTTTTGTCATACATTGATATGAATCAGCCATAGATTTACACTTATTCCCCATCCCGATCCCCCCTCCCACCTCCCTCTTCACCCGACTCCTCTGGGTCTTCCCAGTGCACCAGGCCCGAGCACTTGTCTCATGCATCCCACCTGGGCTGGTGATCTGTTTCACCATAGATAGTATACATGCTGTTCTCTCGAAACATCCCACCCTCACATTCTCCCACAGAGTTCAAAAGTCTGTTCTGTATTTCTGTGTCTCTTTTTCTGTTTTGTATATAGGGTTATCATTACCATCTTTCTAAATTCCATATATATGTGTTAGTATGCTGTAATGTTCTTTATCTTTCTGGCTTACTTCACTCTGTATAATGGGCTCCAGTTTCATCCATCTCATTAGGACTGATTCAAATGAATTCTTTTTGACAGCTGAGTAATATTCCATGGTGTATATGTACCACAGCTTCCTTATCCATTCATCTGCTGATGGGCATCTAGGTTGCTTCCATGTCCTGGCTATTATAAACAGTGCTGCAATGAACATTGGGGTGCACGTGTCTCTTTCAGATCTGGTTTCCTCAGTGTGTATGCCCAAAAGTGGGATTGCTGGGTCATATGGCAGTTCTATTTCCAGTTTTTTAAGGAATCTCCACACTGTTTTCCATAGTGGCTGTACTAGTTTGCATTCCCACCAACAGTGTAAGAGGGTTCCCTTTTCTCCACACCCTCTCCAGCATTTATTGCTTGTAGTCTTTTGGATAGCAGCCATCCTGACTGGCGTGTAATGGTACCTCATTGTGGTTTTGATTTGCATTTCTCTAATAATGAGTGATGTTGAGCACCTTTTCATGTGTTTGTTAGCCATCTGTATGTCTTCTTTGGAGAAATGTCTGTTTAGTTCTTTGGCCCATTTTTTGATTGGGTCATTTATTTTTCTGGAATTGAGCTTCAGGAGTTGCTTGTATATTTTTGAGATTAATCCTTTGTCTGTTTCTCACCTATTATTTTAATGATTGATAGGCAGATTCATTTTAATGTTAGTGTTCACTAATGAATTTTACATACAGCTATGTATGTATAGACATACATATTTTTATATTTGCATGTATGTGTGTAAGTACATAGTCTTCATCTATTCCTCATACTTATTAGGTCTTGACTGACTTTTTCTGCCTTTTCATACTGTTTATGGGGTTCTCAGGGCAAGAATACTGAAGTAGTTTGCCATTTTCTTCTCCAGTGGACCACATCTTGTCAGAACTCTCCGCCATGACCTGTCCGTCTTGGGTGGCCTTATGCAGCATGGTTCATAGTTTCATTGAGTTAGACAAGGCTGTGGTCCATGTGATCAGTTTGATTAGTTTTCTGTGATTGTGGTTTTCATTCTGTCTGCCCTCTGATGGATAAGAGGCTTATGGAAGCTTCCTGATGAAAGAGACTGGCTGAGGGGGCTTTAGCTTCAGCTGAAGCTGATGGGCAGGGCCTTGCTCAGTAAATCTTTAATCCAATTTTCTGTTGATGGGCGGGGCTGTGTTCCCTCCCTGTTATTTGACATGAAGCCAAACTATGGTGGAGATAGTGAAGATAATGGCGACCTCCTTCCAAAGGTCCTGTGCGTGCACTGTGCACTCAGTGCCCCCGACCCTGCAGCAGGGCATCACTGACCCACACCTCCACCAGAGACTCCTGGACACTCACTGGCAAGTCTGGGCCAGTCTCTTATGAGGTCACTGCTCCTTTCTCCTGGGTCCTCGTGCGCACAAGGTTTTGTTTGTGCCCTCCAAGAGCCCGTTTTCCCAGTCCTGTGTAAGTTTTTGGTGGCTTTATGGTGGGGTTAATGGAGACCTCCTCCAAGAGGGCTTATGCCATACCCAGGTCTGCTGCACCCAGAGCCCCTGCCCTTGTGGCAGGCCACTGCTGACCCGTACCTCTGCAGGAGACACTCAAACACTCAAAGGCAGGTTTGGCTCAGTCTCTGTGGGGTGCCCTGGTGCACACAAGGTTTTGTTTGAGCCCTCCAAGCATCTCTGGCGGGTATGGGGTTTGAGTCTGAATGTGATTTTGCCCTTCCTACCATCTTGCTGGGGCTTCTCCTTTGCCCCTGGGCATGGGATATCTTTTTTTGGTGGGATCCAATGTTCTCCTGTTGATGGTTGTTCAGCAGCAAGTTGTAATTTTGGAGTTCTCTCAGGAGAAGATGAGTGCACATCCTTCTACTCTGCCATCTTCTTTTTGTTTTTGTTTTTTTCATTTATTTTTATTAGTTGGAGGCTAATTACTTTACAATATTGTAGTGGTTTTTGTCATACATTGACATGAATCAGACATGGATTTACATGTATTCCCCATCCCGAACCCCCCTCCTACCTCCCTCTCCACCCGATTCCTCTGGGTCTTCCCAGTGCACCAGGCCCGAGCACTTGTCTCAGGCATCCAGCCTGGGCTGGTGATCTGTTTCACCCTAGATAATATAGATGTTTCAATGCTGTTCTCTCGAAACATCCCACCCTCGCCTCCTCCCACAGAGTCCAAAATTCTGTTCTGTACATCTGTGTCTCTTTTACTCTGCCATCTTCTAAAGGTCCATCTACTCAAAGCTATGATTTTTCCAGTAGTCGTGTATGGATGTGAGAGTTGGACTATAAAGAAAGCTGAGTGCCAAAAAATTGATGCAAAAATTTGAACTATGATGTTGGAGAAGACTCTTGAGAGTCCCTTGGACTGCAAGGAGATCCAACCAGTCCATCCTAAAGGAGATCAGTCCTGGGTGTTCTTTGGAAGGACTGATGCTGAAGCTGAAGCTCCAATACTTTGGCCACCTGATGCAAAGATCTGACTCATTTGAAAAGACCCTGATGCCGGGAAAGATTGAAGGCGGGAAGAGAAGGGGGTGACAGAGGATGAGATGGTTGAATGGCATCACCAACTCAATGGACATGAGTTTGAGCAAGCTCCAGGAGTTGGTGATGGACAAGGAAGCCTGGCACCCTGCAGACCATGGGGTTGCAAAGAGTCAGACTTGGTTGAATGACTGAACTAAACTCACTGACTTTTGCAGTATCTACCTAGGCCATGACTCAAATCCCCTTCAGTGAGGATTGCTCCTCCCCTACAGTTGTACTAAATGATCTTGACCCCTTGACCATAGCTGATTTAACTCGGAGTAGATCCCTGACAAGATAGCCAATCATGATCTCTCTCCTAAGAATATGAACACAGAGGGAATGGTGGCCTGGGCTCTGACAGCTTTCTAACTTCCAGTTATCTCCTTTCTTGGAACTTAAATGACAAATAAATAACTTCATCTTGGATTTCATAATCTATCCCTGTTTCTTTCCTTTTCTTTTTGGCTAAGCTATTTCCTGTTATTTTCTGTTACTGGCAATCAAAACAACTTTAAGATATTAACTGTAACACATTGTGTGAGAAAGATCAGATGTCATTGTCAAATTATTTTTTCTTTCTTTTCAGATGAAAACTTTCTTAATGCTTTTCAACACAAGATTTTTGGCCAGCCCTGTGTGTAAATGAAGTAAGCTTCAGACCACTGAGTTGATTGGTGGTTACTACATTCAAGTGGGCTTCTCAGATGGTTCAGTGGTAAAGAATCCGCCTGCCAATGCAGGAGAATCAGGAGGCGTGGGTTGGATCCCTGGGTCAGGAAGATCCCCTGGAGAAGGAAAGGGCAATCCATTCCAGTGTTCTTGCCTGGGAAATCCCATGGACAGAAGAGCCTGGCAGGCTATAGACCATGGGGTGGCAAAGAGTTAGACACTACTGAGCAACTAAACAACAACAACAATAAACCACTAAAGGACACTGAGTACAGAGTATATTTCTCAGTATTATTTCTTATAACTGTATGTGAGTTACAATTATCTCAAAATAAAAAGTTTACTAAAAATTGAAAAAAAAATTTTTTTTCAATAAAAAGTGAAAGTGAGACCATGTCTATAATTTTTCCTTGAGATGTTAAAAGTCAAGAAAAAGAAGGACTATTTTGTGATGAAATGGTTGTCTATATCCAGTATAAACTCACCATTCTAACTCATTGTCAGGCCAAACAAAAACTCATTTTCACAGAATTAAAGTAAGAGTATTCAAGGACTTGAATAGGAAAACTACCCACTTCCTTTCTGTCTGGTAAGTTACTCTTCCTCTTTCTCAAGAGATTGAATTTGTAGAGCCCTAGGTTCTCCCACATAAACCTTCATGGGTGTCACTGGAAGATTTGAGACATATACACAAGAGAAGGTGAAAAGATGAGAGGAAGAAAGGCAAATGAAAGATGGAAGGAATTAGGGAAAAGGAAAGGAGAAAAAAGAAAGGGTTTTGTAAAAAAAATAAAAATAAAAAACATATTGAAGAGATTGGCTGACACTACCTTAGCCAACCAATCAATGTTAGTGTCACTAAAAGCAAGACATCCTGACAGTATATGCCCTAGAACGTGATGTAATTAGGAATCACACCCTACCGCCTGAATCTAATAAAGTCTTTGGCTCTATCACTTTATCAGTTCAGTTCAGTTCAGTTCAGTCACTCAGTCCTGTCCGACTCTTTGCGACCCCATGAATCGCAGCATGTCAGGCCTCCCTGTCCATCACCAGCTCCCGAAGTTTACCCAAACTCATGTCCATCGAGTCGGTGATGCCATCCAGCCATCTCAGCCTCTGTTGTCCCGTTCTCCTACTGCCCCCAATCCCTCCCAGAATCAGGGTCTTTTTCAATGAGTCAACTCTTCGCATGAGGTGGCCAAAGTATTGGAGTTTCAGCTTCAGCATCAGTCCTTCCAATGAACACCCAGGACTGATCTCTTTTAGGATAAACTAGTTGAATCTCCTTGCAGTTCAAGGGACTCTCAAGAGTCTTCTCCAACATCATAGTTCAAAAGCATTAATTCTTCAGCGCTCAGCTTTCTTCACAGTCCAACTCTCACATCCATACATGACCACTGGAAAAACTGTAGCCTTGACTAGACGGACCTGTGTTGGCAAAGTAATGTCTCTGTTCTTTAATATAGGGGCTAGTAAAACAGGAAACTGTAGAACCACACTGCAAAGAAACAGAGAGCCAAATCCAGGATATAGGATATTCTACGGGATGAGTAACAGCATCTTAGATAGAGTCCTTTGAGAAACAGATGCTGAGACAGAAAGTCATGTACAAGAGATTTATTAGAGAGTGATCTCAGGGGAAACCCTTACAAAGAAGAAAGGCAAACAGGACTGGGAAAAGGAAGAAGCTAAACTGCAGTGCAGTTGCAATGGAGAACTTGGCCAATCCCTCAGGGAGCTCTGGCCCTTCAGAGATAGAAGTAAGAAGGTCATGCCTTTGTACTCTTGCAAGAACCTTGTTCATACATGCTATGTGAGAAAGAGGGGCCAATGCACAGTAGAGGACAGCGTGGAAATCTGGCCACTTGCTTATGCAGCTTATTGTGCTCTCTCATCTATTTGTGCCCAGTCCTCGATGCACTGCTTCCCATTTATAATGGGTTGCTGCTGGGCCCTCATGACCTTCTGACACAGTGGCTCTGACAAAATCCAGTCCTGGCCACAAGGTCTTTAGATGCTCCAGCACAACTGGGCCCAATAGCTTATGAGGAGCTGTTCCATGAATGATGTGTAGTTCTTTGCTGCAAAAGATGTGGCCTTCAGCTGGAATCCTGGGATTCATGTAGCAATTTCTATCGAGCTTGCCATGCACTCCCCATGGCATCTTTTGCTACTAAAGATACCTCTATCTACATGACATATGGCCCAAGCAGCTGAGCTACGTTTATCATGGTCTGGACCTGCTGCAGATCCCTTTCCTTCTCTGGGTCCCAATCAAATCAGGAAACCTTCCATGTCACTCAGCAAATGGGTCAAAGCAGTATTCCTAAGTATATAATATTCTGCCTCTGAGAACTTAAAGTGATCTACCAAGTGTCTGCTTTCTTCTCAGTGGTGGGAAGTTAGAGATAATATAATTTGTGTTTTACTTTGAAAGGAATATTCTGACATGCCCCCATACTATTAGAATCCTTAAAATTTCATTGAGGTGATAGACCTTTTGAATATCTGTAGGCCTTATCGCCAACCTTCTGGAACATAGTTGTCTTAAGGTTTCTAAGGACTTGCCACTTATTTTTCATTCAATCCAGTTAACATGTCATCAATATAGTGTGCCAGTGTGATGTTCTAAAGAATGCCTATTGATTGAGGCCCTTCCACCTATCCTATGTGTTGTGTTATAAGGCAGAGGCCTCTGAATCTTCTTCAAGCAAGGGAACAGTGTTAGCTCTTAAAAAAGAGGAGTTGACCATTTTTGTAAGGTCAAAAGGGTTTAGAAGAATCTCGTAATTCACCATTGCCTACTGCATTGATCTAGTTGTCCTGGGCTCCAGTCTCAGAGTCCTATCAGAGTCCCAATCAGGCCCTGGCCTTTGGTCAGCACACTGACAGGATTGAAAATTCAATCTTCTCCAGAGTTTTGTTGTTCAGGACCTGATCATCAGCTTCCTTTGCCTTTTAGCTGCAAGGGATAAAAATCCCTTTCTAGGCTGCCAAGGAAGCCCTTTGGTGATTAATCACAGACTTCTATTGTCTTTTTCCCAAGGCATCAATAATCCTCAACAACAGCCATCCAAGCTCTCAATCTTTATGCTTCCCACATTTCACAAACCCATTGAATGCTTGTACTGCTGTCCTCGCCACTGTTTTATCTTCCATATCATCCCATTCCAGCTCACCATGAGTAAAGATTTCAAAAACTGCACCTCTACACTACACCAGTGTTATCCCTATTCGACTTACCACCAGTCATTGTATTTGTATCACAAGCTGAGAGGCAGGTCATCCAGCTCTGAAATCCCATTTTAGATTCTGCTTATTAGAGACATCCTGTTATCAGTTGTCTAGGTCAGGTTTCCTCGGAATAGACTCTGACGTGGAGATTTGATTTCAGGAATTTTCCTGGGGAGTAGCCCCAGGAACACACCTGAAAGGGAGTGAGGAAATAAGAAAGGGCAGAAGAAGAAATTGATGCGTGATGTAGTCACAACTGAGGTCCCAGCCAATCTTACAGGGAGCTCTGGAATTGAGGCGATCCTTCAGAGTTGTCGTGAAGCAAGAGGGCCAAGACTTTTTGCCCTCTAAACAGCCAGTCTTAGACACATGCTGTGGACTTGTGGACCTTCAGCAGCCCACACTCCTAGTGGTGACAGGAAAGAGTGCTCTGGTCACAAAGAAGGGATCTGGGTAGTACCCCACAGCATCCACCATACAAATATCTACAAAAATCAATGGTATAGGGGGAGTGGAGGTGGGGGGCTATTATTATAGAATAAGAGCTTTAAAAGGTTTTATTTAGAATAATAACCAAAAGAAATTTTTTTCAGGCTTTGATTTGACCTCCATCCATACAAACCAAATATATGAAAAGGCACCTTTCAGATAATTGAAGATATTTGCATGTAAAATAAATATTAGATAAAATTATACAATTATTATTGATCTTGTTACATATCCTAAGGGTAGGGTGGTTATATTTTTTAAAAGGCCATTTCCTACTGGAGATGAAGACTGAAATAAAGGTAAAATAACATGATGTCTGCAATTTGCGTGAAAACATTTCAGAAAAATAGAAGTATGGGAGATGTAACAAGATTAATAAAATGCTGTTAACTGTTGAAGCTGAGTGATGAGTGATGGATGATGAACATTCATCCTGTTATTCTCTCTACATTTGCTTAAAATATCCATAAGAAAAATATCTAAGAACATGTAATAGGTTATTGTGATGTGCCACCAATCACTGCCCATAAGCACCAAAATATCTATTGTTGCTCCTTGAGTCCCAATTTCCCTTCCAAGATAGGAAACTAGATCCAAATTTAAAATGTTAGATGCAGGAAGGTTGTAACTCCTTAAGACATAAGTGGAAACATCAAAGGTTATGAAAAACAGAACTTTTCGTATATTGTTCACCAAATGAGAACCAGAGCCTAGCACCCTGCTTGTGCCAGGGTAGGTGATGAATAAATGTTCTTGGAAATTAAAATGCAAGACATATTCCCTAGCTTCTCCTTCCTGTCTCCATCCACCACTCCCTTAGTTTGTTTTTATCTCTTGGACTCTCTGGACTCTGTTAGGAATCTGTGCCCAACAAACAAGGTCATGAGTTCCTGCTGTCTTCTTTTTGGCCATGTGTGAGCATCTGTGCTTGATATGCAACTATTATTCTTATTGCTATTATCAGTAATCACCTCCCTTCTTTAAAAACAACTCCCCTTCCAAGTGGGTGTTCCACATAAATGAAATGTTAGAGAAGAGCGTAATAGGTAAAACATGTTTAAGAAAAAGTAAGACAGCAGGAAGCTGGGGAGGGGAAAGCTGAACTCCACTGCAGAGTGAAGTCAGGGCTGACTCAAAACCCCTGAGGACCTGCGGGGAGAGTGTCAGACTTCTGGCCAGGAACTGAGATGAACGTCTGCAAAATATGTATACCCAAGCAACTAACCACTTCAACCTCCCACTATCCTTTCTCTAGGCCCTGTGAAAGCCGTCTTGACACAGCTTCCACCCTCTTTTCCTCAGTGAAGTCCAAAATCAGCAGCCAATGTTGACATCAATGTGCATCGGACTAGAGCCCCAGGTAAAACAAAAGACACTTGCAAAAAGGCAAATGAGAAAGGAACTCAAGGAAAGTTCATGATGGAAAAATAAACACGGTCAAAACAAACATCCATAGAGGGGGAAGCCAAAGAGACAAGATCAGCCAGAAAAAATAAGAATAAAAACAATGAGAAAAGCCAAGAATGGAGTGGGGGTGGGATGAGGGGGCAGAATGGACTAAAATGAAATACAGGCATAATTCTCCGAAGAAAAGTAGAGGAAAAGTTAGGGACAGAATTAGCATTTGGGAGCAAGGAGCTAAAAGCTTTTACATACTTTGTCTCACTGAATCGTCATACCACTGTGAAAAGTGAATATTGCTCATTACCATTTTGCAGAGGTAGAAATAGAGGCTTAGAAGCTAAACAAATTTGTCTTAGGGTGTACAGATAGCAAACGGTGGAGCAGAATTTGAACACAGTCCTTCTAACTTCAAAATTTACAGTTTTGTAGGCTATCCTAGGTTTGAAAAGCAGTAAACACGACTTCTAAATTTGGTTGACTGCATTCATTAATACTAAAAACCATATGTTCAGTTATTCCTTAATTTGAGATCATTTCTTGAAATGGATCCCGAATGCTTTTTTTTTTTTTTTGGCTGTCCTGGGTCTTTGTTTCTGCACACCAGCTTTTCTCCAGTTGTGGTGAGCAGGGGCTACTTTCTACTTGTCGTGCTCAAGGGCTTCTCATTGAGATGGCTAGGGTCGGTAACATGTGGAATCCTCCCAGATCAGGGATTGAACTCATGTCCCCTGCAATGACAGGTGAATTCTTAACAACTGAACCACTAGAGAAGTCCTTGAATGCTTTTATTCCATCAAAAATGTTATCCTTCTCACTTCACTCAGACTCCTACTCTCGATCTAGGAATCTCTCCTCATGGATAAACCATCTAACTACACCCAAGCAGCTAAGGTAGAAGGTGACAGCACTACCCCAACCGCTCAGATGACTCTAAAGCTGTCAAATATATAGATATATTCCAATCTGGGACCAATCTGAGATTGCCTAAAGTTACAGTGGGAAAGAGTCAGGGACAGCAGGTGACTGAAACTGCCTTCAATATCAAAATATCCTTGAAGCTGATGAAAGAATGAGAGCAATGGATGTGTGGATCTGGTGTGTGTTGGGGATCTGAACAGTAAATGTCTTATACCCTCACTAGAACATAAGCTTCTAGAGGGAAGGACCACATATGGTACTTTTATTTTGTCCATAAATAGTACAGTGCTTTAAAATTCACAGGCACTCAAAGATTAGTGAAATAATTGAATGAATACTAGGTGCTAATGGCCTTGTGAACTGGGACAGTATCAAGATATCTTTCTCCTTTTGAAAAGTACAATTACTCTTAAATGTCATCTTTAACTCCAGAAGAAAGGAAATCAGGACAATAGCATGACTAAATTTTGGAACCAAACTGGCTCCTCTTTCAGCAAAAAGGAAAAGTATTAGATTGGTGGAAAAGTAATTGAGGTTTTGCATTGCTGAAATTTGCTGTTTGATATTGGAATACATTCTTAAATAAATGTGGTTATGTTACACATTATTTTAACATTCATTTCTCACTTTATATTTTTTACTAATAATTTCTAGACTTTTATATATTTCATATTTATTTTAGACTAGGGAAATCATGTTAGACAAAAAGCAAATTCAAGCGATTTTCTTATTCGAATTCAAAATGGGTTGTAAAGCAGCAGAGACAACTGGCAACATCAACAATGCATTTGGCCCAGGAACTACTGACAAGCACACAGAGCGTACAGTGGTGGTTCAAGAAGTTTTGCAAAGGAGATGGGAGTTTTGAAGATGAGGAGTGCAGTGGCCAGCCATTGGAAGTTGACAACGACCAATTGAGAGGATCACCAAAGCTGATCCTCTTACAACTACATGAGAAGTTGCCAAAGAACTCAGTGTTGACCATTGCCATCGTTCAGCATCTGAAGCAATTTAGAAAGGTGAAAAAGTTCTATAAGTGAGTGCTTCATGAGCTGACTGAAAAAAGAAAAAAGATTGTTTTGAAGTGTTGTCATCTCTTATTCTATGCAACAACAAACCATTTCACAATCGAACTGTGAAATGCAGTGAAAAGTGGATTTTATGTGACAGCCAGCAACGACCAGCTCAGTGGTCATTGAATCTCAGATATGAAGCTCCAAAACACTTTCCAAAGCCAAACTTGCACCAAGAAAAGGTCATGGTCACTGTTTGGTGGTCTGCTGCTGGTCTGATCCACAACAGCTTTCTGAATCCCAGCGAAATCATTACATTTAAGAAGTATGCTCAGCAAATCAATGAGATGCACTGAAAACTGCAATGCCTGCAGCTGGCATTGGTCAACAGAACGGGCCCAATTCTTCATGACAACGCCCAACCGCACATCGCACAACCAACGCTTCCAAATTTGAATGAACTGGTCTATGAAGTTTTGTCTCACCCACCATATTCACCAGACCACTCACCAACCAACTACCACCTTCAAGCATCTCAACAACTTTTTGCAGGGAAAATGCTTCCACAACCAGCAGGAGGAAGAAAATGCTTCCTAAGAGTTCACTGAATCCTAAAACACAAATTTTTATGCTACAAGAATAATTAATTTAAATAACAATAAAACTAATTTCTCTCTGGCAGAAACGTGTTGATTGTAATAGTTCCTATTTTGATTAATAAAGATGAGTTTGAGACTAGTTACAATGATTTAAAACTCATGATCTGAAACCGCAATTACTTTTTCACCAACCTGAACAATGAAGGTCTGGGGCACTCAGGACATAGTAAGAAGTGCTAATATGACAGCAATCACAGGATATTGGTTTCCCTTTACCCCACAGGTTTTTCCCTACGAATTTTTAAGTATGTTCTCACCCCTCAGAGTTCTTACATTCCACATTCAGAAGTATAACGCAACGGTCCTCAACATTTTTGGCACCAGGAACTAATTTCATGGAAGACAATTTTTCCACAGACGGGTGGTGGTGGGGTGGGGGTATGATTCAAGCACATTACATTTATTGTGCACTTTATTTACATCATTTTTATATCAGCTCCACCTCAGATCATCAGGCATTAGATCCTGGAGGTTGGGACCCCTGGTATAAGGCTTATAAATACTAGGCAGTGTCTGTGCAGACAAAGTCTGGTCTTCCAGTGGGAATTCTTGAGCCCGTGTAAGTCTGGATCTTTCCACAATGAACCCCTTCTCCAACATGATTTTACAGGCCCCTCAGATTTACTGGCTGAGCTCTGAATACAGTGTTGATTTTCCTGGTTCATAAAGCCAGGCAGAGTTTCTGCTGCCAGACAGGTGTATTTGTTTTTGAATGATAAGGACATTCACTTGCTCTCAGTTTAGGCCAATAATAAACACTTTAGACATCCTTCAAAATCTGAAAGAGGAAAGAATAAAAAACCCTCAGGCAACAACGTCTGTTAATGGACTCCACTTCCTTAGAGAACATATGGCCTTGTACAAGAGTGGGGTTCTGGCTGGCTAACTTCAGGCAAGCAAACCCTCTGAATATTGCTTTTGATAGCCCTCTCCCATCAGTAAAGCCCTGAGGTCCATTTTACCTGATTAAAAGGAAGAGAGCCAGGACAAACAGAAAAACAAAAAAAGAATATATTGGCCCCAAAGAGATACAGACCGAGTCAGTGCCAGTGAGGAAACCTCTTTTTCCCCTGTAGCCAAGCAGCCTATAAACAGGAGGTCTGATGAGACAAACAGTAGCAAAAGCAAACACAGCAGGGTAACCAAGGAAAAATGAGTGTAGAAAAGGAACATTCAAGAAGGAAGATAGTAGAACAATTTTGCTTCTCCTTTAAGTAGCCTAAAAACCTAATCTTTCAAACAAGGTGGTTTAGAAAGTGATGAATGTCCAGATTCACAGTGCTCTGTCTCTCTGCCTTGATTATTAAGGGATGGTAGGTAACCTTCAGGATCAAGTCCTCCAGAAACAAGAGGAAGGGTAGAAAAAACAGCCAGCATCCTGGACACTGACACTGTAAACCAGCTCTTCCTCAGGCTGACTGCCTAAGCCACTAATCTCACTTGTCACCCTTGGGTGGGTGGGGTCTGCCCACGCCCCACCATGTTGTTGTTTCTTCACCACCACCAGTCACCTGAAAGGAGTTGACTTTGGCTGGAGTCTGGGCCTCAAAGCTCTTGATGGGCTCATGGTGGAGGAGAAAGGAACAGCTCTGCCCTGGGAAAGGACATGAGACACACAGCATCCATCATCTCCAGGGCTGTGTGAGACTGGCCAGCAGCACTAGCCCATGGTGAAGATTAGGCTTCTTTTTTTTTTCTAAGTATCCATTTTTAAAAATTTTATTTATTTATGCTTGGCTGTGCTGGGTCTTCACGGCAGCTCAGGCTTTTCTCTAGGTGTGGTGAGCAGGGGGCCACTCTTTGTTGCAGTGCACAGGCTTCTCACTGTGGTGGCTTCTCTTGTTGCAGAGCATGGCTTCTAGGACAAATAGGCTCATTGGTTGCAGCTCCCGGGCTTTAGAGCACAGGCAGAGTAGTTGTGACGCGGGCTCAGTTGATCTGCGACGTGGGATCTTCCTGGACCAGAGATGGAACTCATGTCTCCTTCACTGGTAGGTTCTTTACTCCTCAGCCACCAGGGAAGTCCAGGATTGGGCTTCTTAGCTGACAACACTTCACAAACTTTGATGCAGGGGAAAAGAACAGCAGTTCCTCACACGAGGTTAAGCATGAGACAGTGCCTGGGACCAACTGATCTTGCTTCCTTTTATTCTTTTCATGCAATTTCATGCTGATGACGAAGTCTCCGCAAATCAAACTAATCTTTCTCTTTCTCCAATTTTTCTACTTTGTTTAATCCCCAAAATAAACCTTCTCTGGAATATTTTACTTACACCTTTATTCCTTTCCCTGAAATACATTTGCACTTGAACAATAAGATTTGTTGTTCTCTTTTGAAAATGCAAAATTACTCCTAAATTTCTATTTTTAATTCTAGGTGGCACAAACATGAGTGTCTATCTTAACAATTTTTCTCTAGCAAAAAATTTTTATAACTTAAAAAGAGAAGAAAAGGGTAGTAGAAGAACTTGAAAAATGTTTTATATCCTGACTTTCTTCTCTTAGAATTAGGATACAGTTAGGAAAAAATACTACTTAGAAAATTAATGTTTTCTGAGCCATGTCTTTCTCTGATGTGAGTCTTGTATACAGAGACATGTTTTGCAGGTGATTACTAGAGTAGCATCATCTTTAAGGATGAGGCTGGGCAGACACTCTATGTTCTTGCCTCACTTTCTTTACAATATTTCTTGTTTTATTGCCACATTATTTACAACAGTCAAGACATGGAACTAACTTAAGTGTCCACTGACAGTTAAGTGGATAAAGAAGATGTAATGTGTCTATACAACGGAATCCTGAATGCACGCATGCTAAGTCACTTCAGTCATGTCCAACTCTTTGTACCACTATGGACTGTAACCTGACAGGCTCCTCTGTCCAGGGGACTCTCCAGGCAAGAATGCTGGAATGGGTTGCTATGCCCTCATCCAGGGGTCTTCCCAACCCAGGGATCGAACCTGAGTCTCTTACATCTCCTGCATTAGCAGGCGGGTTCTTTGCCAGTAGAGCCACCTGGAAAGCCCCACAATGGAATCCTACTCAGTCATAAAGAAGAATGAAATCTTGCCATTTGCAAAAATATGGATGGATCTCAAAATACGGATATTCACTAAGTGAAATAAATCAGAGAAAGACAAATACCATATGAGTTCAGTTATATGTGGAATCTAAAAAGCAAACCGAATGGACAGACAAAACAAACTCATAGATAAAAAGGATAGGTGGTTGGCAGAGGGTGGGAGTTTGGATGGGTGAACAAACTGGGTGAAGGGGATCAAGAAGTACAAACTTCCAGTTATAAAATAAATGTCATGGATGGGAATTCTCTGACAGTGCAGTGTCTTTCACTGCCATGGGTCCAGGGTTCATTCCCTGGTGAGGGAACTAAGATCCCAAGAGCCATGCAGCACAGCCTAAATAAATAAATAAAATTTTAAAATAAATAAAATAAATGTCATCAGGATATGATATAATATACAGCATCATGACTACAGTCAAATACTGCATAGCAAATTTCAAAGGCACTAAGAAAGTAAATCTTAAAAGTTCTCATCACGAGAAAAACTATTTGGTAATTTTTATGTTGACAGATGGTAACTAGACTTACCCTGGTGATCATTTTATAATGTATACAAATGTCAAATCATTAAGTTGCACACCTGAAACTAATATAATATTGTGTGTCAATTATACTTAAAGAAATAAACATTTTATTTTTCTCAGTCTTCTTTTTAACCACAGATACGTGTTGCAATTACACATCCAGACAGAAATGTCTCCTGAAGATATATAAGCTCAAGTATTTAGGGATAAAGAGTCTGCAACCTACTTAAATAGTTTATATATACAGAAATAGATGTGTGTGTATACACATGTATATACATACAGATGTACACATCTACGGATGCATATATATTCATACACATGTGGGTTTGTGCAATTTTATATATATGTAAGAAAGATAAGGTAAGATAGGTAAATAACTTATTAGAACAATGGAAATTATGTGGATATTAGTTACATTCCTTCTCTTTTTCTGTATGCTGAGATTTTTTCATGATTAAAAGTTTAAAGGATGAATGGAAGGAAAGAAGAGAAATAGAAAGAGAGGAAGAAAGATAGGAAGGGAGGAAAAAAGGAAGAAATTCTTCCTAAAGACCCTGAAAGCTGTGGGGCTGAGCTGGTTTTGTAGTTCTGAGAACTCTAATGGGAAACAATAGCTCATAACACAATGGTTTAACCACTCATGTCCAATCACTGTTGCTTACACAGTCACTCTGTGATGATCTAACTCCCACTCCCCCAGACTCCTCCATGGACTTGTAACAGAGAACCTGCTCTTTGAGAGTCCTCTACAGTGTTGCTGTGAGGCTCTCTGCTGGCCATTATTCCATGAGCCTGATTTGTAGGTGAGACTTACCCTAAAATGAGTACTCCACACCTGCTCCTTTGTGTGGTTCCAGGCTGTCCTCTCATTGTCGACCACCTAAATTGAGCTAGTTGAGGTGGCTATTGCTAACTGAATGACCCAGTCAACATATGTGAAAACCTGCTGGGTAAGACTTTTGGATAAGCTCTTGTTTCTCTTATAAAATGGGCCTTTTCATCATTTTGTCATTAATCTTTTGCCCTTTGCCCTTTAGCTCCTTCTCCCTGTCTAGAAAGCAGACAGGAAGCCTGGAACCATGGCAGCCCTCTGGAGATCCTAAGGTGACCATAATAAGGATGACAGTGAAGTGGGAAGAAGGAAAAAGCATTGGCGAGCCACCTTGCCAGGTTTAGAATTTCTGTTGAGAAGAACAATTCAGTTCAGTTAACACCCTGTAAAACTGAAACCTTGGAGAAGGGTTTTCCATAATTCGCCGCTGAAAACATATCTAACTGACTTGAATGATTTTGCCATCTCACAGAAGATTTGGTCCTACCACTAGAGTCATTCCCAGCCTCATACCACCCAATGATAATGTCCCAATCAGAACTTGGGCTGCCCACAAGTTGCCCACAAGTGAGACTTTCATGTCATATATCCCACACTCCCCTGAGGGACTGGCCTTAGGCTCTGAGCTTAACTGTTTCTTTTGTTTTCCTCAAATTTTTATTCTGAAAGAGCAACTTGATTTTTTTCAAACTATTTAGCTAGGTCCAGTTCTTTCAAACTAGGCGACCTTGATACCTTTACTCCTAGACAATTACCTAAATACTGAGCCAAAGAAATTGAATATAGTCTATGCGTGCTGGTAAGTGCAGTCATGACATCTTTCAAGAAATAAATCTTTCTGTGGTCTGTAGAAATGTCTGGAGACTCTGAGAAGAATCCTGGTTTTCCTATTGGGTAGACAGACAGGGAGAAAATACATACTTTGTTTTTGTAAACTTCCAAAGTTTAAGTAAATAAGGTTCGGCTAGTAATCAGAATAAAATTCCCTCACCTTAGCACTGCTAACAAACCGAGACAGAATGACTTTCTCTTACCCTTTAGTCCTCAGGCCTTGGCTTTGGACTGGGTCCCAAAATGCTTTCTGTTTTGGAAACCCCAAAC
Source organism: Cervus elaphus (assembly GCF_910594005.1). Lineage (NCBI taxonomy): Eukaryota > Metazoa > Chordata > Mammalia > Artiodactyla > Cervidae > Cervus > Cervus elaphus. The sequence goes on along the minus strand of NC_057826.1, from coordinate 29,352,129 downwards.
CATGCAAAACTCAGTAGGTCTGGGGTTTGAACATATGAATAAAAAAAGCCAAGTTTCTGCCTGACCTTGGCTAACCTTAAATCAATCATTCCTCCAGTGTTAGTCTGCCCAACAGTGAAGCTTGTGGTTTCATCTTGGTTTTACCACAAAACTTTGTGATGAAACAGTAAGAACCCACTGAGATTTGCACTTCCATTCCTGTCTTGTTTCAAACTCTTTTTACAAAACCTGATGACTTCTATAGCATTTGACTATGTAACTCTAATTTCTCTTACGTTCCTCATGGGCTTAGGACCAAATTTTTGCATAGCAACGCTTTATGAGACTCCAATGATGAAAAAATTCAGAGAAGAGAACTAAAATCCATTCAGTGTGAAATCAAGAGTATTCTATGAATATAACACAAATCTACACGCTATCACTGTTAGACTAACTGTAAGAGCAGCTGAAATAATTTGAAAATCTCTAGTTTAAAAAACTGCTGGGGAATGTGTACCATGGGATAGAGGAGCTGGAGGAAGGAAACCCAAAAATTAGCAAATGTTGCCCCAGACTAGAAATGCAAGAAACATAGAACAGGCATAGTGTTAATTATTTGTTCAAGAGATGTTCACCCAGTGAAGAGTAGCTTCATGTTTTCCAGCCCACATATCTAGGTCAAATCAGGACACACAGACAGCGAGAAGCTAACAATCTGAACGTTCAACCATTAGCAAGGACAGAATACTTCAGTCTCATGATCTGACCGTGCCAAGGTAAGATGTAACTTGGAGATGTAACATCTCCATGTAAGATGTAACATCTCCATTCTGTATTTGCTTGGCATTGATGTAGGTGCAAACAAGAGTGCCAAATGTCATGCTATCTCATACAATATAGATCCTTTTTTACTGAGATGTAATTGACATATAACATTGTATTAGCTTTGGTTGTACAACAGAATGATTCTATATTTGTATACATTTTGTAACGGCTTCTAAGGTGGCGCTAGTAGTAAAGAACCCTCTTGCCAATGCTGGAAACAAAATGAGACACGGGTTCAATCTTTGGGTCGGGAAGATCCCCTGGAGGAGGGCATGACAACCCACTCCAGTATTCTTGCCCGGAGAATCCCATGGACAGAGGAGCCTGACAGGCTACAGTCCATGGGGTCGCAAAGAGTCAGACACAACTGAAGTGACTTAGCACACATGCATTGTGTAAGGACCACCACAATAACTCTACTTAACATCCTTCATATAGATTCTTATCAACTAAAAATCTCAGGAAAAATATCATCAACCACCCATTATTTCCCCATAAAATACCAGATTGCAACCTCCAAAATACTGGGTTGCAACCTCCTTGCATTATCAGGGTTCTGAAATGGGCATACCCAGAAATAAAAACAGAAAGCTTTTTCTGCCTTGAGCCCTTTCCAAATCTGAGTCCTATTTTGTAGCTTTAGAAATTTAGCTGCAACAGCCCATTAACAAACTTTTGAACAAAGAAAGAGAATTTTGCTTTAGCCCAGAAGACTCCTTTGTGAATTATACATGATGTTTTCCAGTGATATAAAAAAGGAACCAGGGCAGAACAAATACATGCCACCAGTTTCTATAAATTCCTGAAAGCAGAAAACTGGTTTCATCATGTCAAGAATATACTAAAGACAATCCTTGGGTCAGTGATAACCTGAGGACCAACTCCTAGAACTTTAAAATTTCTGCAAAAGTGATTTTTTTTTTAAATGACCCACCAAGGAAAAGGGTACAATGATTGTCCCTCTCCTAGGGCCCCTTCCTGCCCTTCTCCCAAGTAGCCAGTACACAAAGCTACACAATTTTCATGTCCTTCCAAAGGACCAATCTGATAGAAATATCATAAAGCTCTTAACAGAATGTATACATGAGTTTATAAAGAGTCCTGTCTACCTTCTTGCCCTCAATGGAAATTACAAACTGCTCCAAAGCTCCTGTGACACCCAGTCTACAGAATTGCCCAGTAAGTCACAGGTGAAATCATCTCCACAGAATCCATTAGAGTGAAGCAATGCTAAGAGATGCTTCTCCACTAAACCCCAAACAGGGGCTATGGCTCCAAAGCCAAAATTTCAGGATGCGATGACATATTTGGCATTGAAGCCAACACGTGGCCACAGTCAAGGCGTCCCTAATTTCCTACCCTGCTACAAGATATAGGTATAGGCTTCTTAAGGTAAAAGCCACCCACCAACTGCCTATGTCACCAGCATATAAAACTCATGAGCTCATAATATAAACAGAGAACTATTTACTATATTCTTGGCACAGGCAAGCTTATAAACAATAGTTCAGTGGAATGTTTTTAAATTGAGTTTGTTTCCTGAGTATGTTTTTCTTATAAATCTGCACACTTACCCAAGGATCACATTACTTATCAGACATTACAGCTGTCCTTGTGACCTAAAATCAAAGGGGTGTTACTTGGGCACGTTCCCATAACTGCAAATAACTCCCCTATTTCTGGACTGAAGTACAGGAAAATATTTGTGTGCAACATCCAGCAGGTGGCACTCACATCCAAGGCTATCGGGAGCTTTACTGTTGGCCAGAGAAATCTCTGTTCACACACACACACACACACACACACACACACACACACACACAATGTGTTCTTACAGCTCAGTAAATAGTAGACAGATGCCTTCTTAGTAAAAGACCGTGAACTTCACTCCTAATGTCCTCCTTTTTTTAATACTTATTTACTTGACTGTGTTGGGTCTTAGCTGTGGCATGCGAGGTCATGTGTGATCTTTCTTTGCTGCAAATGAGCTCTAGTTTTGACATGGTCTTAGTTGCTCCATAGCATGTAGGATCTTGGTTGCCTCTCCAGGGATCAAACCTGCATCCCCTGCACTGCAAGGTTTATTCCTAACCACTGGCCCACCAAGGAAGTCCCCCTAATGTCTTTTTAGATAAAGTTTTGATATTGGACATAAACAATCAGTTGATTTAAGTAATTTTAAATAAAGTAATCCAAGAACGGGGCTTCCCTGGTGGCTCAAACAGTACAGAATCTGCCTACGGTGCAGGAGACCCAGGTTCGATACCTGGGTCAGGAGGATCCCCTGGAGAAGGGAATGGCTACCCACTCCAGTATTTCTGCCTGGAGAATTCCATGGACAGAGGAGCTTGGCAGGCTATACAGTCCATGGAGTTGTAGAGTCAGACATGACTGAGAGACTAACACTTTCACTTTTTTTTTTTTCCAGTCCAACAGAGAAATTTCATACTGAAAACATAGTTTCATAGATGTTATGGGCTGAGTGTTTGTGTCCCTCAGTATTCATGTGTTGAAATCTAATCCCCCAACGTGATGATATTTGGCAGTGGAGCCTTTGAGGGGTAATTAGATCATGAGAGCGCAGCTCTTATGAATTGGGTTAGCACCCTAGAAGAAGAGACCAGAAAGCTAACTCTGCTCTTGGTGCCATGTGAGGACACAGCAAGAAGACAGCTCTCTTTAAACCAGGAAGGAGCACTCAAGAACCCAGCCATGCTGGCATTTTTTTCTCCAACTTCCAGCTTCTAGAACTGAGAGAAATAACTGCCTGTTGTCTAAGTCACCCCGTCTATAACAATTTGGCCTAAGATATTTCTGATATCCCTTTCCTGATTTGCCAACATTGGTAACAGGATTAAGGAGCCACGTGTCACTTTGAATACCAAAAATCAAGCCAAAGCCACTTTGAATAAGAGTGAATTGAGCAGAGAAAAAAAAAGACAAAAAGACATTCCTTGCTAAAGTTTCTCTTAATATGAGAACAGTGGCTACAGTTGCCAAATCATGTTCATAAAAGCCCAGAAATTGTTTTGCAAAAAGGATGGAGTCATCGTGATAAGAGACTATGCTTAGAATTTATCTACCCTTAAGTCACAAGTGCTAATTATTATTAACCCACAGCAGCTCTCCTTGAACAAGTGAAACCAATTACTCTATTATTTTAGCAAAATAAATTAGGTATCCTAATACTAGCTAACACTCCCACTTACTGAGTGTTTATTATATTGTTGCACTGAAAAACCTGCAACACACAGTAATTTAATCTTTACAGCAACTTCACGAGGCAGGTAGCACAATTATCCCCACTTTGTAGGAAAAGGAAAATGAAGTTTAAAGGCTAGTTACATAACCTATTTATTTTAGCCTCACGTCCTCATTTGCAAAGTGAGAATAAAAGTATAAAAGTGTAAACTATTTCTTAGGGTTATAAAAATTAGAGTCCATACAAAGAATTTAGCCTAGTAAATCCTCAATATGTGATTACAGCTACTGCTGCAGCTGCTATTACGACTACTCCTGCCATGACTACTATTGCAATTTATTATTATTATCATTGTTGTTATTATTATTAAGGTTAATTGCTCAGGGTCACATGGACAGAAAAATGGCAGAGTCAAAATTTGAACTCAGGTCTGCCTGATTCCAAACCTTGGGTGCTTAGCCTATAGGAGACAATGCCTCCAAACAACTAACCAATGGTAACTGAATAGAAGAGCGCTTCTGGAAATATGGAAGCTGCTCTTTTACGGAGAGAACATACAAGAACAGTCATCAGAAAACAGCCGTCTCACCTACCATATGGCACAGGGAACTCAATACTCTATAATAACCTATATGGGAGAAGAATATGGGGAGAAAATGTATGTATGTATAACTGAATCACTTGCTGTACAGCTGAAACTAACACAACATTGTATATCAACTATATTCTAATATAAAATAGAAACTACATTAAAAAAAGAAAAAACAGCCATCTCTTTAAGGTTTTTCTTCAGATCCAAACACACCTGGGCAGAGCAAATGCCTCTCCCCCCCTCACCCATCTTGAGGGTCAAGAAGACCTTTTTGCCTTTTTGACCAAAACATGATATCCTAATTGTCACAAAATCCCATCCCTTTCAAGGGAGGTGGGTAAAGAACTAGAATTTAATGAAGAACTATTTCTGGTGCAAGCCTGAAGAAACAAGCACTGGGCCAATGTGACCACACCGTACAATGCAGAGCCAAGTCCTGACCCAGTCTTATCCGGTATCAGCAATGTAGCCTGAGTGAGTTACAGTCCAGGCACATCAATCACCGGGAACGGTGATGCTGAACTATGGTATTAGGGAACAAGTTCTCTGACTAGTGACTTTCACAAGTTTGGCAAGACTTTGAATATTTCTTGATCGGTTCTAGTCCATCCAGCTATGTGTTTCACTCACTTGACATTTTTCTAACTGCTTTGGAATTCATATGTGAAATTCTTTTGAGTAGTATATTCATATATTGCACTGAAACCCCATTCCTAGTTTGTCAAGATAAAATGAATTTATTTAAATTATATTATTCTGTGGTTTGGATTCCCAAGACTTCTGTGTATATCTGTGTTTTAAGCAATCATTTCTTGAACACCTTGGCCACAGTGGTTTATAAACAATCTAGACACATGGTTTCCCCTTCTGAGAATTCAACACATATCTCTGGAGTACTCTCAGGTTGTCAAATGTTGTCCTGATAGTAAAGGCTGATATTAAATCACGTACTAGGCACTATGCTTAGCACTTTAAATACATTATTTAATGTTTTTTAATGTTTAAAAAGGGGCTTCCCTGGTGGCTCAAAGAATCTGCCTGCAACACAGGAGACCAGGGTTCAAACCCTGGGTCGGGAAGATTCCCAGGAGAAGGAACTGGCAACCCACTCCAGGACTCTTGTCTAGAGAATTCCATGGACAGAGAAGCATGGCAGGCTACAGTCCATGGGATCGCAAAGACTAATCTAGGCCAGGTGTTCTTAACCTAGAATTAAGTTCAGGGTATCCATGAATTTAATGGAGAAAAAAATCACCCCTATACTTTAATTAACCTCTAGATGAAATTTAGCATTTCCTTCAACCATTAATATAGGCAGGAAACCAAATAGTATTCATAATACCAATTTGTCACCAATAGAACTTATAGATATTTTCAAGTCACATTACAGTTGCTGCAGATATCTTAGAATATCACTCATATTAGTCACTACTTAAAGATAACACTAATTATTAATTACTACTAGAGTCTAACATTAGGTCACATATTTAGTAATTTTGTTAAGTATATTTCTTTATAGTTGATTTCAACGATATTCATTCGAAATCATTATTCTGAGAAGGGGTCTGTAGATTTCACAAAACTGCCTAAGGTATACTTGGTACAAAATAGAATAAAAATCTCTATTCCAGGGTGATCACAATAAACCTGAATCCCCCGCCCGCCCCCCCAACCAGTGATTGGTTTATAAATTAGCTCATGACTCAATTCTGGCCAATGAGACAAAGAAAAATCTTTTGGGAATTTCCCAGGTGATCCAATAGTTAAGATCCTGTGCTTCCACCGTAGGGGAACTAAGATCCCACAGTGTGGCCAAAAGAAAGAAAAATCTTGTGAGGGAGGGGGCTTCTAAGAAAAGCTTCCTCTCTCCTGAAGGCTCCCAGAAGAGTTTCTCTTGTGCCTCTAGATGCAGCTGTGGCAAGATGAGATAGATGCCTAGCACCACTGCAACCATCTTGCAACCAACCTAGGAATGATCATCACACAGAAGTAGGGATAACATCAACACTCAAAGATGGTCTGGCCAGGAGGCACGGTGTGAGCAGGCTGTGGGAGGCTGTGCCTGGAGCCTGCCCTCCTGTGTTAGCCAGTCTGGGTTGTGGTTTTCTGATATTTGCAGCCATACGCACCCTAACCCTGTGCTGCCACACTCCGGCCTGAGGGAAAAGGCCTCTCTGAGAAGGTAACATCTAGCAACAGGAAGGGTTAGGCAGAAGAGAGGCGATCTTCAGGTAAGAGGAAATAGTATCCGTAAAGTCTCTGAAGAGGGAATGACTCGGTTTGCTTGAGGCACTAAAATCTGGTAGGACTAGAGTAGGGTGACTGAAGGGGAGCACGAAATGAGGTAAGATTAGCAAAAAAGATCACACAGGGCCTTCTAAGCCATAGTAAGAAGTCTAGACTTAATTCTAATGGGAAGTTGTTGAAGGACTCAAAGCAGAGAAGTGACATGATCCAAAGCTCAGTCTGGCTGCTGCTGCTTAGAGAACACACTGGCGAGAGGGAGTAGGAATCCAGGTGACAGATGATGATGGCCTGGGCTATAGAGCAAAAACATGCACTGGAACAATTATTCTCATATTTTAGTTTGTGGGAGAATCCCTTGTGGTATTTGTTTAAGATGCAAGTAAGCACACTGGTGAAAAAGCTGGCTTAAAACTCAACATTCCAAAAAACGAAGATCAAGGCATCCAGTCCCATCACTTCATGGCAAATAGATGAGGAAACAATGGAAGCAGTGGGAGACTTTATTTTCTTGGGCTCCAAAATCACTGCAGATGGTGACTACAGCCATGAAATTAAAAGATGCTTGCTCCTTGGAAGAAAAGCTATGACAAACCTAGACAGTATACTAAAAAGCAGAGACATTACTTTGCCAATAAAGGTCTGTATACTCAAAGCTATGGTTTTTCCAAGTAGTCATGTACAAATGTGAGAGTTGGACCATAAAGAAGGCTGAGCACCAAAGAATTGATGCTTTTGAACTGTGGTATTGGAGAAGACTCTTGAGAATCCCTTGGACTGCAAGGAGATTAAACCAGTCAGTCCTAAAGGAAATCAGTCCTGAATATTCACTAGAAAGACCGATGCTGAGACTGAAACTCCAATATTTTGGCTACCTGATGTGAGGAACTGACTCATTAGAAAAGAAAAGCATCAGGATGCTGGGAAAGATTGAAGGCAGGAGGAGATAGGGGCAACAGAGGATCAGATGGTTGGATGGCATCACTGACTCAATGGACATGAGTTTGAGCAAGCTCTGGGAGATAGTGAAGGACAGGGAGGCCTGGTGTGCTGCAGACCATGGGTCAGACTTGACTGAGCAACTGAACAACAATAAAGCACACGAGTGGATTCTGATGCAGGTATTCTATGGAACACACCTATGAAACACCAATATAGAAATGTTCATTAAGACCTTTAACTCTCTAAGCAAGACCATTTTCCAAAAATAACCATCTCCCATTCTTTATATTTTCTCTCAATATTTACCTGGAAAAGACTTCCAGCTTTTCCAGGTAAAATCCTTAGGTCCCAAATGCCTTAGACTCATGTGGTTTTCCCTGAAGTCGCACCTCATTCTCTCTGAGCATAGCCTCTCTATTCCCTCTTGTGTTATACTCAATAACAGAAGAAATGTTCCTATAACTCTCTGTCCCTAATGTTCCTGAACATCCTTCTTTCCTCCATTCAACAACCACTTACTGGGAGTTCCCTGTTAGTACCGTGGACAACAGTCCACCTGTCAATGCAGGGGACACAGGTTTGATCCCTGGTCTGATCTGGGAAGATTCCACGTGCCATGGGGCAACTTAGCCAGACAGCCACAACTAATGAGCCCCTGTGCCACAGCTACTGAAGCCCACGTGCCCTAGAAGCCACCGCAGTGAGAAGCCCGAGCACCACAACAAGGAGTAGCCCCACTCACTGCCACGAGAGAAAGCCTGCATGCAGCAACAAAGATCCAGCGCGATCAAAAATAAAGGGAAAAAAAACCTACTAAGTACTCTCTAAGTATTCAGTGCTAAGGTACTTAGCACTGAGCGAGGCTCTGGCTGTACCAAGATAAATAAAACACACTCTCTCATATGATAGATATCCATCTTCTTCCTCTATCTTCCCTCATATGCCAACATTTAGATACCACTACGAAGGAGAAAAGAACGAACACAACAGGAAATTAGATTCAGTAGAAAACGGGAGCAGAATAAGACTTTGGAAAAATGTAGCCTGATGAGATTCTCCTCAGATCCTGCATGTAGAGGGGGTCTTACTAAAAAATCTCTTACCTGCACCTTAAACAAAGAACAGGCAGCCTCTAATATCAGAACAACATCTAACTATCCGAGAGCACTCCATTGACAAATATTGAATATGCAGCAGAGAAAACTATCAGTATCGATTGTTTACAAACACAAGGGTCAAGGTTTTCTTGTTGAGGGAAAGAAGAAACAGAAAGGAACTATAATGACATCTTCCCAGGTTGACTAAAAACAAGGTCCCCAAATCACTGCGTGCTGATCCCATATGAAGGATGGATGGTTTGAGAACTCATGAGATATTATTGGGATTTCAGCCCCATTCCTAGGCCCTTTGATGTTTAATTAATGTGCTGAAATCAAGCTAAATGGGACTAAAAGGGGTTTGTTGAGAGAATAATTACTATTTTTAGAAACACCAGAAATTCTTTTTTTTTTAAGATAATTATTGAGGTGTTTGGAGTGGACATCAAAGGTGACAATAAAGCTTTAAATACTTTTACCAAGAGCCTGAAAAGCAACTATTCAGTAACTAACAGCCTGTTCTCACAAGTAATCTAGAACCTCAAATTTTTTTCCTAGCCACCCTGAACTCTTAATAAGATGGCAAACAATAGATCAGACAATTGCAATAAAGGAAATTATTTATTATGTACAAGTTACACATTCAATAAATTGACTTTGCCAACATGTTGGGCACCGTTTCTCAGCGATCAATGCAATGAAATAGAGGAAAACAATAGAATGGGAAAGAATAGCGATATCTTCAAGAAAATTAGAGATACCAAGGGAACATTTCATGCAAATATAGACACAATAAAGGACAGAAATGGTATGGATTTAACAGAAGCAGAAGATATCAAGAGGTGGCAAAAATACACAAAAGAACTATACAAAAAAGATCTTCATGACCCAGATAACCACGATGGTGTGATCACTCACCTAGAGCCAGACATCCTGGAATGCAAAGTCAAGTGGGCCTTAGGAAACATCACTATGAACAAAGATAGTGGAGGTGCTGGAATTCCAGTTGAGCTATTTCAAGTCCTAAAAGATGATGCTGTGAAAGTGCTGCATTCAACATGCCAGCAAATCTGGGAAACAGCAGTGGCCACAGGACTGGAAAAGGTCAGTTTTCATTCAAATTCCAAAGAAAGGCAATGTCAAAGAATGTACAAACTACTGCACAATTGCACTCATCTCACATGCTATCTAAGTAATGCTCAAAATTCTCCAAGCCAGACTTCAACAATACATGAACCGTGAAATCCCAGATATTCAAACTGGATTTAGAAAAGGCAAGGGAACCAGAGATCAAATTGCCAACATCCGCTGGATCATTGAAAAAGCAAGAGAGTTCCAGAAAACATCTACTTTTGCTTTATTGACTACACCAAAGCCTTTGACTATGTGGATCACAACAAGCTGTGGAAAATTCTGAAAGAGATGGGAATACCAGACCACCTGACCTGCCTCCTAAGAAATCTGTATGCGGGTCAGGAAGCAACAGTTAGAAATGGACATAGAACAACAGACTGGTTCCAGATTGGGAAAAGAGTACATCAAGGCTGTATATTGTCACTCTGCTTATTTAACTTATATGCAGAGTACATCACGTGAAATGCTGGGCTGGATGAAGCACAGCTGGAATCAGGATTGCTGGGAGAAATATCAATAACCTCAGATATGCAGATGACACCACCCTTACGGCAGAAAGCAAAGAAGAACTAAAGAGCCTCTTGATGAAAGTGAAAGAGGAGAGTGAAAAAGTTGACTTAAAACTCAACATTCAGAAAACTAAGATCATAGCATCTGGTCCCATCACTTCATGGCAAATAGATGGTGAGAGACTTTTTTTGGGGGGGGGGCCTCCAAAATCACTGCATATGGTGACTGCAGCCATGAAATTAAAAGACTCTTGCTCCTTGGAAGGAGCAACCTAGATAGCCTATGAAAAAGCGGAGATATTACTTTACCAACAAAGGTCCGTCTAGTCAAAGCTATGGTTTTTCCATTAGTCATGTATGGATGTGAGAGTTGGACTATAAAGAAAGCTGAGCGCCGAAGAACTGATGTTTTTCAACTGTGCTGTTAGAGAAGACTCTTGAGAGTCCCTTGGACTGCAAGGAGCTCCAACCAGTCCATCCTAAAATAAATCAGTACTGAATACTGATTGGAAGGACTGATGCTGAAGCTGAAACTCTAATACTTTGGCCACCTGATGCGAAGAACCGACTCCTTGGGAAAGACCCTGATACTGGGAAAGATTGAAGGCAGGAGGAGAAGGGGACAACAGAGGATAAGATGGTTGGATGGCATAAGCACTCGATGGACATGAGTTTGAGTAGGCTCTGGGAGCTGGTGATGGAGAGAGAAACCTGGCATGCTGCAGTCCATGGGATTGCAAAGAGTCAGACATGACTGAGTGACTGAACTGAACTGGGCTCAGTAGGGTTTTCAGGCTACCAGAATACTCCTTGGCAGATCTCTGATGAAAATGTGGTTCTGATTCAAAATATAGAAAAAAATTTAAATATAAAAATACAGAAATGGAACCCTGGCAGCCTAAAAGCATTATTATACCTTAGAAGACTTAGAGTTTACTAAGGGTGAGGGGAAGAGAGTTATGAAACTGCCTGCCTAATTTAAACTTACCAACTATTTAGAAGATTGGCATATTCAGTCTAATAGGTATTATGGTTTCTGTTTTGCCAAATGGCCGCTCTCACTGGGTTTGGGGTAGTTGTTTTTTAACACAATTGTGATGCTAGTTTTATGTAGGCACAACCTTAGGCACTTGGAAGAATCTGGTTTCGAAAGTGTAACCAAAGTTCATATACATGCTTATACTTGTTAACCAATACAACTACTGTTGTTCCAAAAAGATAGCATTGTTCACATTAGATTTGTTTTTCCTAGTTTAAAACACCGTTAAACACCAATAAATTCACCAAATCGAGTTAGATAAAAAATCTTTGTCTCATTACCTTATGAATATTTACTACGGTTAACACCTTCCTGGGGTGCTCTGGCAGCATTTTTGTTTGGGGTTTTTTAATGAAAACCATGCCTGGCAAAGGTCTGCAGTCACATTCTAAAGACAAAGATCCTTTTTAAAATTTTTATAGTAAAAATATTTATACCCCAAACATGAGTGATAATATATATTATATGCAACTCAGTGAAATCAATCTGTACTTTTGTTACAACATATGTGATGTTACCATGATGCATTTCTATGTAATTATGCTTCCCGTTTCTCAGGGACAGTCTGTCTCAAGGGCAGTCATTCAGCTACCTGAACAGTTTTCAGTTTCCACCAGCACAATATTATTGGGAAAGATCAGGCAGGAAGATAAGGCTACACAACGTGGGGTTGCATCTAGCGTCTGTAGTCAAATCTCCACTTGTTAATGCTACCTTTGACTCCATGACCATTTTGCTGATTGCTCATGAATAACGTTTTTAAACCATAATTCTCTGCTCATTGTTACAAAGGAGAGTTTTCCTTATGCTTACCTGGTCAACTCTTTAAAATAAATGTGACCTCAATTCTCTGAATTAGCTAGTGGCCCTGGGCAGATTCTTTCTGAGACAGCCATTTTAAATCATACTACCAGTAGGGGAGAGGCCATTCTCAACAGTGGTGTTCTAACAATCGCCAAGTTCTCAAGATAGAAAAACTTTTCTATAATAGCTAAAGGTACATTTTGCCACCCCTTTCCCTTGTATCCATCATCAAAAAAGACAGTACTGAGTCTAAAATCCTAGATGTTTATTGTTTTAAACTTATTTTTATTATCATTGTTTGTACATGCATGGCCATGATTTCACTTTTTCTGAGATTTCATTCTAGGCAAAATTTTCTAATTTAATTGCAAACTCGATAGCATATCTAAATATTTGGATTCATTTCTGGTGAGAGAAAAAGGGCCAGGATTTTAGCAGAGATCACCGTGTTGATGTGCCTGCTCCCCATGTGCAAAGCGATTGGCTTGACCAGGCAGCATAAGCACAGGAAAGTTCACTCAATCACCTAATCCCTTCTCGTATTACATTTTTCCTTTTTCAAATCTTTGGCTAATTTGAAGCACAACCTTATCAGGAAAAAAGAGAAATATTTTCCCTATCCCTCTTAATCCGTCTTCATTACCAACTCTAGTATCTCCTCCCACTGGCCTTAATTAATTACCCACTTTCGATGAATGAATCAATCATTCAGTAAAGATAGTGTTTATTTCTATTTGTAAAGGAAATTGCATCAAATCTACCTGGAATGGTTATGAGGATGTGTGAAAGAGGAAGATATAAGGAAAAGGATACAGGTTTTAAGAGACAACTAGGTAAGTCAAATTGCTGAGAAAATAAAAAATGTTCCCATACTTTACAAAAATCTTTTGTAAGTTTCTACGGCAGAGACTTAGAAATTCACTGCCAGCCTTGTTTAATGTCTCTTAATAGCTGATCCAACATAAGACTTTTTCGGACATGAACTGAGCCATAGATGCACTTTGTCTGAGATGGTACTTCATTCATCCTAATAATCTACTTATTTCTATAAAACCCAATAAATTATTTTTTCTTACTAAAAAAAAATATCAGTCTGATAGCTCAAATAGATACTGAACACATATAGTCATTAGTATCATAGTCTCAATAATTCATCACAAAAATCAGAAATTTTAATATTTTTCCCATAATAAGTATTTGTAGATATAATAAATGTTGCTTAGTCTTAAATGGTTAAATCAATTAAAATATGTGTAAACAGAAAGTCTTCCTTGGCCATCAGCTTAACAGCCACTCACACACACACACAAAAAAATAACACTCTAAAGCATAGAAGAGGAAGTGAAGAATAAATAAATACATCTTCCAGTTATGGCTAGAATATAAACAAGCCAAGGGGAAGTCTTAAACCTGAATTTCAGCCAGGATACCAGCATTGTTGATACCATTTCCAGGAGAATAAAGGATATAAAGGTGAATTCTGTGATCAGACTTAAGATTTTATTTCTCTGCTAAGAAATATGGCATGTTAGAACTCTCTTTTCTTAATGGATGAATAATTTCAGTTTTTAACTAATTAGTGTCCTCAGTCAAAGAGAGCCAATGCTAGAATTACAAATAATAGTCTGTATGAAAGTAAGTAAAATTAATCTTTACAATATAGACTGGCCTGTGATCCAAGAAGGAGCTATCAATCAGGTTCTGGACTTTCTGCCTCTTACCCACCCTACCCAGGAGAGAATGAAATCACCAAAAGAATTTCCCATAGGAAACCACAAACCCCCATACCTCTGGTACCACCTGCATGTCCTTCTGCACAAGGGTCAGCCCACCCCAACTCTGTTTAATTCTTGAGAGCCAACAGGTATACAACTATACCAAACCACTGAATTTCACAATGTAACTTGAGACAAACTGAATCTGAAAGGTTATTTTATGGGTATTTTGCCTCCACTCCTGCAGGTAATACAATCCACCATACACCCACTGGCTAGCAGTATTCAACTCTCCTAATCCTCATTACCATGCTTCCTTCAGCACACTTTTCAAGGGGGGTATGGCTGAGAGCACCAGCAAAGAAAATGGATCTTTCTTACTCATTTGTGTTGTTCATAAGAAGTACACTGAAAGATTAGACTCCATCTTGAGTCTCGTTTGTGAGTTTTGTACATATCTTCACAAAATTTGGTGCTTCTAGTTTACTATGTCTTATCCATCTATTTCAGGTAGTTTTTCAAATTCAAGTCTTCATTACCCCAAAGTCATACATGAACTACTTTTAAAAGGGGGGGTGACAAATTATAGCATTTGTCACGTGCGTGTTTTTACAGTACATTTGCCACCATCAGTGCTAAAAACTCGAACTTTGAAAAATAAACCTTGTATCTAATTTCATTCCCTGTTTAGCTCAGCTAACTAATATTGAAATCTTTAAATTTTATAAGAAATTGACTTATTTTTCCACTGTTTTGCCTTAATCACAAGGGGAAAATACTTTCAACAATTGAAGGACCCATTAGCTATCTGAGATTGACCTATAATTAAAATCATAAAATGCCATGCCTCATAAAAATACACTGAAAACATCTAGTATGTTATCTTCTAAGCACTCCATGAGGGCTAATTCATTTAATCTATAACAAATTTCTGGTGGAAAGAAACTTACTATGCTTCTCAGCATATTAACAAATAAGTCTTTCAGTTTCATGAACGTTAAATGATTGAAAAAGAACTTCTGCCTCAGCACTTATACATAAATCCTTTAGAGAAATTCAAACACTGAGGGGCCTGGATTTCCACACTTATTTTATTTCACTATGATACATCTACAGAGTAGAAATAAGACTCCTCTCTATCCAACCTTCAAGTCCAGTCATATTTTTTTTATTTGAAATTAACTAAAGCTGATTTAGAGCGGACATGCCTTTTAGAATACCCTGAGGCCTTTCATTTCTTGAATGATATGTTAAAACTTGGAATCTACCCAAACCTCCTTGAAGCACCCTCTGCAAAGTTTAATCTAATTTGAATTAACTTATCCCTCAGTATAAAATACTCTCTCTTATTTCTTTTTATTTTTTGAGTGAGCACACGCACATATCTTTGTGTTTCTAAACATGTGGATGCTGGAACAATTTAGAAAGAAAAACACTATATATTTCCTTATTTCAGTCATGTTAAACGCAGTGGCAGAGAGCATAATTCTGAGAACTCCTGGCCCTGACACTGTGCAAATCATTTCACAATATGCAAATAATTTAGCAGCAATATAGTCATAGTTCCTAACAAATATTTCTCTGATTATAGGATACATTCTTAGAAGTGATGGGCTTGAACTCCCACTTTTTCTATCCATTTCTGTCTATGCACTGCTTACATTCAAATATTTACTTTGCAAATAAATGTAATATTAGAATATGTATTTTCCAAAAGTAAGTATTATGTGGGACATATACAATCCTGCAGGCACAAGGCAGAGTATATGTATATAACAGAGCTTTTTGAAAAATTTCTAAACATGCGTCTCTGCCTTCTACCTCTACCTCAAGTAATTAGTGAGTGTAATATAGGAGGTTTTTTGCAAAAAAAAAAAACCTACTGAACACATCCTGAACATATATGGTGATTGACTACAAATTGATCAACTTCCCCACGCTAAAAACTTAAATATGTACCATTTTTAGCAGTCTAGAATACTTTTGAAGAAAATGAAAATGCTGGAGGAAAATATAAAGAATTGTACACAAAATGCTTCATTCGGGGAGGCACTACCACATGCCTGCTTCACCTACACTCTAGGTTTAAATCTACCTTTGCTGGGGTTCTTCCTCTTATCAGTAGTTCTGGGTCTCTGGTTCTACCACTGAGTGTGTCAGTCAAGGGGGTGGGGTGGGGAATGTCTCAAGGTAACCCCGAAATTCTCTCATATTCTCTCTCTCTCTCGTATTCTTTCTATCATAGTCTCTCCTCTCTCTCTCATTGACCCATGCAAATTTCAGCCATGCACTTAGCTTTCAATAATACCTGAATGAGAAAGTCCTTGAAATCAGAGAAGGATGTGCGGCATGTCAAAATGAACTATTCATCCCTTGTGATCGTTAGAGAGTGTCACAAGAGAAGAAATGTACCCAAGAGAGTCCTGCAAAATTCCAACTCTGGGAATTGCGTTCTATCTAAAGACTCTCCGTCATTTCAGCAGCCCATTCATTTACTCAAATAATATTTATCAGGTGCTATTATGTCCAGCACTGTGTTAACATCAGCAAGGCATTAAATCTTCTAAGTACTTTCTTATTCTACACTTATGTTGACACATTTAGGTGGGGCCTTAAATTCTCTACTCAGCTGAATGCTCTAGTTCCCTTCTAAGTAATTTGTCATTTTCAGGCACGTTTAAGTGGGCTTTATTTTTCATCAATATAACTCTACCATACATGATAGCATCTCCACAAGTGTTCAGAACGTGAACAACAGAGATGACAAATTCCAAGCACTGTAAATTTAAATATCATTCCAGAAATGAATTACTGAAAACTTCTAGATTCTAGACTCAGACCTTCAAGAAATAAGACTCAGCTTTGGCTGCCCCCAAAGGCCAATCAAACCTTAGGATGACTTGTGCTTCTTTCAATGTTTCACGAAAGGCGGAAATAGTCATAATCTGCCCTCACTGGAAACTCTAGCATCATGGGAATTTTCCCAGGCAGCTTTGTGAACGCCTAAGGAGTCTCCAATCTTGTTATAATTATAGCTACTAGGCACTGTCTTTAGTGCCAAGCCACTTTACCTTTAATACTTCAGCTCATTGAAGCTTCACGGTACCCCTGCTATGTAAGTATCATGGTTCCCATTTTCCCTGATGAGGCTCGGCCAAGTGAGGTAACTTGCCCAAAGTCACACAAGTTCCAAGTGTTTCCAAGTGATGGATCTGTGACAAGGCATTATTCTGCTTCCCAGGTCAGTTTTCCCTGTAACGAGCTTCTGCGTTTAAAAGAGTAAAAGAAAATAACTTTCTTAGTCCCAGTGAAGGTTGGGGAGAGAGATGAGGGCTGATGATGATGTCTGGGAAAGATTTCTGAATTTACAGAGTGAGAAAAAAACTGAAAATGCTGTTACAGAACAAAGCAGTAACAGCTGTCAGGGCTAAGGAGGAAAACTCGCCTTGAGGGGGCCTAGCGTTCACTTCCTCCTACCAACCCAGAGGCTGCGCGGGCACCGGCACGCTGATTGACAGGACACTACGACCCCAGGACGGTTGGCCGCGTGGGGGTCGGAGCGTCAACTTCTCAGCTCCCCTTGCTCCCCCGCCCCGCCCCGCCCCGCCCCCCACGCCTTCCTCCCGGCCACTGGCGGGGAGCTTCCACTACCAGTGCGGGCGAGGCCGGAGGCAGATGGATGCTGCTGACTGATGGGGGCGGCCGAGCGCGAGGGCGCTGAGTGAGGCCCGCGCGGCGTCCTTCCCGGCCTCAGGGTCCCGGCAGCTCACTCTGCGCCCGCCCGGGGGCGGGTGAGAAGGTCCAACCTCCGCCCGAGAGCAGGCGCGGGGTCCCAGAGCCTCCGCCCAGGCCGCCGTGGGCGCAAAGGTGGGGCCCGGGCCTGCGCTGCGGCCCGCAGGGGACTCTAGGCCCTGGTGCGGAGGCCGCGCAAATAGCAGGGATCTGCTCAGGGCTCGAGGCCGCAGGGTTTCCTTCCCACTTCAGATTGACCCTAAAGACAGATGTAACGTAGGGGGCGGCAGCTGTCCACACGGTCTGGAGGCTCAGGGCGCTTGGGACGCCGCGTGGAAGCCGGCCCCCCAGGGGCGCCCGGGCCTCTGGCGCCCAGCTCTCTCCCCGCTCTGCACGCCTCAGTCCTGCTTCAGAAAGCCTGCCAGCCGCGGCCGCGGCCCGCTCCCTTCGCCTCCCCCCGCCCCGCGTCGGGCTCCGCTTTCCCTCCATCAACTCTAGGCCGAATTCAATCCGAGAAGGCTCCTTTGAGCTTTTGTGTTTGCTGGGGGAGATGTGGGCGCAGGAGGGATCGCGTTACAACTTTCATTTCCTGAAATGTTTGAGGGAACATCCAGAGTTTTTATCCCCCCATCAGGCCGGGCGATGGGTTCGGGTTTCAGGCCTTGTCACTCAGCTGTCACCAAACAAACGAAGCTCTCAGAGCCCTGGAGAGGGAGAGCTACCTGCTATTCATGACCCCTGGAGCAGGTGATCGCTCATGGGAAAAACAGGTAGAATTAATCATACGCTGTTCTCTGTTTCCTCTCTTTTTTGGCAGACCTGCCCACAGTGTGAAACCTGTCAGAAAACAAATTAACTCTTTCTTGTCCCCCAAGGGAACGAAAAATACATTTTCGGAAAGCTCACCACACACATTCACACCACATGACAAGAATGACATTTGGAGGGAACATCTCTATATCTGCTCCACTTGGCAGTTTCTTAGTCTGTGAGGTTCCCATCTTAGTGGGACTTGGAACCTAGGAACCAATTCGAATGGGGCATCTTCGGGTCACCTGGTCCTATCTACTGAAAGGAAGCCCAAATGTGATCTCCAAACTTAGGTAGATCTGGCCATCTTCCTGCCTGGGGTGTCAGTGGAGTTGGGATCCTAATAAAAGGAAAATCTCTACTCTGACAGGAGCGTCTAAGAAATTTCTGTAAATGGGTGTTCCCCGCCCACCCCTGAGATTCTTCCCTAAGTCAGCCTTGTTGACCATCCGTATTGGGCTCTGTGTTGGACAATCAGCATGATTTCAAATTTTCCCTTATTCATTTCCTTAGTTGAGTTAGCTGAACAAATGCACAAAGCAAACGTGTTCTTTGCTGTGAGGATACTGTTTACCTACTATTCATTAAATATTATAAACACAAGTTTTAAAGTACACCTTTTTAAAAAAAATTGTAATACATTTGTCCTATATCTCTGTCCCCACATTAGCAAATTTAAAAAAAAAAAAGAAGGAAAGAGGAAGGGCACACAGATTTGCTTCTAAGATATATTAATATTGGAAACTTTAACCAAGACAGCTTGGGAGTCTTAAATCAGGATGATTTTTAAAAACAGAAATATGGTAAGGGGATTCCATTGTCATTCTGCCTTTTAGTCTTTCCATAAAAGGTGTTTTGTTGTTTTTTTTTGGTGAGAAATCAGGAGATATACTGTGTGTAAAAATAATCCTCCTGGCCTTCTTTATGAAGATTTTGTCTGTTTATTTTGAAAACAGCCATTGGTTCCAGATTCCCAGAACTGATTTTCTTAGATTAGCTATTTGTACTCAGAGGTAGAGCCCTGAGCAATATTATTCTTCAATTAAAATAAAGAACTTGACTTTAGGAGGAAGCAAGTTATGTTTATATAGCATCAGCAATGCATAGAAAATATTCACCACATATCTGAAGACAGACAAGGCTTCGATTGTTTAAATGTTCTGCTCACTTCATAGATACTAAGGCATGCTGTCCTATCTTAATTTTTTAAGCTGTTACTTACTTTCATATTCTTGGCATCCTAGGTACAGAGCTAATGCTCCTTCATTAACTACCTCCTTGATTTTGATGTAAAATTTCCTTTTGCATGGTATGGAAGATTATGCCACCTCACCTTCAAAATGTGCATTTTCTCTCTAAGTTCTGTAAATTGCTGCTCCTCTCCACCAACCACACCGGTCCCCACCACTAATACACACACACAAAGCTGCAAAAATTAAGGGGAACTTTGTGCTGCATAGTGATGCTCATAGTTCAAAAATAATATCTGTTCGAGAGCCAACTAAAAATGTCATAGCTATGTAGGTTTGGTTTGGGTTTTTTTGTTTTTGTTTTTTCACAGCCCCATTGCCTTTCCCTGGTATTTAGATCATTTGGATAACTGGCAACCCAGATTAGAACTGAAGTGCTGCAAAGCAGCTAAAGCCATGCCTTAAAGGCGTGAAGGAGAGGAGTTGAATTTGTTAAAATACTTAATAGAAGGTTAAAAACACCTAGAAAGTTGGTTTTACAGGCTTGCCGATTGGAAGCTGCAGATTTTTGTATCAGGGATGCCAACTGCCAGCTCTGTGGAATGTTAAAGAACATTTCAAAGTTTTGGTTTTTTAAAAAAACATCTTAAGAAATACGTAGTCTGGGGCCTTTTTTTTTCCCCTTTAAGATGCCAAATGCGTATCAGCTCAGGTCCTGAACTACCACTTCATCAATAAACTATGTATCTGTTATAAATAAGTCATGGCATTTTAAAAGTTATGATCAATTTAAAATCTTATTCTAAAATAAATTATATAGCAAATTAAAATAAATTTGCTTTGAGTTAATCCATCAGTGCTTCTATTTGGATCTGCCTGTGTCAGTTCCATAAAAGATTTATCTTCTAAGTTAGGGAGGATAGCGAGAGCAAGGGACCAGATGGAGAGAGCTGGTATACATTTCCATGTCTCCATCTTTCTTTCTACTTATCTGTCTTTTTAATGACAACCATTAAGGGCAGTGAAGGGAGAGCAGCCAATATCACCTAGTAGTATTTTAATTACAATTGGGTAGCCATTTCAGATACACTTAAGTGTGTGTTAAATCTGAAGTTAACTCTTTTCTCTTTCAAAGATAAGGTTGGGTTGCATTTTTTAGTTTTTTTAATTAGTTTTTCTTTCTGCATTCTCCTGTTGGATGGGGTTGGGGGGAGACGCAGGCGATTTTAAGAATATTTTAATGTTATGCAAAGGAAAACAGTTAGTGGGCACTTTTGCAAAAGGGGAGGGGGACGACTCCCAGGTAGTGAAGCAATATAGGAGAGCAGACCTTAAGGTGTTTGTGCTCTGCCTGCTGAGAAGTGGGGTCTCAGCTGTCCATTAACAAGTTAAAAGAAGAGAAGCTGAAACTCAGAAGGGAAAGAGTCTGGCATCCACCCGCGCCTCAAGCAGTCTCTTTCTCTTTGTTTTTAAATGCTACTGCAGTGTTGTTCCTCACTGTCTGAAAGGACCACAGCGCCTAAAACACTGATTGCCATCCTCAGTGGGAGAACAAGTTTCCAATTTCATCAGCTGGAACGAAGTTGTGTGTGTATACTCAGTTTAAAACACTAGAGAAAATGTGGCCTTCCAGGGCAGCACTTTTTCTGGGTAGAGGACAAGCCAACAATTCCCCCAAGATTTTGACTTCTCTGTCCTGGCTGATTTAACCCATGTCTTCAGAGAACATCTGCCAGGTGTACTATCAGATTCAATCAGACTGGAGAGGAAGGGGAGGCAGGATCACTATGACCTTGAGGGGGCTCACAAGTCACCACCTAAGAGCATACCTGAGGGTTAAGGGACTGAGCCCTCGGGTACCCTTGGTGCGAATTGCCCCTGGACTAAGTGGGCACAGACACTAGTGCTGCTGGCTTCGGGGTGGCTGGAGGAGGTAGCCTGGGAGAGTTTTTAGTCTACTGGGAAAAACCAGAGAAAGAAGAAATAGCGTAGAGGGAGCAGGTGGGCCATCGGCCACTTTCTTCACCTTAACCCTGACCCACCTGTTCCTGTCAACGCCACCTACCCCACTAAAGAAGGGCAGAGTGTGCGCCGTGACGGCCCAGCCCGAAGCACGCTGCGGGCCTCGGCCTGCGCCTCCTTCCTGGGGCCCCGGAGGTGCGTGGGGAAAGGGCCTCGGCTCACCCCCAGGCCCGGCTGGTCGATGAAGCCGAGCTGCCTCCCGGTCGTGCCCGAGACCCTAGAAACCCAGACCGCTCTCCTTGGCCATCGAAGGGGCGCCCTCTGGCACCCCTCCGCCGAACGCGCGGGGAATGAGCCCAGGCCCGTGAGCCAAAACCCAGGCCGCAGGAAGCAAAAGACACGGGCCATACGTGACGCGGGGAGGGCGGTGGGGCCTAGGCCGCCTCCCGACCAAGCTCGGGGGCTTCAACACGGCCGCCTTGGCGTCTGAGGCCCAGGGGCGCTCCCACCTGCCGCCCCGCCCGGGAGCCGTGAGCGGCCACGATCGCTTCCTCCTGCCACTACCCGGCCTGGTCCAACTCCTTCAGGAGTGCTTTCAGCGCCGCTCGGGGGTCTCGCCAGGAATTTAGCTCCTTGACTCAAAAGAGGAAGACCCGACGAGGGCTTAGGATGTGGCTCCAGGGTGCCCAAGGCCACGGCAGCCGCGTTGTCCCACGAAGCTCAGGCCGCGGCACCTCCTTGCAGCCTCTGCTTTCAGGGGCTCCGCGGGCCGCGCCACCAGGCCCCGCGCCTGGAGCTGCTGTGATGCGACTCCCTCCTGGAATGTGGATGTGAGCGATCCTCGGTGCGGAGGTGAGGGGACCCCGCCCGGGTCTGGGGGCGGAGAGCAGCGGCGCCTCGACTCCCCGTCCCTCGGAAGGGCAGAGGAGCAGGAGCAGCCTCCGGAGTCTGCGGAGTGGCAGGAGAAACCCCCCCAGTTTCCTGCATCCTGAGACGCGCGGAACGGAAACCTCTGGCTCCCTTAACCTGGAGTTCTGCCTGCAGACTTGAGCGAAGACCTCCAGGCGGCGGAGGCAAAAGGAATGAAGCCCTTTCGGCCGCAGCTGTAGGCGCGGCGGCGGCAGCGGCGAGGCAGAGGAGCAGCAGCTCGGTGCGCGGTCAGTGCCAGGGGCCCGACCGGCCCTCAGGGTGCGGGGGACAGCTGCCGGACAAGGGTCACTGCTCAGCAAATTCAGAGTTCGCCCATAAGTGCCAGTGCCGCTGCCTCTTCCTGGAAGCCTCCACTTCATCTCTGGGTCAAGACTGAGCTGTCTTTGCCTGGAGGATAATTCCCGGCCCCAGCGGCGTCTGGTTCTCATGGGGCTTGGGGGCTCTTGAGTCCCTGTCTGCTAAGCCAAAATTCAGGAACCGCCGGCCAAGCCCTCTGGCCTCCCGAGTATTTAAAGAAGCTTCGTTCTCAGCCAAGAGGTCAAGGCGAAGAGGCAACCGGGACCCGAAGTATCCTGTGTTCAGATTTAAAATATCCAAAGTTTGATAATCGCCCCAGTATAGTATTACTTTATTTTACTCGGTAAAATTCTGTAAGGTTTCGTTCTAAAAACTATCTAGAAATCATTGTTTATTACTTTTGGCTCTCCTTGCGAAATCTGTAAAGGAGAAATCAGAAAGTGGCTTTTGATTCAGTTAAACTGAGAAGACGAGAAGGTAAATTGGAGGTCCCTTGATAGCTGGTCCTTGAAGATTTCCTCGAGGAAAAAAAGAAATATGGTTAGTTCCCCCCCAATGATTGCTCTAAAATGATTGCCAAGAAAACTCAAGGTAACATCCAGCTTTCTCACCTCCTCCTGCTTGTCCCCGGTTTAGCCAGACTGAGAGGAGGATGGTGAGGGAGGCACATTGTGCAATTTCTTATTAAACACATCTGGAATATGTGCACTCTGGATCGAATGCCAGGGATTTTACAAAGAGTTTATGACTGTGACAGAAAATTGTCCTTTTAACGAGTTTACAAGTAGTAATCACAGGGGCTTTTACAGGACCGGCCGGCCTGCTCTGCTCCTTGCCAGATCTGCAGACATTTCCAAGATTCACCAACCAAGGCAGCAGGAAGTGGGCCGAGGCACCCAGGGAGACAGAACTTCCCTGAGTCTAAAATTATACTCAACAGAGCTGGAAGAGTGGGGGGTAGTCATCAGAGTAGGAAGAGAGGGCTTGTAAGAAATTAAAGTAATTGGCCCTTCCTATTTTCCAGGGAGATTTCCGCGGTGTCCTTTGAAGCTTGTCAGGGTCATTGAAAGCTATCTTTGTGCTGGGTGTTTGTTTTGGGCAGTGAATGTGAAGAATGCGAGGAGATCCCCTGTGAGAGCCCCTCCTGCAGAGGGTGGCATTTCTCCGTGGCCCAAGACGTGGAGAATAAACACCCTAGTGACTTAAATAAACACCAACTTAATGATCCAAAACACTAACAAGGGAGATTGGGACTCTGAGCTCCCAATGCAAAGGATGGTCTCTGAGCAGCTGTGTGAACATCTGTCCATCACTGAGAGGAAAAATGACTTTATAAGTAAAAGTGACTACAGTTAAGTACAGTGACCCTTTCTCCCTGGAACTCAGTCAAAGCCATTTGGCATTAAAAAATAATAAGAAGAAGAAGGCCTTAATACCCCTACCCCCACTTATAGATCAGGACAGGAAAGATAGGAAAGAGTAAGAAATGAACATCCTAATGGTGACACAGATGGAGAAAAATCAAAATTATGAAACCGTCATGTCATAAAATAAATAGAATTCCTCTGGGGAGCAATATTTTACAAAGCACAAACAAGCCAATCCTGTTATCCTGAGTAGAATTTTAATAAATAATGCCATTTGTTTCACTAATTTTAAAAGCTAAATACAAGGTACATCATTTTTGCCCCAGGCAAAAATAATATGGAGCCTACATGATTACTGGGATTTTTTCTGGACACCATCCGGCAGCACTGCAAAGAGCTCCTGTCCTGTCGGTCTGCTTTCTATTTGTACAGATTAATTCACAATGTTGCTATCCTTGTACGAGTTCCCTTTTGTTCTCCAAGCAGATAAATTATTTTACTTTCACAGTCTTGTCATAAATTTGTTAATAATACAAAAGACCGAACGTACGAATTCTGTGGAGAAAAGCTAGTGGTAAACAAAACTGTATATCTAAGTAATAAAAAATAAATAAATACACCAAATTTGAATTCGCTCTTTTTCTGTCATATAATTAACTCAGTCACCATTCTTGGTTCAGGGGATGGCCTTCAATGTACCCTGCAATTCATAACCACCATTAAGTAATAAAGAAAAAAAAACAACCCTATTTGTTAAAAAAGGGGGGGGCGCCCAATGACAGCAGTACACAACTCACCTTTCAGAAACAGAATCAGTACTCCTGGTGTTCTACTAAGTTTTAATTTAGACTGGTTTAGGTACAATGGAAAAGAAACCTGCAAACACATGCTGTTTTAGTAACAAATACCAGGTAGCCAGATTTGTTACGTATTTTTGCAAGCTAGAAACTAGGAATAGGAGAAACCCTTAACAGGAGTAGGCTACAGATATGAGAGCTTCAAGGGCATGAGAAGTAATGGCATTCAGGAAAGTGTTTTTTCACATTGGTACATTTTTTAAAGTTTGCCATAAAAAAACCCAAGAAAACAAACAACAACCAAAAAACCCCACTAAATTTGACAAAAATAGTTGTGTTACTAATGGTCACTTCTATTTCTAACTGCCTCACATAGAGAGCATTAAGACATTTAGGCACTTGTTTTTTTCCCCCTAATACTGTTCTTTCCTTTTAATCTACATAAAATTATTTAACACTAAATATGAAAAATGTAAACTTAATTTTCCCCATCAAAAAAGTATAAGATCATATTTTTCCTATTCACCTTAAGAATGCAACCAGTTCCTCTCAGGCTGGAGGATCTTTTCACTGTTTTAACTTCCCTCTCTCTCTCATTTTCATTTCCTTTTCCTCTTCTCAAAACATTTTCCATAAATAAATTAAGATGAAATAATTAAAATCCAGTTGATCTGTAATTCCATTCACTGAAAAAAAAAAAGAAAAAAGAAAAAGGAAGCCTACTGAAGCAGGAACACGGGTTGCCCAGAACCAAGGCTGGGTAACTGGATGTTTTTGTTTGTTTGGGTTTTTTTTTTTTTCCCCTGATCCCCACACTGGGAGGGGAAATGTGTAAGTGGAAAGAGTCGGAGAGAAGAGGGCACTACGTTTGAGATCGCTGTTGGTTTTGATTTTTAAAAAGATATTTGTGAAAGTCCACCATTCCTTTATGCGCAAAGAACCCCAGAAACAAGCTGCAAAAAGTGTTCCTGATGTCTATTTACAAGTGTCCCTAGTTGCTGCTTCGAGGCCCCAGTCCCTCCCTTCTTAGGACCCCAAGTCCACCAAACTGGAGGTGAGGGGGCCCAGCAGGGAGTCCTGGAGCTGATGCTGGTGGGCTTGCAGGCTGTGCGCTGACTGCGAGGCTGTTAAACCCGGGAGAGAATAGTTGGAGCTCCTGGCGTGGCCCATGTTGCCCTGCAGCAGAAGGACCGAGTTCTGGTCTGGACTCTGGGGAGGTGAGAACTCTTCTTCTGAGCTGGACATGAGTGGCTTGCCCCCTTCCAGAGGAGAGAGTTGATTCTGCTTGTTGGAGGAGGAGTTATTGTTTTCGGTGTTCTCCCTAAGAAACAGAGGACAACACCATATGGTTAAAAAAAAAAAAGTGTGAGATGGAGGGAGGGGAGCTGGAAGAAGGAAAGGGACATTGTGCAATCAGTCACTGACCCAAATGGAGTTCTGCCCTCTCACCCACCCCACAGAGTCCTGGGGGTAAGAGAGGAGGCCTAAGAGACTTGAGAAAGGTGATGCTGCGTCCTTTCCTCTTCCAGAGTTTGGAAAGTCAAATCAGCAGGGCTGATTTGAAATGCACAAAAATTATTTTTAAATTTTTGTTCTAACAGTTATTATTAAATACCTATCAAGGCGTGAGTACCACATTTAGAAGTAAAGAAATCTGAAAATCTTCCAACAAATGGTTGTTGATGATGAAGAAAATGACGGGGGGTGGGGTCGAACTTCGCCCAGTGCACAAATGTTTGGTGGTGAATCGTCAATTGTCCTGTTCCCATCTGAGGAAACAATTAACCATCGAGTTTCCCTGCCCCTGCCTGGAGGTTGTGGTTTCAGAGGCACAGGACAGGTCATGGGAAGTGGTGTCCAGAGCGGCCCAGTGACCTGAGTAAACACAGGGAGCGCAGCCAGTCTCTCCGATTTCATCAGGGAGTGGGCCCTCTGGCCTGGCTTAAAGGACGGCCGTTTTGTAACAGACGTCTAAATGGAACTGTACCGTCCCTGGCCCGGTGTTATTTGCTCAGTCCTCAGTGCCTCACGGTGCTCTTTCAAACTCCCTGCGGACACCCACACCGGCGCACCCTTTCCCGGCAGGGGAGCGTCAAGACCCGGCACAGCCTGAGCTGGTGTGATGTACCGGGGTGTCAGCCTGGGCGCTCGGCGCTGGTAAACTGTAAGGTCTCGCAGCCCTCGCGCTTCTGCCTCCAGAATGCTCCCACCCCGGAGTTGCCTGTCTCTCCAACTCTCCCCATCTCTCGCAGTCCCTCTCTCCCAAAATGCCCATCTCAGCTGAATTTCTCCAGACTCTTGCTTCCCAGAGGGAAACAAGGCGGCGACTTCTTCGGCCCCCAGGCTCCGAAGCGAACAAAAGAAACTCGGCCGACTCGGGCGTTCAGGTTTCCCCTAAACTGCTCGGCTCCTCGGAGCGCTCTCCCCGCCGCCGCCGCCTCCCCAAGGCTCTTCCGAATCTCGGTCGGAAACTCTACAGCAAAAGAGTGGAGCCGGGCCAGGTGGCCTGGGGTGTTCGCATGAGGAGGGGAGAGGCAGAAACAGGTTGGAAAAAAAAATGTTGGCTTCTGTGTTCTGGGGTGAGAGAAGTCTGAGAGTGGAGACCCATTCCTCGCCCGGGTGAGCCGCGCGGACAGCGGGCCGGACCCGCCGCAGCGCCCGGCCACGCGCGAGGGAGCCAACGACGAGCAGTCAGTTCTGGGCTTGGGGAGCCGGGGAGTCAACGCAGCGCCAACCCTCCCAAAGCACTCTCTTCTGTGGACTTCTTTCGAAAGACTCCTCCCTTTGTGCAGCTAGTGCGGATGGAAGCGACCTCTCACCCAAAAGACTGCCAGGAAAGCGCGACTGAAGGACCGGGCGCGAGTGGAAACAGCATAAGTTTCAGGCCAGCTCCACCCTTCCGGGGTGCGAGAGGAGGGAGGTTCGAGACCCTCAGCCCCCACTGAACCCCTCCCCCCGCGATACCAATCACCATTTCCCTTCTGCTTGATCTAAAAACTCACTCTCCACCCGCCACTCCTCTCCCCCTAGCCAGCCAAGAAGACATGAAAAACAAACCTAGCGCCAACGTTTCCCGACACTCACATCCCAGGAAATCCACGCGCGGACACTCAAATCAGATGAACACCGCCCCACACCCCCGCATCCCTAGCAAGCGATCTCAGAGTTCATGAACTTTCGCCGCAGTGCCGCGGGGGCCTGGGCGCCGCCCCGCGGAGCGGCTCGGGCCAGCGGGGTGATCGAGGTGGTTGGTGCCTGCGGGGGTGGAAAGGGGCGGAGGGGAAAGGAAGGCTTCCCAGGGTTGCCCGATCTGCGGGAATGATGCCGCGTACCTTTCCTTGGCCTCGGCGGCCCGGTCTCTTTGCCTCCGGTTCTTAAACCAGTTGCTGACCTGGGTGGTGGTGAGACCGGTGGCCTCGGCCAGCTCTCGCTTCTCACGCGGCGAGGGGTAGGGGTTATGTGCGTACCACTCCCGCAGCACGCCCCGCGACTTCTCCTTGAAGCAATAGCTGGTCTCCTCGCCGTCCCAGATGGTTCGTGGCAAAGGGAATTTTCGGCGCACCCGATATTTGCCCACCGCGCCCAGGGGCCGGCCGCGTAACTTCTCGGCTTCCACGTAGTGAGCCTTCAGCCACAGTTGTTGCAGCTTGGGGTGATTGTGAGGCGAGAACTGGTGGCTCTCCAAAATCTTGTAGAGCTCGCGGAAGTTGCCGCGGTGGAAGGCGACCACGGCCTTGGCCTTGAGCACGCTTTCATTCTTGTGCAGGTGGTCGCAGGCGGGCAGCGACCACAGGAACCTGCCCAGGCGCTCCAGGTTCCCGCCTTGCTGCAGAACCTCGCACACGCACGCCACTTGCTCCTGTGTGAAGCCGAACGATGGCAGCATCGACATGGCTGGGGCCTGCCGGGGCGCACTATCCGGGCGCACGCGGCAGGGAGCAGAGCCGAAAAAGCAGCGGGAGGCAGCCGCAGGGAGGGGGGCGCGGCAGCTTCTAACCCCCTCCCTAGGCTGTGCGAAGGCGTAAAAGCGAGTCGAGACTTGAAGACGGGCGGCCGAGTAAGTGGAGGAGGAGTAGAGCGCGCGCTGGAAAAGGAACGGCCGGCTCACTCCGCAGCTTTTCGGGCCTCGCTGGCTCCTGCCTCTGGCCGGGTGGATGCTGCTCGTTGCCGGGGAACTTGGTTTCTGTTCTCCCTGCAGCTGCCTTAAAGCGCGCAGCGTCCTCGGCACGCTGATTGGCTGCGGGCGGCGCCTATCCGGGGCTGGCCAGCCTGCGCGCCGCCGGGCCGGGCCGCGAGGCCGCGCCGCCCCGCGCGGGGAGGGCGAGGCTGTACAGCGAGGGATAGGGAGTGGAGGGAGGAGAGGGACCGCGAGTGGTGGGAAGCGAAGTGGGGAGGAGGGAGGGAGCGGTGCTTCCCGGGGACGGGGGGCGGTGGGAGTGGGTGAGCGCGTCAGGACCTTGCAACATGAGCCCCCTCTGCTGTGTCACCTAAGGGCAGCCGCGCACATCTTTGCACAAATCAATGGCTCCAGACCTTCTAATTCCCCTCCTCTCCCTCCGTACCTCTGTCCCTGTCCTTTGCAGACTTGCCATTTCCCGGTGAGCTCATATTTAATTACCTTAATGTTGGAATGAATAAGTAATGGATTGATGAATAGCTTATGGAACGCGATAAATAATACAAGAGTAGACCAGTCCTCCGGGCTGCAGTCGCTGCAAGAATGGCTTCTCCTGGCTGGCTTCAGCTCCAGGAGCCAAACCTAATTTCCTCCCCTCTTCTCTCCTGCCCCCACCGCCCTCCAAAGCGCACAAATACTCCCAGCTGTATAGCGCTTCCCTCATTCTCAAAAGGCTGCGACTATTTGGGACCAAGAGAAGAGTTGTGTAGAGCATAGTTGCTGAGCAAATAGAGATTCCAAGGGTTCATTTGCGATTCGGAATTTTAATGATCTGTGGCTTAAGTCGGCAGGCAGGCTTCTGGACTCGGTTTCCCTATCTGTGCGGTTGCCACCTCTGCTACTGAGGAATGCTGAGAAGCTTTACTTGCTATTAGCAGAAATGCTTTGGGAACATCGCAGGAAAGGCGCTGGATGGGGTGTAAATTAAATAAAACTGTGTCCGGCTCCAATAGCCGTTCGGTTGTAACATAATATTGCCCTGGTCTGAGAGGGACACTGCCCTCAAAGCGAGGACGACCGCGGCTCCAAGAAGATTAAATAAAGAGGGGTGTGCGTGTGTGTGCATGTGCGTGCGTGTGTGTGTGTGTGTGTGTGCGCGTGTGTGTAGATTGCAATGCTGGCCTATTTTACTGCCAGGGACTGAGAGATGTCTTGCAATTTCAGTCCCATCATCTGTTATTTCGAGTTTGTGTGGAGAATGCTTAGTAAAACTACACAAACAAATGGAGCTGTAATTATCTTAAGCCTCATTTGCACACCTTGTTGCAAAGCAATTATTAAAAAGATTTTGAAAACAATTAGCGTCTCTGAATAGAGATAATCTATTGTCAGTAGCTGAGACTGGCAGGAGATAAGAACAATGCATGGAGATAAGGGGAGCCAAAGGGTAGAAGGAGAGTGACTTTATGACTATACTTATCTCTGATTAGATAAGTTCAAAACAGAATTTTAAGTACACTTCAAAAATGCTTTTGATTTAAATGCGTCCTCTTAGTAAATGCGGAACAAACTCTAGGTTCTTTAAGTTTGCTTGTCTTCTTTAAATATGTTTTGGTTCCATCAGCATAGCATCACAGAACCATTTACATATTGAGACGTAAGTGGGAATGGAAGAAGGAGAAGCACTGTGTGGGTTTCCCCTTGTATTATTTAGATGGTTTTAAAACAATGCACCCATTCCAATGCACCCTGCAATGTACATCTTACAGTCAGGAAGGGTTTCCACACCCTACCCACCCCCATCTGTCTCTCCCGAGACTGAGTCGACACGAAGCTGCTGCTCCAATGAACTCCTAAACAAAGCTTTCTGCATCTTTGAAACCTTGAAACCCTTCAGTATCCTAGGCAATTAGAACTTGGAAGCAAATGCTGATATTTCATTATGTTTGGGATTATCTTTAAGTGCATTTAATGGGTGCATATTATTTCAAGAGAACCCCTACCACATGGTGTGCCGAATGACTTACTTTCTAAACTGGAAACCTGGCAGAGCTGAGCCCAAGCCCATGTGTCTGGTCATTTTCCCTCATGGTCTTATTTTAGTGCTCATGATGTCTCATACGAAGTCTTGAAGAGCTGCAGTGTCCTGCCAGAAGGAATGTCTCTGCTTGGAACAGTCCTTATTGACATGGCAGCTGTGTGCAGACTGGAAGGGAGGTTTAAACTCGGCTCTAAAAAATCACTTAATACCCTAAAGTCTGGAGCAAGTGCGCAGAATTACAATGTGTGTGTGTGTGTGTGTGTTGGGGGGGGACGGGGGAGTCTGTAAATATAACCACGTCTCTTAAAAGACAAAGGGTAAGTTGAGTATGGGATGTACTTTGTAATTAACAATTTTGTATAAGGAAATGAGGCACAGCTTGGACAAATAAGGGCAGGTATAGATTTACAGGGAGCAGAGAGTTGACAATTAGACACCCACCACCTTCCCCGCCCCCCGCCCCCCGCCCCCGGCTTCCTCCAGACCTCCCTGCCCACTTCTTTTCATCTCTCTTCAAAAGGAATCAAGACGCACTAGACGGTGGCGACAACTGGGAAGACCAGTGTGCGGATGCGGCAATTGCGGGCACCGGGGTTGATAAGAAGGGGTGCTCGTCCTTGGAGGCCGTGCCCTGGCCGCCAGCCTTTCTCTCCTAGTGTTCAGTCCAGTAGATCGCACGATTAGAAAGGAAATGTGCTATTCGCTTTGTACCAACGAGCCCTACCTGCTATTTCGATCCCTCGGTTAGGGAAACCAATTTTTATAAATGTTAATTATTGGCTCGGATATATAAGGTTTCCCAAAATGGAACCTTTCACTGCAAACCACTAAAAGAGGTAAAATGACATGAATTTACAAACCACATAAACCAAATGATCCATTTTAAATCGCACACAGAAAGGTTTGAGTTGTTCTAGTAACTTAAAACCTCTTGCTGTCAATGCAAATCACAAGAAAACAGAGATTCGTCGGAGATTTAAAGGCAACGAGCAGCACAAGCTGCTGCCCTCGCCGCTTCGTGGGTCCCCAGGGTAACACAGCTAGAAAGGGGCTCCCAACACCAAGTTTCTGCTCTTCTGTGCCTCCTCCGTGCAGGTAACCGCCGGGTGCACACAACTGGTCTGTGGAAAGGTCGATGCGGAGGCATCAGTTGGTGTTGGGGTTTCTAGGTCGAGTTAACACAAGGCCTTGTGTCCTCTGGCTGAGACCCACTTATTTCCCTTCTGGCTTGGAGCGAGCTGCTTGGAGGCTCCTGGCCCGCTTTCTTGGAATTCTTTTGCCATCAAGAACGTCAGCGAGGATTCTACTCTACCTACAGATATTTGAAAGGGAAGGGCTTTGGAAGGTGTTTCATCAATGAATTAGCGTCGTCGCTCTGGGGCAGTGAGGATCCCAAATCCTGGCTGAAGTGACAACGTTCATCTTTTTCCTTTACTTGGTCGGAAACTCCAGGTGCCCTGGACCCCTCCGGATGCCGGGCTCCGAGGGCGGCCCGGCGCCGGAGCAGCCTCCCACCTGCCTCCTGGGGGACGCTGCTCCCCGCGAGTTCTGGATAGGCCGAGGGCTCAGGCAGGGCGATGTGCGGACCCGAAGGAGAGAAATCCAAAACCAGTCCATTAGTAAATGAGTTTTGTGTTGTCAAGGTTCTTTCCCATCCACTTGCTGCTCTGAAAAATAGATCACGTTTCGTTATCTTTAGTGGGAATCTGCAACGTGACACCGGATCCGCGCGGCCCCCGCCTCTCTCCCTCCCTCCTTCCAGCCTCGCTTGGCCGGGCCAAGGGGAGCCGGGCGGCCTCCTTGGCTTATTTCTGAACAATGAAGATTTGTCTGTTCCCCTAATATATTTATGTATGTATAGAGGGAGGGAGTTTTCTTCTGGAAGCGGGAAGCGCGCGACCAGAGCCTCTCGCTTCCTTGGTGCGAAAACGCAGCGCCAGCCCCAGACGCCGGGAGACTGCCGTTCCCCGCCCACACCTGGACAAACAGAGCCGGCAGCGAGCCCGGCTTGCAGCTAAAAACCCTGCCGCCCCGCGCGGCTCCTGAAAATACAGTTTCCACATTGTCTTGGGGTCGGGGAAGGGAGAGAGGAAAGAGAAGAACAGGCAGAGACACACCGCCGCGAGGGAACCAGAGTGAATGGGGACCGTGCTGGAGTGGGTGTGCGTGTGTTTGGGGAAGTTACCCTCTCCCTCCGTGTGCGTCTCCAGGTTTGGTCTCTTTCTACTCATTCTCTCTTTCAGCGTGAAAGAGGAAGCTCATTCATTCTCTTTGTGAACCTCTGATTCCTTCATTCTCTCTTTTATTGTCTCGTATCTCCATCTCACCCTTTGTCCCTTTCGTTCCCTCACTGTATCTTCCTTCGCGATTCTCTCTCACACTCTCTCTGTCCAACACCCCGGCCCCCCCCCCCCTCTCTTCTCTCTCTGGATCCCTCTATTTCTCTTTTGCTTTCTTCTCTCTTTTTCTCTCTCCTTCCTCAAAGCCCTTGATGCCTGCGCCTGCTTCCCCAGGACCAGGCGCTGTGAAGTCTCACAGACCATGCTGTGCTGATATCCTGCACCCAGGCAGTGCCTGGTGAGTAGACTCTGAAGTCCTGGCAGGGGCATCTGGCTCAGTTGGTAGGGACCCACCACACGGAGTGGTGGTGTAGTCAACAGGTGGGGGCACCCATGAAGGACTGAAGAAGGTGGGTTGGCCACCTGGGGGGAAATGGCAGATTTAAGCTGCGCTCTGAGAAGGCATAGGCCCAGAGACTTGCCAACCACCAGAATTGAGTCAGAAGACACCATTCAACATTAGATGCCAAGCACCTTTCTGCAAAGTGAAGGAGAGTGTTGTAAGAATCTGTTCTTAAGAGCCTAAGATGTTCTTGCCTCCCTTGCTTTATTAATATTACCTCAAGGCAAGACTCCTTATCTTCCATTGAGTTTCCAATCAACTTTTTTTTGGTCAACTAATGTACATCCTGAATACTGCATCTGTCTAAGCTAAGAAGAATTTCCTTTTGGGAGGTGAAAGCCTGCAGTTACTCCTGTTCAGAGGAAAGTGCTAGTGATGGTAATGCAGGGTGACACTAAATAAACAGTTAGGGTGGACTGGAAAGATGGAGTTAATTATCCAGTGAGCTGCGTTTCAGCCCAGACCATCAGGGGCTGATTTGTTTTGGCTCATGGTCCAAGGAAGGAGACAAACCACTCTCTTCTCTACATCTCTTAGGGATCCTGATCGATCCTGTCTCAAACAAAACAAAAATCACTACCCAGGTATCACTGTTTCAATTAAAATTTAGTGTATTACTCCTCTGCAGATTCTACAAAAATGTCCACTCCATTGCCCTATATCCCTTGAGAGAAGACCCCAAATGACTCACAAATAGATTCCCTAAATCTTTTTGTAGAGACCCATTGGTAGGAAGTGAACATCCAGCACTCCCCCCCCCATCTCTTCACTTACATTTTTACAATAGGCTTATAAAACTAGATGTTTATAAAAACCGAGATCTTAGTCTGGTTTTCACGATGATTCCCCGCCCCCCCCCCAAAAAAAAATCAGGCTTCGTGAAATTTTAGATGCAATTAGATTTATTGTTTTCGTGATTCACTGACTATCCGGTTTCCTCAGGTAAGCCGGCACTTATATATAAATCCTAGTAACTTAAAACTTCTCCCTCCCCACTTTGCTTTCCCTCCCTGCCTTTGCCCACCTCCCCTCCCCGCCACATTCTGATATTAATAATCCCCGGCTGCCCCTCTTTCCGGGTCATTACGGTACTGCTGGTCTCTAATCAATCCTAATGCGATGGCAATTGGAGTCCCTGATGACTGCGGCTCGGGTTTCTTGTAATGGCTCTACCACATTTTCCTGGACCTCCTTCTTTAACCTGAGATGCCAGGGGGACGAGTCCCTTCTCGGCTGCTGATTACTTCAAGATGTGGGGGCTGGTTTGCGCAGAAAGGGAAAGAGACACGCGCACAGCGTGGCTACCACTGCAGGCTGGGCCGCTGGGGCGAGCAAGGCGTCTGCGCGCTGGGAACCGGCACCCGAACGCCTTTCGCTACTCTTGTTTTCTCCCCATTTTCCAGGCCCAAACTCACCCTGGTGGACCGAGATGAAGATTCTTAGAGATTTGCTGTATTTGTCCCCCACCCCCCACGGTGCGGAGACGCCTTGTGGCCTCTGGGCCTCTCCAGTTCTCGCAGGTTCCCACCCTACAGCGTGCGCCAGGACTCCAGGGCCAGGCCTGCCTCTCGCTCAGGAGGGAACGCCTCGCTCGGGTTCTTCTTTCCTTGTGTCTGTCTTCTCCCAGTGCCATTCTCCCGCTCCAATTTTAGGGCAGTTGTCCTGAAGCGGAGCTGGATTCTTCTTCATCTCTCCCTCTGACCCTTGACCTCTCTTCCCTTCTTTATCCCAGCAATGCCTGAAGCTCCCAACCGCTTCCTGACCCAAAGCCGAGGCCAGAAGTTTGGCCCTGTCTTGTCGGGATTTGACCCCATCTCTCACGATCCATGAAGGAGACCATCGCTCTGAATCCTTAAGCTCTAGGAATAAAGCCCAACACTTCTTCCCGGTTGGTGCCCTTGGGAGAGAGAACCAAGAGCGGGAACTTGCGCCGTACCTCCCTCTCCCTGGCGGTTGTCTTCTAGCTCACCTCCCTACGCCTATCCAGGCCCGGCAGAAAAGCGATCAGCATGTTCGCGGCATTTGTATTCTTCCATTTCTCAGCCCAAAGCCATTTAGCGTAACCCGAGCCCAGGATAATTGCCACGTTTCTGCCGCGATACTTTAAAAACCAAGATAATGCTTCTGAATTGCGGAAGAAAGTGCTGTGGACAAATTGGGCGCTGAGCTGCCGAGAAGGTTCGCTTTGTTAGGGGCGGCCGGTGGTTTGTGACTAGATTAGTCCATTTCTGGGAGCCGCCTGCGCTCTGCGGCGGGGTGAGCCTGAAGCGAACTGTGGGGAGGGCTAGGGGAGCACTTCAGGCCTCTATGTCGGTGCAAATCCACGCCGTGGAAAATGTTTCTGCATTCCCATACAAATACATTGTTTGGGTTCTAAAGGATCCAGATTGTCGCGGACAGAGCAGCTTGACTGCTTCTGCTCCCGAATGGGCCGCGAGCATCTGTCTGAAGCCCCAGTTCTCTGAGCGGCAGAGAAGGAAATACTGGGTGGAGGGTGCCCACTCACGCATGCCCCTCCGTGCCTCTCGCCCGCTGGGGCTGGGCTTGGATTTTGCAACCATTTCCAACACCGCTGCTGTACTTGGCGCAGCCCTGCTGGAAGCCGGCAGGGTGAGGCTTCCAGGCAGCCGGGGGGCCGCGAGGGGCGCCTTTAGGGCTGGGAACAAGGCTGTGGGAGCTCTTCTTACCTCAGGTTCACCCGCCACCCCCACCCATCACCCCGCGTGCAGGCCCGCGTCCCCGTTTCGCCGGCCCATCCCGGGTCCGGGGTAGGCTTCTCCGCCAGGTGTGCGCCGGCGCCCGGGAGACTTTGCAGCGCAGCGTACTCGCAGCCCCGCCCGCGGGCCCGCGGTGCCCAGTCTGGGGGAGCCGGGCTAACCCCCGCCCCGCCGCCAGGAACCCCTCCCCGGGGCCACGCTCGAGCTCTCGGGCGCTGCGTCTGCGCTGGGGACGGCTCCGCCCAGTTCTGCAGCCAGGGGTCCGGCGTTTCGGCCAGACCAGTGGTCCGAACGTGAGAAGACTTCGGACTCCGCCGCTCTCTCGGGCTGTTCCCCGAAGTGATTCTGGGAGCCTAGAGGCATAGGGGCTTAAGGAAGGAAGGGACAGGGCCGGGGAGGGCGGGGGCGAGAAGGACGCGAGGGCAGGTCAACGGAGCTGGGATGGGGCGCAGCCCAGCGGCGGGCACGGCCGGAGGAGAGAGAGGGCGCTGTCTTCCTGGCAAAGGATCCTTGGCCTGGCCGGCAGGAACCGAAACAGGAAAAAAAAAAAAAGGAAGAAAGAAAAGCACAGGAAAGGAAATCTGCCTAGTTGAGCCCGGGGAGGGGAGGTGGGGGTGGTGAGGGACGCGCTGTGGGGAGGGCCGAGGGTGGCCGAGCGGATTCTCAGCCTACAGCCCAGCAACCGCTTCTCCTGCTGCGGCCTTGCTAGCGCCGCGTGGCCCCGAGCGAGACTCTTCTTTGGCCCTAAAGGGCCCCCCACAGTTGGCTTCCCTCCCTCGCTTTCTCCTTTGGAAAACTGGAGGCATCGGAATAAGGTATGCGACGCTTCACTGGCGATTGAGGTGCCGCGATGTAGCCAAGGCAAGCCAGGGCTGGGAGAGAACCCGGATCTCCTTTGCCTGAGCGGAGCCGGCTTTTCAGTTTTTTGTTTTGTTTTTTTCAATTTTCAGGAGCCCGCGGAGGAAAACCGCAACGCCAACCAGGCCTTCACGTCGAAGCGCCGCAGCAAGTGGCCTCAGCTGGTTTGGCTGCGTCTTGCCGAGGAACAATGAGGAGTTGGAAGGCCCTCTAATTTTCATCGACTGGCTTGGGTGCAGGAAAACCAAAGAGGTTTTGGCCCCTGGAAACCAAAGGGTCCCAAGGACAATTACTGTCAGCCATTCCCCCACTCAAACCCAGGAAACATAATTTACACTACTTCAGGAGAAATTCCTGTATCATCTACAAAAGATGTGTTGTCTTTCCATGCTCATAACAAGCCAGTCGAAGCAAAAGGATCTCAAACTTACTCATCTTCAGTCTTGAAAGGTCCCTCTGTGTTAATGGATGTAATTAAAGGCCTTCTAGGTTTGCTGATAGATACTAGAACCGAGCATCTCCTTACATGTCCGCCATCGGAGAGTCCCAAGCTCCAGCCCTCACGTGAATTTCCGGACTCTTCCATAGCCCTTCCGGTAGAATCCAGGTGGCCCCATAGTTCTGCCTTTAGCAAGAGAGCTATTTCCTAGGAGTAACTGGGTGGGCTGCAACCCGCCTGCCTCTTCACGTTGAGAAACGCTTCTCTTGTGGGAAGGTCTGTTTCTATTCATCCGATTTTCTAATGTC
This sequence comes from Cervus elaphus, assembly GCF_910594005.1. NCBI lineage: Eukaryota > Metazoa > Chordata > Mammalia > Artiodactyla > Cervidae > Cervus > Cervus elaphus. The sequence goes on along the minus strand of NC_057826.1, from coordinate 29,313,800 downwards.
TTTGATCAGCCTAAATATTTTCTTGGCAAACGGAAATTGACCATGCCATGAATATGATAACAACCTGCTTGGAAAGAAGCTATTTTGTTTCGAAGCGGCAAGCGGGGGGGGGTGGGGGTGGGGGGAGCCAGGGAAGGGAGTGGGGGTAGGGTAACTAGCTGGCTGGTAAGAATGCCTGAAATAGATTCCTGAACATACATCTTTTTGCAGTCTCTGAAGCAGATTTTTGAAAGATAGTCAGATAAACACACACCTGGTCTCCTAAAAGTCTTTGATACACTTTATATTTAAAAAAACAGAACTTCAATGGACGCCTCTGGAGAGTTTCCCTTTAAAACATAGATGAAAGGCAAGGTTAATACAATGTTCTCTTAATCCCTTCGGCTTGTGAGTCAAAATAAATATTTTCTTCTGCATGTGATTGTACATCCTGCCATTTGGCTGTGGCTATAAGCAAATCGACCGGTAATAAAAGTGTTTTGAGGTTGTGTATTAAATGCAGTTCTCTTGAAATCAAGGGTTGGGGGCAGGGAGGGGGCCTTACTTCACAGGCAAGAGTTGGTGGGTTTCTGAAAAAGCTGCAAGAAAAAGACCTTTCACCTCTCATTAGTGATGCCATCAGTGCTCAGGCAGAGTGGAGCTGAGGTCATGTTACATATGGCACACAGTCTGCTCAGCACTTGAAACGTCAGCTTTGAAATTTTAGAGAGGGGAAAGGTCATCTTTAATAAGCTAAAGTCTGGGGCTCCCATTGCCCTCTTTGCAAACTGGGTGGGTGTCCATATGCTTCAAACCTTCTGCACAAGTTTTGTTGTTGTTTTTAATTTGCAGTTTTAAGCTGATTTTTTGTTTCACATCTTCATTTAAGCTGTAATGTTTTCAGCTGTTAATACACCAAAAGGCCTTTCATTTTTATAGCAACTCTGTCATCTTTCCTTTTCTTCTCATGCAATCATAAAACTGTCTGTTCTGAGTGATAGCTTTTTAGAACTCAGCTTCCCAGAAGAAATGAAGTGTATCTGTCCATCTGCATACATGGATCCAGACATGTGGGCTATAGGGTTACCCTTCTGAGTGGGTAATTTAGACTTCACTTTTGTACACTACATAATTTACTGAACCTTCAAAACATTAAAACTTCCATGTTATGTAAAAGCTCTAGTTTCTGAAAACTTCCTGGTACTACTAAAATGTTTCATGCCATTTACTGAAATTTCACATTTTATTTTTACCATGTAGGGGAAACTCTCAAATCAGAAGATATTGATTCTTCTGTAAGGTTTAAAGTTAAGGCTGACAGAAATTACAGTGGTAGATACAGCCCTGAAAAAAAGAAGTGCTAATATCTTACTTCCTTGTTCAAAAAATGTTAGGAACATTTGTGAATGTTTAATCCTCATATTTTTTCAAGAAGTGAAGTCAACCAAACCCAAGGCATGAAACTATACCCAGATCTCTTTGTAGCCACTGTTAATATGGATATAAATATTTTTCTTTCATGTCCCTTTGCAAGGAACTCCTCAATAGTGATTTGTCATTGACTCAATTCCAGAAACTTTTTTTCCTCATGGACCTACTATCCAAGAAGAGCAGCCTCAGCACACTATTTTGTGTATTCCTCATTTTTCTTCATGTCTATTCTATCAACCCATATTGTCTGTTTATATCACCCCGATTTTGGTTAGTTTTTTCCTTTTTTTCTTTCAGCTTTTTTCTTCTACATCGAAGTTGCATATTTTGTCATTATAAGATAAACTTTATTAAATAAGACAACTGTGCATGTTCAGCTTCAACCAGTAGACTGAATGGTCTTTGAAAATTCCTTCACCTACTTTGCAAATTGAAAACATTGAAACAGCCTCTTGAGTAAACTAGGGATTCCTTATTACTGAGAGATTTAATGATTATGATATGCAGATAGGTGTTGCTTTTGCTTTTGTCTCTAAAAAGCCTTAATTCTGGATGAGTGAAACTTTGAAAGAGCAGTCTGTATGATAGCAACTGAAACTAAGAGTGGATAGAATAATTTCACAACCAAGTGTGACATCAAGTAAATAATTTATTTCTAATTAGTGTCCTACATTAGAGTTTACTACTAAAAAGCTAGTAGACTTTGTGATACTTTAGCTAACCCAAAGCGCTTGAGACTTGGAGGACCTAAATGGTTAAGTTCAATCAATCTAGTCAATAGAAAGTCAAGATAAAGATGCACACTGTAGTCTCAGGGAGTACATATGTGTTCGAGAGAGAGGTACTGTTGCTTTTTTTGTTTTTGACTAAATTTTAAAATTCCCAAAAATATTCCAGGAAAATTTAAGAGCAGATTGTTTTACTCTGAAAAACAAGGAGTGAAATATTTCAAGAAGCAGATTCATCATCGACAGGTCAATAATTTATTAAAGGCCCATAAAAAGAATGCTAATAATTTACACATTTTATAGGATCCTTCACTCAGGAGCCTTTAACATTTTACAAGCCTGATCTCATTCATCTTCTCAGAACTTTCTCAACTTCTCAGTATTACTATTGCAAAGGGTGATTATTCCTATTACAAAAAAATGGCAGAGAGGCTGTACAAGTTGCCCATGGAAGTATAATTCAGAGGCAGTTTGGGGATAAGAGCTATGAATCCCAATAAAATAAAGAAGCAATACAGATATATTGTACAGCACAGAGAAATATAGCCATTATTTTGTAGTAACTTGAAATGGAGTATAATCTATAAAAACATTGAATCACTATGTTGTACACCTGAAACTAATTTAATATTGTAAATCAACTTTACATCAATCTTAAAGAGCTTTGAATCCCGGATCCTTTCCAATTTATCTAAGAAGCAATTTTCCATAAAGAGATCAGATTCAAAAGATTTCAATTTAGTGAGTCCTTGTAAAATTTTATCCTCCCTAAGTTAGACTCTATAATTCATGTTCAAGATTTGTGAGAAATTTCATAAATGTCTTTAAATCACTAAGAAAAAGAAAATGTAACATGAAGTGACATCAGTCCGCACAGGTCTGGTAGTTCTTCCATCCTGTTTGGAAATAAGTCATATTCTTAGTTGGTGTAAATGTCATGTGGGAGGAGACATACAGATTACAGAACCATGAGGTAATTACTACAGCTTAACTGTCCTACAGAGAAGCTATTAAGTGTTCATAAACAGGGTTACAATAGGATACATATTCTATGAGAAGATTTGGCCTGTATTTTCAATGCTTACAATTCTTTCTTTGGCTTATTTAAGAGAAGAACTACTAGAAATTCCAGAAAAGTAAGGATTTGGCTTGTCTAAAGGACAGTGTTTCATTAAGTTTAGAAGGCATGCAAAGGATCTGAAACACTTGTAAAAATTCAGTGGCCAAACCCCCAGAATTTTGATTCCCTAGATTTACAGTGGGATCCTGGAATCTGCATTTTATGGCAGCAACTAATTTTAATGCAACTGGTTAGTGGGCTATTCTTTGAGAATAAACAATCACTCTGCCTGATGTAGGAACATAAAAAGGATATGTTCTATCAGCAGGAACAATATTCAAACTGCAAATTTTGACCTAATCAGAATTTACTTTGTATGATTTTGAAAGAGAATTTTTAGATTAGATTTTTTTTGCTGGGGAGGGGAGAATCTTTGGGTTTCTGAAGGATTTCGTCGGCCTTAAGATGTTTCTAACTAGTAACTAGATAGGAAATAGTTTGTCCTCTTCAAGTGATTCCTTCCGCTAAATGAGTTAGCAGGGAAGTGACATCAGCCCAGGACAATGAGACAAAAGAAACATCTTTGAAGAAAATTCAGCACCAGCCATGAAAATTAAACCAATCTCATTGACCAAAGAACAATATTGCCTCCTGAGTACACCTTAAAAACTAACAGGTTTTGTGAACATCTCTCAATGTGCATGATCCCAATTGAGCATGTAACCCAATTGAGCATGTAACCCAATTGAGCATCTCTTTCCCAAGATTTGCATGAAATGAAGATGCTCTGAAGTGTTGCTACAATATGACAAAAGGAATGGAAAATAAAATCTAAGAGGAAGTTAGAAGTGTTGTCTGCACTGCACATAGTGGTCATTTGTTGCTTGCTTACAAAGGTTTAAAAGTATTTTTACAATAAAGAACACAATCACATAAATGGCAACTTCTTGCTTATGAGAGGGAGATTAAATACCCAAAAAGGTTAATAATCACATTTTATTATTCTCTCCCTTTAAAGATCATTTGAAAATGAGATAATGGAAACATAGATATCAGACTCTTTGCTGTTGGAAGACACCAAGAAGTCACTGGATAAACCTCTCACTCTAAGTAAAATCCCTGCAAAAAAAAAATCCCTTTGATGGGGCAACCCTCACCGCTGCTTAAACACTTGAGTATTGGAGAACTCACTACCTCACATCTGTTTTGTATGTTTTAAGACTTAACAAAACAAGAAAGATATGCCTGGTGGCATGAAATCCATGATACAAATGAGAGAAGCATCGAGAGGATCTTCTAATCACTTGTTGGTCAAGTAGAAAGTTAGAGTAAACTGTACTGGCTAAACTGCTTTCTCAAGTTTCCATTTTAGGCATTTCTACTGTTTGCCCACTGCCTAGTAGGCTGCTGGAGTTCACTATAGGAAAAGTAAATATTGTCATTTCAAATAAAGAACTGTTTATTATATAACAGAACAGAGGCTGTCTTCTATTTTTGAGATTCTGCTAAGTTAATTGGGGACAGTAGCCAAAGCAGCTGCCCAGGAGATGATGTTTTCCAACAGCTACAGTGCTTAAAGCTGAGCTGGGCTCATGTTTGTCTACCGTGTGGCAATCACATTGTTCTCTTCCTCGGATGTTCTTTGGCGTCTATTGGGGCTGAGTAAATGGAGGCACCATTTGTACTACTTTACCAGCCTATTTGACTCCTGAAGTGAGGCTAAACCATACGGCAAGGCAGATCAAAGTCAGACCTGATGGCTTGCTACCATTAATGGGATTCAGCTCAGACTCTTCTCAATGAAGAGGAAAATGTTGACTTAACCCCTATTTCCATCTAAATCAGGGGTTCCAAAATTTTTATAGATTTGGGACTGGACTCAGTGTTTTTAATAACTTCCCCACATCCATTTTGTTGGAGGTTTGTCTGCTGCCCGTGTTTTGAAACACTGGCTTAAATACATGACAGAGGAAGGAAATCTAGACTGAGAAGTGATTTAAGATAAGCAAACACAAAGCTTTGGTTAATGAAAGAATGTTTTTCAGAAATAATACTTTGCACTTCTATGATGCTTTGTGCTTTTCAGAGGGCTTCTTATTTTTGCCCCTCACTTGTAAGATGGATAAAGGCCAGTGATATTATTAACTCCATGTTATAAATTAACTGAGGTGAAGTGTATATATAAGTGAGTGGATATGTGGTAGATGGAGGTTAGGAGCATGACCTTTCCCATCTTTTTTTACCAAGTTCATAGTCTCATTTCTTGTAGGTCAAAACGTATAGATGTACCTCAAGCTTTTTCATGGCTATAACATAGTTCATGGATTTTTAAAATTTATGTAACTATTCCTTTATTGATGGATGTGTCTTTTTGCCAAACTTTTTCTTTCATGACGATCCTGTGACTATCTCTACACTTATATCTTTGAGTATTTTTGTGTATATTAAATTGCTTAAAGTGAAATCACTGAGTCAAAGGGTAATGTATATTAAAATTTTCATGTATATTGCCAAATGGTCCTTCAAAATGTGTACCATTTTACGCTTGCCTTGACAGTATGCAATAGACTAATTTTTCCCAATATCCTAGCTATACTCTTTAATCTTTGCCAATCTGATTGTGGAAGTGTGGCTAATTTAAATTTTTTACTTTTACTATTATGAAAGTTTAGTATCTTTTTAAGAATTAATTATTTATTTTTGGCTATGTTGAGTCTTCATTGCTGCTCGGGCTTTTCAGTAGTTGCAGCGAACTAGGGCTACTCTCTAGTCTCAGCGTGTGGGCTTCTCACTTGCACTGGCTTCTCTTGGAGCCGAGCATGGGCTCTAGGGCACACGGACTTCAGTAGCTGGGGCATATATGCTCAGTAGTTGGTGCTTGGGCTTAGGTGCTCCATGGCATGTGGGATCATTTCAGAGCAGGGTTTGAAACAGTCCCCTGAGTTGGCAGGCAGATTCTTTACCACTGAGCCACGAGGGAAGCTGAGTTTAGTGTCTTCTAAATCATGCCTGGAATAGATATAATGAAAGAGGAAAGTGTACAAATTATAGCCCAATAACTTTTTACATTTGTATACATCTGAATAACTATCATCTAGATCAAGATATAAAATATTTCTATCACCTCAGAAAGTTCTCTCTTGCCACTTTACCCACCCACCCCAGCGGTAGTCACCCTTCTGACTTCAAGTGTCAACATCAATTAATTTTGCCTGTTCTTGAATTGAATATAAATGAAATCAAACAGTTTTACCACATCTTCCTTTGTTCAACATAATATCTGTGGGAATCATCAGTGTTGTTATGTATGACAGTGGTGCATTTTTAAAATTATTGTTTGAAAAAAAAAATTATTGTTTGTATTCCACTATATAAATACACAATAATAGGCTGATAATCCATTCTCCTGCTGATGGACATTTGTGTTGTCTCTAGCTTTTTACTATAATGAATAAAGCTGCTATGACCATTCTTACCCATGTCCTTCATTGGGTATATGTTCTCATTTCTCATGATCATATATCTGGAGAATTGTTGAGTCAAGGAGTAGCTGTTTATTTAGCTGAAAAAAGATACTGCTTAATGGTGTTCTAAAGTTACTCTCCCACTAGCAATTGTATGAGAGTTCCAACTGCTCCACATCTTTCCCAATACTTGGTATTTTTATTCTTTCAAATTTTAGACTTTCTGGTGGATGTATAATAGTATCTTGTGGCTTTAATTTTTGCATCTCTCTGACAGATAATTATATTGACCATCTTTTCATGTGCTTATTGACTATTTGGATAGTCTCTTTTGTATAATGCTTATTCAGATCTTTGCCCATTCTTGCAGTTGTTTGTGGTTTTTTTGGTCTTGTTTGTATTTTTTTATACATTCTGGACATAACCCCTTTGTCAGATGGATGGATAGATAGACAGATAATGAAAATATTATCCTAGTATGTGACTTGCCTCTTCATTCTCATACTAAAGTTCTTATATTGAACAAAAGTTCTTAATTTCAATTAAATGCAATTATGTTTTTATTCTTCTATAGTTATTGTCTTTTGTATCATATTTAAGAAATCTTTGTCTACCCAAAGTCATGAAAATGTTATCCTATGTTTTCTTCTAGAAGAAATTTGATATTTTAATTTGACATTTATACTTATGAGCTATCTTGAATTAGTTTTTATAGGTGGTGTAAAGTAGGAGTCAAGTCTGAAGTTTTTTCCCATATAGATACACAACAGTTCTAGCTTTGTATGTTGAGAAAGCCATACTTTTTCCCACAGAATTACATTTGTACCTCAGAGAGAAAGTATTCAATATTTTACCATCAAACATGTAAGCTGCAATGTTTTGGTTTGGAGTTTTTTGTAGATCATTTTTGTCATATTAATCAAGTTCCCTTCTATTTTAATATCTGAGAGTTTTTGTCCTGAGTGATTTTTTTAATCAAATTCATTTTCATTTATTGAGATGAGTGAAGTGAGTGAAGTCACTCAGTCGTGTCCGACTCTTTGCGACCCCATGGACTGCAGCCTCCCAGACTCCTCCATCCATGGGATTTTCCAGGCAAGAGTACTGGAGTGGGTTGCCACTTCCTTTGTTTTTTTTTCTTTTTTTCCCATTACTGTGATGAATTATATCAATTATTTTATTTTATTTTTTGGTTGTACTATATGGCACGCAGGATCCCAGTTCCCAGCCAGGGATCAAACCCATGGCCCCTGAAGTGGAGGCGAGGAGCCTTAACCATTGGAGAGTGCTGGGAAGTCCCCGTATTGATTATTTTAGAATGTTAAACCAACCTTGCACTCCTGGGTTAAATCATTCTTGGTCATTATGTATTATCTTTTTTTCTATCTCTGTATTAAATTTAATAATGTTTTATTTAGAATTTTTGAATCCATATGCAAACAGGATTTTGGTTTAGGCATCATATTTAGGTTAACCTAATAAAACAAGTATTAACTCTTCCCATTTTCTCTAACCTCTGAAAGGGTCTGAGAGAGATTATTATTATTTCTCCTTAAATATTTATAAAAATTTACCTTAAAGTCACCTGGGCCTGGATGATCTTTATGAAATTTTATCCATGTATTTGATTTATTAAACATATGTCAGAGTATTAGTATTTTTATTTCTTTTTATATCAGTTTTGGTAAATGGTATTTTTCAAAGAATTTGTCTGTTTTGTCAAGTTTATTGGCAAAGAGTTGTCATCATGTTCTCTTAATATCTATAGAATGTGTAGTGACATCACATTCTGAAACTCTTGATATTGGTCATTTGTGTCTTCTCTTTTATTGATTATTTTTTCTGGGAGATCATAGATTTTATTACTCTAAAGAAAAGGTAGTCTGTGATGATTTCTTTATTGTATACTTTTTATTTCATTGATTGCAGTTGCATTCTTTATTATTTCTTTTCTTCTGCTATATTTGTGTATAATTGGCTCTTCTTTTTCTATATTCATGATAAAAGCTTAGAGTATTGATTTTCAACTATTTTGCTTTTCTAATGTGTTTATTAGAAGCCATTAATTTCCTTCTAGGAACTGTTTTAGCTACATCCCGCAAGTTTTCATATGCTTTATTTTCATTATCCTTCAGTTCAAATATTTTTTAATTTCCCTTGTGATTTCCTCTTTGGTCCACAGGTGATTTAGAAGTATGATTCTTAATTTTCATACACTTTGGGATTTCCTATTTATATTTCTGTGTTGATTTTAATGGTCAGAGAGTATACTCTGCATGATTTCAGTTCTTTGAAATTTGTTGGGTCTTGCTTTATAACCCAGTATATGGTCTATTTTTAGTGTGCATTTGAAAAGAATGAGTATTCTGCAGTTGTTGGGTATAGTGTTCTATATATATCAATTAGGTCAAGTTGCTTAATAGTGTTGTTTAAATATATCCTTATTGACTTTTTGGAGTTTTTGTTTATAGTTACTGGGAGATGTGTATTAAAACTTCTAATATGATTGTGACTTTGTTGATGTCTCCTTTTATTTCACTTAATTTTTGCTTCAATATGTTAGAGCTCTGTTATGATGTCTATGCAAATTTAGATTTGTTGGGTCTACTGAACTGATCCTTTTATTATTATGATATGTTTTTCCTTATGTCTAGTAACACTTGCCTGAAAGAACACTTTGTCTCTTAAACATAATTATACCAGGTTTCTTTTAATTAGTGTTTCCATGCTCTATTTTTTTTCCATCATTATACTTTCAAGTTATCTGTGTCTTTATGTTTAAAGTATGTTTCTAATGAGCATAATATAATTAATTATTTTCTTAAAACTGACATCTATTGATATTTATTTTTAGTGAATTTGTTGATATAACTAGGATTAAATTTATCTTTTTTCTGTTTGTTTTCTATTGGTTTCATCTTGTTTTTATTCCTCCTTCCTGTTTCCTTTTATTTTTATTTTTTTTTTAGTTCTACCACTTTATTGCTACCAACCCATCTCCCTCCACCCTCGTGCACGCATGCTCAGTCATGTGACCCCATGGACTTCAGCCCGCCAGACTCCTCTGTCCATGGACTTTTCCAGGCAAGAATACTGGAGTGGGTTGCCATTTCCTTCTCCCCTGTTTCCTTTTATAACAATTAAGATTTTATTTTATCTCCATTTAATTTTCATTATTCTCCTAGTATCTTTGTTTATACTTACAAAATTATATGTTTAAAATGTAAAGTCCTCCTGTTCAGGAACATTATATATTTATTCAGGTCATGTTAAGCCTATTGTGGGTTGAACAGGGGCCTCCCCAAATTCATGTCTATTCAGAAATTAAGTATTGAGATGAGATCACTTTGAATTAGGGTGGTTCATAAATCAAATGAAAGTCCTTGTAAGAGATAGAAAGGACACACAGATATAGAGGACTATGTGAAGATATAGAAGACCATGTGAAGACAGAGAGATCACAATGATGCAGGCTAAGGGGCTGATAAGATATGCCAGTAACAACCAGAAGCTAGGAGAGAAGGATGCGACAGTATCTTCCTCAGAGCCTCTGTAAAGGAACCAACCTGATCAGTTTGTGGCAATTTATGACCGCAGCCACAGGACACTAATGCAAAGACTTTCAGATAAATTTTAGAGTTTATTTGCATAAATCTTGCAAAATTCTTATTAAATGTATTCCTAGGCATTTTATAGCTTTTATTGCTATTATGGATTCTATACACTTTTACATTTAAAAATTTAACAATTGTAGTATTATTTATTAAAATATTGATCTTATATATTAAAATATTTTTGTACATTTAAATATGTACATTAAAATATTTATGTACATTTTATATATAAAAATTTTTTAACCTTCTGATTACTACTAGGAACCTAAGAAAGCTGTTATCTTTTATCTGGTCTCTTTATAGAACACTAATATTTGTTGCAACTATTTTTTATTCTTCTCATGGATTTCCTAGGTTAACTTAGAAAATGTCTCTTCCTTTCAAATATGTCTTATGTTGAACCATATGGTGGCTCAGTGTTAAAGAATTCACCTGAGATGCAGAAGATATAGGAGATGCCACAGGGTTGATCCCTGGGTCGTGAAGCTCCCTGGAGGAGGGCATAGCAACCCATACCAGTATTCTTGCCTTGGAGAATCCCATGGACAGAGGAGCCCGACAGGCCACAGTCCATAGGGTCACAAAGAGTTGGATGTGACTGAGCACACAACACACACATACTGTTATTCCCTTACAAGTTCTTAGTTTTATCTTCATTAATTCTTCCTGCTTTCTTTGGGTTTATTTGTTTTTATTTTTCTGGCTTCTTGAGTTGAAATCTTGACCATCTATTTTCAGTCTTTCTTGCAAAATAATACAATTATTGCTATGGACTTTCCTCTGAAACTTTATTTTATAGGTTTCCTACATAAAATTCTACTTTTTAAAAGTATTTAAATATAGGCTTATCGTTTTGCATATACGATAACCCTATATGCAAAACAGAAAAAGAGACACAGAAATACAGAACAGACTTTTGAACTCTGTGGGAGAAGGTGAGGGTGGGATATTTCAAAAGAACAGCATGTATACTATCTATGGTGAAACAGATCACCAGCCCAGGTGGGATGCATGAGACAAGTGCTCGGGCCTGGTGCACTGGGAAGACCCAGAGGAATCGGGTGGAGAGGGAGGTGGGAGGGGGGATCGGGATGGGGAATACGTGTAAATCTATGGCTGATTCATATCAATGTATGACAAAACCCACTGAAATGTTGTGAAGTAATTAGCCTCCAACTAATAAAAAAATAAAAGAAATGAAAAAAAAAAGTATTTAAATAACAGACATAGTCATGCAAGTAAAACTTCAACCTCCAATTTAGAAAGGTTTAAACTGGGGGATTTCCCAGCTGGTCCCAGAGTTTAAGACTCTGCACTCCCTATGCTGAAGTGGGAGACAGGGAAGGGTTCCATCCTTGGTGAGGGAACTAGGTTCCACATACTGCAACTAAAGATCCTGCGTGCGACAACTAAGACCCAGTGTAGTCAAATAAATAAATAAAAATAAATATTAAGAAAAGAGAAATGTATAAATTGAGAAGAAAAATGTCTTTGCTCTCCATTTTTCAGCTCACAACTGTGAGTCCATGCCTTGGAGTTAACCACTTTGGATCATTTCTGGTTTTGGCCCTTCTTGTGGATATATCTAGAGCTCTGAATAGTATTCTGTATCTCTTTTATTTGGTTTATCAATTGTCAGGAATACTCCTGTCTTCAATGAAAGATTTGGAGTTTAGCCCATTTAACACTTCTCAGTTCCCTACTCTTTCATGCAATTTTGATTATTTTATAACTTACTATAGCTTAGAAAAATATATTTAAACTTCTTTTTCTTGATCCATCAACTATTTAGTAAAACTTGATTCTCTCCTAGGTAAGATGAGGAAATTAGTATGTCTACACTTTTCTTAACTTCATTGTCTCTGCCTCTCTTTTCATTTTGGTAAAATCATAGAATATATTGTTGCTTTTATTATTTTGAAGCAAAAAAGCTTTATTTTACCTTTGCTTATTCTTTCTCTAATGTTTTTTTCCTTATGTAAATCCGAGTTTCTGATCTATATAATTTTCCTTTTGTCTGAAGAACTTCCTTGGACATTCCTGAAAAAGCAGATCTATTGGCAACAAATTCTCTCAATCTTTGTTTGAGAAAGGCTTTATTTCTCATTCACTTTGTTTTTATCTGCAAAAAGTCTTATTGTTTGCATTTGGTCCAAGGCTTGGGAGAGGGCTCCCAGGGGATTAAAAAGCTGCCTAGTGGCTGCAGAGAGGGGCTTCATGTAGAAGCCCTGACACCAGAGGGGCTCCTCAAAGTCCGCTGGGCTCCAGAGGTTTCTAGTTGTGCTTCCAAGAGATATTCCCTTAACCCAGCCTGAGGACCACCCAGCCTGTGGAGGTTGGTCAGGTGGTCACCCATCTTCTTGATGAGTTTTACCTGCTCCTCCAAGAAGTGACTCTCCAGAAAGGCACAGAGGTGGGGGTCTGCGGGGGTCACGCAGATCTAAAAGGGCATGGCTCGGGTTCTTCTCCATGAGAAGGGTGGCTTCCATAGCATCCTGGGTTTTACCCCCACTCATCTTGAGATGGTTTCTGCACGTCCTGGAAGGGGACACGGTCCCAACACTGGTTTTGCATTTTCAAGAGACAGTTGGGCACCTTCGCCATTCTCCTAGGCCAACTGGCAGAAAAAATGGCCCATGCCCTCCAGACCCACATTTGCTTGGTGAAAATAGAAGTCCAAAGAGAGGTAGGTGTAGGAGGCCTGCAGATGCATGTTGACCAGGAGGTTGATGGTGGCCCTCACCTCTGTGGAATAATTCTGACGAATCTCATATTTGATCGGTAGTAAGGAGGTAAGTTCAGAAAATGGTGTTGGCTAGCCCTAGTGATTGAAGACAGCTGAGTGGCTGGTTCTGAAGGCTGTGATTGGAAAAAAGGTTGGAGGGTGATGGGAGGCTGGAGCAAAGGGGGTCCTTGGGTCTGTTCCCTCCAAACACTGTTGAAGCAAGAGACCTGGGCCACCATCACCCTGCACACTGCCTCTCCTTCACTTTTGAATGATAATTTCTCAGGATGCAGAATTCTAGGTTAATGTTTCTTTCTCTTTAACACTTTAAATATTTCACTCCACCCTCTTCTTACTTGCATAATTTTTGAGAAGAAATCAGATCTCAATTCTTATGTTTGTTCCTCTGTAGGTGTGGTATTATTCCCCCTCTGGCCTCATTCAATTTCTTTATCTTTGATTTTCTGTAGTTTGAATGTTGTATGCCTGTGTGTAATTTGGGGAGAACTGATTCTACTTATTGTTCTTTGAGTTTCCTGGATGTGTGATTTGTTGTTTAATATTAATTTGAGGAAATTCTGTTTCTGGCATTCCCCAAAGCAACATCTTTGTTATACCTTCTGTAGTTGTCCATGGATCTGTTCCTTTTTTTTTTTTTTAGTCTTTTTTCTTTTCAGTTTTGGAAGTTTTTATTGACATAATCTCATGTTTCTTCTTCAGCCATGTCCACTCTATGAATGAGCCCACCAAAGCCCATCAGAAGTTATCACATTCATTTCTGTTTTTGATGTCTAGAATTCATTTTGATTCTCTTTTAACATTTCCATCTTTCTTCTTGCCCATCTGTTCTTGCATGTTGTCTGCTTTATCCATTAGGGTTTTAGCATGTTAATCGTAGTTGTTTGAATACTTGGACTGATAATTCCAACATCCCTGACATATTTGAGTTTGATTCTGATGCTGTTCCTTCTCTGCAAACTGTGTTGGTTGCCTTTTAGTTTGCCCTGTAACTTTTAGTTGAAAGTTGGTCCTGATATCATGGATTAAAGGAACATGGTCTGATTTCCATTAGGATTCTCCTCCAGTAAATTGTGATTCTTTCTATCTGCCTGTCTGTCTCTCCAATTTTGAGGGCAGCAGTTTGCCCCGTGACTTCAATTCTCTGAGGGATTAAGAAAAGTTGTTGATTTTCAGGCTTTTTGTTAGTTAGGATGGAGTGGTGATTTTAAAGCATCTTATATTTTTGACCAGAAACCAGAAATCCTTTCAACTTTGTAACTCCTTTTGCATAGTTTATAATAACACTTATAACCTGAATTTTCCATAATTCATCTTCATCTAAAATCTATTATGAAATTCAAGTCCAAATAATAGCACTTACAGTATTATAATTATGTAACTAGTATTTGTTACAGATCTAGGTGGGGTGATTGAATCCATAGAAAAGAAGTTGTAATTTTATGTTCCTAAACCTGTGCTACTCTGAGATTTTCCTATGACAAAGTGAAATGGATATTCCTTTCATACAGTTTATCCATTTCTCAAATGAATGCCTTGCCTTAGCTCACTGCATCTATGGACCACAATTTTCACAGAGTTTGTAATTGTCTCCCTTTTCTCTTGTTGAAAGAGAAAATATATTTCGTAATTATCCCAATTGTTATTTGTACTGTTTTTGGAATAGTTACTTTTAAACACACTATTTTATTGTCACATTGCATAAATCTATACCCACTGTTTCTTTCTATGGTCTTTGTGGGTTACTTTTGCTGTTTCTCAGATTCTGTGTCTTCCTTTGTCATGGGATTCCTCTTTGGTGTTGCTGAAGTATATTTTGATACTTTTCAACTTTTTTCAGAAGAGATATATAAGAACTGTTCTAAGTCTTTGCATGTCTGAAATGTCTTCATTTCACTTTCACACTTGGTTGATGGTGTGGCTGCATACAGAATTTTATGTTCAAAATATTTTTTCCTTAGTTATCTGAAAGCATTACTCCATTGCTTTCTTGCTTGCTTTTCTATTTTTCATGGATAATATCTTTATTACATTATACATTATATTATTACTTTATTATTTTATACCTTATAAAGATATAAAACTACTGATTTTTCACTTGCAGCCAGCTATCTTTATGTTCCAATACTGCTTTTATCACTTCTTGGTGTCTCAACTAAGAATATCTGTCTTGATTTCACCTGGAAATCTGTTACAGATATTTGCATCTGCTAGATTCCCTTAGGTACAACTGACACTCTTGGTTGCTCAGTTGTAATTCCTTTGACATTTCACTTGGACTTCTACCTCTGGTGTGTGCTGGGCTGTTGTCCATCTCAGGTGTAAGCAGTCCCTGGCCTGATCCATCCCAGGTGTAAGCAGTCCCTGGCCTGATCCATCCCACCACTGGCCACTCCTCTGGCTAGAATGTTAAGTATCTCCCATAGTTGCTCTGCTTTCCTATGTTGCTTTCTTGAATCCCATGTGTCAGTGGAATCCCTGAAATTTTTACTCGTTTTAGTAATGTTTCCCCTATTCACCCCCCAACCCAAAGACTTTGGTGTGTTCTCTTTATATATGTTCTGAAGTTTCAGAATGAATCTTTTTTTTTCCAAACTCATCCTCTTTTAATCTGAAGTTTTATATTTTATATCAACTCTGGGGTATGTTCTTCTATTATTTTTTCATTTTTTCCTCATTTCTCTGTTCCTAGAACATCTGTGTAGGACAGATACTTGTTTTTTCAGTTGTTCTACTTCTCTTGACATTTTTTCCCTCCAGTTTTCTGTCTTTGGTCTTTTTACTCTATATTGCAGGAGACTTTCCTGATGTTTTCTTGCACTTCTTTGATTTATTTTTTATTTTGGTGATGTATTTTTAATTTCCATGAACTCTTCATTGTTTCCCAACTGCTCTTCTTTTATAGTAGTCTATTTTGGTTTAAAAGTGAATATATTCTCTTTTTGGACATTAATGAGAATTCCTTATAGCTTCTTCTGTTTTATGAATTATTTATATTTCCACTGTCAGGTCAGTTCTTTCAAAGTTTATTTCAGTTGTTCTCCAAGTGAACGTGAGGTGCAAAATTTCCTACCAATCCACGGTCTTTAACTCATTTATTTGTGGATCAAGGACAAGTACAATTGATATAGGTGGCTTGAGTGGGGTTTCCTTTCTTCTGCTCCAGAATTAGAGCTAGATTTTGTGTTTGTTGCTAGGAATGTGGATGATAGAATTTACTTTAGGCTGCTGGGGGCAGGTGGTCAGGCTGGTCCTCTCCCCAAATGCCAAAGCAAATTCGGTCCTCTCTGGTATGCCAACCCCTATTTTGAATTACTATTGTATGAATATACCACATAAACTGACTACATTTCTTCACAGATGATGTTTCCAACTTGGCCTAGGGGCAAAATCCTTTGCTGCACAGAAGGATGTGGCAGGGGACCAAAGATCCAGGAAGACAGGATTCCATGCTCTGGTTCCATCAGCCCTGGGCTTAATGTGCCCATCTTTGGAGCTGGGGATGAGAGCATCTGCACTTGTAACCCCATGGATTGAGTAGAGAAGGTGTATTCAGAGGAGATTCAAATGCTTTTATCTGAAGATTAAGACAAAAGCAATAATTATTCACTATTATAGGCAAGTGTGATTAACCCCACTTTATGAGTGCATTTGATGAAATTCTGTGAATGAATCATGGATGTTAGAAATGAGAAGCAGCATGAGATAGTAAGTCAGCCTAACATAAGCAACACCATTGCTGGTCCTTGTGTTGATCTTTGTGGGGAAAACTAGAGAGAATGCTTAAGTATTTCCATCAACTTAACCTTGGTCCACATCAATTAGGAGTGGAGAGGAAGAGGCTCTGTAAATCATGAACATCATAGCAAATATGTCATAGACTCCAATGGAGACCAACTTCCAGTTTCTGATTCACTAAATATTTTTCCCTTGAAATGAGCATAGAGTAATCAGGGAAGGAAAATGTGACATGGTTAAGACTTGTGGACTCATACAAAGTGTTTGGGACCTTATTCACTCTATTTGCACTCCTCCTTTCATTTGTAGGGTTCCAATCCATTTAATTGAAAACTTTTATATAGATCAAGATTTTCAGTATATCCCAAAACATAGTTAGATTTGACACAGAAAAATCTCAGCTACATCACAACGTTGATCACTTCCTTTCTTTTTAGCAGAATAACTGCCATTCTCAAACACAGATCAAGCATTTAGCCCTAATATATGTAGTAATCAAAATAGATGGTGATCAGCTTATCCAGTTTCCCATCTGTGCTTTGGCTATGATGTTTAATTTTCATTTCCTCCTTTCCATTGACATGGAAGGACGTGAGATAGCCCTTTACAGGGGATGTTTTTACTTCTTAATTCTTACATAAGAGCCAGAATTCCATTTGGAAAGAGAAATTACATTGGGTTTGATCAATACCCTCAAAGAATTAAGGAAAAAAATTACTTGTTATTTGACTTTAATGTGTACTTGATGCCCATGATTTGTGTTCTTCTGTTAATTGTAGCATCACTAGCAATTAGATTAGCAATTGTTAACATCTAAAATTGATTTTAATGCACAAGAATCAATACTTGAGCTGAATGTTTAAATATCTTGACACTAACAAGAGACTCAGTCTTTCCAATTGAATTACTTTTTGCTTTGTGCATTTTACAACCTTGAGCATGTCTAAGAGAGATGAAAAGTACCTACCATTGTAAAGGACAATGTAAATAACTTGCTATGGTCATAGAAATGAAGGCAATGGTACTGATGGGAATGGTAAGCAGTAAGTATAGTTTGTGAAACTGAAGTGTCTTAGTATTTTGCAGTAAGTATAGTTTGTGAAACTCAAGTATCTTAGCATTAAATTTGACAAAAATTTTACTAATTACAATGGCTGATGAGATTTTATTTGTAACATTTCTTAAAAATTGGAGTATAGTTGATTTAAAAATATTGTGTTAGTTTCAGGAGTACAGCAAAGTAATTCAGCTATATATTTTTTTCATTTTATATTATTTTCCATTATAGGTTATTGCAAAATATTTTTATAGTCCCATATGCAAAGAAATAGCAGAAAACAATAGAATGGGAAAGACTAGAGATCTCTTCAAGAAAATTAGAAATACCAAGGGAATGTTTCTTGCAAAGATGGGCACAATAAAGGACAGAAATGGTATGGATCTAACAGAAGCAGAAAATATTAAGAAGAGGTGGCAAGAATATACAGAAGAACTATACAAAAAAGATCTTCATGACCCAGGTAACCATGATGGTGTGATCATTCACCTAGAGCCAGATATCCTGGAATGTGAAGTCAAGTGGACCTTAGGAAACATCACTACGAACAAAGCTAATGGAGGTGATGGAATTCCAGGTGAGCTATTTCAAATCCTCAAAGATGATGCTGTGAAAGTGCTGCACTCAATATGCCAGCAAATCTAGAAAACTCAGCAGTGGCCACAGGACTGGAAAAGGTCAGTTTTCATTCCAATCCCAAAGAAAGGCAAAGCCAAAGAATGTTCAGACTACTGCACAATTGCCCTCATCTCACACGCTAACAAAGTAATACTCAAAATTCTCCAAGCCAGGCTTCAACAGTACGTGAACTGTGAACTTCCAGATGTTCAAGCTGGATTTAGAAAAGGCAGAAGAACCAGAAATCAAATTGCCAACATCCGTTGGATCATCAAAAGAAGCAAGAGAGTTCCAGAAAAACATCTATTTCTGCTTTATTGACTATGCCAAAGCTTTTAACTGTGTGGATCACAGCAAACTTTGGAAAATTCTAAAAGAGATGGGAATACCAGACCTACCTCCTGAGAAATCTGTATGCAGGTCAAGAAGCAACAGTTAGAACTGGACGTGGAACAACAGACTGGTCCTAAAGAGGAAAAGGAGCACATCAAGGCTGTGTATTGTCACCCTGCTTATTTAATTTATATGCAGAGTACATCATGTGAAATGCCGAGCTGGAGGAAGCACAAGCCGGAATCAAGATTTCTGGGAGAAATATCAATAACCTCAGATATGCAGATGATACCACCCTTATGGCCGAAAGCGAAGAAGAGCTAAAGAGCCTCTTGATGAAAGTCAAAGAGGAGAGTGAAAACGTTGGTTTAAAACACAACATTCAAAAAACTAAGATCATAGCATCCGGTCCCATCACTTCATGGCATATAGATGGGGAAACAATGGAGACAGTGACAGGCTTTATTTTTTGGCTCCAGTGCAGCCATGAAATTAAAAGATGCTTGCTCCTTGGAAGAAAAGTTATGACCAACCTAGGCAGCATATTAAAAAATATAGACGTTACTTTGCCAACAAAGGTCTGTGTAGTCAAAGCTATGGTTTTTCTAGTAGTCATGTGTGGATGTGAGAGTTGGAATATAAAGAAAGCTGAGCACCAAAGAATTGATGCTTTTGAACTGTGGTGTTGGAGAAGACCTTTGAGAGTCCCTTGGACTGCAAGGAGATCAAACCAGTCCATCCCAAAGGAGATCAGTCCTGAAAATTCATTGGAAGGACTGATGCTGAAGCTGAAACTCCAATACTTTGGCCACCTGATGCGAAGAACTGACTTGTTGGGAAAGGCCCTGGTGCTGGGAAAGACTGAAGGCAGGAAGAGAAGGGGACGACAGAAGATGAGATGATTGGGTGGCATCACCGACTTGATGGACATGAGTTTGAGCAAGTTCTTGGATTTGGTGCTGGACAGGGAAGCCTGGCATGCTGCAGTCCATGGGGTCACAAAGAGTTGGACATGACTGAATGACTGAACTGAACTGATATACTATACAGTAAATCTTTGTTGCTTATTTATTTTATGTATAATAGTTTGTCTCTAGTACTCCTGATTTATCCTTCCCCCACTCCCTTTCCCCTTTGGTTAACCATAAGTTTTTATTCTGTTTTAAGTCTGTTTCTGTTTTGTAAATAAATTCAATTGTATTATTTTTTAAATTCCACATACAAGTGATAATGTAATATTTGTTTTTCTCTGACTTACTTCACTTAGTATGATATTCTCTAGGTCCACCCATGTTGCTGCAAGTGACAATATTTCATTAAAAAGAATGAAATATTGTCACTTGCAGCGAATATACACACCACATCTTTTTTTTTTTTTTTTTTTTTTTTTGTTGGAGGCTAATTACTTCACAACATTTCAGTGGGTTTTGTCATACATTGATATGAATCAGCCATAGATTTACACGTATTCCCCATCCCAATCCCCCCTCCCTCCTCCCTCTCCACCGATTCCTCTGGGTCTTCTCAGTGCACCAGGCCCGAGCACTCGTCTCATGCATCCCACCTGGGCTGGTGATCTGTTTCACCATAGATAGTATACATGCTGTTCTTTTGAAACATCCCACCCTCACCTTCTCCCACAGAGTTCAAAAGTCTGTTCTGTATTTCTGTGTCTCTTTTTCTGTTTTGCATATAGGGTTATCATTACCATCTTTCTAAATTCCATATATATGTGTTAGTATGCTGTAATGTTCTTTATCTTTCTGGCTTACTTCACTCTGTATAATGGGCTCCAGTTTCATCCATCTCATTAGGACTGATTCAAATGAATTCTTTTTAATGGCTGAGTAATATTCCATGGTGTATATGTACCACAGCTTCCTTATCCATTCATCTGCTGATGGGCATCTAGGTTGCTTCCATGTCCTGGCTATTATAAACAGACACCACATCTTCTTAAATGAATTGTCTGTTGATGCACACTTGTGTTATTTCCATGTTTTGGCTATTGTAAACAGTGCTGCTATGAGCATTGAGGTGCATGTCTGTTTGAATTAAGGTTTACTCTGGATATATGTTCAGGAGTGGGCCTGGTGGATCACATGGTAGCTCTACTTTTAGTTTCTTAAGAAACCTCCATGGACCTTCAAGGTGGCACTAGCAGTAAAGAACCCGCCTGCCAGTGCAAGAGACCCAGGAGACACAGCTTTGATCCCTGGGTTGGAGGGCAGGGATCCCCTGGAGGAGGGCATGGCCACCCACTCC
The DNA here is from genome assembly GCF_910594005.1 of Cervus elaphus. Taxonomy (NCBI): domain Eukaryota; kingdom Metazoa; phylum Chordata; class Mammalia; order Artiodactyla; family Cervidae; genus Cervus; species Cervus elaphus. The sequence goes on along the minus strand of NC_057826.1, from coordinate 29,292,770 downwards.
AGTATCGCTGGAGAATCCCATGGATGGAGGAGGCTGGCAGTCTACAGTCCATAGGGTCACAAAGAATTGGACATGACTGAAGCGACTTCACATGTAAATACATGCAATAAATCTCCATACTGATTTCCACAGTGTCTGCACCAATTTACCTTCCCACCAACAGTGTAGGAGGATTCCCTTTTCTCCATACCCTCTCCAGAATGTATCTGTAGACTTTTTGATGATAGTGCAATAGCTGATGTTTTCAAGTACTTGCTGGAGGCTTGACAACATTATTTTATTTTTCTCATTAATTTTCACAACAATCTTATGGCACAGGTACTAAGTGATTCAAGAAGGATCTGCCTTCACAAAGTCACAGGTTGGGTTGAATCCCAGGTCTACTGACCACAGATCCAGAACCCATAACCTGTATGCCACGTTTTAGAAACTGTGATTCTAGATATTCTAAACAAATGGAGTGTTGATGGAGTTTTAAGTGGTGGAAAGTTGATAAGACATAAATTCAGAAAGATGAGTTTATAAATTACTTACTCCTAAACCAGTTTAAATCTCGGAAACTCTCTTGGTAAATTTGATGCTTTTATATAACCTTAAATATGGTTATTGAATTGAGTTCTACAGTTGTAATAGTCAAATTCACATTTTTAACATATTCATATCTGTATTAGACTCTTCACAAGTTGAGTTAAGAACTATCTGTGTATACAATCATAGGTCATAGAAACATATATAGGTCTGAGTTAGGGGGACTAAACCTAGCTCAGTGTATGTGTGTGTGTGTGCGTGCGTACATGCACCCACATGTATGTCTGACTGTTGGTGTAGTAAGGTTGCAGTTTAGACAGAACTTCAGCCAAATAAATCACATTTAAACACTGTCTCTATTTAAAAACTGTAAAACCTCCTCGGTGCAGATTCTACTTGTTTTTGTTTTGTTTTGTTTTCAAGTATCACTTGAGAAGCTGAAAATAATTATGCAAATATGTGTCAAGTAGACCCCCTAGCCCTAGAGAAAGTGTGTTACAGGATCTTTCGTGGCTTGACAAAGGCTACTCAGACCGAGGAGCACTTGGTTTTCAGAATTGAATGCTAAAGAGGGAAGGTGGGGGTGAAATGAGTTGATTTACAGAAATTCCCAGTAACCAACGGTTTCTCTTCTGTGGCTCAACATTAATAGAACATATTGAAGGACCAAGATATATTAATGAGGGCCAATCAGTGGCAGAGAGCAACATGAGACTCCAAATGGAATTTACCCTTAGGCAAAGGAAGTCTGATCAGGTAGCCTGGTTCAGCAACAGCAGGAAGAGGGGCTGGAGGGTCTTGCTGTGGCACGTTGGTGAGGCTGGGTTTCCTCCTAACATTTTCTCCTCACCAAAAAGGATGTACTTTAGAAACAAATGGTTGAGTCTGTGAGGGTAAAGCAACTCAGCTGGTACCCAAAACCTGACTATATTGACAATCATATTTTTATAATTTTATTTTATTATTTTATTTATTTCTTTGTTTAGTTTTGGCTGCACTGGGTCTTCACTGCTGCACATCCTCTAGTTGCGGTGAGGGGGGCTACTCTGCAGTCGTGGTGCATTGGCTTCTCATTGTGGTGGCTTCTCTTGTTGCAGAGCAAGGGCTCTGGAGCATATGGGCTTCAGTAGTTGTGGCACACAGGCTTAGTGGCTCCATGGCATGTGGGGTCTTAGTTCCTGGACTAGTGATAGAACCAGTGACAATTATATTTTGAGTAAAAATTTTACTTTAGATGAATATATCCTTTATCTCAAAAGATCTCAATTGTCTTAACATTCAATTCCTTTGAACTCAATGAACTTTGCTGAAGATTTTTTCAACTTTGGAATCACTAATTCCCAATATTTTGTCAAAAATGTTCATTTATGTAGGATCTCAAAAACCTTTGCCCATCTTTTTCCTATTTTTGTTGCCACGGGAAGGTCTTTCTATAGAAGCATGTTTGCAAGAAGCGTTTGGGTTGTCAGAATCACCCACATCACTGTAAGGCAGGCAGGACAGGGATCACTTTTCCCATTTTCTGGTTGAGGAAAATGAGATAAGTGAGTTGAAGAAAGCCTCATAAGTGGCCAGCAGCTGGGCCTTGAATGGGCTGTTCCCGACTTTTAAAGCAACAGGCCCTCTTTACTCCTCTTGTGTGCTGATAATCTTTATGGATAGTTTTCTAGACTGAAAAGTGTTCTTCAAGGAAGAGGCAGATCTAGGTTCAAATCCTGAAGCTCCACTTCTCATCTTTGGTTGGGCAAAGTACCTAAACTCTTCAAGTCCTAGTGTCTTAATGTGTAGAAAGGAAGAAAATGATATAAACTTTATGGGGTTGCTAGGATTTAATGAGCTACAGGTTTTAATTGCCTGGTATTATCATTTTGGGGTTTCCCTGGTAAAGTAAAGAATCTGTAAAGAATCTGTCTGCAATGCAGGAGATGCAGGTTCGTTCCATTTTGGGTTGGGAAGATCCCCTAGAGAAGGAACTGGCAATCCACTTCAGTGTTCTTGCCTGGAAGTCCCACGGACAGAGGACTGGGAGGCTACAGTCTATGGGGTTGCAAAGAACTGGGCACAACTTAGCGACTAAAATAACAACATTGCAGTATTGAGGGAGGGTGGGATGAACTGGGAGATTAGGATTGAAATATATACACTATCATATGTAAAATAGATAACTAGTGGGAACCTGCCATAAAGCACAGGAAGGTCCGCTCAGTTCTGTGTGATGACCTAGAGGGGTGGGATAGGGGTAGGGCGGGAAGAAAGTACAAGAGGGAGGGGATGCGTATGGCCGATTCACTTCATTGTACAGCAAAATCTAATACAACATTATAAAGCAATTATACTCCAATAAAAAATAACTTCATAGAAGGAAAAAATTTAAATAATAAAAGTTAAGAAAAAGAAACACCATGCAGTCTCTTTTGATGTTCTCCAACCTTTGCAAGTTGGAGTATACTTACCACTAACTTTTTGAGAGTACATCAAAAGTTTTATTATAAGGCCCTAAAAATCTCAGGAGAAATAAAATGGTCAGTACCTTTTAGGTCAGCATGGAGTGATACAGAGAGCTCTGATCAGCAGACTGGTTCTGATAATCATCTACCACTAATAAAAATAAGAGTTTAATTTTCGTCCATTCACTGAGCAAATCTTTATTGAACACCTATTTATATGCCAGGCATTGCTCTAAGTCCTGGGGAAATAACAATGAAGGCAAAAAAAATACCTGCCCTTACAGAGCTTACATTATAGTGGCCCGGTGATCAATTGCTGTGCCATTTAATGCCAAAACTATGTAAAAATAGCGTTTAGGCAAAACTTGGCTGGCAGTCCTTTGGTTTAATGTGTTATTGCCTGAGGTCACTTATTTTTGTTTAGCTGACAGCTGGTTTGGTCTGGAGGGTACCACAGAGGTTCATTCAAATGCCTGGCACCTTGTCAGGATGGCAGGAAAGCTGAGTTCAATGAAACAAACCCCTCTCTCTCTGCATAGATTCAGGGTCTCTCCATATGGTTTCTCTAGCAGGACAGTCATGCTTATATGGCAGATGGCTTCCTGCCGAGAGAGAGTGCCTGGAGACCAAGGCACAAGTTGAAAGTCTTTTTCTGACTCAGACTGGGAGGTCAAGCAGCATCACTCCCCTTGCATTTTGCTACTGACAGCTGAGTGCCTCTGGCCAGTGCAGATTCAAGGGGAGGGAAATTAGATCCCATCTTCCAATAGCAGGAATGTCAAAAAAAACGGTGGCCATTTTCAAGCTGCACTTTACCTGTGCTATCTCATTTAGTCCTTATAACAGCAACTCTATGAGGTAGGTACTCTTTTTTTTTTTTTTTTTTTTGAGGTAGGTACTCTTAAATTATACAGATGAGGAAACTGACACAGAGAAGTTAAGTAACGTGCCCAAGGTTACACAGCCAGTCAGTGGCAGAGCCAGGATTAAAAAGTGGAAATCTGGATCCAGAGTCCAGTATTTTAACCACCGTACTTTGTTCCCTCATATGATTTACACTACCTAGGCCAATCTATTTTAAATGATTGGGTCTCAGTTCCTCACACACAAAATGACTGGCTAAGAATAGATGAGATTCTCATCTCATACCTGTTATGATGGCCACTACCAAAACCCAAAAAATAGCACATATTGGCCAGGATGTGAAGAAACTAGAACACTTGTACACTGTTGGTAGGAATGTGAAATGGTGCAGTCACCATGAGAAACAGTATGCTGTGCTTAGTCACAAAGTCGGGTCCAATTCTTTGCAACCCCATGGACTGTAGCCCGCCATGGGGATTCTCCAGGCAAGAACACTGGAGTGGGTTGCCATTCCCTCCTCCAAGGGATCTGCCCAATCCAGGGATCAAACCCAGGTCTCTCACACTGCAGGCAGATTCTGTACTGTCTAAGCCACCGGAAAAGCCCAAGAATACTGGAGTGGTAGCCTATCCCTTCTCCAGGGGACCTTCCTGACCCGGGAATTGAATTGGGGTCTCCTGCATTGCAGGCAGATTCTTTACCAGCTGAGATACCAGGGAAGCCCAAGAAACAGTATAGTAGGTCTTCAAAAAATTAAAAATAGAATTACCATGTGACCAGTGTTATACTTCTGAATATATTCCCAGAAGAATTAAAACAGCCTAAGAGAGATATTTGTATACTCATTTTCATAGCAGCATTATTTATAATTACAAAAAAGTGGAAGATAAAATTCATGTTCCTTGATGTATGAATGGATAAACAAAATGTCATGTGTGTGTGTATATATATATATATATGGAATATTAGCCTTAAAAAATGGAATTCTGACACATGCTACAATGTGGATGAAATTTAAGGATATTTTTCTAAGTGAAATAAGCCAGTCACAAAAGAAAAAATACTGTATGATTCTATTTATATGAAGTACCTAGAGTAGTCAAATTCATAAATCAGAAAATAAAAAGGTGGTTGCCAGGAGCTAAAAGGAGGGAGGAATGGGAAGTTTTCGTTTAATGGTTATAGAGTTTCAGTTTTGCAAGATGAAAGTAATTCTGGAGACTGGTTGCACAACAATGTGAATGTACTTAACACTACTGAACTGAAAAAAGGTTTCAAGAGTAAATTTCATATTCTGTGTATTTTACCACAATTAAAAATAAAAAGAAGGGATGAGTTTCATCCTCAACTTTTTATAATTAAATGTAATTTTTATCCTGAAAAAAGTGAAAGTGTTAGTTGCTCAGTCATGTCCAACTTTTTGTGACCGTATGGACTGTGGGGAATTACTCTGTCCATGGAATTCTCCAGGCAAGAATACTGGAGTGAGTAGCCATTCCCTTTTCCAGGGGATCTCCCTGACCCAGGGATCAGACCCAGGTCTCCCACATTGCAGGCAGATTCTTTACCACCTGAGCCACCAGCGAAGCCCAATTTTTATCCTATATCTAGTATGATAATCATTGCTTCTTCAAGATTTAGAAATAAGTTTGTAACAAGTGTATTCCAATTATGGGTTGATGCCTAGTCTCGTAACTTTATAAAAAGAATGAATTAAGTCATAAGAAACATTATATAATTTTTTCAAAGCATTGAGATAATGAGCCATTAGGAAAGGTGTCTAGTAATGTGTACAGAAAGTGACTAAAATACACAAAAGAATTGGCAAACCAAACAGTGGAAGGCAAACTCAGACAGGACTCCTTGCCCATCCGAACAGACCAAAGCAAACAAGCATATTTTGTATTGTGCTGTGAAGGTCAATAAACTCAGACTTGGCCAGTCTAGCAGTGGGAGAGAGATGCAGAAACCAGGGCCTTTTGACTTGAGCCTCACCTCAAAATTCAAACTATAGGATTAGGACTCAGACATAAGCTATGTTTCTGTTGCCTGGAAGGTGACATGTGGGGAAAAAACAAATAACCAGGTTCTGGGCTTCAGAAAATTATTTTACCAGGCCATTTAAGGGAGAGCAAGTTTGATTTCAAGTTCTAATTAGAAGGTGAATATAACTTTTTTCAAGTGACCAAAAGGCAGATAGGGAAATATTCCAGAGGCACCACTAAACCCCAGGGCAAGAGAGAGAAAAGGAAACGGTGTTCTTTTCTCACTTGAAAACTTTTTCCTGATTATCCAAGTAAACACGTTCATTGAAAATACGGTGCAATGGACAGTTGCTATTTTGATGGCCCAGCAGCTCTCTTCTTTTCCTGGAACATTGCACATTCCTTATCACACTAACCATCTGGCCATAGTGGGTGCTGCTGTCTTTTCTTTAAAAAACAATTCTGAAAAAAGAAAAAAAAATAAAAATAAAAAACAATTCTGTTACAGCATGAGGAATGCAGATTGCACTGACTCGCCCCACACTCAAGCAGAATAGATCCTGTTACCTCCTGGTTTGGGGTAAACTCCGGGAATTAGTGATGGACAGGGAGGCCTGGCGTGCTGCGGTTCATGGGGTCGCAAAGAGTCGGGCACGACTGAGCGACTGAACTGAACTGACCTGAACTACCTCCTGGTTGGTGCTGTCTTCTTCCATAAACCTGCCTTCCTGTGCACTACGCGGGCTCGCTACACCACCACCCTGGCCACTGGGATCGGATATGTGATCTAAAATGGGCCCCAATTTTTTGTTGGATTATTTTAACTGGATCTGTCACAGACCCCAGAGAATGAGGGAACATTCTTTGCTTCTGTAGTGGAAAAATTAGGAAATGTGAATCCAGGAGCTCCTTATTACAGAGTCCTAAGTTTTGTGGAGAAGGCAGATCTACCATAGGTGACATTAATCCCAATATACAGAGAGATTTAGAGAGTCCCTGGCTCCAGTCAGTCCTAGTAACTGATTCAGTAAGCCAATAAATATCCTTTTAATTAAACTAGTTTGATTTCAGTTTCTGTCATTTACAATCAGAAGAGCTCTGACTGGTACTAAATACACAAATATAGAGAAACAGGATAATATGCATGTGTAGTGCTACTCCTCAAGATCAGCAACTGTTAATGTTCCATCATGTGTACTTATAATCTTTTTATTAAGCTTTCTGTTTGTGTGCTTTTTCATTATATCATTTTCCAGTATTATTGAAAATGCTAACAAAAAACAGCTTTCACTATTGTTCCCATAATATTTGATGTTTGGGTTATTTCTAAGTTTTTGAAATGCATAGTGGGCATAAATTTTTATTTGTATTTAAAATTATTTCATTGGGATATAGTACTAGAAAGAGAATGACAGTGTCAAAAAATATAAATTGTGACTTTTTGGTCATGTTGCCTGGCTTGCAGGATCCCAGTTCCCAAACCAGGGATTGGACCTGGTCATGGCGAAAAGAGCCTGGAACCCTAACCATTAGGCCACCAGGGAACTCCACAAAGTTTTTTTTACTTCTGTTGAAAAAGTGATATATGATAAAAAACAGTTTAAGAATATGAAAGTTAACAAATTATCCTTCCATCTCTGACCTTCAAGCGTGTTTATTCTTTCTCAGATTCTCTTTGTCTCTCTCTCTGTATATACATATTGCTTCCTCGGTGGTTCAGCAGTAAAGAATCTGCCTGCAATGCAGGAGACCCTGGTAGATGTGGGTTCGGTCCCTGGTTTGGGATGATCCCCTGGAGAAGACAATGGCTATCCATTCCAATATTCTTGCCTGGAGAATCCCATGGACAGAGGAGCCTGGTAGACTACAGTCCACAGGGTCATAAACAGTTGGACATAACTGAGTTAAATACATATATATGTGTGTATGTGTGTGTGTGTGTGTGTACACAAATGTGAGTGTGGGTATCTTCCTCTGCCACTTTTTTTTAAGAACTCATCCATTTATGGCGGTAAAAATGCTCTTGTGTATTTTGACTTTCACAATTTTAACAATATATTTTTAAATAGCTACAATGCATTTAATTGCTCCCCTCCCAGTGAAGGACATCTAAGCTTTTTCTAGTCTTCTGCTGCTACAAACAAGTCTGTATTGAGTACCCTTATATATATGAACATCATAATTGTGCAAATGTATCTGTAAGACAAATCTCTAGAGGAGAAAGTATTGAGTCAGAATATATACATTTTTACTATACTAGGCATTCCCAAAATGTCTCCACAGTGGTTACTACAAATAGACTCCCACCAGTAATATTTCAAAGAACATGCTTCCTGATACCTTCATCAAGATAATATATTAACAAATGTTTATACTTTTGCCCATGTGACCAACAAAAATTTGTTTCTTTTTGTACTTGTATTTTGATGAATTGCCCTCTGAATCTATACTTCCACCTGCTCTATGTGGAACTAATTTATACTTCCACCTGCTCTATGTGGAACTATCTGCTTGGCTGCATCTACACCAGTATTAAGCACCACCTTTATTTTAAAGGAGATGATGGAAAAAAAATAAAAAATAAATAAATAAATAAATAAAGGAGATGATGGCATCCCATTCCATTTTTAGAGCTGGCATCTCATTCATCCATGAAACATTTATTTTCCAAGCACCTATAGTGTTTGACATTGTTCTGACAACAATGGTAAGATACTCCCTTTGCCCTGAGGTGCTTACATTTCTTTGATTACCTGTGAGTCTGAATATCAAAAAATGAGCAGTTTCAAGCTGTATTTTAAGCTAGGAATTGTACATTGTGTCAGATGTTTTAAGGAGGTAGGAGACAATGGTGACTTAAAGATGGTGTTTGTCATTCTGATGGAAGCAGCAACTATAGATCTGTGGAGGAAATATGGCATTTCCTAACTCATTTATATGACTACTTCCATTTTGTTACCTGGAAGGGAGAGTCCAGAGCAAGTAAGCTAACTGCAGTGGCAGATACCGCTAGTTGACCCCCAGTGTCTGTTGTCCCTTTATTCCTTTTAGGAATAGGATTATTTGACCCTCTAGTAGGACATGTGACCACTTAGATGGAGGTATATTTCCCTGGAAGCTAGGCATTGGATATGTGACCAGGATTGGGCCAATCATATGTCAGAAGTGACATAACCAATATTGATTATTTCTGAAAGTGGAAGCTCCCCCTGTAGACTTCTTTCTTCCTTTAGGCTGAGAAGTGACAGGGATTGGAAATCAGTGTTGAGGGTCACAGAGGCAACTGCCAACCTGGGATCCTAGATGACCCAGAGGAGGCAGAACTACCTTATCAACTATCAACCTAGACTACTAACCTCTGGACACTTAAGTGAAAGAAATAAACTCCTGTCTTACCGAAGTCACTGTAATTTTGGGTCTCTGAAAACAGTAGGTTGGCCTGTATCCTAACTGATACACATACATAATGCGACATGGTATGATAGGTACTACAGATGCCTAAAATATCCATTCTAGTTGGCCTGTATAAAGCCTGAAATTTCTTCATTAGGGAGTCTACCTTCTGAGTTAAGTTTTCAAAAAATGGATTCTGTAGGATACTAGCTTCTCAGATAATAAGAGATATTGAGATATTGCTAGAATAAAAGGGCTAGTGTAAATTAAGATTGGAACATGCAGAATCTTATCATGTTTCTTTACTGCAAGTTTTCTCAAATAATTTCATATGCTTGTGTGCATTATGAACATTCAAGAATGTCATAAAACACATCTTCAAAAAAATACATTTCCCCCCACAAAAAAGTATTTCTAACATTTAAGTGATCATTTAAGTGGCTAAAATTGAATCCATTTTTGTGGATTTTGTGAGCATTTCAAAGGACAAGTGTTCTTTGAAACACATTTTGGGAAAAGCTAATAAGATTTTAGACTCCAGAAACACTTTTTAAGGATTCTCAAGGTGAAGCTAAGAAGTTTCCATAACTCCTCATCATGAACATTTTCTCCAATAGATTTTGGAAGCTTTTGATTTTGGCAGTAACCCAAAAAAAGAGGAGTGAGCTTATGTGTAGGTTCAGTGATTTGGTAGGGAGGGGTCTGGAGGAAGGATGATAACAGACTTGGTACCCTGGGATGACCCTAGGCTGATTAGATCATTGGAGTATGACCAATAAATTCGATGATCTCATTTCTCTGTATGTAAATCAGTTATTGCTGCAACAGTGTTTTAACAGATAACCATAATATCTTAGTGACTTACACAACAAATATTTTTTCACACCTACATCTGAGGGTCAACTAGGGTGACTCCAATTTGGGCTGTGAATTGAGTTCAGGATTGATCCACGTATCCTTCATTCTGCAACTAACAGATAGCCACGGAATGATATTCTCATGGTAAAACTGTAAAAAGGTAGAATATCTAAGGCAGCAAGTCAGTCCACACAAGTGCATTTAAAGCTTTGGTTGGATGTTATATCTGCTCACATTCCATTGGCCAGAGCAGGTCACACAGTCATGCTTGGTGTCCTTGAAGCTGAGAAATATAATCACCTTAAGAACAAGGTGTTGCAAAGTCAAGGGGCAAAGGTTATGGGTATGTATTTATTGAAAGCTTTGGTTATCTGCTTAACTGAGTGATATCACTTATAAAGATTAATTTTAATGAAATAATTATGGATATACTCAAAGACATATCTACACAGATATTCTTTTTTTTGTTTTAATTTCAGTAATTTGGTTTATTAAAAATGTTATATATAGAAAAATTTCTTATCTTTTTATGGTGTGCAGTTCTGAGGGTCTTTTAATACACATGTAGATTTTTTTTTTGTAAGCAACACTACAGATAGGACAAAGAATAATTCCAATACCCTAAAACATCCCCACACCCAACATCTTTATAACAACAAAAACTCCAATAACTCAAGTGTCCGTGAATTGAGGATTACTTAAATATGTTATGGCAATTCATATAATGGAATTTGATGCTACCAGTGAAAATATGAAGCAGACTAATATGGAAAGATATCCACATTATAATGAGAGGTGAACAAACCTGGTCAGCATTGTCCCACTGTTTAACCTTATACATAAATATACATGCAGAAAAAAATTGTAGAAATGTATTCACCAATTTGTATGGTTATCTTCAGGGGATCAGATTTCGAAGAATTTCTTCACATTATGCTTTATGATTTTGTCTTGTGTGAACCAAATTAACACATTACTTTTATCAATGGGTGTAACAATAAAGTCATTTTCATTTTGGAAAATAATTTCAATACAAGATCTAGGAACACAAAGAATGTAACAAACTAGCCAAAACTCGGACTCATTTACAATTTTACATAAATATTCTTGAAAGTAGTTTTCAATAATAAGAAATACTGGAAGCTAAAAACTAGAAAGAATTGAAATTTAATAGTAGAGAAGCAGTTAAATCAATTCTAATCTGTCCAAACAATGGAATCCTATGCAGTAACTTAAAAGTTAACAGTAATAACAATTATTATGTGTTTTGCTAAGGGCTTTGCATTCATGATTTTGTATAATCCTCGCAGAAAATCTATAAGGTAGATACTATAATTGGAGAAGGGCATGCAACCCACTCCAGTATTCTTGCCTGGAGAATCCCCATGGACAGAGAAGCCTGGTGGGCTACAGCCCATGGGGTCACAAAGAGCAACTTTGTGAGACGCAGCTGAGACACAACTTTCAGACACAACTGAGCAACTAGCGCAGCACAGCGCAGATTCTATAATTATTCCCAGTTTACAGATAAGGGCCCTGATGCACAGGAAGATAAAGTAATCTGCCCAGGGCCACTCAGCTAATAAGTGGCAGTTCAATTCAGTTCAGTTCAGTTGCTCAGTCGTGTCCAGGTCTTTGCGACCCTATGGTCTGCAGCACACCAGGCTTCCCTGTCCATCACCGATTCCCAGAATTGTGGCAGTGCGTGACGGTTAATTTTAGGTATAAACTTGACTGGGCTATGGGATGCTCAGATATTTGGTTGAACTTTAAAAACAAAAATGCTGACATTCCCCTGAGTAAGAGAGAATTCTTCCCAAGTTGCTTTTGAACTGGAACATTTGCTTTTTTTTTCTTGCTTCTGGTCTCAGACTGAAACACTGGCTCTTTCCGAGTCCCAAACTGGCTCGGCTTCAGACAAACTACACCGTCAACTCTTCTGGTTCTCAGGCCTTCGAATTTGGACTGGAACAAACCATTGGTCCCCCGGCTCTCCAGCTTGCCTAGTCACCCTGATAATCTTGGGACTTTTGACCCTTAATCCAGTGGGTCAACTTCTTATAAGAAATCACATATAGGTACATATATGTTTATACTTACCACAGAGATATTGTAAATTCAGTTTCAGACCACTGCAATAAAGCAAATATTATAATAAAGTGAGTCACACAAAGTTTTTTGTTTTCCAGTGCATATAAAAATGTTATTTATATAATACTGTAGTCCATCATAGGCAATAACATTATGTCTTAAAAAACAATGTACATGGTTTAATTTTAAAAACTTTATTGCTAAAAAATCCTAATTATCATCTGACAATGCAGGATTTCTATAAACTTTCAATTTGTAAAACAAAAAAAAAATGCAGTATCTGTGAACCTCAATAAAGCAAAGAGCAATTCAACAAGGTATGCCTGTATATGGACTTCCCTGGTGACTCAGCAGTAAAGAATCCACCTGCCAGTGCAAAAGATGCAGATCAATCCCTGGGTCAGGAAGACCAACCCCTGAAGAAGGAAATGGCAACCCACTCCAGTATTACTACCAGGAAATCCCATGGACAAAGGAGATTGGCAGGTTATAGTCTACGGGGCCACAAGAGTCATGACTGAGTGACTAAACGACAACTTCTGTATACAGATAGTGGTTAAAAGGGTAAGCTTTTCTCAGTGAGAAGAAGACAGTCTCTTCAACAAATTGTGCTGGGGAACCTGGATGTCTACATGCAAAAAAAAATGAAGTTGGACCTTTATCTTACACAATATACAAAAATTAATTCAATGAATTAAAAACCTAAATGTGAGACCCCAAACTTACAGAATTAGAAGAAAACATAAGAGAAAAACTTCATGATACTGGATGTAGCAATGATTTCTTGGATATGAGGCTAAAAGCACAGTCCACAAAAGCAAAACTGGACAAATGGGACTACATCCAACTTAAAAACTTCTGCTCATCAAATGACATAAGGTTTTGGAATGGGAGAAAATATTTCCAAATCATATATCTTAAAAAGAGGTTAATATCCAGAATATATAAAGACTTTCTACAACTTAATTACAAAAAGTCAGTTAACCAGATTTTAAAAGGGGCAAAGGACTTAGACATTTTTCCAAGGATGATATATATACAAATGACAAATAGACATAGAAGGAGTGAAATTAAAAAATAATGATGCATTTCATGAGTTTCATTTCATGAGACGGTAGAGTTTAAATCCTTGGTATAAATGCTGTGTCATCCTTGGAGAACATCCTTTCTCTCTGCCCTGCCAGAGTGCTCCTGGCACGTGTGCTCAGTCGTGTCCAACTCTTTGCAACCCTCTGGACTGTAATCTGCCAGGTTTCTCTGTCCATGGGATTCTCCAGGCAAGAATACTGGAGTGGGTGGCCATTTCCTCCTCCAAGAGTGCTGCTATTCCTTCTCTAAAATGCAATGTCACCTTGCCTGTGGGGCCTTGTACAACTCCTAGGGACATGTTGTACATACCTCTATAGGCACACTTTAGCATGAATAGTTTGTAGGGTCATATCAATCCACTTAACATAGTTCTTAGATGCTAAAGACTTGTCTGTTCATCTCTGAATCCCCAGTGATGAGCCTGGCACTTGGGTACGTGGACACTGGAGTTTGACTTAAATTAAGTAAACTGATTCAACAAAACCAAACTTGGAAAGTTTATCAGATATCCTGATGATTCTAGAGGTTGGAAGTGGTTCTTTATCACTTTGTTCCTCTGGTACACAAGCTTGGGTCCTAATTACAGAACTGGTTTTATGTCTAGGTACAAGTGCATTGGCACTTATAAAACTCGGGCTTCATCAAATTGGCACTGGGGAGCTGAAATCTTCACTGAATGTTGCCATATTTTTGAATTTACATGACAGAAAATGAATGGGGAACATTTATGACGTCTACGATGCAGATCCCTGAGAAGTTTCATGTGGTCATCAGGTATATAAAGTGATAATCAGATTCATTTTATCAAAGATTGCACTTAACTGTTTTCTTTATAAAAATCATCTTGGTTTACAGACACATCTAACAGTTTTCATGAAGAAACCTGACCAAGAAAGACTGAAAAGCAGTCTGTCAGTGTGAACTAATGAAAAATTTGAAATTACAGAAAAAAAATTAAAAGGCAGTTTTATTTATAGGCCATATAATAACTTCAGAAAAAAATTTCTTGTATGTTCTATAACAATCTGCTGTGACAAATAGAGAGGATTACTTTATATTTAACATTTCTATGACTACTATATTTGAGAGTGTGTCAAAGGAGTTTAAAGTATTTAATAAATAGTTTTCTACCTTAGATACTTTACGTATGGATTCAATCTGGTTCATGCATTTAATTTACATTTTAATAGGCACCATTTAAAATAACTACTGGCTGATAATCTTCGGTTTCTCTGCATCATCTACACATTGCACTGACTGTTAAAACTTCAATTTGCATTGAGATTTAGGTCAGTAATAGAAAAGTTACTGCATGAATCTTCACTACTTAACGTGTGGTCCCCAGGCCAATAGTATCAGCATCACCTGGTAGCTAGATAAATGGACTCTCAAACCTCACCCTAGACCTGTTGAATCAGAATCTACATTTAAATAAGATCTTCAAGCTGGTTATATGTGCATAAAAATTTGAAAACACTAGCTTGGAGAACTATCTCCAAAGTGGGGTACATTTCCTCCAAGTGACATTAAAGAAGATTCCTTGGATAACATAAACAATAATAAGAACTTATTCATCTTTATATATGTGTATGATTTTTATTCTGTGAATTTTAATAATATGTATAATGTTACATAGTAGTACAAGAATACAACTTTTAAACATTTATTATTATTTATTTATGTCTGTGCTGGGTCTTCATTGCTGCATGGACTCTTTTCTCTAGTTGTGGCGAGCAGGGGCTACTCTCTCGTGATGCATGAAATTCTCATTGCAATGGCTTCTCTTGTTGCGGAGGACAGGCTCTAGAACACGAGGGCTTCAGTAGTTGAGGCTCTCGGGCTCTAGAGAACAGGTTCAGTAGTTGGGGTGCACAGGCTTAGTTGCTCTATGGCATGTGGGATCTTCCCTAACCAGGGATCAACCCATGTCTTCTGCATTCGTAGACAGATTCTTTACCACTGAGCCACCAGGGAAGCCCGATACAACTTTAAAATAATAAAAATAAAATAACTAAAGGCAAATTTTAGCCTCCTTGATAAAACATAAATTCTATTTTAATATAGTTTGACTCATACCGTGAGCTCAGTAGTATAACACTATCAGTTTGCTACCTGATTAAAAAATCTGTATTCATACAGGTATGTGTTAAGACATCAGAATATGACTATGATGAGACTAAAAGTAAGGGATTATTATTAGGTGAGATTATATGTATGCTTAGAACTAGTGTGTGTTCATTAGAGATATTTTGAAAAATCTCCCTGGGATGAATGGGATAGGGTACTTGATTACATAAAAAGGTTTTTTTTTATTCAAGTATAGTTGAGTTACAATGTTGTGCCAATCTCTTGATCATTTCTATGACCTCTAATGATTATTCATGCAGGGGCAGAATTTAATCCATCCTCATTCCTGTTAGGTGTTAATAAAATAAATTTGCCAAGGAATGAATATTACATTTATACTAATAGATATTCAATGTCATCCATCTATTAAAGAACATAGTAAGAATATACTTATTAAGTAAATAAAAATGAATACAAACTTGTATTACATTCCCTAATTTCAACCAAATATAGTTCTGTGTTTCTCTTTGGTACATCTCCTGGCTAGCTCACACCTTAAAAAGCAAAGAAAACAAAACAAAAAACCCAGAGCAACGCTTGTTTTTCTATGCCTAATTTTTTATGATTTCATTATAGCGAATGACTTTTCAACACAAGAATCCTCTTGAAGGAAATTATCCAGCTCTGGATAAGATGTGTGTGGGGAAACTACACTTAATTGTTTTCAGAGAATCCAACAGCTCAGATTCCACTGTCTGGTCCTTGATACCCAATAGGGAAGTGAGCACACTAAGAAAGAAATGGTGACCTTTTGTTTTCCTCCATTCATCCATCCTTCCCCCATTCCCCCCACACACACCCCTGCTGTGCTTAGAAATAGGGAACACCTTGCTCAGTTTTATTAATCTGCAACTTATCGTCCAGAATGATTGGTTCTTTTGAGTCTTTAAAAGGCTTCCTTAAAGTGCAAATTCACCAGGTGGGGGGTTGGGCTCTTCATACCTTAAACTGTTACCCACCCACACCAGAATCCTCACTTAAGGTGCCTGAGAAGGTAGGACAATACCTGCAGGAAGGGCAGACCCATTAGGGTGCAAAGTAGATACAGGTGAAGAAGGTGGAAGAGTACAAAATCAGCCCAACCTCGCTTAGCTCTACACCTCTAAATAGTCCTAGCGGGTCACAGGCTGTTGACTCAATATCAATTATCTTATCTTACAGTCATAGCCCTTGGCAGGTCACAGCGTACTCTCACTCTGTAAATGATTTGGTCTTAACCTGTGGGGTTGGAGGGGAGGGAGTGCGTTTTATTAACCCTTTCTCTTTGCTTATAACTACATGGATCTCACATATAATGATATCCAAACACCCATTTCAGTGGAAAAAAAGAGAGGTGAGTTAATATTTCCCAAATCTAAAGGTTAATTTAATCCAGATTTTCTGAGGCCTAAACTCTACATTCCATTTCCTATTCTTCATAGACTCTAGACACATGCTCAGTTCAAATGCAATAATAGGAATATATCCACAGAGAGAATATTTTTAAAAGGTATATCTGTTTATTGGTATAAATAGTGTCTCTGGAAATCATTGCTATTTTGAAACATTGATCTAAAAACGCTTAGTGAGTGTATTTTTGCTAATGCCCCCACCTGTTTGTTAAACTTTAGTGAACGTGTGTCATCTGGAACTCAGGCTCTATTTGGAAGTGAAAAAAACTTTTGAGCAGTAAGAAAAATAATCACCATAAAGACCATCCACTAATGCTAGAAGATTCACAGAACCACTCTTAGGCCTTACCCCAAAATGTCTTGATTTATTTTTGTGCTATAAATAGTGGTAATGCTTTAACTAGTTAGGCAATAAAACTCCCTAGTCCAAGCAAGTGAAATGATTTAAAGGGATGGATGACTGTTAGAGTCACTATTCATTCAAAAAATAATTTTTGTTTGGATCATAGAAAAAACAAGGGAATTCCAGAAAAACATCTACTTCTGCTTCATCGACTATCGACTATGCTAAAGCCTTTGACTGTGTGGAAAATTCTTAAAGAGATGGGAATACCAGACTACCTTACCTACCTTCTGAGAAAACTGTATGTAGGTCAAGAAGCAACAATTAGAACCTTACATGGAACAACCGACTGGTTCAAAATTGGGAAAGAAGTATGACAAGGCTGGATATTGTAATCCTACTCATTTAACTTCTATGCAGAGTACATTATGCAAAATGCCAGGCTGGATGAAGCACAAGCTGGAGTCAAGATTGCTGGGAGAAATATCAATAACCTCACATATGCAGACGACACCATGCTAATGGCAGAAAGCAAGGAGGAACTAAAGAGCCTCTCGATGAAGGTGAAAGAGGAGAGTGAAAAAGTTGGCTTTAAAATCAACATTCAAAAAACTAAGATCATGGCATCCAGTCCCATCACTTCATGCAAAATAGATGGGGAAACAATGGAAACAGGGACAGACTTTATTTTCTTGGGCTCCAAAATCACTGCAGATAGTGACTGCAGCCATCAAATTAAAAGATGCTTGCTCCTTGGATGAAAAGCTATGACCAAGCCAGACAGTGCAGAGATATCATTTTGCAGACAAAGGTCCGTATAGTTAAAGCTGTGGTTTCTCCAGTAGTCATGTACAGATGTGAGAGTTGGACCATAAAGAAGGCTGAACACCAAAGAACTGATGCTTTTGAACTGTGGTGTTGGAGAAGACTTTAGAGAATCCCTTGGACTGCAAGGCCTGCAAGGACTGCCAGTCAATCCTAGAGGGAATCAACTCTGAATATTTATTGGAAGGACTGATGCTGAAGCTAAAGATTCAATACTTGGGCCATCTGAGGTAAAGAGCCGACTCATTGGGAAAGTCCCTGATGCTGGGAAAGATTGAAGGTGGGAAGAGAAAGGGAAGACAGAAGATGAGATGGTTGGATGGCATCACTG
The DNA here is from genome assembly GCF_910594005.1 of Cervus elaphus. Classification (NCBI taxonomy): domain Eukaryota; kingdom Metazoa; phylum Chordata; class Mammalia; order Artiodactyla; family Cervidae; genus Cervus; species Cervus elaphus. Next base: position 29,274,498 of record NC_057826.1, on the reverse strand, counting down.
ACTCAATGGACATGAGTTTGAGCAAACTCCAGGAGATAGTGAAGGACAGGGAAGCCTGGTGTGCTGCAGTCCATAGGGTTGCAAAGAGCCGGACATGACTGAGTGACTGAACAACTGTCTACTAAGTGCTACAGAAACAGAGATGAAAGTATTGACAGGCAAACATATAATTACAGTGACTTGATAACTGAAACTCCAGCACTTTGGCCACCTCATGCGAAGAGTTGACTCATTGGAAAAGACCCTGATGCTGGGAGGGATTGGGGGCAGGAGGAGAAGGGGACAACAGAGGATGAGATGGCTAGATGGCATCACCGACTCGATGGACATGAGTTTGAGTAAACTCTGGGAGTTGGTGATGGACAGAGAGGCCTGGCGCGCTGCGATTCATGGGGTCGCAAAGAGTCGGACACGACTGAGCGACTGAACTGAATTGATAACTGCCACATGAAAGGAAGTTATGAATTCTTGTCTGATCACAGAATCAGCCATGAACTATTCTGTTTATGACACTGAGACAGAGCTTCCTGGAGATTTCACAAATAGTCTGGGAGATCGGTTAGGTAAGAAAGAACCTGGTCCCTGTGGGGAACAGATTCATGTGACTTGGATCTTGGAAGCTTTGTATTGTAAGAGGCTTAAATGGTATTTCATTAGCAATAGAGAGCCATTGAAGGTTCTAAACTGGAATGTAAGGCTGGGCTAAGTCTTGAATTCTGAAAGTTCTATCCAAATATAGTTGTAATGTAGCCTGGAATGAGGACCAGACACTGGATACCAAGCAGGAAGAAGCTGCAATAATTCAGTCAAGAAATGCTAAGTGCCTAAACTATAGCAGTAACTCTAGACACAGAGGGGAAAGAACTGGTTCAAGAGATGGTAAAAGTGCAGACATGTGTTGATGTAGTGATCTGGTGGAGGAGGTGGGAAGAAAGGGACAGAAGACTCGAGAGTGAAACAGATTTTCTATCTGGCCAATGGATGAATTAGAAAGACAAGAGTGGGGAACAGGTTTACAGTGAAGATAATAGTTTAAATATTCATATATAGAGTCATAATGACTAGGACATTCTGAAAATATCTATTAGGGAACTGGATCTCCTAGCCTGGAGTTCAGGGCACAGGTTCAGGCTGGGACAATCACAGCAGGGAGCTGGCAGCTTTCCGTAAAAGCAGGAGGTAGTATAGACAGAAGGTTTACAGAGCACGAAATTCTAGAGACATTGTTTGACAAACTGCCATACGTGCTTCAAGAGCTCCTGACCTTTTTCCTGCCCAACAGCTTAGGACAGTATGACTTAGTTGCCTAATTCCTGCCCTCCTCTTGCCTCCCACAACATTCTCCAAAGAATAGGCAAGTGATACTATGAAGTGGAAGTCATGTTATGTCATTCCTTGCTTCTTAGAATCAAATCCAATTTGGCACAGACCAATAAAGCTCACTCTACCTGTGATCTGGTCCCTGCCTATCTCTTGACTGGATCTACTGTCACATGACCCACAGTGTGTAACAGTGTGATCCAGCCACGCGCTTCCCCTGAGGGAAGCACATTGTTGATTTCTGTGACAGGAATGCACTTTTCTAGGTCTTGTAGGTTGGCTTCCTCTCAAGGTTCACTCTCTTCTGCAGTGTTACTTCCTCAGAGACCTTCCTTGACCAATCTATGTTTCCACCTCTACCATTCTCAGTCCCCAAAACCCTGTTATTCACTTTATAGCATTGACCATTATCTGAATGTTGTTTATTTACTATCTACTGTATTGGAGATGGTGAGATACAAAGGTAAATGTCCACGTTTATTATTAAGGGAAACTGGAAAAGTGGGATTGAATCACATAGCTGAAGGTCTTGAATTCCCACTGAGGGGTTTTAATTGGCTAGCTTCCAAGCAGCTACAAAATATGTTTGAATTAACATACATTTTAATCAACTATATTCCAATATAAAAAATCATTTTGCCACTAAAAAAACTGAAGTAGATCAGTAATCTTGTCAAATGTTTTTAAAATGTTTGGTTAAGAAATTACGAAATATAATCACTCCATAATACTCTGATCCTACACTGTACTCAGAGACACTACAAACTTCAATTGGTTTAACTACATAGAAAACTTTTAAACAAATGAATGACGAGAATATTAAAAAACTCTAGAAATAATACCTGAAATTAATTTGATGACTTCAGTTTTGTAATAGAATTGTATGGTTGGTCCCAATCTACTTTATTATCTAGCTTCCTCTTCATTTCAGTGTGGGAGGCATACAACATCTAAATGTCATTAATTTTAAAATGAGAATCAAAGTGTACCAAGGCTGACTCTTCTACACACTCAGTAATGCAGTTCTGTCTAAAGTTTTAAGCCAACCACTGGTGGACCCAACTGTGGTATATAACCAGACGTTGGCTGATGGAAGTGTTTTAAAGATGGGGTTATACTGAGCCCTTTCAATAACACTTGGGAATGGAAAGGTCCTTGAACATTTCAATTAACTTCATTAAACCTTAGAGGGTATCAGATTCAGATTTGGGACACCCAAATGAGTAAGACACATTTCTTGGCTTTAAGGAGGATGAACTCTAATCATTTAGCTCTGAATATGCAGCACAATTAAGTGAACTGGGTAATTTTGTATAAAGATCAACAGAGATTATTTTCCCAAAATGACTCCTCTTATCCTTATACTTTCGAGCCTATGAAATGTTTGTGGTTTTTGTTTTTTCTTTTCCTTACTCTTCTCTGCTTTCCCAGGGATAAACAACTTTTCAACATAACGTATGTATAAATATAAAGTTTATTTAGCATAGTGTTTAGAAAAATAAGTTCACATCATTTCAGAAAACAAATAAAACACTTAATTGTCCAGGCATAAGCCCCTATTACAGTACAACAGACACACTTTCGATCTCTTTGGTTGGGTAATTAAGCACAGAAATGTTCTGGGACATGCTCTGTGTGCCGTCACCTAACAGTGCAGTAAAGACTCCGTTACCCCACCCCATGATATACATTCTGTATAGATTTTCTCTTTGTGTAAGGCACAGTAAAACCATATTGAGTATATAACTGGTTGCCTCTAAACATACAGTACATGCAACAAAAGAATAAAAATTTTTGAGAACCCTGAAAGCCAAAAGTCACATGCTATATAATTTTGATTAATAAAATGTAAGGTGGTAATAAGAAATTAACATGAAATGTATCAATTAGATACAAAATAACTGTTAGGCTCTATTATCTAAGTTCTAGGAAGACTTTTAAAATATCTTCTGTAAAATGTAATTCTTTTCCCCACAGCCTTCCTGAATTATTTATATTTTTATGACGAGATGATCTGTCGAAAAATTTTAAACAATGAAGAACTTCTGATTATATACTAACACACACTTGTCTAACATGTAGTCGAGCAGGCTGCAACACCTACCCAATAATCTAGCTTTGAACATGCAAGACGCAAGGGCATATACAGGGAGACTGAAGGTCTGTGTGCAATTTAACTATGAATTTTATCTATGGCTATAACATCTACTTGCCTTTCATAACACAAGAAAGGCAATGAAACGTGTACAATTCAGTCTTTTCATTACTATTGATACATGTGAGCTACAAAGCAGTACAACACAGGTGCTCTTGCTTGAACGAGGGACAAATGCATGTTCTCTTTATTAAACAATAGATTGTCCTTTATTGGATGCAACTAAGAGCTAAATGCCAAATTCTGACTGATAAGAGTGCATAGAGAGGCTCACATTGAAAATCCCACAGCCAGCAGCAGGGGTTGGGGTTTGAAGGAGAGTTGTTTACCCCTATTCTGATTCCTCTTTGGAGATCATTAGAGGGTCATTTGCAGCATCTTCAAGCATTGGTTTATGTAGGAGAGAAATTCTGCCAAGGGTTTTGAGTCTGGCCCTTAGCAATGCAAAAAATATTTGCAATTCTGTGCAGGGAGATCATGGGGTTTATCTTATTTCATTCACATATATATGGGCTTCATAACAACTGGCCCTTATTTTACTGAAAGAACAGAAAAGAACAATAAGTTCTTTATAATGTGCATTGATTCTTACCTGGTATATTGTATAGCTACCTGGAGTAATTGTAGGGGTATAATTATATCTTAGAGTATGAATAGGTTTCCTAGGTAAGTCTTAAGTTTTGTGCTATCTTTTTTCTTTCTTAAGGTAGAAAACAGGAAGAACTGTGAATAAAAGAGAGGCTTATTATATTTTTGGAAGACAATATAAAACTTTTCCAGTTATATATGTATAACATATATAACTTTTTAAACTTTCCCATCTTTCTTACTCGATGGGTATTTTAAAATTAAAATTAACAAACTCTTGATATTTGCAGCAATCAAGTGGAAAACATCATTTTTATGTAAACTACACTATAGAACCATGTAATTAATCTCAGTAACATGATCAGCCCACACCCAAAGAAACGAACAAGCTGTATTAGTGGTGGTGGAGTGGAAGAGAACTCTAAAATGCCTGACATTGTAAAACAAAACAAAAAACATGTCATTTCAGCAGTTTAGGAACATTCACTAATTCCATAAAAAAATGGGATCTAAATTCGTCATCAAAATGATGGAGGAGAAAAAAATATGATGGGGGAGGAATTCTTCAAAGGGCTCTTCATGTATGCCTGCAAGTTCCATTTGCAATAACAATAAAAGTGAAATCCTCTATGGCCCTTACTCAACATGCTGGACTGATGAGCATGCAGAGACTTAGAGTGGACCCTTTGTTCCGATCTTAAAGAAAGCAAGATGTGATGACATCTTCATGTTCCACAACTTTCGGTCATCTCTGAAGAGATCATTTCCTAACTTATCTTGCTTTACAGAGACCAGAGACTTTACTCACTACACAAATGTATTTGTATTATTACATTTTCTCTTCAGAGTCCTGATAAAAACTGTATAACCACAGCTCACAACATTATCAAACAAGCTTCTTACAGAAACCCCCAAAAGATTTAAAGAAGATGCGATAATATAGTGCAAACAGTCATACGTCATAATGTAACAACTGATTCAAAACAGTTTCAACAAGACATAATTCTGCTCATTAGAAGATACAAACTCTTTCCTTACTTTAAAATGGTTGTTTTCACAGCCTCCAGAACTGGTTTTGTGTGGTAGTCTGTAACCGTTACTTTAATTTTAATGAAATGTATCAACAATAATTAGTTGTTCAACCATTTGCATCATAAACATTAACTATAAGAGAAACTTAAGTTCTTCAGATTTAAAAGCAATTCAGTGAAAGTAACCCTGTTGGATAGTAGAAAAAAGTCATCAGTGCTTCTGTTGACACTTCTGTACCTTAATAAGAATAAAAAGGCCACAAGGTAAAAAGGCACGTAGAATTCTATAGGAAATATATTTAAATGAATCAGAGAGTTGCTAAATAAAGAACAAGAATGTGAAAAAAAGTACCAAAATTCCAATAATGGGAGTTAGATTTCCTGTTTCAGTTGTTACTAATATTGACCTTAATAGACTCCTGATAAAAATCATTACTTTTAAAATCCTACAAAAAGTAAAACTTTGTTGGAAATAACTATTGTTCACTTCCTGTTCAAACAATAAAAATAAATTAAACAGTACCAAAACATTTTTTTCAGTTCATAGTGTCTGAAGTATAAGAGAAACATATACAGCATAAATAAAATTCACTGTAATTACCCAAATCCTTATTGATAGGACTAACATATTTACACTCACACTGCAGATTGTTTCAGTTTTCTTAGTGGGGTTGCGAACTTTCTCAGCCACACTAAACTATTAGCAACCACATTTGGAATTGTATAGAGACAAAGCAAAGACTTTCACAAAAATGCTGAAAAACAGAAATGCATATATTCAAAAATATATCCTTAGAATTGTATGAAGTACCACTTACTCTTCTTAACCTTACCAATGCCCATGGAGGAAAAGTAAACAAAAAGAACTGTATTGTTTCTAATGTTCTGTAGTGATATTCAATTTTCTACCTTAAGGGTATACATTTTTAATTTAAAAAACTATCAAGTTCCATTTGACCTTAGAATTAAGTCAACCAAATGATACACTCTGACTTCTTGATATATTTCATCTCTGATGTCTGTCTCCATCTACTGAAAAGAGAACCAAAAGGCTGCAGTAATGCAGTTCTACTCCTGCATATTTAACTGTGATCTTCATGCAGATCAATCCAAGGTCTCTTGAATGCATTTACTTGCAAAACTAATGTTTCCCTTTAAATGGGAAAACGCTTTGTGTCCTCAGGTCTTCCATGAAAAGATTTGCCTGCTGATGCCAGGGCGGGGGAAAGGAAATTAAGTTTACAAGTCTTGCATATCTTCATCCAACTGGACAGTCTGGAGCTTGGCAAGCTCTTTCTTGTCTGTTTCCAGGTCTTCACAGACAGTCTCCACCATGCCGTCTAGGACATACTTGGATTTGGAGTCCAGCATCATTAAGTTGCTTGCTGTTTTGCTCTCAGAATTTGTTAAGAAATTTTCTTTTATGTTAGCTACTGATTGCATAACTAAATGATGTTCTCTGACAAAATCCTGGTGTACTGTTGGGGAGGGGTGACCCACCTGGTCTTCACCTGGGGGAACTATTTCCCCAAGGGCAGCCTGGGACATGGGTACTGATAGTAGATCTTGACCAGAAATAAGGGAGCAGTTCTGAAGAGTTGCATAGTTAGCGTTGTTGACTGACGTCACAGTAGATTTGCTTGCCACAGGTGCAGACATTGGCTGGCTATCAGCAATGTCAGGGTTTAGCTCAGTGGGATTTAGTAGGGTTGGGGAAGTGAGGGAGAAGTTGTGAGTGGGGGATACATTAACTAATGAGGATGACAGTGGGTGGAGGCCACTTCCCGAGATACTTTCAGAAGATAGGTTTGTATTTACTTGTGCATTCTGATTGACAGGCATCAGCTGAGAAAACACCAGGCTCCTCTCCACGCCCTCCTGTTTAACAGATCCTATAGTCTGGCCTGAATTAGGAACAGTGTATACCACTGCACTGGGAGCAAGAGAGCTCAAGAAAACTTTTCCTTGCTGGACTGTGGCAGACTCACTTGTAAATGTGCTCCCATCTGAAGTGCTTGAATTTACTGAAATATTACCTAAAAAAAAAAAAAAAAAGGTACAGATTATCATTGACGGAACTGATAAGGAAAGAAAAAAGTTACTTTTTCACGCACATGATTTTTCTTGAGCACTTACAACTACAGATTTCCAGGCTCTGCTCCTGAGAGTCTGACTCAGTAAGTCCCAGAGCAGGTATATTTTTAACTCCTTGAGTAATTCTGGTGATGAAGCAGGAGCAAGAACTACTGGCTTAGAAATCAAATGTGAAAAAAATTTTTTTCCAAGTTCTAATTTCAGTTAAGTTTCTGGCTCAGTATTGCTAAGACTTGTTATCTCTGTTAGTTGAATAGCTAAGACTTGTTATCTCTGTTAGTTGAATAGTTATTGATAGCTCTGCCAGTTAGAACTAGAAAACAAATGCAAAAGAGAATGCCTTTGTTCATGACAAGCTCAGTAACTGACATAAAATATAAATGGAAATGTAGAAAATACCACATAAATGAGTTACCCTGGGGCTTAAAGTTAACCATATAAACCTGTACAGACAAGTTGCACTCTTTCACCAAACTAACCATAAAGTAATGTCAACAAAACATTCAATAGATTTTTCTTTCTTTTTGTTGTACTAGTTCTGAATTTTCAGTATTGTAGTGATAGAATTAATGATAATAATGAAATGTGCTTTTAAAAATACAGATCCAACAGCATTAAAACTAAAGCTAATGCTTTTAAAAAGGGTTTCTATCTTTTGAGACTCTCATTATAATGTTCTGCGAGACCAGAAGTAGAAAAAAATGTAGGTAGAAAGCTGAAGACAATGCAGATGAATTAGACCCTTGCCTCCAACTCCCACCATCAGATTAAAAACCTTTTCCTCTGAGCCTTCACCTAGGTTTGGGGAAAAATGGCAATTATCTTGCCATTTAAGGAAAGGTGGGCCTAGGGGAGTTTTGTGACAGAATAATTCAAATGGGAAGTTTACCCTGATCTTGAATTAGGTGTGCAGTAGATACTCTTCATTATTTTGAGAAAATACTCCAATGTTAAAGTAAATATTATTTTGAGAAAACAGTTCAAAGTTAAAGGTAATTCACCTAAAACATTTCCCCTTTAAATTATTAGAATAATTGTGATTATGTTGCCACCTATATTGATAAATGTCATAAATATATGTATGTCTTCCTAACATTTTTAAGCACCCTAAATGCAAAGGAATGTCTTTAAACAAACAAAAAATGAAAATTTTATCTGAACTTAAGAAAAACATTTCTATGCATGTTTCAGCTCTTTTCTAACATAAATCTTTGTTTCAGGTCAGACAAATGAAAAAGGCTCTAAAATTCTTGTTGGGTACTAAATTGCAGCAAAAGACATCTGAAATAGATGCTTACTTTGTTGTGTGTTTGTGAAATTATTTGTCAGTGTATATGTGAACAAAGTGATTCGTTATTTTTGGATAGGACCATATATAACAAAATAGATGTGACATTTTCTCAAACTGCTATTGCATCTAAGTAAAATAATGTTTCTCAAAGTTTTTATATTATGAAATACATACATGAAGGGGAAAAGCAGATGTGATCTAAAGCTTGATATTTAAGTATAGTTGCAACTGAATTATAAGTTGAACAATAATTTCAAAATCAATTAAAAAATCCCAGCTGTGAAATGATCAACATACAAAGAATAATTTTATAGCGATGCTAAAATAAAAAAAAAGGGCTTATCTTCTTAGATTATAAAGTGAGTAAAATGTAGAAATTCTGCTTTTCTATGTAAATTTCAACTACAGAAAGATAATCTACCTTGTCTAGCCATTTGTAAGAAAGGCATGGTATCTATGAGAAAAGCTGACTCCCCAAGTACTTTACTGAGAACTGCAATACACAATTAGTCTAAGAGAATGTTGCTTCCTGGACACGTCTGGTTAAACTTATGTCTTCAACTCACCCAGACAAGTCTAAGGATTGACAGCTCTGTCATTTGATCTTAGCTATTTTAACTGAAAATGCTGTTCTTATTCATAATGAATGTCTCATTGTAAGAATTAACTATTAGCCTGTAATAATCTTCCATGGCAGCACTTCTTTAGATTATGTATGAGAAGTATTCCTGCCTTTCTCTTCCCCAATGTACACACCATGCTTTTTTGCTCAAATCTGTTGTCTTTAAAACGTTATCTACTATTTGGAAATTTCCTAAAGAGAGAAAAAGTGTTAGATCCATATTAAAGTATTATACAACTACGCACTTTGGCTTTCTCTGTGGTTTGACTATTTCTGTCCTGTGTTGGATAGTGACTTAGCTTCATCTTTTCTATAGCCTGGAACAATGAAGAAATAAACAGCATGCTGCAGGACTGTTGTGTGGTACTATACTACCATTTTACCTAAACAGAAACAAATGTGCAGAATGGAATTCACTGCACAACAATTTTTCCATTAATACCTCGAACAAACTGAAGTAGACCATAGTTGTAGAAAAAAAGAGATGTGAAAAAATTGATTTTTTTTTTTAATAAAACCATTTTACAGGAAGCTGATCTTTAAGGCAAACAATTACTTATTTGATTTTTGTTTTGGTAAAAATTTGGACTTTCAAATTTGCTTCCACAAAGGCAAATATGCACCAGCACCTCCCTCTTCTGAAGTCAGAGGGTTCTTCAACCTCCATTCTAACCATTCCTGTTTTTATAGAAAAACAGGGACACAAAGCTCTCCAGATTTGCTTAAAGTCACTGAAGAACTGGCATGTCAGGCTCAGGTTCCCCAAATTTCATCTCAGTGCTTTCTTTAGGAGATGTCTTGGTAAAGCTAGAAACATAAAATAAGGCTTACAGTTGCCTTCATAAAGAAACCCACACATTTAAGAGGCTAGTATACATGCAGAGCAAGAAACAATCATATATTCCTCTGTTTTTTCCTTTTGGTCTGTTACATCTTATTTATAGGAGGAACATGAATCAAACACAAATGATCCAGTCTTTTTAGCTCGCTCTTCTAAAACACCTTTTGCTCAGATAAATGATGCTTAGGTGAAGTGTACACATTCTTACCAACTGCTTGGCTCATTTTGTGTCCTTAGCAATATTATTAATATTTAATCTTAAAATATCAAGCAATGGGTTACTGTGTAAGTACCGATTGACTTAGCATATTTCTATAATTGTAGAACTGGCAGGACTCACAGTGAACTGTATTTTTCCATTCAGTTGTTGGGAAAATAAAAGCCCACCCCCATGATACCAGGGAACCAAGCAAGCTGGATATTACATGGATGTTGTGAAGGCGGAGAAACAAATCAAGACTATTCTGCAGATGTAGCAGCCAGTAAGGTACCCGAAGACTAATAGCAATCTATAGCTCTCACCAAATGCGTCATTTACAGCAGCTGGCTAAAACATTGACTGATGCATTATGGTACCAAATAAGACTTTTACCTTGTGAAGCTGCCACTGAAACAGGAGGCAGCTGCAGTGGAGAGAATCCAATGCTCCCATTAAGGAACTGGCTGTTTGCTCCAGAATTGGGGATCTGGACGATGCCATACTGGTTAATTTGCACTGGTGTGGTAAAAGTCACCACAGAGCCTCCATCCTGGGAAGCCACTGTTTGAATACCTTCTCTTTTCACCTCAGCGCTGGGAATCAGCCCTGGGAACGACACGGGAGCACTGGGGCTATAGGAGGTGGTGGCTGCTGAGTTAGCTGAAGAGCTCTGGAGAACTTTGAATTCCTTCACATCCTGGGAGGTAGACCCCAGTATGTCAGTCATGGAGATACCATTGCTCATGATGTTTGATGCCATTTTTGGTGGGTTCAAAGACACTGTCTGTGTATTTCCCACACTTAATCCATTAAGGATAACTCCATTGGGTCCCTGAATGAAAGAATTACCATTAAGGAAGACAGGTGAAGTACTTGCAGGTACCAAACTTCCGTTCAATAAAACTCCAGAGGAGCTTAACGATATTTTAGCATTTCCAATTTGTTGCATATATACTGGCTCCAGGTGACTGGAAAGGCTGAGGTTGGTGACACCATCGGATGAACCCGAGAGCTGATGAGGAGACAAGTCTTCATGACCCTTGCTGGATTCATCTTCAGTGCTAGGATTGCCATCTGACTCACTGTACAGAGGAGGAAATCAAGACGTTCAGAAAGTCAGGGCCATGACAAGGTACATAGTGCCAACTGTTTGTAAAACCAGCCTTTAACCCCATTAAAGGCTGTGTCTAAGGAAAGCACAGCGGAAAATCTTTTAGTCTTGTTTTAGCTATGAGGCCTTTCTGCAGATTTTGACCAGGGCATCTAGAAGAGGAATTCTCCTCTCTCAATCACCTTTACTAATAATAAATTCAAAGAAAGTCCAGAGGTCTGAAAGATGTAAATTCAGCTAACAGGATTTACAGGAGAATTGTATACTTTTTTTTTGTAGCACTGAAATTATTTCTTACTGTTAAAAATGCTTCTACCTATACCATAGGAAAAAACTCATCAAAGGGGTGGTCATTCATCTTGCTTTAGGAACTCTTTCTCTTCCCCTCAAACCAATTCTGATTACGGTGGTTTTGGAGGTAAATGAAACTGTCAAAGGAGCAGGAGATGGGAAATACTGGCTTTTGTTTGCCAGTTAGTTAACGAGAGATCATATTCTCACCTGCTCCCAAACTTCTACTCCACCAGATTGACAACTGTTTCATTCAACAAAGTGGCTGTTTCAGAACTGTTATGTGAAGTCGCCTTTGAATCCAAAGGAAGCCATAAGGGCCTATTTAACGAACACCAGCCAGTGCCCTGGGGAGGTGGGAGGGAAAGGATGTGGGTCACTCAGTGGCCTTGTACCTATCAGACCCTTTCCCCAGTACCCTCAGTTCTGCTCCCTAGCAGACAAGACTGTGTTCCTCACCTCTCCGATTTGGGGGGAAATACCAAATCCGGGGAAAGGTTTCCCATTTGGTCTGAGTCTGGGCGGGGACAGGGGGGCGTAGGACAGAGGCCCTACGTTTGGAGCGCGGCGGGACTTGGCCCAGCAGAAGATCCGACATCCCTGCAGTGCCCAGCGGTCGGTTCGCTTTCATGCCTTGGGGAGGGGATTACTCGGGCTTTGGGCTGCGGGGCCAGGAGCGCAGAAAGCGCTTTGATTTACGAGCTGAGGCTGAGCCGCCGTCGCCGTCTGCGAGGGTGACTCACCGGGGGTGCGGGTGGGAGGTAGATCCGGAGAGGGGCCTCAACCAGGCAACTGGGCCGGGGGCGGGAGTGTGGAGTGGGGGGAGAAGCAGGCTGAGTGTGGCTGGGGAGACCCGGGGAACGCGCCGGGCCGGGCAGTGGAGGATGCAGGGCAGCTGGACTGCGCGCCGCTCCCACCCCCTAGACCTGGCCTGCAGATTCCGTAGGCGATGGGACCCGCTGCCTCAAGCAGGCGCGGGGGCAGGTGGCGTGGAGTTACCAAGGCGCCTCCTCCGGGTCGCCCCGAAAGTCTGCGGAGGGGTGCACGTAGGTCAGGGTGCACGCCGATCGCGGTGCGCGTTTTGTTTTGGTTACCGCCAGGCCGGGCTCGGACACCGAGCCTTCTTCCCTGCCTGGGGTGAGGAATGCCGGAGCCGTGGCTCTCGGCCCCGCGGGAGCGCAGGGCAGAAGCGGCCCACCACAGCGGGCTCTGGAATGCGCCGGGCGATCACCTTCTCCCGGCCGTGCCGGACTCCCCGGCTCCCAGATTCCTCCCTACAGCAGAGCCTACGAGCTGCTTTTGGATTCTTTCTCGCCTGTCCCTGCGGGGTTGGCGACACTTTCCTTTTAGGCGGCCTTCGCTTTACACTTCGTCCAACAATACAACACAGAGACACTCAGACTAGGTGTCTGACTCAGGAGGACGTACGGAAGAGGCGGAAAACCCGGTATTTTCTACCAGTTGGGAAAAAATAAATACCTGGCAGTCAAAAAGTTCAAACCCGCCAGGGTGGGCGCTCAAAGAAGGGCGCAGTGGATAGCGCCCCCACTTCTTTCCTGCCTCCCGCCCGGTGCCAACCTGCCCCTGCCCCCATCACCACGCCAGGAGGGAGACACGCAATTGTCCGGGGCCAAGGAAGCAGCCCCGCAGCTCCACCACCCCCGAGGCGCTGAAATCCGATCCGAAGGAGTTCAGAATCAGGTTTCAAAACACCGCAGAGCCGAGCCGCACCAACACCCCACAGTTGCCGCGGCCGCGAAGGGAACCAGCGAGGGCAGGGTGAATGATTAACTCTGTCACATAAAACCTCGACACCCCCAGACCCCCTTCTGCGGCGCCAGCCCTCTGCCCCCCCAACCCCGTTCTCCTCCTTCCAGAACGGCCACGGCCACCTCCAACACGGGCCCCAGCCAGCCGAACCCTGGGGGTCCGGGGAGCGCGCGCGCGCGCTGGGCTGGCGTGACCCCTCGGAGGCGCAGACCCGGCCCGGCTCTGGCAACCTCCGTGGGCCTCGGGCGGACACGAGAACTGCCGTTCCGGCGCCTACACACGCTCCTTCGCCCGGCCAGAACCGGGGAGAGAGTGGCAACTTCAAAGCCGGCGGGATGGGGGTGGGAAGCTGGGCAGCAGTGACCAGCCGAGGTGGGGGCGGGGACTGAGACCTAGGCGGGCGACCAGAAACTTCTGGGGGGGAGGTGGGGGAGGGTACGGAGCGAGGTTCCCCCGCCCCTCGCCACCGCGCCCCCCCCCCTCCCGCCCCGCGCCCGGGGCCGGGGAGAGAGGTGGGGGGCGGGGAGAGGTGGGCAGCCGGACCAGGCTGGTGGGGAAGGTAAGCGCCATGTTTGCGAGCACTTGGAGGAAAAGAAAGCTGGGAAGGGGGTGGGGGAGAGGAAGGGGGAGGAGGAGGAAAGTTGGCGCTCACCTTTTGGACTGGGTCTCGGAGGGGTTCCGATCGCGCTGCCGGCGGTTCTTGAACCAGTTGCTGACCTGGGTGAGGGAGAGGCCGGTGATCTTGGCCAGGTGCCGCTTCTCGGCGGGCGAAGGGTAGCGATTCTGCTTGTAGAGCTCCTTGAGCGCGTTGCGCGACTTCTCCTTGAAACAATACACCGTCTCCTCGCCGTCCCAGATGGTGCGGGGCAGGGGGAATTTCCTGCGCAGCCGGTACTTGTCCACCGCGCCCAGCGGCCGGCCGCGGGCTCGCTCGGCCTCGGTGTAGCGCGCCTTGTACCAGAGCTGCTGCAGCAGCGGGTGGTTAGCCGACTCGAAGCTGTGGCTCTCGAGGATGCTGTAGAGCTCGGGGTAGATGCCCTGGTGGAAGGCCACCAGCGCCCGCGCCTTCAGCAGGCTCTCGTTGCCACGTAGCAGGTCGCTCTGGGGCAGGGACCACAGGAACCGGGCCAGGCGGTCCAGGTTGCCCCCCTGCTGCAGCGCCTCGCACACGCAGGCGACATGGTCGGGCGAGAAGGCCAGTGGGGTCTGCGCGGCGGCGGCGGCGGCCGCGGCGTGGTGGTGCCTGCCCAGAAGTTCCGAGTGGAGTTGTACCTGATCCACCGCCGCCCCGGCCGCCGCCGCCGCTGCAGCCACTGCCCCTTCCTCTCCGCTCACCCTGGCGGCGGCTGCCGCGGCGTCCCCCGGCTCCAGGGGGAAAGGGGCTGGAGCCGGGGGGCTCAGCCCCGCCGCCGCCGCCGCCGCCGCGCCCCCCGCCACTTCTCGGGGCGCCTCCTGCCCCTCCGAGGCGCTTTCCATCCCATTCTCCTGCTTGATGTCCGCCGCACTTGCAATCTGCCCGGTGGGGGAGGAAGAGGACATTTTTTTGTTGTTGTTTATTTTCCTCCCTCCCTCACTCCCTCGCACTCTTTTCCTCTTTCTTTTCCCCTCTCTTACTCCTCCTTCTTCGTCTCCCTCCCCCCTCCCCCCCTCCGGAAAGCCCACTCCCTCCCTCCTGGTTTCGGCTGGATCTGGCCGATCAGGTTTCCCCCCGGCCACGCAGTCACCATTAAGATAGCAGCTAGAGCAAAGTAGTGTAAAAGGATAGCTGCTTTCTGCCGTTCCCCCAACGTGACTCCTCCGGTTGCTGCATACTATATGGCACTGGCGGCCGGGCCGGCTCGGCCGCGCCACCCCATTGGCTATTTCGCATTCAGAGGGAGGAGGAGACACAGTTTCTATCCCTGTCGATCACCCGCCTCCCACTCCACCCCTTGCCGTTCCCTCTCCCCTGACCCCCAGGCACCTATACCTGAAGGAAAACACCGACATTCTTTTCAGGCCCTGCTTCTGGGCGGGAACGTGCCTAACGTGGCCTGAAAACTGGACAGCAGACTCTTTGAAAGAGAGTCCCTACGATTCCAATGGGAATACTAATCGTGTGACCTCAAGGTCTGGATGCTAGATTCTTAACAAAGAGGCCACCCTCAGTGTCTAGATGACAAAATTTCAGAGGATTTAGAAGCTTCTCTGGTATCGCTACTGCTTTCACCCTCCTTTCCATTGTCTTTATTAAGGATTTTGTATTCAAAAGGGTCAAGAATAAAATGGCACTAGGGAATGCCCTATGGGGGAAGCGTTCACAGTAAATTAAAATTCCAAAGGGGGAGGGATGCTTGAAAACGGTGTAAATAGCCCACTGAGAACGCAAAAACAAGAAGCCTTCAAGAAAAAAAAAATGTTTTTAACCTTAAGTCAGCTGGAGGGCTGGCAACCCAACTGAGCCGAACCTGATACAACTAAGTATGTAGAATGTTTTGCCATGTTTATCCTGGGTCAGCAGGGTAGAAGAGATCTAACTTTGTAGATTATAATAACAGTATGGAAATTTAAGCTTCTATATGAGCCTTTTTTAATGGTAGTGTATGAATAGCTCTTTGGAGACGATCTTCCTGGTAGAAACCGATCTCTATGTGCAGGTGTCTTGGAGGAGATGAGTGCAGGACCAGCAGCCATTTCCACAATATAAACAGATGGGAGACTGCCCTCTGGTTTGAGGTGAAGTGCCTGAGGGTGTGGAGTCTGCTGCTCTTTGCAGCTATGCCTCCTTCCTTCATAGGTTGCATGAGGTTTTCACTGAAAAAAGAATGAACCCATCTCTCCTCTGATTACTGTGGGTCGCTTGGGTCTACCTGCTGGTAGCCTTTCGCAAAAATGTAACATTTTAATGACATCGTCCTAAGCTTTACTTCTAGGTGGCTTTGTTTTGTTTCTGCTTCCCAATTACCTGTAAGTGCTTATTTCAGCATATCTTAAAGCAACTGTTTAGGTCACCTGCTATGGTAATCAGATTGATGAGGTTTTCCTTTTTTGTGGACAGGCTGCATTTTTATTGCTGGTCAACAATCAAGTCATTTGACTTTGGGTTTAACTTGCTTTTGTACTAACCCTAATGAAGCCAGCACTGATATCTCTGGTAGATTCAAAATTTATAATTATACAGAAGACCACATGTTTCTATCCCATTGGAAATATCCAATTAGGCATTGAACTTCTGGACAATATCTGAGATTCATAACTTTCTTGAATTTTTAAAAATATGCTTTTTATTTTAGAATAATTTTGACTTACAATACAGTCATAAAGAGAACAGGGTTCCCACTTACTCTTTACCTAACTTCCCATGATGTTAATATCTTACATTATAGCAATACATTTGTCCAAACAAATTAACATTGGTGCAATACTGTTGAGTGAACTCTGGACCTTTTTTTGGGTTCACCTGTTTTTTCACTAATATCTGTCTTCTGTTCCTGGATCTAATCCTGGATATCACATTCCATTTAGTTCCTTGAATTTTAAAAGTGTATTTATCAGAGCAAAGTAGACAGGAGGTAGCGTGGTTTAGTGGAAAGCATGTGGATTTGGGGATCAGTTAGCTAGGTATAGGTTTAATCCTAGCTCTGCCATTTATTAGCTACTTGACTATAAAAAGTGGACAGGATTGTTGTGAGGATTAAATAAGATAAGATGTGCCCAAAAGCACCTGGCACATAATTAATCTTTGTTAAATGTTTTTTAACATTAACATCTCCCTCATGATAGTGCAAAGTAGGAAACTTTTTCAGTTGTATATACCTTATGAAAACTCATTTGGCTATATTAAAGGGCTATCCAAGTGCAGATCATAGGAGTCTTCCTCAGGCTTATTATCAATCAAATATAATGCATTAACTTGGAAAATCATGCATTGGATTTCTGCAGGTCTTGTGTATATTTGCCTCCAGAGTCTCAAGTTCAACAGATTATATAGAAACAGCCATGGTCTTTTATAATATCTGTAGCCTGTGGCTATGTTGGTATTCTATAGCTCCAGTAAGAGATTTCTATAGGACCAGGAGTGAAATCCAACACCAGGACCTGGATTCCTTTAGCTGGTTGAGTGTCCGAGCTCATTCTGGCAGCATATTGAAATGGGCTGGAAGCCCTTGACTCAAATATGGTTAGCTACATTGAAGTAGAACACCAGACTTGAGGGTGTGTGGAGTTAATCTTGGGGTACTTGTTTTGCCAAATGAATTGTAAAATTGCTGAGTATTTGCTTCTACTTCCCGCGTCTGCCATGCTATGAATGTTGAGTCTGCTGTGCTGATATACAGACTAAAGCTATGTTTTGATTTGGGAAAATGGAGGTGAGGTTGGGATTGCCTAAGAGTGAAAACTAAGCTGCTTGTTTCTGTATCTCTTCCTTCCTGCCTGAAGATAATGATGAGCAATACAGAAATCTTTTGCCATTTTAGCATAGTGAAGAAAACATAGTTCAGCACAAAATATTGCCCTTTGCTTAAATGTATCTAATGGTGTTGCTATCAAGAACGGAGATTTCTAGGGCTTCCCTGGTGGCTCAGTGGTGAGGAATCTGCCTGCCAAAGCAGGAGACACAGGTTTGACCCCTGGTTGGGGAAGATCCCACATGCCACCGAGCAACTAAGCCCGGTTGAGCCTGTGCTCTGGAGCCGGAGAGACGCAACTACTGAGCCCACGTGCCACAACTACTGAAGCCTATACGCCCTAGAGCCGGAGCTCCGCAACAGGAGAAGCCATCGCAGTGAGAAGCCCGCATACTGCAACCAGAGAGTAGCCCCTGGTCTCTTGCAACTCGAGAAAAGCCCGAGCAGCAGCGAAGACCCAGCACAGCCTCCCAAAGAAGAATGGAGATTTCCTTTCTCAAAAGTGACTTTGGCTGTCTGGAGGATAGAGGGAAGGCTGTATATCTGTATCTTGGTCAGTTCTTTCTGCTTCCAAAAGCTTATATTAAGGAAGTTAGGTTGTAGTCTCCTAGGTAGAGGAGGTGTTCCTTTGCTATTTAGTGACCAACAGTTGATGATATGTAATCAGCATTTCTGAAAGATCTTTCATTTGCCAAATATTTACTGAGTCGTGATTAAGTGCATGGTGTTGCATTACATACTGAAGGATAAAATTGGGGTCTCTGACCCTGAGTAACTTAAAATCTGGTAGGGGAAGTAAGATATATTTGTAAGTAAGTACAGTACAGGGTGTATGAGTGTTAAGGATAAAGAGACTAATTCCGAGAGGCCAAAGGCAATGGGGAATGGATTTTTAGCTGGATTTTTAAGGACAAGAATTTTGAGAGTTCAAGGATAGAGTTCATTAGCGGCAGAGGGAATAAAGCATGGAGCCATGAAGCCGTGTGGCTTATTTCTGAATATATTGAGTAATTCGGTGTGTCAGAAGTGTGGGTTTTATATAGGTGTATGATGGAAGATTAGCTTAAAAGGGATGTTGGGGACAAATTATGAGGGACTTTGAATGAAATGCTCATTTTGCTATGGTGTGGTAGACATAGTGGTCTGTGTATAGTGGCCGTGTTGTGAGTAATATCATGACCATATAGTTGACTGGTCCAGGGTTGGGCACTGGCACCAAACCAAAACATTCAGTCCTTCTCTAGGATTTTTCAAACTTACATGAAGAAAAGAAATAAGACTGGTAGAAGGAGTCTTGGATGTAATACTTGGGAGTTCTCAGTGACCAAACTCTCTACCTCTGACCAAACTCATCTCTCTGTTGAGGATGCTAATGAACACTAGGTGAGAAGGAGAGTGACCTAGTGAATCACAGGGATGATAGTGGAGGGAAAAGATCCTAGCAGAGACTAAGTGCCAGGTTCTAGTTCTCTCCCAGATGTAGCAGCATTTTTGCCTCTTAGTGATGTTAATTTGCCCCAGGAGCCAGAAGGTCCACTTGAACTGGCCTAGGCAAAAAGATGAAATTTTTGGATCATAATACCAAAATGGGAAGAGTAGAATGCAGCTGGTCAGACTTAAAGACGCGTTCATTGTCCCTTTTCACTGGCCTCTGCATCTT
The DNA here is from genome assembly GCF_910594005.1 of Cervus elaphus. Taxonomy (NCBI): domain Eukaryota; kingdom Metazoa; phylum Chordata; class Mammalia; order Artiodactyla; family Cervidae; genus Cervus; species Cervus elaphus. Next base: position 29,255,137 of record NC_057826.1, on the reverse strand, counting down.
TCATCAAAGAAGTTTTAGTCTTTCAAAGGGTCTTTCCCCAGAAGGTTGGAACCCTGGGCTTCCAGGAGTTGCCAGCACACATTTTCTAGCTTCAAGAGGCTCTGCTGCTTTTTCCTTTCTTCCAATTTGATAAATTCTAGGGATGATCTCTGATTGGTCCATAGGGTTTTGTTGTCAACCCCAAGGCCAGAGGGCCAGCATTGCAATTGGCAGGCCCATTAGAACTGCCCAGTTCTGTGGGGGAGGAGCTTTTTTCCATAAGAACAGGGTGGGATGCTATCCATAGTCAAAGAACAAAACAATAAAAGCCTTCAACAGATTGGGAAGGCCTAACCTGGGTTCATAGCCTTAGGTCTGGAAAGGAAGGGTTGCCTTTGAGAAACATTATCCAAGAGGGGTAGAATCTGCTCTTATGTATGCTAGAGGATGAGCAGATTTGGGAAGAGAAATAATGGGCTCCTATCCCTTGTAGCTCAGTCAGTAAAGAATCCACTTGCAATGCAGGAGACCTGGGTTCAATTCCTAGGTCAGGAAGATCCCCTGGAGAAGGAAATGGCAACCCACTCCAGTGTACTTGCCTGGGAAATCCCATGGACGGAGGAGCCTGGCGGCTACAGTACAGTCGACGGGGTTGCAAGAGTTGGACATGACTGAGTGACTAAACCACCACCATCTTTATAAAGTGGAAAACTTCCGTTGAGATATAGCTATCTTTATGAAAGTGGTTAACCTGATTGTTGGGTGTTTTTCACAAAGGCTGAGGTTCCATTTCAGTCCTTGTTGTCCAAGAGACTCTCAAGAGTTTTCTCCAACACTACAGTTCGAAAGCATTAATTCTTCGACGCTCAGCCTTCTTTACGGTCCAGCTCTCATCTCCACACATGACTACTAGAAAAACCACAGCTCTGACGAGGCAGACTTTTGCCAGCAAAGTGATGTCTGTTGCTATCCGTGCGTTCTTCCTCAAAGTTTTCTGACCATTCTGTGTTAGTGAGCTCCACCAGTGGTAATGGTGTACTTTTCAGAGTTTCTCTTTTCTATGAGGCATTGTAGTAGGGCCTTCGTATATGCATATCATGTTATTTAATCATTACAGGAACCCTGTGAAGTGTATTATGTGGAGGAGGGAAACCCAGTTAAGGGAGGATAAGAAATTTGGCTCAAAAACAGTTCTGTTTTTCAAAATTTATTTCATTTTTAATTGGAGAATAGTTACTTTACAATGTTGTGTTAGTTTCTGCTGTATAGCAAAGTGAATCAGCCACACATGCACATGTATTCCCTCTCTTTTGGATTTCTTTCCAATGTAGGTCGCCACAGAGCATTGAGTATGTGCTCTAAGTTGGTTGCTCAGCTGTGTTCGACTCTCTGCAACCTCATGGACTGTAGCCCGCCAGGCTTCTCTGTGCATGGAATTTTCCAGGAAAGAATACTGGAGTGGATAGCCATTCCCTTCTCCAGGGGATCTTTCCGACCCAGGGATTGAACGTGGGTCTCCTGCATTGCAGGAAGATTCTGAAGAAAAGCTAGGACAGACCTAGGCAGTGTATTAAAGAGCAGAGACATCACTTTGTTGGCAAAAGACCACCTAGTCAAAGCTGTGGTTTTTCTAGTAGTCATGTATGGAGATGAGAGCTGGACCGTAAAGAAGGCTGAGCGTCAAAGAATTGATGCTTTTGAACTGTAGTGTTGGAGAAAACTCTTGAGAGTCTCTTGGACTGCAAGGAGATTAAACCAGTCAATTCTAAAGGAGCTCAATCCTGAATATTCATTGGAAGGACTGACGCTGAAGCTAAAACTCCAATACTTTGGCCACCTGATGTGAAGATCTGACTCATTGGAAAAGACTCTGATGCTGGGAAAGATTGAAGGCAGGAGGAGAAGGGTGACAGAGGATGAGATGGTTGGATGGTTATCGCCGACTCATTGCACATGAGTCTGAACAAACTCCAGGAGATAGTGAAGGACAAGGAAGCCTGGTGTGCTGCAGTCCATGGGGTCACAGAGAGTTGGACAGGGCTTAGTGACTGAACAAAATAAAGTTGGTTAGGTCTGTTTTTAAAATGACAGGTTCTTCCTAGTACATGCCTCGTGTAGATACTACCACTCACTAATAATACCTATACTAGCAATCTCTTAGAGATAGTGAAGAACAGGGAAGCCTAGCATGCTGCAGTTCGTGGGGTTGCAAAGAGTTGGACACGACTTAGCGACGGAGCCACCCTTAATAACAGGTCACAGGTACTGAGCCCTTACTCTGTGCTAGTGGTGTCCTCAATCCAGCATGCTAGTTGTGCTGGTGTTATCCACATCTTATATTTGGGAAACCTGGTGCTGTTAGTCATGTAGCTAGTAAATGAGGCAGGCAGAACTTGAATCCAGCTCTCTTGATGCCAGGAGCCAAATCTATAATCACTACTTTCTATTGCTTCTAGCTCAATGAGTAATGCTTATCTGATAGATTTACAAGTCAGCTGTTGTCACCATGTTTCTCTAGCAGTAATTTCCAACCCGGGGAAAAGATAGAGCTGGTAGCAATGTTTCCTCCCATAATCTTCAGTGCTTTCCTTGCCTTAATCTCAAGGCTTGGGAGAAAGGAAAAGCAATTCGCTGCACAAAAGTGCTTTGAGGTCTCCTGTTCTGAGAAATGATTAAATGTGTTTTGGTAATGATAAACATTGTTGTTATTGGTGTTCAGTCGCTAATTCATGTCCTACTCTTTGCAACCTCATGGACTGTAGCAAGCCAGACTCCTCTGTCCTCCACTTTCTCCCGGAATTTGCTCAAATTCATGTCCATCAGAAATGCTATCTAACCATCTCATCCTTTGCTGTTCCCTTCTCCTTTTGTCTTCAGTCTTTCCCAGGATCAGAGTCTTTTCCAGTGAGTCAGCTCTTCCTATCAGGTGGCCAAAGTATTGGAGCTTCAGCTTTAGCAACCGTTCTTCTAATGAATATTCAGGGTTGATTTCCTTTGGGGTTGACTGATTTGATCTCCTTGCAGTCCAAGGGACTCTCAAGAGTCTTCTCCAGCAGTATGGCCAACTTAGTGGATTAGTTCTCATTTAGTTTTGGCTAAAAGTTTTATTTGCTCACTAATCATATTCACTCTTTCATCAGAAGTTTCCTTTTCTGTTAAAATATAAAGATCGTAAAAATTGCCTTTATTTAGCGTGCTTCACTTTGACTCTTATAATCTGTTTGGATGTGGTCTCTTTCAATAAATAGCAGCATAGGGACTTCCCTGCTGATTTAGTGATTAAGACTCCACACTTCCACTGCAGGGGATCTGGGTTCGAACCCTGGTGGGGGAACTTAGATCTCACATGTCTTGCAGGCATGTCAACTAAAAAAACCTTTTTTTAATAAAAAAAATTGCAGCATAATGTCTCCAGGTCAGCACAGCATTTGATATTGCCTATTTTAGTAAATTTACATTTGTTTAGCTTCTGTTAATGAACAATATTGGAGAAGGAAATGGCAACCCACTCCAGTATTTTTGCCTGGGAAATCCCGTGGGCAGAGGAGCCTGCTTGATTATTTATAGTCCATGGGGCCACAAAGAGTGGGATCTGACTTGGCGACTAAAGAACAAAAATGAACAATATTATGATCAAACAAATGACATGATGTTTTTGTTAGGTTAATCCCTGATGTCTTTCTACTAATATAAAGACCTATGCTGTGGCCTGCCTCGGTCTGTTGTTCCCAGATGTGGTATCCAGCTGTTTGTCCTGTTCTCCTTCCATGGCGCATGGAAATCCCAACTGTATTTCCACAGTGTGGGTTGCCTGTTGAGTTCACTGTTTAAAAACAAGTGAGAGTTGGAATATTCCTCTTTATATTTTTATTGAAAAGAGAAAAGATTACTATGAGTATATTACTATGAGTGTATTCCGTGGGTATTCATTGTATGGGTTAATTTGAAAAACTTTGTATGCTCACTTCTGATGGAGTTGGGTCAGATTACAATACAGTGCTCAGGATAAAAAAATTTCACATTTCACTATTTGATGTTCATTCATTCATTCTTCATTTACTGTACTTAATCAACAAGTATAAATAAATCCTTGTTCAGGAGATGGGTAAGATGTGTCCTTTATAGTGGGAGGAATTTATTATCTGGTAGAGCTATTTACAGGCTTCCCAGGTGGCACTTGTGGTAAAGAACCTGATTGCCAATGCAGAAGACTCAAGAGATGCCAGTTTGATCCCTGTGTTGGGAAGATCCCCTGGAGGAGGGCAAAGCCTGGAGAATTCTTGCCTGGAGAAATTCCATGGACAGAGGAGCCTGGTGGGCTACAGTCCATAGGGTGGCAAAGAGTCAGACATGACTGAGTGACTTAACATGCATGCAGAGCTGTTTATAGATTGCGCTTTGCAGCCTTGATAAATATAGTGAATGTTACTTAAAATTTCCAAAGAGATTCAGGCTCTCAAGAGAGTAGAGTTGCTGAAATAAAGTGTATATTCCTGTGTGATCCCTCCAGTGTTTGGGGAAACAAATACTGCCATTGATTGGTAGGGTGGTGAGAGATATTAGAGCCAGCTGAAACCGTTAAGCATGCCTGACCATCTTGAGGTAATTGCCTCTCTGCAGATGCCAGATATTATAGAACTATTTTAACATTTAGTGAGAATCTGTAATATTTAGGGTCAGCATGAGACTTTCATTCTAAATAACTTTTCCAAACTTCATATCTGAGAATGCATATTGTTTTCTGTGATTGCACGACTGTGCAAGTGTAAAGAAGTAGAAAGCACAAGGCTATCACACTGTTTAAAAGAAAATACTGGGCCGCGTTACTGAGTATGTACACCAAACATAGCTCTTTGATTAATGGGACTATTTCCAGACAGAACAAGGTGGAATCTATGTTCCTAATTGTGACACGATTTACTGAAAAATACAGCTAGGTACTTAGAGTTGAGGGTTTATGTGTAATTTGCCTTTTTAAAAAGCCCTCCCCCTAAATCCAAGGTTTTGCCGAGGCCTGCGAAAGCTGAGACCGAGCCCTGGCGGCAGGACCGGAAAACTTGCTTCCGGAACCTTTGCGCTGAAGTGCCTTGCCCCCGGCCGGTGCTCATTCGTAAAGGACCGTCCCAGCCAAGAGCTTGTTGGTAGGAACCTGCTTGGCCTCGGATCCGAAGGTTGGCTGTGGCGGAGACTGAAGCAGGCGCCGGGAAAAGTCCACTGGAAGGAAGGCGCCATGGACGATCAGGGCTGCCCTCGGTGTAAGACCACCAAGTACCGGAACCCTTCGTTGAAGCTGATGGTGAATGTGTGCGGACACACTCTGTGAGTCGGGGGATAGTTGGGTTCCATGGGGGGAGACGCACAGGGTGGGAGCCCTCGAGAGAGCCGGGAGATGCTTGTCGTCGGCTCAGGGGAGTAAAGGGCTTCGTTAGTATCGACACTGGGGAGGAAAATAGGAAAAGGGAACGTTGTATCTCTACCCTCCAGCCCTGAGCCTCTGTGGCCTGCTTTGAACTGCCGGATTCCTTGATGTAACCAGCAGTTTGTCACGTTCTCCCCTCCTTAGGCGATGAGAATCTGGACTGTATTTCCGGGCTGTGTTGTTAACAGGGTTCCAGCGTGGGAGATCGGAGTGTTTAGTTTCACGCAAAGCGTTTTTATTAAAAAGAACGAAAGTGCTATGAAAATACAATTACTGTGTTTGTATACTGTTGCTATTTGTTGCACTGGTTAATATGAAACTCCATCGGTATGCCCACTGTCCTGATGGAGTTTGGTTAGTTCTCATCTCTAAAAGAGAAAATTCAGATCCTAGGCAGTTAATTTGTAGATACAGTAATGGCTGGCATTGAGTGTACATTACGTGTCAGGCAGTGTTCTAAGCGCTTTACCATTAGTTATCCTGTTTCATTCTCAACAGCAGCCCCATGAAGTAGGTACTCATCTCATTCCCATTTTACAGGAAAGCAAACGGAGACTGCTTCAGATACCTTACTTAGTGGACCTTTCTAGAATTGGAACACAGGATGTGACTAAAACACGCCAATTTGGGGGGCTTGGGAAGAAGGGAGATTGAATGTTTTGAAGAATAAGTGCAGGAACTGGTCAGCGTGTTTCTTGCCACGTTTTTATGGTTAAATGTAGCTCAGTAAAGATGGTTTTATAAAGTGCTTTGAAATGTAAGGTGAACATACTTTCTCGTAGCTTCTTTGATGTTTCTAAGATATAAAAAATGAAGGTTAACCTACAATGTGGTAGACAAGATCTTTGGGTAAGTAAGCCTGAGTTGCATGGTTAGTTGCAGCTATAATGATTATAAAAGGATTTAATAACTTACTGGATTGGTCTTATTTTCTAATTAGTCTTTATTTTCCTTTGCTTTATCCAGCAAAGGAGACACAGTAGAACTGTGATTGAATGGATCAAAATTAGAAATAAGGTAAAAGTAATCAAGTAGATTGGAAAAGGGAAACCAGACAAATGCTGTGAAGACTATTCAGTTTTTAGAAAGATTTTGCTTGGTTTCTTTTTATTTTCCTGTACCAGATTTGTTATAGTTGGTGCTCAAGGAAAAGGAATTTGCTTTTTTTGAAAGGGTACTAACTAAATGTAATTTACTGGAATAAATTGATACCTAGTAGTAATTAGCTAGTCAGGGAAGAGTATGTGATTTTAGCAAGATAAATTGCATTTTTATTAGACAGTTATATTTATTTTTAATTGGAAATTGCTTTTGTTGTGTCCATGGTTTTTTCTGTTTTTTTCATAAGAGTTAAGAATTGTCTAAGTCATTCTGATGTTGCATTGATTTTGGTTTATTTGCTAATCTGTTAGTTAAAGACCAAGTTTTGCAGCCCTCTTTTAACTTGAAATATAATAAAAATGAATAAAAGATTATATGGTATTGGCTAAGAGAACAAACTTCTGATTTTGAATTCTTTGTACTCTCACAGGCTCGGGGCAAATTCCTCTTAACCTCATTTTTCTTCCCTGTACAATAGAGATAACAGCACTATGTATATTACAGTGTTTGAGGACTAAATAATATATGTAAACATCATATTTGGAGGTGCTTAATAGAATTTTTTTCACATAGTATTTGTTCAGTATACATTGGCAATCATTATTATTTATGCATGGTATGGATGCTAAGCAGAAATAAAATTTAAACAGGATCCACTCGGCCTGCTTTAAAAGACTTGCACAACAGTGGTATCTTTAAATAAATTAAAGAGATTATAAAATGTGGAAATACAGTGTTGATTATAATGCCCCTTTTGTGATTTAAATAGGAACTCAGTATCGTGTTCTTTCATGGAAATGGGGTTATATATATCCTGACCTTTTTCATAATGTATATCTTGGATATCTTTTCTAAATTGGATGTGTATATATTCCTCTTTAACATTTGGATGATAGTCCACTGTTCAGTTATACTATAATTGATTTACCCAAAAATTTCGTTATGAATATTTAGATTTCCTATTTTTCACTGGAGTCAGTTTCTCTCTTTCCGCCCTCCTCCCCAGCCCGTATGCAAGTATATTGTAAGATATAAGAGGAAAACCAGGGGTAAATGCCTAATAGTAGAATTGTATGTGACTTAAATTTTGATAAACATTGCTCACTTGTTCTCAAAAAAGATTGTATCTGTTGTGCTCCCACCAACTGTTCATGGGAATTCCTATTGCCACATATCTTTGCTGGTATTGGGCATTATTACTTTTTTAATCTTGCTGTGCTGATAAGTAATAGAACATTATAGATTTTGATGTGAAATACTTTTGATAGTATGCTGAATTAGTACAGAATGTCTCTCATGGGATTGAGCTTAGGCATTTTTATAATTGTTAGTCTGAAAGGAGTAGGTATTATTAGTTAGCATTATTATTTGTATTAGTTATCTATTGCTGTGTAATAAATTGCCTCAAAAGTTAGTACCATAAAACAATAAATATTTATTATCTTATACAGTTTTGAAGGGTTGGGAGTCTGAGAGTGGCTCAGCTGGGTGATTGTGGCTTAGTGTCTTTCATGAGGTTTGCTCAAGCTGTTTTCTGGGACTGAAGTGTCTGTTTCCAAGGTCACTCATGTGGCTCTTGGCAGCTTCAGTTCCTCTCCTTGGACCCTCCATAGGACTGCTCATGACGTGGCTTTTCCCAGAGTTAGTGAGAGAACCAGAGGCTCCAGAGCCTTTCATCATCAAATGACAAAAATCACATTATCATTGCTTCTGCTGTATTTTATTTGTTAGCACTGAAGAGTCCTGTTACAGAGTGGGAGGGTATTTATACTCCAGAGTATGAATACCATGAGGCAAGGATTACAGGGCCACATGATTTTACTCACTTTATTTTGTGTGTCAAGTAGCAAAGGCATTTTAGGAGGCAGACAGTAAAGTGAGTAGGGATAGTGCTTCACAGGAGATAGGAAGTGTGGGATTACAGAAGGATTATTTAGAAGTACTATTTATGAGAGAAAATACAGGAGCAGGAAGGAGAAAAGAGGTGAAACATTATGAAAATACTTTTCTCCCTTAACTGCTAGCAGTTGAGGAAGTGGTGGTTGAGTAGTAAAGAGCCCACCTGGTGGGGAAGATCCCCTGGAGAAGGAAATGGCTACTCACTCCAGTATTCTTGCCTGGAAAGTCCCATGGATAGAGGAGCCTGGTGAGCTACACTCCATACGGTAGCAGAAGAGTCGGATATGACTAAACAACAACAACAAATTCCATTATGTATTAATATTAAATCAATCCAGCAAACACCCAAATGAATTGATTGCATGCACATGCAAAGAAGATTGGGTTCTAAATTTGCTTTTTTTTTTTTTCAATTCAAGGATGAACTTTTGTCTTAGTTACAGAAAAGGGTAACTTTTTTCTGTTTATCAGGGCCACCTATTTTAAGAAATAAGCCTTTCATAGAATTCTTCATAGAATTCTAAAGGCATGTTGATTTAGAAGGAGTCAGTTATATCTAATTCTCATTTAACTAAAGTCTTTTTTTTTTTTTTTTCAGAGAAGATGGGAAAACTTTGTTTTCTTTGGAATAGAGCACATCCTCTTTACCCAACATAGTTGGATGAGATTTTTCAGAGTAACACAAGCAAATAAAACTAATAATTTAAGTTTTATCCCAACCATCCTTGGCAATACTTATCTGAAACTTTACCTATATTTGATTTTACTAAATCTTCTTTCATCATTATAAAAACACACAAGACACAGAGTAAACAAAAACTCATCCTGATATATGTTAAAGACAATATTTTGCCATATTTTCTTAAGGTTTCTCTTTTTCTCCTTTTTATTTTTATTTTTTTCTCTGCTTCTCTCTCTCTTGCTTATTGATGTTTCTAGATAGCTTTTTCTGAAGAGTTACCAGTTTGAATTTTGCTGATTGCATCTCTGTGGTATTATTATGTTCCTTTGTATTTCCTGTAAATTACTAACAGTTTTTAGAGGTTTATCAGATTAAAGTTCAGTTTATTGTTGGAAAGAATAATTCATAAGTGGTATTAATTCATTTGTTTAATATGCTGGGCTTGTACATTACCATTTTGTGAACTGGGAAACAGTGGACGGAAAAATTAGAAAAAGGCACTCATTCTGGGTAGAAAATTAGAGAAAGGGGACTTTCTGGATGTATTGTTGTTAATTTCTAATTTAATTTTGTTGTAGTAAGAGAACAAATTTTGCTAAATTTCAGTCTTATAAAACTTTACGAAAACTTATTTATGGTCCAGTGTGTGGTCTGTTTTGGTGAGCAAGGTCTTACTTGATGAACAAGTCAAATTGAAAAGAGTGTGTTCTGTAGCTGTTGGGTATAGTGTATATCAGTTAGGTCAGCTTGGTTGATAGTGTTAACTTCTATCTTTACTAATCCTTCTGTATCCTTACTAATTTATTTTTTCTACTCCTTTTATTAGTTACTCCAAATAGATTGTGTATTCTTCAGTTTCTCCTTTTAGTAGTTCTATCATGCTTCATGTATTTTGAAACTCTCTTATTAGGTACATAGATACTTAAAATTGCTATGCCTTCTTGTGATGAATTTATCCTTTTGTCTTGAAATGTTCCTTTTGGTCTTTTGTAAGACCAAAGGACCTCTTTATCCTGATGGATTTTTTTTTGTCTGGTATTATGTCAGTTCTCTTATGCTTTCTGTTTGATAGTATGTGTTTCTCTGTCCTTTGCTTTCAACCAATGTGTGTTCTGTGTCTTAACATTTTGTAGACATTACATAGTTAGTCTTACTTTTTTGTATAGCCCAACACTGGCTGCTTTTTAATTGCTGTTAGTCCCTTTATATTTAATGTAATTATTGCTATCATTGGGTTTAAGTCTATTTGTTTTCCATTTGTCCTTTCTTGCCTTATTTTGGATTAATTGGATATTTTAAAAGTATTGCCCTATTAGATTTTTATTATTATTTTAATACTTTTATTTTTAGTGATTTCTGTAAGCATAAAAGTATTGCCCTATTAGATTTTATTGTTATTTTAATACTTTTATTTTTAGTGATTTCTGTAGGTATAACAATATGCATCTTTATCAAAGTCTATTTAGAGTCAACATTCGACACTGCATTTTTCACTTGCTCACAAATTCCTCACATTTCAATACCTCACAAGGATGAATGCTATAATTCCATATACATACCCTTGTCATCCTTTATACTAATGATGTCATATCTTTAACCTCTATGTATGATTCAGTATTGTTATTTTTGCTTTAAATAGCCAGCTATTTTTAAGGAAATGTAGGGAATAAAAAATAGTCTTTTTAATAGAAAACTTTTTGAGATAAAATTCACATACCATAAAATTCACTCGTTTAAAGTATAGAATCAGTGGCTTTTAGTATATTCTCAAAGACATGCATCTATCACTACAATTAATTCTAGAACATTTTTGTTACTTCACAAGGAAATCCCTTACTTCTTAGCCCTGTCCTCCACCTCCCTTTGTCTCCGAGCCCTAAGGCAACCACCAGTTGACTTTCTATCCCTATAGATTTCCTATTCTGGACATTTCATATAAATGGAATCATATAAATAAATGGTCCTCTGTGATTGGCTTTTACTTAGTATAATGTTTTCAAGGTTCATGCATGTTGTAGAATGTATCAGAACTTCTTTCATTATTGAAGACTATTCCATTGTATGGATATTACCACTTTTCATTTATCTTTTCATTAGTTGATGGACACTTGGGTTATTTTCACTTTTTGGCTATAATGAATAATCCTGCTGTGAACATTCATGTGTAAGTTTTATGTGACAAATTGTTTTGATTATGTATTTAGGAGTATAGCTGTTGGATCATGTGATGACTCTGTATTTATCCAAATTGTAACACTTTTCCTAAGCAATCACACAACTTTACATTCCCACCAGCAGTAGATTAAGGGTTACAGTTTCTCTACATCTTTAGCCAGCACTTGCTATTATTTGTCTTTTTTGAGTGTAGCCTTGTTAGTGGGCATAAAACTGTTAAGTGGGCATAAAACTGTTAAGTGTAGTCTTTTGTATTCACCTACTTATTTACCATCTTTAGTGTCTTTCTTTCTTCTTTTGGATTGATTTGATAGTTGTATTGATTTTGTTTTTCTGCCTGAAGAGCATTCTTTAGTAGTTCATAGTATAGGTTTATCGGTGAAGAATTCTCCCAGATTTTGTTTATATGGGTGTTTCTATTTTACCCTCTTGTTTGAAGGGTCTTTCTGTGGAGTATGAAGTTAGGAGGTGTCATTTCACCACTTCAGATGTGTCATTCTTTTTTTTTTTTTGTCCATGATGCTCAGCTTGTGGGATCTCAGTTCCAACCAGGGATTGAACCCGGGCCAGGGCAGTGAAAGCTCAAATCCTTAGCACTAACTAGACCATCAGGGATCTCCCCATTCCATTTTTTTTGTGATGAGAAGTCAGCTGTTACTTATATCCTTGGTCCCCTTTGTTGTAAAAATCTTTTAGGACTGCTTTCAAGATTTTCTGTTTATCATTGGTTTCTAGCAGTTTGAATATAAGTTTAGATGTGCTTTTCTTTGTATTCATCCTAGTTGGCATTTGTTGAACTGGGAACTGTAAGTCAGTATTTTTCATTCTATTTGGAATATTCCAGTGATTCTTTCTATATTATTTTCACTTCTCCTTTTGGAACTCAGTTACATGTGTGTTAGCTTCTTTGGTATTGTTTTATAAGTTGTTGGGGTACTATTCATTCTTCTTCAATCTTATTTTCTCTGTTCTTCAGGTTAGATATTTATTATTGGTCTGTATTCAAGTCTACTGATTCGCATCTGCTATGTCCAATCTTTTGTTAAGCCCATTTGGTAGATTTTTTCATCTGTTATTATATTTTTGTTGTACAGTTTTCATCTTGTTCTTTTCTATAGTTATCACTTCTCTTTTTAAATTTTCTGTCTGCACACTAAGATCATGTCTTCCTTTACTTTTTTGAATGTAGTTCTTTGGACATAATTTGTGTTAAATCTTTAAAAATATTTAAAATAGCTGATTTAAAACTTTTGGTCTTCTAGATCCAGCATTTTGGCAAAGCTGATTTCTGTTGACTATTCTTCCCCCACCTCCGTGGATCACATTTTTTCTTTTCTTTTTTTTAACATTTAATACATTTTTCAGTTGTATACTGGATCATGTAGATGGTATTAGAAATTGCATACTTTATCTTTCTGTGTAGAGTGTTGTTTTTAAAAATCTTGTAGGTAGTTCAATTACTGGTTGATTACCTTGAACTTTGTAGGCTTGGTTTTAATCATTGTGAGGTTGGATCTGTGGAGAGCCCATTGTGTTTCCTTACTTTACTGCAACTCAATCTCCAAACTTTGAGTTCCTTGCAAAACTTGTTGAGGCTTGATTTTAGGCTTTGTTAGAGTAAGTCTAGATAGAATAAGTCTTATTATATGATGTAGTCCCCATTCTTACTTGAAGCCTTTCTGGTATCTCAACTAGATTTTTGAGGTGTTAATAAGGTGTTAATGTGGTTTCTCTACTCTGGCTGGGTAGGAACTCCAAAATATACCCAGCACTCTCTTCCTCTCTCAGCCATTCTCTTTTAAGCCTTGATTGGTTCTGCCCTGCGTATATGCAGTCTGTTCTTTGGCTATGGACTTATGGGAGTTCTTACACAGACTTCTGACCCTCTGCCTTACAGATTTCAACCATATCAACTGCACTGAAGTTTGATCTTTGCCTGTACAGCTTAGCACAACCACTGTGCCCCTCTTAAACTCTTGCTTGCTGGGCTATCGTCATGGAAATTTTTCCCAGATAGAAAAATGAGGCAATTGTAGGGCTTACCTTGTTAGTTTACCACTTCTAAGGGATTATAGTCTTTGTGTTACTCATCATCTAATGTCTGTAAACAAATTGTTTCATACATTTTGTTTTATGGTTGCTCAGGTGAATGCTAGTCTGACATCAGTTGCTCCATCATATTTGTTAGAAAATGCTGGACTTACTGTTGTTGAGGCATTTACTTCCTTTAGTCTCAGTTTTATGTGTACATGTTTATTTTCTTTACCTCAAAATTGGTAATTGGTAATTTCTGTTCCCTTTTAACATTTCTTTCCTTTTTCAGTTTCTGATTTTTTTTTTTACTGTCTCAGTTTCTCCCCTAAAACTTTTATAAATATACTTTTCTTCTCTTCCTCCTCCTTCCTCCTTCCCTGCTTCTTATTCTTCCTCCTTCTCCTCCTCCTACCTATCTGCCTCCTTCTCTTCTTTTTCTTCATGTAGTGAGTGTTTTAAAGTTGATTTGGATGTAATGTTGTGGAACAGCTCTGGAGAATTAATATCTAATATCTTGTAGGTCATACTTACAATGAACATCTCAAGACCATTCTCCTGAAGGAGATGGTTTTTCCTTACACTGTATGTATTTGATTTGTAAATTTGTTTAGAACAGATAATTTTTAACCCCCTTCAGTCTCTTAAAATTTGGGTAATTTAGTTAATAGTTAATTAGAAAATCACTGTGGTCAGTAGCTTTAGTCTTTTTTTTTTTTCACCATATACCATTAATAAAAGTGCTTCATAAGATATTAAAATTTTCAGTTATTTTTATTAACTGTGATTTTTCTTTTTCAATACAGGAGAAAGTGCTGATCACTATTTATAGAATGTAAATATATCACTATGATTGGGTATCTTATGGCTATAATATATGTATTTTTGATTTTGTAAAATAACTATTTGTACATTTTAGTTTTTAAGATGCAGTGTGTGCATTTCAGTTCCTTATTTTATTGAGTGTAACTTAATGTTATAGTTCTTTAAAACCGTGGTTACTAAATGTTTAGTAATTATGTCATTTGTACTGTTTCTTTTTGAATGTGAAAAACATAGCCCTACCCGATAAGTCTCTTCTCTAATTCTTTTCATTTATACTGGGAATCTTTTTTTTAAGAATCATTTTATCTGCTGAGTAGTTTACCATGTATATGTATGGGTGTATGTATACACCCATACATATACACATATATTTTTTCTTGGAGGAAACCTTTTGTGAGGTTTGACCTACAGGTGAACTTTCTTTTCATGGATGGACACCCTTTGGGAGCTCTTTCCCTTATATATCCAGTTTTCCTTTGAAGTTGTATTGTCCAATTTGTGTTACAAGATTCAAGCAGGTAATAAGAAGCTGTTTATTAGATGTTCAAAGTTACTTGTTAAAAACACATTATTTTATTCTGCAAGAACCTGAAACATTAGCAGTTGGTCGTTAGGGATACAAATATAAACAGAGAAAGAATTAATGTATTTTCTCATTGCCTTTGTTTCTGCTGTGGGCATGAAATATTACATCTAACAAATGTATAATGATAGTTTGCCTGAGTTTGAATTCTAGATTTGCCACTTATTCTTAGCCAAGTGATTCAGGGAAGACTATTTTCTATAAGCCTTTGTTTTCTCATCTGTATAGTGGGTTTACCAGTAGCATATACTTGACAGAATTACTGTGAAGATTAGATGAGCACAGTTCAAATAAGTTTAAGAAGTTAGGTAAATTTAAGAGTATTTACTCTAATCAACCATAAAGAGTTACTTTCAGTATTCTAAATGCAGAAAAATAACAGCTTTTAGGTTAAGTTTCTAGACTCTTTTTGGCAGTTTACTTGTTTACTTAGCAGCTAGTCCCTGAGATAGTAAATAGAATGAGAACAATTGAATGAAAGTTTAACCTAGATATTTTAATGGTTGTCTTCATGTTTTAAATGTGTTAACCTTGTTTTCAAAGGTAAAAAGTAATACTCAATTGTAGTTTATTAGTTATTGGTTTACTAATATAAATTTGCATTCTTTCTCATATATTCAATACATTTTCTAGACCACTGATTCCTAAACTTGTGTCATCCTAGGAATCATCTTGGGTGCCTATTTAAAACACCAATTTCTGGGCCTTACCATAGATCTTTTGTGGAGGAACTTAGTATTTTATACTGGCTATGTAGGTTAGTCTTGTGCTCCAGCAGTTTTGGAGAACACTGTGCTGAGTATACAACAGTGAGTGTGAGAGACTTGGTTTCTGCCCCCATTAATTTTATAGTATTTTAGGTCTTCTTTTGAGTCATTAAGTGGAAATTAGTTTTTTTTTCTTCTTTCTAAGGAGCAAAAAGGGAGTTTAGAATTATAAAAATATTCTTTGAAATTAAGATGTGAAAGTGGACTTTATGTTACTTCTTAAACAAGCTTTTTTTTTTTTTAAAGAAAAGTACTATTAAAGTAACAAATCTGAAATCCTGAACCGTTGTTGTAACCATTCTGCTGATGTAGGAACAGGACCTTTGGAGAAGCAAAAAGTTTTGGTGGGTATATCCTAAAGTAAGGAGTTTTTGCAATATTAGCATCAAGCAATCAAGCCCCAAGGGGGCTTCCCTGTAGCTTAGATGGTGAAAAATCTGCCTGCAATGCAGCAGACCCCGGTTTGATTTATGGGTTGGGAAGATCCCCCTCCAGAAGGGAATGGCAACTCACTCCAGTATTCTTGCCTGGAGAATCCCATGGACAGAGGAACTTGGCTGTCTACATTCATGGGGTCACAAAAAATTGGGCATGACTGACTAACACTACTGCTATGAATGCATAAATGTTTTTGTGAAACAGTCTCTGAACAGGAAAGATCTGAATATTAGCCCCTTTAGGAAAGTGACATGTGATGTCTGTTTTGGCTGTCAGGCTGGGGATGGAAGCTTGTTCAGAAGTACATGATACAGAGTGCTGTTTGTTTTGTCAAAAGTACGTAGGAAGATGGCAGACTTGATTAATGGAAATTTGAAGGAGATTAGCAGTCATCTTTTTAGTTCTATTCTACACTTGTCCTCCACTTTTTTTTTTCCACTGTACTTTTTTTAATCGAAGGGTATTGGTTTACAAAATGTTGTGGTTTTCTGTTATACGTCAACAAGAATCAGCCCAAAGTACATCCATGTCCCCTCCCTCCCATCTCCCTCTGCGTCCCACCCTCACAGATGGTCACGAAGCCCCTATTTGAGTTCCGCGAGTCATACAGCACATTCCCATTGGCTGGCTGTTTTACATATGGTTTTGTAAATTTCCATGTTACTCTCTCCATGTGTCTCACCCTCTCTCTCCTCCGCCCCCGCCCCCGCGTCCATAGGTCTGTTCCCTGTGTGTTCTATACCTGTCCTCCATTTTTAAACAAAGCCTAAGAAAGGTTATATGGTTGCATTGCTTACCTGCATGCCGTGTGCTTAGTCCTATCCCACTGTTTGTGACTCTCTATCCATGGAATTTTCCTGGCAAGAATACAGGAGGGGGTTGCCATTTCCTCCTCCAGGGGATCTTCCCTGGCCCAGGGATTGAACCCTTGTCTTCTATGTCTCCTGCATTGCAGGTGGATTCATGACTTGCTGAACCATTGGGGAAGCTTACCTGGCCAGCTTCATTTTCTTTTGTCTGTATAAATTTCAATTAAACTTTGATCACATTTGCTGAGTAAAATTGTTATTAATGTAATGCAACTAGATTTAACTCAAATCCAGTTTGTGTGAAACATGAAAATACTACAGTGTAATCAGAAACCAATTTGATATGCTTAGAACAATTTTCTTTTTATATTTAGTTTGCAGGATGCTGGCCCGAAATAAACCTTTAAGCATTCAATAATAATTTTTCTGCCAGTTTTTAATTTACTTTATATTTTACTTTGATAATATATATAAACAATATCATAATATTTGGTTTTTGAGGTATAATCATATGCAAATTAGAAAGCCTAAATATATTATTTATGCCAGGAAATGATTTAGAGGATAACTTTTTATTTTTTTAGTCAAAAGCAAATTTTATTTGCTTTTTTTCTGTTACCATTTAGTTGTTGTGGAGAGCAAAACATCTCACAATATCTCTGAAAAATCCTTAATTTAGACTTTATTTTGTGTTATATCCAAGTAATGATAGTTTATTTTATAGTATTTTTATTTTATATATTTCACTTTGACATTATATATAAAATATGTATATTATATACATGCATAAATAGTTTATTCTCTACAAAAGGAAGAAAATGTAAAATTTAATGGACTTTATTAGAAATGTTTTGGCGTATTAGGTTTCCTCTCATTTACTAAGTTAGAATATGTAAAAACCGGAATTCTGAGATGAAGAAAAATGATTGCAGACTTCACTCAATTTTTTTTTTAGAACATAAATATGATAGTTTCATTGAAAATTAATGAGGGCTCCATCAATATGGTGCAGTGCCTCTGCATCATTGATTTATATATATTTAATGAGCCTGCTATTCTGATTTCAGGTAACTGAAGCAGACTACATCTAACAGTAACTCTGATTTACTTACAAAAAATTCTTTCCATTAAAATAGAAAAGTCTTGAAATCTACCAGTGTTAAGTATAATTTCTTCATAAATAATTCTATAATGTTTATTTTCTGGTTGTAACTTAACATTTACTGGTTTCAGATAATGTTACCAAAGTATATTCTTTTATTTGATCTTCTGTCTTGCTATTGATCTCTGGAGTTGGAGTAGAAAATATGGAGGGGGAAAAAAAACGTTTAAAAAGTAATAGGATTGTAGAAGCATGACATGGCAGATGTTATATTTTTGAGATCTGTTGAAGTGTATATGAGAACTGAGAGAGAACTATTTCTGTATTCTTTGGCATTATGAATATAATTTTTGATATTTGCATTTACTTTTAGTTTTGTTTTAAAATACTTTTAAGATGTGTATTTTGTTAGCTTATTGAAAAGATAATATTAAAAACATTTTTGACAAAGTGTACATAATAATTTTATAGGGCATTTATTTTAATTTTTACCTTCTGATCATATGTGTCCACATACACAAATGAACATAGAACTCAATTTATTATGTGCAGTTTTTATGGAACAGTAATTTGCTAAGCTACATTTACTTTATTTTCAAAAAATGCTAGTAGTGCCAAATGAATTTGTAATTGATACCTTAAGATTTAATAAAGTAGTGTTAGGAGATAGAAATTTCTTACCCATATTTGCTCTGTCAGTTGATAGCAGAGATAGTTTCCTTAGGTAGTTGAGATTGATAAGCAGAATTTTGAAGATAAAAATTCTTACTCTTAAGGTAGTTTAAATATATTTCTAAGATATAAAATGTGATATGTTGCAATAGATATTTCTGTATTATTCAGACTATGGATGTACTATTTCTCATAACTGCATCTGGCAAATGTCATTAATATTTAATTCCTTTTGGAGGTTAATTGCAAAAAGCAATCTATGTAATGTGCTACAACTAAATGCAAAAATGTACAAATTACAGTAGGAATGGTGTCAATAATAATAAATTGCCATGTCTAGTGTAAGTTTAGTGCTTGTAATTCCCCCTTGGGAAATATATTATTTTTGACTCCTCTTTATGAATCTTGGGTTTATGTTATTTAGAATTAAAATAGAAACTAACACTTATATATTAAAGCATTTGTATATTTGTATATTATATATAGTGAGCTTCCTTGGTGACTCAGCAATAAAGAATCTGCCTGCCTATGCACGAGATGTGGGTTTGATCCCTGGATGGGGAAGACTCCCTGGAGAAGGAAATGGCAACCATCTCTACTATTCTTGTCTGGAAAATTCCATGCAACCAGGAACCTGGCGAGCTACAGTCTATGGAATTGCAAAAGAGCAGGACACGACTTAGCAACTAAACAACAACAATGCAATATTATATGTAGACGTTAGAATGTAAGAAAATTAAGAGATGAAAACATACTGCCAGAGTGGATTGATTAATAAAATACCTCACAGAGGACAATTATATACATATGCAAATATGAAGGGTTTATTTTCCTACCAAAAAATAGAACCAGAAATTAAACCTGTGGTTTTTGATTGTATTCTGTTTATTAACACTGTGTTCCCAGTTGCTGTATTCATTTATGGGTGTTTAGTTTCCAGATTATGCTTACAGAGGGTCATTTTGGTACAGTGGTTAAAAGTATCAACTTTGGAATCAAAGAAACTTGAGTTAAATCCACATGCTCCCATTTACTAGTTTTGTGACCTTCAGTGAAGTCCTTTTTGACTTTCAGATTTGTAAATCTCTAAAATGGTGTTAAAATTATTAGGTTGGTGCAAAAGTAATTGCAGTTTTTGCATTGTTGAAATTTGTAAATTGGTTATGTTGTACATCATTTTAGTGCACATTTCTCACTTTATATATTTTTTTTGCTAATGACTTATTACTTGATGTTTATATATTTTAAACTGCGGAAATGATGTTAGACAAAAAGCAAATTTGAGCAGTTTTCTTATTTGCCAAAATGAGCCATAAAACAGCAGAAACAACTCTCAACATCAGCAGTTTATTTGGCCTAGGAACTGCTGATAAATGTACAGTGCAATGGTGGTTCGAGAGGTTTTGCAAAGGAGAGGAGAACCTTGAAGATAAGGAGTGTAGTGGCCAGCCATTGGAAGTTGACAGTGACCATCTGCGAGCCATCATTGAAGCTAATCCTCTTAAAACTACAGGAGAAATTGCCAAAGAACTCAACATTGATCATTCTATGATCATTTTGGCATTTGAAGCAAATTGGAAAAGTGAAAAAGCTCCATAAGTGAGTGCCTGATGAGCTGACCGAAAATAAAAAAAAAAAAATGTTTTGAAGTGTCATCTTGTCGTCTTACTTTATCCAACAAAAACGAACCATTTCTCTATGGGATTGTAATGTGTGACAAAAAGTGGATTTTTTATGACAGCCAGCAACGACCAACTCCAGTGGTTGGACCAAGAAGAAACTCCAGAACACTTCTGAAAGCCAAACTTGAACCAAGAGAAGGTCATGGTCACTGTTTGGTAGTCTGCTGCCATTGTGATCTATAACTTTCTGAGTCCCTGTGAAACCATTACATCTGAGAAGTATTCAGCAAATTGATGAGATATACCAGAAACTACACTTGCAGCTGGCATTGGTCAACAGAAAAGGCCTGATTCTTCTCCACGACAACGTCCAACTACATGTTGTATAACCTTCAATGCTTCAAAAGCTGAATGAATTGGCCTACAAAGTTTTGCCTCATCTGCTGTATTCACCTAACCTTTTGCCAACTGACTACACTTCCTCAAGCAACTTGACAACTTTTTGCAGGGAGAACACTTCTACAACCAGCAGGAAGCAGAAAATGCTTTCCAACAGTTCCTTGAATCTTAAAAGCACAGATTTTTATGCTACAGGAATAAACAGACTTATTTCTTGTTGGCAAAAATGTGTTGATTGTAATGGTTCCTATTTTGATTAATAAAGATGAGTTTGAGTATAGTTATAATGATTTAAAATTCATGGTGTGAAACCATGGTTACTTTTGTACCAATCTAATAATGCTACCTACTTTCAAGTTTGTTGTGGAGATTAAATGTGATTTGTACAAAGTGCTTAGCATATTATGGTTAGCATATAGCAGCTAATATTTATTGGGCACTTACTATTAGGAGTCGTGGTGTCAATCTTAACTATTATGTGGTGTTTCTTTGTGGAAAAGTATAAAATACTTGCAAAAATAGAGAATTTTAAGTGTGCTAAGGGTACTTGTTAACTAGATGTAATCATAGCTAGTTTCTCTGCATATATATTTCTTATTTTAAAAATTAAACACAAATGGATTGTTCTGTATAAATTTCTCTGCAGCTTCATTCATTCATCAGTATATCTTGGATAGCTTAACTTTGAACATACAGATATGTCATTCCTTTTTATGGTTTCAGAATATTCCATTTTTTGAAGTACATTAATTTATTTAATGTCATACATTAATGGAAGTTTTGGTTGTTTCCAGATGTTTAAAATTATAATTTTTCAGTATATTCTTATCTTTGTGTATATAAGAGCATATCTATACAATAAATTTCTTAACAGTAGTGTGTGCATTTAAAATTTTGGTAGATAGTACCAGTATTTTTTCTTTCTGTTTTGTTTTCTTCAGCTTTCTCAAGGTAGAATTGGCATTCACTAAACTGCACAAAAATTGTGTAATTTAATCAGTTTGGGTATATTTATGGACCCATGGAGGCAGCACTACAATTAAGATAGCAAATATTTCTCTGACTCCCCAAATTTTCTTGAACCATTTGTAATCCATTTTTTTTTTCTCTACTCCCATCCTCAGGCAGGAGCTGATCTGCTTTTTCTTACTGCAGTATAGTTTACTTTTGCTCCAATTTTACCCAGAATCATAGTCTGTATTCTTAATTTTTTGCCTCGCTTCTTTTATTCAATTATTTTGAGATTTATCCATGTTATTGTGTGTGTCAGTGATTCATTCCCTTTTATTATATATATTATATAATTATATACATAAATTAGTATAGATATACTAATTTTTTTTCCATTCATGAATTAATGGACACTTGTTTCCAATAGTTAGTATTACAAAAGAGCTTCTACGAACTTTCATGTAGTCTTTGTATAAACATATATTTTTGTTTCTCTTACATAAATACTTAGGAATGGCATGGCTGGACTATGTGGTAGGCATATACTTAACTTTTTAAGTTTTATAGTTTTAGATTTTACGTTTGTATCTGTGATCCATATTGAGTTGCCTTTTGTGTATGGTGTGAGGTAAGAGTGTTTTTTATCCCCCACAAGTCTCTTTAGTTGATCTCATAGCGTTTCTTGAAATGCTTTTCATTTTTCCATTGGGTTGCTTTAGCATTTTTGTTAAAAATCAATTGACTAAATAAATGTAAGTCCATTTCTGAATACTCTATTTTCTTCCATTGATTTGTAGATATATTTGCCATTACAGAGTGTTTTAATTGCTAGAGCTTTGTGGTCTTCCACCTTTTTTTTTTTGAATTGCTTTGGTTATTCTATGTCCTCTGCATTTCTATATAACTTTTAGAATTACTTTGTTAACTTTTCTAAAAACGCTTGCTGGAATATTGATTTGGATTGTTTAAATTTGGGGAGAGTTGCCATTTTGATAATACTGAGTATTCTGATCATTAAAAGTGATGTGTCTTTTTATTTAAGTCTTTAATTTTGTTCAGCAGTGTTTTGTAGTTTTCAGTGTAGAGGTCTTGGATAGCTTTTATTGTATTTATTTCTAGCTAGTTTATGTTCTTTGGTTGTACTATATACTTGGTATTTAAAAATTTTTTTCACTTTCCAGTTGTTTGCCGCTAGTATATAGGAATACAATTAATTTTGTATATTAAATTTATATCCTTCAATCTTACTAAATTTATTTATTCTAGTAGGTTTGTAGATTCCCTGAGATTTTCTATGTAATCAATCATATCATTGAAAATTTAAAAATTTTCATTTAGTTAATTAATTGATTTGGTTGCTCTTGAGTCTGTTGCTGCGATGGGCTTCTCTAGTCGTGGCAAGTGGGAACTACTCTTTGTTGCATGCGCGGACCTCTCATTGCTGTGGCTTCCCTTGCTGCGGAGCATTGGGCTGTAGGCACTGGGCATCAGTGGTTGCAGCAAGTGGTCTCAGCTGTGGCTCGCAGACCCTGGAGCGTGCAGACTTCACATGGTTGTGGCATGTGGGCTCAGTAGTTGTGGCGCACAGGCGTAGTTGCCTTGCGGCATGTGGAATCTTCCCGAACCAGGAATCAAACCGGTGTTCTCTGCACTGCAAGGCGGATTCTTAACTGCTGGACCACCAGGGGAGTCCCTTATCTGTATTTTAAAAAAATTTTTACTTAGTTAATTGTTTATTTTTGGCTGTATCACATGGCTTGCAGGATCTTAGCTCCTCAACCAGGAATTGAAGCCATGCCCTGGGCAGTGAGAGGACAGGCCCCTAATGACTGACCCCTAGGGAATTCCCAATCTTATCTTTAAATAGGGCTGTTTTAATTCTTTCATTTCAATCTTTAGTTTATTCATTTATTTAGCCTTAATACAGTGCTGGAAGCTCTACAATAATGCTGAATAGAAGTGGGAAAAATGGGTATTCTTGCTTTGTTTTTGATCTTGGGAGAATGCAATTTAGTCTTTCATCATTAAATATGATGCTGTCTGACAGTTTGAGAAAGTACCTTACTATTCCTAGTTTGCTGAGAGTTTTTTCTTTCATTTTAATACCATAAATTGATTTGAATACTATCAACAGTTTTCCTTAAACTGTTGAAATAACTATATGGTTTTTCTCCTTTATTCTGGCAATATGGTGAATTACATTGATTGAGCTTGGAGTGTTAAATCAGCGTGTGTTTCTGACTTCCCTGCACAGAGGACGCTGGAGGGCTACATGGGGTCACAAAGAGTGGGACCTGACTGAGCAATTAACACTTTCACTTTCCACTTGCTAGCCTTAACCCTAACATGACATTATGTATTATTTTCATATACTATTAGATTCTCCTTGCTCATACTTTGTTAAGGATCTTTGGGTAGCTTGTAATTGTTTTTTTTAATGACTGTGTTAGGTTTAGTATTAGAATTACTCTGACCTCAAAAAACCAGTTGTGCTGTGTATTAGCTACCTATTTCTTTGTAACAAATTATTTCAAAATTTATTACCTAAAAAACACAATTATTATCTCATGGTTTCTGTGAGAAAGGAATTCATTCGTGACTTAACTGAGAGGCTCTGGTTCAAGGTATCTCACGGGGCTGCAGTCAGGGTATAGGCTGGTGCTGCAGTCATGTCCAGACCACAGCTGGAGGATCAGCTTCCAGACTTTCGTGGATGAACTATAGTTATCTGAAGGCTCGGCTGGGGCTGGAATATCTACTTCTAAGCTCACTCCTGTGGCTTTTGTGAGGAGTCGTCAGTTCTTCACTGTTTGTTGGCCAGAGGTCTGAATTATTTGCTATATGGACCTTTTTTTTCTAAGAGTTTATTTCATGTCATCACAATATGTAACTTTTTCCCCCTAGAGTGAATAATTCAAGAGAGAGAGGCAGATGCCACAATGTCTTATAAAGTAGCTCTGAAAGTCTGGCACTTCCATTTCTGCCACATCCTATTTTTGTTGGAGGCTTAAATACAGCATACATTCAGCAGGAGGGGGACTCGAGCTTCACCTTTTTGATGAGAGAAATGTCAAAGAATTTTTGTACATATATAACACCATATCAACCATATATCTGTATGTTTATCACTGTTATAGACCACAATAAAGAGTGTTCCCAGTGATCCTTGACTCCTGGTATTCACTCCCTTGTGTAATTTCTTCTCATGTATTAGAGTTGTTTGTGTGACCAACGGAATATGGCAGAAGTGATGATTTGTCACTTCTGAGGCTAGCTCATAAAAGGACTGAGGCTTTCTCATGGACCACTTACTCTGGGGAGTAATAGTTGGTGTTGTAAGCAGCCATATGTAAAGGCCCCTGTAGTGAGAGATAGGCCTTCTGGCCTCTGCCATGTGAGTCAGCCATCTTGGATATGGATTCTTCCTAGTCATGTCTTCAGATGACCAGCTAACACCTTGGCAAATAAGCTACTACTGGATCCTGGCACTCAAACTGTATGAGATTAATAAATGTTTTTGATTTAAGCTGCTAAATTTGAGAGTATTTTGTTACAGAGTATCAGATAACTAATTCAATTACTTTATCTTTTTAGCACTTAATATGTATTTTGTGTGAATATTTCTCCAAAATTATTGATGGAAATTTAAAAATATGAAATTTTCATGACTCTTTAAAAATTTTTTTTAAATAAAGTGTAGTAGTTAATTAGCTACAATAGTATATAAAAGTGCCTGTTTGCCCATTCACCTTTGCAACACTGAAGCTTTTGTAAAGGCCATATTGGTTTTAATCCATTGTGACCACAGTTACACCTGTTGCATTTCATCTTTGTATTTAGCAGTGAGTCTTCAGTATGATTGTAAGAATACACATATAAGGTACTTTTTAATTTATATTTATGTTTTAAGCAAATACAGGAGTTGAAGTTATAGTTTAAAAATGTTTAATTTCTGAGTACTAAAAAAGTCTGAAAGCATTTAGAAATACAATTGTATGAAATAGCTATTGTTTGTAAGCACTTTATCCACATCTTATTTCCGTAAAAGAATCATATTACAGTTAGTATTAGATCTGCTCTTTGGACAGCTGGAAAGCAGGATGAGGAAAAATCATTCTCCTCTTGTCCAGTAGAAAGTATATTGTGCCCTCTAGTACCAGACTTGTGTTTTTTTTAAAGGATAATAGATTCCTCACAGGTGAGCCAGTTCTTTTGTGTTCTTACCAGGTGTGTTATTGATTTTCATGATGGTAGTCTAGGTACTCTCATTCAACAGTAGCTTTAGTAAGTTCTCCAAAAGAGCACAAAGAAAACCAGAGATTTTTGCATTTTGAGTTCAAGGAAATGAATTTCCTCAAATCTTTTGGCTGTTGTACTTTTCCTTCCTAGATGCTTATAAACTGTGATATCTTTGAAAGATATATGTAAGGTATGTAGTTTCCCTTTTTTTTTTTTTTTGGCTTGGATTGTATGATTTATTTAATTTAGAATGTGAAAACAAAGTATTGACTTACAGTTTTTTTTCTTGCCTATAAACTGAGTTACGTTAGGGTGGGAAGGTTGCAGAAGGTTATCCATGTCCCAGATTCTAGAAATAATCAAGTTCACATAGTTATCGAGAGTTAATAAACTGTTTGACAGTTACTTCACCCTTAAATTACAATACTAAAATATACTTTGGGTCCTAACTAAGGCAACATTGAGAGTAATCTGCTTCTCTAGTAGCTCAGCTGGTAAGGAATCCACCTACAATGAAGGAGACCCCCATTTGATTCCTGGGTTGGGAAGATTGCCTGGAGAAGGGACAGACTATCCATTCCAGCATTCTTGGGCTTCCTTGGTGGCTCAGATGGTAAAGAATCTGCCTGCAGTGTGGGAGATCTGGGTTCGATCCCTGGGTTGGGAAGATCCCCTGGAGGGGTGCATGGCAACCCACTCCAGTATTCTTGCCTGGAGAATCCCCCTGGACAGAAGAGCCTGGCAGGATAGAGTCCATGGGGTCACACAGAGTCAGACACGACTGGGCGACTAAGCACAGCACACACAGGGAACTCTGAACAGATTTCTGAGTGAAAACTGTAATCTACCTGGGAGCCATTAATAACTGAAGGAAAAGTAAGTACTTGCTACTTTAGTTTGGAATTTTTTTTTTTCCAGATTTGCAAGTTGTTTCTTTTTCATTTTTATCACTAAGATGTGCTTAGTCGCTCAGTTGTGTCCAACTTTTTGTGACCCCATAGACTGTTGCCTGCCTGGCTTCTCTGTTCATGGGCTTCTCCACCTGGGAATACTGGAGTGGGTAACCATTCCCTTCTCCAGGAGATCTTTCTGACCCAGAGATCAAACCTGGGTCTCTTGTATTGCACGCGGATTCTTTACTGTCTGAACCACTAGGGAAACCCTAGCACTAAGATAGGAGCTCATAATTTCATAACTCTGAAGAGTTTATGATAGTATTTAATAGACACTCATAGGCATGTCTGGCTTGGTCTCTTGTGATTTCACTGCTCCTTTCCCCTGGGTCCTTGTGTGCACAAGGTTTTGTTTGTGTCCTCCAAGAGTCTCTGTTTCCCCCAGTCCTGTGGAAGTTCTGTAATCAAATCCCACTGTCCTTCAAAGTCAGATTCCCTGGGGATTCCTAGTCCCTTTGTTGCACCCCCAGGTTGGGAAGTCTGATGTGGGGCCTAGAATCTTGGTATTATTGTTCTCCACTTTATGGGTTGCTCCTGCAGTAGGTATGTGATTTGATTTTAACGTGATTGCGCTCATCCTTCCATCTCACTGTGGCTTCTCCTTTGTCCTTGGATGTGGGATATCTTTTTTGCTGGGTTCCAGCATCCTCTTGTTGATGGTTGTTCAACAGCTAGTTGTGAATTTGGTGTTCTCACAGGAGAAGATGAGTGCATGTCCTTCTACTTTGCCATCCTGGGCTGGCTTTGCTTGCTCCTTGGAAGAAAAGCTATTTTATTTTCTTTCCAAAGACAATCCTCAAAAGCGTATTGAAAAGTAGAGACATCACTTTGCCGGCAACGGTCTGTATAGTCAAAGCTGTGGTTTTTTCAGTAGTCACGTACAGATGTGAGAGTTGAACCATAAAGAAGACTGAGCTCCAAAGAACTGATGCTTTCGAATTGTGCTCAAGAAGATTCTTTTGAGAGTCCCTTGGACAGCAAGGAGATCAAACCAGTCAATCCTAAAGGAAATCAACCCTGAATATTCATTGGAAGGACTGATACTGAAGCTTAAGGTCCAATACTTCGGCTACTTTATGCGAAGGGCCATCTCCTCGGTAAAGACCTGACGCTGGGAAAGTTTGAGGGCAGGAGGAGAAGGGAACGACAGAGGACGAGATGGTTGGATGGTATCGCCAACTCAGTGAACACAAGTTTGAGCAAACTCTGGGAGATAGTGCAGGGCACGGAAGCCTGGCATGCTGCAGTCCACAGGGTTGCGAAGAGTTGGATGCGACCTAGCGACTGAACAACACCACCACCACCATTTAGTAAACAGTGGCAATGAAACTTTGTTTATTTAGGTTATATTTCCTTTTAGGGGCACATTTATTTTTCAGGTTATATTGTTTTTTTAAAATCTTTAATGCTGCTTTCATTCAGCAAATATTGATTACTACTATGTGGCAAGCATATTCATGGTTACAGAATGATAGTATCTTTTTTGCCCTGGCTGTTACATTTCTTTGGTTATTGAATATATCTCTAATTAAAGGTTTTACGGATAGATTTTCGTTTCTTGTTTTGTAAATAATAGTTTAGTTTAAATGTGTTATTTAACCTTTTTTTTGTGGGTTCACATTTTTAGTATATATAAATTAATATCTGGCTAGTTGTGAAATCAGACTGTCTAGATCTGTGAGCTGGTAAATTCTAATTCTGGTACTTTATATGTTACAACATTTTGTTATTCTATTTTTTCAAATCAGATACTCATTTCCCCCTATTTCTAACTCTATTTTTCTTCATTTTCCCCCTTGTTTTCCTATTATATAAATAATCATCTGCTCTTTTATGACAGAGCAAATTGCTGTTTCAGTTTGAGTCAGTGATTTGAAATTTGTAGCAGTATCAACTGGGAGACCATAATCTGTTTGTTAGAAATCTCATGCTTAATTATTGGAAGGGATACCTAAAGAATTCTTGATGTAATTAGTGAACTTTCTGGGCAAGTCTCATCTTCATGAGAAAATTTATGATTCTTTATTCCATTACCTTATAATGGATCATAGTTGATTTTAAATAGATTATCAAGAGAGTGAATGTTGGGAAGGGTTTTAAGACATTTTGTGGTAAAATAGGTTTACATTATGGTATTCTTTAAGTGGTTTTTCTCTGAATTTTATGTATGCTTCACCAAAAAATAAATTGAGACTACCACACTTGGCTAGAATTTTTTTTAGGTAACTGTGGTATTGTTCATAAGCAAAATAAAAAAAAGAAGACAAAACATATTTCTTCTAGCCCAATTTGCAATTCAGTTTATCAGTTGCTGTATAGAGATAGCTTATTCTCATATACAGACTTTTTAAAGTAAAAGAAAAAATTCATCTAGTACAATTTCTTGATTTTATGGCTGAGAAAATAGATTTTTCTGTGTTTTAAAAAACTATTTATTTATTTGACTGTGCCGGGTCTTAGTTGTAGCATGTGGGATATTTAGCTGCAGCATGCAACTTAAACTGTTAGTTGAGGCACGTGGGATCTAGTTCCCTGACCAGGGATTGAACCCAGGCCCCTTGCATTTGAACCACTTAGAAGTTGGACCACCAGGGAAGTCCCCCTAGATTTTTCTTTTAAAGCTGTTGAGTAATGTAACTTTGCAAATTCAGATTGACCTTTACCTCAGTTAAAGAAAGTTAGTAAACAAGCAAGCCGTTAGACTGAAGTAGCTGTAATGCCTTGTTGACCTACTAAGCAAACCAGAACTTAAGCTTTCAGTGTGAAGAAATGGAAACCTAAGGACAGCCCATCACTAACACCAGCTAGGCTTTAAACTATAACCAATCAATAATTTCCTTACTTTGCTTCCTCACTTTCACTATATAAGTTTCTCTCGAGCTCCTGTTGGTGGTGTGCTCCAGCTATTGCCGGTTTGGTCCTGCTCTATTTGAATCAATTTTTGCTCAATTAAACACTTAAAAAAAAAGTAAGTTAGTAGTTAAAAAAAAATCTAATGAGTTAATATAAGCAGTTCTCATTGGTGCTAATGAAAATTTGAGTTTCAAATGGGAACAACCATTATTTATCTTATGGGAGAAATGCCATTGCTTCATTGTTGATTAGTAGTTTAGTTTTTAGTAAATGCAACGGCTATAGCCTGTATCATTTTAAATGACTAATTAAAGAGGAATGGCTTTTTATTTTCCAGCATGTGCATATGTGTTAATTTTTTAGAATCATAGACTCTGTGTTGGAAGAGATCTTGAAGAGCATTTAGCCCATGTTCTTATTTTATAGATGAGTAAACTAGGGTACAAAGTGGTTGAGTGATTTGTCTAATCTTCCTTGACTATAAAGCATTTTGTATGCTTGCCTCCACTGTGATTTAGTAAGGTGTAGACCTTAATGCTATCTGATTTCAGCTTTCACTTGGTAGAATTCCAGTTTATGAATGTGTTGTATCATCTGCTTTTGTGCTTAGTTATCAAGCAAAGAAAACTCAGAATTTATGGTGAGTAGTAATTGAGCAGAATAATTTCCTAAACCTATCATTATCTGTAATTTAGAATTACAGTGACCAGGAAGCAGTGTTAGTATAAGAATAGTTTAATACATCCATATTAATCCACCTGGCAGAATATAACATTTTAACATACCTTTTAGATCCTCAGTGATGGAAAAATGATTAAATTGCTTATTGTCAAAACAAAGAACTGCTTTGGATAGGGTCGTTTAATAAGCTGTTTTGCTTCATGTAAAATAGTTTTGCTTAAGCTCTGGAGATATAGTCACATGGATTTATCTTTCAGTGGCAATTGTTTACTGTCTGGGTTTACATTTAATGCAGATGTTGGTGACAGTTTGAGATTCTTGACTCATTGCCCAGAATGGAAAATGATTGGTTTTGCTTGCTATACACAGTACTGTCTTTTAATGTTCAGTTGTTAATGCTGTTAAACCTGTCTTAATTATTCTCTCTTAATAGTGTTATGAAAGAATTGTTAGTGGTATGATATATCTGTTACATACTCTATGTATATAAAATATTATTTATATGTAAAATGAAAAGTTTATGTGTACATTGTATTTATTGCAGTAAAGTTCAGAAAGAAAATAAACATAAAATTTATACATTTATACACATAAATTGTATGATACTGTTGAAGCTCTCTTTTTTGTTCAGTATGTTCTTCCTTTTTCTTTATGATTGTATATTTAAGTCTACGGTAATGGCTCAGTGGTAAAGTATCTGCCTGCCAAGCAGGAGAATGCAGGTTTGAACCCTGGGTTGGGAAGATCCTCTGGAGAAGGAAATGGCTACCCATTCAGTATTCTTGCTTGGGAAATCCCATGGATAGAGGAGCCTGGCGGGCTACAATCCATGGGGTTGCAAAAGAGTTGGACACGACTTAGCGACTAACCAACAACAGTGACTGAGATTGCTAAGGCATCTTCTCTTGTCTGTTTATCAGATAGTGAAGCTGATTGTCTTCTGACTTTGTACTGCTTACTACCTTTCAAATAGTCTAATAAATAAGGCTTATTATAGTTTCAGGTTATTTGATTTTAGAACTCCTACTTTTAGCCTCTTGTTTTATATTGAATTAAGGAGTATGAAGACATTCACTAAGGTATTAGAGTTGAATTGAAAGTAAGGAAGATTTGGGATAGATTTAGGAGATGAATTGAAAGTATTTGGTGATTCTTTTGCCGTTTGCCTTTTGAGGTTAAGAAGGTGTTGTCTAAGACAATTCTAACTTTTGGGATTTTGAAAAAGTCCCATGCTCAGTCATGTCCAACTCTTTGTGACCCTGTGGACTATACAGTTCATGGAATTCTCCAGGCCAGAATACTGGAGTGGGTAGCCTTTCCCTTCTCCAGGGAATCTTTCCAACCCAGGGATAGAACCCAGGTCTCCCGCATTGCAGGCGGATTCTTTACCAGCTGAGCCATAAGGGAAGCCCAAGAATACTGGAGTGGGTAGCCTATCCCTTCTCTAGCGGATCTTCCCAACCCAGGAATCAAATGGGGGTCTCCTGCATTGCAGATGGGTTCTTTACCAACTGAGCTATCAGTGAAGCCCTAACTTTTGAAATTTTGATGATTAGGTGAAAAATGGAGTTTTGCAGAGTCAGTGAACTTCTTTCTGGATAAGACAGGGAACATATCAGTTAATAAGCAGGCAAATAGATTACCAAGTGATAATAGCTGAAATGGTGGGTCTTGGGGTTTGGGCCGATTATGAAAGGTAGTATAGAGGGGTAAGCTGTAATTAGAGGAAAAAGGAAATATCAGAGGGTTGGCAGTCTGGATGAGATCCAGGGGGACAGTGTAGGTAATGATATAGAGAGCTAGTAGTTCAGAAGGTTGTGGCCAGAGTTTGGAATATAATTTAACAGACTGATATTATGTCCAGTGCTAAAAAAGCAGGAGAGCTAAACAACAGACAGAAAATATTTAGAAATTAAAAAAAAATGAAGCATTCTTAACATTAAGATGATTGTTAGAAAACTGAAGCATAACCATAGTACTTCATTACTGATGGCTTCTGTTTTTAGTTAAATCAATACTGAATATAAAAATCTCATCCTCTGTTAACCTATGATGTACTGTGTTGTGGTAAAAAATTTAACTTTATTTGTACTATGACTGTGACTTTAGCAGAGGTTCAATCTAACTTTTAAGTGTAAAATCCTTTTCTGCCTCTCTACAATTTAAAACTCATAATCTTAGAAAAAATATTAAAAATTTTGACATGCAAAAGTAGAAACATAACTTGAAAATAAAAATTGCTTTTTAATTAGTTACATTTTTGATCCTGCTGGGTGTTGGTTGCTGCATGCGGGCTTTCTTTCCTCACGGCGAGCGGGGGCCGCTCTTCGTTTGGTGCTCTGGCTTCTCACTGCACTGACGTCTCTTGTGGCTCTTGGCTCTTGGCACGTGGGCTTCAGTTGTCACACTGGACAGACTCAGTAGTTGTGGCTTGTTGGCTCTAGAGTGTGGGCTCAGTAGTTAATGGCACATGGGCTTGACTCTGCCAGGGCATGTAGAATCTTCCCTGACCAGGGATTGAACTGGTGTTTCCTGCACTGGCAGGCAGATTCTTAATCACTGGACCGCCAGGGAAGTCCAGAAAGTTGATTATTTTTTGAAGTATCTCCCCCCCCCCGCCAAAGTTTGTTCTGGTGAAATCTTAAGATAATTCAGTTAATATAAAAAGATTGTGTCTGTTAAATAATAGAGTACTCTTGTCTACCACTTTTTGAGTACCTCTCTTGTTTTTCAAAATCTTTTTGAGAAACTTTCAGATATAGGACAAGTAATAAATCACTGAGTAGTTAGTACCATTCATTATATGACTACTATTTACATTTCATTCTGGAGAGGTTTATGGATGCAGTTTAATAATTTAATTATTAAAAGCAAAATGTATTAAGTATGTACTTGTTAGAACTCCAAATATATTGCAGTTGAAATTTGAAACAAAAAATTGAGAGAATAAATGTTCTTTAAGAAATAGGAAATGTTTTCAGATAGTATGGAGAAAGAGTGGAGACTTTTAGTTCAATAATAAAACTGAATGTTTGTAGATAAATCAAGTTTGAGAGTTTCTGTTTTAATAAGTTGTAAAGTTTAGGTTTAGAGATCTGTTTCTCTTATAGTAAACATTTTTAATATAGGAACAGAGCAGGGAAATGGTTTCCATATGCTTCTTAAGGTGTTAACAATGTACTTTTGGATTGGAAATGCAGTATAAACCTAAACTACATTTTGGAAGGTGAGTGGAGGAATATTTCAGTGGTAATGTGTGCAAGAATCCCTTGTGCTTTGTAGATTTGTGACTTATGGTTTTATGAGTTTCTGGAGCATGCAAATTACTCCTTTATAAACCTGGAATCTAGCACACCTTGCTCTGTCTTGCCAGCTTACAGCCTTAGTTGGTCCAGTATTTCTTTTTACTACGGTTCATTCCTCTGGGTTCTTTGTTGGATACCTTTTCTTTTGGGAGAATTGAGGCCAAGTTTGGGGACTTAAGATATATAAAACAGAGAATGGTTAGGCGAAGCAAAAATCCAAGTGATAATTACTATTTGTCAGACCCATCTGGGTGTTCTAATGATCATGGAGGCAAGAACAATTCAGTTTTTAAATTATAGTTAACTGTATTTCTGCTTGAGATTGACTATATAGTATTATTATATTATTCGTTTACAAAACACTCGAATGTTTCTGCCTAAAAATAGTAGAATGATTGTCATTAATGATATTTGTGATTTTGAAGGGTTTCTTGTTTAATAACTTTCTTCTTGGTTGACTTTTAAAAGTCTTGGTTGACCTTTAATTTTTTTTTTTTTTTTTTTTGGTCTTTGTGATAAGGCACACCAAAACACAAGGAGAAATTCAAATGGATTTTTGAGAGTTACTTTCTGAAAAGGATTTTTCTAATCTTTTTTTCAGGATAATGACAAAATCTTCCAGAAGGAAGTAGGTCAAGAGGAGGGTTAGAATAATCTAGGAAAGTTTTAAAAAGTAATGTCACTCCTACAGAAATGTATATAGTGTCCTAGGCATAGCACTGAATGTTTTTTTTTCATTATTTCATTTAATCTTTTAGTAACTCTAGTGGCTTTTCATCATAGTTGCACTATTTTATATCCCAGCAGTGTACAGGGTTTCCAATTTCTATGTTTTCTTTTTTAACTTTGTTCATTTAACATTGTCGTTTTGAGTTATAGTTTTGAGATTCATCCATGTTGATGCATATAGTTGTAATTTATTTCCACTGTTTTATAGTATTCCACTGCATAATTTTATTGTATTTTATTTATCCATTTTCCTGTTAATGAACATGTGTTGTTTACAAATTTGTTCTTGCTATAGGAAATATTTCCATAACATTCTTGTACATGTCTCCTCGTATACATGGCTTAGGTGTTCTCCAGGTTATATTTCTAGAATTAGAAGTATTAGATAATTAAGCATGTAGATGCTTAATTTTACTAAGAAATGCCAAATTGTCCTCCAAAGGACTATATAGTCTACTCGCCTATAGGCTGTGTGAAAATCTGGTTTTCTGTATCTTTGCCAACATTTGATACTGTCAGACTTGAAAATTTCTAAAAATTTTTAGATGTGAAATGGTGTTTTACTTTTTGATTATGCAGTGTATTTCCTTGATTGATCATCTTTTCATGCTTCTTGATAGTTTCTGGTTCCTCCTCTGTTAATATGTGTTTAAGGTTAGAATCTGACCACTTTCTGCTCCATTTTTATTACTATCATGTTGGTTTGAGTACCTTCCTCTCTTGTTTGGATTATGACACTAGCCCATGACTTAGTTTATCTGGTTTTGCTCATGCCCTTTTTGTCTGTTTCCGTACAGTAGCCAGAATGATACTTTAAATAAGTAATTTATGTTACTTCTCTGCCCTAAACTCTGCAGTATCTTCCCGTTTCATGCAAGTAGAATCCAGACTCTTTTCTGTCTTACATGATCTTTTACCAGGCCCTTTGGTAAACTCCATGAGGGCAGGCATCTTTGTTTTGCTCACTGAGGCATCCCCAGTGTTAACAGTGCCTGTCACATGATGAATATTTATTAAATGAATTTGAATTTGGCAATAAAATAAATGCCATTATGGCATAAAGATTTTCCTCAAGTATTTTTTTGTTTTCTGAATAAGTAGAAATTTTCTATAAAACTAAACAAAAATGGAGTGCAATTTTATACTTGCTCTCATTTATGCTAACCGGTTTTATTTTCTCTTGTTGAACACTTGTTTACATGAATTAACACATTTTAGGGGATCTAATATTAGTTTTAATTAAATGAGTTTTATAACAGGATACTAATTAGAATATTTAATATCAAAACTAGATTTTTAGATCAGAAAATCAGATTGCACTACTGGTTTCATCACAGGGATAATCTCATTTCATGTTAATCACAAATGAGACAGTCTAAAAGTAAAAAGGCAACTTGAGAGTTCTTGATTGTATTCTAGGGCAGAATGTGAAGTACCAGGTGCTAGGTTGAAATGAGTAATTCCAAACCCCTGAGGTGGCTGAATAAGCAAATGAAAAGAAGGCAAAATTCAAGAGGTGTTGTTTTTAATGGGGTTAGATTGTGGTAGACAGTAGAGGAACTTTGAGAGTTGGAGCTGTTTATGTTTGATGTAGTGAGTGGAACTTTATTGTACCAAGGTGTTACATTCATTCAACCAATATTTGTCCTGAAACACAGGGCTTGGGATTCAATAATGAGTATAACAAATGTGATCCCTGTTCTTGTTGAATACCCTGGCAGGAGAGACAGATATTAAACACAGTTAACAAATATGAAATTATTGATTTTGATAAGTGGGCTATAAAGAGCAGGATATGTATCATTGGGGTTTAGTCAGGAAAACAAAACACCTTAGATATTTTAAGCCACTGGGAAATTAATACTAGCAATTGTAGACCTGCAAACCAGCTAGAAGGACTGAAGCCGCAAGGGGAGGGCAAATGCTGTATTTCAGGAAATCAGGAAAAGTAGGAATTACAGAAAAACTGCTGCTAATTCCAGTTGTCTGTATCACTGAAGTGGGTGGGTGAGTCATAGGAGAACACCTGAAATCTAGTTGAGAGTCATAGTTAAAGCCATCTGTACTCCATGTTACCATTTATGGAGGAAGAAGAGTGCTTAGGATATAACTCCGGGTATTTCAACTTTTAGATGTCTTACAGATGTGGTAAAGAAGGCATCTCTATTAATTAATTAATTTATATTTAAATTGTTTTTGGCTGTGGTGGGTCTTCATTGCCGCGTGTGGTCTTTGTCTAGTTGCGGGAAGCCGAGGCTTCTCTTCTTGCAGAGCTCAGGCGCTGGGTGTGTGGGCTTCAGCATTTGCTGCGTGCAGTCCCTCGAGCCGGGCTCAAGCGTGGCTCGGTAGCTGTGGTGCGGGGGCCTCGTTGCTCCATGGCATGTGGCGTCTTCGCGGAGCAGGGATGGAGCCCGTGTCCCTTGCATTGGCAGGTGGATTCTTAACCACTGGATCACCAGGGAAACCCTAAGAAGACATCTCTGAAGAGGAGATATTATTGGATAAGATCTTTCAAAAGATTGGAGAGATCAGTTTCTAATAAGAATTTTGATTATATTATGGCACAAATGAAGGGCTAGTCCTGGATAAGCGTAGGGACAATTTTTCGGTAAGAATCGTTGTGAACACATGACATTTGGTGTTGAGACTTTTTTTTGAGACTTGAATGCTGAGAAGAGACATCCATAGGATAATTGGGGGGAAGAGAGTTTCTGGCCTTGAAACTTGAATGACTTTGCATGTTGAAAGGACAGAAAGAAGATGAGTTTTAAATTGGTAGGACATGAAACTGGAGATTTAGGTTGAGGTCAGATCATGAAGAGTCTTCAGGGCTGTGGTAACACATTTATTTTATGCTCTTTAACATCATGAACAAGTGAGTGAAATGAGCCAATTTCTAATTTAAAGCTAATTTCTAATTTAATTCTATAGAGATGAATTTGGGGGCTAGTGATGAGTGTGGGTTGGGGGCCATAGTAGAATCATGGAGAGCGCTTGGGAATCTGTAGCATTACTTCAGATGGTAAGTGACAGTGGCTTGTAGCAATGGGGATGACAAAAAGTGAATTTTAGTGTGTATTTTTCGTGTGGATTCAGTTGGTCTTGAAATCAGTTAAATGTGAGGAATTATGAAGAGAGAAATGAAGGAAGTCTTCTAGGTTTTTGGATTGAGCAACTGGTTAGGTGGTGGTGACATTTATTGAAGTAGTAATAGTTGTGGGAGAAGCAGGTAGAGCAGGGTGAAAGAAACAAGAGTTCTGTTTTACACTGTTGCTTTTGAGATAACTCTAGATGTCCGAGTGGTTGTTGATTAGGTAGTCGAACTGGTGTCTGGAGCATAAGAATGAGATCAGGGCTGTAGTCTCATTCTGAGAATCATCATTAAAGCCAGTTTGTATATATGTGATCAGTTATGGAAAAGAGTACCCAGGACATAACTTTGGGCACTTTTAGATGTCTTGTAGAGGACAAGGAGCCAGCAAAACAAATGGAAAAAGAGCAGGTAGGCAAGAGGAAAATCAGATAAGTGTGAGGTCACCGAAGCCTAGAGAATATAATGTTCCAGGTTGAGGAAGTGGTCAGTTGTGTTAATGTTGCTAAGAGGTAGTGTAGGTTACGGGCAGAGAACTCTCTGTTAATTATTGGCTCTGGCAAGAATGAGGACATTGGTGAGATTCTTGAGAAATGTTTCAGTGTAAAGTCAGGAATAAAAGATGAATTGGAATGAGTTAGAAAATGAGAGGTGAGGCAGTGAAGACAGAATTCTAGACAAGT
Source organism: Cervus elaphus (assembly GCF_910594005.1). NCBI lineage: Eukaryota > Metazoa > Chordata > Mammalia > Artiodactyla > Cervidae > Cervus > Cervus elaphus. The sequence goes on along the minus strand of NC_057826.1, from coordinate 29,217,149 downwards.
CTTTCTTCAGGAACTTTGCTGTGAATGGGAGCAGAGAAATTGGGTGGTAACTGGAAAGGAATGTAAAGTAGAATGTGTGTGTGTGTTTTAAAATGGTTGTCGATACTGAGATGTGTTTGTATTCCAATAGAAATGATTCAGGAGAGGTATAAGTTCATAATGCAGGAGAATAAGGGAAAACTTGCAGAATGAAAGTACTTGAGTAGAGATTGGGAATGAGTTGGAGGCACAAGAGGAGGGAAGAGGCTGGCCCTAGATAAGAGCAAGAATACTTTTTTTCACTTTAAAGGCAGGCAGGTAGTGCATAAAGATAATATAGAAGCAATTGGGTTGATAGAATTAGTGTTTAGAAATAGGTGATTTTTGTCTGACCACATCCCGTATTAATATAGTATGAAGCCAAGACACCAGCTATGAATGAGGTGGGAATAGGAAGTGTTGGAAGTCTGAGGAGAGAAGAGAAAGTATGAACTAGTTCTCTCAGTTTGAGAAAATGAATTTACTTAGAAAGTGTAGCAGGAATGTCTGGAAGTGTTGAGTGCTTATCAGAAATCTGTGGTAATAACTTTAAAGTGAATTTAGTCTGTAAGGGTGATGGTTTCTCCAGCAAAATTTAGCCAGCTCAGCTACAGGCATGGACTGGTGGATAGATGGGTTTAATAACAAATGGATAAGGAGTATAACAGAGGAGAGGGGGCAAATGAGTTAAGTTATATGCAAAGGATTGCTTATAATTTTAGATGCTGAAATCCTAGCTTGTGTAATTTAGGACCTTGAGGGGGTGATGAATAGGGAAGAGTAGTAGTGTCAGTGGGAAGGTCCTTGTGGGGTCAGAGGACAGAGTGATGGTACTTAGTGCAGGTCATCTGAAAGGAGAGGGCTTCTCAGGTAGTGCTAGTGGTAAAAAACCTACCTGCCATTGCAGGAGATATTAGAGATGCAGGTTTGATCCCTGAGTCAGGAAGATCCCCTGGAGGAGGAAATGGCAGCCCACTCCAGTATTCTTGTCTGGAGAATCCCATGGCCAGAGGAGCCTGGTGGGGTGCAGTCAGTCCATAGGGTTGCAAAGAACTGGACAGGACTGAAGCGACTTAGCACATCTGAAAAGAGAAGAGATGTTTAGATAACTGGATGCTAGAAATAGAGAATCCAGAGATGTATCTACTGATAATGACACGATTGAGTTTGAAGGTATGAGGGTGGGTGACTGAAGTGTGATGGGGCAAGAGATCATTGGGGTTAAGGAAGTCATGGAATTAAGTGCCTAGGATAATGACTGGCTCATTTATGAGAATTTTCAAGATGCAAAAATGATGATAGGAATAGTGGTAAACAGGACGACCATACGTAGGATATAGAAAACTGTTTTAGAAAGAGAGGAGTGGCTACAGTTAGTGGAGTCCATAACTGAGATTAAAGATGGTGGAATTCATAATTAGTATGACACTGGCTGAAGTGTTTGGACAATATGCATACATATTGGGAATATTGTATATCATTCACCATATATAGGCACAGATGATGATGTGGAGAATATGAGAATAGTGTACATTTCTAATGAGGAAAAATGATGTACTTACATTTGAGACAGTTTAGAAGTTGTATAGTGTTCTAAGAAATTAATTTGGGTAGTTGAGGAACCTGTTGGGACATGACTGAGTGATGTTCACTTTCACTGACTCAGATTTAGTTCACAGTGGGTCTGTGTTCTCATCTAGTAGTCATTTCTTCAGTTCTCAAATGTATAATTGGAATAGACATACATGGTATTTGCTAGAACTTCCAAATTGATTTCTTGACCGGTGGGGTAAAGGCTATCATAGTGTGAAATGTCAAGCACCAGCCTCTAAAACTACTTTCCCTTGTCCTGGGAGGGAGAGCAATTCATTTAGTTTGGGGTTAACAAACATTCTAAATGTAGTAGTGAAAGTTAATCAGTCGTGTCCGACTCTTTGAGACCCCATGGACTATACAGTCCTTGGAATTCACCAGGCCAGAATACTGGAGTGGGTAGCCTTTCTCTTCTCCAGAGGATCTTCCCAACCCAGGGATCGAACCTAGGTCTCCCGCATTGCAGGCAGATTCTTTAGCAGCTGAGCCACAAGGGAAGCAACATTCTGAATAGAGGTGTGCTTTTCATACTCATAAGGCTGTGGCCAGCACCACTATCTGAACACTTAACATAGTGTTTAATTTACCAGTATGGTATCTTGAGCAACATTTTCTCTTACCAAGAGTCCCACTCTGTTGGAAAAGATGTGTGACGTTTTCATGAAAGTTCATGAAATCATTGATCTTAACACTAACTGCTCCACTTGTATTCTAGATTGGTGAGTGAGTGAGTGAAGTCGCTCAGTTGTGTCTGACTCTTTGCGACCCCATGGACTGTAGACTACCAGGCTTCTCCATCTACAGGATTCTCCAGGCAAGAATACTGGAGTGGGTTTCTGTTTCCTTCTCCAGGGGACCTTCCTGACCCAGGGATCGAATCCAGGTCTCCTGCATTGTAGGCTGATGCTTTACTGTTTGAGCCACCAGGGAAGCTCATAATGGGCTCATGCATGCAACTAAGATGCTGGATTGGAGGTGATACTCTGAAAGGGTGGGCACCAATTCTCCAGGATGCTTTCTGAATCATAAATATTTATATGGGTATGACCATTATTTTGAGAATCCCTAATAGGTAAAATGGGCTTATCTGGTGGCTCAGTGGTAGAGTCCACCTGCCAATGTAAGGGACATGGGTTCAATCCCTAGGTTGGGAAAATCCCTGGAGAAGGAAATGGCAGCTCACTCCAGTATTCTTGCCTGGGATATTCCATGGATGGAGGAACCTGGCTGGCTACAGTCCATGGGGTCACAAAGAGTCAGACAGGACTTAGCGACTAAACAGCAGTAGGTAAAATACGTCAATCCTAGAACCAAGGGATGGAAGTGGGAGTGGCTTCACTTAGTGTTACACCCAGTCATTACTTGGGGAATTTGTGCTTTGCATCCATGTAACTTTAGGTTTTGTGGACTTAGAGATCATTGTTTCTGGAGCTGAAAATGTCCCATAGAACTCTGTTAAACTTTAAGCCTTGGCTTGTTAGGAGCTGGGCCACACAGCAGGAGATGAGTGATGGGTGAGCGAGCGAAGCTTCATCTGTATTTGCAGCTGCTCCCCATCACTAACAGCACCACCTGAGCTCCCCTTCCTGTCGGATCACCCGCAGCATTAGATGATTATAGTGATAGGAGTGTGAACCCTACTATGAACTGTGCATGTGAGGAATCTAAGTTGCATACTCCTTATGAGAATCTAATGCCTCATGGTCTGATTCTACATTATGGTGAGTTGTATAATTATTTCATTATATATCACAATGTAATAGAAATAAAGATTAATAATAGAAATAAAGTGTACAGTGTAATAGAAATAAAGATAAATAATAGAAATAAAGTACACAATAAATGTAATTCTCTTGAATCATCTCGAAACCATTCCCCTCTCCTCTCGGTCCATGGAAAACTGTCTTCCATGAAGCTGGTCCCTGGTGCCAAAAAGGTTGGGGACCACTGCTCTAAAGGACACTCTCTTCCTCTGTATACTTGTATATATTTATGTGCATACATTTATGTGTTTGTATGTATATATGTTTAAAAATATGTGATTTTAAAAGCATTGAACCAATTTTTTCAAATGCTGAAAATATATATTTTTGGAACAGAATTGCTATAAACTTTTAGAGTTTATAGTATATATTAAATTATACATAATTATATAAACTTTTGAAGAGATCCTGGGGAATCTGTGTCTTCTTATACCTTGTATTGCTAATTCCCTTTGTCATAGAATCTTCTATATCACATTCCTAAATATAATATTATAGCTTATAATATTCTTTTTTTTCCCCTTTGTTATGTTTGTGGTTTGTGGGATCTTAGTTTCTTGACCTGGGCCCTTGGCAGTGTAAGCATGGAGTCCTAACCACTGGACCATCAGGGAATTCCCATGGTTATAATATTCTTGATGGAATTAAAGTATTAAGGAAACGTCTGTACTATATATAAAGTTTGTAACCATAGGTGATATGGAAAATTTAATGGAGAAGGAAACACTACTCCAGTATTCTTGCCTGGGAAATCCCATGGACAGAGGAGCTTGGGGGGGAGCTTCATGGGTCACAGAGTCGGACATGACTTAAGTGACTGAAGAACAACAATAATGTAAAATTTAAACTGATAAACATCAGTTATATATAGAGAAAACACATTTATTTCTCTTTGGAAAAAAATTAACAATTTGTGTAACACTCCAAGGTATTTAGAATTATCAAACTGGGAAAAACCTTAGATATAAAACAATTTGACTTCCTCAAAGTTCGTCATATTGTGAGAGACAGAGCTTGGATGGCAACCTAAGTCTTATGATTGCCAAAGTGGAGTTTAATCATATCATCGTGTCTTTAGTACATCACTTAAAATAATTTTTGTGTGGTCAGTGATACTTTATCTTTTTGAAGAAGTGTATTCTAGACTTAGAGTTTTCTTTGGTAAGAAAACTAACTTTATGTGGTAAATATGAGATTTGTCATTTAAGGAAATGCATTCTAGAATAAAAAAATTTCCATGGCATGATCTTAGAGGAGATATAAGTACTTTTTCACAGTGGATTCACATATTTCTTCTCATTTTTGAGTAACATTTGTGGAAGAAAGTTAATTTATGGATTAGTATTGCTTTTATGGTTAAGGCAATTGAAGACATAGGTTTTAAAGCAATTTCGGTAACAAGTCTTAAGCTTGTCTATTATTTTATTAATTGATTTTCCTTAGTGTTTATTGGATATTTAAAATGACTAAATTTTGAATGCAGAGTTCCAGAGAATAGCAAGGAGAGATAAGAAAGCCTTCCTCAGTGATCAATGCAAAGAACTAGAGGAAAACAATAGAATGGGAAAGACTAGAGATCTCTTCAAGAAAATTAGAGATACCAAGGGAACATTTCATGCAAAGATGGGCACAATAAAGGACAGAAATGGTATGGACCTAAAAGCAGAAAACATTAAGAAGAGGTGGCAAGGATACACAGAAGACTGTACAAAAAGTATCTTCATGACCCAGGGAACTATGATGGTGTGATCACTCACCTAGAGCCAGACATCCTGGAATGCGAAGTCAAGTGGGCCTTAGGAAGCATCACTGTGAACAAAGCTGGTGGAGGTGATGGAATTCCAGTTGAGCTATTTCAAATCCTCAAAGAGGACGCTGTGCAAGTGCTGCACTCAATATGCCAGCAAATTTGAAAAACTCAGCAGTGGCCACAGGACTGGAAAAGTTCAGTTTTCATTCCAATCCCAAAGAAAGGCAATGCCAAAGAATATTCAGACAACTGCACAATTGCTGTCATCTCACATACTAGCAAAGTAATGTTCAAAATTCTCCAAGTCAGGCTTCAATAGTACGTGAACCATGAACTTCCATATGTTCAAGCTGGATTTAGAAAAGGCAAAGGAACCAGAGATGAAATTGCCAACATCTGTTGAATCATTGAAAAAGCCAGAGAGTTCCAGAAAAACTTCTGCTTCTGCTTTATTGACTATTGCCAAAGCCTTTGACTGTGTGGATCACAACAAACTGTGGAAAATTCTGAAAGAGATGGGAATACCAGACCACCTTCCCTGCCTCCTGAGAAATCTGTATGCAGATCAGGAAGCAACAGTTAGAACTGGACATGGAACAACAGACTGGTTCCAAATCAGGAAAGGAGTACGTCAAAGTTGTATATTGTTACCCTGTTTATTTAACTATGTGCAGAGTACATCATGAGAAATGCTGGCTGGGTGAAGCACAAGTTGGAATCAAGATTGCTGGGAGAAGTATCAATAACCTTAGATAGGCAGATGATTCCACACTTATGGCAGAAAGTGAAGAGGAACTAAAGAGCCTCTTGATGAAAGTGGAAGAGGAGAGTGAAAACGTTGGCTTAAAAAAATTCAGCATTCAAAAAACGAAGATCATGGCATCTGGTCCCATCACTTCATGGCAAATAGATGGGGAAACAATGGAAACAGTGACAGACTTTATTTTTCTGGGCTCCAAAATCACTGCAGATGGTGACTGTAGCCATGAAATTAAAAGATGCTTGCTCCTTGGAAGAAAAGTTATGACCAACCAAGACAGAATATTAAAAAGCAGACACATTACTTTGTCAACTAATGTCTGTCTAGTCAAGGCTATGGTTTTTCCAGTAGTCACGTATGGATGTGAGAGTTGGACTATAAAAAAAGCTGAGTGCTGAAGAATTGATGCTTTTGAACTGTGGTATTGGAGAAAGAAGGCTCTTGAGAGTCCCTTGGACTAAAGGAGATTGAACCAATCCATCCTAAAGGAGATCAGTCCTGGGTGTTCACTGGAAGGACTGATGTTGAAGCTGAAACTCCAGTACTTTGGCCACCTGATGCGAAGAGCTGACTCATTTGAAAAGACCCTGATGCTAGGAAAGATTGAGGACAGGAGGAGAAGGGGACGACAGAGGATGAGCTGGTTGGATGGCATCACCGACTCAATGGACATGGGTTTGGGTAGACTTAGGGAGTTGGTGATGGACAGGGAGGCCTGGCGCGCTGTGGTTCCTGGGGTCGCAAAGAGTTGGACACGATTGAGCCACTGAAGTGGAACTGGAACATAAATGATACTGTTTTTAACTTCAGGTTGCACTTATTCATTACTGGGACATATAGGAAAGCAATAAACTTTTGTTTATTGTATTCTGTAACTTTGCTATAATTATAATAGATTATTAGTTCTAAGAGGGTTTTTTTGGAATTCTTTTGGATTTTCTGTATAGACAATCATGTCATCTGTATGCAAAGAGAGCTCTGTGTTTTTTTTTTCCAATCTATCTGTCCATTATTTCCTTTTCTTGTCTTACTACATTAGCATAGACTTCTAGTGTCATGTTGAAAAGGAGTAATGAGAGGATATAGTCTTGCTTTGTACTTGATTTTAGTTGGAAAAGTTTTAGTTTCTCAGCATTAAGTACGATGTTAGCTATAGGTTTTTTGTATCTAATCTTTGTCAGGATTTTTAATTGACTTGTTTGCTCTTGAAAAAGTAAAGAAACAAGTTGATTGAAAATCTTGACAGAGGAATAGAAGTGGTTAAATATTCTTGATAGAAAAAAGAATCTAAAAATAAGTTGTTCAGAGAGGAAAGAGGGCAGGAACCATTCTGGTTTTTAAAAAACAAAAGAAAACCATAAAAACATCTTTGGGAATGGGTAATAACTAAGGATTTAGGCTTTTTCAGCAAATTTTCCTATGTTCTGCAGAATATAAGATTTTGTTTGAAAAAATTCCTAGCACTCTTGGAGGCAAAAGATTGCCCACATAACTGTCTTTTGGTTGCTGTGTTGCCAGATGAAGTGAACTAGCAATTAGGAATGTTTTCTTCTGTTTTTTTTTATAAGATTCGTTTTCATGTATGTAATTTGAACATACGTATTTTGTAAATATGTAGAAAAATATCTGGCCACATAAACGCCGAACTTTATAGTTGTATGTCACATGTAGGAAGTAAAATGTAGAACAGAAGGAAGTAGCACTTTGAGTTTTTTCTCTACATACTTCTATATTTGAACTTAAAAAAAAATTATTTGTTCTTTTAACAATTAAAATCAGAAAGGGAAAAGTTGTATGGGAAGTAGGTTATTTAAAATATCTTTAATGCTATTGAAATCCTTATGATTTAGATTAGAATCCTTATGATGTAGATTTAGAATTGGAGATGTAGAACTAACTATGGTAACAAATAATATGTCTGAATTACAATATGACTTTCAGAAATACTGAAGTGTTTTTATTACCTTGTTAACTGAATTATTGAATGGGTCTACTCTCCAAGACCTTCAAATACTGTATGGAATATTGGATTCTGTATAATAGGTCAATGATTTTGAGTATTTCAGGTAGCTTCTTGCCTATAAACATCTTTAATCAGTGTAGTTATATAGTGTGCTCATTTTCTTTTCTTTTTCTTTGAAGTAAAAAAGGGTAGCTTTATTACTTTGCCAGGCAAACGGAGATACATGAACTCCTACCTTAAAAAGCCATGTGTCCCAATCCCAGAGGATTTGATGAAGGGTTTCATAACAATGGTTCAAGACAAAATTAGGGTGTGTATAGGGCCTGCACTCTAAAGCTGCTCAGTTTCAGCTTCTCTAGTTGGATTTAATTTGCTCCAACCACAAAGATTAGGAGAAATGTACCACTCCCAATTTTCCCAATCCCAAGTGAATTTTCTGGGGTCTTGTTGATCTTGAATAAAGATGACTGTGATCTCTGTTCTCCCTCTTAGGGAGTTTTTGCCTGTCTTTTTCGATGATTCTCTCCCTGCCCCCATTTTAATATACAGACATGCCAAGGTCAATGTTAGTGTTTTACTAATAACCAACCTTAAATATTCTTATTTCTCTGTATCATTCTTTCCATTAGTGAACTACATATTTGGAAGAAATCAACCTTTCCCTTACTAGAATTTGTCTTTTTCCTTCTGTTATATATGTATATTTATAGTGATGTAGAAAAGATAGGTCAAATTCCTGCCTTCCATTCTAGTGGGGGTTACACATAAAGAAATAAATAGCTTCAAATAATGCTAAGAAAGGAATGATTAGGGTTGGTGTGGCCCTTATACACTGTGTTGGTCAGTATTTCAGCTAGAGGACTACATACCAGTATGTTTAAATGTTTAAAGTTATAAATCAAGCGACATCTTTAGTGCAGCCTTAGTTACAACACTGCATCCTGAGTTCCCAGGAGCCTGTATCTTTAAGGCCCACTGGCTGAAGTGGCTGCTTGCTCCTGGTCAGCTTTTCACTTGTTAATCTGATTAGTAGGATGGATCTGCTCAGGCTGGGCAGGGATGATTGGATGGTGCCTGGACCCGTCTAAAACAATATATGAACTAACACTGTCAGTTCCCCCAGGAATCTCCTACAGAGAGTTAACCTTGCCAACTCCTTTCTTTTCAAACTGAAGACTTCTAAGAAGTTCTAAGCTCTTCCCCAAATTGTACTAGCCAAGAAGAGAGGAAAGAAGGGATGTAGGTATTTGGGAGACTTGGCTTGCCTGGGTAATCACTTTGGTGGATTTAGGGCAGCCAGCTTTAACTGATTAAAGATTTTATAAGTAGCCACTCTTTCTGAGATTTTTCAGGGCAGAAGCTGTGGTGATTTTTCTCCTTTGTCCACATATGCAACGTCAGTCTCAGTTCTTTATCCTCTGGCCTGAGGGGCCTCCTTCAGCCAGTACCTCTCTCCCTTTTGAGTAACTTCCACTGACTCAATTGCTTACTGAACTTTAAAGAACTTCCTTATAAGGCTGAAAGCAGGGGAAAGGTCTTTATTTTAGTGATTATGGTATGCAGGGTTGTCTAAGGTGCAGGTCCCTGCCAGGTCTGAGGGTTATACTGGTCTGAGAGTGGATTTGATCCTAGACTGCTCTTTTATATGCCTCTTTGACTTCTCCCCATCACTATCTGAATCCTCCTAGATCCTAAATCAGTTTTCAAAAATTTGTATATTTCTTTCATTTGTAAAATTATACTGGTGAACCGTGGACCACCTATGTCTGAAGTAGGCTCTACATGAAAATGAACTTTTTTCCTAAAGGTTTTTAATAAAAATTTTAGGTAGTAATGATTAATTTTCCTGTGCCTCCTCTCCCAACCTCAAACACCAAAACCGAAAAAAGGCAAACTATATACAGACTTATTGTTGATTTGAATACTAGCTTAAAAGTTCTGTTGTATTTTTCTCCCTACAGGTGTGAAAGTTGTGTGGATTTACTCTTTGTGAGAGGAGCTGGAAACTGTCCTGAGTGTGGCACTCCACTTCGAAAGAGCAACTTCAGGGTACAGCTCTTTGAAGATCCTACTGTTGACAAGGAAGTTGAGATTCGGAAAAAAGTGCTAAAGATGTAAGTGTTAATGCTTGAATGATTCACTTCACAAAGATTTTGACAGTTATTTCTATAATTGATGTAATTATTTACTTGTAGAAATGTGGACAGTTGGCAAGTAAGTATAAATTGATCTATGTATTTGTTCAATGTTAAAAATTTATTAAGTTCTTTGAGAACTCAGTAATATTATCTAACCTTTGTTAGAGAAGGGTAAATCTTTTTTATTGAAAAGTAATTATTTTTTATTTTTAGCTGCTCTGTGTGGCTTGCAAAACTTCAGTTCTTGACCAGGGAATGAACCTGGGCCACAGCAGTGAAAGCCTAGAGTCCTAACTACTAGGCCACCAGGGAACTCCCAAAGAGTAAATCTTCTGAATTCATGGCTTCACAATTTATTTGCTTTATTTATTCTTTAATTTAATTAGTAAATATATATTGAGAACCTACTCTGTGCAAACAGTGTTATACATATTAGACCTTGAGTATGAAATGGCTTCCTAGGTGGTGTAGCGGTAAAGAATCTGCCTGCCAGTACAGGAGACATAAGAGACCTGGGCTCGGATGATCCCTGGGTTGGGAAGAGCCCCTGGAAACTCACTCCAGTATTCTTGCCTGGAAAATTCCATGGACAGAGGAGCCTGACAGGCTACAGTCCTTGGAGTTGCAAAGAGTCGGGCATGATTGAGTGACTGACCGTGCGTGCATGCGCACACACACACACACACACACACACGCACGCACGCGCATGAAATGAGTGTAACAGCTATGTGCCTTGCTCTTGTAATGCTTACAGTGTAGTAGCTTGGATAGCATTAAAATAGGCAAACAAAACAAATATGTGATTATAAGTTGGGAAAAATGCTGTGAAGTTAGGGACTGAATATTGTGAGTCAGTGATGTTAGGTAAGGCCTGAGGAGGTAACATTTGTTACTGAAAGCTATTAGAGAAAATTAGAGTTAGCTGCAGTTTATTTTGATATATCTCTGTGTGTGTGTATGGGTACATAAATATTTCTAGTGTTCTTTTTCCTCTTATGATTTAATTTTTTACTTTTTGTTAATAGTTTTGAATTTTATTTTATCTCTCCTTTTGCTTTAAGCCACCTTATTACTTTTTAGGTTATGGTTAGAATTAATATCTATGTATCTAGGTGGTCTACATTTCAACTTTGTTCACCAGTTTTTTAGCTGCATCTTCCTGGACACTTTATCAATAATCCAAACTGCTCTTTTATTTTTTGGATTACTTCTGGGAGAGAGTCTCTCTTAGATTCTTTTTTTTTAATTTATTTATTTATAACTGGAGGATAGTTGCTTTATAATGTTGTGTTGGTTTCTGCCATATATCAACATAAATCAGCCATAGGTAGGTTCTCTTAGATTCTTATCTTTTGTCATTAAGCCCTCTGATTTTCTAATTTTTCACAGGCACATTACATTATTTATAGATTTTTTCCCTTTCTTTTTTGCCATGTGAGATCTTAGTTCCCTAACTAGGGATCAAGTCTGTGCCTCCTGCATTGTGAGTGCAGAGTCTTAACTGTTGGGCCACCAGAAAAGTTCCACATTGTTTATAAGTTTTATTTATCTAGCATTCTTTAGATTATAACAGTCATGAAAAATAGGAAGGTGTCCTCTTTCTGGAAATTAGTGAATCTATTTATTAAAAGTAAACAATATAAAAAACCAAATATTCCAATGATAGACCTTGTTTAAGCTCATTTCCCATTTCTTCAGTGTTCTAATTTCTTTATTTTTTCTTGTCTTAGGACTTTACATATTGTACCATTCTCTTCATTCTACTCCTTCTCTGTAGTCAAAAGAATTTAAAAGCAACATTCTTGGTCTAGTTACAAACCTGGTGTCAAGAAAACTGTTTTACACCATAAGCAGTTCTTTTTTATTTATCATGTATGAATTAGGTAAGAACAAACCAGTTAGATAATATTAAAAGCAAGTGATATGTAATATGTTCATTTTTTTCTTCTTCAAGATACAATAAAAGGGAAGAAGACTTTCCTAGTCTAAGAGAATATAATGATTTCCTGGAAGAAGTAGAAGAAATTGGTATGTATTTAATGCTTGTACTTTGATGTGCTAGCCTGTATGCTTTTATCTTTTAGATGCCTAAGAGAATATCTCATATAAAAGTCTCTGACAATAAAATGATGACTACAATAAGGCTGCTTAATAAATACGTTGTTTCAATTTAAAAAAAAAAAAAAAAAAAAAAGTCTCTGACAGATTTTGTTGTGGTAGTTGATGTTTACCTAATTACTTTCCATTGTACCTAAAGGACATACTTAAGTAATAAACATTTTGTCTTAGGAAAAATATGATGAATAGAGGTACTACTACTTTATAGCTGGAAAGAAAGGTTTTATGTATATATATTATCTGTATGTTAATAATGTATTAGAATAAATGAGAAATATACTCAGTTTTTAAAAATAGAATTTCCATTAACTGTATCCATGGTGATTAAAGCCATAAGTTGTTTATTCATCATTTATGATTCTGTGCATGCAGTAATTTGAAAATACTATGAAGTAACTGAATGTTGAAGTGACATTCTGTTATTCAGCATTACTGTAGAATCAGAAGGTAGAGTAATCTTAGTGCTTATTCTTTCTCTTGTGATTAGTCTAAAAGAAGCTTTCATCAAAAGGAAACATTGTTTCTGTTTTTTTAATTTAAAAATTTATTTATTTTTAATTGAAGGATAATTGTTTTACAGTATTGTGTTGGTTTCTGCCATACATCAACATGCATCAGCCATAAGTATACATATGTCCCTCCTGTTTCTGTTTTCTTAAATGAGATTTTAGAGATGTTACAAAGTTTGAAATTGCTAAACATCAATTAAACTTGCCATAATTATTATTACTTAATCTAGGTTTGGAAATAATATAGAAGTTACAGACTATGAAAATTAGAACAAGACCAAGAGAATTAAATAATTATGTTTTTATTCTTTTCTCAAACCTGAGAGCCAAGTTATACTCACATTATTTCTTAAAATAGAATTATAATAAAATTTATTATTCTGTAAAATATTTCTATATGGTAAATTTTTTAGACAATTCGAATTTCAGAGGAATAGAGTATTCTAATTCTTTTCATTTCTGTATTAACTGAGGAAAACTCAAAATCTTTTATTTCGACTGTTATTAAAACTTTTCTAAAATACCTAACTTTATTATATCATAGTGAGTAGCACATACAGAACATAATTTAGCCTTTTTCCTGGTATCTTTTAGTGCCTTGGAACCATTGCTTTTTTATTGTAATTGTATTCATTGTACTTTGTATGTAATCTTAGCAACCCTGAATGGCTATAGATTTTAGCTGAAAAGGTGATAGATTTGGGAGTGCTAAGGTAAAGTAGAAAAGTTAGGATATAGACTGAGAAGATGAACTGAAAACAAATCTGCAAAAATGGGCAAGTGTGCAGGTATGTAGAAATCTGGCTATACTTAGATATTTGGTTTAGGAGAGGCAGTTGGACAACAAGCAGTAAGACACTCAGCTTACATTTCTTCTTAAGGTAATGTGACTAGTCAAAAGTCTAGTCAGGCAGTGAAGGGAGAGAAGATTATAGGTGTCACAGAGCAAGTTGAATACATGGTCACAAATCCAAGCAGTCAGGTAAGATAAATAAAAGAAACTTATAGACCAAGAAGGAGGGGAAGATGGGATCTTGATTTTGGAACAAGATTTTGGTTGAGCCATGATTTTGAAAACTACATTTTTGGTTTTTTTGCTGTGACATTAATTAGTTTGAAGATACGAACCACCTGAGGGCCCGTAGGTAAAATCATGTCCAGAAGTGGGAGGTAGGAGTGACAGGTAAGAGCAAGTCTGAATATTAGGGCTTACAATACAGTCATTTTTTTCTTTACTGGATAAGGAAACTAGCCCAGAACATTTAATTTGAAAGTGATTCTGCTAATATGTATATTCATGAAGAACTATCTTTAGTTGCAATATGTTGACACTCTCTTAACCGAATACTGCTTAGTTGACTTATTGGGGTAACTGATATTTCCCAGTCCTTCTATAACATGAACTGACTGATTATTGAAGCGTAACCAATGCATAATGTGTCCTGTCCATTAAAAGATGTCTTTAAGTATACCTGTACTTCTCTCACCAGTTCAGTTATTTATAAAGTGGATTGCATAGGTAATCAAACCTTCTTATGCCAGTTGTACTTTTTAATTGTAATTAATTTAAGTAGTTTGTAAGACTGGAAAAATTACAGAACTTTAGAAGGATTCTATTTCTGAAGTCCTTGGTCCACTTTAAAAAAAATGGGAACTGAACAATATAGATAACACTTAGGGTTTATACAAGAAGGAAGCAGAATTCCCATTAAAAACTGTGTGTTTTTTACATTAGACAATGACTGTACACTTAGCACATATGCTTTAAGTTAAAATAAGGTGTTCAAGGAGTGTGTTATATGTTTCACCTCTTTGACAGACTTTTTTAAGTAATCCACTACTGATCCTGATCATGTTGGACAAAGAGCAGTTCTTTTGCATTTGAAAATATTGATGAAGTTTGGGACCTAGCTTCATGGACTCATAGTTTATTTTCTGAACTTCAGCTCAATTCAGCAAATACTGTTCTCTGTGAATTATTTACTTGCTGAGACTGTATGATCTTTGTGTTCAATAAGTTCATATTCTAAAGGGGGAGATAATTATGAAATTATAATTTAATGTGAAGGTAGCATGGGCATTTTTTTATAAAGTATTTCAGGAATATAGATAGCAATACAATTCAGCAATAGGAAGTAGAGGTACAGTTTGAACCAGTGAACACACAATCTTAAAAGATGAATAGTTTATCATGTAGAAAGAGGATGGAAGAATGTTTGTAGCAAAGACAAAGTCACAGAAATACATGTTGAGCATGTTGGATAATGTAGCAAGTGTTAATCTTTTACAGGTAGATAGAACCAGGGGAGTGACTAAAATGAGGCTTGAAAAACAGACTGGACCTGGGTTAATGAGGGTTTTGTAAGCTAGACTGTAAGGGTTAAAATTTTATTCCGTGGCTGGTAGAGAGACAGCAGAATATTGTGGTGAAAGTGAAAACTGAAAGTGAAAGTCACTAGGTCACGTCCGACTCTTTGCAACCCCATGGAATATACAGTTCAGGGAATTCTCTAGGCCAGAATACTGGAGTGGGAGGCCTTTCCCTTCTTCAGGGAATCTTCCCAACCCAGGGATTGAACCCAAGTGTTCCAAATTGCAGGCAGATTTTTTACCAGCTGAGCCACAAGGGAAACCTGAATATTGTGGTACTGATGTGAAATACTGACAGGAGATAACTTGAGGCTGGAAAACCATTTTTAGGGGCAGTAGCAACAATTTGGGTGAGTGCTTAGAGTAGGTTTCGGTATTGACCATCTGGTGACGTCCATGTGTACATCAGTACCACAAGAGAAGACTACACGTGGACGTCACCAGATGGTCAATACTGAAATCAGATTGATTATATTTTTTGCAGCCAAAGATGGAGAAGCTGTATACAGTCAGCAAAAATAAGACCGGGAGCTGACTGACTGTGGCTCAGATCATGAATTCTTTATTGACAAATTCAACCTTAAATTGAAGAAAAGTAGGGAAAACCACTAGACCATTCAGGTATGACCTGAATCATATCTCGTACAAATATACAGTGGAAATGATAAATACGTTTAAGGGGCTAGATCTGATAGAGTGCCTGATGAACTATGGACGGAGATTTGTGACATTGTACAGGAGACAGGGATCAAGACGATCCCCAAGAAAAAGAAATGCAAAAAAGCAAAATGGCTGTGTGAGGAGGCCTTACAAATAGCTGTGAAAAGAAGGGAAAAGCAAAGGAGAAAAGGAAAGATATACCCATTTAAATGCGGAGTTCCAAAGAATAGCGAGGAGAGATAAGAAAGCCTTCCTCAGTAATCAGTGCAAAGAAATAGAGGAAAAAAAATAGAATGGGAAAGACTAGAGATCTCTTCAAGAAAATTAGAGATACTAAGGGAATTTTCATGCAAAGATGGACTCAATAAAGGACAGAAATGGTATGGACCTAACAGAAGCAGAAGATATTAAGAAGAGGTGGCAGGAATACACAGAAGAACTATACAAAAAAGATCTTCATGGCCCAGATAACCACAATGGTGTGATCACTCACCTAGACTAGACATCCTAGAATGTAGTCAATTGGACCTTAGGAAGCATCATTATGAATAAAGCTAGTGGAGGTGATGGAATTCCAGTTGAGCTATTTCAGATCCTCAAGGATGATGCTGTGAAAGTGCTGCACTCAATATGCCAGCAAATTTGGAAAACTCAGCAGTGGCCACAGGATTGGAAAAGGTCAGTTTTCATTCTAGTCCCAAAGAAAGGCAGTGCCAAAGAATGCTCAAACTACTGCACAACTGCACTCATCTCACACGCTAGTAAAGCAATGCTCAAAATTCTCCAAGTCAGGCTTCAATAGTACCTGAACTGTGAACTTCCAGATGTTCAAGCTGGTTTTAGAAAAGGCAGAGGGGGAAAAAAAAAAAGAAAAGGCAAAGGAACCAGAGATCAAATTGCCATCATCCTCTGGATCATCGAAAAAGCAAAGGAGTTCCAGAAAAACATCTATTTTTGCTTTATTGACAGTGCAAAGCCTTTAACTGTGTGGATCATAAG
This sequence comes from Cervus elaphus, assembly GCF_910594005.1. Taxonomy (NCBI): domain Eukaryota; kingdom Metazoa; phylum Chordata; class Mammalia; order Artiodactyla; family Cervidae; genus Cervus; species Cervus elaphus. The sequence goes on along the minus strand of NC_057826.1, from coordinate 29,200,508 downwards.
AAGCTGTGGAAAATTCTGAAGGAAATGAGAATATCAGACCACCTGACCTGCCTCTTGAGAAATCTGTGTGCAGGTCAGGAAGCAACAGCACTGGACATGGAACAACAGACTAGTCCCAGATAAAAGGAGTACGTCAAGGCTATATATTGTCACCCTGCTTGTTTAACTTATATGCAAAGTACATCATGAGAAAAGCTGGGATCATGATTGCTGGGAGAAATATCAATAACCTCAGATATGCAGATGACACCACCCTTATGCCATAAAGTGAAGAAGAACTAAAGAGCCTCTTGATGAAAGTGAAAGAGGAGAGTGACAACGTTGGCTTAAAGCTCAGCATTCAGAAAACTAAGATCATGGCAGCCGGTCCCATCACCTCATGACAAATAGATGAGGAAACAGTGGAAACAGTGACAAACTTTATTTTCTTGGGCTCCAAAATCTCTGCAGGTGGCAACTGCAGCCATGAAATTAAAAGACACTTGCTCCTTGGCAGTAAAGTTATGACAAACCTAGACAGCATATTAAAAAGCAGAGACATTACTTTGCTAACAAAGGTCCATCTAGTCAAAGCTATGGTTTTTCCAGTAGTCATGTATGGATGTGAGAGTTGAACTATAAAGAAAGCTAAGCACCGAAGAATTGATGGTTTTGAACTGTGCTGTTGGAGAAGACTCTTGGACTTCTTGGAATTGACGGTCCCTTGGATTGCAAGGAGTTTCAACAAGTCCATCTTAAAGGAGATCAATCCAGAGTTTTCAAAGAAAGGACTTTTGCTCAAGCAGAATCTCTCAGTCACCTGATGCAAAGAACACACTCATTGGTAAAGACCCTGATGCTGGGAAAGATTGAAGGCGAGAGGGGAAGGGAACGACAGAGGATGAGATGATTGGTTGGCATCATTGTAACAGTGGACATGAGTTTGAGTAAGCTCTGGGAGTTGGTGATGGACAGGGAGGCCTGGTGTGCTGCAGTCCATGGGGTCGCAGAGAGTTGGACACGACGGAGAGACTAAACTGAACTGAACAGAACTTAGCGTCTAACCACCAGGGAAGAACAGACTTAGAGTAGGTAGTAACAGAGATAGTTAAAAGGGACGTTTTAGAGCTAGAATATTTGAGTGAATAATTTCATGGAAGAAGTGAGTTAAGAAAGAGTAGACTAGGATGAATTGCAGTATTCTGACCTTGAGCAGTTGCAACAAAAAGAATAAAATACTTAGGAGTATATCTACCTAAAGAAACAAAAGACCTATACATAGAAAACTATAAAACACTGATGAAAGAAATCAAAGAGGACACAAACAGATGGAGAAACATACCGTGTTCATGGATTGGAAGAATCAGTATTCTCAAAATGGCTATTCTACCCAAAGCAATCTATAGATTCAATGCAATCCCTATCAAGCTACCAACGGTATTTTTCACAGAACTAGACCAAAGAATTTCACAATTTGTATGGAAATACAAAAAACCTTGAATAGCCAAAGTAATCTTGAGAAAGAAGAATGGAACTGGAGGAATCAACCTGCCTGACTTCAGACTCTACTACAAAGCCACAGTCATCAAGACAGTGTGGTACTGGCACAAAGACAGAAATATAGACCAATGGAACAGAATAGAAAGCCCAGAGATAAATCCACGAACCTATGGACACCTTATCTTTGACAAAGGAGGCAAGGATATACAATGGAAAAAAGACAACCTCTTTAACAAGTGGTGCTGGGAAAACTGGTCAACCACTTGTAAAAGAATGAAACTAGAACACTTTCTAACACCATACACAAAAATAAACTCAAAATGGATTAAAGATCTAAATGTCAGACCAGAAACTATAAAACTCCTAGAGGAGAACATAGGCAAAACACTCTCCGACATAAATCACAGCAAGATCCTCTATGACCCACCTCCCAGAATATTGGAAATAAAAGCAAAACTAAACAAATGGGATCTAATGAAACTTAAAAGCTTTTGCACTACAAAGGAAACTATAAGTAAGGTGAAAAGACAGCCGTCAGATTGGGAGAAAATAATAGCAAATGAAGAAACAGACAAAGGATTAATCTCAAAAATATACAAGCAACTCCTGTAGCTCAATTCCAGAAAAATAAATGACCCAATCAAAGAATGGGCCAAAGAACTAAACAGACATTTCTCCAAAGAAGACATACAGATGGCTAACAAACACATGAAAAGGTGCTCAACATCACTCATTATTAGAGAAATGCAAATCAAAACCACAATGAGGTACCATTACACACCAGTCAGGATGGCTGCTATCCAAAAGTCTACAAGCAATAAATGCTGGAGAGGGTGTGGAGAAAAGGGAACCCTCTTACACTGTTGGTGGGAATGCAAACTAGTACAGCCACTATGGAAAACAGTGTGGAGATTCCTTAAAAAACTGGAAATAGAACTGCCATATGACCCAGCAATCCCACTTCTGGGCATACACACTGAGGAAACCAGATCTGAAAGAGACACGTGCACCCCAATGTTCATCGCAGCACTGTTTATAATAGCCAGGACATGGAAGCAACCTAGATGCCCATCAGCAGAGGAATGGATAAGGAAGCTGTGGTACATATACACCATGGAATATTACTCAGCCGTCAAAAAGAATTCATTTGAACCAGTCCTAATGAGATGGATGAAACTGGAGCCCCTTATACAGAGTGAAGTAAGCCAGAAAGATAAAGAACATTACAGCATACTAACACATATATATGGAATTTAGAAAGATGGTAACGATAACCCTATATGCAAAACAGAAAAAGAGACACAGAAATACAGAACAGACTTTTGAACTCTGTGGGAGAAGTTGAGGGTGGGATGTTTCAAAAGAACAGCATGTATACTATCTATGGTGAAACAGATCCCCAGCCCAGGTGGGATGCATGAGACAAGTGCTCGGGCCTGGTACACTGGGAAGACCCAGAGGAATCGGGTGGAGAGGGAGGAGGGAGGGGGGATCGGGATGGGGAATACGTGTAAATCTATGGCTGATTCATATCAATGTATGACAAAACCCACTGAAATGTTGTGAAGTAATTAGCCTCCAACTAATAAAAAAATTAAAAAAAAAAAAAGAAAATAACAGTGGGAGAACTGGCATTATTTTTTTTACTGTTTTGTTGGGTGGAGAGTATGGAAATGAGGGAAAGACCAGGTTCAACCCTTTTAAGTTTTGTTAGGGTGTGACTCCCACCACTTACTTAAGTGTCATTGTTCTGATTGCTATGGTATAAATAAAAGTTGTTTTTTTTTTAATTTCCTTTTAAAACCTTGTTTCAGTAGCTGTTTATTTTGTGTCTTATTCATTCTTTCAAGGATAATTAGTTAGATGTTTGTGATATCTGTATTGGAGCTCTCTGTGTTAATCAATAGCATAGTTTTCACAACACTTGGGACAGGTATTTTAATCTATTTTGCATATGGAGAGGAGGCACAGAGAGTGTAACTGTTGTTCTGGAGATCACATTGCTAATATATAATGTAACCAGACTTTGAACATAGATTTTCCTAACTCCCAGAGCCCATGAAAGTACTTGATAGTCTCAGAGACTAGTTAATAGCCTGAGTCTAGAATATGGAGTGCTGATTAGTAGTAGAAGAGTGGGAGAAGACAAAAATCTATATTTTCGAGCTATAATTTTGAAGCATCTTAAAGAAGTTTGGTAGGAAGGAAGACAGGAAGGTGCTGTAGAGGTTAGAGTGAAAAGAATAGAGTTGGTAGGATGGCTAAGGAGTCAGTGTTTGAGGATTTATAAATTGGGAATCAGTTACTGTTATAGAAATTCATTATGAACCTTTGAATATGATGAATATAAAAATGTTTAGAACACTAGAATTTTGAGTAGTGGCATAAAAAAATTACAGTAGAAGGGGGCACATATGAAGATGGACTTTCTTATAGCTTTGACAATGGGCCCTTTTCTGTGGTTATGACAATCTAAACATAAAAATTCTTGTTCCTTTTGGCCTAAGGGATTATCTCAAAAGTTTGTCCTTAGTTTCATAATAAATATATTATTCTTTTGGTTAGGGTATTTTTGTTTTAAAAGGGTGAGAAAGTCCTAAGGGCTTTAATTATGAATTCTGGATTCCAAAAAGACTGCAGAATTGCACTTAAATAACATTAAATCTTTCAGAAAATACAGTAGGTTTTTTGTTGGCTTTTAATACTTGACTAAACACAGGTCAACATCTGAGCTAAGCCAGTAACCAGGATAGATAAAAGACCAAATAATTGTTATAGAAAATTCTTTTCTTTCTTTAAAGCTCTTATACCAGTCTGATTCATTGTATCATGAATGAGACTCGCCTCATCTGATGTTTTCAAAACTGTAATCCACTTTTAGTGTTTTTCTCTCTCTTTTTTTTTAAAGAAAGAGATTTGTATTACTTGTGATTATGATTTGCATCTATTACATTGCCATTACCTTTGCTTTCTAAATTAAAAAAATGAAATAGGTTATTTGAGTTTCATTAAAATTCATAAAAATTTTAATAAGCATAAAATAGAAATGATCTATAACAGATCAGTTTTACTTAGAATTTAACTCTACTGTTTCTAATTTCTATTTAATGAGAAGTTTTAATCAGCCCATTGTCTAGCTTGGTGATAAATTGTAATTTTTTAAAAATTGCTCTAAATATTCTAATAAAGTTCTACATAGGATATCAATTTGATTAACTTAACTTCTCAGTAGATTCATACCATAAGAAACAAAGATTACTTTTTTCCCTGTAGTTTCTCATTTGCTTACTTTGCCTTTCTAAATAATTCAGTTTTGTAATTATAAAGGTCATGTAAATCAATCTGTATTTATAAAGATAATTATAAATATTAGCATTGATTTCTTATTTTAGTTTTTTGAGATGTGATTGATATGCGATATTATATTAGTTTCAGGTGTACAGCTTAGTGATTCCATATTTTTATGTATTATGAAGTGATCATGGCAGTAAGACCAGTTATCATCCATTACTATAGAAAGTAATTACAGTATTATTGACTATACACACTCCAGTACTATTACCTGGAAAATCCCATGGATGGAGGAGCATGGTAGGTTACAGTCCATGGGGTCGCAAAGAGTTGGACACGACTGAGCGACTTCACTTCACTGACTATGTTCCCTATGTACATTATATCCCTGTGACGTATAACTTATTTTGCACTGAAGTTTGTACCTCTTTATCCACTTTACCTGTTCTGTCTGTCTCTCCTATACCTGTATTGGTTTATTTTTTTCCTCTTGTAATATTTTAGCAAGCATTTCTTGAGGTCTTAGCAGATGAGATGTTTCTTTTTTTAGTAGATTTTATTTTTTAGAGCAGTTTTAGATACACAGAAAAATTAAATGAAACATGCAGAGAGTTCCCTTATACCTCTTGTACGTCACATACACACAGACTCCGCCACTATTTGCATACTCACCTGAATTACAAATTTGTTATAATCAGTGAACCTACATTGACATATTGTTATCTCCCAAGGTCTATAGTTTACATTAGGGTTTACTCTTGATGTACATTTTATGGGTTTGGATAACTATATAATGACATGTATCCTCCATTGTAGTTTTGTACAGAATAGTTTTACTACCCTGAAACACCTCTGTGTTCTGCTTATTTGTCCCTTCTTCCCCTCAGTCCTTGGCAACCACTGATCTTTTTACTGTCTCTGTAGATTTGCTTTTTTTAGGGTGTTGGTTGAAATCATACAGTGTGTAGCCTTATCAGTTGCCTTAGTAATACACATTTAAGGTTCCTCTATGTCTTTTCATGGTTTGATGCGCTGTGCTCAATGGTGTCTGACTCTTTGTGACCCCATGGACTGTAGCCCGCCAGGCTCCTCTGTCCATGGGATTTTCCAGGCAGGAATACTGGAGTGGGTTGCCATTCCTCCTCTGGAGGATCTTCCTGACCCAGAGATTGAACCTGCATCTTTGGCATCTCCTGTATTGGCAGGCAGATTCTTTACCACTGCACCATCTGGGCTAACCCTTTGATAGCTTATTATTATTTGGTGCTTAATAATATCTCATTGTCTGGCTATACTCTAGTTTATTTATCTACTCAGAAGACTGAAGGACATCTTGGTTGTTTCAGCAGTGATGAATAAAGTTGCTGTAAACATTCATTTGCAGGCTTTTGTGTGGATATGGTTTTAAACTCCTTTGGATAAATACCAAGGAGTGTAGTTGCAGGCATTGTATGTTGTCTTATCATACTTGTTATTGTATGATAAGAGTGTGTTTCATTTTGTAAGAAACTCTCAAATTGCCTTCCAAAGTGCTATGCCATTTTGCATTCCCACTGCAGTTTATGAGTGTTCCTGTTGCTCCACATCCTTGCCAGCATTTGATGTCATCATGTAGGAGCATGGATTAAAGCAGATTATTTAGGGTAGATCAAACCTGCTTATAGGTCAAGCTAGAGGAAGCAGTTGTAAGTAATTGGAGGAGGAATTGAAGGGCTAATAATAGAAGCATAAAGATTAGAGAAATCCAAGGGAGATCTGAACTGAATTATGGAATAGGAGAGACAGTGATGAGGACCCTTCTTCAGATGAGCTTATATTAACACTGAAAGGGGTATGGCAGTGGGTAGTACTTTAAAATATGAATTTATATTCATATAAATAAAAAACATTTTTTTGTTCAGAGTTATAATAACCTTTAAATTTGCATATGTAAACTTAGAAGGGAGCTAGGCATTTATAATTAAAATCACTTTGAATTAGAATTTTAAAAAGATATTTCTAACTTACGGAAAGTTTATCTTCCTTCTGGACACGTTTCAGTGGCTTCTCTTACTCACTATTTCAGTCTTCAGTTTTGGAGCCAGATTATCCTTTACCTTCCCTGTTAGGTTTCTACTCTTATATATTTCATACTTTTCCACATCTAGACTGTATGGGAAATGATTAGTCTTATGTGCAGCTATGTTGAAGATTAGAATAAAACCTGTTTTTGTTGGATAGTATTTTTTACTCCTTTGGATAATTTTTCTGTTTTTGGAGCTTAGATTCTTTTCAGTATTGATTCTGACTAGTGTAGTAGATTTCAGGCTTACTTTTTTATTTAAAAAATTTAAGCAATCTTTTTTATACTTTTAAAGTTAAAATGGGCAATATAAAATTCAAATCCACTGTGACTATGGCGAGCACATATCTTAGATTTTTTTAAGAGTATTCAGGTCTTTAGATAGTCTGTGTGATAGTCTGACAGTCTTTCCTTATATTTGGTTCAGAAAATCATAGTTGCTGAACTAGAACTAGTTTCTATAAAGTAGGGGGTCAGTAAAAAGATACAAATGGAGCTGAAAGGAAGGACAACCTGATGAACTAAGAAATCATTGTGATGGATATTTGGTTTTTATTATCTTTGCAAGATGCATGTTGAAACTGTATTTCATGTCACTGTTTCTTTTCTCATGTAGTTTTCAACTTGACCAACAATGTGGATTTGGACAATACCAAGAAGAAAATGGAGATATACCAAAAGGAAAACAAAGATGTCATTCAGAAAAATAAGTTAAAGCTGGTTGGTGCCAAGTATTTTCTTCTTCTTTTGTATTAGAAACTAATGCTTCCACCTGATCCTTTAAAAAGCTTTTTCTAAACCTAGTTGTATTTACAAAGAATTTAGCTGAAATTAAGGCCAGAAATACTAGTATATTTATATAAGCATATAGGTATGAGGCACACATTACTATAGCAAAAACAGTTTTGATGGCATTAGTAAAATATATTCTATAAAAAATAAAATATATTTGATAAAGGAAAAATAATTGTATGCACGCAGAGATTTAATTATCTAACTTATACAGTTTAGCTGTCATTTCTTCAGTGTAGTTTGGGTTTCTAGTTTTGGGGAAAGTGAGATAATTGTTTTTAAGGTGCTGTACCAGGAATTTGTAATCATTGGTAAAAATGATATAGGTATGTTTGGATTACATAACTTGAATGTTTGGATTACATAGCTTATATTTTCATCTTGTACTTAGAAAGATTTACTTGTTATAGTCTTCAAGTGTTTCATTAAGGCACTTCTTTCCTGCAATAAAACTCTTGAGGAATTGACATTTTATTCTGTTCATATCCACCCTGGCTTCCTTAGAAAGGTGTCTCATTTCTGAGAGCATCAGTATGCTATAAAAATTACTCTCTTTGCCCAGTAGCCTTCTCTGGGTACATCAGAAGATACATGCACAATAGGTATGCCTGGGTAACTTGGTGCATTAACTCTGTTTAACTGAATAAGGTTGTTCTTTTCAAGTGAGTGCTTTTTTCATTTATAGTTTTAAGCTAGAAAATAATACTGAGAGTTTAAATGAAAGAATGATCTAATTTTAGGCTGGTTATATTATTTTAAAGTAGGAATTTCTAATTAACGAAAACTTTATAATGATAGGTTATTGAATACAGTTGACCCTTGAACAACACAGGTTTGAATTGTGCAGGTCCACTTAACACCTGGATTATTTTCAGTAGTAAATACTACTATACCACATGTTGAGAGATTGAGTCCTTGGTTGCAGAACCTCAGACACAGAGGGAACTGCTGATAAGGAGTGCAGACTAAACTATACATGAATTTTCAACTGTGCCAAGGACCAGCATGCCTGATACCCCATTTGTATAATGATCAACCTGTACTTTGTTTAATGCATGTTAGAGTGACCACATTTATTCTTCATGTTAGCGTTTAGCATCTGGATCTGTTATAACTTAGTGTTTTGGTCAGTAATTCATTATCATTTATTAATTGATCATTCTATGATGAGCATTTTATTTATTAGTGATACGTAGCTATTTGGTGTTGGCATAAATACAGACATAGGACCATTTTTTAAGATGGTGCAAGTTCATGTGTGTCAGTAACTATGGTGTCTTTGGGTAGAGCCCAGTTCTGAAGTGGCCCAAGGAATGTGGACTATATGAATGATGCTTTTACTATCCAGAGGTAGCAACTTGCCTTTAATATCTTTGTGAATGTTGAAGTCTCACTGTTCCAACAACATCAGAATTGTATCCAAAAAGGGGAAAAAACTCAATCTCTTGTATAATTAGGCACATAAGATGACCCGTTTCTGACAGAGAAACTATTACTGGGTTTACTGTGGAAGCTGAAGCTGCAACACTTTGGCCAACTGATATGAAGAGCCAACTCATTGGAAAAGACCTTGATGCTGGAAAAGTTTGAGGGCAGAAGGAGAAGTGGGTGACAAAGGATGAGGTGGTTGCATGTCGTCATTGACTCAATGGACATGAGTTTGAGCAAACTCTGGGAGATAGTGAAGGACAGGGAAGCCTGGCGTGCTGCGGACCATGGGGTCACAAAGAGTCAGACATGACTCAGTGACTAAACAGCAGCAGCAGCAGCAATAACAGCAACATACATTTCAAAATAATCACCATTAGAAGTCAAGTTACCATTATGGTTGTATGGTTACCATCATGATACAAAGATACTGTATTTTTGTTGACTATATTCCCCCACAGTGGGAATTTCGTACCCGTGACTTACTTATTTTGTAAATGGAAGTTCATACTTAAATCTTTCTCACCTATTTCTTTCATTCCCCATCCCCCTTCCTCCCAGCAACCTCCTGTTCTCTGTATCTGTGAGTGTTTTGTTATTTTTGGTTACTTGTTTTGTTTTTTTGATTCCAAATATAAGTGAAATCATACAGTATTTGTCTTTGACTTTTTTAATTTTAGCATAGTACCATCTAGGTCAATCCAAATGGCAAGATTTCATTCTTTTTTGTTAATGTCTGAGTAATGTTTGATTTTATATATTACATCTTTTTTTATCCATTCTCCTGTTGATGGGTACTTAAGGTGCTTCTGTTATCTTGGCTTATTTAAATAATGCAGAAATGAATGTTGAGGTGCATGTATCTTTTCAAATAAGTGTTTTGCTTTTCTTTGGATAAGAACCCAGAATTGCTTGATTGTATTGTAGTTCTATTTCTAATTTTTTGAGGAACCTTCTTGTTTTCCGTAGTGCCTGCACCAATTTACATTCCTAGGGTCCCCTTCTCTCCACATTCTTTCCAACGTTTGTTATTTGTTGTCTTTTTGATGATGACCATTCTGATAGATGTGAGGTGATATTTCATTGGTTAGTAATTAAAGCTCAACATTCAGAAAACTAAGATCATGGCATCTGGTTCCATCACTTCATGGCAAATAGATGGGGAAACAGTGGAAACAATGGCTGACTTTATTTTTCTGGGCTCCAAAATCACTGCAGATGGTGATTGCAGCCATGAAATTAAAAGTCTCTTGCTCCTTGGAAGGAAAGTTATGACCAACCTAGACAGCATATTAAAAAGCAGAGACATTACTTTGCTAACAAAGGTCCGTCTAGTCAAGGCTGTGGTTTTTCCAGTGGTCATGTGTGGATGTGAGAGTTGGACTATAAAGAAAGCTGAGCGCAGAAGAATTGATGCTTTTGAACTGTGTTGTTGGAGAAGACTCTTGAGAGTCCCTTGGACTGCAAGGAGATCCAGCCAGTCCATTCTAAAGGAGATCAGTCCTGGTGTTCATTGGAGGGCCTAATGTTGAAGCTGAAACTCCAATACTTTGGCCACCTGATGCAAAGAGCTGACTCATTTGAAAAGACCCTGATGCTGGGAAAGATTGAAGGCAGGAGGAGAAGGGGACGACAGAGGATGAGATGGTTGGATGGCATCACCAACACAATGGACATGGGTTTGGGTGGACTCTGGGAGTTGGTGATGGACAGGGAGGCCTGGCGTGCTGTGGTTCACGGGGTCGCAAAGAATCGGACTGAGTGACTGAACTGAACTGAACTGATGGTTAGTGATTTTAAGCAATTTTTCCCATGCCTTTAGGCCATCTGTGTATCTTCTGGAAAAATGTCTCTTCAGGTTCTTTGCCCATTTTTTAATCAGATTATTTGTTTTTTGATGTTGAGTTCTATGAGTTTTTTTTTTTATGTTTTGGGCATTAACTTCTTACCAGATTTATTGTTTGCTACCCATGCTACCCGTTTGACGTGGGTAGATGTCAAAGAGCATGCTACCCATGTTGTCTTGTAAGAGTTTTATGGTTTCAGGTCTTACACTTAATTCTTAGATAATCCCTTTTGAGTTTATTTTTGTCGATGGTGTGAGAAAGTAGTCCTGTTTAATTCTTTCACGTGTAGCTGTCTAGTTTTTCCAAAACCATTTATTGAAGAGGCTTTTTCTTGTTCTATATTCTTGCCTCCTTTGTCATGGATTAATTGCCCATATAAGTGGGTTTACTTCTGGGCTCTCTATTCCGCATTGATCTCTGTGTCTGTTTTTGTACTAGTACTTTGTTTTTTTAAAGACTGTGTTTTTGTATTGTAGTTTGAAATCAGGTAGTATGATACTTTGAGCTTTGTTGTTCTTTTTCAAGATTGTTTAGGCTATTCAAGGTATTTTATGTTGCCATACACACAAAAAATTATTCTATTTCTGTAAAAATTGTGGTTGGTATTTTGATAGGGATTGCACTGAATTTGTAGATTGTGTTGGGTAGTATGGCCATTTTAATACTATTAATTCTTCATGAGCAGAGTATATCTTTCCATTTGTTTGTGTTGTCTTCAGTTTCTTTTGTCAGTGTCTTACAGTTTTCTTTTTATAGGTCTTTTACTTCCTTAGATTACTTCCTAGGTATTTTATTCTTTTTGATGCAGGTGTAAATGAGATTCTTTTCTCTTTCTGATAGTTTGTTGTTAGTGTATAGAAATGCAGCAGATTTTTATAGATTAATTTTTTATCCTGCAAGTTTACTGAATTTATCAGTGAGTTCTAATAGGTTTTTTGGTGGCATGTTTAGAATTTTGTATATATAGTATCATGCCATCTTCAAATATTGACAGTTTTTCTTCTTCCTTTCCAGTTGGAATTCTTTTTCTTTTTTGTTTGATTGCTGTGGCTAGGACTTCCAATACAGTACTTCCAATACTTTTTTAAATAAAAGTGGCAAGAGTGAGCATCCTTGTCTTGTTCCTGATCTTAGAGGAAATGCTTTCAGCTTTTCACTGTTGAGTATAATATTAGTTATGGGCTTGTCATATTTGGCCTTTATTGTTTTATGTTCATTCTGTGCCCACTTTGTTTAAAGTTTTATCATAAACGAATGTTGAATTTTATCAGAATCCCTTTTTACATCTACTGGGATGACTATATGCTTTTTATTTTTCAATTTATAAATGTGGTATGTCACATTGATTGATTTGTGGGTATTGAACCATCCTTGCATTCTTGGTATAAATCCCACATGATTATGGTATATGATCCTTTTAATGTATTGTTGAATTTGGTTTTGCTAATATTTTGTTGAAGAGTTTTGCATCTATGTTCATCTTAACTGACCTTTTTCATCTTCTCTCCTACCTATTTCTCCTATTATGTTCTTTATCTAAGTTGTTCAGGCCATATCTGGTTAGTCTTCATATACTGTTTTTTAAAAAACTTTATTAGAAATTGAAACATAATTGTTCTACAGTGTGCCGGTTTCTGCTGTATAATAATTAGTCATAATTGGAAAGAGTGTATATGTCAATGCTACTTTCTTATTTGTTCTACCAAATATATGATGTTTGTTTTTCTGACTTATTTCACTGTGTAGAGTAGGCTCTAGCTTCATCCACCTCATTAGAACTGACTCAAATTTGTTGCTTTTTATGGCTGAGTAATATTCTATTGTATATATGTACCATATTTTCTTTATCCTTTCATCTGTTGATGCATATCTGGCTTGCTTCCCAGTCCTGACTATTGTAAATAGTGCTGCAATGAACATTGTGGGTATATGTGTCTTTTTGAATTGTGGTTTTCTCAGGTTATATGCCCAGTAGTGGAATTGCTGGGTCATATGGTAGTTTTATTCTTAGTTTGTTAAGGAATCTCCATACTGTTCTCCATAGTGGCTGTATCAATTTACATTTCTAGTAACAGTGCAGTAGGGTTCTCTTTTCTCCACGTCTTCTCCAGCCATTATTGTTTGTAGTTTTTTGATGATGGCCATTCTGATTCGTGTGGCTTCCCTGGTGGCTCAGTCAGTAAAGAGTGTGCCTGCAATGTGGGAGACTTGGATTCAATCCCTGGAATGGGAAGATCCCCTAGAGAAAGAAATGACTACCCACTCCAGTTTTCTTGCCTGGAGAATTCTATGGACAGAGGAGCCTAGTGGGCTGCAGTTCATGGGGTCACAAAGAGTCGGACACAACTGAGTGACTTAATGCTTTCAATTTCATTTTGAGTGGTGTGAGATGATACCTCATTGTAGTTCTGATTTGCATTTCTCCAGTAATGAATGATGTTGAGCATCTTTTCACGTGTTTATTGGCCATCTATATGTCGTCTTCGGGGAATCATATACTGTTGGTAGTCTTTCCTTATGGTCTTTCAAACCTAGTTCCTCTTAATTATAGTATTATTACTTTACATAGTATTCATTATTTCTTACTTGAGTTATTGAAATATTCATCTGAGTCTTCCTGTCTTCAGTCTTGAACCCCAGTGTTCTGTATTCTTCACTGCTTCTAGTCATCTTTCTAAATTCTTTGTCTTACCAGTTGCCTTAGTATGGCATAAATGCACCCCTTAGTATGGTATGGTCAATTCTCCATCATCTGCCTTTCGCAGGCCTCTCCAGCTTTGTCAAGAGCTTTCCCCAACTTCATACTTAATGACTTGGTCATACCAAGCATTCTAGCTTGATCGTGTCTTTGTACCTTTGTTTTCTCTGCCTAAATGACTCTTCCACTCTGCAGTGGGGTTAAATACCTACTGTTTGAAACCTGCTCAGCCTTCATGTATTACTTACCCAGGGCTGTTTAAAACAAATTACCCAAAACTGGTGATTTCTAACAATGAAATTTGTCTCTTACAGGAACAGGCTTCTGTAAGCTAGAAGTCTGAAGTCAAGGTGTCATCAGGTCATGGTCTCTCTGAAAGCTCTAGGGAGGAATCTTTGTTTCTTTTAGCATCTTTGGCATCACTCTGATCTCTACCTCTAACTTCCCATGGCCTTCTCCCTGTGTGTCTGTATCTAAGTTTCCAGTATTACCTATCTTAACTTGGTTACATATGCAAAGACCCTATTTCCAAATAAGGTCACATTTATGGTTACCATGGGTTAAGAACTTCAACATGTATTTTGGGGGCACACATTCAACCCATAACACTCTGAAATCTTTTCTAACTCTACCTGTCCTCCATCATAGCACGGGGAATTAACCACTCCATTAATTTTGCCACCACCATACTCTGTGTAAACCTATCACTTGTTTGACTTATTGCTGATATAACACTGTTTTATTTTGAGACATCCTTTTCTGCTTATGAACCTACTGTCTAGTAATTCACTTTTCCAGCCTTCATATCTTACCCCCTAACTTTGTACATTTATTCCTAGTAGTTTTTTTAGATCAAGTTTGAATTTTCTTCTCCACTGGGTGCCTGAGTTAGAATAGCAATCTCAGTAATAGAGGTTTTTAAAATTATAGGGGAGAAATGCTACTTGAACTTAGCAACTGACTTAATTTAAGGGGGATGGGGTTGAGGGAGAAGTAATAAAGATGACTTTGAGGTTTCAATTTGAGTTGACCGAGAGGTGGGTGTGCAATTAGCAGAAATCAGGAATACAGGAGGGTGATCAGCTTTGGGAAACCAAATGCTGAACTTAATTTTGGATATACTGAGTTTGAATTATAAGGGAAATATTTTTTTCATTTGGGAGTCTTGTTTATTTCTGGGAGTTTATCTAATTTGTGAATTGATATAACCTTAACAGAGATTAACAATATGTAAATATTATTTTACATAAAAATATACTTTTCTGTGAGGTCTCTGTTAATTCATGTTAGTGATTCCAAAACATATTATACTGTCTCCCTCTATTCTGTATTTGCCTCAAGGTGCCATAAATTCTCAGTATTATGTTGAATTAAAAAAAGGTATTGCATTTTTAAGAGCAGCAGTCAAGGATTTAAAATAAAGCCATTAAGATATTACTGTATTTCTCATTCATAAAACTTAAAGAACAGAGCCGGTATAATACTGCTTTTAAATATGACTTAGGGTTGGAATAAATTTCAGAGTCTGGAAGTATTTAATATTTCTAAGAAACTTCATAAAAGGGAAGTAATGTAGGACTGTAGTTCATTCTCTCTACATATTAGCTTTGGATTTTGAATTTTTTAGTCCACAGAGAGGAAGGACCCTTGAAATTTATATGCTTGTGTTAGAAAATAACTTCAGCTTTTCATAACTTACCTTAAATGAATGCTGTTTGGAACTCAAGCATCAGAAAGACTTATTTTAACTTGGGGTAAAGATGCTAAGTACTATGATAACTTTTCATTATCTTATGTATTTTGAAAATTGTTTCTATTAAATGAACCAGTCTTTTATATGGAGTGTTTCAATTAATAGTTTTATATGGAGATGATCTGTTTGTTGTTGTTGGGTTTTTGTTTTGCTTTCTTTGTTTAATCTAAATAAAGTCGTAAGCAGTTTTCACATTCCTGCGGCTGGGATAAGTGTACTTTGTTTAGATTTCATTTAGTGCTAGATGTCATTCTCTTTAATAGTAACATGTCTGCGTGAAAGAAAACTAGTTCTTTTAAAGTGGAGCTGCTGCTGCACTATTAAACAGTTAGTGACTAGAGCAATTTATACTTTGAAAAAAGGTAGTATGGAGTATGATATAGACTTAGTTTTGGTCACTAAATTTATTTCATGCCATATATAAATGTTACTGTTTCAGACTCGGGAACAGGAGGAATTGGAAGAAGCTTTAGAAGTAGAACGACAGGAAAATGAACAAAGACGACTATTTATCCAAAAAGAAGAACAAATGCAACAGATTCTAAAAAGGAAGAATAAGCAGGCTCTTTTAGATGAACTGGTATGTATTAATGTTGATTGTGATAAAAACATTTGTCTTCAGGGTTTATCTTTCCTGTTACACTGGGTGATGGTATTTAAATGGCATTTCTATGGTTTGTACTCATGTGTTCACCTTCTGTGCCTTTATTTTATTTATTTATTTCAAGGATTGACTTACGTGTTGGCTGTGCTGCGTGTCGGTTGCTGCCTGTGGGCTTTCTCTAGTTCTGACACGTGGAGGCTGCTCTTCGTTGTGTTGCGTGGCCTTCTCGTCGCAGTGGCTTCTCTTGTTGCATAGCACCGCCTCTAGGCTCGCAGGCTGCAGTAATTGTGGCACATGGGCTTCCTTGTTCTGCAGCATGTGGGATCTTCTCAAATCAGAGATTGAGCCCATGTCCCTTGCATGGGAGGCAGATTCTTAATCACTGAACCTTCAAGGAAGCCCCTATTTATTTATTTTTTTAAATGTTTGTTAATATCCATTTTATTTTCAGATAACAGAGTAATACTATAATTAACATAAGCCAGTTTACTATTAATGGAGTGTTGATATGTTTCTCAGCTTACTGACTAAAACATGTTTTCAGAGCACTTTTCTCCTGATTGCTACTGATTTTCTAATAACTAGCTCATTTTCAAGCATTTTGGCTTCATGCTGAAGTTTTAGTGACTGGTTACTCTGTGAGAACTGTATTTTGTATTTTTGCATGGGGAAAATACATTTGAAAGAAATGGTAATGTCTTGCAAGTTATTGGTGTTTTCTAGTTGTTAGTTCCCCAGGTAGTCAATATTATTAGATAATAGCAGGGATTACAACCAAGGTTTATGAAATGTTTCATGGATTTGAGAATATATTATTTGATGCTTATAAACCAATGTGATACTGATGAAATCGCAACATGGAAATTGTCCTTTCTGGTAAAGGCTTTTTACATTCTTCCTTTCCCCTTTCTAGCTATGTAATTAGTTTCCGTGTGTTGTTAACATACTTAACTCTTCAGTTTACTAGTTGCTATGCTGTTTGTTATTCTGTGACCAGTGAATGTATGTGTGTATATTTTTTTACTGTGCTTTTGCCCTAAAAGCATTTAAGCCACATAACCAGGAATAAAAAGAGAAAGCAAGATTATGTATTAGGTTGGTACAAAAGTATTTATGGTTTCAAACCATGAATTTTAAATCATTTTAACTAGGCTCAAACACATCTTTATTAATCAAAATAGGAACCATTACAATCAACACGTTTTTGCCAACGACAGATAAGTTTATTTATTCCTATAGCATAAAAATCCCTGCTTTGGGATTTGATGAACTCTTAGAAATCATTTTCTGCCTCCTGCTGGTTGTGGCAGTGTTTTTCCCTGCAAAAAATTGTCAAGATGCTTGAAGAAATTGTAGTCAGTTGGTGAGAGGTGAAGTGAAGGTGGCGGATGAGGCAAAACGTTATAGCCCGATTTGTTCAACTTTTGAAACTTTGCTGTGTGACATGTGGTGGGCCGTTGTGGTGGAGAATTGGACTCATTCTGTTGACCAATGCTGGCTGCAGGCATTGCAGTTTTTAGTGCATATCATCGATTTGATCAGCACTTCTCTGATGTAATGGTTTCACCAGGATTCAGAAAGCTGTAGTGAGTGGGTCATACTGGCAGCAAACCTTCAGTGACCATGATCTTTTTTTGGTGCAAGTATTTGGCTTTGGGAAGTGCTTTGAAGCTTCTTCTTGGTCCAGCTGCTGAGCTGGTCATCACTGGTTGTTGGATAAAATCCACTTTTCCTCTCACATCACAATCTGATCGAGAAATTGTTCATTGCTGTTGTGTAGAATAAGAGAAGATGACACCTCAAAATGACATTTTTTTTAATTTTTGGTCAGCTCATGAGACACTCACTTATCAAGCTTTTTCACCTTTCCAAATTGCTTCCAATGCTGAACAGCCATAGCGTGGTCAAAGTTGAGTTCTTTGGCAACTTCTCATGTGGTTTTAAGAGGATCAGCTTTGATGATGCTCTTGGTTATTGTTAACTTCTAATAGCTGGCCACTGTACTCCTCATCTTCAGGTCTCTCCTCTCCTTTGCAAAACTTCTTGAACCACCACTGCACTGTACATTTGTTAGCAGTTCCTGGGTCAGATGAGTTGTTACTGTTGCAAGTTGTCTCTGCTGCTCTACAGTCCATTTTGAACTCAAATAAAAAAAAGTTGCTCAAATTTTCTTTTTGTCCAGTGTCATTTCTGTAGACTAAAATGCAAGTGATGTCATTGACAAAAAAATGTAAAGTGAGAAATGCACATTAAAATGATGTATAACATAACTACATTTATTTAAAGATGTATTCCAGTACCAGACAACAAATTCAACAATGTAAAACTGCAATTACTTTTGCACCAACCTAATAAATTAGAAGTAGGTGAGAAAGTAAGGGCCTTAGTGAAGCTTAGACAGTAAATGCTTATCATAAACCCTATCTACTTTGTATGAGTGGAACATAAATTTGATTCTAAAAATGAGGACAAGGAATTCCCTGGTGGTCTAAATGGTTAGGATTCGGCACTTGTGTCATGGCCCTGGTTCAGTCCCTGATCAGGAAGTAAGATCCCACAAACCACACGGCGTAGCCCAAAGCAAAAAAATGAAAATAGCAATGTATAGCATGGAAGATTTTTTTTTGTTGTTAGTAACTTCCATTAATTTTTTTGAAACTATTAAGTGGAAGTTGTGGCTTTAACAGTTGAAATGATACATACTGTGTGTTACATTTTTTGTGGACGTGTTGCTTGTGAGAAATTAAAAACTTGAAAGAATGAATTCGTAAAGCCTCATGTTACAGGTTTGTTTATTTTGAAAGGTTCTTTCTCTCATCATTTTATATATAGAGGAAGATGATTTTCTTTCCTTTGTACATTATTAATGCTTTCCTCTATACATTAATTCCAAATACTGAACTTAGATTTAAGACAAATATACACTCTAGCTTTCTAAAAATGTTCCATTTATTATTAAGAATTTTTAGTTTTTATTTTGAGATTAGCTAGTTTTGCACAGCAATTATTTTTGTATATTCTTTTTATCTGTAGTCTTTTAGCACGAAATTTTGGTGCCTCATTGAGCTGCTTTTGGCTCTTGAGCTGCAACTGCCAGTGTTGTACATTGTGTATAATCTGGAGTTAATATTGGTTTTTGTTAAGAACTGCCCTCCCTTTCCTGTTTTCTTCACCTGCAAGTCATTACTGTGCATACTTTCTTCACTATTTAGATCATGTAACATAGTGGTTAAATAATCTTTAACAATTTACTGTATTCATTAGAACAATTAATTACAACAGATTGGTTTGAATACCAATTCAATTTGAATTTCTGGTTTTCGTTTTCAAATTTATTTTTAAAGATTGTTACTTTAACTTTTGAATATTTATTAAAATTTTTTTGTTAAAATGTTAACATCCATTTCATCCTTGTTGACTAATTGAAAGAATTCATTAAATTTCTTTTTATTTTCCTGAATCTTTATTAAGTATATAAAAGAATGCATTGTGTTTTTTCTACGTATGTTCACATGTTAAATTTTATTTAGAAAGACTGCATTGTAAATATATCTAGTACCTTAAATCTTAAAATGATTCTCTGGATCTAATTTAGACAACTAGTATAAGTACTCCTTATTAGTTTTTCTTCTCCTGTTTTTGGTCCTTATGCTAAAAGTCACTTTTTAACCTTTTAAAAAAGTGTTGGCATTACATTATACTCTATGTGACAGAATTTTAATGTTATGGTCTTAATCTTTATGACTTAAAATGTTGCCTAAAAAGTCCATTTATTTAATCCTAACTGTAAATTCAGGATTTTTTTTTCTAAAAGCTATTTGAAAAAAGATTTTTAAATAGGTCCTGACTTATTAAATCTTTTTATATTCCTGTTAGAAAATTCTCTTCATATTATGTCTTAAATTTTGCTAGGGCTAATACTGTCAAATGCAGTAGCTTATTTTTATTAGAATATTGTTTGCCAGATGGCTTGCTCAAAGTCAGTTAAAATAATCTTTCAAAATGGTCATTATAAAGCTTTTAATGAGTATTACAGGTAGTCTTAATTAAAATTTCTTTAAATATTGAGCATTGTACCTTCAGGCTATTAAATAGCTTAGGGAACCTTTCAGGGTAAAAATGGAAAGCTAAGAATGAAATATTGGGTTGGCCAAAAAGTTCATTTGGGTTTTTCCATAAGATACTGTGGGAGAGCCCAAATGAACTTTTTGGCCAACCAAATAACTTGAAAGGCTGAATCTGCATTCTGTGTATTCCTAAAAGCATGTATATTTCCCATAATTTATTTTACTCTATAGATTTTGTTGATGTGCGAGCTCCTACTTATTTCTTTCTTAACATTTATAAGATTTTCAGACTCCAAAGTTTTGATTGCTAACGTAGAGTATAGCAGATTTGAAGTAAATTGTATTGCCTTTGTATCAAAATTAGTTTTAGATTTCTAGAATACTTATTTTTATTAAATTTCAGTTCTTTTACCAATACATTTTAATATTCTGGTTCTTTTATAGGAAAGTGAAACCAGGATTAAAACAGGCATAGTATTGATTAGCAGCTTTTTTTGAAGTGCACATATTATTTTACTTTTATGTAAGAACTTTTACTTTTTAGAGTAAGTACTAGGTATGGAATTTGAATTCACTTACAGTATTAATTAGGAAGCAATGATTTAGCTTTTTAGCCAAGAAAATTTATTTTTCTTCTGTTAGTTTTTACATATGAAAAGATAGTAAGAGATTTTAAAAGATACTTTGGGCCACTGCCCTTTTAAAATGTCCTTTAAGTAAACATTTTATTACAAAATTCCTAATGGAAATCTTGAATAGCTGCAGGAATTCACAGTAATGCCATACTTCCCAAGCCACCAGGAAAGTCCCAATACTATGATTAATGTATTACTAATGCTTTGTTGTAGAATATGAGAGGTATTCAAGTATATTCTAGAATTTTATTCATTCTCCTTCATTATTGCTAAAACCAAGTCTTAAGAATTTTGCTGCTTACTAAAAGTTGTGCATTATAAATAAAATTTGTGTTTTTCCATTTCCTTTGAAAGTTTTCATCTTTAAAACATTTGCTTTTGCAAACCACTTCTGTTGCAAAGTTTTGAAAAACAGATTTATTTTAGGATGATGCTGTTGAAATAATTGGCTTGTTATTTGAATTTCTTCTGTACTGTAACCTTTAAACAAGTCTTTTAAATATATCCATTAGCCATATTTGTGCCCCAAAATATTAAGTTGTTGGATTTGGAAAGAAAATGAGGTTCTATACTTTTATAGAGTATATAAAAGGTTCTTCACTTTTATATTATAAAATGTTTAACAACATAGTTTTTTCAGGATTAAATTCTGGGTAGTTACTATTTTAAAAATCTGTTAGACCATTTGATGACTTTATTTTCATAGGTCACCTTGGTATAGGAGATAGAAATATATTTGCACCTTTCTTTCTGTTTACTGATATAGAGAGCAGTGTGTCTCTTTGTGTATGTTTGTGTATGATCTCCTTCCTTCCTGGTTTCCTTCTGCATGTGTTTCTGTGTTCTTATTTCACTGACATCTCAAAAGGGAAAATGACTTGGATACGTTTAGTTTAGATCTTAGCTGTGTAGCACTTTAAACATGTAAGAAGACTTCATTTTAAATAGGATAAATAGCAGTTTACATATAAAAGTTAGTTATTTGATGATGTTATTAATATGTGTGTATGCAGATTTGTGTAGATAGTGGCCCTGTTTTAGTATCAATATATTAAAAATGTTTACTATTATTTTGCAAATTAAAAAATTTAGACTTAATTTATAAAAATAAGTAATAAAGGAGAAAATAAATGTACTTTTGGTTGTACTTAACAATCATTCCATTGTACAAAAAACAGAACAAGGATCATTTCCAAACGGCCTCAGGTGAAATCTAATGGGAAACAATTTCAAGCTAGTCTGAATTCACTGGTTAAAAGAATGTGTCTTAGATAAACATCTGATCTAGGTTATAGTACTTTGTACTACTCTCTTTGTGATTAGCTTCTAATTTTTTTTATTTTAATAAATATATGGTTGGTTTCACTAGATGAAATAAGACCCTATTATATTGTCTTTAATGTGGATTCTATAAAAATCCATTTTTGTAGGTTATTTTGATTTATGAGTCTAAAACAGCCTTTTCTTATTATGGAATGTTAAAGTCTTTTGTAAAGTGTTCTCCATAAAGTGAATATTTAGGTTGACATCAAGTGCTTATGGAAAGGCATAATTTAAAATAAAAGACTGGTTGCTCTTTAGTTTTTTCTTTTTAACTTTCACATTGCACTTTAACTTCTCTTACAGGAGAGTTCTGATCTCCCCGTTGCTCTGCTTTTGGCTCAGCATAAAGATAGATCTACCCAATTGGAAATGCAGATTGAGAAACCTAAACCTATAAAACCAGGGACGTTTTCCACAGGCATCAAAATGGTAAGCTCTAATTTTATTGTTTATTGGGAAGATATATGTCAAATATTACACTTTTTAACTTTATATTGACTTTTACAGATAAACTGGAAGATTCAACTATTTAAGATGTGTCTGATCTAGGCTACATGACTAGAAATAAAAATATGTGCAGTATAAGAAGAAAGTGAAAAATAATAATTTACAGAGTATGCAACACAGTTTTGTTCTATATAATATTGAGTTTGCATGTGTTTTATTATCCTGTGTAAGTTTTTAAGCTTGTGGTATAGAAAAACATTTCTTAAAATGCAGACTTCTGGTTTCTGGTATGGCATGTGAGAAGCTTGGAAATTGCCATTCCAACCTGACAACAAATAAAACTTAAAATCCACTGAAAAATCACCAAGTTTTTTAGTACAGAGAGGTCACACAGCAAGCCACTGCCCTTAAAATTGGAGAGACCAGTAGAGACTACAGTGAATCACGGCTCACTAGAACAGCAGCCTTGCTGGGAACCAGTGCTGGTGTAGGGAAACCTGAATTGGCTCACAAATTACTGGAGGCTCAGTATGGGCAACTCTTAAGAGTTAAAAACTCCAGGGGAAATGAATCATCAGAGGCCCCACACTTTTTGTGTCTTACCTGTTGTGTCTCAACCAGAATCTCTCAGTGTATATCAGAAAAATCCCCTCTTGCTTTTGATAGATGAAGGAAAAAAGGGGAACCATTTTAAGATGTGCCAGAGCATTCTGTTCTTCCTAACAAGATTTGCCCTCTAGGATAAACTATTTTACCAGAGTCTAACTGAGTTTTATCAGAGCTTAACTGATGTGGGTGAAGGGAAATACCCAACTATAACTGCTCCAGTCTTAAATGTTGAAGAAGGGAAATATACAACTTCAGTTCGCTCTAACCATCCTGCCCCACCTGGTGGCAGGGAGATTGAGAAGTGTGTGTGAAGTTCACAGGCCAGAAACACAGGCTTTCTAAAAGACTGAGACCTTACTATAGGACTAGGACTATAAATTGTTCTATCATCCCTGATACCGTCAGTTCAGTTCAGTCACTCAGTCGTGTCCAACTCTTTGCGACCTCATGGACTGCAGCATGCCAGGCTTCCCTGTCCATCACCAACTCCTGGAGCTTGCTCAAACTCAGGTCCATTGAGTTGGTGATGTCATCCAACCATTTTATCCTCTCTCGCCCCCTTCTCTTCCCGCTTTCAATCTTTCCCAGCAGCAGGGTCTTTTCCAGTGAGTGCGTTCTTTGCATCTGGTGGCTGAAGTATTGGAGTTTCAGCTTCAGCATCAGTCCTTCCAATGAATATTCAGGACTGATTTCCTTTAGGATGAACTGGTTGGATCTCCTTGCAGTCCAAGGGACTGTCAAGAGTCTTCTCCAACACCACAGTTCAAAAGCATCAGTTCTTCAGCAGTCAACTTTCTTTATGGTCCAACTCTTATGTCCATTAATGACTACTGGAAAAACTATAGCCTTGACTAGATGGACCTTTGTTGACAAAGTAATGTCTCTGCTTTTTAATATGCTGGCTAGGTTTGTTATAGCTTTTCTTCCAAGGAGCAAGCGTCTTTTAATTTCATGGCTGCAGTCACCATCTGCAGTGATTTTGGAGCCCCCCAACATAAAGTCTGTCACTGTTTCCACTGTTTCCCCATCTATTTGCCATGAAGTGATGGGACCAGATGCAATGATCTTAGTTTTCTGAATGTTGAGTTTTAAGCCAGCTTTTTTCACTGACACCTTACATTACTAAATACCTGTTTACAACAGTTTGTTTTACCCAGTGTGTCATGTCTGGCTGTCAAGGAAAAAAAAAATTGCAAGATATACTTGCAAAAAATAAAGGCAGAAGATGCAGTTGGAAGAGACAGAGCAAGCATGAGAATTAGATATGACGGGGGAGTTGGAATTATCAGACTGGGAATTTGAAACAGTTAACTGTGATTAATATGCTAAGAGTGCTAATGGATAAAGTAGATAACGTGCAAGAACAGGTGGGCAATATAAGCAGAGAAATGGAAATTCTAAGAAAGAACTGAAAAGAAATGCTAGAGAAAAAAGAAATACAAACACTGACAGAAGTGAAGAGTGCTTTTGATGGCTTATTAATAGATTGGACATGCATGAGGAAAGAGTCTTTGAGCAAGAGGATATATCAGTAGAATTCTTGAAAACTGGAAACCAAAGAGAAAAAGCCTGGGGGGAATAAAAGCCCAGAACAGAATATTGCAAGGACTGTGGGATGACGACAAAAGGTACAACACAAGCATTCTGGCAGTACCAGAGAAGAGAGAAAGGAACAGAAGAAATATTTGAAACCGTAACAACTGAGAATTTTCCTGAATGAATGTCAGATACCAAACCAAAGACCCAGAGAGCTCAGAGAACATCAAGTAGGATAAATGGCAAAAAAAGTCCCTGTACATAGGGATAATATTTTCAAATGACAGAAAATTGAAGATAAAGAAACAAAAAAATCCTGAGGAAGCTCCTCCTATAGAGGAGCAAAGATAAGAATTATATCTGGCTTTTCCTCAGAAACCATACAAATAAGAAGAGAGTGGAATGAAATATTTAAGGTATTGAGAGAAAAAAGCCACGAGCCTAGAATAATGTACTGTGTAAAAATTATACTTTAAAAGTAAAGGAGAAATATTCATGTCAATGTATGGCAAAAGCCACTACAATATTGTAAAGTAATTAGCCTCAAACTAATAAATGAAAAAAAAAAAGTAAAGGAGAAATAAAGATCATCAGAGAAAAACATAATTTTTTGCCAGTGGATAATTTTTGCAAGAAGTGTTAAAAGAGGTTCTTTAGAGGCTAGGAAGGTGCTATAGATGAGAAATCCAGAAGAAAAAGCATTGCAGAAGAAATGAATGAAGATAAAATAAAACTTTTATTTTTCTTGTGCTTAATTGCTCTAACAGATAACAGTTTAAAATAATAGCAACACTGTTTGACTATGTTTGCTTATGTGTGTATATGTGTATATACACATGTATACTTATTCACACATGTCCTTATATATAAGTGAAATGAATGACAGTGATGATACAAGGGATGGGAGGAAGCAATTAGAATTATTTTGTTATTATAAGGTACTGACACTAACTAACCATGGTTCTACTACTCAGCTATTGTTTTTGAGTTTTAAAATTGCCTACTTTGTTTGTCATATGTTTGCCAGCTAATTAGATTTATAAACACCTTGAGGACAGAAGCTGTATATTTTAACTTTGTTTTGTATAATTGTGGTTATGTGGGCACCTGAAAAATAGAAAATATTCATGGTCTATTTTAAGCTTACAAATGTAGGAAGTATGAGCAGATCTTTACATAATGTAAAGGAACACACTACTCATTAAGGAATTACCAAAGCTTTTGAACTAAGAAGAAAGTGTAGAGGAAAGAAAATGGGCTTCGAAAGACTAGGATACAGTGGGATTAAATACCAGCTTCATCATTCACTAGATGTGTATCTATGGGTAAAATGTTAAAGTTGAGATAATTGTAGATTTATATGATTTGGATGATTAAAATATGTATATAAAATGCTAAACCAAGTGCAACAGTCATTTTACAAGTAATGCTTTTTGTTGTTATTATAGTTTAAATGTCTAAGTGAATTACAATCTCTTTACATTGTATAATTTAAGTAATACATATTTTTAGGCTTCTTGAATTTTGGGGAATTTTATGATAAATTTGGCATATTGATATCCTGGAAATCTGTGGCATTGCTTTGACCATAGTAGTGTGTTCTACAATTTTTTACAATTTATTTTTTAAATTTACATACAACAAAGGTCATTCTTTGTGATATATAGGATCTTGCCAGATGCAGGACAGTATAGCGATCATAAAATCATAATGTAGAGCGGTTCCATCACTCCTCAAAATTCTTTCATGTGGTTGTTTCCTTGGTTATGATTATCAACAAGGCTGTTTAAGCATTTGCTTACAGTTGTGTAGGTAAGTTTTAATTTGTTGTGGGTAAATACTACTAAGAATGAGATTGATGATTTATATATGAGAAAGATATATTTAGCTTTGTAAAAAATTTCCAAACTATTTTTTAAAGTGCCTGTACCAGTTTGCATTCCTATCAACACTGAGTATTCCAGTTGCTCTGCATCCTCAGCATTAAGAATTTTAGTATTTTAGGCATTCTGAACAGGTGTATAGTGGTATCTCATTATGGTTTTTAATTTGCATTTCCCTGATGACTAATGTTGTTGAGCACCTTTTTGTGTGATTATATTTCATTTGACCTTAGTATTTAGCTTAATATATTAGATATCTTTCCAGATAGTGTTGTGACCTTGTTATTATTTTCTTTCTTCTTCCCTTCCTCTCTTTTTTACAACCTTTTGTTTGGTGAAATGTAATGCAAATATACAGAAGTGCACAGAATCAAACCATATAGCTTAGTGAATTGTCACAAAGTGAATACCTGTGTAACCATCACATAGCTAAAAGAAAAAAATATTCTCAATGCTCTCGAAGTCCCCCTCATGACTTCTTACATCTAGCCTGCATCCCACTCTTTTTCCCCAAAATAGGCACTCTTGTCTTCTATGGCAGTCCCTATCTAGCTCTTTTAAATAACTTTAACATCTAAGCATGTATGCCTTATCCTGATTAATGTTTTGCCTGTCCATCTTATATTTGTGAGATTCACCCATGTTTCTGCATATAGATGTAGGTTTCCCGCCACCCCCCCCCCCCCCAACTTTTCATTGCTGGGTAATGTTCCATAGGAGGACTATACTATATCCATTCTACTGTTGATGGATCTTTAGGTTGTTTTGAGTTTCAGTATTATATATTATGCTAACATTTTTATATATATTTTCTGGTGCACATGTGCAGACATTTCTTGGTGGCTATTCACCTAAGAGTAGAATTACTTGGTTATGGTGATTATGTATGTTAATTTTAGGAGATACTGCCAAAACATTTTCCAAAGTGGCTTTTACCAATTGTACTTCTACCAACACTTGTGCCTTTCTGTTTTTTCCACTGTAACCATTCTGGTGAGTATTTATTACTGCTTTGTAATTTTATCTATACTTTATTTCACTGATCACTAATGAGATTGAGCATTGACTATCCTATTTTGCGAAATACTTATTCACGTTTCTTGCTCATATGTCTAAGTTCTTTTTATGTTGTGGATCTGTTAGTCATGTATTTTAAATAACTTTTGTCACTTTGTATTGTCTTTCCACTCTTTTAAGGGTTTGTTTTGAACTCTATTGTTTAATTTTGTATTATCCATCTGAAATTGGTTTTTTTCTTTTTTTTGTATGGTGGGAGGGAGGTGATCCAATTACTTTAATGCTTTTTGAGATTAAAATAACTTATGTGATGGAATACTTATTGCTCCTGTTTATTATTTAGCAAAATTTGGCATTTGGTTCAAGGGTATGGTGAAAATTTAAAATGACAGTTTTTATGTGGATTGATTATATTACTGAATGTGGAGATTGATATGTAATATAGATGAAAATCTAAATGTTTATGAAGTTAAGAGTTTGCACTGTTTGGTAGAATCATTTCTAAAATGCAGGGTGAAAGTAATATTTATTGAGCACCTGTATCCCAGGGATTGATTTCATTGAACAGACGTTGGCAAGGATCCCAACATTGCTTAAGACTTTGTGACTTGTGATAGTTTTCTTTTAATAAAAGGTAGCATGTTTTTGTTTTTATATCTCCATGAGATAGATGATACTTGTTTTTGCAGATCTGCAAACTGAGTCTCAGAGAGGTTGGATCACCTGTAAAAGATGGCACTGAAACTCCTTCTGTTTCTACCTTGTTTAATTAATGAAAATGCTCAAAATACAAAACATAAATTCTTTCTCATTTGAGGATAGCTAGGATTTCAACTATTGCTTCTAGTAGCGGACTGATTGTGTGGAGGGCAACCTAAGGGATGGGAGCCAGAGCGATGACCTTTTCTTTTTCTGAGCTGCTGTACTTAAAGAAAAGTCAAACACAGTACAGCAGACGAAGTCAGATTTGCTGAACTTGGAGAGCGTCCAAGGAAGATGTATAAATGTGATTAAGGTTTTTGGAAATAAAGCCTTTGCCATGTGACCGAGAAGACAGGATTTATTTATTTACTAAACCTAGAGAAATATGAAGGGTTAAAAATTGGCATAAAATAATTAGTATGAAATGAGGATTTAATTATTATGTATTGAAATATGTAGAGTTGAGGTTGAATATGTTTTGGTAAGGAGTGTACACAGAGTGGTTGAATTTTTTGAATTTTATTTCCTAGAATTTAAATTCTCAGTGAGTGGAAAATGTTGGGGTAGAGTATTAGAAGAATTATTTACATATAATTTGTAACTTGAATATCTAAGAGAGTTCCACTTAATCACTGTTTTACATATGAATAGGAGAAACTTTAATTTGTATATATTTTGTCTTCTCTGTGGAGATAGTTCTTTGCACTCCTGAAGTAGGAATTGTAACTTTCTCAGTCCTTTGCTAGTTATTTTAAGCTAATTGGTTCAAATTCCAACAATATAATTTTAGTACCTCTGTTTCTTTTTTATTCTACAAATAATTGTAACTATATTTTCCCCTAAAGAGTAGATGTGGTTACCATTATTACATCATTCCTGTTTGAGGCAATGAAGAGATCTCAAAGTAATAGTTTTTCCTTCCCATTTATTACCAGCTTGTATCATTAAATATCCATACAGCATATCTACAGATTTAAGTACTAAGTCTCAGTCTTTTGGAAGCGAAGAAAGACACCTCTGTCATGTTGTAAATTTAGAAACCAGAATCTAAGGCTGGGAATCTGGCTTTTCTTTAGACATGATGGTGTTCTGCAGTTTGCTACACTTTTGCATACAAATGGGAAACAAACTGAGTCACAAGGACAACCTAAGAATTGTTTTTAAGTATAGCTTTTGCTCCTTTGTTATTAATTGGTGGGGGGCAATATAGAGGAGCATGATTTGTTGTCAGAGTTAAAGGCAGTTTGAGTATTTTAACCTTGATATTTAAAATTTTTATTTTATATTATTTGTGGGTAAGCCAGAAGGGAGCTCATTTGTGATATAAATTCGCTATTCTGATTTCAACAAATAGAATTAGTTGTTTTCATCACAGATTGCTTATTATTTGAACTCATTTAAAGATTGAACTCATTGTTAACATTTGTTATAGAAAATTGATATCCAGTTGTATCAGAAATAAAATAAAAATTTTGCTGAGTAGTCAGTTATGTTCTAGCTGCAATTGTGCTGGATAGC
Source organism: Cervus elaphus (assembly GCF_910594005.1). Classification (NCBI taxonomy): domain Eukaryota; kingdom Metazoa; phylum Chordata; class Mammalia; order Artiodactyla; family Cervidae; genus Cervus; species Cervus elaphus. Next base: position 29,170,817 of record NC_057826.1, on the reverse strand, counting down.
TTAAACACATTACCAGCTTCCTTGAAAAACAAAAAATAAAATGACTAAATAGTACTAAATCTATTCTTAACATATAATTTCCACTTTTCTGGCAAATCAAAGTGTAGAAACCAAAGAAGTCATGTGAAAATGCAAGTAATATTAGAGTTAATGATTTTGTCTATAAATGTGTTTTGAAATGTAAGCCAAATTAACATTAAAAATAATCTTAGCAATTCTTATGCATTTATGAAACTCATAGATAATTGATTATGTCTTATAATTAGATATGAGGTGATTACTTTCTCTTAGCATTTAAATGTCTCCAGGTATTTTGTGTTATTTCAATAAAATTGTGGTGTGTTCTAATTTTAATTATAGAAATCTGTGAAGAGTTATATGTTAAATAGAAGTTTGGTTAATACAATCATTTTAAAGGAAATGTAGATTCTTACAACTTAAGATAATACTATAGTGAGTCCCTTAAAGTGACCTAATTAAATATTTTTATAAAATGAATATAAATATTTTTATAAAATGAAAATTATAAATTTGAATTTTATTATTTTAGAATTATTTTAAAAGGTTTGTTCTGATATTATTATAAAGGGCTTGAATTGTGACTTCTCTACTATATACATATTAACTGTATGACCTTGGACAGATCTCTTAACCTCTGTAAGCATTAATTTATTCACTTCTTAAGAACTTAGTTTTAATGTCCTTGTCTGATAATTCCATCCTGTCATTTCTCTATCTGCTTCTGTTGACAGTTTTTTCCCCTCTTGGTATGGGTTATATATTTCTGCCTTGTTTTTGAATACCTGGTAATTTATGACATTTCATTAAATATTTTCAGACTTTGGGGGTGTAGTTAAGTTACCTGTAATCTGTTAGATCTTTGCATGAATTTCTTTTAAGCATTGCTAGGGTCTATCAGAAGAGATTTAAATGTTAGACTAATTTAGCTCTACTCTGAAGTTGTACCGTTTTGAGGGCTCTATATGTGATGTTCCATGTATTGAGAGGCTTTTTCCCTTGTTTATTGAGACTTCAAACTGTTCTGGTCATATGAGTTTTGGGAATTCTTTTGAGCTATTTCTTTCCAGTTATTTTATTTGTTGTAGTTCAGTTGCTAAGTTGTATCCAACTCTTTGTGACCCCATGGACTGCAGAACGCCAAGCTTCCCTGTCCCTCACTATCTCCTGGAGTTTGCTCCAAATCATGTCCATTGAGTCAGTGATGCTATCCAACCATCTCATCCTGTGTTGTCCCCGTCTCTTCCTGTCCTCAACCTTTCCTAGCATCGGAGTCTTTTCCAGTGAGCTGACTCTTCGCATCAGGTGGCCAAAGTATTGGAGCTTCAGCTTGAGTAATCACACTCATGTGCACATCACCCAGGCATAAGTTAAGGACATCATTCTGTAGATCTCTAGAGCAGAGGTGGGCAGATTTACAGCTCACAGGCCAAGTTCCACCTACCACCTGTTACCGTAACTAAAGTTATATTGGAACATAGCCATACTCATTCATTTATGTATTGTCTTTGTCTGCTTTCATGTTTTAATGGCAGAGTTAAGTAGCCTGCAAAACCTAAAAAATTTATCTACCCTTTACGGAAAATGTTTGCAACTCCTGCTTTAGAGTTTTCTCTCTGTGTGCAGCATTTTCTTTTCTGGTAATCTAACCTTTACATTATAGCTACCTTGACAGCCCTGAATGTGCCGCCAGTTTCCTTGACTCACAAGCTTTGTTTGAGTTCCCCTTCCACACATCATGGCCTGGAAATTGCCTCTGTGTAGTACACCAGAGCAATACAGATACCTCTTCATTTCCTTTTCCTTGGAGATCAGGATCCTGTACTGACTGATACTCAGTTTCTAATTTCTGAAAACCATTGATTCTTATAATTTCTTGTTTTTTAGTTGCTTAATGTGGGGAATGGTCTTTCTAGTCCTCTTACAGTAAAATGGTCATATGCTGAAGTAGCAGCATAATATTTTGAGATTTATTCATGTTATTTTGTATATCAGAAATTCGTTTTTTTGCTATATAGTATTCTGTTCATTTGAATATACCAGTTTTATGGTTCTGTTGTTGACAACTACCTGAGCTTTTTGTAGTTTTTGACTGTTTAAAGCTTCTATGAACTTTCTTATATGTTATTTTTGTAAAAATGTTTTATTAATTTTTTTACTTTTTAAAATTTGACTATTTTAGAGTATAATTCATTTACAGTGCTGTGTTAGTTTCAGGTATACGGCTGAATTATTCAGGTATATGTATACATATATCCATATATATGTGTATATATATATATCTATCCAAAGATATATACATATATCTTTCTCAGATTCTTATCCCATATAACTTATTACAGAATACTGAGTAGAGTTCCCTGTGCTATATAGTAGGTCCTTGTTGATTATCTATTTTATATATATCTATCCATATATGAAATAGTAATGTGTATATGTTAATCCCAAACTCCTAATTTATCCCCCCCTTCCCCTTGGGTAACTGTAAGTTTGTTTTCAAAGTCTGTGAATCTATTTGTTTTGTAAATGTTTGCTTCTATCGTTTTTTTTTTTAGAGTCCATGTATGAATGACATCATATGATATTTGTCTTTCTCTGTCTGGCTTACTTTGGCTTCTCAGGTGGCTCAGTGGTAAAGAATCCACCCATCAGTGCAGGAGATGTGGGTTCAATCCCTGAGTTGGGAAGATCCCCTGAAGTAGGAAATGGCAACCCACTCCAGTATTCCATGGGAGACCATATCCTCTGTCCATGGGAGAATCCTGGTGGCTACAGTCCACAGGGTCACAAAGAGTCTAAAACAACTGAATGACTGAGCGAGCATGCACGCACACATGCTGCAAATGGCATTATTTCACTCATTTGTATGGTTATTATTCCATTGTGTAAATATATCACATCTTCTTTATCCATTCCTCTGTTGATGGGCATTAAGGTTGCTTCTATAACGTACCTATTGTAAATAGTGCTGCAGTGAACACGGGGTGCAGGTATCTCTTCAAATTATAGTATTTTCCGGATATATGCCCAGAAATGGCATTATTGGATCTTCTGGTAGTTTTAGTTTTTTAAGAAACTTTCATATTATTCTCCACAATGGTTGTACTATTTTGTCATTGTTGTTCAGTCACTAAGTTGTGTTTGACTCTCTGCGACCCAATGGATTGCAGCACGCCAGGCTCAGCTTGCTTAATTAATGTCCATTGAGTCGGTGATGCTACCTAACTATCTCAACTTCTGCTGCCCCCTTCTCCTTTTGCCTTCAATCTTTCCCAGCATCAGAGTCTTTTCTAATGAGTCAGTGCTTTGCATTAGGTGGCCAAAGTATTGGAACTTCAGCATCAGTCCTTCCAGTGAATATTCCGGGTTGATTTTCTCTGGGATTGACTGGTTTCATCTCCTTGCAGTCCAAGGGACTCTCAACAGTGTTCTCCAGCACCACAATTTAAAAGCATCAATTCTTCAATGTTCAGCCTTCTTACAGTCCAGCTCTCACATCTGTACATGACTGCTGGAAAAACCATAGCTTTGACCAATTCACTTTCCGACCAATTCACTTTCCGACCAATTCACTTTCCAACCAATACTGTGGCAGGGGTCCCTTTTCTCCACACCCTCTCCAGTATTTATTATTCTTGGCCTTTTGGTGATGGCCATTCTGACCGGCCATTCATGTGCCTCTTGGCCATCTGTATGTTTTCTTTGGAGAAATGTCTAGTTAGATCTTTTGCCTATTTTTTGATTGGGTTGTTTTATTGATGTTGAGCTGCATGGGCCCTTTGTTTATTTTGGAGATTTAATTCCTTGTTTGGTCACTTCATTCGCGAATACTATCTCCCATTCTGTGGGTTGTCTTTTCATTTTGTTTATGGTTTCATTTGCTGTGCAAAGGACTACCTTTGTGGCTCATCTGGTAAAGAATCCACCTGCAATGTGGGAGACCTGGGTTCGATCCCTGGGTTGGGAAGATCTCCTGGAGAAGGGAAAGGCTACCCACTCCAATATTCCGGCCTAGAGAATTCTGGCCCAGAGAATTCCGTGGACTGTATAGTCCATGGGGTTGTAAAGAGTCGGACACAACTGAGCAACTTTCACTTGCTGTGCAAAAGCTTTAAATTTAATTAGGTCCCATTGGTTTATTTTTGTTTTTATTTTCATTACTCTAGGAGGTAGGTGCTGAGATTTATGTCAAAGAGTGTTCTGTCTATGTTTTCCTCTAAGTTTTATAGTATCTGGTCTTATATTTAGACCTTTAATCCATTTTGAGTTTGTTTTTGTATGTGGTGTTAGAGAATGGTCTACATTCTTTTACTTGTAGTTGTTCAGTTTTCCCAGCACCTCTTATTGAAGAGACTGTTTTCTCCATTGTATATTCTTGCTTCCTTTGTTGTAGATTAATTGACCATAGGTGTGTGGGTTTATATCTGGGCTTTCCATCTTTTCTACTGATGATGTAAACACATGTTTTAAAGTCTTAGTTCAGAATACGAGTGAAATTTTTTATTTATGGTATATGTATTTAAATTTTAGAAGAAAATACTGATCATTTTTTTCTGTAACAGCTGCACAGCTTTATACTCACACCAGTAGTATGAGAGTTTTGATTACGCCACTTTTTGTCATTACTTAATTTTGTCAGCATTTTGAATTTAACTCTTTTGGTGGGTGTTTAATGGTATGTTATTGTGATCTTAATCTTAATTTGTATTTCCTTGAGAATTAAAATGTTGCATACAAGTCTTTTGTCAGATAATCTGTTTTACAAATAATGTATCTGAGTCTGTAGCTTACTTTTTCATTTTCTTTAAAAAAAAAAAAAAAAAAAATTTTTTTTTTTTTTGGGTCATGCGTTTTGTGGGATCTTAGTTCCTTGACCAGGAATTGAACCTGGGCCATTGGCAAGGCCCAAATTCTCTGGACTGCCAGAGAATTCTCTACTTTTTTGTTTTCTTAATGGTATGTTTTGATGATCCAATGTTTTGATTTAGATTAAGGCTCATTTATGGATTTTTTTCTTTTAAGGTTATTACCCTTCTATTTTCTGTAAGTATAGAAGTGAAGTGAAGTCGCTCAGTCGTGTCGCCTCTTTGCAACCCCATGGACTGTAGCCTACCAGGCTCCTCAGTCCATGGGATTTTCTAGGCAAGAGTACTGGAGTGGGTTGCCATTTCCTTCTCCAGGGGATCTTCCCGACCCAGGGATTGAACCCAGGTCTCCCGCATTGTAGGCAGACGCTTTACTGTCTGAGCTACAGGGAAGCTGTAATCAACCTTTAAATTTCCTAAAGTCAAAAAATACTCTTGTGTTTGTAAGCTTTATGGTTTTTTATTTTATAGGTAGATTCTTGATTCATCTTAGATTAAGTTTTATGTATGATGTAAAGTACATATGGGGTCCAGTTTTTGCATATGACCATACAGTTTTTCCAGTACTATTTGTTGAAAATACTTTCTTTTCTCCATTGGGTTGCTTGTGCACATTTGGTGCCTTTATTTAAACTTACTTGATTGTATGTTACTTCTATTCTCTCTATTCAGTTCCAGTAACTCAGTAACAAGTCTTGATTTGTTACTCAGTCGCTCAGTTGTGTCCGACTTTTTGCACCCCTGTGGACTGAAGCACGCCAGGTTTCCCTGTCCTTCACCATCTTCCAGAACTTGCTTAAACTCATGTCCATTGAGTCAGTGATGCCATCCAACCATTTTGTCCTCTGTAATCCCCTTCTCCTCCTGCCTTCAGTCTTTCCCAGCAACAGGGTCTTTTCCAGTGAATTGGCTCTTCGCATCAGGCAGTCAGAATATTGGAACTTAAGCGTCAGTCCTTCCAATGAATATTCCAATGACTATTCAGTCCTTCTAATGACTTTCCATTAGGATTGACTGGCTTGGTCTCCTTGCAGTCCAAGGGACTCTTCAAGAGTCTTCTCCAACACCACAGTTCAAAAACACCAATTCTTTGATGCTCAGCCTTCTTTATGGTCCAGCTCTCACATGTGTATATGACTACTGGAAAAACCATAGCTCTGACTAGATGGACCTTTGTGGGCAAAGTAATGTCTCTGCTTTCTAATATGCTGTCTAGTTGGTCATAGCTTTTTTTCCAAGGAGCAAGCGTCTTTTAATTTCATGACTGTAGTCATCGTCTGCAGTGAGTTTAGAGCCCAAGAAAATAAAGTCTGTCACTGTTTTCATTGTTTCTCCATCTGTTTGTCATGAAGTGATGGGACCGGATTCCATGATCTTCTTTTTTTGAATGTTGAGTTTTAAGTCAACTTTTTCACTCTCCTCTTTCACTTTCATCATGAGGCTCTTTGATTCCTTTTCACTTTCTGTCATGACAGTGGTGTCATCTGCATATCTGAGGTTATTGATACTTGCCCCGGTAATCTTGATTCCAGTTTGAGCTTCACCCAGCCCAGCATTTCACATGATGTACTCTCTGCATAGAAGCTAAATAAGCAGGGTGACAATATATAGCCCTGTACTCCTTTCCTAATTTGGAACCAGTCCATTGTTCCATGTCCAGTTCTAGCTGTTGCTTCTTGACCTGCATACAGATTTCGCAGGAGGCAGGTAAGATGGTCTCGTATTCCCCTGTCTTGAAGAATTTTCCACAGCTTGTTGTGGTCCACACAGTCAAAGGCTTTGGCATAGTCAATTAAGCAGAAGTAGATATTTTTCTGGAACTCTCTTGCTTTTTCTGTGATCCATCATATGTTGGCAATTTGATCTCTGGTTCCTCTGTTTTCTAAATCCAGCCTGAACATCTGGAAGTTCACGGTTCATGTATCATTGAAGCCTGGCTTGGAGAATTTTGAGCATTACTTTGCTAGCATGTGAGATGAGTGCAATTGTATGGTAGTTTGAACATTCTTTGGCATTGCCTTTCTTTGGGATTGGGATATAAACTGGCCTTTTGCAGTCCTGTGGCCACTGCTGAGTTTTCCAAATTTGCTGGTATATTGAATGCAACACTTTCACAGCATCATCTTTTAGGATTTGAAATAGCTCACCTGGAATTCCATCACCTCCACTAGCTTTGTTCATAGTGATGCTTCCTAAAGCCCCTAAGGCTTCCTAAGACTTCACATTCCAGGATATCTGGCTCTAGGTGAGTGATCACACCATTGTGGTTATCTGGGTGATAAAGGTCTTTTTTGTATAGTTCTTCTGTGTATTCTTGCCACCTCTTCTTAATATCTTCTGCTACTGTTAAGTCCATACCGTTTTTGTCCTTTATTGTGCCCATCTTTGCATGAAATGTTCCCTTGGTATCTCTAATTTTCTTGAAGAGATCTCTAGTATTTCCCATTGTATTGTTTTCCTCTTATTTCTTTGAATTGAAATAAATTTATTCCAGTTTACTGATAAATAAACTTATTTGATAAATACGTAAATTTATAAATAAATAGATTTATTTCTTTGCATTGATATAAATTTATTTATTTGATAAATAAATTTATTTGATAATTATTTTATAAATAAATAAATTGATAAATAAAATAAATTTATTTCTTTTCATTGAAATAAATTATCCTCTATTTCTTTGCATTGAAATATTTCAAGGAAATAGTTACTTAAAATTTCATTTTTCTTGTGCTTACTCCAAGTGTGAACTTTTTATATCTTGTGCTCTGGCTCATTCTACTTATTATTTTTATTTATTTTATTTATTTATTTACTTATTTTTAGAAGAATCAGGTTTTATTTAATGATGTGAACATTAAGAATTTGCCTGCTTGGTTGAAATATTCACAAAGGACTTGATCATTCATACCCATACATTCAAAAATATGGAACACTTCACGAATTTGCATATCATTCTCGCACAGGAGCCATGCTAATCTTCTCTGTATCGTTCCAATTTTAGTATATGTGCTGCTGAAGCAAGCACTACTTATTATTTTTAGTAGTTGCTTTTAGGGTTTTTTTTTGGGGGGGTATTCATGCCATGTACATGTGGAGACAGTTTTACTTCTTCCTTTCTGCCTTTTTTTCCTTTGTCTTGCCGTATTGCAGTGCCTTATTCTCTACTGAAAGGGAAAATCATTTAGTCTTTGAACATTATATATCATATTAGTTGTAGAATTTTCATGGATGCCTTCAATAAGAGTGAGGAAAGTTCATCTTATTTTTTGTGTACAGTAATTTTAGAAAATTTTTGAGTGGATATTGATGTTTTTCAGATGCTTTTTTACTATGTTGAATATGATTTTTCTTCATTACAGTACATTATATTGTTAATGTTTAGTTAAATTTTCAAATGTTAAATTAGCTTTATGTTACTGTGATATATTCTGCATCATTCTCCATAGTTGTGATACATGTACATTTAATTTGCTAATACTTTTATTAAGAATTTTTTATGTCTGCATTTATAGGGAGTATTGGTCCACAGTGTTCTTTGCCTTTAGATGTCTTTGTCTGTGGTATCAGGGTAATACTGGTAACATTTTTACCAGTAATGCCTGGAACAGTTTTGTCAGCCCACTTGGTCTTATTTGAAAGTGGGGTCTCCTCCCATGTACTTGAAAGAGTTTGTAATAAGGTGGTGTTGTTTCTTCCAAAAATGTTTATAGAGTTCACTAGCGAAACCAATCTGGTACTCTAATTTTGTTTGCATGTAGGTTTTTGGTCAACTAAATTTATATAAATAGATGTATGCTATTAGATGTTCTTTTTTTTAAGTTGTTGTTTTCAAGAAATTTGAGCATTTCATATTTGTTGGCATAAAGATGTTTGTAATATTTCCTCAAAATTCTTTCGATACATGTAAGTGTTAGAGTAATATTTCTTTTAAAATTTCCAGTATTCTCTTTTATTTTGATAGGTCTAACAAGAAACTGTTGATTTATTCAATGAATCAGTTTTTTTCTGGAACAGGATTATCGAAGAATAATTTCATACATTAAAATCCACTTGTATTAAGTTTATAATTTAATGATTTTTAGTGATATTTAAGAGATACACAACCATAATACAGTTTTAGAATACAGTTAATTCCCTACATAGGAACCTTCAAGTTGAGAGCTTTCAAATGTGAACGTGCATTCCATTGGTGTCAGGTGAGAGTGAAATTGTAGCTTGCCTCTGTCTCCTGTCGCTAGTGATCCTGCAGCTCTCACATCTTCTACCCCCATCTCTCCTCCAGCCAGTGACTCTGCTTGCCTTGTTCACTCGATGCTAGCTAGCCCTTGTATGCCGCCTGTTGTACTGTACTAGTGTACTTTTCGAAGTAGTGTATTGTAAGATTAAAAATGTTTTATTTCTTGTGTTTGTTTTTTATGTATTATGTATGTGAAAATTATGATAAACCCATTACAGTACAGTACTATATGGCTGATTGTGTAAGTTGTGTACCTAGGCTAACTTTGTTCTCAGAATAGAACTCATTCATATGTAGGGGACTACTGTACTTCATCACCCCAGAAATATTCCTGTGACAGTTTGCAGTTAGTTCTTCTTCCTACTCTAAGACCATTTCTCTGCTTTCTGTCTTTATAGAGTTGTCTTTGATTTTTTGGCACATTTTTCTGTACAAGGAATTGTATAATATGTAGTCTTTTAATCTAACATCCTTAACAGAATACTTTTAATGCTGCATTCATGTTACAACATGACTGCCTGGTTTTGGTGTCAGGGAATATTGGCTTCATAGAACAAGTTGGAAAATACTTCCTACTTTTTTGTTTTCTTGAGGAATTTGTAATGAATTGGTAGTATTCCTTCTTTAAAATTTGATAGATTTCACCAGTGAGACTGTCTGGCTTTGGTTTTTCTTAAATGGGAAGGTTTTCGAGTACTTTTAAATTTCCTTACTTTGTATGGTCTGTTTAGACATTTTCATTTTCTTTTGTTTTTCCTTCCCCTCTCTCTCCTCTTCTTTCCCTCTCATTTCCTCTGTCACTGTCTCCCTGTTAGTAATTTGAGTCTTCCTTGGGATTGATTGACTTCATCTAAGTTGAAATTCTGTAGGGTCAGGTGGGATGTCACTTCTTTCATTTCCTACTTGGATAGTTTGTGTCTTTTTTACTCTTGGTCAGTCAAGCTATCACTGTGGCAGTTTTGTTGATCTTTTCTAAGAATCATCCTGGCTTTATTAATTTTTTCCCTGTTGTTTCTGATTTCTGTTTTATTGATTTTTAGTCTAATATTTATTATATCCTTTCTCCTTACTTTGCTCTTCTTTTCCCCATTTCTTAAGAGGGAAGCTTAAGTTATTGCTTTGAGATCTTTCTTCTTTCCTAGAATGGAATTTAAAGCTATAAATCCCTGTCTGCACTGCTTTAGTTGCCCTAATAATTTGTGTTTTAATTTTTATACAGTTGAAAATATTTTCTTATTTTTCTTGTTATTTCTTCTTTGACCATCAGTTATTTAGCAGTGTGTTGTTTAATTTCCAAATATTTGTAAATTTCCTAAATTATTTTTTCTTGTTGATTTCCAGTTTAAGTCTTTTGTCGTTAGAGAACTATGTTGTATGAGTCTAATCCTGTTAAACTTATTGGTACTTACTTTATGGCCCAATATATTTTCTATTGTGGAAAATTTTTTATGTGCACTTCAAACTAATATGTATTTTACTGTTGTTTGGGTGGAGTGCTGGATGTTGCATCATGTTGATTGATTAATGATATTGTTTAAATATTCTGTATCCTCACTGGTTTTTTGTCAGGATTGTCAGTTACTGAGATTGGAATAGTGAAATTTTTACTGTTGAATTGTCTAGTTTGTCTTCAGTTACGTAAGTTTTTTTCTTTAAGACTACTCTGTGGCTCTCTGATGGTTTTTATTTACACAGTTTATCTTGTTCTGCATTTTTGTTTTCAGTCTATTCTGTGTGTGTGATCCTGATGTGTCTTTTATAGACATTGTATAGTTGGATTTTGTTTTTCCAGTCTGACAATCTTTGCCATTTGATTGGTGTATTTACCCACTTACAGTTAATGTAATTATAGATATGATTTACATTAGCCATTTTTATATTTGTTTTCTATATGTCACATGTCCATTTTGTTCATTTTTTATTGCTTTGTTTTGTGTTTCAATATTAAAATTTTTTTTTGCTGTATTTTGCTGAGTTATTTTTTAAAGTTACAGTATGCATCTTAACTTATTGCATACTACTTCATGTTAATACTAATTCAATACCACTAATATAGAATCTTTGATCCAGATTAACTCCATTTATTTTTACTCTTGTGTGCTATTATTGTCATGTATCTTTTATGTGTTAAAAGCCAAATTACACTGTTTTACCATTTTTTAAGTTATTTTAAAAACAAGGGGAGATAAAGGGGAGAAAAGTTTTTTTTCATGTCTTTTAATCTTACCCATATAATTACCCCTTTAATGTTCTTTATTTCTTTGTGACAATTTAGTTACTACCTGCTTTTATTTCATTTTAGCCTGAAACACTTCTTTAGTACTATTATTATTTTTTGTGGTGCATGTGTGCTCTCAACAAATTACTCAGTCTTTGTTTATCTTGAAATGTCTTTATTTTGCCTCTGTTTTGTTGGACAAAGAATTCTTAGTTGACAGTATTTTTCTTTCAGGATTTTTAATATATCATCCTACCACATTCAGACTTCTTTGGTTTCTGATTAGAAGTCATTTGATCTTATTGGAGTCCCCTTATATGTCAATAGTCATTTTTTCATTTACTGCTTTCAAAATGTTCTCTTTGTCTTTCTACACTTTTAGAGCCCAGTAGGGCTTCAGCTTCCCTGATTTTGTCACCTCTTTGGGCTTTAGTATAAAGAGGTAAGTTTTAAAGGAAGATTATACATGTTTTTACTCTGTTTTAAAAATATTTATAATCACAACTTATTTCTTTATATATTTGCCTTTTTCCTCACATTTTCATAGCCATGGAATTCAACAATACCTGTTTGTGGAGGGGCTACTTAAGCATCTTTGCTAGTGAGAAATGGTAATAGTGTTTTAGTTTTTTGTTTTACTTCATGTTGTGCTTTTAAATTTTTCTGCTGCCTCATCAGATTTTATGTACATACACCCATATATATCTATTTTCTATATATTTGTTAGATAAAAACACATGTAAAATTAAGGCTTATAGTAATAAAAGGTATTAACTTTTTTTAAGAAACACAGGATCTTACTATATTTTCCCTTTGGTGAATATTGAATGATAATCTTGAAGACTAGGTGAAAGATACCATAGTATATTTAGTATTTTCATTGAGGTGTGTATTAACTTATTTAGGAGTTTATGTCCATAGATATTTAACTGTAGACTATGTCATTGTCAAGTAATATCTGGGACTAAAGTCCCCAACACGCTATCTAATTTTGCTGCCTTATTCTTTAGAAGTGCTACTATGAGCAATAGGCAGGCAACAGAAAGAAAGAAGGTGAGTGAAACCAAAGGGGGAAAAAAGGACTAAAACAGATGGTAGGGTAATAAAAATAATAAAATATTTCTTAAGCATTGTTTGTTTTGGATAGTTTTCTTGTTAAGCACATGGAAATACTTTGCAAGTTTGAGAATTACTTAGTTTCCACATGCTGTTTTTGAGAAATAGCAAGTCATTCATATAATATAAACACAATTATAGATAATTTTGCTGGAATTTTATTTAGGGCTTACTTTTTCATAAGATAGATAACAGTGCCTTCTTTCAGATCATATTTTGACTTTACATTTGAGGGATCATACGTTTAAATTGAAAAGTGCTAATTCAAATAAGTGACAAACATTCCTTCAAAGCTTCCTATTTATAGTTTTACTGATTATATTCTGCTGTAAAAATGAATGTTATTTAATGTATATGAATTTTTTAGAATACATCTAAAATTAGTATATTGAGTTGTTTGAAATGCCTGTGGTGCTAGATTTCTATATCTGTAGTCACTTTAATGAGATCTTGTAATTGGAGAGTATTTTATGCCATCGAATGTACTTACATATAAATAAGCAGCATCAGTATTATTGATCCTACCTCTTTGTCCTTTTTTACTAATATGTCTTCTATGCCTAGGAGGACAATGGAAGTCAGAATCAGAATATAAACCTTCAGATTCTTAAGATTATACCAGAGTGTTTCTTGAGTTAAACATGTGAAGTAGGAGAGAGACAGGTAAAGATGGAAATGAAAGAAGGAAAAAGTATTTGATAAAGGAAATAACATTAGACCTTGAACCAACCCATAGGATCATGGGTAGGAACTCTTACATTGCCTTTGTGTATACTAAGAGGATTATTGATAATGACATGGTTCTATAAAATAGTCTTTTTATTTTTATAGTGATGATTTAGTTTCAGAAATTAGATCCACAGTATTGATTTTTCCAATCCATCAACACGGTATATTTCTCCATCTATTTGTGTCCTCTTTGATTTCTTTCATCAGTGTTTTATAGTTTTCTATGTATAGGTCTTTTGTTTCTTTAGGTAGATATACTCCTAAGTATTTTATTTTTTTTGTTGCAATGGTGAATGGTATGCAGAGGGAGGCGGGAGGGGGGATCGGGATGGGGAACACATGTAAATCTATGGTTGATTCATGTCAATGTATGGCAAAAACCACTACAATATTGTAAAGTAATTAGGCTCCAACTAATAAAAATAAATGGGAAAAAAAAAAGAAATTAGATCCATAAATATAATCACCTATTTCTGGTGCAAGACCTCTTGTCCTTGAAATGGTAAATAATTTTGCATAGTTTTTTTTATAGCTGTCACTAGTTCTAGTAAAGCCCCACTGTGTTTTATCAAAGATTATCAAGTTATTTTCCTTGTGTTCTATATAGTAGCAACTTGTACTTTTCCCAATAGGGGCATTTGGGTTGAGAATGAAAGGTAATGGAAGGTAAATGTATCCTCCTGATATTCTATTTAATGGCACAACCAAGAGACTTTTATTTGCCTTTTTACAGAAGATAGGAAGGATAGCAGTGTGATTAGGGATAGATAAGCATTTTAGTATCAGACTGAGGAGTTTCAAATTCTGGCTGTATGAGTTAATGGTTATGGGACACGGATAAATAACCTTCTTCATTTGGAATAATATACTCCTTATTGACTGGAATATATTTTGTAATATGGTATTTGTGAGAATAAAATGAAATTAAGTGAAAGTAAGCTCAGAACAGATTCTTCGAATGATTTTCTTAGATACTGTAAATTATAAACTACTTTCCAGATTCCTAGCTAAGATAGTAGATAATATTTTTAAAAAGTAAAGAAGCTGAAAATGAGTAAAAGGAAGAGATTTAAGTGACTAACTCTAAACATAAGTCTTAGAACTGGATGTAGACTTTCCAAAAATTTTAAGCAGTCTAAACACAAAGGAAGAAGAATTTGTTCGGTTATAAATAGGTTAATAGGAAATAATGATACAGTCTATTAAAAAGTATTAAAGACTTTTTAAGTCATTAAAGAATGATTTAAAGCATAACTTTATTTTGCAGATAGTAAAAACCCTAAAAGTAACTCTATTCTTTATTGGGTTCACATTTTATGGCAATTTCTATTGAGCAGATACTGTGTGGTAGATGTATAGAAAAACAAACATTAGTCTGGCCATCACTTGGAATTATTGAAAACAGAAACCAAGAATGCAGACTAGGTTAAAGCCTTAGGTAAGCTCATAGTTAAGAAATGATCTAGTGCTTTATTGACTAAAATACTTTAGTTAAAGATGCATCCTAAGAATTTATGAATTTGTATTTGTATTACCATGGCGATTGATATCAGTGCATTGTTCTTAGCAAGAGCATATCTCTCTTCAGTAAGAGTCATGCTTCCAGGACTTCCCTGGCAGTCCAGTGCTTAAGACATTGTTCTTAGCAAGAGCATATCTCTCTTCAGTAAGAGTCATGCTTCCAGGACTTCCCTGGCAGTCCAGTGCTTAAGACTCTGTGCTTCCACTGCAGGGGGCATGGGTTCTATCCCTGGTTGGGGAACTAAGATGCTGCATAGTATGGTCAAAAAAGAAAAAAAATAAATCATATTTCCTAGAAAGTCTTATGAGATAAAGAAAATGAAGAGAAGAAAAGTTGTAGTTAAACTTTGTAAGACAAATATTATGATTTGTGCACATAGAGATACATTTTTTTGTGTCATATAGGTATCATCTCTTCTTCATTCAGTTAAGTGTATACTTTTATGCATTTATTTAGGTACTGAGGCATGGCTCTATAAACTATTCTGGTACTTCGGTTGATACGTTGTAAGGTGTTTAGTCATATATAGGGATATTGAAGAAGGGATTAAAAATCAAGTGGCCAGTAAGACTGGAGATGATGTTTAATATATTGTATACTTAGAGGATTCTCTGAGTTTCATTATTTATGGACACTCAGATTTTAGCTAGGGCTTCTGTACTCTTCCAAGTTTTCATTGTGGAATTCCTGATGTTACCATAGTTGATTCATTGTGAAAAATGTTAATGCTTTTTGAGAATCTGATTTTAATATAGGAAAACATGAAGATGAAAAATTTGGCCCAGATAATTTGTGGACACTTGCTAAAAACACAAAAACATTATGCAAGGTATAAAATGATCAATGAATATTTCTTAGCCCATATACTTAAAAGGTAACTACTGCTTTGTATTTTGTTTCAGAAAAATATGTTTTACAAATGTTCTTTTTGAAAGCAATAATAATGTAATAAAAACCAGATGTCCACTGTGTAAAATCATGCAGTGCAATTTCTTTACTTCTAACACCTTAGTGATATCAGGAAGTTCTGTGGTGAGATGTAGGTTGGTGACTAAAATCGTGGAGCGCACTGAGAATCAGTAGGTTTGAGTGGAATGTTTCTCATTAGGAACTAAGTGTTAGAGTGCTGTGGCGACATGAAACGCCTGCCAAAGATAGTAGATCTGGAGAGGAATACAGAAGGCAAAATCTGGGAAGCTGAAATTTCAGAAATTTGAAGTTTTGCCTAAGGCCAGGGTTGCACCCAGGAAAGAGAAAGCAAACTTTATTTTCTCTCATGTATTGCTTCCAGGGCTCTACTAAATTTAAGATAATGTTTTATATATTGTTAGTCTACTTTCAGGATTGTACCGTCATTCAAAACTTTTCTTTCTGTGGGAAAATGTCTTGAGCTTTTACAGACAGGCTTTTGAAAGGTTACCATTCATATGTTAATACTTGCCTGTGGTGATGGCAATGGTGCAAAATATTCCTCTTCTTTCTCTTCCTGATGAAGGTGATAATAGAGTAGCATTTTGTACATACTAGACTATCCTGTCCTTTAAATATATTTTATTTGAGTCATGAAAGTAATTTTACAGGTAAAAATGAGGCGTGTTAAAAAAATGATATGGTCGAGCTGGGATTTGACTTTTTGGACTCCAAAGCCTGTATTTTAAACATTGCATTATTTGATGAGGACACAGTATGAGGAGTTTAAAAGAGTAAGGAGTTATAGGCAGATAGTGTATTTGTTTGCATTCTTGCTAGAAAGAAGAGAGAGACAGAAGAGAAAGCTGTTGTGGTGTGAAGAACCAAAATAAATGGAGACTGGAATTGTTCTTACAGCTGCTTTAAGTTATTTGGAGGTTAACCTGGGTTAACCTGCTTAACATTACAACTATGGGTTCTTTGGATGTTATTTTTAATTATAGTTATGACTTCATCAAGAGTGGTTTTGGATATTATGGAAATCTTAAAGCACATGCATTTCAAAATGAATTAGAGGGCTTAGGTATTTAAAAAATACCACCAGTGTTGACATAGTGTTAGAACATTGTGTAAGATCAAGTCTTGAGACATTTTTTATGTATTTGTTTCATGTTTTATAGTTATTGTCATCAATTTTTATGTTTCCTCAAGTAGTATAAACATTATGAATGAAACTGGTTAGTGATTTCTAGCATACTAATTACATCTGCTTAAAGATGTAATGCTAGCAAAAACAATTAAAATTTAATATAAGTTTTTTCTGAAAGACTACATATTTACATGAAAATTTTTTTTCTGTTTTAGTGACGAAGTTTAAAAATATCCAAACTCATGAAAATCTACTTGTATTCCCCAGACAGAAGGAGAGAGTATTAGAGAGACAGATTGTTTAAAACATCTTTTCTTAGGTCTGGAGCAATATAAATATGTTGCTTAAAATGTTTAATTTAACTGAAAGAAATTTCTTATTTAACTCTTTACTTAGTTTGTCTTTACAGAATATATTTGGTATCATCTGTGAATATGTCTGTTTTGCTCACTAGGAACCCCTGATTCCTAAAAATGTAACATTAGATTTTTTCACCATTAAAAATAAACTCATGAATCAACCTTTAAAAAATAATAATTTTATCTTTTAAATTAAACTGAATTTATTCTGGTAAAATACATATGATTTACCATCTTAACCATTTTTAAGTATACAGTTCAGTAGCATTAAATACATTCATATTGTTTTGCAACCACCACTGTCAGTCTCTGTAATTTTTTTCATCTTATAAAATTGCAGTCCTATGTCCATTAAACAATGCACTCTGCCCCCCTCCCATACGTCTACAGGCATTTCCCCGATTGTTTGTACACTTAATAGTAGTGAAAAAGATCAGAAGAACTTAGAGCAAGGAAATATTCACCTGAATCAACATATTTTAGTTTCCTTTATGTTGAGCAGTTGGCTGATAAGCTAGTTTGAACCTGACTTTCAGGATAGAATACTTGAGGTTATAGTAGTTTCTTTGTTTTCTACAGGCAAGTCTTGATGATGAATCAATTAGCAAATCCTGAAGAATTAATGTAAATGGTGTGGTAATTTCTGTTGTAAGAGATACTTCTTAGAATTCATGAAATTTCTCTTCCCCCACAGTATCAGATCTGCTGTTGAAGTGAGATCTGCCTGGTAGCAGTTATGTATATCAGAGCTCAGTTCAAAATTCTTTAGAAATGGTAACTGTTTATAAAATTCTATGGGAAAGCTAATTAAAATTGAACTTTGAAGTTAAAAAGAAAACACAAAACAGTATAAAAGTAAAGGTTAATATTTTCTCTGAAATGTTTTCAAAAGACCCATAGAAGTGCTATAGAAAGATTTCTTAAACCTATTAAAAGTATAAATCCTTGAAGACAGGTGTTCATTACCTGTGTTGAACTTGCTAAAAACAGCAAGGTCTGAGTATTCAAAGTATCCTTAGGTCTGAGTGTTCAGAGTATTATTATTTTTGAATGAATGCTACGAGACTAACAACTTTTTAGAATGTATGTTTTTTGTGCTAGCTTTTTCTTAATGTAAAATGAATCTCAATATGCCATATGATTGGTGACAAATAAGAAACTCTTTATGCAATTAAGAGAAGATCTGTTTATTTAAGAGCTCTCAAAGGTTGTAAAAGATTATACTTGGCTGTATGTGAAGGATAAATGTTGTGCAATAATGCCCCTTAGTTCCCCTTTTATAATAAATCTCAGCTGTGTGTTCAGCGAAAGGGCTCTGCGCCAAAAAGAACAGGTTCAACTTGTCTGTGAGGATTTGCACCACAGTAAAGTGCACAACTGCTTTTGTAGAGGTCATTGTGGAGGTCACAGGCATGTACAGTTGAATGAAAGCAACTTTAAAAACATGTAGAACAGATAGTGTTACTTAAGATTCAAAGATCAGTGTTAACTTGAAACATTGAAAGGATGGAAAATCATAAAAAGAACCCCCACATACATTTTTCACTTTATATATATATATTTACATGTTTTCAAATGGATGTGAAACAATTTCTTTGGCATCGTGTCCCAGCATATTTTAAAAGAACTTCAGAATCAGTTTTGTAAAAATTGCCCAGACTTGGGAAGCATTAAATATTGTTATCTTTGTTAAATTTTGAGCAGTGCTTTGAACAGAGTTCACATGATAAAGGTAGGTAGGATATGATGGTGGTAGGACAAAATATTTAGGGGTGTGCGTGTGTGCAATGTGTGGTGTGTGCATTGCGTGTGGTGTATGGTATGTGGTGTGTGTGTGTGTGTGTGTTTTGAGAGCTGGGATAGGGGAGTGTGGGTAAGTTCTAATGGAAAGGCAGATGTGACCTAAAGAATGCCTCCGTGAGTCATGTATCTCTTGATAGAAAGGTTCAAAAGGAACAACAACAAAGAAGGGCTCTTTCTCCCTAAGTATCTCACAAATACTTTCATATTCTTTGTGGTACTGGAAATAACTCATAAATAACAGTTGGAGAGACTGTAAGACCCAGGACTCCAACCTACTGAAGTTTTGGGCTTAGAATAAAGAACACCAGAAAATAATATAACTAAGTAAGTAGATACAGCACTTACCTAGAATTGTAGTTTACCTAGAGTTGTATTTGGCCATATAAGGACTGTATCTTTTTCCCTTTTAAAAAAAATGATAATCAAAATGGCAGGCAGCCATTGATTTCAGTATAGAGATTAATTAATGTCTTTATGCTTCAGCTTCAGCAAATGCAGTTGATTGGCAGTAGCACCTGTTTCAGCAACTGGTAGAACGTTAGTGCTTTTATCAAGCCTGTAATTTCCAGAAGGGCTTTAAAGCTGTGTTCATTAAACTCTCCCATACTAATTGCTTTCTTTGTCTTCTAGTGCACTGGTTTACTAAATGTACTTCTCATTTATTTCTGTGTGTATTTATGTATTTATAAAAGTTATAAAATAAAGTTAGTTTTTTTAATTTTTAAAAACAAAAACAAATTGTGTGGTAGTCTGTGTACTCCTGTATTGTAGAACCATTTTTATGCTTATTGAACACATAATGTTCTCAGATGAAAAATTTATACCAAGAATGTGATTTTTTTCTGAATTGCTTATGTAGTTCATGTCATAAACATAAAGCATATCTGTCGAGTATGAAAAATGATCTGTTAAACCGTAGTAAAATGTGATTTAAGGATTTGGTTATTAAGTCAACTTTCTAGGAAAGTGGCTTAGTTTTACATTTGTAGGATTTCTTTCCAGTTGAAGTAGTCTTCCTGGTTCATATTTTAAAATCTGTTCAGTTTTCATGGATTTATAGACAAGCCATAGTTTATTTTTTTTTTTTGAGCAAGATACTGTTTTGTTTGTTTGTTTGTTTGTTTTCCTTGTTAAAAAAGAAGACTGAACTTCTAAGAGAGATTCTAAGAAAGATGAAGCACATAGCTCAGTACAGGTGAAATTTGCATCAACCTAGATGTATTGTGGCGAAGTTGAATGTGAATGTTTTCTGAAAAGAAATTGAGTTGTATGTTTTAACGAATTAGGGTAACTTTCATTTAAAAAGCACTTATATATAAACATTTTAAAACAAATGAGCATTTCCGAATTTGCGTTTAATATAAATATAAGCATGTGTTGTTCAGTGCTTGAAAGCAGAACCCCCTCTCGCGGTGCACCCTTTCTCGCTTCCCTTCACCGGTGCCCGTGTGCTGTGCCTAGTCTTTCAGTCGTGTCTGGCTCTTTGCAACCCCATGGGCGGCAGCCCGCCAGCCTCCTCTGTCCACTGGGATTCTTCAGGCAAGAATACTGGAGTGGGTTGCCATGCTGTCCTCCAGGAAATTTTCTCAACCCAGGGACCAAACCCGGGTCTCCTGCACTGCAGGCGGATTCTTTACCGTTTGAGCCACAGGGAAGTCCACTAGGGCCTAATGTCCTAAATGTTCAGATCAATCGATTTTTATACCATGGTCCTGTAGGAAAGTGCTTGGTGAATGCTGGAAATTTAGGGTTAAAACTTGGGTACGTTCCTTGGTCTTAGAGAACATTAATTTGTTTTCCTATAAAGTAAACAAAATAATACGTATCTCAACTGTATCTATAAAGGCTAGCATAGTACATGGCGTACAGTAGATGTTCAGTGAATATTTGTGTCCTTTGTGTGGGTGTTATTTGTGATTGTTGTGTGTTAAATAATCATATTCTCTATCTGCATGACTGTAGTAAAAGTTTATGTGAAATTGCAAGGGAATCAGAGAATCGTAAATATTCTATTCTACATTTAGAGTCTAGATCTAATTACGTGGTGGTTTTGTGAGTGTGGTAGTGGTGATATGTGTTTGGGGAAGGCAGGTTGGGATGGTTAGGGTATTCATAGTACTTGTTGTTTCCTTTTAGGACAAAAGAAGGATAAAGTCAGTATAGTTTGATTTAGCTGTTTTTTTTCTACAATGGGAATGGGACAATAACCACTTATTCTGTAGTTAAATGTCCTCAAATAGAACCAGATTTGTTTTGTAGTTTTTGAGAGGGATGGCTTGGATTAGAGGATTAGAGTGAGTGGTATATGGTGGATCATTATAAAACATTTGTTCATTTATGAAACAAACATTCTTGGTATGTGCTAAGCACTGTACTAGGCACAGAGGATTTAGATCTAAAAAATGTGTAATTTCTTGAACTATTTGATCTCTATTATGGTTTAAAGAAGCTTTCTGCTCCCTTTCCACTGAAAAATATTTCTGCTTCAAAATTCTACTAATCTTATGTGATATTTTTGTTTTGCTTGTATCATAAAAGTAATATTTGTAGAGAACTTTATATAAAGCAATTTTCATATTTTATCACGTTCAAAATTTTAGACTTAAGTCGTTGTTATTGATGGCTAATTAAAAGTCTACTTAGAGTGCCAAGATAGGAATTTTTTTTCTTGAAAACTATGTTTGTAATTACTAAAAGTAAATGAGCCAAAATGCTGTATGCCTGAAAAGTTTGTAAAATTTCTGGTAAAAAATGTTTTTCTTAAAATTTGTGGGGACTTTTTTTAAGGAGGCAGATTTTTGTCTCACCAAATAGTCTGCTTGATGTTTTTCTTTTCTGATCTTTTTATAGAAACAGATATGATTTGCTGGACACTCTGTCCTCTTGGCAACAAATGGTAGTTCAGTAGCAAGACAAGCATCAGAGAAAGAATGTAAAAATAATACTTTTCAACACTGCCTCATTTATTGGTGCTCAAGGGAGAATAAAACCTAAAACAACAAAACCAAAACAAACAAAAACTCTTCCTTGAACTCTACTTTTTCTTTAAGCTAATGCCCTATCTCCCTATTTTCATTTTATCTTAGAATTTGATGAAAATAATAGATTTATTCAGTGTTTCTACTTCACAACTTCCATTCTTTCTTTTATCATTCATATTCTGGCTTCTATTTCTACTACAGTACTGAGGCTTTTCTTGGTTTAAAAAAATTTTTTTTTTTTCATTTAGAAATGCTGTCTCTTTCCCTCCATGTAAGTCACATTCAGCCTTTGTAGCCATCTCAGATGCCGTTTATTCTCCATGAATTCAATTGAATGAACATTCAGAAACCTGTCATGTTCAGCAAAGTCATATCATATGTACATTTAACTTATTTGAATTTAACTAAAGTTGAAAACACCTAACTAGGGAGAAAAATAGCAAAGAATTCCTCTTTTCCCCCAATAAAAAGTGTTTTTAAAACAACATGGTTGCCAAAAGCAAGCCAAGTACTTTATCTGATTTTCCACAGAACAAACAGCAATCTATTCTAACGCTGGAAGAAATGCTAGCTGGGTTGGATTTATACATAGAGATTATAGTATGCACAGAAAAATGTACTTTATGGGCTATTTAAAGGACTTTTGAAGGGGTTATTTTGACCAGTTTTTGCTTTACTCTGACTGTAGAACCTAACCTGCACAGGGTGTGACTTTGTTATTATAGCTGTGTTGAACTTAAATCAGTCTTTTCACTTGGGATCCTTCTAGATAACATTTGGATATGTCTTGGATGTGTTAGGACTCAATGCCTTCATTGCCGGGGCCTGGGTTCAATCCCTGATTGGGGAACTAAGATCCACCAGCTGCATGGAGTGGCCAAAAAAGTTAATTGGTTAATTTTTTTAAATGTGTAGGATTCACTTTTTATATTTTAAATACTTTAATGATGTTAAAATCTTTTTCTAAAGATGTTATTTCCTAACTTCTCCCCTGAATTTAAAATTTCTATAAATGTTGCATTTTGTTTTTGAAATTCTTTTTCAAGGACTAGTTTAGATTGATTTAACAATACGAATTCTAAAAAGAGTTGATATATTATTAAAGAACATTGTTTTTTAATGTGGTAATTTGAACACTAAGTGGTGTGTTTGTGGGGAGGAGGTTACAAGTGAATTTAGTTAGGATTAAAGTAATTCCACTTTAGCAAACAGATTTTGATGATGTTTTCTGGGCCAATTTGATATAGAAACAGTTTCGGAGACTTGACTTGGCCAAGTGAGGGTATGACATTTTGAGGACTGTTTGATTTCTAATGATGAACAAGAGGTTTAAACCCAGCTGGGTAGTTAAATTCTCCTTTGATGTTTCAAAGCAATATCTTACATATTCGAATGGAACTGATTGTCACTAAAGAGTCAGAAAAATATGGTGCTTTTTCTAGTATATTCAAGATAAATTCTTTTTCATATTCTGGAAAAGTCTGTTTTTGTTTAGAAGGAAAAATTTGGGAAAAATAGGTTATTTACTATTTAGGCATCATATTTTTTTAAAAAACAGGAATGCTCTAAAGGCTGATTTGTGGGAATAAATCAGTGTTAGATTGTTTATAAAAGCCCACTGCAATTATTTTTTAAAAAAGTTATATTCTGCTCATTCCAAAACACATAATTCAGAAAGGGAGTGGAGCCTGATGATTATAAAGTTGGGAATCTGGGAATTAGTGATTGTTTTTTCCACTGTTTCTTTAGTGTATATGGAATCAAACTATTAGACATTAAATTTGGGGAAATTATTCTTATTTTCATGATACATTATCAGATAGTGGTTTATTTCCACTTAGTTGTGAAATCATTGCAGGTTGGACCTACGAGAACATCTAGTCCAACCCTCCAGTTTGCTCCCACCCTCCCATTGTTGATAAAAGTGAAGCTTAGAGAAATAAAATCACTTCAGTTTGTATTAGGTTAGAGGCAGTGTCAGCATAAGTATATAGTTACTTCTTACTATGCAGGATCTTGTCACTCATTTGTCTTTCTGTGAATTTTTTAAAAAATTAGAGAAAGCTGTTTCTGTGGGGGAAAATGAATTTTACTTAGCATGAAATTATGTGCTACCAGGAAGTTGTTACCATGCAGCTGTTGCAGTGATGACAGGCTGATATCAACGTAGAGTGACCAGAACAGCATAGTATAAAAATTGTTCTGCTTGCTCCTAAAATAAATTGAAAACAACTGAATTGAAACGAAATTTACTTAGAATAAATAGCATGAAGTCAGTGCCGGGTATATTTTTTAAGTATTCTCTCTTCCATTGAAAAACTGAGTATGCACATGAACACAATTAAAAAAACATGTCCACATCCTCATACTGATGCATATATGTGCACACATAGAAAACACCTGTATGTATGTGCACACACATATTTAAATTATTAGGACATTTACCAACATAGAAACAGTATTTCAAAAATAACTTAGTTGGTTTTTCTGAAAGGTCTCTAACAGATATTTTCTCTAGAAATAATTGGTAGAATTGTAGTGGTTTAATGCACTGAGACCAGTGAAATATTCTGGTTTCTAATTCCCTGTAGCCATGTTGTGTATTCTAATGGATTTGATAAGTTTAGCATGTAAGAGGATCCAGTTTTTGAAAAACAGCCACCACTATCATTGTTTTGTTGTTTGTTTTTGTTTTGTATTTAAATATTTATTTGGCTGTGCCAAGTCTTAGTTGCATCATGTGGGATCCAGTTCCTTAACCAGGAGTCGAACCGAGGCCCCCTGCATTGGGAGCCTGGAGTCTTACCCACTGGACCACCAGGGAGGTCCCTTGTTTTGCATTAAGATGATTCAACAAAACAGAAGTAACAATCTATTGAAAAGTGATTTACTAGAATACAAACTCCCTGGAGGCTGGAGCATGTATCTGTTTTATTGCTGTACTCTTTAGTTCTTGGCTTACAGTCTTTGTTCAGTATTTGTCTTTTGAATGGGTGTTTGGTTATAACAGAATAACCACAGTGTTTTGTTGTCTGAAATTTTGTTGAAATGGTCCTTAAGTGGCTAGAAAGCACATTTCCAGGCTAGAGATAAAAAGCATCTACTGACTTTTTCTAATGAATAAGTGAAAGAACAGTATTAAAGTGTGGAGAAGCTGGAGATATATTCCTTACATACTCTCAGAGTACATGTAATTACAAAATTCCAATTGTTTACACACAGTAAGAACATTCTGAAATTTATAGAATTTGGAAACCTGACCTCCATCTTACTGGTTTTTCTTATGTTCATACTACAATACCAGATGACTGTTCACATGCCCCTTTCTACAAAATACCAAGCCGTTCTTCCCTGCTGGGTACCGTGCTGTGAGGCATGGCATGAACAACAGGGCCTTACAGTCTAATGGGGTAGATAGACGTTAAACAGATGTTTATACCAAGAGGGTTTTACCAAGCTTACAGTTTATTAGCAAGTATGCTGAAGATATGGCTAGTCTGGTGAATAAAAATCATTTAAGTAAGATATGAAAATTAAGAGTGTTCTGAGTCTTAAAATTGTGTTAAAGCATTTTTAGAATCATTTAACCAGTCACTCTGAATTGCTAGTACTTTATGAATTATAACCTGTTGTATGGTATTTAACAGAGAATCATATACTAATTGATATAGAAGGGTATTTTCATTTATAGTATTTTTTAAATAGTTTATGTCAACAGCCTATATACTAGTGATTACTAATTGGCATTTCTGTTGCTGTTATTTTTACTAGAAAATCCTGTATTTTCTTTATTCATTTTACTTTAAATGGTTTGCTGCCTTCTCAGTTTGTGTGCGTGTATATGTTGACATAGTGACCAAAAGTTTTTTTGAAGAGTTGTTTTCAGAGTTAACTTTATCACTTATTAAATGGCTTCCAGAAATCTAGATCATATAATTTTTAATTTGGAAGTAAATCCTGTGGTTTAGAATTAACCCAAAAGATAGTCTGTGTTATTCCTCTGTTTGAGGAGAATGAATAAGGATAATGTTCGTAGTGTGCTATAGATGATCTAACGATCAGTCTCAGTTCAGTTTAGCCGCTCAGTTGTGTCGACTCTTTGTGACCCCATGGACTGCAGCACACCAGGCCTCCCTGTCCATCACCAACTCCCGGAGCTTGCTCAAACTCATGTCCATCGAGTTGGTGGTGCCATCCAATCGTCTCATCCTCTGTCCTCCCCTTCTCCTCCTGCCTTCAGTTTTTCCCAGCATCAGGGTCTTTTCCATCAGGTGGCCAAAGTATTGGAGTTTCAGTTTCAGCTTCAGCTTCAGTCCTTCCAACGAATATTCAGGACTGATTTCCTTTAGGGTTGACTGGTTTGATCTCCTTGCTGTCCAAGGGACTCTATAGAGTCTTCAACACCAACACCACAGTTCAAAAGCATCGATTCTTTGGGGCTCTGCTTTCTTTATAGTCCCAGCTCTCACATCCATACGTGACTACTGGAAAAACCCATAGCTTTGACTAGATGAACCTTTGTTGGCAAGGTAATGTCTCTGCTTTTTAATATGCCGCCTAGCTTTGTCATAGATTTTCTTCCAAGGAGCAAGTGTCTTTTAATTTCATGGCTGCACCATTTGCAGTGATTTTGAAGCCCCCCAAAATAAAGTCTGTCACTGTTTCCATTTTTTCCCCACCTATTTACCATGAATCTCAATCAACAGATCAATCTCAGTAAATTGTAAACTTTTTTATAGTAAATGTGAAGCTTGCTGAGTAAGACAAGTTAAAGATATATTTCAAATTATTACTTAAGATTACAGCCATGTATAATTATCTTTGTCATTTGCATTGTTCTTCAAATGTTTTTATGTTTTTCTATATGGAAATGAGCTGAATTTTGGAAAGTCTTTTTAAGGGAGTTGTATGGCTTAGACAGTAAAGTGTCTGCCTGCCATGCGGGAGACCTGGGTTTGATCCCTGGGTCAGGAAGATCCCCTGGAGAAGGAAATGACAACCCACTCCAATACAAAATCCTGTGGACGGAGGAGTCCAGTAGGCTACAGACCATGGAGTCGCAAAGAGTTGGAAACGACTCAGCGACTTCACTTTCTTCACTTTTCTACAAATGCTTAAATGTGTGACTAGAAAATTATTGAAATATAATCTGGTGCTTTAAGGTATATCTTAGGAGAGAAACAGGGGCTCTATTTTGTTACATTTGGGGGAGTAAAACATTAATTATGCTTTTGAATGTACAGTTTGCCTGCAGTTTCCCACCTGAGTATGTGGATCTTATCTAAGTTTGCATGACTTGCTGTGCCTCTTCACACTACATTTTTACCCTCAGCCTCATTTATTTATTATTTATATGGCAACTGCAACAGAAATTGAAAAGGCCTGGGTTTTGTGTTAATAGTTTTGAAAGTCAACAAAAGCTACTTGAATTACTTAATGTGGGTGTTTTTCAGGACTCATTACTAGGATCTCATACTTTATACATTTGTCTCCCCCAATTTTTATTTATTCTTATGACTTTGACCATCATTTTGTTGGTGGTAATAGCAAAATTTCTCTTTTGTTTATGTTTTTAGCTGCTTTTACTGAAAATGTCTACATGTAAATTTCATAGTCAACAATATTGAATTTTTTGAACCACCATCTTAAACTCTTTATTTTGTAAACATTTATTGAGTTATAGTTTACTTACTATAAAAAATTGCTGATTTAAAATGTATGATTCAGTCATTTTTGTATTTTTGAGTAGTCACTTTACATTCACATTCCTAAACCCTAGCAATTAATGTTACTATCTATAGTTTTACCTTTTCTGAACATTACTTACAAATGGAATCGAGCAATATGTAGTCTTTTGCCTGGCTTCTTTTTTTGTTTATAATATTTTTGAAGTTCATATGTTACATGTATCAATATATTATTACCTTTTTTTGCTAAATAGTATTCAGTGTATGAATATTAAATGAATGACTTCATACTTGTTTTGTATAACTATACTTCATTTTGCTTATCCATTCACCAGTTGGTGGACATTTAGATTGTTTCCACTATTTGGCTACCATGAATAATGCTGCTATGAACATTCTTATAAAAGTCTTTGATCATACATTCCTCTTTAAGTGGAATTATCAAGTTGTATAGTAAATTTATGAAAAACTGCCAAACTAATTTCAGAGTGGTCACACCATTGTGCACTCTCATTAGCAGTGTTTAAGGGTTCTACTTTCTCTATATCCTCAGTGACACTTTGATTATAGCCATTGTGGGCGGTGTGAAGTAGTACTTCATTGTTGTTTTAATTTGCACTTTTCTAAAGATTACTGCTGTTGAGCATCATTTCATGTACTTATTAGCCCTTGGTGTATCTTCTTTGGTGAAATGTCTATTAAAATCTTTACCCATTTTTAAATTGGAGGTTTTGTTTTTTTAAAGAATTTTTCAGTTTTAAGAGTCCTTTACGTATATACTAGATACAAATTTTCTATAAGGCATGTCATTTGCAAATACTTTGCCCAAAGTCTGTGTTTTTTATTTTAAAAATTTTCTCAATCCTTATCTTTCCCAATTATCCTGTTTCAATTAGTCTTCAGATTTGTCTGGTTTTTTCATTTAATATTCAGCTGAGCTATTTCAGGTTGCTACCAAGTCTTGCAGTTTTAATTATAACTTTTTTCCCCCTCTTCCTCTCAGTCAGTACTCAGATCTTCAAACCTAGTTATGAAAATAGCTACAAACCTGACCTACTTGATTCTAGGCTCTTCTTTCTTTGGCACTATTTTATTTTCCTCCGCTATAAATGCATAGCTATTTTCCTTTTTAAACTAAAAAGATTCCATATGTTTT
Source organism: Cervus elaphus (assembly GCF_910594005.1). Taxonomy (NCBI): domain Eukaryota; kingdom Metazoa; phylum Chordata; class Mammalia; order Artiodactyla; family Cervidae; genus Cervus; species Cervus elaphus. The sequence continues at coordinate 29,142,064 of NC_057826.1, read as the reverse complement.
AAATCTATTTATAATGAAAAATTTCCAAAATAAAAAGTAGAAAAATCATACAGTGAAACTCATATGCCTAATGTCTAGATTCAGTCATCTTTAATTTGCTTCATATATATTTTTTCAGAATGATTTGGAAGTAAATTGCAGATTGTAAAATTTTACCTTTAAATTGCTTAGTCTGCATCTCCCTCTGACCTGCACTGATATAGGACATCCTTATACATAGCCATAATGCCATAATCATACCAAACAAAATTAATAAAATGTCTCCAATGTATTCTTATACCCAGACCATATTGAAATTTTATCCACTGTCCCTCAAATGTCTCATGACTTTTTTCCTTCCTTAATTGTTACTGAGCTAATGACTATTGTTATATTTATTAAACTTTTTAATTTTAAAAAAAATCTAGAACAGCTCATATCTCGTGCTGCATTTCTTGATTTTCTTTCTCATGCTGTGACTTACTGAACAGATCAAGCCAGTTGTCATTTGGTATGAATTGTTTCCCTATGCTGTTGCTCAATATGGTCCCATATATATTGTTTTTTATACTTTTTATGGTTATAAATGTAAAGTTTACCCATTTTGGTGAATTTAGAAAATACTGCATAGAGGTAAAAATATAAATAGTCCACATAATCTTATCACCTAGAGATTACTACAGGGAAAATTTTGGTGTTTTTCATTATAGTTTTTTCTTATGCAAATTTAAAAAATAGTTTGGATATCCTTATTATGTACCTAGTATTTTATTAATTTTCTCTTTGAACATAATTTTAAATGACATACATGCTATTATAATTGAACTCATGTTTACTTAATTTTCCCAATAGTCCTAAACATTTATGTTCCTTTTGGTTTTTCACAATTATAATGTAAACTGTGATGGATGATTTGATTAGTGTTTTCTGTTTTTTTTTTTTTCTTACAAGTGGGATTATTGAGTTAAACTATATGAATACTTTAAAGGTTTACTAAATTGTTTTTCATGAAGAAAGCAATTCCATTATTGGAATTGTGCTTCTATCAGCAGCGTATGAGAACATCTTTCTCCACATTGTCTTGTCATATTGAGCATTATTATTTTATCATTTATTTGGTAATTTGATGGAGACAAGATGTGTTTTGACATTGTTTTGAAAGGTCTAATATTTAACCATGTGAGTTCAAATTAGTCTTGGAGTATTTTCTGGTTGTAATTTAGGCTTTAACATACTGATTCAGTTTCTTTCCACCCCCACATCCCCATATATCCATTCTCTGCTCCTGTTTATTAAATATTGTCTCAAGACACAAAATATCAGTCTAGTAATATTGCTGTCTTCTTCATTGCCTTGCTCTTGTAGACTTTGCCTGTCCTCAGAGGCCTCCCACAAGTTGCACTGTTTCAGTTTTCTACCTTTCATCGATTCTTCCTCTTTTAATTTTCTGTAGTCCTTAAGTTCATACCATATCATTTGGTGCCACGTTAGATTTAGTTCAGATGTTAAATATCACTACTGAATCATACAGTGTGACTTCTTTAATCTGAATCCATCTTTTCCTGATAATTTAGAATAATATCACACTTACTGTTTTGGTAGGAATATCACTTTGCATCCAGAAACTTTTAAACACTTTGCCACTAGTCACTTAAAAGCCCCTAACATTTTCCTCATATTGAGATATCTGATCTCTTGATGATTTTCTTTAAGCTTAATTATGTCAGTGATTTGTCCTGTAAGCTCTTTTTCGCTTTTAAATTTGAGAAATTTGGCATCTATAACACACCAGTTTTGGGGGGAAAGATTGAATGTTACGGGACTAGATTGAGTATCATTTGTGAACTTTCTCATTCTCAAGATAAATAGAATTATCACTAAATAATGTTTCTTTCTTTCTAACTGCCATAATACATTTTTTTCTGTTTGGACCTATGACATTTTGACCATATCTAAATTAATAGAATTTGTATAGAAATCTAGGACTTACTATATCAGGCTTAAATTGAGCAACTGTGATCTTATTGTCTAAAAATAGGATATTGAAAGACAGTGTGGTATGGTAGATCCCACACTGGACAGGAATTAGGAACTCTCTGTGACCTTAGGAGAAATTTACATTTTTAGGAGTCTTAGTTTCTTTATCCATAAAATAAAAAAATTATGGGAAAAGAACACAGGCTTTAGAATCTGACACCCTTTGCTTCTAATCCTCAACCTGCCATTAACTTCACAAGTGTGACCTTGCGAAGTCACATATCTAAACTCCTATCCTTGTCTATAAAGTAGAGATGATACTATTTATCTCATAAAGCTATTGTGAATATTAATGAAATAATGCATTGAAAGCCTTTAGACTGTTGTCTGGCACTGAGTTAATATTGTTAAGTATTATATGAACTTTTATGTACCCACAAACTTGCAGAAAAGACTGGATTATATGACATAATAACGTAAGTAACTTGGGTATCATTACTGTTAGAGAATGACTACTTTTAATATGTTGACTACCAGTTTAATGACTTAAGAGAGTCTCTCTTTTTTTGAATATTGCCTTCCCTGAGAAGTATTCCGGCTCTGGGAATTATCCATTTTGTATCATCTTTCCTGGGCCTTGCTTCCTAATTTACAATGTGAAAATGGAGTAATCAATGTAATCTAGATTACTGTATTATGGGATAGCTATAATAGGTGACCTTTTAAAATTCTTATAGTCTTTTCTTTTACTTGTTCTCTTCTTCTTTTTTTTTAACCCAAAACTGTGACAGGAATACTGGACTTCTGTATCATGTGGTGGGAGAATACAGTACTTGGTAACTTACTAAGAAGACACTTTGAAATAGAGATGTCACAGTGCCACTCAAAATGTCTTGCTTAGGCAGACCCCTTTTTAACCTATGTAATACTCTGTACTCAGATTTGTTGTTCAGAAATTGGAGTACTGAGAGGTTATACAAGATGTAGCTCGACAGTTTCAAGTTTATTTAGAAAGGCTGTGAAACATATGGAGGTTCAGGGTTAAAATAATGTTAATGGTGTTTTCCTATATCTCACTTTTATCTTCTTTTTTAATGTGTATTATTGCAGCCACATAAATGAGCAAATCAAATATCTAAAACCCATTTTTTAAAATTATGGTAAAATGTACATAACATAAATTTTACTACCATTTTGAAGGGCATTCACAGTGTGCACCCATCACCACCATTCATCTCCAAGATTTTATCTTCTCCCCTTGAAACTCTACTCATTTCAATACTAGCTCATTTCAATGCTAACTCATCCCTTGCCTCCCCACAGTCTCTGGCAGTCATCATTCTGCTTTGTGTCTCTATAATTTGACTACTCTAAGAACCTCATATAATTGGAATCATACAATATTTGTCCTTTTTGTGACTGGCTTATTTCATTTACTTAGCATAATGTCTTCACGGTTCATCAGTGTTTTAGCACATATCAAATTTCTTTTCTTTTTACGACTGAATAATATTCCATTATTCAAGCTGGATTTAGAAAAAGCATAAGGACCAGATATTAAATTGCCATTTGTAAGATCATTGAGAAAGCAAGGGAATTCCAGAAAAAATCTGCTTCTGCTTCATTGACTATGCGAAAGCATTGACTGTGTGGATCACAGCAAGCTGTGGAAAATTCTTAGAGATGGAAATACCAGGCCACCTTACGTGTCTCCTGAGAAACTTGTATGCGGGTCAAGAAGCAACAGTTAGAATCTTATATGGAACAACTGACTGGTTCAAAATTGGGAAAAGGGTCCAACAAGGCTGTATATTGTCACCCTGTTTATTTAACTTATTTACAGTTACATCATGGGAAGTGCCAGGCTGGATGAATCACAGACTGGAATCAAGATTGTTGGAAGAAATATCAACAACTTTATATATGCAAATGATACCTCTAATGACAGAAAGTAAAGAGGAACTAAAGAGCTTCAATGAGGGGTGAAAGAGTAGAGTCAGAAAACTGACTTAAGTGCTCAACATTCAAAAAACTAAGATCATGGCATCCAGTCCCGTCACTTCATGGTAAATAGAAGGGGGAAAAGTGGAAGCAGTGACAGATTTTCTTTTCTTGGGCTCCAAAATCACTGTGAACGATGACTGAAGCCATGAAATTAAAAGACACTTGCTCCTTGGAAGAAAAACTATGACAAACTTAGACACATACTAAAAATCAAAGACATCACTTTATCAACAAAAGTCCATATAGTCAGACTTAATGGTTTTTCCAGTAGTCATGTACGGATGTGAGAGTTGGGCCATGAAGAAGGCTATGCACGGAAGAATTGATGCTTTTGAACTGTGGTGTTAGAGAAGACTCTTGAGAGTCCGTTGGGCAGCAAGGAGATCAAACCAGTCAATTCTAAAAGAAACCAGTCCTGACTTTTCCTTGGAAGGACTGATGCTGAAGCTGAAACTCCAATACTTTGACCACCTGATGTGAAGAGCCGACTCATTAGAAAAGACCCTGATGCTGGGAAAGATTGAAGGCAAAAGGAGAAGAAGGCAGCAGAGGGTGAGATGGTTAGATAGCTCACTGACTCCATGCTCATAAATTTGAGCAAACTCTGGGAGATAGTGAAACACAGGGAAGTCTGGTGTGGCATTCCATAGGGTCACAAAGAGTCGGACACGACTTAGTGACTGAACAGCAACAAAATATTCCATAATGTTGTATACCCTATTAATTAATTAATTGATGGAAACATGGGTTACTTTTATCTTTTGGCTATTGTGAATAATGCTGCTATGAGCACGACTGTTTAAGTTCTTGCTTTCTTTCCTTTTGGGTATAACCAAGAAGTGGAGTTGTTAGCTCATATGGTAGTGCAGGTGCAAGTGTTAGTTGCTCAGTTGTGTCCGACTCTTTGCGACCCCATGACTGTAGCCTGTCTGTTTCTCTGGGGATTTCTCCAGGTAGAAATACTGGAGTCGGTAGCCAGTGCCTTCCCCAGGAGATCTTCCCAACCCAGGGATTGAACCTGGGTCTCCTGCTTTGTAGGTGGATTCTTTGCCGTCTGAGTCACCAGGAAAGCCTGGCTCATGTGGTAATTTTATATTTAATCTTTTGAGGAATTGCTGTCTGTTTTCTGTATTAATTGCACTGTCTTACATTCCCATTAGCAATGCACATGTGTTCCAATTTCTCCACATCCTTGCCAATGCTTGTTATTTTATGTGTTTTTTGTTTTTGTTCTGGATAATAGGCATCCTAAATAGCTGTGGGTGTTAAGTGCTATAGTGGGGCCCTCTGTATTTGTGGGTTCCACATCCATGGATTCAACCAACCATGAAATTCCATCTGGGTTTGGTCAGTTTGTGGACAAAGAACCCAGGGATGAGGAATCTGGGGATGGAGTGGGCTGACTGTACTAGTATGCCATTTTATATAAGAGACGAGCTTCTGTGAATTTTGGTATTTGGATCTTGGAACCAGACCTTCCCTCCACCCCCAGAGATACTGAGGGATGGCCGTATATCATTATAGTTTTGATTTGGATTTTCCTAATGACTAGTGATGTTCGTCATCTTTCCTTGTGCTTATTGGCCATTTGTGTATCTCTGGAGAAATGTTTTTTCAAGTCCTTTCCCCAAATTTGGTGATGGACTTTTGAGGTCCCAGTGTCAGAGAAGCTATTAATATTGCGTTAAACCAGCTAAGATAATGTTACAGGGCATTAAGGTTGTTGAGAAAAACCCCGAGTAACACGCAGATGTCGTCAGTGTGTCGTTCGTCACTGCCTCAGCTGCACTTTTAAGTCATGGTATTTACCTTTTTTCCTTCCTCCTTTAAATAAAAGAGAAAACAATTTAGTAATGTATCCAATTTATGTATCCAATTTAGTAATATAGGGGAAAAAGAAAAGGAAACTAAGGGAGGCAATAAGAGAAATAAATTAAAAACTAGAAAATATTGGAACTAATAACTGTAAGAACTAGTTTTTATTAGAAAGTTAGGACATAGAAACTGATGAGGACTATACCAAGAAAAGTAACAGAACTATAGTTAGAATCAGAAACCATGGGCTGTAAAAAAAATACGCATATTCAAAAATTAGAATTCTATGCTCAGATTATAAATATGGAAATCTCAATGTAATGGTGCTATGTAGCTGAGGGGCATTTTATTTTGTATATTTTTAATCAAATATGGTCTTTTTTTTTTTCTTCAAATATGGTCTTTTAATTTTAGTTTTCCAGTAGTTCTTTTCAGAAAAATATGTGGATATTTTATCCAACTTACTTTTTAGCATAAACTTTTCTCATTGTGTGTGTGTGTGTGTGTGTGTGTAAGTAGACATCAAATACACACATTTGATAAGTTTAATTCCATTATAGACTCAGGATAGACATTTCTGTGACAAAACTTTGCATATAATAATTTCATTACTGTGCTCCCTGAGACTTTCAAGAAAGCACAAATTATCAAAATTGTAATAGGAAAATGTGAGAATAGATTATGCTTATATATTTGGTGAATTCTGCAATTGACATTGGGCTTCCCTGGTGACTCAGATGGTAAAGAATATGCCTGCAGTGCAGGAGACCCAGGTTCGATCCCTGGGTCTAGAAGATCCTCCGGAGAAGGAAATGGCCACCCATTCCAATATCCTTGCCTGGAAAATCCTATAGATGCAGGAGCTTGGCAGGCTATAGTCCCATGTGATCGCAGAGTTAGACATGACTGAGCGACTAACACTTTTCACTTTCACCATTGACATTGAACAACTACTCTTTAAGGCTAAATTTGAATTTAATGATGGATTTGGTTTTCATCCTTTAAATTATTTGTCACTGTATGTTAATTATATAATGCGGATTTCAGTAATGTAATGAAAAATAGGTAATATTTTTAACGTGAGGAAATTTAGCTCATCTTTAAAAACTGCAAATAAGTAGTAATATGAAAGTAATATTTACAAGTATTATTTCTTTCATTTTTCTAATAGGGTCAGCATATTTCATTAGCACCCATTCAAAAACTTGAAGAAGCTCTGTATGAATACCAACCACTGCAGATAGAGACATGTGGACCACAGGTTCCTGAGTTTGAGATGCTAGGAAGACTTGGGTAAGTGTCTAGAAGAACTTTTCATTGAGGAGCTGATGTTTAGGGCTTTGTTGTTTCTGTTTTTAACTGACACTTTAACATTGTTAGATTTTGAGTTTATAGAACTTTACTCTTTTGTAAGAAATGAATGGTGCTTAATACTAGGTTAATATGTTACTTTTTCCTACTGTCTTTATTAGGTCTTTTGAAATTGAATTGTACTAGTTCCCTTTTAAGGTTGTCATTGGCAGACATACTGAAGTAGCTCTTCATTTTTGCTCACTTTGTATTTTTCAGAAATAGGGGCTTTGTTTATTAATAGTCAGCAGTAAACCATGAAAATAGAGTTGAACTCCTTGCCATGATAAAGAGCAGATTTACTATCAGTTGTGTACAGTGAAGTTATATTTATGAGAAATGAGCTATAAAATATGTTTTGTCAAAGGGTATGATATAGGACTGACCTAATGGCTCAGAAGCTGTAGTATGTGCATCCATTTTGGAAATGAACTTGGGGTTATGACTTTTGTGAGCCATGTAGATAATCATATTCTGTCTTGGGGGGGAACAAATGGGTATTTGTGTAATTGGAAAGTATAGGTACAAACTTTGTTGAATGGAGCACATTGGATCTTGATCTGCTGTCTCAATCTGAACTATTGAATAATCTAGAAAGAGTTATTTCTTAATAAAATAAAATAGCTTAAAAGATATGAAAAGAAAATAATGAATACAGTGAAATGAAGTAAAAAAAAAAAATGTAGTTTAGAAGAGGGCCCCAACAACAAAAAGAAGATAGATGAAACAAATGGTAAAACCTACACGCATCTTCAAAACCACAACTGCAATGTTGAACATAACGCATTGTATTTTGCATATGAACATGGAGGCTCCTAGTTGAAATTACTGTTAGAATGATAGATAATTTACTTATACACTATTTTCTTTAGTTTTATAGTCTCTTAAAAGTCCTGTAACCTCCAAGCATAAAGTGTAGAGAAGTAAAACGAAGCCTAAAACCCCCATTGAGTTTGTGATAATGAAAGTATTAAATAATTGGCCCCATTTTCTCTGTATTTTCATTTTGAGACTCTGATTTCACATATGTAAAACCTTCTGATGTTGTTTTACAGTCTTGAATGCTCTATTTTGTGTTTTTTCAGTCTTTTCTTGAGTTTGTGTTTTGGAAGTTTGGATAATTCTTCTTGTCCTATCCTCACAGTTTACTTATTCTTCTTCTGTGCCCTTCTTGCTGATAAGCTCATCAAAGGTATTCTTTCTGATATTGCATTTTTCATTTCTAGCATTTCCATTTCACTCCCCTTTGTAATCTCCATCTTTTTGTTGAAATTTCCTATTTGTACATATTACCCACTTTTTCCACTAGTTCCTTCAGCTTATTAATCGTGTTATTTTGAAGTGCCTCTTTGATAGTTTCAGCATGTCTGGGTTCAGTTCTGTTGATTATTTTATGCCTTAATAATAGATTTGTTTTTCTTGCTCTCTTGTGTTTATTGTAATTTTGTTTGAATGTTGGATAGTCTATGCAACAAAACAGTAGAGACTTGAGATAAACAAAACTGATGGCCAGAAATATTTATGTCCCTTCTTCTGTCAGGCCATTAATGTAGAGAGCTGAGTATCAAGTCTGTAGTTTGATCTCAGTTTTGTGCCTGAAGTTATCATCCATGTATCATAGGCTTCAAATTCTTCTAGCTGTGATCTGTTGAGACCTGGAGTGCTGGAGGGTTTTTCCTACCTAAAATTTTATTTGAGTCTAAATAAAGGATACAGGATCATGATTTTATTTTGTTTTAGTGGTTGGGGGACTTTCAGTTATTACTGACTATTTAGAATATAGTTAGTTCCAGGCTTCTAGAAGTATATTTTCGTCTCTCTCAACAGACTGTGCAATATATTCTGTATCCACAACAGTCAAGAAGACAAACTGGGGAGGGAGGTGGGAGGGGGGATCGGGATGGGGAATACATGTAAATCCATGGCTGATTCATGTCAATGTATGGCAAAAACCGCTACAATATTGTAAAGTAATTAGCCTCCAACTTATAAAAATAAATGGGGAAAAAAAAAGCAATGGTACAAATTAAAAAAAAAAAAGCAAAAAAAAAAAAAAAAAAAAAACAACAAACTGTTTAGATTACCAGTTTGTATGTATTTCAAGATTGACTATAAATTTCAGCTTTCTGTGGCTAACTGGTGGAGAAATTTCTAGATCATCAATAGTGATGTCAGAATTCCTAAAGAATCATTGACTTTTTCTTGATGTAAAAGTATCTACCAGAATAAAAGGTGTCTCACACCTGCCTTCTCTCCAGACTTTTATCTTAAGAAATGGATTGAATTCTATACAGACAATTTCATTTTGGGAACCAGGATTAATTAGCTCAGGTGGTCTCTTTGGTGACATGCTATGACTTCATACTTAACATTTGCCAAAATAAATCCTAAATTGACTTCTTATTTTACTAGTTCATTTTCTTTTCTGGAATTATTATTTGAAGCCATATGCTTTCTTCTTTTTTAATAATTACTCTAGATCTAAAATGTAATCTGATTTTCAGAAAGACTTGGAAAGAAATTGAAGAAGTTGCTCAGTGAAGTGACTTTTCAAAGAATAATTTGGTATCTACAGAGGTACTATTCTTTTTTTTTTTCATTTTTTTTCCCATTTATTTTTATTAGTTGGAGGCTAATTACTTTACAGTATTGTAGTGGTTTTTGCCATACATTGACATGAATTAGCCATGGATTTACATGTGTTCCCCATCCTGATCCCCCCTCCCACCTCCCTCCCCAACCCATCCCTCTGGGTCTTCCCAGTGCACCAGCCCTGAGCACTTGTCTCATGCATCCAACCTGGGCTGGTGATCTGTTTCACCCTTGATAGTATACTTGTTTCAATGCTATTCTCTCAGATCATCCCACCCTCGTCTTCTCCCACAGAGTCCAAAAGTCTGTTCTATACATCTGTGTCTCTTTTTCTGTCCTGCATATAGGGTTATCATTACCATCTTTTTTTTTTTTCATTTATTTTTATTAGTTGGAGGCTAATTACTTCACGACATTGCAGTGGGTTTTGTCATACATTGATATGAATCAACCATGGAGTTACATGTGTTACCCATCCCGATCCCCCCTCCCACCTCCCTCCACCCGATTCCTCTGGGTCTTCCCAGTGCACCAGGCCCGAGCACTTGTCTCATGCATCCCACTTGGGCTGGTGATCTGTTTCCCTATAGATAATATACATGCTGTTCTCTCGAAATATCCCACCCTCGCCTTCTCCCACAGAGTCCAAAAGTCTGTTCTGTACATCTGTGTCTCTTTTTCTGTTTTGCGTATAGGGTTATCATTACCATCTTTCTAAATTCCATATATATGTGTTAGTATGCTGTAATGATCTTTATCTTTCTGGCTTTCTTCACTCTGTGTAATGGGCTCCAGTTTCATCCGTCTTAGAGGTACTATTCTTAAGGTACAAGGAGTATAAACTTTAGTTGACTTAAGGTATAGTAGTAACACATCTCTTCTAAGGTTTGTCCATATCTTTGTTTCTTGGTTAGAAGATTATATCTACTAAGCCTAAGGTATCCCTTTACAATGGGCTCTCTTCCTTCCCATAAAACTCTTAACTTCTATTCCTCTCTTTTACTGTTACAACAAATTTTCCATTTTATATTATGTTATCTTATAGAGGAGACAAGTTCAGTTTCTCTAGAGGAAATAGAGAATTAATTAACTACCTTATCTCCACTTCTTATATCTGTTTTGAAATCTGTATGACATGATGAAGTTAAGAATACTGCATTTTGTAGCTTCACATTAGTTGGTGCAAAACTATGGATGTAGACACTTTTAAAATAATTCTAGGTATATAATTTTGGGAGTATGTGGCATAAAGTCTTGGGGGCCATTGTGTCTTCAAAGAACTACATTTGTGTCATGTGTAATTGGAAAAAGGATAAAATTGAAAGTACATTGCCATGAGATTTTAGGTAATTTTTACTGGAATTTTTCCTAAAGTTAGTTAAACTTGGGAAGTAGATGAAGAATAAATGAGAATTTCTCAGTAAGGAGGGTATTATGAATATGTAATTATAGTTCAGATTGCACTGGCAGTATTCTTCAGGTTTGCTCAAGGCAATACGTAAACATGTTTTATTAATTCTGTACTAGTGGGAGCAAGCATTGGAGAAACTTACTGCTAATTGACCTTCCCCAGACTGCTGCTTTAGTGGTTAGTTTAGTAAAGTCTCATTGATTGGCACTGTGAAAGTGTCTTTTTAATAATCAACTGGCTTTGCAGTTAATATTTTACTGTTAATATTTATTTTTCCCAGCCAAAGAAGAGTATTTCCCTTAACTAATATAAACTACAAGCATTTATATAAATTTAATTCATCATATTATTTAGTCAAATATCTCTACTGTTTTAAATATCTGATTTATTTAATATGAACCTTTCATTCATGAACCTACTACAGAGATAAAGAAAAACATTTTATAGGATAAGCTATAATCTTTAAGCAAGATGTGTATTTTTCACTTTTCCGTATTTGTGAATTTAAGTGAACCATTTGCTACCAGATTGCTGTAGAAAAAAAATTTAATCTTCATTTCTGTAGAATATTTTTGTATGTTTCTCTGTGGTAGAATGTTGTAGCCAAGTGCATACATTCATTTCTGTCTCTTCTGTTAACATCACTGATGTACGTTCCATGCTATCAACTATGAGAGCTTTAAATAGACAAACTGTAATAGTTTAATATCTAGAGTCCTTCCTAACCAGTTGATGAGATCGTTTACTTATTATTGTGAAATCAATTGTGAAAAAAATTGTGGTCGTAATGACAGTATTGGATTAACTCAGTTAACTAGAACCTGATGATAATTAGAAGAAAGTTTCTTGTTTGATCTGCATCAGCACCTGTCAATATTGTTTTCTTTTGTGGCCATAGACGACATAGATAAAAATCAAATTGCTGAACAGAAGTAACTGACCTGTTACAAATCCATTATGGTTATTGGCAAAGCAATTAAAATGCTCATTCTTTAGGGAATAGGATAGGGTATAGTTCCCCTAAAATAGAAGATCCATCTATCTACCTTCATCATAACCCTGGAGATTTTTTGTCTTCCTTTCTTCTTTCCTTTCTTCAGTTCTTTCTTTCTGCCTCTTTCTTTCTCTCTCTCCCCCCTCCCCCGCTTCCTCACTCTTTCCCTTCCTTTCTCTCTTTTTTTCCCTCTCTCTCACTCCCTCCTTTTCTTCCCCCTTTCCCTCTTTTGAAAGTTTAGTTGATTTAGAGTATTAGGTATACAGCACTGTGAGTCAGTTTAACCTATACAGTGTATTAAAAAGCAGAGACACCACTTTGCCAACAAAGGTCTGTCTAGTCAAAGCTATAGTTTTTCCAGTAGTCATGTATGGTTGTTGGACCATAAAGAAGGCTAAGCCCTGAAGAACTGATACTTTAGAGCTGTGATGTTGGAGAAGACTCTTAAAACTCTCTTGGACTGTAGGGAGATCAAACCAGTCAATCCTAAAGAAAATCAACCCTAAATATTCATTGGAAAGACTGATGCTGAAGCTCTAATACTTTGGCCACCTGATGCAAAAAGCTGACTCATTAGAAAAGACCCTGATGCTGGAAAAGATTTAAGGCAAAAGGAGAAAAGGGCAGCAGAGGATGAGATGGATGGATAGCATCTTTGACTCAGTGGACATCAATTTGAGCAAACTCTGGGAAATAGTAGAGGGCCGTGGAGCCTGCTGTGCTGCAGTCACAGAGTTGGACACAAGTTAACAACTGAACAATAGCAAATAAATATTTAGATTATTTCCCATTATAGGTTATTATAAGCTATTAACTATAATTCTCTGTACTCTGCAGTAAATCCTTGTTGCTTATCTATTTTATGTATAGTAGTTTGTCTATGTTAGTCCCATAGTCCTAATTTATCCCTCTCTGTTCTCTTTCCTCTTTGGTAACCATAAGTTTGTTTTCTGTGTCTGTGTTTCCGTTTTGTCTCTGGATTCATTTGTATTATTTTTTAGATTCTACATTGTAAGTGATATATATTTGTCTTTGTCTGACTTGGTATGATATTCTCTAGGTCCATCCATGTCACAAATGGCAATATTTCATTCTTTTTTATGGCTGAGTAATGTTCCATCGTGGGTGCATATATATCCTTAGGTGTAAGATTGCTGGATCATATGGTAGCTCTATTTTTAGTTTCTTTAGGAACCTCCATATATTCTCTATAGTGGCTGCACCAACTTACTTTCCAACAGTGTAGAAGGGTTCCCTTTTCTGCACACCCTCTCCAGCATTTGTTATTTGTAAGCTTTTTGATGATAGCCATTCTGACTTGTATGAGGTGATACCTCCTTGTGATTTTGATCTGCATTTCTCTAGCGACTTAGCAGCAGCAGCAGCAGCAGTAGCAGCAGTAATTAGCAGTGTTGAGCATCTTTTCCTGTGGCTGTTGGCTAGCTGTATGTCTTCCTTGGAGAAATGTCTATTTAGGTCTTCTGCCCATTTTTTTGATTGGGTTGTTTGTGTTTTTGATACTGAGTTGTGTGAGTGCGAATATTTTCTCCCATTTGGTAGGCTGTTTTTTCATTTTATTTATGGTTTCCTCTACTGTGCAAAAGTATTTAAGTTTGATTAGGTCCCATTCATTTGCTGTTGCTTATTTCTTTTGCCTTGGGAGACTGATTTTAGAAAATATTGCTACAATTTATGTCGAGAATGTCTGGCCTATGTTCTCTTCTAGGGTTTTTATTGTGTCATGTCCTATATGTTGGTCTTTAAACCATTTTGAGTTTATTTTTGTTTAGAGTTTGAGGGAGTGTTATAATTTCATTGATTTATGTTTAGCTGTCTAACTTTTCCAGTGCCCCTCACTGAAGAGACTATTTTTTCTCATTGTATATTCTTGCCATTTTGGTTGCAGATTAATTGACCATAGATGTGTGGGTTTATTTCTGGGCCCTCTCTTCTGTTCCATTGATCTACATGTCTGTTTTTGTGCCTGTACCATGCTGTTTTGATTACTGTAGCTTTATTGTATGAAATCTGGAAGGTTTATGATGAACTTGCAGCTACTTTTCTTGGTCATTCTTTTGCTCTTAAAAATTGATAAATTGGAATTTTATATATCACGAATTTGAGATGAGATATTGAACATATTCTAAAAATTGTTTGTTTTAACATTCTCTTTGTCATCCTCCTTAAGCCTTCCTCCTTATTGCCAGAAAAAACTTTCTAATGTATCAGTCTGGCCATATCTCTATATTAGTGATATCCTTCAGTGGCTCATCATTATCTGCATAATCTGACCCCTGTCTACCTTCCTAGCCATATGCCCCAGTCCTCTCATCATGGTGTTTCTTAAGAACCTCATGGTGTCTCAAAGTTTTGTGCCATTGCTTGTGCTGTTTCATTTCCTTAGGAAACTCTTTACCTTTATGATTGTGGCATAGCCTCAGTAATTTCTTTCCCTCTTTTACTCCCTATGTATGAATTTTCAATTGTCTGTTTTTGCCGCACATTCTCTTTTCTATTGGAGTAATATTTTTACTTATTTTTATGTCAGCCATATAGTATGACTGCTAACCTTCAAAATTTAAAGTTTATCTTATATTGTTTATGATGTGAATTAGTTTTTTTGTTTGTTTATTTAAAGATCAGTTTTATTTTTGTGAAGCTGGAAATTATTCAAAATAATAATATTTTCTTTTTTTTCTTTTTTGGACTTTTTATGGGCATTGTTGACTTTGTACCTGTTTTTATTTTAATTGAAATGTTGTTGATTTATAATATTATGTTAATTTCTGGTTACAGCATAATGATTGAGTGTTTTTATAGATTGTATTCCCTTTACAGTTATTGCAAAATAATGGCTATGTTTCTTTTTGCTGTACAATATATCTTTGTTCCTTATTCATTTTATACATAGTACCTTTTTTCTTTTGATGTTTTTATTGAAGGATAATTGCTTTACAAAATTCTGTTGTTTTCTGTCAAACCTCAACATGAATCAGTCGTAGGTATACACACATCCCCTCCCTTTTGAACCTCCCTCCCATCTCCCGCCCCATCCCACCCCTCTAGGTTGATACAGAGGCCCTGTTTGTGTTTCCTGAGCCATACAGCAAATTCCGATTGGCTATCTGTTTTACATATGGTAATGTAAGTTACCATGTTATTCTTTCCATACATCTCACACTCTCCTCCCCTCTCCCCATGTCCATGAGTCTGTTCTCTATGTATTTTTCTCCACTGCTGCCCTGTAAACAAGTTCTTCAGTACCATTTTTCTAGATTCTGCATATATACATTAGAATATGGTATTTATCTTTCTGACTCACTTCCCTCTGTATAATAGGTTCTAGGTTCATCTACCTCATTAGAACTGACTTAAATGTGTTCCTTTTTATGGCTGAGTAATATTCCATTGTGTATATGTACCACAATCTCTTTATCAATTCATCTGTCAATGTGCATCTGGGTTGCTCCCATGTTCTAATTATTGTAAATAGTGCTGCAATGAACAATGGGATACATGTGTCTTTTTCAGTTTTGATTTCCTCAGAGTATATGCCTAGGAGTGGGATTGCTGGGTCATACAGTGGTTTTATTCCTAGTTTTTTAAGGAATCTCCATATCGTCTTCCATAGTGGCTGTATCAGTGTACATTCCCACCAATAGTGCAAGAGTGTTCCCTTTTCTCCACACCGTCTCCAGCATTTATTGTTTGTAGACTTTTTGATGATGGCCATTCTGACCGGTGTGAGGTGATATCTCATTGTAGTTTTGATTTGCATTTCTCTAATAATGAGAGATGTTGAGCATCTTTTCATGTGTTTATTAGCCATCTGTATGTCTTCTTTGGAGAAATGTCTGTTTAAGTCTTTTTCCCCCTTTTTGATTGGGTTGTTTGTTTTTCTGGCATTGAGCTGCTTGTATATTTTGGAAATTAATCCTTTGTCAGTTTTTCATTTGCTATTATTTTCTCTCATTCTGAGGCTTGTCTTTTCACCTTGCTTATAGTTTCCTTTGCTGTGCAAAAGCTTTTAAAGTTTAATCGGGTCCCACTTGTTTACTTTTGTTTTTATTTCCATTACTCTAGGAGGTGGGTCAAAGCAAGAGGATCTTGCTTTGATTTATGTCATCGAGTATTCTGCCTATATTTTCCCTAAGATGATTTATAGTTTCTGGTCTTATATTTAGGTCTTTAATCCATTTTGAGTTTATCTTTGTGTATGGTATTAGGAAGTGTTCTCATTTCATTCTTTTACATGTAGCTGTCCAGTTTTCCCAGCACCTCTTCTTCAATAAGAAGAGGCTGTCTTTGCCCCATTGTATATTCTTGCCTCCTTTGTTAAAAATAAGGTACCTATAGGTGCATGGGTTTTTTTCTGGGCTTTCTATCATGTTGCATTGGTCTATATTTCTGTTTCTGTGGCAGGAACATACTGTCTTGATGACTGTAGCTTTATAGTATAGTCTGAAGTCAGGAGGGATGATTCCTCCAGCTCCATTCTTCTTTCTCAAGACTGCTTTGGCTATTTGGGGTCTTTTGTGTTTCCATATGAACTGGGAAATTTTTTGTTCTAGTTCTGTGGAAAATGTAGTTGGTAATTTGATAGGGATTGCAATGAATCTATAGACTGCATTTGGTAGGATAGTCATTTTCACAATATTGATTCTTCCTACCCAGAAACTTGGACTATCTCTCCATCTGTTTATGTCATCTTTGATTTCTTTCATCAGTGTCTTATAATTTTTTGTGTACAGTTCTTTTGTCTCCTTAGGTAAGTTTATTCCTAGATATTTAATTCTTTTTGTTGCTATGGTGAATAGCATTGATTCCTTAATTCCTCTTTCTGATTTTTCATTGTTAGTATATAGAAATGCAAGTGATTTCTGTGTATTAATTTGTATCTTACAACTTTGCTAAACTCACTGATTAGCTCTAGTAATTTTCTGATACTGTCTTTAGGGTTTTCTTTGTACAGCATCATGTCATCTGCAAACAGTGAGAGCTTTATTTCTTCTTTTCCAATCTGGATTTGTTTTATTTCTTTTTCTTCTCTGATTGCTGTAGCTAGGACTTCCAGAACTATGCTGAATAATAGTTGTGAAAATGGGAAAAAAAATAGTTGTGAAAGTGGACACCCTTGTCTTGTTCCTGATCTTAGGGGAAATGCTTTCAGTTTTTCACCATTGAGAATAATTTTTGCTGTAGATTTACCATAAGTGGCCTTTAAAAGACGCCTACTCCTTGGAAGGAAAGTTATGACCAACCTAGACAGCATATTAAAAAGCAGAGAAATTACTTTGCCAACTAAGGTCCGTCTAGTCAAGGCTATGATTTTTCCAGTGGTCATGTGTGGATGTGAGAGTTGGACTCTAAAGAAAGCTGGGAGCCGAAGAATTAATGCTTTTGAACTGTGGTGTTGGAGAAGACTCTTGAGAGTCCCTAGCACTGCAATGAGATCCAATCAGTCCATCCTAAAGGAGGTCAGTCCTGGGTGTTCATTGGAAGGACTGATGTTTAAGCTGAAACTCCAATACTTTGGCCACCTGGTGCAAAGAGCTGACTCATTGGAAAAGACCCTGATGCTGGGAAAGATTGAGGGCAGGAGGAAAAGGGGACGACAGAGGATGAGATGGTTGGATGGCATCACCGACTCAATGAACATCGGTTTGGTTGGACTCCGGGAGTTGGTGATGGACAGGGAGCCCTGGTATGCTGCGGTTCATGGGGTCGCAAAGAGTTGGACACAACTGAGCGACTGAACTGAACTGAACTGAACTGATGTTGAAGTAAGTTCCTTCTATGCCCATTTTTTGAAGAGTTTTAATCATAAATGGGTGCTGAATTTGTTAAAGGCTTTTCCTGCATCTATTGAGATAATCATTTGGTTTTTATCATTCAATTTGTTATTATGGTGTATCACATTGATTGATTTGCGTATATTGAAGAATCCTTGCATTCCTGTAATAAACCCAACTTTATCGTGGTGTATGAGCTTTTGGATGTGTTTTTGAATTCTGATTGCTAAAATTTTGTTGAGGAATTTTGCATCTATGTTCATTAGTGATATTGGCCTGTAGTTTTCTTTTTTTTGTGTGTGTTGTCTTTGTCTGGTTTTGGTATCAGCATGATGGTGGCCTTGTAGAATGAGTTTGGAAGTGTTCCTTCCTCTGCAATTATTTGAAAGAGTTTTAGAAGGATAGGCATTAGCTCGTCTCTAAATGCTTGATAGAATTCTCCTGTGAAGCCATTTGGTCCTGGGCTTTTGTTTTTTGGGGGGATTTTTGATCATAGGTTTAATTTCAGTGCTTGTAATTGGGTTGTTCATAATTTCTATTTCTTCCTGGTTCAGTCTTGGAAGTTTGAACTTTTCTAAGAATCTGTCGGAGAAGAGGCTTGATATGATTTCAGTTTTCTTAAATTTACTGAGGTTTGATTTGTAACTCAAGATGTGGTCTATCCTGGAGAATGTTCCATGTGAACTTGAGAAGAAGGTGTATTCTTCTACATTTGGATGGAATGTCCTGAAGGTATCATTGTGATCCATCTCATTGAGTACCTTTTTTCTTGATCCTATACCTGTATATTGCTTCTTCCTATTTCCTTCTCCTTTCAAATTGCAAGTTTGTTTACTGTATCTGTGAGTCTGTTTCTGTTATGTGCATTCATTTGTTTTATGTTTTAGATTCTACATATAAATAATAACTAAGTTTTTGTCTTTGTCTGACTTATTTCACTAAGTATAATACTCTTTAGGTCCATCCACATTATTGCATATGGTAGGATTTCATTCTTTTTAATGGCTGACTAATATTCCATTGTGTGTGTGTGTGTGTGTGTGTGTACACATACATCTTTATCCATTCATCTGTTGATGGACATTTGGGTTGCTTTATGTGAAGTAAGCTTAATTTTTGAGCAGTAAAATATTTTATTGATGTTCTGCCAATTTTCAATTGCTCTCCTACTTAGGAAGTCCTAAATCAACACAAAGCTTTATATATATTTATTAATATTCTAATTTTTTGGCAGGTTCAATATTTACATGTAATCACTTAATCCATGTAGAATGTATTTTAATTGTAAGGAACAGTAAAAGAATCTTTACTCCATTATTTTCAACTAGTAAATCAATTGGCCCAGCATAATTTATTCATTAGTCCTTTTTTTCCCCCCCCATTGATGCTTTAGATTAACATTCTAGGATTTTTGGTCCACTGACCTTTCTTTTCCATTAATCTGTATTTCAGTTATTTAACCACATCACTTTCTTATTCATTTAAATTCATGATATGTTTTAGTATTAGTCATATATTTATTTTCTATTGCTATGCATTAAATTACCACACACTTAAGTGGCTTAAAACAATATCTATTTTATCTTATTTATTATCAATGTCTGCAAATTATGAATCTGGACATGGGGTTAGTTGGATCTTATATTCAGATTGCATGTGGCTGTGATCAAAGTGTCAGCAGGTGCTATGGGTCCATGTTAGTGAGGTTTGGGGGTTGTCTTTCAAGCTGATTCATATTATTGTTAGAATTAGGTTTCTTGCCAATTTAGAACTCACAGTGTTTTTCATCTTTTTCAGTGCTATTTTTTAATCTCTTGCTTTTTTAAGGGCTCCTACCTGTTTAAGTTTGGTCTACTTAGATAATTTCACTTTTTATTAACTCAAAATCAACCAATTTGAGATCTTAGTTACATTCCCAGAATTCCTTTTGCCATATAATATAATCTAAGGATTGAAATTCATCATATCCATGAGGATAAAATCATGTAAAGGTGCACACAATGGGGTGGGAATCTTGGGGGCTGTCTCAGAATTCTGCCTACCACAGTGGGGCAAGTCTTCCTTTGCTCTTTATGTTTTTGAAAGTGTTTTAGGATCTTTAAACGTTTATTCTTCCTAGTAAACTTTGTTGGCCAAAGCAAAAAAGCACCCTATAGTTCTTTCAAATTTTCTGTACATTTGAAAATTTTCATTATAGGATATTATGAAGCAAGTAATATAGCAAAGCAAGCCCAAACACCTTAACAAGTAAGACATTGCCATCCTTATTACCCTGTAGATTCAACCAAGCCCTACTTTTTTTTGGTATTTCATTTGGAATTGCTTTAAACTGAGAACTTTAAAATTTATTGCGTTTTCATATATCTTACACATTTCTTGGAAATTAGTTTTTGTTATACTTAGGATGCTGTACTTATAAAATTGTTTTCATTATGCTTTCTTACTGGTTCTTAGTTAAATACGTTTTCATTTTGTATATAGCTGTTTTACTGAGAATTTTACTTATTCTTTAAGGTGATGAGGTTTTCTATCTGGAAGCCAGTCATCTGAAAAAAAAATGAATTTTTTATTTTAAATGCTCTGTGTCTGATTTCAGTTTCATATTTTATTGCATTTGACTAGGACTTCTTAACTTGGTGTTACAAATTTCGGATGACTGCAGTTTTTCTTGTGTCTTGTTTTTTTGGTGAATGCTTCAAGTGTTTCATCATTAAGTATCATGTTGGTTGATTAAGTGATTTTTCTTTCTTATGTTGAAATTCTTTTTTAAATCATGTTGTAGAATTTCTGTTTTTTTGGTCAATGTCTTTACCTATTGACTTATTATACTTGTATTGTCAAAGGATAGATAAAAGGTATTTGTTTTGCTGGCTTTGTTTTTAATTCTGTACATTAAAGTGTATGTATTAGTTTTAGAAAAATTCTCAAGGGCAACAGAAAATCAGAATATGGAGAAGTACAGAATTCACAAAAACTGCAATATATATGTGTATATAGTATCATATATACTTTGTTGTAATTATGAAAGTATCACTAAATTAACTTCTTATGGCTATGACAGCAAAATGTTTTTAGTATCTGTTTTTGTTGGCATTTGAGTTAGAAATCAAGTCACACATCTATCATGAACCTTGTGCTTAAAGGTCTAGTCTGGCACTAGTCTGGTAAGTTTTAAATCTTTTTTTGCAATCATGGAAAAAAATATGTTTCTGCCTGAAGCAGTTGTCAAACAAGCTTCTTTCATCGACAGTCAGACACAGGGCAGCTGAATGAGGCTGTTTAGTCTAGAGTAAATGCTCACAAGATTACAAGGTCACCGAGGAAATGTAATTATGCAGTTGATTCCAGAATAGTCTTTTGTAGTGAGGACTTTAAGACTATTAAATCATAGTATTAATTAAATATATACTCTAAAAGTAAGCTCAGAAGAGCAGCAATAAATTGATAAATTATTTAGTTTAGTAATTAAATTATAACTATAAATTATTACAATGAAATATAGTTTTAATTCGGATTTATACAGGACCCTAAAAAAGGAAATTCCATTTATTATTAGAATTTGCTCAGTTTCTACCAAATCACTATAAAATTCAATTGACTCTGTATATCTATATGTAATTTTCTCCATTGGGAAATGAAGCTTCATAGTATTTAGCTCATGCTATTTGAGAAAAAATCGATTATTTATCAGTTCTTTTACTTTTGTTATTCATTTGATTATTATTTGTTTGATTATGAAGCACCTCCTATGTGTCAGTTACTGTTCTGGGTACTGAGGAAACACAGTGAACAAAACAGAGAAGACACCTGCTGTCCTGAAACTTACATTGTACTGGGATGCAGTGAACAGTATAAGCACACTGATGAATTTGTCAGATGGCAGTATTTTGGAGACAAATACAGCAGGATAAAGGAATATGTAGTGACTGGGTAGAGTGCCATTTTTACATGGGTAGCAGTGGAATCTTTTGTAGGATGATATTTGAATAGACATGAATTAAGCAAAGAAGCTAATCATGTGATGTTATGAGGAAATTGTAAGTGCAGTGGCCCTGAGGTGGGCATGTATATAAGGATGAGAAAAGAGTGCAGTGTCTGCAATACCATGAATTGGAGAATGTTAGGCGATAAGGTCGGAGTGGTAGCAGGTTTTTTATGTAAGAAGGCAGATTGGACCCAGTTAGATCACATAGGGTTGTTTTTAGCTGATGGGCTTTTATTTAGTTGTTTTTAGTTATTTAGTTTTTAGTTATTTAGTTGTTTTTTTTAGCTGATGGGCTTTTATTTAGTTGTTTTTAGCTGCTGGGCTTTTATGATGACTTGGGCTTTTATTGTCAAGAAGATGAGAAGTCATAGAATTTTGAACAAAAGTGTGTCATATGACTTATATTTAGAAGGGTCTGTATAGGAGAATGGGTGGTGGATTGAAAGCAAGAAAACTTGCAACTGTCCTGGATAAGATTGTAGGGGCTTATACTAAGATGGTAACAGTGTAATTGCGAAGAAGTGGTCAAGTTATGAATATAGTTTTGATGGGATAAAACATTGAATTTTTGATGAATTGGATATGTGTGTGTGTTGGAGGGGGGTTGTTACAAAAAAGTTCCTCCCAGGGTTATATTTGAGATAAAAGTTGGCATTTAAATATGATACGGGAGATTGGGGGCAGGGTTCTCTGAAGCAGAGAGTTGTGTGAGTTGCTTTAAGTTCAGTTATTTATCAAATATTGAAATAAAATATGTGTCTAAAGAGCTGCAAGAACTGGGAAAAATCCTTAGCAGTTCTCCTTTTTTATAGGAGAGTGATCTGTCATGAGTTTACTACAGGAGAAGCCAAAGAAGAAAACTCTCCTGTGCTCATAGTCACGTCACGTCTGGGTAGTGCAAAGCTAGGACTACGTTTTTAGTTTCTTAGTACGTTTTCTCTGCTGTATCTTACAGCCAAGGCCATCCTATATACAGAGTTTTCAAAATATGACTGAGTTTAATTTTCATTATGCTTTTGTCATTGTTAGTCACTAAGTCTTGTTCGATTCTTTGTGACCCCATGGACTGCAGCACTCCAGGCCTCCCTGTGCCTTGCTATTCCCTGGAGTTTGCCCAAGTTCACAGAGAAGGCAATGGCAGCCCACTCCAGTACTCTTGCCTAGAAAATCCCATGGACAGAGGAGCCTGGTAGGCTGCAGTCCATGGGGTCGCTAAGAGTCGGGCACAACTTCTTTTTCACTTTTCACTTTCACGCATTGGAGAAGGTAATGGCAATCCACTCCAGTGTTCTTTTTTTTTTTTTTTTCATTTATTTTTATTAGTTGGAGGCTAATTACTTTACAATATTGCAGTGGTTTTTGCCATACGTTGACATGAATCAGCCATGGATTTACATGTGTTCCCCATCCTGAATCCCACTCCCACCTCCCTCCCCGTCCCATCCCTCTGGGTCATCCCAGTGCACCAGCCCCGAGCACTTGTCTCATGCATCCAACCTGGACTGGCGATCTGTTTCACACTTGATAATATACATGTTTCGATGCTGTTCTCTCAGATCATCCCACCCTCGCCTTCTCCCATAGAGTCCAAAAGTCTGTTCTATACATTTGTGTCTCTTTTTCTGTCTTGCATATAGGGTTATCATTACCATCTTTCTAAATTCCATATATATGCATTAGTATACTGTATTGGTGTTTATCTTTCTGGCTTACTTCACTCTGTAATAAATGGGCTCCAGTTTCATCCATCTCATTAGAACTGATTCAAGTGTATTCTTTTTAATGGCTGAGTAATATATTCCATTGTGTATATGTACCACAGCTTTCTTATCCATTCGTCTGCTGATTGGCATCTAGGTTGCTTCTTGCCTGGAGAATCCCAGGGACAGGGGAGCCTGGTGGGATGCCATCTGTGGGGTCGCACAGAGTCAGACATGACTGAAGTGACTTAGCAGCAGCAGCAGCCCAAGTTCATGTCCCTTGAATCGGTGATGCCATCCAACCATCTCATCGTCTACCACCCTCTTCTCTTTTTGCCTTCAGTCTTTCCCAGTATCAGAATCTTTACCAATGAATCGGTGCTTTGCATCAGGTGGACATAGTATTGGGGCTTCAACT
This sequence comes from Cervus elaphus, assembly GCF_910594005.1. Lineage (NCBI taxonomy): Eukaryota > Metazoa > Chordata > Mammalia > Artiodactyla > Cervidae > Cervus > Cervus elaphus. The sequence continues at coordinate 29,118,047 of NC_057826.1, read as the reverse complement.
TCAGCATCAGTCCTTCCAATGAGTATTCAGGGTTGATTTCCTTGAGGATTGACTGGTTTTAGATTATTTTAATTTCAGACTATGTTTCCGAAGGCAACTGATTCAAATTATGTAGCAACTTTTCTTATTTTATTCTCAAAAAAAATGAAAATAAAATTATTCTGTGCTAAGATTTCAGTCTCCATTTTTTTCCCCATGAGGAAAATAGCCCTGAGGGCATTGTGAGTCACAGGCCTTTGAGTTGGAGCTCAGGTAAAGTTGCCTTGACCGCAGAGATGTACGAGGGTGGGGTGATAGGAATGGTCTCTTACAGGTACAGGCAATAAGGGTTGCATTGTCTATAGAGAATTGGAAAAAATAATAAAAGAAAACCAATTAAAAGACAGTCTTTTTTTTTAAAATCAACATATACTAGCAGTTCTGAACAATGTTAGATTTCAAATACTCCTTCCTGAAAATGTCTTCTTTTGGTCCATGTTCTAAACAATTGCTTTTATTACTTTTAAATTTCATAGCATGTAAGGAAGCTTCCAGTGTTAGTGTTAGTCTCAGTCGTATCCAACTCTTTGCGACCCCATAGATTGTCGCCCGTGAGGCCCCTTTGTCCGTGGGATTCTCCAGGCAAGAATACTGGAATGGGTTGCTGTTTCCTTCTCCAGGAGATCTCGACCCAGGGATCGAACCCTGCTCTCCCGCATTACAGGCGGATTCTTCACTATCTGAGCCACCAGGGAGAGGTGGATAAGCTTCCAATGAGCATATCTTTATTTTTTGTTCCTGAATAATATTGTATTATATACAAAAGTGAAATCACAGAACTCCCAGCTTTATAATCAGCCCCAGAACACCGCCCCCTGCCCCCCCCCCCCCCCCCCCCCCCCCCCCCGCCCAACAAACCCACCTATATTTAGCCTCACTTGAGAGTAAGTTTGTAGGGTTTAGAATCCTTCTGGCTCCCTTCTGGCAAAATTTCTCTTTTCAGCTCCCCTGTAGTACTAAATATTTCTGAGTTTAAGTGGTAGATTTGAAGTAAACTGATAGTCCAATGATCATATAGATGTGGAAACAGAACTTAAGTTCTTGGAATATTTATTTGTTTTTAAAGCTTTTTGACTAGAGAACACCTGAAAGTTGCTAGGAAAAAAAGCCTAAAGAAGCAAAGGCATGAACGGTGTTGTAATTTCTGGAATTTATTGTAAAATAGCTATTTTATGAGATTCTGTCAAACAAGAGTTTTTTCTAGTTGTTTGGATACTTGTTGCTTAAAGAAAGAAAGTTGAAATTAACAAAAAGTATTCTTCAATTTATTTTGAGCATAGATAAACAGAAATATCTGGCTTTTTGACTATTGAACATGAATATGCAAGGAATATCAACTTTAATGAATTAACTGACAAATTTGCATAAGAGCTCAAAACAAAAACTTTATTACATTCTTTCTTGTACTTAACCAATATTTTTTTGTTTTTAAAAGTTAATATAAAAAAAAAGTTAATATAATTAATGGGTATTTTAGCCTTTTTTCTTTTTTGTTGTTGAATTTTATTTTTATTTTAAAATTTTAGTGGCATAATGTGCACAAAATCTAATAGAAGAAAAAAATCTTACTGCCTCCTCTTCATTGTTACTATTTTTCATTTCATGATTATTACAGAAAATAATTTTGTTGTATAGAGGAGTGGTTGTGATGAAAAATGATATACTCTGGCTGTCCAATATCCTAGGTATACAGTTGCCTGATAAGAGTTGGCCCTGAGGATGGGATCCTGTGTCACATTACTATAACACCTAATCTTGTCAATTTGGTCATAAAAATAAATTCTCCATCATATTTCTCATCATCAACTGTGCATGCTCAGTCGTGTCCGACTCTGCAACCCCATGGACTGTATGTAGTTCACCAGGCTCTTCTGCCTGTGGAATTTTCCAGGCAAGAATAAGGGAATGGGTTGCCATTTCCTTCTCTAGGGAATCTTCTCTACCCAGGGAACAAAGCTAGTGGAGGTGATGGAATTCCAGATGAGTTAGTTCAATCCCTAAAAGATGATCCTATGAAAGTGCTGTACTCAATATACCAGCAAATTTGGAAAACTCAGCAGTGGCCACAGGACTGCAAAAGGTCAGTTTATATCCCAATCCCAAAGAAAGGCAACGCCAAAGAATGTTCAAACTACCACACAATTGCAGTCATCTCACATGCTAGCAAAGTAATGCTCAAAAATCTCCAAGCCAGGCTTCAACAGTACGTGAACCATGAACTTCCAGATGTTCAAGCTGGATTTACAAAATGCGGAGGAACCAGAGATCAAATTGCCAACATCCGTCAGATCATAGAAAAAGCAAGAGAGTTCCAGAAAAACATCTACTTATGCTTTATTGATTATGCCAAAGCCTTTGACTGTGTGGATCACAGAAAAATGTGAAAAATTCTGAAAGAGATGGGAATACCAGACCACCTTATCTGCCTCCTGAGAAATCTATATGTAGGTCAAAAAGCTACAGTTAGAACTGGACATAGAACAACAGACTGGCTCCATACCAGGAAAGGAGTATGTCAAGGCTGTATATTGTCACCCTGCTTATTTAACGTATATACAGAGTATATCATGTGAAATGCTGGGCTGGAGGAAGCACAAGCTGGAATCAAGATTGCCGGGAGAAATATTAATAACCTCAGATATGCAGATGACACCACCTTTATGGCAGAAAGAGAAGAAGAACTAAAGAGCCTCTTGATGAAAGTGAAAAAGGGGAGTGAAAAAGTTGGCTTAAAATTCAACACTCAGAAAACTAAGATCATGGCATCCGGTCCCATCACTTCATGGCACATATATGGGGAAACAGTGACAGACTTTATTTTCTTGGGCTCCAAAGTTACTGCAGATGGTAACTGTAGCCATGAAATTAAAAGATGCTTGCTCCTTGGAAAAAAGCTATGACCAACCTAGACAGCATATTAAAAAGCAGAGACATTACTTTGTTGACAAAGGTCCATCTTGTCAAAGCTATGATTTTTGCAGCAGTCATGTATGGATGTGAGAGTTGGACTATAAAGAAAGCTGAGAGCCAAAGAATTAATGGTTTTGAACTGTGGTGTTGGAAAAACTCTTGAGAATCCCTTGGACTGCAAGGAGATCCAACCAGTCCATCCTAAAGGAAATCAGTCCTGAATATTCATTGGAAGGACTGATGCTGAAGCTGAAACTCCATTACTTTGGCCACCTGATGTGAAGAATGGACTTTGAAAAGACCCTGATGCTGGGAAAGATTGAGGGCAGGAGAAGGGGACAACAGAGAGTGAGGTGGTTGGATGGCATCACCGACTTGATGAACATGAGTTTGAGCAAGCTCCAGGAGTTGGTGATGGACAGGGAGGCCTGGTGTGCTGCAGTCCACGGGGTCGTAAAGAGTCGGACACGACTGAGCAACTGTGCTGAACTGATTTATTCTTACATCTGTAAAGTATTCATAGAGTGACTTAAAATTACAGAAAAATTGAAAGGGTCCATTAGACATAGATGATAAATCAGTTCCTCTGGTTACTGTTCCTTTTCTAAATCCAACTTGACCATCTGGAAGTTCTTGGTTCACGTACTTTTGAAGCCTGGCTTGGAGAATTTTGAGCATGACTTTGCTAGTGTGTGAGATGAGCGCAATTGTGCGGTAGTTTGAACATTCTTTGGCATTGTCTTTCTTTGGGATTGGAATGAAAATTTATTAAGTATAAATAAATAGTGGAAAAAACTTTATTAGTAAATTTAGCAGAGATTTTGACATAGGACAGTCAAATTTTTATTCCATATATTCTTTTTTCAACAGTATATAACCAAAATTGACAACATCCTTTGAATGCAACTAACCACTGGTCAGTGGTCATGCATGAACATAGAAGATATGCATCTTGTAAATACTGAATCTAGATTTCAAATATATATCTTTGGTAGATTCTAGCTTATCACTGCCTCTTGCTCTACTTACATTTATATCATCAAAATAAAATGCATCGGTAATAAGTTCAAACTTACTATCTTATTTTTTTATATTTACAGTGTCAAAATTAAATATTTTTGAAACTTTGATGCCCTGTAATTTGATTGAAGAGAGGATCACTATCTCTTTACCATATAATTATAAAAGGTTCTCATTTTTAGATTTATAAAAGATTTATTGGATTGGTTAGTTAGAATGACCAACCCAATTAATTAATCATTTCTACATCATCTCCTTCCTTTATAAAATGCTTTGTGTATGTACCTGCCTATAGTATTTATTTACTTAAAAACTGTAGCAAGTTGTATAAAAGTGATGGTATACAAACATCATAAAAAATAGTGACATACATCCTTAAGCAAAATAGATATTTGAAGTTCTTGTCCCATATTATGGTGGAGTGAAATTCATTCTCTTTAATGTCTGGATGAGAAGTAATATTTTCTTTTAGTCCTTAAAAAATGCACACTTGAGTGACTGTAGTTGGGAATCAGGGATCTGTTTTGGGTCGATGAAAATGTTCTAAAATTGGATTGTATTGATGAGTGTACAGTTCTTTAAATTTGCTAATTCAAAAATCATTGAGTTGTACCTCTTAAGAGATGATACAAAGAAAAGAAGTAGTAATTTGGGCACTGCAGTAAGAAAACTGAAGGTTGATGTAATTATTGTGATTATTTTACCTATTGTATCATTTTCCAGATGATTCCATCACTCTTGTTTCTTATTACCTTCTTTATTAGCCTTGTGGCAAATGAATGAAATAACTTATAGGTTGATAAAACCATAATATGTTTCAAGCTATACTAAAAATAAGATCACTAAGATTCGATTATCTTATATTTTGAAAATGTTAATGTATCTATATGGTATTTTAATTATGGAAGTTTAGAATTTATGTATTCTGCTTTTTTTTTTTTTTTATGTGTTCTGCTTTTAAGCAGCATTACTGAGTATAATTGACATACAATAAACAGCATGTATTTAAAATGTGTAGTTTATGAACATTGACATATGTTTATGATTATGAAATCATGTCTGTAATCAAGATAATGAACATGTACCTTCATCCCTAAAAGTTTGCTAGTGTCACTTTATAATTTCACCTTCATACCTGTCAGTCCCCAGCCAAGAAACCACTCATATGCTTTCTGTAACTGTAGATTGTTTTGCTGTTTTCAGAGTTTTATATAAATTGAATTGAGCAAAATGTATTCTTTTCTTTGTCTGGCTCCTTTCACACAGAATAATTGTTTTGAGATTCATCCTTGTTGTAGTGCATCAGTGGTCATTCCTTTTTATTACTGAGTAATGTTCCATTATATGTATATGCCAAAATTTTCTTGTTGGATATTTGCGTTGTTTCCTTCTGGTTTTGGGCTAAGAAAACGAAGCTGATATGAACATTCACGTACAAGTCTTTTATTTGTGGGTAAATACCTAGGAGTGGAATGGTTGCATCATATGTACATGTATATTTAAGTTTTGAAGACACTTGACAAATTGCTTTCCAACGAGATTGTGCCATTTTACATTTCTATCAGCAGTGTATGAGAGTTCCAGTTGCCTTCCATCCTCACCAGTACTTGGTATCGTCAGTCTTCAAAATTTTAGTCAAATAAATGAGTGGTGTGTCGTGTGTGTTAGTCACCCAGTCATGTCCAGCTCTTCACGACCCATGGACCGTAGCCGCCAGGCTCCTCTGTCCGTGTAATTCTCCAGGCAAGAATACTGGATTGGTTGCCATTTCCCACTCCAGGAGATCTTCCTGACCCTGGGGTTGAACTTGGGTCTCTCACATTGCAGACAGATTCTTTACTGTCTGAGCCATCCAAGAAGCCTAATAGCATTGTTTTAGTATTCATTTCCCTAATGATTAGTGATGCTGAAAATCTTTTCATCTGTTTATTTGCCATCTGTATATCTTCTTTGCGATTGGAGAAGGAAATGGCAACCCACTCCAGTATCCTTGCCTGGAAAATCTCATGGACAGAAGAGCCTGGTGGGCTGCAGTCCATGGGGTTGCAAAGAGTTGGGCACAACTGGGCAACTAACACTTACTATACCTTCTTTGCAAAGTGTCTGTTGAAATCTTTTGCCCTTTTCTTTATTGAGTTTGTTTTCTTATTTTGAGAGCTTTTTGTGGTTTCTGGATTCCAGTTTTTATATATTGGAATATATATTCTCCTTATAAGATATGTAGTTTGCAAATATATTTTCTCAGTCCTTGGCTTGTGTTTCAATCCCTTAACAGTGTCTTTAGGAGAGCAGAAGTTTAAATTTTGATGAAGTCAAATGTATAATTTTTTCTTTTATGGGTCATGTTTTTAAAAATTAATTTAAATATTGAAGTATAATTGATTTATGTTATTATGTTAACTTTGGGTGTACAGCAAGGTGATTCACTTTATAGATATAACTGTGTTCTTACATATATATTTTAGGTTCTTATTCATTATACATTATTACAAGATATTGAATATAGTTCCCTGTGCCATGCAATAAATCCTTATTGTTTATCTGTTTTGTGTATAGGGTTTATATGTTAATCTTGTACCTCTTAATTTGTCTCTCCCCCTCCCCTTTCTCCTTTGGTAATCATAAGTTTGTTCTCTATGTCTGTGAGTCTGTTTTTGTTTTGTAAATAAGTTCATTTGTATTGTTTTTTAGATTCAATATATAAATGGTATCATATAATACTTGTCTTTCTCTGCCTGACTTACTTCACTAAGTATGATATTCCTAGATCCATCACTTAGTATGATATTCTCTAGGTCCATTCATGTTACTGCAAATGGCAATTTTTAATGGGTGGGTGATATTCCATTGTGTGTGTGTGTGTATATATGTATGTGTGTGTATATATATATATACACACACATCTTCTTTATCCTTCCCTCTGTTGATGCTTCCATGCCTTAGCTATTGTGAATAATGCTTTTATGAACATTGGGGTGCATGTATCTTTTCAAATTAGAGTTTTTGTCCTTTTATGGATCTTGCGTTGGTCTTGCAGCTAAGAAATTTTTTGCCTTTTTCAAGGTCAAAATAATTTCTTCTAGAAATTTTATATTTTGGGGATTAGCATCAGTTAGGCCTGTGATGTACAGTTCGTTTTTATATATGGTAAGAGGTATGGTTTGAAGTAGTTTTTTTTTTTTAAACATATGGATATTGAGTTGCTTCCATACCATCTGTTGAAAGACTATTATTTCTATAGTAAATTGCCTCTTCACCTTTGTCAAAAATTCATTGTTTATAAATGTGTGGATCTGTTTCTCAGCTCTGTTCTCTTTTAATGACTTGTTTTATGATCTTGATATGAAAATTATATTGTCTTGATTACTTTGGCTTTATAAAGTCTGAATATCAGACCTCTGAATTATTCTTTTTTTTTAGAAAGTTATTTGGCTATTCTAGGTTCTTTGCATTCCCATGTAAGTTTTAGGATCAAATTGCCCGTTTCTATAAAAAATACTGTTGGAATTACAAAAAAGTTTAATTTTAGAACATCTTTGGATTTACAGATAAATTGCCAAGATAGCATAGAGAGTTTATACCCCCTTGTGATTTCTCCTATTATTTGTTGTAATTAATGAACTGATATTGATACATTTTAATTAATTAGAGTCCATACTTGAATCCAGTTTCTTTAATTTTTACCTAAAGTTCTGTCTGTGTTCTGGGATCTAATCCAGTGTACCACATTATATTATATAGGAATGTCTCCTTAGGCTCCTCTTGGCTAAGAGGACAGTTTCTCAGACTTTTCTTGATTTTGGTGACCTTGACAGATTTGAGTAGTTGTCAGATAGTTTTTTGGAGAAGACAGTGCAACCCACTCCAGTACTTTGGCCTGGAAAATCCCATGGACGGAGGAGCCTGGTAGGCTGCTGTCCATGGGGTCATGAACAGTTGGACATGGCTGAGTGACTTCACTTTCACTTTTCACTTTCATGCATTGGAGAAGGAAATGGCAACCCACTCCAGTGTTCTTGCCTGGAGAATCCCAGGGGTGGGGGAGCCTGGTGGGCTGCCGTCTATTGGGTTGCACAGAGGCGGACATGACTGAAACGACTTAGCAGCAGCAGATAGTTTTTAGAATATCTTAGTGGTTTAGTGGTTTAGTTGCTAAGTTGTGTCTGACTCTTTCGACCCTATAGACTGTGGCACACCAGGCTCCTCTGTCCACGGGATTCTTCAGGCAGGAATACTGGAGTATACGTTGCCATTTCCTTCTCCAGGGAATCTTCCCAACCTAGGAATCTAACCCAGGTCTCCTGCATTGCAGGCCGATTCTTTACTGAGCTATGAGGGAAGCTCATAGCTTATGTCTTAGTACATGCTGTCAACATGTCTTATCACTGTTGATGTTAACCTTGATCACCTGGTTGAGGTATTGTTTGTCAGCTTTGTCCACTGTAATGTACTCTTATCCCTTCTGTCTTTATTATACTCTTGGGAAGAAAATCACTATGCACAGACTGCACTTAAGGGGTGGGGATTAATGCTCACTTTCCTTGAGGATGTAGTATCTACGTTATTTGGAATTCTGCATTGGAGATTTCTCTCTTCTCCTCCATCTGTTTATTTATTCATTTTTCCCCTGTCATTAAGGACTAATGAATATTTATTTTACAGTTTGGATTATAATCCAATTTTGGCCATTTGAGATGTTTTAATTGGCTCATTTGCCCATTTGCCTTTCTCCCATCATTGCATCTTTTTATATCTTTACTTTTGGCGCTGAAAGAAGCTCCAAGCTCCTGGTATATGTATTTCTTGATTTAGTTCTAGAAGGAACCATTTCTCTAAGAAGCCTTGGTTTCTTTTATTGGAGAATAGTATTAGAAACCAAAATCCTGGACTAGATAACTCACAAACTGGCCTCAAGATTGCAGGGAGAAATATCAACATCAGATATGCAAATGATACCACTTTAGACGAGATCGGGCGCGTTCAGGGTGGTATGGCCGTAGACAAATGATGACACTTAAATGGCAGAAAGTGACGAGGAACCAAAGAGCCTTTTGATTAAGGTGAATGGGTGAAAGAGAGTGGAAAAAGCTGGCTTAAAACTCAGCACTCAAAAAACGAAGATCATGGCATCCAGTCCTATCACTTCAGGGGAAATAGATGGGAAAAAAGTGGAAACAGTGTCAGATTTCATCTTCTTGTGCTCCAACATCACTGCATATGGTGACTGCAGGCACAAAATTAAAAGACGCTTGCTACTTGGAAGAATAGCTATGACAAACCTAGACAGTGTATCAAAAAGCAGAGACATCACTTTGTGGACAAAGGTTCGTCTCGTTAAAGTGGCTGAGTGCTAAAGAATTGATGCTTTTGAACTGTGGTTCTGGAGAAGACTCTTGAGAGTCCCTTGGACAGCAAGGAGATCAAACCAGTCAATGTCAATCCTAAAGGAAATCAATCCTGAATATTCATTGGAAGGACTGATGCTGAAGCTCCAATACTTTGGCCACCTATGTGAAGAGCAAACTCATTGGAAAAGACTGATGCTGGGAAAGGTTGAGGGCAAGAGGAGAAGGGGGTGACAGAGGATGAGATGGTTGGATGGTGTCACTGACTCAGTGGACATAAGTTTGAGCAAATTTAGGGATACGGTGAAGGACAAGGAAGCCTGGGGTTGCAGGCTTCCTACTGTCCATGGGGTTGCAGGGAATTGGACACTACTTAGCGACTGAACAACAACAGTTAGAAATCAGTATCTGTGCTTTAAGTGTTCTTGTGCTCCCGGGGTATCTTTGCTCATAAGATCTGCCACTATTTTGAATCAGTAGATCATTTTGGAGGGAGCTGGCTCTGTCTTAAAATAGAGTCTTTTGGTTCATGAACAGAGTTTATTTTTCCATTTATTTTGGTCGTCTTTAATTTCTCTCAATAACGTACAATTTTGGTGGGCAGGTCTTGCATATATTTTGTCAGATTTACTCCTAAGTATTTTATAGTTTGTTATTATAAATGGTATTTAACTTTTTTTTCAATTTATGATTGCTTTTTTCTGGAATGAACAGATATTTTATAGATTTTATAGCCTATAATATTGCAAAACTCATTAGTTCTAGTAATTTTTTGTAGTCCGTTGGTTTTCTTAAAATGTAAATATTCATGTCTTTTGCAAATGCTCTTTTACTAGGAATAGAAACATTTAGGGTTGTTGTTTTAATTTTTATTTTCTTTATCATTATGAAATGATCCTTTATCCCTGATAATACTCATTGCTATGAAATCTAATTAGTTTGATATCAAAACAGTCATACCATCTTCCTTTTGACTAGTGTTAACATGATATGTTACTTGTGTTAACATGTTATGGAGGTTTAACTGTTATTTTTAAATGAATTAATAAGTACTTTCCAATTTCTTAGTTTTAAATTTTAATATAGAAAATATAAGTAGATATAACTCATCTAAATGAAATCTCTTTGGGAGTCCTCAGTAGTTTTTAAGAGTGTAAAGAGATCTTAAGGCCAACAAGTGTGAGAATTGCTAATCTGGTTTATATATATGTGTGTGTATATATACACACATATATATATTTAAGATATATGGCTTTTGTAGTAATCATCTGTTTACTCATCCACTTATTCATCAAGTGTTCATTAAGCCCAATTTATTTTTAGGAAGTAAAAGTATGTAAGTCATCATTTTGTGCAGCAAAGAACTGTTAATATACAATTATGGGATACAGTGGTATGTGAGTAAATAGGATACAAGGGAGTATAAGATATATCCTGCCATAGTGTTACTGTGTTTGGCTTAAGCAACATAGACTTTAATGTTAAACATACCTAGTTTTAATGGCTGAGTAATATTCCATGGTGTATATGTACCACAGCTTCCTTATCCATTCGTCTGCTGATGGGCATCTAGGTTGCTTCCATGTCCTGGCTATTATAAACAGTGCTGCGATGAACATTGGGGTGCATGTGTCTCTTTCAGATCTGGTTTCCTCGGTGTGTATGCCCAGAAGTGGGATTGCAGTTTTAAATCCAGGCTCTGTTTCTTAGCTGTGAGAACTTGACATCTCTGAACCTCACTTATTTCTAAAATGAAGATGGTAATAGAATCTATCTCTCAGGATTTTTTGTTTATATAACTTAGTTTATAGCATTTAAGCTTTTGATTCCTAGGAAACATTTAATAAATGTTAACTGTTATTGTTGTTTAGTAGTAAAGAAGGTTTTATGTGCCAATGGAGAAGGAGAGGTCACATTAGTTTTAGAGGCAAAGAAAGAATTAATTCTTGAGTGAGTCTGACTTTGATTGGCCAACACTGGGAACTAGTTAACAGACAGAAGGAATGCCATTCAGTAGTTAGGATTACATACTGCCTACACCTGATGAACAATTAGTGTGGTTAATGAATATCACCAGAATGATAAATTACCAGTAGGAATAGTGTCACCTCTTCCTCTTATATTTTATTAAACATAAAATGCAATAAAACCAAAGTATTTAAGGCTTATTATCACATTAACTTTCTAGTATGAGAAGAGAACATACTCTGGAGCTAGACTGAGTTTGAATTCTGGGTTTTTCACTGATTTTAATTCCCTGGACACTTTACTGATTTCTGTGTGTCTTGATTTATTTACTCATTTTCAAGATATGGATAATATTAGTGCCTATCTCATGGAATTGTGAGTATCAAATTAGTTAATAAATGATAGACCCTTGGTATAGTATCTGACACATGATAAGTGATGTATAAATATTAGCTATTTGAGTGACAAGTGCTACCATTGGAGTTAACATTTCTTACTGAGAACATTGCTGATATGTAATGAACTCTGTATATATTGAACTTAAACTCATTTTAAAGTTTCTGCTGCTGCTAAGTCGCTTCAGTCGTGTCCGCCTCTGTGCGACCCAATAGATGGCAGCCCACCAGGCTCCCCCATCCCTAGGATTCTCCAGGCAAGAATACTGGAGTGAGTTGCCATTTCCTTCTCCAATGCATGAAAGTGAAAAGTGAAAGTGAAGTCACTCAGTCATGTCCAACTGTTCATGACCCCATGGACAGCAGCCTACCAGGCTCCTCTGTCCATTGGATTTTCCAGGCCAGAGTACTGGAGTGGGTTGCCATTGCCTTCTCCGATTTTAAAGTTTACGTCCAGCTTAATTTTGTTGATTGATTTTGTTTGTTTTTTCCTTCTGCTGATCGAGGTGCATTTTCAGGCACAGTTAATTTTAGTATAAAAACAATGTCAAATTATGTAGTCTTGGTCATTTAATTGTCTAGCATGATATATATGAAATTTTTAAAATAATTTTTAATCTAAGTACTGTTTCTTTTTCTACAATCTCTACTTTTTATTAAGTGTGATGATTTTTAAAGACCTGTTAAGAGTAATCATACCCTGTAGTTTGGTTTCTGTCCAAATTTATGGCAACTATAAAAATATATAACTTACTTACATCATACTATTGAGAATTACTCACTAGTCAGTTGTGTACCAGAAGTAGTAATCAAGGAGTGACTGTTAAAGGCTTAAACAGATAAAGAAGAAGTGAGATGAGTATACTAGTAGGAATTTATCTTTTATCTTTTTTTTTTGGCTTAGTGGCATGTGGAATCTGAGTTCCCTGACCAGGGTTTGAACCAGCGCCCTCGGCAGTGAGAGCACAGTCCTAACCACTGGACTGCCTACAAGTTCCCTTGTCATTTATCTTTTGCTTGTAGTTGTTCTAAAGAAGACTTAATGGAAATTGTTAAGTGTTTTTAGAAGGAGTTTTGAGTTTGTAAATAAATAAGCATAGAACAAAAATTAATTACCTGGAGATTTATACCTATGAAGTGAGAGTCTTTAAAAACATGAGCAGAAGTCTCTCTTTAATGATATGTTGACTGGCCCTTTAATTGGGGGTACTGTAAAGTGTATAATAGCTCATTAATTCTTCATTTCCTTGGTGAGAACTCAGGATCACATGCTAGAATTCAGGTAACTCTTTTGAGGTATGCCCTGAAAGAGTCATATTTTCTTAAAAACCACTTTCAAGAAGGGGTAAGTCTGTCTTCTTTCAGTATGTAGTAGAAATTGTATTTCCATTTGAAGAGACTGATGTTTTTTAAAAAAAAAAAAGGAAAAGTACTCTGGAGATTGAGTTGTTAGGAAATTATTAGACATGTGTAGCTTGGTGACTCTCTTAACCTTTCAAATGTAAAACATGTTGGCTCTTAGGTTAAAGAACCTTGCTAATTTATAGTTATCATGTTCTATGATTGTAACTTAGGTCTGTTTTCTTTTTCTGTCCCCTTATTAACTAAGATATAATTCATGCTTTTAATTTCTCTGAATCCCTCTACCGTGAGTTTTCCAACTAAATTAAGCATCATGCTTCAGAAACATTAGATTTTATACAAGCTACTAGAAATTGTCATGCACTCCTGTTTTTAGAAATAAAGATTATAAACATTTATATTTGAAAGAAAATACATGCAATACACTCTAATGCATCAAGACAAGTAAGGTTTTTCTTCTCCAGTTGTCACATGTGGCTTTAAGGGCTTTTATTTATTTATTTTTTTAAGGGCTTTTATTAAAATACATAAATTCTTCGAGTTTTCCCTTTTATAAAGACAATGTATATTCATTATAGGAAAACTTTGAAAGCACAGTTAATAGAAGAAAAAAATTATCCATGTCTACTATTTAGTTTTTTTTTTCAGTATTCACAATCACAATAAATCATAAGTGGTTTGTATTAAATATTCTCGGGAAATAATAACCGGTATTCCCTAGGCTTTTTTCTTAGCACTTTATTGCTAAATGTCAGCTACCTTCTCCTGGTTTGGAAGAAGTCAGTGTCACCACTCTCCAAAGAAACGTCCAACAAGTGAAAACCAGATCACTGGTTCTGCTAGATAATTGGTTCAAAAGTAACATTGAGTTATTTTAGCATTATAGGAGTGCTCACAGTTGTCATTATTCTGGTTTGAAGGTATTGTTGCCATGTTTTTTGTTTGTTTGTTTCTCTGTATTACTGGTTTTAAATGTAAAGACATAAATCCTAAAGAGTGGGAGTGGAAAAACAGGGATGGTTTTCATTTGCTACAATTTCCTGTGAGACATGGCTCTAAACAAGTCCCATATTTACACAAGACAGTATAGTTTTACATACAGTTGGTGTATTCAGCACATTTTGAAATTCTTTAAACAGTCATCTGTATTTAATTCTTTCATAGTAAATGTGTTTAATAATGCTAGGTGAAATTTGAAATAATTTTTAAATAATTTTACAGTAGAAACACCAGTTAAATCAACCTTTTGGTAATAAATGTCAGAAAAAAGTTAATTATTTTTGCTGCCACTGCAAAATCAATTGTGTAACTGTTCTTTTTAAACTGACTTTTATAATACATTACTAAATTCTGAATGCTACACTCCTGTAACTTGTCAGAAGCAGGTTTTGGTTAATAGGTATTTTCAGTGATGTAATGGGAACTTTTGGCAATGAGTCAGAATATAATGGACTGTGATTAATGTTTTAATAAGTACATTTCTATTGCTCATGATGTAGAGGAAAAATGGTTTCCTGCTAGGATTGATAGGAGAATAGCAGGTGTGCATATAGTGTTTTTTAAAAAAGAGTTGAAATATTTTTCTTAGAATAGCATTAATATTTTTTTTTTAAAATATTTTTATATGGCTAAAATTCATTATCATATGAGGTGCATATGTTACTACAGATGCCAGCAGTTCATTTGGAAAAATAAAAGTAGGGGATGATTACCGATTGCCTAATTAAATCTTTTAGTTTTTAGTCTTTGTATTCTTTTGACACCATGACTTGAAGTCTTTGTAGTTTGATATTCACTCAGTACAAGCTAAGGAATCTGCTTACACTGTAGGATATATGAGTTTGCTCCATGTTTCTAAAACATGCACAGTGTTCAAAAATATTTTTTAATTAAAAATAAGCTTGCTAAAAAGTTTTATTTCTTAAGGCCATTAAGTACACAGATTGATAGTCAAATGGAATAGTGATCATGTGAGAATTCTCCACTGCAAAGGCCACAAGTTCAGCCTATGAACTCAATAAAGTTCAAAAGTTTGGAAAGTTAAACCCAGGAGATTTTGTGTCAGCTTTGGAATCTGAGTAAGTGAAGACAAACCAGAGGAAATACTGGTGTGCCGGAATTGAGGGATTGGTTTACAGTTTTCTTGTTCTCTCATTTTTCTCAATTTAATTTTAGCAACTTACATGCAATAAGTATGCGTTGTTTGTTGTAGGTAAAGAGTCCTAGGACTCAATGGATATGTCCCATTTGGGAATAGTGTATTACTACTGCAGGCAGCCTCTGCCCATGTTTATCTTTGAAATATACCTAAAATTGAACATTTGTCCAATTGGGTAGTTTCCTGGGAAAAAGTTCATAATTTTCATCAGGGTCTCAAAGGGATCTTGATCCCAATAAAGAATCTAGAGTAATGATTCTTAGTACATGTGCTGCCGAAGCAAGCACTAGAGTAATGATTCTTAAACTTTGCCATACATCAGAGTCACTTGGAGGGTTTATTAAAACACACATTGTTGGGCTGTACTTCCAGGGTTTTTGATTCTGTAGGGCTGGAGTACAACCCTAGAATTTTTGTTTCTATTAATAATAAATTCTGCAGTGATGCTAATACTGTTGATTGGGGACTATACTTTGCAAACTCTAGTTTACCCTTGGTAAATAGCCTTCTAGACCTTTTCATATTTTCATGTATAATATGTATTTTCACAAAAACACCTATGCTGTATTATGTTACCTGTTTTAACTTTATTTTGCTGTCTTTTCATATTTATCTATAGCATCATTTAAAATTTTCCATACCCCTATTTAACTAGTTCTCTGATAGGCATTTAGGTAATTTTTCATTTGTTGTTTTTATAAATAGATTGTTGTTAAATTTGGGTGCTATCTTCCAATTATTTCATTAGCAAAATCCCTGTATTGAAGCATAGACATGATTCTGAGGCTCATTTGAGGCTAAATGACTTTGACATCTGGCACTTGAACACTAATAAATATAACGGCCACCCCTTTAAAAGAGACAGAAGAAATTTTAAATGTTAAACAAAAAGCTTATTTAAGGAAATACTTTTCCTTGATTTTTCATTGATTCAATAATTTGCATCTTTTTAATGATGAAAACTTGTTTGACTGATAGATTTTTCTAAATTAAAACATATTTCAATCTTTGTTACATTTCTAGAGATTAATAGTAGCTTTAGAAATATTGGGGGAAATATTTGTCATGTTGCTTTATTATATGTCACATATGCATAGTTTACAGTTTGTACAAAAATTTACATTACTAAGTTTGTGCCAGTATTAAAGAGCTATTCAATTTCAGTGCCTTTAAAAATTTGTACTACTTGCCTTGAATATAGCAAAAATGTGGTATAGTTTAATGTTGGTTAAGTATTTTTATCTTAGAAGTATAGTAATAAAAATTAAATTGAGACTTTGATTTTGAGGAAAAAATGAAGTTCTATTTAAAAATTTTTAATTGGTGTAAAATTGCTTTACAATGTCATGTTGATTTCTGCTGTACAACAACACAAATTAGTCATAATTATATATACATCCCTTCCCTCTTGAGCCTCCCTTCCCCCATCCCACCCCTCTAGGTCATCACAGAGCTAAAGAACTACCTTTTAAAATTAAGAATGGGATGTATATTAAGTCTCTCTGCTGTATTATAAAACGATCCTGATAAACACCCAACCCTGTGCCTTCCTGTCTCTCAAGATAAAATATTAAACCCACACAGAGAAAAATAAAGGAGAGTTCCACAAATATGATCACTTACATATGTCCACCATTGGGAATCTTGGTTAAAGCAAGCCAGGGAATGGGTGAGGGAAAGAGTTGACAACAGGGACACGGGTTGAAGCAGGAAATAAATATGTTCTATTCTGTTACACTGCCTGTTCTAGAACGTGTATCTATAACATGTATTAGTTCACATTTGAATGGTAAATAAGGGGATGATATCTCTATCGTGTAAAAGTTATTTGGTTGGTACATGATTTTTCCCAGTAGGTTAATGTGTTATGTAATGGAATAATAGCAGCTGACCTCACATATTCAGATCATGAACACAGCTTACTTAATGCAGTAAGCACCAGGAGAATGAATAGTCTACATATATAGAATGTCCACTTTTGCCGTGTTCTTCCTTTTGGATTAATTTTGCCTTGCACTCTCTCTGAAGTGCTACTTTTGGAGTTCTTCCCAATTCTTCTGCATTCTGCCCTTGTTTTCATGACTTGGCAACCTTGCTCCTTTATAACTTCTTCCCATCAAATTGCATTTACTTTTTTCTTCCTTTACCATAAAATTTATATTTACTTTATAATCTATTTCTTTGGAATGTAGCAGTCTTTTAAAATAAACTAAGTTAATAGACCAACCTAGACAACATATTAAATAGCAGAGACATTACTTAGTCCGCAAAGGTCCGTCTAGTCAAAGCTATGGTTTTTCCAGTAGTCATGTATGGATGTGAGAGTTGGACTATAAAGAAAGCTGAGCACCAAAGAATTGTTGCTTTTGAGCTGTAGTGTTAGAGAAGACTCTTGAGTGTCCCTTGGACTGCAAGGAGATCCAACCAGTCCATCCTAAAGGAAATCAATCCTGAATATTCATTGGAAGGACTGATGCTGAAGCTGCAACTCCAATACTTTGGCCACCTGATGCCAAGAATTAACTCAGTGGAAAAGACCCTGAGGCTGGGAAAGATTGAAGGCGGGAGGAGAAGGGGACAGCAGGGATGAGATGATTGGATGGCATCACTGACTCAATGGACATGAGTTTGAGTAGGCTCTGGGAGTTGGTGATGGACAGGGAAGCCTAGCATGCTGCAGTCAATGGGGTCACAGAGTCGGACACAACTGAGTGACTGAACTGAACTGAATACTATTGGGAGGATTGTTTTTGTGAGTGCTCTGATTATGAAGTTTACATGGGTTTTCTGTAGACTGCCTCAATCCTATTTACATATAATTTTTTTCCTGATAACGAAAAATAATTATTATCCAGGCAAATAATCAGAAATGTAATACGCATTAGCAGGGGCAAACAAATAGAAACATACAAGACTTGGTGGACAATGATGCTAAAATAGCCTTTACAATTATCTTGTTCTCGGAAGTGTAGAAAAGAAAAATCTTGATAAAGGCAATCCGTATATTTCAGTCTAAACAATCAACATTTTAGTATTCAGTTCTTCCCTAATTTTTCTATATGAACACACTTTGTAGAAATTGACAAAATGATTCTAAAATTATTATGTAATACTGAGAAGCTAGAATAGATAAAGCATGTTTTGGAAAACAACAAATTTGAAAATCTTTTTCCTTCTTTCTCCCTTCATCTTTCTGTATTTATTTGTAATTTTTAGGTATGCATTTTGGCAGAATGTAAGGTCTTTCAAGAACACTTATCACAAAAAAGAACCAGCATGGAGGTATAGGCCTCCGATTCATTGAATCAGAGTAGGGTCAGTTAGAAATAGCATTTGGATTTACTCCATATAAAAGGAGATATTTTTATTTTCTTTTTTAAAAGTTTTGTTTTATTTTCGATTGGTGGACAGTTACCTTACAGTGTTGTGATGGTTTCTGACATACATCAGCATGGCTCAGCTGTGTGCTGCGCTGTGCTGAGTCACTTCAGTCATGTCCGACTCTGCGGCCCCATGGACTGTAGCCCACCAGGCACCTCAGTCCATGAGATTCTCCAGGCAAGACTACTGGAGTGGGTTGCCATGCCCTCTTCCCTGGAATCTTCCTCACCCAGGAATTGAACCCACATCTCTTGGAGCTCCTTCATTGGCAGGCGAGTTCTTTACCACTAGCAACACCTGGGAAGCCCGTGAATCAGCCACAGATATGTCTTTTGATGGAAATCCAGTCTTGACTGTGGTCACAGTACTGTGCATTTGACCATACTCTGGTTATAAACTTGTAGCATTTAAAAGATCTTAGCCAGTTATGAGCTGAACTCATTACTTCAGGAATCACACTTACTTTATCTACGAAGAGTTGTCCATTTATGCATTGAAAAGAAGAACCATATCTTTTGACCCAGTGTGGTACTTTCTGAGATACAGTTCCTTTATCTTTTGTTTATTTGGCTCTGGGAAAGAACCTTAGGCTGGGACACTCATTTAGGTCTAAACATAAAGTACAGACAGTGTGCTGTCTGTGATGCTTTATCCATTTAGTAAATTTTAATGTGCTGCTTCCAAAGGCTTAAAGCCATTAAAAAGACTCACAATATTTTATTGAGGTATAATTTTATATGCCAGAGTTTTATAGACATTTTCAGTGTATGATTCAGTGAACTTTGCTAAATTTGCTGAGTTGTGCAGTCATCACAACTGTGTTTTCATGTACAGTCACATGACAGTTAATCACAACATTAAACAAGTGGTTTTTCTGCATTGGCCAAATTTGTTTGATTGTCCTTTCCATAGTATCTTATATCCTTGTTTTAGACATTTCATCTTCAGCAGTCCTTGTTCTCAATTCTTGGACAAAGTAATAGGAATAATTCTCACAACCCCTTTTTGAAAAAGGATATTTTTATTTTGGGCTTCCCTGGTGACAGAGAATGAGATGGTTAGATGGCATCACCTACTACGGTCATGAGTTTGAGCAGTTTCCGGGAGTTGGAGATAGACAGGGAAGCTTGGCATGCTGCAGTTCATGGGGTTGCAGAGTCAGACATGACTGAGCGACTGAACTGATTCTGATTCCCTGGTGGCTCAGTGGTAAAGAATCTGCCTGCAGTAGAGACCCAGGTTCAACCCCTGGGTCAGGAAGATGCAGTAGAGAAGGAAATGGCAACCTACTCCAGTATTCTTGCCTTGGAGAATTCTATGGACAGAGGAGCCTGGCAGGCCTCAGTCCTTGGGGTCACAGAGTAGGACACGACTGAGCGATTAAAACATACAACACATTTTTGTTCTGAATTACTTTGCCAAATTCCTCGGCTTCCCAGGTGGCACAGTGGTAAAGAATATGCCTGCCAAACAGGACACACAAGAGATGTGGGTTCTATTTCTGGGTCGGGAAGATCCCCTGAAGTAGAAAATGGCGACCCACTCCCATGGACAGAAGAGCCTGGCAGGCTACAGTCCATGGGATCACAGAGTCGGACATGACTGAGCAACTGAGCATAGATACACACAGTCATCACACATCGGTTCCTGGTTCTTGTATGTCTGAACAGTGCAGTCTTACACGGCCCTAGGCCCTGCATCTTGAAATTCTTAATTATTTTATATTAAATTTGTGTCTGGTAAATTAAGTCTGATGGACAGCAGGGCAACTTTTGGGGCTTGGAACCATATAGACCTGTCTCTCTCTGACATTTTTCCAGCTATATATTCCTTACCTCTGCTTAGTTACTGCTGCTGCCACCATTGCCAACGGGGCTGTAGAGACAGGGAAGGTCAGGATTGGATGTGAGTGCCCTTGCATGCCTGTGAAGGTTTGGACTCAACCAGCAATTATCCTCATGGTTAAGGAAGTGCAGTATTACATAGCAAATAAAAAGTATTGTGATAGGTCTAGAAGAAAGGGGGAAAAAATCCTGCTTTTTGAACATTCTTGTTTTGTAATGATCCTGACTACAATCCAGTTTTAGAACATTTCTGTCACCCCCAAGAGATCTGTTATTCCAGTTTTCATTTAGTTCCCATTTTCCATCCCCAGATGTGGGCAATAGTTTTTATCTCCTTTTTGTCTCTGTAGATTTGCACATCTATATATTTCATTTAAGTGTAATCATTAATATGTAATCATATAATATTTTGTGTCTGGCTTCTTTCATGTTTTTGAGGTTCATATGTAGCATATTATTGGTATTATAGCATATTTTCATTAAGTTTCTGAATAATATTCCATTGTATGTATATAAATACTACATTTATTATCTATTTTTTATATTCATTAATTGATGATTTTTAGATTGTTTTCATGTTTGGGGTATTGTAAGTAATACTGCTATGAGATATTCACATGTAAGTCCTTGTGTGGATATGTTTTCACTTCTTTGTGGTGTATACCTAGGAATGGGCTTCCCTGGTGGCTCAGATGGTAAAGAGTTTGCCTGCAATGCAGGAGACCTGGGTTCTATCCCTGGGTTGGGAAATTCCCCGGAGAAGGGAAGAGCAACCCACTTCAGTATTCTTGCTTGGAGAATCCCATGGAAAGAGGAGCCTGGCAGGCTACAGTCCATGGGGTCCCAAAGAGTCAGACATGACTGAGCGACTACACTTTCACTTTCACCTAGGAATAGGTATAGGAACTGATTTCCAAAAAGGCTATACCTTTTAACATTTTCAGTAGCATGAGGGTTTCCATTTTTCTTCATCTTTGATATCATTTATTAATATGTCCTATTTATTTAGTTATAAATTAATTTTTATTGAAATATAGTTCATTTACAATGTTGTGTTAGTTTATGCTGTTCAGCAAAGCGAATCAGTAATACAGAAACATAAGTTCACTCTTTATAAGATTCTGTTCCCATATAGGTCATTACAGATACTATTGTATCTGTCTCAAAAAAGTTTTTTCTTAACATGTGTGGAGGGTATGGGTAGGAGTTAAGAGGAAGTGGGTGGGCTTCTGTTTAGCTTTTGGAAATGTACAAAACATTTTCAGTCCCCAAAATAAGATAAATTTTTGAGAAACGATTGCCCTTTTACTCAGGTGTGTGCATGGTCCAAAGATAGTATTACTTGCCATTTTGATCGTAACCAATCTAATGGGTGAAAACAGTATCCTATTGTGAATTTAATTTGTATTTCTGTAATAAATAATGATGTTGAGCATCTTTTTATATCCTTGTTAACCATTCAGATATCTTCTTTGCTGAAATATTTATTTATAGCTTTTGCCTATTTAAAAAACTGGTCATTTATCTTATTAAGTTCTAAGAATTCCTTATATTTTATGGATATCAGTTCTTTTTTACATTTTTGACATCTCTGGATGGCTTACAGGATCTTAGTTCCCAGACCAGGGATCGAAGTCTTGCCTTTCACAGTGAAAGTTCAAAGTCCTAACCACTGGATTACCAGGGAATTCCTGACCATTTTTTAAAAAATATTTAACTGGTCAATATTTTCGACCATAATGTAGTTTATATTTTCATTTTCTTTCATGGCGTAAACACATTGAATTTTGATAAAGTTGAGTTTACTAGTTTTTTTCTTTTGTGGCTCATTCTTTTGGTATCATGTCTAAGACACCTTTGTCTAACTGAAGGCCATGAAGATTTCCTCCTGTGTTTTCTTCTAAATGTTTTATAGTTTTACCTTTTGCATTTAGACCTCTGATCTATGTTAATTTTTGTGTATGGTGTGTGATAAGAGACCTCCCCAATTGTCCTAATATCACTTGTTGAAAAGAATATCCTTCTCTTTTGGATAATGTATATGTTGCTTGTCATCTTCAGTAATTCTTAATGTAAGCAAAGCTATGTGATTATTGAGTCCTGAACTTTTTCTTGACCTGAGAATATTGTCTTTTCTTTTCCTGACCACGTTTTTAGCTTTTGAGCCTTTCTGGAGTAGTAATGGTGAGTATTAGAGGTGTATGTTAAGTTTGAGGAATGTTTGATTTTAAATGTGAAAACTATAGGGAAACACTTCACATCTTTTCTGTCAATTTATAATTAAATCTTGAAATAAATATTTATTATGTTTAGTATCCAAGAGTCTCTGATTCCTAAGCCAGGAAACATTTTGACAGGAACCTCTTTCAACTTCAAATGCATAACATTCTGACACCAAAAGGTCTAAATTTTGTTTCAGTCTTCAAACTCAAAATGTTTGCATTCAGAGGTCAGAAAAATATAACATGACTTTGTAAAGCAAAACTGGCTCCATAATCAAAATTAGAGGTAATTGAGGCAGTGCTAATTTTGGCTTTGTTACAAACACTGTCATTAGTAATTCCAGAGTATCTGCTAAAGAAGACATCCTCCCTCAAAATACTACTAAGTATCTTATCTTTTTGAGTCTGTTTTTCCTTCTGAATTGTAAGTTCTTCTAAGTCTTACTCATTTTTATTTTTCTACCTCACCACATTCTACCCCATCTCACCTTGCCTTGAGGGCACATATGTTTCTGGGATGACTTTTTAAATTGAAGAAAACTAAAGGTATAGCTGACAGTCGTGACATTGCCAAGATTCTTCAACTGCCTGAGGTATGTTAGGTTTAATTGTGCAGAGTGCTAAAATTATGAACACCAATCATATATGGTTCCTCTCTCAGAAGCTGGCCTCCAGAGAGAGAAATTGTCCTGTAAACAACCGCACTGTTATATGGAACAGGGTCAAAAAAGCCTTGAGAGAGATAGTAGAATTAAACGGATAAATTGGGGTCTGCTAGTAGCATGCATGGGCTTTCCAGGTGGCTCTGTGGTAAAGAGTCAGTCTGCCAATTCAAGCTGGGTTTGATCCCTGGGTCAAAAAGATCCCCTGGAGGAGGAAATGGCAGCCCACTCCAGTATTCTTGCTTGAAAAATTCCATGGGCAGCGACTGGTGGGCTACAGTCTGTGCGGTTGCGAAGAGTCGGACACGATTGAGCAGCTGAGCACAGTACAGCACAGTATTATGCATAGACCATTCTGTTAGAGAAGGGGAGAGATTTGAAAGAGCATGATGCCTTTGATAGAAATTTGTTCAAGTAGTTCAATCTGATTAGAGCACAGTTTGTAACAGAGATTGACAAGAAACTAATTGGGATCCAGATCATGAAGAGTCTTATTTGCCATATTAAGTACTTTGAATGATGCATGGTTTCCCCTTTTTATTTCTTTGTGTCTTAAAGCAAGGTTGAAAAACCACTGTTTTCTCTGTGGCTGGACTCTAGACCATATAATTTTAGTAAGAGGAAATTTTTGAAGAACCTTTCATAGGGGACATATTCAGATTCACATTTTAGGAAAATACTTATGAATGCAGCAGTGTAGAGATGTATTTGAGCAGACTAAAATTTAAAGAAAAAAAGGTAACCTAAAATAGAGACATCTAAACAGGGAGGATGGAGTTAAGAGAATGAATTCAAGAGAGATTTAAGAGATAGAATTAGTAGGATTTGGCAACAGATTGCACGTGGAGAACAATAGTCTAAGAAAATGGCAAGGCTTTTAGCTCAAGTGTCTGAATGACTCTGTGGTGACTTTCATAGAGTGGGGGCATGCTTCAGAGTTTTGCATGGCCTATGGAACATGACACTCAGGCACAAGTCTGAGTGTGAGAGGTACAACAAGCATCCTGAATGACTAAGGCAGCTGCTTCAGGCTTTCTTTTTCACTGCTCACTCTCTTTGCCTTCTGTCTCAAGGGAGGCCCTGAGAGAGAAGTCAGTGGGGGACAGAGACTGCATTTATTCCGCTGCCAGAGAGTATGTGCAGCTGCCACTTCCTTCTGATTCACCACCACCACTTGCCACAGCTGCTGCGTTGGACCCAGCAGTAGTAGGTAGATTTAAAAACTTCTGTCATAACAAAGCCCATTGCATCATTGAGTGCCCCTTAAAATTATGTATTCATGATGGTTCTCCAACTTTTGTCCTAGTGTCCTTTCTTTTAAAAATTTGTCTGTTCACAGATGTATAGAACAGACTTTTGGATTCTATGGGAGAAGGCGAGGGTGGGATGATCTGAGAGAATAGAATCGAAACATGTATATTATCAAGTGTGAAACAGATCGCCAGTCCAGGTTGGATGCATGAGACAAGTGCTCGGGGCTGGTGCACTGGGATGACCCAGAGGGATGGGATGGGGAGGGAGGTGGGAGGGGGGTTCAGGATGGGGAACACATGTAAATCCATGGCTGATTCATGTCAATGTATGGCAAAAACCACTACAATATTGTAATTAGCCTCCAACTAATAAAAATATATGGAAAAAAATAAATAAAAAATAAATAAAAATTTGTCTGTAGAGATATATGTATATCTATGTATCCATCTATATTGGACTTATATTGTTCACTTACTACACTGGACTCTTAATATTCATGATTTAGTGTGGGTGAATACTATTGCCTAAAGTCCCAACATGTGTTAAAGTACTTATACACAAATATATAAATACTACATATATAATTTAAAATATATTAAACTGTGGAGTTTTTTTAGAGTCTGGAAAGAATTGCTTAGTAGTCATGGTAAAAGATTTTAAACACTCCCAAGTCAGTTTTTTAAAGTAGTGATGAATGAATGAATGAATTAATTAATCTACTCCCTGAGATACACAGCCAACTATTTTAAGTTTTTTATTCAGTGATTTTAGGAATTAATTATGCAGTTTGTCCATAGGATAGTGTGTACTTAAATATTTGCCTTTTCTAGAATGTTCAAGTGTCTTAGTTTTACAAATTTTTCTCTAGTCCAAACTTCACATTATAAGGATACTGGTTTTCGTCCATTTTATATTTAATTATCAAATTTTTTTCCTTTGTAAGTATATGTCTTTATTTTTGCTTTGTTTAAGTTCCCTGGACGTTCCTATCTGGAAAGGTAAAGTCTTTTTCAGTTTTTAAATTTTATTTTTGTCTTTATTTTTTCTTTATCTTGTCTATTATTCTGCAATTAGTAATCAGTCTGAGGAGGACAAAGGGTCATTGAAAGACTGTCTGTGATTTTATCATTCTATTTGGTTATGCTTGTTGGTAATCTAGGATACAAATGTGTTGTTATTATAAAATATATACTAAGTGGCACAAAATATTTTAATGAAGTTAATATTCCCCACCTGACTTCTACTTTTCCACTTCTATTTTTTATTTTGTGGAGAACAGTATCACCTCAGTCCCTGTCATGTTTATATATGGAATAATCTCTTTCAATAATTTGTTGTACTTCTACCTGTAAAGCTTGCTTTAGTGTTTAAAAATCACAGCTTCACTTTTTAAAAACAAGTTGAACCTCTCAGTATTATCATTATGCTAATATCAATATAACAGTGTTGCTTTTCTCATGATCAGTAGATCAATTACCATCCACTTTTTAAAAAAATTTTCTGTAACTTATTTGCTAGAGAGTATTGAACAGAGAAGAATGATGAAGAGTCTTTTTTATTTTATGGACTCAACTGCATATTTCATTTCTGTATCCTGCTTTGTAGCCTTATAAAAGACAGGTACTTTCAAATTGTCATGATATTGTTTCTAGTTGCACATGGGGAATATGAGGTTTTCTTACCAAAATGTGCAGTACTTTCTTTTAATGTGCATACTTTGCCACCTAATGATATTAGAAATTTATTATTACTTATCTTTACGGAAATGATTTCTTTTAGACAGGTTTTATTAAAGTATTGCCATTTTTTTTGGGAGGGTTAAATGAAGTCTAAAAATTAAACTGAGAAGTTAATTTCTTATTCATTAATATTTCTTTTTTTTTTTTTCCGACACCGAACTGCCTCATTAATATTTCTTAAAATATGTTTGTATTTCTTTTGGTTAAAAGGTACATTTTAAGAGAATAATATTTAGTTCATCTTTTTCCTTGCAAAACCACACCAACCTTAAATTTGCCATAGATGTTCATCATAAATTGGCTTGCATCCCAGAACTATAATTCCACTTACTATAGCATTTCATTTCATTTTGAAGAAGATGCTAACAAGTTTAGAAAATTTGGAGATTTTTTCCCCTCCTCACCTTAGTGATATGGTTGAATAACGATTAATATGGTTCAGGGACATATCACAGGTAGAGTGTAAACAGTATTTCAGCTATTTAGTGTCCTTCTTTAAATGTTAAATAAACTTAGTTTTACCCTTAATTTTACTTTTAAGGAGTTAGCTGTTAATAGTATATTGTATATATAACACCCATTTTAATATCACTTACTTAAAAATCTTAGTCTGCAATATTGACATTAATTCCCAAGGCAGTTAAGTGTATCATATAGCTATTGTTTAACTTTTCCTATCCTGGGCTCTTGTGTTTATCATTTTTAAAGCCATGTGTCCTTAGTCATGCTCATTTCTGAATAGCTAAGTATTAATTATTTTGCATCATAATTTCATATGCAGTGTTGTAATCTATTCTCAGAAAATGATGAATATAATAGTGATCTTAAGTCTTTGAAAACATATACATCACTTTGTATATGCTAATAAAATACAGTATAGTTTAGAAGATGTGAGAAGGATTTTGGGAGTTATATTGCCTGCATTTAGGTTTCAACTGTGTTCTTATTTGGTTTATAACTCTAGGTAAATAACTTAGTCGTTGAGTATCTTTGTTTTTTCCTTATAAAATAGAGATAATAAGATAGGTAGCTCCTATCTTATGCTGTTTTGAGTACAAAATGAGTTAATATATGTAAGATCCAGGATACTGACTGATAGAAGATGAAAATACAATATGGAAAGTCTAATCTCTTAGAATCTATTTCTACTGTACTGTTTTTAGATCTGTTGAGTTTTCCTAGCTTTCCTTTCTTTCCTTTTTATCCTGCCTACCACCAGTTTGATCAGTTAGGTGTGTTGACTCAATGATAAATGGTTGTGTGGTCATTCTTCCTTATACTTTTGGCATTAGGTTAGTGTAAGTGTTTGTATTCTAATTGTTGAAATCAAGATTTAGTTTATCTCTGAGGAAAACAACTATGGTTTTCTAATATTTTGAAATATAGTAGCAGATAAGAAGTTTTGTCCTAGTGATTTCCCCTTTTTTCTCTTAAAACTGTGGGAAAATGATAGATAAGAATTTGAGGAACAATGTGGAGAAAAAAAGGGGAAGGGGCATGGTAGGCTAATTCTCCACTTATTTATTTAATGACAGATTTGATTCTCAAAGGAGGATATGATATGTTCTTTCCATTCAGCAGCTATTAACAGCCTAATGCCTTCTCCATGAATTTGTTGCTTTCCCTTATTTATCTCCTTGCTCTAGTTCTGTGCTCTGGTATTCTTATAAGAGACTCTTATCCCACCCAGTGGTATGGATATGGAGCTTATATTTTCTTGAAGATTTAGGACTACAAAAGAAGGGTTTATATTTCTTCTACCTGTAACTATTGTTCAGTTGCTCAGTCGTGTCCAACTCTGCAACCCCATGAACTGCAGCACACCAGGCTTCTTCACCAATTCCTGGAACTTGCTCAGATTCATGTCCATTGAGTCGGTGATGCCATCCAACCGTCTCATCCTCTGTTGCCCGTCTTCTGCCCTCAATCTTCGCAGCATCAGGGTCTTTTCCAGTGAGTTGACTCTTCGCATGAGGTGGCCAAAGTATCGGAGCTTCGGCTTCAGCATCAGTCCTTCTAATGAATATTCATGGTTGATTTCCTTTAGGGTTGACTGGTTTGATCTCCTTGCCATCCAGTGGACTCTCAAGAGTCATCTCCAGCACCACAGTTTGAAAGCATCAGTTCTTCAGTGCTCAGCCTTCTTTATGGTCCAACTCTCACATCCGTATATGACTGCTGGAAAAACTATAGCTTTGACTATACGGACCTTTGTTGACTAAGTGATGTCTCTGCTTATCTTCTGTCATTTTGTTGTGTTCACTTCTTCCTTGACTTTTCTTCCCTTTCTTTATGTAACAAAGAAATTCCTTCCATTACCTCACAGAGGGCAATATTTTCCACATTTACAGGCTCTTGGGAGGGATCAGGGGTTTCACCTTCCCTAGTTTATCAAGGATTTTATTCTACCCGAAGAGTTCAGATAAATGCAGATGGAGTTTTTACCCAAAGGAATTCTGGTTAAATTAGAATTTCTCTACTTCAGTATATTTGTATTTGTTTATTAGGTTTTACTTGTTTGTTTATTTTGGTATTTTAAAGGATAAGAAAATTAAGACGTAAACTTAAGGGAGGTAGTAAGGTTTGCTTAGTAGGTTCTAAACTGTACTCTATCATGTATTAGTTGTATTACATTTCACAAGGGACTTAACCTCTCTAAGCCATAGTTTCCTCACGTGTAAATTAAAAAATATAATACCTATTTTGTAGGGCTGTTGTGTGGAGCAAATGAGATAAGGTGTTAAAGGGCTTAGAGCAATACTGGGCACATAATAAGGTCTTGATAAATGCTGACTGCTCTCGGTCTGTCACCACCACCTCCTCCTAGTGCTACCGCCACACCCACTGCAATTAGATTGTCATCTTCTTTAAAGGGAAAAGTGTCTGGCAAATGCTTTAATCATCTACTCTTTGATACCAGCAAAATATGTGTGCCAAATAGTCTTAGATTATGATATATTGAGAACATATAGTACCCATTTGGAAAATCTAAGTTGTATAGTCTTTCTGGCTTGTTACTTGATGTTTATTAAAGTCTTTTAGTTCATCATGTATATTGTAGAAATTTTAATTGAGTATTAAATGAATGTCAGAAATCATCCAGGTAAATGTTGGTTTTCTTTTTTCTTTCTTCCTTCCTTCTTCCTTTTCTCTCCCTCCTCTTTCTTTTCCCTCCTCCCTCTCCTCCTCCTCTTCTTTTTTAATCTAGTTAAAAATTACTATCTTGAAGAGGGAGGCTTATTTGTGTTATGTAGATAGAGGCCACTTTCCAGGCAGTTGTCTTTTCAAAAATATTATAAATGATATGGAAATACTTTGTGTAAAGTATGAGAATGTACATATAGATTTTAGCATTGATTAAAAGTTGGCATTCCAATTCTTATTTATATTTACTTTTCATTAGTTGAAGGAAATGGAAACTATATTAACTTTCCAATGTGTGCTGTTATCCCTTTTAGTCATGAGGTAGTATCTTATTTTTCAGTATTTTTAATTCATTTAACAAATATTGTTGAGTTCATTATGGGTACATGATAAGTTTGACATTGTGAAAAATTCTAGGATATATCAGACATGATTTCTGCTCTGAGTAGTACACTTATGTTAGAATACTGGACTTCCCCAATGGTTTAGTGGGTAAAGAATCTACCTGCAATGCAGGAGATACAGGCAGACACAGGGGGTTCGAATCCTGGGTTGAGAAGGTTCCCCTGGAGGAGGAAATGGCAACCCAGCCCAGCATCCTTGCCTAAAAAATCCCATGAACAGAAGAGCCTATTGACTAAAGTTTGTGGAGTTGCAAGTGTTGGACATAACTAAGCACACACGCCACAGCACCATGAATACACTACTAGCATAAGTTAGTAACTATTAGACAAAGTAGAAAATGAGAAGAACTATAAGAAAGCAGATACAGTGTAATGTTGGAGTTCAAAGGAAGTGATGAAGAAGTGGAATTAATTTCGAGCATATTGCCAGACATGAGATTAAGCGTTTATATTAATTCATTTCACAACAGCCCTATGGTGTGTAGGTAAATTATCACCAAATAATATTTGGAAATAATACTTAAATCCAGAACTGTCTGAATTCAAACTGTGTATTTATTCTACTCTCTGAAAGAGATCTAGGTAAGCTTAGAAGTTTTTCAGGAACTGCAGCTGAAAATAGTTAGAATTTTGTCATGTAAAAGTAAAGAACAACTTTCCTGTTATAGAACATGAGCAGAGGAGGAATTAGGGGAAAGCAATAGAGCATACATAGCTAATAATCAGTATTGAAGCTTAGGTGCAGAATCGGTTACAGGAGAGGGAATAGTGGAAATGACATTATTTTGTTCTTTTTTGTGACTGAGTATTATTCCACTGTCTGTATACTATTACCATGTCTTCTTTATCCATTTCGCTATTGATGGACATTTAGGTTGCTTCCATGTCTTGGTTATTGCAAATAGTCCTGCAGTGAACATACTGAGTGAAGTAAATCAGACACAGAAAGTCAAATATCATAATATCACTTATATGTGGAATCTAAAGAAAGGATACAAATGACTTATTTACAAGGCAGAAGTAGACTCACAGATGTAAAAGACAAACTGATGATTACTGGGGAATCAGGGGGAGAAGGATAAATTTGGAGATTGTGACTGGCATGTACATACCACTCTATATAAAATAGGTAAATAGTAAGAACCTACTGTATAGCACAGGGATCCCTACTGAGCACGCAGTAATGGCCTGTATGAGAAAGGAAGCAAGAAGAAAAAGTGTGTGTGTGTGTATATACATATGTAACTGATTCACTTTGCTGTACACCTGAAACTGACACAACATTATAAATCAACTATATTCCAATTTGAAAAAAAAGCGGGGGGTATAGTGGAAAGTAAGGTAGAAAAACTTTGGAATTAGATTGCTTCAGTTTGAAGAATTTGAACACTGACACTCTTATGACTTCCTTTCATTTTTTATTAGCACCGTTTCATATATTTATTTATTGAAAAAGGCTATAGACCCCTACAGCTAATGTACATATGTTGCTATCTATCTATCTACCTATCTTTTCTGGCTCTTAGTTGTGGCATGAGGGATTTTCCATTTTCGCTGAGGCCTGTGGGATCTTTAGTTGCAGCATATGGGATTTAGTTCCCTGACCAGGGACTGAACTTGGCCCTCTGCATTGGGAGCACAGAGTCTTAGCCACTGGACCACAGGGAAGTCCCTTCACTATTTTATAGTTTGGAGGTAAGGCATCTTTGCTTTTATTTCATATTTCTTAGTAGAATATTTAGGGAGTGCAGTGAAGGAAGGAATGAATCATAGAATTTTATAGAAAAAAAAAAAAAAAACTTCAGATACCACCTCCTGCAACATCCTTGTTTTACAGACAAAGAAATGGAAGCCCCAGAGGATTATAATGTACTGAAGTCATGGCGTATAATGAATTAGATTTATATTTAAAGGTAGGAACAAAGATATTAAGAATAATTTAAACTTTTTGATCAGGATAAAAGAGAATTTTAAAAACAAGTCAGAAGGGTCAAGAAAATGTTATTGTTCCCACAAAAAGTTAATCAGATTTAAAGCAGGCATGCTGCCATCTGCTTTACTGGCTTATCTGAAAAGTTAATATACATACAGTTTGATAGGAGTTTTCATTCACTGATTATTTCAGGAACAAATCTAGGAAGAATATGTAAAGTTTTAAAAATTCAGTCTTGTGTTATGGCGACCTCTTTGATAATTTATAAGTTTCTTCTCTGTATATATGTTATATAGCATGGAGGAGGAGAAGCAGTACAAAAAAAAACAACCAAAAAATGCTACTTTTATGTTGTTTACAGCTGTTTATTTTGTTTACTTTTAAAATTGATTAATTTTTTTAATCCAAAAGATGTAGTAGGTGATCAAAAATAGGTATCAGAACAGAAAAGGATGAAAAAAGAAAATGTCAAATGATGGAGAAATGCCAGGAATAAGAGTACAAAGCAGCATAGGAGGAGATATGAGAGAGAGTAATATATTCTATATTCATAGATATTTGGCTTACAGCTGCTGCTTTTTTCAAACTGTGTAGGATGCAGTATTGGATTTGAAAGTCACTGTAAAGGAAGAAATTTGCCATCAAGCTTCTTTAGATATTAATCTGAATTCATTGACTAGATAGACTTATGATGAGATATCTAAAAGGATGTCCATTAAGTTCAGTTATTTTCTGTTTCACGAGGCTTGTCAACATTATAAAATATTTAACAGGGTTAATATTAGAATAGGTGGTCTGAAAAGCTCAATTTTCCAAAACCTTCGTAGTGTGAGTTTCAGGCTTATAATTTATTGTTTCTATTGAAATATTAAACTCTATGTATTAAGAACATAATATGACCTTCTGCCACCTAGTGTTAATATTTGAATTACTTTTTTAAAAGTTTCCAGGAGATGCCTGTGTTAAGTACTGGTAATTTTACAGCATTCCAGTTAAGTTTCATATTATACAGAAGCTTTGTTTTATCTCTGGTTTTGATGTGATTCTTTTATGTGGTGTTTAGGTAATAAATGATAGTGAATTTAACAAATTAGAAATTCCTTCAATTGTACAACTGCTTTATGTCTTATCTGAAAACATTTCTTTAAGTTCTCTTTCCCCTGAGATTTAGGAAATTTAGGAAATTGTATTAATGAATGGGCAAGACGATACAACTGACTAAAGTGTGGTTGTTCAAATCCTCTTTCCACATGCCCCTAAAAGGTTTTTAAGCTAATAAAAACACTTTTAGAGGAACAGACTCATAAATGCAGTGGTTTCTCTAATTGAAATGATTATTATTAAGTTGTCTTTCTTAAAGACTCATCAGGTGAAGGGGCTCTTTGCAGGTTGGGTCCATGGCAGCAGCTAGGCATCTCTTTATATTTTTTACCAGCAGATCTTTCAGATGTATGCAACCAGGACAGGGGTAAAAATTGGTGCTCTTCTCCACACTGTAATCCCTACTGAAGCTTTGTCATTGCTGTTCCAGAGCTCTGAATGTTCACCAGTTTTTCATAACTGCAGATACTCCAGTTGTCACTTGGTCTTGAAATGTATAATCCTGACTGTCAGGATCCTGCATTTATCTTTCTCATTAAGTTGTTTATATTAAAGATAATTAAGTCTTTAAGATCTTAATACTAGACATATAATGTACTTATAAATGAGATGCCAGTAGTAGGTTTTTGTTAGTGATTTTAAGTCACAAATTTAATAGCCAAGTTACCCTGGGGTGCCCTAGGTGAAAAGCCTGTTTCAAAAAGTAATTCCAAGGTTTGTGCTTGTTGATCCCATTATTCCAAATGACAAATCTGGCACTTTTAGAAAGACATTGAACTCCGTTTAAATATACTGTCTCCCTGCTCTATCTTGAACATTACAGAGGTTCCAAATAATAAAAATTTCATGAGATTAGAAATACTTGATCCCTATGTTCTCTTCAGGTACTGTCTGCAAAGAAGACAAAAGTGATTTTACTTTATTTTTGAGTTTTAGTCCTTTAGTATAAATACTAATAAAAGTCATTTCCTGAAAAAGTAAAGAATGACAGCAGTAACACTAAATGACGGGAAAGTAGCATGTTTTAAGTTGAAATTATAATTCAGAAGGATATATTCTTATTATTTTTCACCAGTAAAATAGAAGGAATAGAAGGAAAAAATACTATCAAAACTATGATTTAAAATTTTTTTAATGAATTACTATTTGATATCCATGATAGCCTTGGGCAGCAAGGGTCAGCTGTACGTCCCTTCCTGACAGGTAACATGAACAAGAAATAAACCTCTCTTAGATTAAACCACTGTAATTTTGGGATTATTCATTACTACTGCAAAACTTGAGCCTGTCCTCATTGACAATGAAGCCGTCAGTCCCTTTACTTACAAATGTGTTTTTAACCACCACATTGTCTCTTAGTTATTTTGTCATTTGATTTTCCATGACTTTATGTTGATTAAATTAGAACAATGTAAATCATCACTTGTGATTCTTCTAATGCATGTTGAATATGTTATTCATCTTTCCAGTTTAGCTCCTATAGGTCTCTGAGCCACTTTATAAATTGCTACTGGAAAAAATAACAGTGAGTTAACTGAGTAAATGTGCCTTCACTAATGCTATTATGTAATTTCAGAGCACTCTGTGATTTCAAAGCACAACATCTAATTTGATTGTTGACCACAGTCCTGGGAGATAAGTGTGCAGATTTTATTGTTTAATTTATTATTTTATTTTATTATTAGCACATCCATTTTTACAGATGGGGAAACTGCAGCAAAGTCATTTGCTTTAGGCCATATGTCTGAAAGGCAGCAGAATTGAGGTGTCACTTTCTGGGTGATCCTTCAACTGTTTTTCCTTTTTTTCTCTTTAGGATCAATGATATGTCCAGCCATGGGTGGGGAGGGAAGGAAGGAGTTTTCAGTTACTTTATCTTTTTATTCCTGAGCATTTCTACCAAGATAAAAAATTATACAAAGCAAATAAATGTATTACATTCTACCTTCCAAGTTGCTGGTTGGTAAGGCACCTATGCCTAATTTGTGCATGTTTGCTTAGTCACTTCAGTTGTGTCCAACTCTGTGCGACCCTATGGACCGTAGCCCACTAGGCTCCTCTGTCCATGGGATTCTTCAGGCAAGAATACTGGAGTGGATTGCCATGCCTTCTTCAGGGGATCTGCCTAACCTAGGGATTGAATCCACGTCTCTTAGGTCTCCTGCATTGGCAGGCACGTTCTTTACCACTAGCACCCCTTGGAAAGTTTAGTAGCTTTTAAAATTTCCCAATGTGCACGTGTGGGAAAGGAAAGAAAGACTAAGTGTTACATGTTTTAGAACAAGGGTAAATCCATGTGGAACTGTGTCTTTTAGAATAGTGATTTTTCCAGGTTTAATTATAAACTATCCATGATATAATCACATACTACTGTAGCTGCAAATTTAATTGAAATGACCATTATATGTACAACTGTGGGGAAGAATTCCTTAGAAGAAATGGAGTAGCTCTCATAGTCAAAAGAGTCTGAAAGGCAGTAGTTGGGTGCAATCTAAAAATGACAGAATGATCTCTGTTTGTTTCTAAGGCAAGCCATTCAATATCACAGTAATGCAAGTCTATGCCCCAACCACTGATGTTGAAGAAGCTAAGGTTGAACAGTTCTATGAAGACCTACAAGACCTTCTAGAGCTAACACCCAAATAAGATGTCCTTTTCATTATAGGGGACTGGAATACAGAAGTAGGAAGTCAAGAGATTGGAGCAAGGCAAGTTTGTCTTTGGAGTACAAAATGAATCAGGGCCAAAGCTAATAGAGTTTTGCCAAGAGAACACACTTGTCACAGCAAACACCCTCTTCCAACAACACAAGAGAAGACTCTACACATGGACATCACCAGATGGTCAATACCAAAATCAGATGGAATATATTCTTTGCAGCCAAAGAGGGCAAAGTTCTATACAGTCAGCAAAAGCAAGAGTAGGAGCTGACTGTGGCTCAGATCATGAACTCCTTATTGCAGATTTCAGACTAAACTTGAAGAAGGTAGGGAAAACCACTAGGCCACTAAGGTATGACCTCAATTGTATCCCTTCTGATTGTACAGTGGAAGTGACAAATAGATTCAGGGATTAGATCTGATAGAGTACCTGAAGAATTATGGATGGAGGTTCGGGGACATTATACAGGTGGTGGTAATCAAAAGTATCCCCAAGAAAAAGGAAATCAGAGAGGCAAAATGGCTGTCTGAGGAGGCCTTAGAAATAGCTAAGGAAAGAGGAGGAGCGAAAGGCAAAGGAGAAAAGAAAAGATATACCCATCTGAATGCAGAGTTCCAAAAAAGAGCAAGGAGAGATAGGAAAGCCTTCCTAAGAAAATAGTGTAAAGAAATAGAGGGAAACAATAGGAAACAATGGGAAAGACAAGAGATCTCTTCAAGAGGATTAGAGATACCAAGGGAACATTTCATGCAAAGATGGGCACAATAAAGGACGGAAACAGTTTGGACCTAACAAAAGCAGAAGATATTAAGAAGAGGTGGCAAGAATACACTGAAAAACGATACAAAAAAGATCATCACAACCCAGATAACCACGATGGTGTGATCATTCACCTAGAGCCAGACATCTTGGAATGTGAAGTCAAGTGGGCCTTAGGAAGCATCACTATGAACAAAGCTAGTGGAGGTTATGGAATTCCAGTTGAGCTATTTCAAATTCTAAAAGATAATGCTGTTAAAGTGCTGCACTCAATATGCCAGCAAAGATGGAAAACTCAGCAGTGGTTACAGGACTGGAAAAGACCAATTTTCATTCCAATCCCAAAGAAAGGAAATGCCAAAGAATGTTCAGACTACTACACAATTGTACTCATTTCATACGATAGCAGAGTCATGCTCAAAATTCTCCAAGTCAGGCTTCAACAGTACGTGAACTGAGAACAGATCAGAATGACTATCATTGAAAAGTCTTTAAATAATAAATGCTGGAGAGGATGTGGAGAAAAGGGAACCCTCCTACACTGTTGGTGGGAATTGGTGGGAATGTACGTTGGTGCAGCCACTGTGGAAAATAATATGGAGGTTCCTTAAAAAACTGAAAATAGTGTTGCCATATAATCCAGCAACCCCACTCCTATGCATATATCTGAAAAAGATGAAATGCTAATTTGAAAAGATACATATACCCCAGTGTTCATAGAAACATTTTTTTGTTAGCCAAGACAACCCATCAGCAGGTTTAAGAAGATGTGATGTGTGCAAGCATGTGCATGCGTGCTCACACACACACACACACAATGGGATATTAATCAGCCATAAAAAGAAGGAAATATTGCCATCTGCAGCCACATGGGTGGACCTTGAGAATGTCGTTCTAAGCTAAGTAAGTCAGAAAAAGATATTATCTGGTATCACTTATATGTGAAGTCTAAAAAATAATACAAATGAACTTATTTATAAAACAGAAACAGACTCAAAGACATAGAAAACCATACTTGTGGTTACCAAAGGGGACTGGGAGTGGGGAAAGGATCAGTTAAGGCTATGGGATTAGCAGATACAAGCTACTATATTTAAAGAGATAAGCAATAAGGATTTACTATGTAACACAGGAAACAATATTCAATATCTTATATTACACTATAATGGAAAATAATATGAAAATTATATGTAGCTTAATCACTTTACTGAACACCTGAAATTAACACAGTCTTGTAAATCAACCATTCTTCAATAAAAAAAAGAAATTGCTTCAGTTCTGTCACTCAGTCATGTCTGACTCTTTATGACCCCATGGACTGCAGCACGCCAGGCTTCTCTTCCATCGCCAACTCCCACTTTACTCAAACTCATGTCCATTGAGTTGGTGATGCCATCCAACCATCTCATCCTCTGTCGTTTCCTTCTCTTCTCGCCTTCAATCTTTCCCAGCATCAGGGTCTTTTCCGGTGAGTCAGTTCTTTGCATTAGGTGGCCAAAGTATTGGAGTTTCAGCTTCAGCACCAGTCCTTCCAATGAATATTCAGGACTGATTTCCTTTAGGATTGACTGGTTGGATCTCCCTGCAGTCCAAAGGGCTCTCAAAAGTCTCCAAAACCACAGAACTGAAATTAACACAGTATTGTAAATCAACCATGTTTCAATAAAAAGTTTCTTAGAAAAAGATAATGAATTTAATGAAGTATTATCTTCTAGTCATGCTTGATTCCATGGGAAATTACTTGTTTATCAGAAAAGGTATGTTTTAAATGTTCAATTTTAAAATGGATAGAAATGTAAACAGTAGAGTGTATTAGAAAATTTGTTTAGTCGTTAAAGTGTCATAAATCATTTATGTGAGAAGTATTCAGCTTCACCTTTTTTGTCACTCAGTATATAAAGTTTTCCTTTCTCTTTCTTATTTATGACATTATTTAATTAGTATACCTTGTTGAGATTGTTTTCATTGTGTTCAGCCAACCAGTGAGTTGGCTCTTCGCATCACGTGGCGACAGCATAGGAGTTTCAGCTTAATAAGCTTGCATATACCTAGAAAGTAGCCCCAAAGTATATCAAGCAAAGTAATCTATAAAAATACCTGTAATATCTGTCTAGGTAATTCTCTTTAAGTAAGTTAGGCAATTTGTAGATAACCAGTTAACTTATAAATTATGACTTTTTATGAAAACTAAAATAATGAGGTTTAAAATTTTTAAACTTCTATTGTAGAAAAAAAGATAGGCAATCTCATATTCTTTTATCCTATGGTGTATGTTTGAAGTTAAACTTCCATAAATATTCATGATCATGGGACTTCCCTGGTGGTCCAGTGGTTAAGAATCCACCTGCCGATGCAGGGGACATAGGTTCAATCTTTGGTCCAGAAACTATAATCTTACATGCCACTGGGCAGCTTAGCCCATGCTCTAGAGCCCATCCTCTGCAACAGCAGCCACAACAGTGAGAAACCTGTGCACCAGTCCCTGCTCACCACAACCAGAGAAAGCCCGTGCACTGCAGCGAAGACCACGTGCAGCCAAAAATAAATAAATAAGTAATTTCAAAAGTATTCATGATCAGTTAGTTATTCCCTTGCCTTCAGTTGTGCTACCTACACCACCCAGATGCCTGACAGCAGTATAGGAATAATCTTTCTAAAAGAGTATTTTATCATGTCTCTTCATGCTTAACATCTTTTAATTAGTTTTCCACCATTTATATAAATAAAGATGCCTCTTGATCAAACTGAAAGAGGAGAGTGAAGTGAAAAAGCTGGCTTAAAAAGTTCAACATTCAAAAAATGAAGATCATGGCATCTGGTCCCATCACTTTATGGCAAATAGATGGGGAAACAATGGAAACAGTGACAGACTTTATTTTTGTGGGCTCCAAAATCACTACAGATGGTGACTGCAGCCACAAAATTAAGACGCTTGTTCCTTGGAAGAAAAGCTATGACAGACGCAGACAGCATATTAAAAAGCAGAAACATTACTTTGCTGACAGGGGTCTGTCTAGTCAAAGCTATGGTTTTTCCAGTAGTCATGTGTAGATGTGAGAGTTGGACTGTAAAAGAAAGCTGAGTGCCAAAGAATAGATGCTTTTGAACTGTGGTGTTGGAGAAGACTCTTGAGAGTCCCTTGGACTGCAAGGAGATCCAGTCAGCTCATCCTAAAGGAAATCAGTCCTGAATATTCATCGGAAGGACTGACGCTGAAGCTGAAACTCCAGTACTTTGGCCACCTGATGCGAAGAACTGACTCACTGGAAAAGACCCTGATGCTGGGAAAGACTGAAGGTGAGAGGAGAAGAGGACAACAGAGGATGAGATGGTTGGATGGCATCACCGACTCGATAGACATGAGATTGAGTAAGCTCTGGGAGGTGGTGATGGAAAGGAAACCTGGCGTGCTGCAGTTCATGGGGTCATTAAGAGTTAGACACAACTGAGCAACTGAACTGAACTGATGTGTGGATGTGAGAGTTGGACCATAAAGAAAGCTGAGTGCCAAAGAAGCAATACTTTTGAACTGTGGTGTTGAAGAAGACTCTTGAGAGTCCCTTGGACTGCAGGGAGATCAAACCAGTCAATCCTAAAGGAAATCATTTCTGAATATTCATTGAAGGACTGATGCTGAAGCTAAAGCTCCAATACTTTGGCTGGCTACCTGATGAAAAGAACTGTCTCATTGGAAAAGACCCTGATGCTGGGAAAGATTGAAGACAGGAGGAGCAGGGAACAACAGAGGATGAGATGGTTGGATGGCATCACCAACTAGATAGACATGAGTTTGACCAAGCTCGAGAAATTGGTGATGGACAGGGAAGCCTGGCATGCTGCAGCCATGGGGTTGCAAAGAGTCGGACAGGACTGAGCAAACTGAACTGATACAAAAGTGCCACTGATACAGTTTCAGTTTACATTGACTTTTGAATAACCCAGAGGTTAGGTGTCCCAAACCTTTAGGAGTCAAAAATCCTTGAGTAACTTTACAGTTCACACTCTGTATCAAAGGTTTCTAATCTGTAGATTCAAGTAACTGCAGCTGGTGTAATACTGTAAGATGCATTTATTGAAAAAAAAAATCCACATATAAATGGACCTGTGCATTTCAAACCCATGTTGTTCAAAGTCAGCTGTACTTCTTGTAAGGTTATAGTCACTTGCTTTCCAAGGTAAACAGAATTACAGTCTTAGTCCACCTGCAACAGAGTTAATAGCTTAGGATTCTTGATTGGATATATCTGGGAAGGGTTGTCAGACTTGGGAATACTCTTCTTGATGGATATCTTTTGTTTGCTCTTTCTAAATCCATTCTTTTTCCTTCTCTACTCTGTTCTATACCATGGGATACTGACTTGTATGAATTACCTTAGTGGCTCCTGTACCTTTTGGTTTCTAGGTTGAAGTGGGGGTTGGCAGTGGGCAGCCTCTGCAGGAAATTAGCAGGAGGGAAGACAAAGGTATTTATTGCCATATGGGTTGGCATATGCTGGCTCTGTCTGTCAATATAAAGTCACCAGTGTTTTAAGACAATCCTTTCTTAAACTATTCTCTTTTTTGGGTTCTTAGAGCCACACTTGTTTTTCTTGCCTAGAGTGGCAATGCCTCTGCTGGTACTCTGGGTTATTGAGGTATCCCTTATATTTCTCTACTTCCTCACTTCTGGAAATAGTCCTTTTGTAAATAAACTTTCCTCAGGTTATCCGAAGTAGAGTGTGCCATCTGTTTTAGTTGGAATCCTGTTATATGATCCAAAACTTTTCAGTGTAGTTGCATCTTTCTTGCTACAACTGTAGGGCTTTCTGAACCCATGCTTTTCACATAGGAGTTAGTTATTCATAACACACCCCTGTGATTCATCGTTTTTCTCTGAGATGGTAGATCTCTTATGCTTTATCTAGAGGTTGCATTTCATGTCAATGGAAGTGATAGTTGTTTTTTAAAAAAGTGTAATTTCCAGTATATTTCATATCAATAAAATCTAGCAATATATGATCTTTGTGTTTCGTCTCTTCCAAGTAGCATAATATTTTGAAGGTTCATCCACACTGTAGTATGTA
This sequence comes from Cervus elaphus, assembly GCF_910594005.1. Taxonomy (NCBI): domain Eukaryota; kingdom Metazoa; phylum Chordata; class Mammalia; order Artiodactyla; family Cervidae; genus Cervus; species Cervus elaphus. Next base: position 29,076,683 of record NC_057826.1, on the reverse strand, counting down.
TCATTTTGCACTATTCCATTGTATGTATATTCCACAATTTGTGTATATATTCATTTATTAATGGTCATTTGGGCTATTCCTGCCTTTTGGCTATTGTGAACTGTGCTGTTTTAAGCATGCCTATACATGTACTTATTTCAGAACTTTTCAGTTCTTTTGGATCTATACTGAGGAGTGGAATTGTGAGGTCTTTTAATTCTACGTTTAATCTTTTGAGGAACTACCAAACTGTTTTCTACAGCAGCTGAACCATTTTTCATTTGCACTAGCAGTGTACAAGGGTTTGGTTCTAATGACTAATTATCTGAGCATCTTTTGTGTTGGCTGGCCATTTTTTTTTTTTTTTTTGAGAGATGTCTATTCAAATCCTTGCCATATTAAAAAAAAATTTTTTTGCCATTTTGTATGAGTGGTAAGAGTTATTTATATATTCTGGGTGCTAGACTTTTATCAGATAGTTGATTTGCAGATATAATCCCCATTCTCTATGTTGTCTTTACACTTTTTTGATAATGTACTTTGATGCACAATGTTACAAAATTTTGATGAAGTCCAGTTTCTCTACTATTTTTTATTTTGTTGCTCATGCTTTTGATGTATGTTCATTGCCAGGTTGGAGATCGCAAAGGTTTCCCCTTACATTCTCGTCTAAGTGTTGTATGGTTTTAGTTGCATATATTTCGTGCTTATGTTTAGTGTATATTTTTTAGTTTACTGATTCATTTTGAGTTAATTTTTATATTTGGTGTGAGTCCAACTTCATTCTTTCTTCTGTGTGGCTACCCAGTAGTCTCAGCATCATTTGTTTAAGAGGCTATTCTTTTCCCCCATTGAATGGTGATATCACTCTTGTTGTAAATCAGTCAGTCATAGATGTATGGGTTTATTTCTGAACTCTCAATTCTGTTGCACTGAGCTATGTGTTCAGTAGCTTAGTTGTGTCCGACTCTTTGCAACCCCATGGACTGTAGCCTGCCAGACTCCTCTGTCAGTGGAATTTTCCTGGCAAGAATACTGGTGTGGGGTGCCATTCCTACTCCAGGGCATCTTCCTGACCCAAGGATGGAACCTGCGTTTTCTGTGTCTCCTGCATTGGCAGGTAGATTCTTTACCACTGAGCCACCTGCAAAGCCCGGCATTGAACTGTATCTCCATCCTTATGCGAGTGTCACACTGTTTTGATTACTGTGTCTTTTATAGTAAGTTTTCAAATTGGGAACTGGCAGTCTTTCAACTTTGTTCTTTTTCAAGGTTGTCTTACCTAATTAAGGCTTCTTTATAATTCCATATGAACTTGAGGATCATGTTTTTCCATTTCTGCAAAAAAAAAAAATGCTGTTGTAATTTTAATAAAAATGACATTGGGGGTGTCCCTGGTGGTCCAGAAGTTAAGATTCTGCACTTCTATTGCAGAGGGCACTGGTTGGATCCATGGTCAGGGAACTAAGATCCCAAATGCTATATGATGAGGCCAAAAAAAGAAAAATTACATTGAATCTGTAGATTGCTTTGTGCAGTATTTACATCTTACCAGTGTTAAATCTTTCAACCCATTAACATGGAATATCTTTCCACTTACAGGTCTTCTTGAATTTCTCTCAAAATGTTTTTAGTTTTCAAAGTACAAGTGTTTCACTTCCTTGGTCTTCACCTCTTTGGTTATTTTCAGATATTTTATGATTTTAGATGCTTTACAAATGGAATTATTTTGTTTCTTGAAACATTTGTTGCTAATGTATAGAAACATAATTGGTTTATGTGTGTTGATCTTGTAGCCTGCAGCTTTTCTGGATTTGTTAACTCCAATGACCTTTTTGTGGATTCTTTGAGATTTTCTAAATATAGGATCATGTATTCTGTGAACAGAGATAGTTTTACTTGTTTCCAATTTTGATGCCTTTTTGTTTTCTTGCCCAGTTTCATTGTTAGAACTTCCAGTACAATGTTGAACAGCAGTGGTGAAAGCAGGCATCCTTGTCCTTGTTCTTGATCTTAGCAGTAAGGTTTTCAGTCTTAGACCATTGAGTATGATGTCTGCTGTCATTTTTTCATAAATTCCCTTACTTCCTTTTAAAGGAGTTTCCCTTCTAGTTCTCTGAATGTTTTTTATTATGAAATGGTATTGGAGTTTCAAATACTTTTTCTGTGTTATTGAGACAATCATTTTTTTCCTTTTGTTCTATTAATGTGGTATATTATATTGATTTTCCTATGATGAACCACCCTTGTATTCCTGGGCTAAATCTCACTTTGTCATGGTTATATAATTGTTTTAATACAGTGTTGAGTTTGTTTTGCTAATATTTTGTTGAGGGTTTTAATATCTATATTGATAAGAGATACTGGATATAATTTTGACTTTGATATTGGTAATCCTGGCCTCGTAGAATAAGTTGACTTTCCCACCCTTTTTTTTGGTCAGGCCACATGTAGAATCTTAGTCCTCCAACCAGGGATTGAACTTGTACCCCCTGCACTGGGAGTGCAGAACCTTAACCACTGGACCACCAGGGAACTTCCTCATAGGATGAGTTAGAAGGTATCTCTCCTTCCTCTATGTTTTAGCAGAGTTTGGAAAGGATTGGTTTTAATTCTTCTTTAAATATTTGGTGTAATTCACCAGTGAAGTGATCAGTTTCTGGACTTTCGCTTATTGGGAGTTTTTGATTGCTGGTACAATTCTTGCTTGTTAGAGGTCTGCAGAGATTTTCTATTTGTTATTGAATCAGTTTAGATAATTTGTGTTTCTAGAAATTGCCCATATATCTAGGTTATTTAATTTGTTGGCATATAGTTGTTCATGGTTATTTTTTAGTTATTTGCATATTTTGTCTTTTTTTCTTGGTTAGTCTAGCTAAACATTTTTTAATTTTGCTAATCTTCTTGAAATACTAACTTTGGACTTCATTGACTATTTTTTTGTTGTTGCTCTTTGGTTCATTTATATTCATATTAATCATTATCGTTTCCTTTGACTAGTTTTGTATTTTGTTCTTTTTCTAATCTCTTAAGGTGTGACATTAGATTGTTGTAGTTCAGTCACTAAATCATCTCCAACTCTATGCAACCCCGGGACTGCAGCATGCCAGCTTTGTTTGTCCTCCACTGGTTCCTGAAGTTTGCTCAAATTCTTGTCCATTGAGTCAGTGATGCTATCTAACTATCTCATCCTCTGCCACCCACTTCTTTTGCCTTCAGTCTTTTCCAGTGAGTCAGCTCTTGGCATCAGGTGACCAAAGTATTGGAGCTTCAGCTTCAGCATCTGTCCTTCCAGTGAATTTCAGGGTTGATTTCTTTTAGGATTGACTGGTTTTAGCTTGCTGTCCAAGGGACTCGCAAGAGTCTTTTCCAGCACCACAGTTCAAAAGCACTGATTCTTTGGCGCTCAGCCTTTTTTACGGTCCAACTTTCACATCCATACATAACCACTGGAAAAATCATAGCTTTGACTATGTGGACCTTTGTTGGCAAAGTGATGTCTCTGCCTTTAACTACACTGCCTAGAAGCTTTCCTTCCAAGGAGCAGGTGTCTTTTAATTTCTTGGCTGCAGTCACCATTTGCAGTGATTTTGGAGCCCAAGAAAATAAAATCTCTCTCTGCTTCCACATTTTCCCCTTCTATTTACCATGAAGTGACGGAACCAGATGCCATGATCTTAGATTTTTGAACATTGAGTTTTAAGCTAGCTTTTTCACTCTCTTCTTTCACCCTCATCAAGAGGCTCTTTAGTTCCCCTTTGATTTCTGCCATTGGAGTGATATCATCTGCATATCTGAGGTTGATATTTCTTCTGTTGATATTTCTCCCGGCAGTTTTGATTCCAGCTTGTGAATCATTCAGCCCAACATTTCTCATGATGTACTCTGTAGAAACGTTAAATAAGCAGGGTGACAATATACAGCCTTGTTGTAATCCTTTCCCAATTTTGAACCACGGAGTTGTTTCATTTAAGGTTCTAACTGTTGTTTCTTGACCTGCATACGGGTTTCTCAGGAGACAGGTAAGGTGGTCCGTTATGGCCATCTCTTTAAGAATTTTCCACAGTTGTGATCCACATAGGCAAAAGCTTTATGTAATCAATGAAGCAGAGTAGATGTTTTTCTACTTGCTTTCTCCATGATCCAATGAATGTTGGCAGTCTAATCTCTTGTTCCTCTCTCTCTCTGAAACCCAACTTATACATCTGGAAGTTCTCAGTTCATGTACTCATGAAGCCTAGCTTGAAGGATTTTGAGCATTACCTTGCTAGCATGTGAAATGAATGTAATTGTATGGTAGTCTGAACATTCTTTGGCATTGCCTTTCTTTGGGATTGAAATGAAAACTGACCTTTTTCCAGTCCTGTGGCTTAGTTTTCCAAATTTGCTCATATGTTGAGTGCAGCACTTTAACAGCACCATCATTTAGAATTTTAAGTAGCTCCATTGGAATCCATCAGCTCCACTAGCTTTGTTCATAGCAAGAGCAAGTAAAAATGCCACAAAGCTTTCCTAGCATTTTAAGGTTGTTTTTTTGCCTGATTCAGCTGTCTCATGGTTGCTGTAAACCTTTAACTGTTTTCCAGAGTTCTGACAAAGTTGGCTCTGACAAGTCTACTTGTTTTTCCTTGTTTCTGTGGAGGGATGGGAGCTCAGAGCTGCTTCCATTATTTTGTAATGTCCTGGCCCCTGATTTACTTTTATAATTTGTTTATGTCTCTTTGACCACCGTTATGTACAAATAGTTTTATTTATGTTTCTTTTTTCTTCATCTGGTAGACAGAGATGATAGTATCTGTTCCTTGAGGTAAATTTAACTTCTCTGATTCTTGAGATGCTCTTTGTAAACTGAGGATACTCTCCTTTTCTCTCCTCTTTTCTCTGTCCCCAGGTTCTTAAGAAAATCAAAGAAGAAATTAAACATGAAAGTATTTTTAAGTTAGTTTCATTATATAATCTGTTGATGTGGAACTTTATCAATGCTTGTTTTCTTTTTCTAATTGAAATATGAGTCATCAAGAACCATTAAGTAGAAGTAAATTAGGCTAAGAGCTCTGTGAAGCTATTCTCGGTTCCACATATTTTGTCAGCAGATAATAGTTATAGCAAAACATGCATATTTGTTGGATCACTGCAGACTAAAATGCCCTTGAGCCATGAAAGAAAAGGAAGAAAACTAGGAAAAGGTCATATTATTAAACTTTTTTCAATCTTTTGTAATCAAATTTGACTTTAAACATTGCCAGTTACCAGTGTTAAAGCATAGACTGTTTAAAAATCTGTGTTCTCTTCCCAGAGATTATTCTTAATTGCCTGTTTGTTTTTAAATTGTGTAAATTTACATTTTCCTGACACAAGACTCAAAGACAGTCTGTCAGCCATTTGAAACTATTATCCTCTTAAAGGAAAACACTGTAGGAATGAGTATATGGGCTGTAGACGTATTTTGTATAAAATCAACTTTGCTGTCTGAAAATAGTATATTAGTTTATGTTATTTAAAAGATACCTTGTATACAAATGAAAGGTATGATGTACTCTATGGAAAAATATATATCTTCACATTCCTTTTAAGTTCTACTTAATGTACTTTTTCAGTTCAGTTTCGCTCAGTCGTGTCCAACTCTTTGTGATCCCATGGACTGCAGCACACCAGGCTTCCCTGTCCATCACCAACTCCCGGAATCTACTCAGACTCATGTCCATTGAGTCAGTGATGCCATCCAACCATCTCATCCTCTGTCATCCCCTTCTCCTCCCGCCTTCAGTCTTTCCCAGCATCAGGGTCTTTTCCAGTGAGTCAGTTCTTCACATCAGGTGGCCAAAGTATTGGAGTTTCAGCTTCAGCATCAGTCCTTCCAATGAATATTCAGCACTGATTTCCTTTAGGATGAACTGGTTGGATCTCCTTGCAGTGCAAGGGACTCTCAAGAGTCTTCTCCAACACCACAGTTCAAAAGCATCAATTCTTCTGCGCTCAGCTTTCTTTATAGTCCAACTCTCACATCCAAACATGACTACTGGAAAAACCATAGCTTTGACTAGATGGACCTTTGTCAGCAAAGTAATGTCTCTGCTTTTTAATATGCTGTCTAGGTTCGTCATAACTTTTCTTCCAAGGAGCAAGTGTCCTTTAATTTCATGGCTGCAGTCACCATCTGCAGTCATTTTGGAGACCAAGAAGATAAAGTCTGTCACTGTTTCCATTGCTTCCCATCTATTTGCCATAAAGTGATGGATCAGATGCCATGGTCTTAGTTTTTTGAATGTTGAGTTTTAGGCCAACTTTTTCACTCTTCCCTTCACCTTCTTCAAGTGGCTCTTTAGTTCCTCTTTGCTTTCTGCCTTAAGGGTGGTATCATCTGTGTATCTGAAGTTATTGATATTTCTTCTGGCAATCATAGCTATTTGTAAGGCCTCCTCAGACAGCCATTTTGCCTTTTTGCATTTCTCTTTCTTGGGGATGATCTTTATCACTGCCTCCTGAACAATGTCATGAACCTCCGTCCATAGTTCTTCAGGCACTCTATCAGATCTAATCCCTTGAATCTGTTTGTCACTTGCACTGTATAGTCATAAGAGATTTGATTTAGGTCATACCTGAATGGTTTAGTGGTTTTCCCTACTTTCTGCAGTTTAATGGCAATAAGGAGTTCATGATCTTAGCCACAATCAGCTCCCAGTCTTGGTTTTGCTGATTGTATAGCGCTTCTCCATCTTTGGCTGCAAAGAATATAATCAATCTGATTTCAGTATTGACCATCTGGTGATGTCCATGTGTAGAGTCTTCTCTTGTGTTGTTGGAAGAGGGTGTTTGCTATGACCAATGTGTTTTCTTGGCAAAACTCTGTTAAACTTTGCCCTATTTCATTTTGTACTCCAAGGCCAAATTTGCCTGTTATTCCAGGTATTTCTTGACTTCCTACTTTTGCATTCCAATCCCCTATAATGAAAAGGACATCTCTTTTGGGTATTAGTTCTAGAAGGTCTTGTAGGTCTTCATAGAATGTTCAACTTCAATTTCTTCAGCATTACTGGTTGTGGCATAGACTTCCATTACCATGGTATTGAACGGTTTGCCTTGGAAAGGAACAGCGATCATTCTGTCATTTTTGAGATTGCATCCAAGTACTGCATTTCGGACTCTTTTGTTGACTGTGATGGCTACTCCATTTCTTCTAAGGGATTCTTGCCCACAATAGTAGATATAATGGTCATCTGAGTTAAATTCACCCATTCCAGTCCATTTTAGTTCACTGATTCCTAAGATGTCGATGTTCACTCTTGACGTCTCCTGTTTGACCACTTCCAATTTGCCTTGATTCATGGACCTTACATTCCAGGTTCCTATGCAGTATTGCTCTTTACAGCATAGGACTTTACTTCATCACCAGTCACATCCACAACTGGGTGTTGTTTTTGCTTTGACTCCATCTCTTCATTCTTTCTGGAGTTATTTCTCCACTCATCTCCAGTAGCATATTGGGCACCTACCGACCTGGGGAATTCATCTTTCAGTGTCCTAACTTTTTGCCTTTTCATGCTGTTCCTGGGGTTCTCAAGGCAGGAAAAGTGAAGTGGTTTGCCATTCCCTTCTCCAGTGGAGCGCGTTTTGTCAGAACTCTCCTCCATGACCCATGTGTCTTGGGTGGTCCTATACGGCATGGCTCCTAGTTTCATTGAGTTAGACAAGGCTGTGGTCCATGTGATCTGATTAGTTAGTTTTCTGTGATTGTGGTTTTCATTCTGTCAGCCCTCTGATGGAGAAGGTTAAGAGGCTTATGGAAGCTTCCTGATGGAAATCTGGGTCAGTCTCTTGTGGGCTCACTGCTCCTTTCTCTTGGGTCCTGGTACACACAAGGTTTGTGCCCTCCAAAAGTCTGTTTCCCCAGTCCTGTGTAAGTTCTGGCGGCTTTATGGTGGTGTTAATGATGACCTCTTCCAAGAGGGCTTATGCCGTACCCAGGTCTACTGCACCCAGAGCCCCTGCCCATGCCGCAGTCCACTGCTGACTCATACCTCCTCAGGAGATACTCGAACACTGTTTTGTCTCAGTCTCTGTGGGGTCTCTGGGTCCTGGTGCACAGAAGGTCTGTTTGAGCCCTCTGAGCGTCTCTGGCGGGTGTGGGGTTTGGTAAACGTGATCTCGCCCCTTCTGCTGTCTTGCTGGGGCTTCTCCGTTGCCCTTGAACGTGGGTGTCTCCTCAGAGTTGCTCCAGTGGCTCCAGCACCGTGCAGCCCCCACTCCAGCGCTGCGCGTCATGTACTAGTGTGATTCTGCAATGTTAAACGTCCTTACCGCATAATGACTGCAGTACTTACAATGTTTGACATTTTATGGTCTTGATTGTTTTTTATAAAATGCTATTTTATGTAGAAATACAGAGTTATTTAATAGATATTCTTAACCATATTCAGTGTCTGAATATCTCTAATGAATGTTAGGTGATCCTTTGCAGGACTTCCCTCTCTTATGCCATATAGTTAGTTAAATATTTGAGTTTCATTTCTATTTACTTGTAACACATTGACAGACATTTGTGTACTCTATTACATGTGAAATGTTGATTTGAGCATGCTGTGCTATTTTTAAAATATTAAATGTGAGAGCTTTAGTTTCCTGTTTTGGTAATATCTAAAACATTTGCCCAAATTAGCCAACATATGACCGTTTTTTAAAATTTGCAGAGTATATTGATTTATACTAGCATAAAAACTGATTTTCTCCTGATTCCTTAAGAATTGCAAAATCTCCTAAGAATTACAAAACTACAAATTGTCTAAGTTCTGGTAAAGCCAGGCACTTCAGTTTTGGTTTCTAGCACTAATAATTTTTTATGAGGAATTATCTCTGATTTTCTGACTTGTGCTGAGAACCATTTTATTGTCTTAACTATTCATAGAAAAAAATAAATAATGAGGACTCAAGGAGTTTTCACACAAACATAGCTATTGAGTGTTAAGGCTCTCTTCACTGTGAAAGACTAAATCTTTAGAAAATTTTTACTGTAAATACAATTATAACAGTTTCCCAAAGCCAATAAAATAAATATTTGGTCACCTAATGAAAAATTCAGTTATTGCAATTAAGGAGCTAATGTGAAGATATGAATCAGAGTATTAAAGCTACTAAGTACCACTTAATAGCATCCTTTAGGCTCAAGTGCTTTCACTCATCAGGTCTCAGCAGTATACTTTCTTGTTCAAGGTAAACCTTTTTAGAAATAAGGGGATTTCCAAAACAATAGCCACCTACTCTGTTCAGAAATGTTTTCTGAGACATAGGTAGCATTTCTGTGTTTTAAAAAATCCATTTTCTGAATCTATAATGTATCATGAAAAACTCATTATTATGTGAGAAAAGAATCTGGTACTTTGACGTATGTTTAGAGCTGTTTGCCAGGAAAAAGATGATCTTTTTTTTTTTTTTTTTGATATATAATTGACTTATATATGTTTTAAGTGTACAACATAGTGATTTGATATTTTTATAGATTGTACTGCATATAAAGTTATAAAATATTGGCTATATTCCCTGTGTTGTGTATTACATTCTTGTACTCTTCCTCCAGGGGATCTTCCTGATCCAGGGATGGAACATGTGTATCCTGCATTTGCAGGTGGATTCTTTACTGCTAAGCCAGCAGGAAAGCCCTGACATTGTCCTGGTTGTCTCTTAAATTGTCCACATTATTTATTCTTTTTTATGTTCCACTTCTGTGATTTTCACTACTTTTTCCTTCACTTCAGTAATCCATTCCTCTTTATCATTTAATCTACTGTTGATTCCTTCCAGTGTGTGTGTGCGTTTTTTTTTCTTATAGTTACTGTATTCTTCATCTGTTTAACTCTTCTTTATATTTTCTAGTTCTTTATTAGACTCCTCACAGTTCTCATCCATTTTTCTCCTCAGTTTATTGAGCATCTTTATGATCAGTACCCTGAACTCTTTTGGATAGATTGCTTTCTTCCACTCTGCATAATTCTTCTGAGGTTTTATCTTGTTTCTTCTTTTGGAACGTAATCTTCTGTTGTCTCATTGTGTCTAATTCTGTTTTTATTTCTATGTATTAGGTAGGTTGGTGACATTTCCTGATCTTGGAGAAGTGGTCTCACCAGGAAATGTCCTGTGAGGCTCAGCAGCACGCTCCTCTCTGGTTACAGAGTCTGTGCCACAGGGCCTCTCCCATACTGGGTTGTGCAGGCTCTTCTGTTGAGGAGGGGTGACTCAGTGGGTGTGCTGGTCGACATTACCGTCCCCTTGCCTGTTGGCTGCCAGGCCCTGTCTTGTGTACAGGCTGCCAGTTGCGGGTGGGTCTGCCATTTCCTAGCACAGCTGGTTGTGCTGCCTTGGGGGCCCTGGGGAATTGCTAGCCCACTGATGGGCACGGCCCAGTCCTCAGGTGCCTGTCTGCAGGGCCCTGGGAGGTCCTATAGCCTGTGCCCATCTGCTGCTGGGAAGAGTTGTTTCTTGGCGTGGTTGGCTTGCTTTATTAGTTAACGAGCAGTGAGATAAGATGATTTCTAATGTTCCCTTCCAGTTTAGGGTTCTGTGTTACTACCCTTACTGTACTACCTATGCCATCTTTACCCACTATTCCTCTCATTTATTTTACAAAACATAGAAAATTTATTTTCAGTAACCACATGTAGAATTCATTTTCAGTGTATCTTTAAAAGATGGGGTTGAATTCCCTTGGTATTTATTTTATATCATTTCAAGTAAAATTATCTTCAGTTCCACAAAACATTAGGTTTTATAAATGGAGACCAGTCAGGAACAAAATATATCATGAATGGGGGCTTCTCTGGTGGATCAGCAGCTAAGAATCTGCCTGCAACGCAGGAGACGCAGGTTTGATCCCTGGGTCAGGAAGATCCCCTGGAGGAGGAAATGGCAATCCACTCTGGTATCCTTGCTTGGGAAATCCTATGGACAGAGGAGCTTGGTGGGCTATAGTCCATGGGGTAGCAAAAAAGTCAAACATGACTGAGTGACTAAGTAACAACAGCAACAAATATCATGAATGATCTTAGTTTGTATTTTACTTCTTTTTTACTTTTGCTGACTCATTATGGCAGGTCCACCTCAAAGCATGATCTAGAGATAAAAGAGTATCATCTGGCTTGTTTTATGAACTCTGGAATGACAGGTAAAAATAATTTTTCTACCAAAAGGTAGAATTCAGGAAAACAACAGGGCTTCTTTCTTTCTTTAATCTTTTAAAGTAATAAAATAGGAACCCTTAATGTTTAATTATAAAGAAGTTTTATAGTTTATTAAAGGTGGTTTTGCAAAATTAAACTTTAAAAACTTATGATTTTCAAAATAAGTCATATGTAACTGATTAAAACATGTTTTTATTTAAAATATTATACCAGCATGTGCAAAGGCATAACGCATTGCTAAAAAATGTAGTCTGGAAGCAAATCAGAATACTGAAAATAAGGCTATAATTTTTTAAATAAGAGGAAAATATTTTCTTTACACATGAAGTTTTTGGTCCAAATGGTATTAACCCACTGACTGACTAATCTATTCAGACATTCTATTCCAGAAAAACTTCAGTTTTGGTAAAAATTGATTGCATTAGCACATTACTTATGATAATGGGCATAGATTATTTTTCTTCCCAAAGTGATGCTGTGGTTTTGCTTTTGGAAGAGAGTGCAAGTTTTCTATACTTAAGTATTAAAAATGCTTCTTAAAAACTTGAAATTGTTATGCATTAAACCAGAGCTCTTGGAGTTTTATTCAGATTTTACTGCTTATAGTCACTGGTCCCTTGAGTAGATATTTTATGAACCTGTTTTTACTTGCTGGAAAATAGAATTTTCCATAATTAAGAAAAACATCAGTTATTTTATCCACTTGACTTTGTCTTTACTTGTTATTGTTTGCTTTAGAGATTTATCTAAGTTGTCAACATGATTCAGATTCCAGTGTATGAAATAGAACTTTTGAGAAGGTGCTTTGAAAGGAAAAATAAATATCTTACAAAATATCTAGCTTTGGGTGTGTCTACTTCTGTTTGAATTTCTTGTTTTCCTTTGCATTTATAGCTTTACCCCATTATAGTATGTATCTTTGAGTATAAAACTGGTTAACACGTTGATAGTTCAGCATATGATACAGAGGATAATAAAATCTCAAAGCAATTTTCAAATTACCTATTTATGAAAATACAAATATTTTAATTTTAAATAATGTCTTTTTTAAAAAACAATTTTTAAAATTTGTTTTTGGTTGTGCTGGGTCATCATTTCTGCTCTTGCTTTTCTCTAGTTGTGGTGAGCGGGGGCTACTCTAGTTGGATTGTTCTCATTGTGTTTTGGCTTCTTTGTTCTTATTGTGTTTTGGCTTCTCTTATTGTGGAGCCACTAGCTTGAGGGTGCAGGCTTCAGTAGTTGCAGCTCCCAGGCTCAATAGTTTTGGAGCAAGCTGCTCTGTGGCGTTTGGAGTCTTCCTCGACCAGGGATCGAACCTGTGTCTCCTGTACTGGCAGGCATATTCTTTACCACTGAGCCACCAGGGAAGCCTGAAATAATGTCATTTTACACTCTACATTATGCCCATCTTTGTCATTATTGTAGACATCTTCTGATTTCCAGGAAACCTTCCTGTCTTCCTCTGTAAATGATGCACACAGCCTGTCTTCCATTTACTCTTCTGTCATCTTCCTCCACAGCTTGATAATTTGTTGTGATAACTCTTTTCATGTCCTGTATATTTTTACTTGACAACTATTTTCATGACCATTCTTTGGATCCTTAAATAACAAGAATGTTGATTTAGTTTCAAAAGTTTTTTACCCTCTACTTACAAGTTCAGATGATTTTTTTTTAAACCATGGTTGTTTAGTGAATAGATATTTATCTTGCTATCAAGAAACGTATCTCAAAGAGAATATGTAATGTGTATAAAGAGCCATGATGCTTATAAGAGAGGCAGAGATAAAGTGCTGTGCAAATTCAGAGTATGAGGAAGTAATTCTACCTGATCAATTTAGAGGAGTTTGCATCTAAAAATGTTGTTAAATAATTTAAACATAGAGAAGTACAGAGAATAAATAAATATAATTCTGCTACCCAGAATTAACAGGTATTATTTTTCAGAAGTCTGAAGGTAACATCTCTCTCCCTTTGAACAGAACAAAGGCCTTTTAGAATGCTTTAATCTTAGACTTCCCCTTCTATTATCCTTTATTTTTTTGTTATCATTTTGTGGTGGCGGTGGTAGTGTTTTTTGCTCTTTACCTCTCATATCCTGCTCTTCCCATTGGAAAGATGCTCTTCCCAATTTTCATCTTGCTGAAATATCTTCCCAATTTTTGCTCTTCCCAATTTTCATCTTGCTATCTCCTTTAGTGCTTCTTTCACATTTTCCATCTTTTTAAGCTCTGCTAAATTCTTTGTTTTCCACATGTGTGGAATTCCAGTTTACTTGTTTTCTGTCTGTCTGTGGATAATCAGCCACTTAATCTGTCCATTGATGCTTTTGTTCCAAATATTGCTGTTGGAGTTTTTAAAAAGAGAACGCATATTCTTTTTATGTTTTTCTTGTCTTAAGGCATTATTTCTTTCTTCATCTCTTTTGACATGAAATATGCTTCCTTTAATGTTTCTTTCAGTTTCTCTTAGCTGCGTGTTTGAGTGTTAGTCTTGCCATTGGTTGTTTGTGTCTTCTGACTTTTTATAAATGAGCTTCATTTCTTCTTTTTTAACTATGAACTCTTTTTAGTGGGAGTTGCTTTCCTGTGAGCCATGGATTGTGGAAGCATGCTGATGCAGAGATTCACATTTACTTCTGCCAAGGTCCTATTGGCTTCACTGAATCTGGACCAATTACTGTTCTTAATTTCCTGGGGGTAAAGTAGGCTTGGGTATTATGATTTCTCATGTATGAATTATTTTTGGCCAGTGCCCCTAACAACTGTCCCAGGCCAATAAGCAGAATTTCCCTATAAGTTGTTTTACAGATGGGATGGACAGCATTTTGTGCATTCAGTTTATGTGGAGGGAACCAAGCCAAGTTCCAGCTTCCTACCTCTAACAGGACTACAGCCTGTCATCTGTTCCTGTGTAGATATCAGATCACTGGGACCCAGCACTTTCCTGATCTTCAGCTTCTGCTCATGTTCTGACTTTGTGTTCCACTGTAATTTCTGGCACTTGAGCATTTTCTTGCTTTTAAACTTAGTTGTTTATTTTATTTTCGTTTGTTGTAGTATATATTCTTTGTGTACATATTTCTTTGTTGCATAGGGAAGCTTCTCACGTCTCTGTTCAGAATTGAGGGATTGATATTTGAACCATGGCTTTGGAAGACAGGCAGTGGGGAGGTCATCCCAAAATAATGAAACAGCCTAAACGTAGGGCTTCCCTGGTGGCTCAGAGGTTAAGGCGTCTGCCTGCAATGCGGGAGACCCAGGTTCCATCCCTGGGTCAGGAAGATCCCCTGGAGAAGGAAATGGCAACCTACTCCAGTATTCTTGCCTGGAGAATCCCATGGATGGAGGAGCCTGATAGGCTACACAGTCCACGGGGTCGCAAAGAATCAGACTCGACTGAGCAACTTCACTTTCACTTTCTTTCTAAACAAAGGTATGGTGTGAGTAGACCATACTGGAAATAGGCAGCTCAGCTAAGAGACTTTTAGCAGTAGTCCATGAAAGAGATACTAAGGAGCTAAAATAAGGTAATCACAGTGGCAATGAAGATTATGTGAGAGGTAAATAGATGTTTGTAGAGAGATACTGTGATACAGATTTCTCATTCGTATGTGGGAGAAAGAGGATCCAAAATGACATTAGGACTACACTGAAACTATTAAGAGGAATAAGAGACACAGAGGGGTAGGTTTGTAAAGGAAGATGCGTTGAATTATGAAAATATTAAATTTCTAGTGTGAGACACAAACACAAGGGCACAAGGGCAAAGGATAGAACCACGGTAGTTAGTATTTAGAACAGAGGTGGTGAGTGAAGCCTTGCGTTTCAGAGATGGAATCCAGAATGGAAGAAGAGGAAGTCAGTCAAAAAGGAAACTAGTAAATTAGGAAGCAGTTTGAAGAAGAGAAATTTGGGGACTCAAGTGTCAAAGCAGTTAGATGTGTGGTCCAAATTACAGGTATTGTTATGGAAACCAGAGGCGGAGAGCATTCCGCAGCTGGAGGCTGAATCCAGATGTAGAGAGAGTGGAGGAAGATGTTGAGGAGGGCAAGGACAGAGAAAGGGTCAGTTCATAGGAGTGGGGTATGAAGAATAGGAGGAAGAAAAGGTAGTGAGGGTGGAAATAATATAGCAATTTAACTTTTGAAATAAAATATTTTAGGGTATGAATAGGATTTATGAAATATATATCTGCACATATGTTTGTGAATATATAAATGTATTATATATATATGCATGTAAAATTTTCCTATTTGTTTTTTAACATAAGTAGGTATTAGCCTCATTGGGTAACTCTATTACCCTGTGATAAAAGATTAACAAGCAGGAACACTCTAATTTGTCTTATTTATTTAAGATTTATTTATTTTTGTTTTGTTTTGGCTGTGCTTTATGGCATGTGGGATCTTAGTTCCCAGAACAAGGATTGAACCTGCATACCCTACAAGGGAAGTGCCCAGTCCTAACCACTGGACCACCATAGAAGTTCCCCTAATTTGTCTAATTAAAAAAATCAAAACCAAAACCTCCACTTGGGTCTTCATAATTGGGGTATAGTAAAAAGGGGAGGAAAGAAGGCAATATTGTTATTTTTGGAGTAGATATGAGAGCCGATGAAGGTTTCTGTTGGAAAGAAGTACATGTTGATTAGTGGAAGGTAAAGACTTTGGAAATTTGGGCTGTGAAAGGCCTATTCCTTATGAAAGCTTACTTTGTATTAATAGTGTCAAAGAATATGTAGGTTGACATGGACCCTGTACTTTATCAAATGTCTTTTCTGTGTTATATGCTTTATATATATATATATATTTTTGTTTGTTTGTTTAACCTTCTAAAAAATAGTATGAGGTATTATTTTCTCCCTTTTATGGGGGAAAAAAAAGATGAGGTTTGAAAAATAAAAGAACTTTCCAAATCATATTAGTAATTGTCCAAGGAGGGATGCAAACCCAAATGCATCTATTTCTAAACATTTTGTCCTTTCTACTAAACCGTGATGTCTTTATATATTTATGTGGTACAGGGATGAAGAGGGAAGTGGTACAGGGGAGAAGACTGACATGATTTTATATTTAACTTAGAGTCTGTAGTCGGCAGAAAACCACAGCAATGGGGAGAGTTTTCCTTCTGCAAACTTTGGAGGGTACTTAATGAGGAGAGGAATTGAATTTGGTTTTTCCATCTAGTCTGTTAGCCTTGGTACCATCCCAGTGTGTTTCATACTAATAAAGAAATAGAAATTTTCTGCATTATTTTGGGGAAAAATTCCAGATGGTCAGGGCTTTGGCTGAAGTCTCATTGACCACTTAACTGAGTTCATTCATCCCTTTGTTTCTGCTGCTTTAGTAGATCAGCATTTTAACCACTGATCAATACTTAGCCCTACTGTTTAATATATGTAATCTTCAAATAGTTTTTCCAGATAAATCTGATTTACTTTCTTATCTTAATGTATTGACTTTGCATGGAAACCAGGAGGGAGTTCACTAGAACAGTGGAAAGAATAACATGAATGTAGTGTGTTTTGGTATTATATATACTTTAAGACAGATTATTATCATTAACATGAATTATTACAAATGGAATCAAAGTGGCTATAATTAGTAATATTTGGTGAAATCAAGGTCAACTAGAGATGGTTTAGTGTTTCCAGGCAGATTGTTGACTGGATTAATGGCAGCTGTGGTTGTGACTAGATTTTTGCACCACTCTATTTCAAATGAAATATTTCATACATAGAAATTATATAGTATATATACTTTACAAAGAGTAATAATAAAACATTTGCTGAATTGTTTCCATTCTCATTGCTTCTCTCCCCTCTACTCCTTCAAGTCTTGTATTTTGAATTCTACTTACTAACTTATGAGATGGAGTATAATCAGTGCTGTTGAAACTACCTGTGTGCATTTCTCTTACTCCC
This sequence comes from Cervus elaphus, assembly GCF_910594005.1. Classification (NCBI taxonomy): domain Eukaryota; kingdom Metazoa; phylum Chordata; class Mammalia; order Artiodactyla; family Cervidae; genus Cervus; species Cervus elaphus. The sequence continues at coordinate 29,059,611 of NC_057826.1, read as the reverse complement.
ACTGTGGTTCCACCTAACATCAGAGATTTCAGTCACCCTGAATACAACAGTTATCTTTTTAACAATTTGTCCATTCTCCTATCAGTATTCGCTTGGGCTATTCCTATTATTCTTTTGCTGTAAGAAACACTACTTCTATAAGTACTATGAGTAGGCCCCTTGGAGTCCCTAGATGGAGAAATCCAATAGGTTTTCTGCCCTTTGCTATTATTATGTCCTTAAAATTACAAAAAGGGAGAGGCACAAGTAGCAGGTTCTAACTCTTTTCCAAGTGACTTATGTATCTCGTGCATCTATCTTCTTTGTAAGTCTAAGGGAAGAGATTGTATGGGGCACACAGAAGTAATGGTAAGCCAGATATCTGGGTGCCCTGTGGCTTATTCAACATAATTTTATGTTGACATGTAAAATTAACCACCACAGCTTCTTTTGTTATATTCTTTACAGTTATATACTGTAGTCCTCTAGGCCTTTGCCTCAGTCCTTTCCCTTCTCATTCTGTCTCCCTTCCTTAAATATTAAGTATTCACTCTTATGGTTTCAAATACCATCTTCATACTGATAACTCCCAAATTATGTTCATTCCCTAATTTTATTCTTAGTGCTTGACCCATATATCCAGCTACTGCTCTGTATCTCAACTCATGTATTTCTTATATATAATTAGTTCAGACTCAAGTCCAAAATTAAACTCATGGTTTTTCCCTTCTCTCTTATCCCACTGCAGTTTGCTTCTCCTCCAGTTTTCCATTATCTCTGTGAGGGCATCTTTCTTTTTCTACGTGACTAGAGAGCTGGAAATTGACTAGACAGTTGGAAGTCCTTCCCTTTCCATTCTCCCATACTCAGTTGACGTTTAAGTATCTCTTGAACTAGTGCGTGCTGTGCACGCAGTCACTCAGTTGTGTTGGACTGTTTGCAACCCCCCCACCCCACACCCTGGACTATAGCCTGCCAGGCTTCTCTGTCCATGGAATTTTCCAGGCAAGAATACTGGAGCGGGTTGCTATTTCCTCCTCCAAGGCATCTTCCCGACCCAGGGATCAAACCCCAGTCTTCCGCCTCTCCTGCACTGGCAGCGTGTTCTTTACCGCAGGGCCGCCGGGGGAACCGCTTGGACTCGTGCTTTCCTTTACTTCCACTGCCACCACTCTAATCCAGGCACCGCTTCTCAAGCCTGGGGTAGAGAAGCATTCTCATAAGGAGAGTCTCCACGGTTAACTTCTGCTTCTCTAATCCACTGTGCTGCCAAACTAGCCTATTTAGATTACCCGCTTCCTAACAACTTTTCAGTGGCTTCCCATTGCTCTTTGAATAAAATTCACAGTTCTTAACATTTCCATAAGGCCTTGTTTTAAATACTTCTGCCTACATCTCTAGCCTCATCCTGAGCTGGAGTGACCTTTTCCTTGTATTCTCAATATGTGCCGTGGCTCCTTACTGCTTCACCTAAGTTCCTCCTCTGCTGGCCTATTTCTCTACTCCTTTTGCCTTGCTTACTAACTCTTCCTCATCCTTTCGATCCAAGCTTAACTCTAATTTCGTTTTCTAAACTTGTTCATGTTGGTTTCCCTTTCTGTCCACACCCATAGAGCCATGTCTTTCTTTTTCATGATATTTAACATCTTTTTTTTTTTTTTTTTCCCTACTGAATTACAAGTTTCATGAGAGCATGGAGTCTTTGCTGTCTGTTTTATTCTCAGAGTTGCTTAAAAATCTGGCAAATAGTAGATACTGAGTAATTTTTTTGTTTGTTTTTTAAGAATAAATGAGCTGCATACATGTGAATTTTTCCCTTTTTACCTGCCCCACACTTGGAGAAAAATTACTCTTTCTTCTTTCATAAAGATGTGATAAAACTTCCAGCACACATCTGTTACTAGCATGAAAATCATAGTAAAACATTACATTAGACAAACTAGAATGGGCTATATCTTCTGTGTTTTCAAGTAGTTCACACACAAATCAAGGAAATACTGCTTTCACTATGTAGCTATATTAATTTTCAGTAATAGCTACCTTGACTTAAAATAACTAGTGTGTTCTTTCAGTTCAGTTCAGTTCTGTTGCTCAGTAGTGTCCAACTCTTTGCGACCCCATGGACTGCAGCACGCCAGACTTACCTGTGCGTCACCAACTCCCGGAGCTTGCTCAAACTCATGTACATTGAGTTGGTGATGCCATTCAACCGTCTCATCCTCTGTCATCCCCTTTTCCTCCTGCCTAAATTCTTCCTAGCTTCAGGGTCTTTCCCGATAAGTCAGTTCTTCGCATCAGGTGGCCAGAGTATTGGAGCTTTAGCTTTAGCATCAGTCCTTCCAATGAATATTCAGGACTGATTTCCTTTGGTTTGATCTCCTTGCAGTCCAAGGGACTCTCTAGAATCTTCTCCAACACCCACAGTTCAAAAGCATCAATTTTTTGGCACTCAGCTTTCTTTATAGTCCAACTCTCACATCCATACATAACTAATGGAAAAATCATAGCTTAGACTATATGGACCTTTGTTGGTAAAGTAATGTCTCTGCTTTTTAATATGCTGTCTAGGTTGGTCATAGTTTTCTTCCAAGGAGCAAGTGTTTTTTAATTTCATGGCTGCAGTCACCATCTGCAGTGATTTTGGAGCCCAAGAAAATAAACTGTTATGTTTCCATAGTTTCCTCATCTATTTGCCATGAAATGTTGGGACTGGATGCCGTGATCTTAGTTTTTTGAATGTTGAGTTTTAAGTTTTAAATGTGTGTTCTTTGATAGTAATAAATTGTATAATTTATTTCAGTTATGATTCAGAAAGACTTGCCTGAGCAATCTGTAATTATCTCTTACTTGGGCACCTTGTAGTTTTTAGCTCCCAAATCTGAGCTTTGTTGTTCATGTGGTCTAAATGTCTGGAATAATTTGTCACTTGATTCCCAGTTATATTAGTGTAAATCAGAGATCAGCTTTAATAAGTTTACTCAAGTTACTGTCTAGATAATAAAGTGAAGAGTAGATAATAAAGATAATAAAGTGAATCATGACTATGGAAGTTTGTTATATTTTTGGTTGGAGTTCATGAAGCCACATGTTTTTATGAACAGACGGCCCTCAGAATTATGGACAGTTATTCTGACTTGTAGCGCTTTCTCCATTTATCTTAGAATATACACAGTCATCAGTTTTTCTCTGTGGACATTTCCTCTGTTACTCTGACATTGTGATTGGATTAGGACACCTGAGCACTAACTTCAGTTTTTAGAATGTTTCTGCATTTTAGTGATAATTGTCTGAGCATATTATTGCTCTGATTGTTTTTAAATCTCGAGATAGAATTTAGGTTGTTAAGGTAAATCTTTTATAGCTTTGTCTGAATTTCTTACAAGAGCTCTTGGTCTTGACAGCTGAGATTTGTTGGCTGATCTCTTTTAATGGTAGTTAGATTTGAGTTTTGTAGGCTGGGAGGCAGAACTACTTGGAACTGGTCTTTTTAATGTATGATGGCTTTAAATGCAGACTTTAAAAAATGGGCCACCTTGTAAAAAGAAAGTCTTAGTCTCTAGAGTTTATTCATTCCTTTTCTTAGTTTGAACCAGTCCAAGTTTATAACTCAGTAGAGTTAAAAAGTTGGACTTTTTTTTTTTTTTCAGATCTCTGTAGGGCCTAGTAATTTGAGGAGGAGTAAACTAATATGAGCTTCATATTTTCACTTTAATTTAAATTCTAAGATTCTTTGATTCTCTGGAGCCAAAGCATTTCAAGGGTTTTCATGAGGGAGTTATGACTGGAGGGAAAGAGTGCTGCCTCTTGGTTCTGAGTGACAACCCCTGCCCTCTGCCCTTAGCTGAGAACTCAAAGAACTGTGGCGTGGCACTAAAATGAGCTGAGTCCTCGATTTCAGCCATATGGTCAGTACAGGACTTTTAAAGGAAGGGAAATAGTAAAAGAGTCATTTCAGAGGTGCTCTCTTAGTTAAAGAACTGAGAAAATGGAGTCTTTCTGAAGCTAAGTGTAATTTATACCACCTTCTCGGAGCAAAAGCTGCTAAATGTAACAGAAGAAAATGACAGTGTAGGAAATCAAAGTTCAGGAACAGACTTTCAAGGGTGATTTTCTAATGCTTAATCCTTTCTTACTCCCCTCTCAGGATCCATCCCCTCCTTTTCCTCCCCCTTCTCCACCATCGGTTTGAAAGAGATTTTGATGGGTAATGGCAAAGGAAGGCACCTTTAAATGTAGTGTAAATGAAGGCATAAGATGCCCTTTGTATAGGAATTATCGTAGACATGCTTTTGAAAACATACTTTTTTTATTAGCCTTATTTAAGAAAATAATCAAAGGTATGATTTTTAAATCTTTGAATTTAGTCTGCTTTCAGTAAAAATAAGGTATAGGTACCAAAATAAGCAAACCTCCTTTTTTTCTTTCCTGGTTTCTGCTTATAAGATTTACAGGTATTTAAAATAAACCCATGAAAAATAGAAATACTGTCCTGGGATTGGCTAAATAGTAAGAGCAATTACCTCCAGGCTTCAAAATCCAACTGAGCTTGACTTTTGGAAATAAATTTGGCTAAGACTTCTTCCTCATTCTGTTGTATAAAGGTGTACATGAAATGATACTGACCTCTGCCAGAAACCCCAGGAATCCTATTCAGTGATGTACTTGTAACGGTCATGAAAGAATTAAAACAACACAGATGTGGATTACTGTGAAAAAGTAGGCAAAACACTAAATTCTCATTGTGTGGTTTTAATGTTGCAGATCCTTCAAAATTCTTTGGTATACCACAATAATTAAAGGGTTTAAGAACTTAAGATACTTAGAAAATAATAGCCCACAGTTGAATAACAAGAGTGGCCCTTTTTTATTTTTTAAAATTGAAATTAATGTAGATTGCCATGGAGAAAATAGGTTGAAATATTTAACAATTAACTGTTTTGTGCAGCTACAGCCCTGGAGATCAAAAACAGCAATGTAAGTAAGCAGATCTTTAAAGAATCATGCTTACAGATATGTTTAATGTCACTGATTTGCTAGAAGAGAAATGCATTGTTTTCAATGCTATGCAAAGAAGTTTTAATGGACTTGATGTTGGCAGTGAGAATCTACAACTTAGCATTAATAACTCAAGTTTGAAAATATTTGTTCATTGCTCTAGATTATGACTGTGTTCAAGAAATACTATTTTCAAACACTAGTTAATCATTTTAAATAAACTTTTAAAAACTCATTTATGACATCAATGAGTATGACTGTTTATTACATTTTCCCTATAAAGAGTTGAGCTGTTTTATGTACTCTTTATGGAAACTGCACAGTCATAAATTAAAAGATGCAACTGTTTTGGATATTTTACTGGTGGTCCTGAGTTTCCCTGCCAGCAGTGCAGCTGTTTCAGGTTTCTCAGGATAACATATAAAAAGCTGTATGTACACTGCAAGTTTATGCTTGAGTTGCCAAGCCAGAGATGGTATGACTCAACTTTCCCAGAAACAAGTTGTACCAAAATGTGATGAATTAAAACAGCTAGTTGCACAGTGGTTTGTATTCAATTATGAAAACCAGTTCTTCATTTTTGATAGTTGGCTTTGTAAGGTTGACACATTCTACTGTGGTACTTGAATTTTGCCTTGGGTAAACAGCCATTGGAGCTAAGAGTGTGCTTTTGCGGGTGTGAGGAAAGGGAAAAGGGGGTGATACAACATTATCTGGGATATGGATAAAACTTAGCTTGAAACTTGTATCAGGAATGGAAGATTTCACTTCCAAGATACCTGTAAAAATATTATTCACTTATTATTTGTGTGTTGTTGTTATTTGTGTGATAGTTATTTCTTGGTGAAGAGAAATTGATTTTATGCTGTTCCAGGTTAATTTTTACTTTCTGAGGTGATTTAACACTTAACTTATTTCTCATGCATCAGAGTCCTAACAGTGAACATTTTATTTTATCTTGGAAGGTAATAAGCACATACTTTTATGGCCATGTATTAGGTTTGGTGAATTCCCATTTAAATCCTATGGGACCCAAGGTTATATCAAGGGTTTGACGATGATTGTTTAATAACAGTGGTCTCCAAAGTGGGATGCATACCATCAGGACATGTAAGATAGGATATAAGGAGAAAATATTAGAACATTAGAAAATATTAGAACATAGAAAATATTAGAATATTATCATTTAAATATTTTAATTTCATCCTCTAAATGTTTTAAATTTCATATATATATTTTATATTATACTTACTAATATATTATGTGTATATATACTATGAAAAGTGAAAGTGTTAGTAGCTCAGTAGTGTCTGACTTTTTGCAATGTCATGGACTATAGCCCACCAGGCTCCTCTGTCCATGGAATTCTCCAAGCAAGAATACCAGAGTAGGTAGCCATTCCCTTCTCCAGGGAATCTTCCTGACCCAAGGATTGAACCTGGGTCTCCTGCATTGCAGGCAGATTCTTTACCATCTGAGCCACCAGTGGTGGGGGGTGGTGTGGCAGGGGGGAGTGAAAGTGTTAGTCATTCAGTCATGTCCGACTCTTTGCAACCTCATGGACTGTAGCCCACCAGGCTCCTCTGTCCATGGGATTTCCCAGGCATGAATACTGGAGTGGGTTTCCATTTCCTTCTCCAGGGAATCTTCCCGACCCAGAGATTTAACCTGGGTCTCCTGCTTTGCAAGCAAATTCTTTACCATCTGAGTCACCAGGGAAGCCCATATATATACTATGATATATATTTAACACTTAATATACTAATAGTATATATTAATACTTTATGTGTATAATTTTAAACAAGTATACAAATTTGGGAGATGCATGCTCAAATATTTTTACTGCTATAAATATACTATCAAAAAAGTTTGGAGATTGTTGCTCAATAAATATTAACTTCCTTTCACCTTTCACTTTCCTCTTTTACCCTTGGTGGAGAAGCACAGAATTGAGTTAACACCTTGATTTGTGGCAATGTGAATAAATTATAGCCAATTCCAGAAGCTTATGCTGTGTCTTACTTTGACCACTTTTTCTATTTGGTCTTTTATATTGCCATATATTTTTTAATCACACAAGTTTATTAAACATGGGTACAAATGAAAAACAGACTTGTTATTATGTTAGAAATAATAAGTTGCTCATGCATCAAGACTTTGACACACAGGAAGTCTGAATGAATGAGAATAGAAAAGTTTCCAAGTTATTAAAATGTTCTGGTACCTGATTTATTCATTTGCCATACCCATAATTCTAAAGTGGGTGAAGCTGCTTTACTTCCTGAGGCCTGAAGAAACAATGTGGTTTCTTAAACTAGGCATTAAAGCAAAGCTGGAAATATTTGTTTTCTGACAGTGCTGGTAGTCATGCTAACAAGTTTTCCCTCTTTAGCTAGGATTATCCCATTGTAAGGCCTGTTTGTATACCTTTATCAAAGCAGAAAGTTTTAATTGCTAAATAACATGTGTGTAACAGTCTTTTAAGATTTATTCAAGACTCTTCTGTATTTACTAATCGAGATATTCTTTTGAACTCGGGCTGTCTCAGAGATTTCTTGGATGTAGTTTTCTAAGATTTCCTTTTCTGTAAGGAGGGAGACAATATATTTTTGTAATATTGAAGTAATTTTGAAGTAACTAGTATGTTCTCTCCCCTTTATCACTTGTTTTGGTATTTTTTTTTTCAGAACATATTTATTGTAAAATATTCAGTATTTATGTAAAATTTTAGTAATACAGTAGTATCATGATATACATTCATTTATTAAGTGTATGCCAGGAAGGATAGCAGCAGTTAGGTACCCAAACAATAGCCATCAAAATAAATTAGTTCTGAAAATTGGGAATATGGAACATTTTAATAGTAAGTATTATTTTTGAAGACTCCTTCAGAGCTGTTTTTAGATCTTAATGTAATTCGTTTTATAATTTAGAGTCGGTATGTTTCCTTTTAAAAGATAACAATGCATTTTTGTAAAGTCTGAACATTTCAGTCCTAGAATTTGACTTTTGAATCAGTTTTACTGTTGCTTTTTAAAGTGTTACCAGTTTACATGTGCTTTCTATGTCAATGCCACACTTTCTGTTTTGTTGTAGGTATTTAAACCATGTCAGAGCTGCCTCTCCACAGGACCTTGCTGGAGGCTATACTTCTTCTCTGGCTTGTCACAGAGCACTACAGGATGCATTCAGTGGGCTTTTCTGGCAGCCCAGTTAACCTTTATTTCTCCCCTATAAGATCTGGACCTTGGAGCCGAACCACAGAGCTAGCAAAAGTAAGGCAGACTTGTAAAATTATAGCCATGTGCGGCTGCATAACAACAGTCCTACCACTAGCAGCTGCGTTAAAGTATTTATAGAGAGAAATTTTCAGAACTAAGCTGGGTAATATAGTGGATAAATATTTGTGGAAAAGATTTATTTTTTACTTATATTTTTCTGAGCGGGATTGAAGCCGTAAGCCTCATCTGATGGAAGATATGAATAATTCACCTATGTGAGTTTGAGGTTGACAGACTTGTAAAATCTTTTAAAAAATAAAGCTAGACTTTATATTAAGTTTTGTGGTTTTTCTCTTATTACAGTGTTTTACTTGAACACATTTAAAAATGCCATTTTGAATACGACATTTAGTGTTAATATCCAAGACTATTATTTCTTCTCATAAAATGTTCCATTTTTTTTTCCCAATGTCTTCTTAATACTAGTCCAGACAAGTGGATATATTTCCTTCTACCAGCAGGTTGTGGCAAGTAAAACCTGACCTGTGATAATGTCACTCTTTCAATATTAAGGACTAAGTGCCTGTTTTGAGCAGTGAAAAGTGAGACAAACCTTGATCAGTGTGTTATAGTTCCCAGCTGTGAGCCTCACTTAGGATAAACCAGAGCAGAGTATTAACCTGCTTTAATGACAAATTCAAAGAAGTAAGTTAATAAAATTTAATACTTAAAAGGCACCTTTCACCTCAATGTGAGCTCATTTTATGATGAAACCTTGGAGACTGGAATGAATATATTTTAAATGAAATTTCTCTATGAGTAAATTGCAGACCCTGGTGTAGTTTCTTTTGAAACTTCAAAGGCTTTGAGTACACCCAGAATGTTGCTTATAGAGTTTGGATGTGGATAAAATGGATATTTGTAGCATCTCAACCTTGTATGAGTCTGTTACCTAGAAGACTGGGTATGGGATATCGTTTCTCAAAGAAATTAAGGGATTTTCTATCAAATCTCCATTACAACAGATGTTAGTTTTATGAGTGGAAAGTTATGTGAAACAAGATTTGTGGGTTACATTAGAGTAGAATATTCATATGTAACAGCACCATCTTATTTGACTAAGTAGGCATTAATTTCAGGAGTGCGTGTTCATCTTCACAACCCTTCTGTCTTTGATAATTGAGAAAATCAAAGCATCAAATAATTAAGTAGGCTAAAATCATACACACAAGCCAGAATTAGAACACAAGTGGGTTTTTTTAAAATCCAACTCTCGTTCTATCTATACTCTACTAGGTTGCATCCTATTTTTCATATCTATTGGCCAAAAAGTTCATTTGAGTTTTCCTATACAATCTTACGGAAAAACCTGAACGAACTTTTTGGCCACCCCAGTATTAGTTTTTTCCCAATAGAGGATTAGAACTTTAAGTACAACACATAAATCTGTTCAAAGAATAGTGAGAACATTGGACTTGCGGTTAAGAATTTTCTGTACTCAGCTGCCAAAGTAAGATATCCAGTCTTTAAAAAAGAAATACAATTATTTATTTTCAGTACCTTGTATGATGTATTTAAATAGAATGAATTAATTATTAACAAAATATTTCAAAGGCTTTCAGAACTTTTTTCTGAGTCTACTTTATTATTGTGGAAATTACTTGCACCTGATTTGGGCAATCAGTTAAATTCTACCACCTGGATATGTTGTAATTATTTTACCCTTTCTATTGCCCTACTTTGTTCAACAGGCCAAATTTAAACATTGTTAACTGACCCTGTTAGGTCAAAGGGAATGGTGAAAGATAACCTAATGGCAACAATTTACTGAATAACAGTATTCTATATTGATGAAATTATCCTCTATCTTAGTGATTTACTCTCCCAAGACAAAAGTGGGAACAAGTCTTTCATCTACATGAATTTCCTAAGTTTTACAACACTGGCACAGAAACAACTACTGAACATTAACCTATCTGTGAAGCACTGTGCCTCATGCTTTGTGAATAATCCTTGTAACAGTGCTAGTATTATTTCCCCATTTTGACAAATGGGGATGCTTTGGTTAAGTAACCTACTAAAGGTCAGTACATTTTAAAAGGAGCAGAGTTTGGGTTTGAACCCAAGTGGTTAAACTGCAGAGTCCATGTCCTAGGGATGACTGTCAGACTTAAAAACAACAGCTGTGTAAAACCAAGTCTGAGTAGACAAACTTCTTAAGACTTTAAGGAAATTTTAAAATTAAAATTTTTAAATTAAAATCTGTAAAATTAAGGAAATTTTACAGATGAAGTTCTTATATGGGATATAAGAGATATCAACTTAATAACCATGTTGATATCTTTAATAGAAGTTCTAAGGAATTCATTACATAGAACATGATTTGACTACTAACTGTACTCTCTTTTAAGCAGATACTAATGGTATTGAATACATTTACATAGTAATTGTAATGTATGATTATTTAGTATTCCTTACTTTCTTTCAATAAATATTTGATCTAAGCTTCTCGCTTTAGGCTGTCAACAGGTGACTTGGATAATCATTTCAAAATCTAAAGTGGCAGAAAACTTGTCAAAAAAATTAACAAAGTTAAAAATTCTATCTACTGAGTGTTCTGGCCATCATTTTCTAGTGGATTAACCAAGAATTCAGTTACTAGGTATCACATCCAAAAGGGGTGACTGAATGGATCTTACCACTTTACATGTATGAATAAGAACATCATTTGACCCACACTTAATATTTATAGCCTAGCACATGGATGTACAGTACTATGAAAATGTTCTTATTCCACTTGCAAATTTATTATCTACATCTAGACCGGGAGAAGGCAAACTGTAGAACTTTGGCTGAATCCAGCTGCTTCCTGTTTCTGTATGCTCCATGAGCTAAACTTGGTGTCTGTATATTTTTAAGGCTGGAAAAAACCAAAGGAATAATATACTTTTTAACATATGAAAAGCATATGAATTTAAAATTTCAAATTTTCATAAATGGTTTTTTTGAAACAGTGTGTTTGAGTATTGTCTCCAGCTGCCTTTTGTCTACTATGGCAGAGTCGAGAAGCAGCAGAGACCTTATAGCTTGTGCATGAGTGCTCAGTCATGTCCAACGCTTTGTGACCCCCTGGACTATAGCCTACCAGGCTCCTCTGTCCATGGAATTTTCCAGGGAAGAATACTGGAATTGGTTGCTGTGCCCAGAATACTGGAGTTAACTGCTTTTTGGGCTGAGAGGCAAAACTGAGGCCATTATGTAGATAAATGAGATAAAATAAATTGGGACAATTTTTTAAATTAACAAAACTCAAAGTATAATTGAGTACATTTTTCTGTGGGCTTCCCAGGTGGTTCAGTGGTAAAGAATCTGCCTTCCAAGCAGGAGATGCCTGCCAAGCAGGAGACTTGGGTTCAATCCCTGGGTCTGGAAGAGCCCCTGGAGAAGGAAACAGCAGTTAACTCCAGTATTCTTGCCTGGGGAATTCCATGGACAGAGAAGCTTGGCGGGCTACAGTCCATGAGGTCAAAAAGAGTCAGACACAACTTAATGACTAAACAGCAGCAACAAATTTTTAATAGTGCTTTTGGGGGGAGGGAATTAGATTTACTTGTGGTTCTAAGCGTTCCATCATCAAAATGAATTGTAATTGGTCACCTGCTAATGGTTGTAGAGATTTTATTTATTTCACCTTTAAAAAAGTCTTTTCAGACAGATACTACCAGATATTGGAACATGTGCTTTTAACTGAGCATATACATCACTTAGAAGGCTTTTCTTAATCCCCCTTTGGTATTTACCTTTTCACATGTCATTACAGTAAGACATTTATCACTTCCAATTGAAGATCAGATGAAAGTTCAGTTTTAGTTAAATGGGTTCTGAAACATGGAAATTTCTTTACATTTGCACCAAGGTTCCAAAAATGCTAAACTCAGAAAAATACATCCACTAATATATGTGAGAATGGAAACCTTGTTCCTTAATTTTTGATAGATGAGAAATGTAGTCATATTATTGCAGTATGTTTCACATTAGTTACTTTTGTCCTGTAATTGTGGTTGAAATATTTGAGAAATATTTACCAAGCCTTTAGCAACTAACTTCCAAAGACATTCAGTATTTTACAAGTGTTTAAGGTTGGTTCTTAAGAAAAATTTCAATCTTGGCCATGAACCCAAAAAATTGCAGTCAGACTTTACAGTTGCTAAGGAAATCAAACTTAGGTTGAGTGTCAGGAAATTTGGCTTCAATTTCAGACAAAATTGAAGGACTTTGAGGATGATTAATGTCCATGAAAGCAAATGAAGTTTATCATTGACATTACTGGTTCATTAACAAATGATAGATTCAAATATTTGCTGCAAGGTACTTGCTGGTGAATAATATAGTGAATAACTATAGGTTTTAAACACCTTACATGTTCATAAGCTTTTAAGTTTCTCCACTAGATCTTTTTTTACCTCACACTTTCTTTTACCATCATTAGTTACAACAGATCAGATTCTGCTTCAGGTTTTACCAAATTTGTTTCCTCAGCTTCTTTCAAAGTATTCACCAATAGTTCCATGCAGAGGATTCACAGAGGCTAATTCTTCAGTAACTTCAAACTCAGGATTGACACCTCAAATAAGCAAGAACTGAGCTGTATTAGAAACATCTATCAACTCATCAAGAGTAAACAACTACTTGGACTCATTTACCGTTTTGACTATTGATGGTACTCCCAGTGTTCACAACTCTTTGAGCAACTGTTCTTGCCAAAAGGCTAACAGTCCTAAACAAAATTTCCTTTCTCTGGACACATTTCTTAGGACTGCTGCTTTCAAACAAACACAATTAACTCTCCATCAGTAAACAATTTTTCTTTCTTGACTTAATAAAAGTCACTTGGAGACTTACTTTGGTTGTAGCCCCACTTTCATTTTTTATTTTATAAGGAAATTCTGTGAATTTCCAGTTTAAATCTGTAATTTTTCTGACAGTTGCTTGCCTGTGACGTGGAAATACTGTGATGAGTAGTTCTTTTGGAAATGTCAAAGTATATTTTACTTTAGCTCAGTCATGGATGCTTTATCATCTAATTCAGTATCAAAAATGTTCATACTCTACTGTACTTTAAAAGCTCAACATGGATGTCCACTTTTCTTGTTTTGGAATGATAGATATACACTCATGATAGTAAAATAAAATGTTATAGCTTGGCAATATATGTGGCACTTAAAATGCTGTTGCGTTAAAAAAAAAAAAAAAAAAAAAATGCTGTTGCGTTATAACCGTGTCACTGACTTGTAGTGTGCTGAGCAGCAATGTGAAGTGATGAAAATCATATCCCATCTGTGTTGCAGCTAACTACTCAGCTCTGGTGTTATTCCATGAGGGCAGCCATAGCCAGTATGTAAACAAATGAGCATAAAAAACAAGTTCCAATAAAACTTTATTTATGGACACTGAAATTCAAATTTCATATAATTTTCATGTCACAAATTTTTTTTTTCCCAATCATTTAAAAGTGTAAAAACCATTCTCAGCTTACTTGCCATACAACAGGTGATGGACAAGATTTGGCCTGCTGGGCATAGTTTGCCTGTCTCTGATCTAAATAATCTCATTTGTTATTATTAATACTTCTATATTAATAGTAATAGTATAGGAGTACTTACATATAACTTAGCTATACTCTGCAACTAAGCATAACTGTAAAATGACTAGTGCATTCCTAGTTAGCATGCAGTTATCATACTTTCAAAAACTATTTTCCCAAGATCAGATTTAAACATATTTATCTAATAAAAGATTAGATATCTATGATAAAATTATAAAACAAAATATATTTAGTAGGCTTATTTAAATTTTAATTTGATAATTCCCAATTTATAGGACTGTGTTAGTTGCTCAGTCACGTCTGACTCTTTGTGACCCCATGGTAGCCCGCCAGGCACCTCTGTCCATGGGATTCTCCAGGCAAGAATACTGGAGTGGGTTGCCATTCCCTTCTCCAGGGGATCTTCCAGATGCAAGGATCGAACCTAGGTCTCCTGCACTGCAGGCAGATTCTTTACCATCTGAGCCACCAGGGAATCCAGTGAGGGTAAAATAAAAGGGTTTAATACTAAAGTAACTGAATGCTAGTTCACTATCACAAAGGTCTAGTGGGGAGATGGAGAAAATATTTCCAATTAAGTGACTGGAGCAATTTGTGTATTTTCTTCTTAAAGGTCTTTATCTGTCCTCTGGCGTTTAAGAGGTGGATCTTCATGATTGTCTGTAACAAATCCAGAAAACCTATATTACATAAGATACTTAACATTTAAAAATAACTTTTAAAAAGCAATATAGGCATTTTAAAGATTTTTAATGTACTCAACTTATGCATGAAATATTAACATTCTTGTGGATTTATTATTTTGATGAAATAACCTACTAGACTGAACAGTGTGTCATAATAAAATCTGTAAAATTGTGAGAAATTAGTCACAGTTGAATGGCAAGGGGTCTTGAACTGAAATATCTAACTAGAATTAGTTTATTTCTAAGTTTAAAAAAGAATATAAGATATATATGTTGCCCAAGAAAGTTATCTTAAAAGTATTACAGCTTACATTTAATTTCCCAGAAATCACTCACCTCGATTTACAGTCTGGTTCTTGTAAAGTATAGCAGCAGGAATCCGAAAAGTGATGCATAACATTTCCTTGTTAGGGGCCACATTTCTTACTAGGTGAACTGAACTACATGCCTCCAGGGAGATGCCTAACACAGTTCCAGCTCGTTGCTGAACATCCTTAGCTGGATTAGCATCTTTGGAAAAGCTGTAACAGTGCACAGTGGGAAGGAGTTCACTGCCACATGGCTGACCATCTAAGAGTGCTTTGAAAGCGCTGATAAACTCAATAGCCTTTGCTGGCAAATTCATGACAATGTGCACAGAGTGTTTTCTTTCTTTTGACAGTGGTCCCAGCTGCTGCATTAACTCTTCTCTGACTGGTCCTTGCAGGAAGTCTTTCCCATCCAAGTTAAAGACTTTTACTTTTTGGTCCACTTTATTTAATTTACAATTGTGCAGTAGCCATTTATGGGATTCAGGATTGAGATCATTAGCAAACACAGTGCAGTTTTTCTTCGCTGCTGGAATGGCAAAGGGCCCAACCCCAGCAAAAACATCAAATAGGACATCCCCAGGTTTGAGAAGTTCTGTGATACGGCTGTGTTCTGTGGAGAGACGAGGATTCCAATAGACTTTTGAAAAATCAAATTCATAGGTGTAATTGTTTTCTCGAACCTGAAAAAAGTATTATGCTTTTGGTTAAACTGCTTAAATTCCAGCCACTGATATTGGATAGATGCATTCACACATACACATATTTAAATTTACTACTATTAAGAGCAAATTACAGTGTGTTTAAAGGCATTTAAATTAGAAGTCTGGTGTTTATGCTAAACTTGAGGGTAGTTACTATCTTGCATTAGACGTTTTCATGAGAAAAGTCATCTCTTCAAAACCCAAACAGCTCTCCATCTCATCCTAATGGACCATAAAATGGCTCCCCGATCACACTAGGAATTTTTCAGATAGGCCAATTGACTGGCTTAATTATATTATCTCCTGTCACCTGATGGGAAAAAGCCTTTAGGGTGAAACAACACAGTACATCTGTCTTCATGGTGGGTAGCTAAATTACAGACAGCTCTTCCACACAGCAAACATGCTTTCCTTTCTTAGTTTTCAGTTTGGCAAGATAGATGCATCATGTGTCAGTGAATTTCAAGGTACTTCGTTATGTTTTTAGACAGTTACTTGGACTTTGCAGGTCTCATGTCTCTAAATAGAATAAATCATTCCCCTGTTTTTGCCTTTCCCAAATCTGAGTTTTCATGAATAAACTAAATATATACAGTGAAGCTAAGTCTTGAACAAAATTAAAACTTTAAAACATTTCTTTGGGGACTATCATAAACATGATAGAAAATAGAAAACGAAATTAAAACTACAATTGTGAAATGTGACCTCACCTATCATCTTAAGCCCCTTATTTTAACAGATGAAGAATCAATGGCCAGAAAGTTCCTAAGTTCTATAAATCTAATAAGAGACATCTTCTATATTCTCTCTTCATGGACCTTAATTCCAAATTTGTACATATTTTTTCCTCCTGACCACATCAAATGCTTTGATCATATTATTAAGTTTCAAGAGTTTGAAATATTTCTTCATGATTCTGCCAACTAAGAGTCAATCTAGGTATATAACCTGGATGGCTTAAATGTGTCTTGGGATGCTTTTCCTGAAATCTCCTTTCTACTTGTCTTTTAAGCTCTTTAGTGTGAGTCACAGATCTAGATCTAGATTAAATGATGCTAAGTATCCCTTTGGTTTTACTCATGCTATCTTTGATATCTCCTTCCCTTAGTTAAGCATTGCTTTCAGGAGATCCACTTTAGCAATGTTTTTAAATACTACTTAAATGTTGCATGAGCTCTTAAATTTAAATGTGACTGTGTTTGGAGCAAAGAAATTATACTGAGTTTTCACATTTATTAAGTATATATACTAGGCATAAAGTATGTCCTAAGAACAAATTTTAGTTGACTTGGGAAGTCAATCACAAGGCATTTATAAAATTATAATCTTGTCACAGTCCACTTAA
The DNA here is from genome assembly GCF_910594005.1 of Cervus elaphus. NCBI lineage: Eukaryota > Metazoa > Chordata > Mammalia > Artiodactyla > Cervidae > Cervus > Cervus elaphus. The sequence goes on along the minus strand of NC_057826.1, from coordinate 29,042,768 downwards.
CGAAGTTTGGTTAGATTTCAGTGAAAATTATCTTCCAGAGTAGTTTTTTTTTTTTTTTTTTCCTGGCATGGGGGGGTAACTTTACTACAATTAGTATGTATGGTGCAGAATTTCATGCAAATGAGGTGTGCCAGCAGTGTGATAATTTAAACGTATTTAAACAAAAACAAAAAGACGAATGCACAGACTTGCTGCTACTTAGATCACTGCAGCTTATAGGACCCAGTTTCTTTTACTGATTTCAAAACAAAACAAAAGAAAAAATAATAAAAAAGTTGTGCATAAAATTACAGAAGTTTCTCAGTTTATAGAAGTTTACATTTTCTTTCTAAGAAGAATGATACTACAAAGAACATGCACAATGTTCAGTTTGGGTGTGCCTAAAGTTTAGTATGTCTTAGTGTCAGCTGATTAGTTAAGCACAGTTATTATCAAAGGAGTCACATCCAAATCTTGCTTGCCAAAATTGACCTCATTCATTGTACACAAGCAGTAGGTAGTGGAGGTTTGGTATACAGGGCAAGACTAAGCATGGACTCTGGAGTCAGAACCTGACTAAAAAACCCTCAGCTCAGTCATGCCTTCTTACTTCATGTGCGTAAAGAGAGTATTAATAACAACGACCATTATCTTGTGGGTCTCTCAGGATTTGTTTAACCTGTTTCTTAGCTTGGGTACAAAATTTCACATAATGTTAACATGTAATTACCTAAGGCTTTAGCTTAAAAACAGTTTATTACATCTAACACTACAGAGGGTTTAGGGGGGTGGAAGATGAGAAAATGGTTTATACCAGGAATTTATTCCTATATATTTTAAGTTATTTTTTCTTTGAAATAGGTTTTGTTTTTCTTATAGAAGAAATATGTGCTCAGTAGAAAAGTATAAAGATAACAAAGGTCACCAGAAACTATACCAAATGAAAATATGCTCACTGTTAACGTTCTGATGTATATGCATATTTACATATTTAAAATCATCATAGCTAAAATGGAACTCAATTATGTATACTGTTCTACAGTTTATTTTTTGTCACTTGGCTTGTCAGTGGACAGTTTACTTTCAGTATGTAGCAATATTGCATAGGAACCTTGAATGTTAGGTCCATGAATCAAGGCAAATTGGAAGTGGTCAAACAGGAGATGGCAAGAGTGAACGTCAACATTTTAGGAATCAGCAAACTAAAATGGACTGGAATGGGTGAATTTAACTCAGATGACTGTTATTTCTACTACTGTGGGCAAGAATCCCTTAGAAGAAATGGAGTAGCCCTCATAGTCAACAAAAGCCTGAAATGCAGTACTTGGATGTAGTCTCAAAAACAACAGAATGATCTCTGTTTATTTCCAAGGCAAACCATTTAATATCACGGTAATCCAAGTCTATGCCCTGACCAGTAATGCTGAAGAAGTTGAAGTTGAATGGTTCTATGAAGACCTACAAGACCTTCTAGAACTAACACCCAAAAGAGATATCCTTTCCATTATAGGGGACTGGAAGTCAAGAAACACCTGGAGTAACAGACAAATTTGGCCTTGGAGTACAGAATGAAGCAGGGCAAAGGCTAATAGAGTTCTGCCAAGAGAATGCACTGGTCATAACAAACACCCTCTTCCAACAACCCAAGAGAAGACTGTACACATGGACATCACCAGATGGTCAATACCGAAATCAGATTGATTATATTCTTTGCAGCCAAAGATGGAGAAGCTCTATACAGTCAGCAAAAACAAGACCAGGAGCTAACTGTGGCTCAGATCATGAACTCCTTATTGAAAAATTCAGACTTAAATGGAAGAAAATAGGGAAAACCACCAGACCATTCAGGTATGACCTAAATCAAATCCCTTACAATTATACATTGGAAGTGACAAATAGATTAAAGGGATTAGATCTGATAGATAGAGTACCTAAAGAACTATGGACGGAGGTTCGTGACATTGTACAGTAGGCAGTGATCAAGACCATCCCCAGGAAAAAGGAATGCAAAAAGGCAAAATGGGTGTCTGAGGAGGCCTTACAAATAGCTGTGAAAAGAAGAGATGCGAAAGGCAAAGGAGAAAAGGAAAGATATCCCCACTTGAATGCAGAGTTCCAAAGAAAAGCAAGGAGAGAGAAGAAAGCATTCCTCAGTGATCAGTGCAAAGAAACAGAGGAAAACAATAGAATGGGAAAGACTAGAGATCTCTTCAAGAAAATTAGACATACCAAGGGAACATTTCATGCAAAGATGGGCACAATAAAGGACAGAAGTGGCATGGACCTAACAGAAGCAGAAGATATTAAGAGGTGGCAAGAATACACAGAAGAACTATACAAAAAAGATCTTCATGACCCAAATAACCATGATGGTGTGATCACTCACCTAGAGCCAGATGTGAAGAACTGACTCATTTGAAAAGACCCTGATGCTGGAAATGATTGAAGGCAGTAGGAGAAGGGGACAACAGAGGATGAGATGGTTGGATGGCATCACCGACTCAATGGACATGAGTTTGAGTAAGCTCCAGGAGTTGGTGATGGACAGGGAAGCCTGGTGTACTGCAGTCCATGTGGTCACAAATAGTCGGACATGACTGAGCAAGTGAACTGAACTGATGGAGCTAAATAATCTTCAATGATGGAGTATTCCACTGTATTATTATCCTAAAATTTAATCAGTTTATCTACTGATATTTAGATTGTTTCCATTCCATGTTTATTTATTTATTATTATAAAAATGATGTAGGTGGTCTAGTGGTTAAAATTCCATACTTCCACTGCGGGGAGGACACGGGTTTAATCCCTGGTTGGGTACATCATTACAATTTTGTCCAGTTATATTCTTGAGATAACTTCCTATAAATGAAGTGCTAGGTCAAAGAATGTATCTATTCAAAATTGCAATATATTACCATACACTCTTCCTGACTCTATCAAATTTGCTCTCCCATCAATAATATATGTAAATGCTTACATTCTCATATGCTCATCAATACTGGGTATTATATTTTCTTAATCTGTTATCTATTCTGATTTCAAATGTTAATCTTGATACACACTGTATTAGGAGACAATAAAATAGTCCATACCTTGGTCATCATATTCTCCTCTCCAGACAGTACTTCCATTTGGAAATTTCGGTAGGTATTATCAATATTATTGAGTTTATTTACTGCTGAGGTGATTCCTGGATTTTTGTCAATCATAACTTGGCCTAAAAGCACAGAAATCATGATAAATACTGCCTTCTGGTTGCAAAATAAAAGCTAAAATTGCAAATATGAAATGGATGTGAACTATATTTTCTTCTGGTTTATAGACAAAAACTGCATCTACTGTGTGTGCATGCATGCTAAGTGGCTTCAGTCGTGTCTGACTCTTGCAACTGTGTGGAATGTAGCCCGCCAGGCTCCTCTGTCCATGGGATTCTCCAGGCAAGAATATTGGAGTGCGTTGCTATGCCCTCCTCCAGGGGATCTTTTCCGACCCAGGGATAGAACCCAGGTCTCATGTCTTCTGCATTGACAGATGGGTTCTTTACCACTAGCACCACCTGGGAAGCTGATGTGTGTAAAGGAATGCAATTCTAAAAATTCAACAGATTACTAAAGTTAATTTCTGACAGCCCCTATGCAAACACACAAAAAATGTGTGGGTACATTTATAAAGAAAAAATTTTGAGGAACTTGTCCTGTCTAATATTTTTCCATGTCTTTTACTTAGTCTTCTCAAATGTATCAGTGCAACAGTAAGCAAACAGGTAGACCCAGGGAACTGACTGAAAAATAGAAAAATTAAGGACTATGGAAACAAATGGTCTCAGAAAAACACTAGCCTGTCCCCACTGGCCTCAAACCAAATGTTTGCTTTGTTGTGTATTTAAAATAGACACTTCCACTTGGGAAATGCATACCAGCAAAATAATGTTTTCAAATAAAAGAAACATTGATTCTTTAGTTTTCTCTAAATAAAATGTTTATTTACTTAAATTGTTCTTTATGTCAAATATTTTCCAGAGCACAAAAAGCTACAAAGGTAAAAGACATTGGCAATGGTATGTTGATGCCCTATAATCAAAGTCTGCATTTTTGTCAGCACTTCACAAAAAATTTACAAGAATCTATATGCTATCTCATTGTATAAAGAAAGATAAGTTGATTTGTAAGTAAGTATAAAGTACTCCATAATACAAATACAACAGAGGACGACAGAGGATGAGATGGTTGGATGGCATCACTGACTCAATGGAAATGAGTTTGAGTAAGCTCCAGGAGTTGGTGATGGACAGGGAAGCCTGGTGAGCTGCAGTCCATCGGGTTGCAAAGAATTGGACACGACTGAGTGACTGAACTGATAATACAAATATGCTTAAATGCCAACTGGAATTTGTCTGATTTCTGATAATTAGATACCTGATTTTGAATATGATAATTTCAAACTATTGTCAATCATTATTTTATCTTGTTCTGCTTCAGGTATCAGAACTCAGTTTTTAAGGTACAGAAGTTAGTTTGAAATGAAGAATAAAAAAAAAAAAATTCTAAAGGTCTATAGTAAAAGCTTTAAAATTACTTCTGTATGAAAATGTTTCATTTTCAATCTGTGAGTGCCCTTTTATGACAGCGAGTTTATAAAATAAGAGTGCTAAAAGAATGTTGAGTTAGGACAGGCAGTGATTCAACAGAAAGCCTAGACTTGACATTTGTACCAGATCATAATTATAAGGCTCTGCTTAAGTATTTATTATGTTATCACTATGCATTATTAGCCCCTTTCATCAATAAAAACAAAGTAAATGCATTACAGCACATCTCTGAAATTCTACCCATTCAAAACACTGAGCACTACATTTTAAAGCTGAAAATAATTCCCAGAAGTTCTGACAATTACTCTGTATTAAAAATGTTAATCTGGAGAATGCATGACATTAAATATTTATATAAGGACAAGAACGATTTTGATTAGCCTTCTACTTCTTTCTTAGTCCAAAGAATAAAAGACTCATGCTTCAACTCTGGGCTACAGAGTTGTTTCTAAAAAGTTGCTGCTGCTGCTAAGTCCTTTCAGTCGTGTCTGACTCTGTGTGACCCCACAGACAGCAGCCCACCAGGCTCCCCCGTCCCTGGGATTCTCCAGGCAAGAATGCTGGAGTGGGTTGCCATTTCTTTCTCCAATGCATGAAAGTGAAAAGTGAAAGTGAAGTCGCTCAGTCGTGTCCGACTCTTAGCGACCCCATGGACTGCAGCCCACCAGGCTCCTTTCTCCATGGGATTTTCCAGGCAAGAGTACTGGAGTGGAGTGTCTAAAAAGCTAGGAGTACTAAAAAACAAAGTATGGTGCCTACCATACAGAAGGGGCTCAATTAACTGAATCAATGAAAGCATGAGTAAACGCTGTCTTGCCCTTTTGACTATGAAACACTCAAATTTATGAAACCTAGCGTTCAACATAGTCCTGAAGGACTAATAAGCTCTGGATACCAAAATGATAAGTTGCCAAAGAATTCTGCCAAAGCAAGTGATTGAGGTTAATGCTTATGAATTATAAACACAAAAGCTTGAACTGATATTTAGAGCTTGCTATGACTCTGGGAGGGCTTCCCTGGTGGCTCAGTGGTAAAGAGTTCACCTGCCAATGCAGGAAATGTGGGTTCAACCCCTGGGTCAAGAAGATCCCCTGGATAAGGAAATGGCAATCCATTTTAGTACTTTTGCCTGGGAAATCCCATGGATTGGGAAGCCTGGTGGGCTACAGTCAATGGTGTCTCTTAAGAGTTGAACACGACTGAGCAACTAAACAGCAACAACAAACGACTCTGGGAAGGCTATTCCAAAGTGGCCCTCAAAGTAGAGTATGTAGCTCAAGATCCTGCTTAAAATTAAAATGATAAAATGTCCCATTTCTATAACTAGGCATTTAAATTTTTTTAAAACTAAAATTAGAACTTGCTAATTGGTTTCTAATATGTGACTATTACTAAGACACACCTACCAATTAAATGCTTGTAAGGTAGTTGATGATCTCGAAGGTTCAGGTGAGCAATGTGTCCAACTCTGCTAAACCCTGAGGTCACATCTTGACCTTCAGGAAGCACAGCTCTCAAGATTTCTTCTGACTTAAAGTTTTCATAAGTTAGCTCCAGATTATATTTCGATATCTGTGGATTGACATTCAGCTGCTTTAAAATACTGAGTTCTTCTTTCTCAAAGGAATCAATGGTAAACATTTTATAGGGATCCAACATAATTAGTCTACCTTCTTCATCTTCTGGATCTTCAATCACACGTTTTATGCCTGGGCGCTGCAGTGCTGCCCTTTTAAGGGATCGCATCAGTTTATTGACTATTTCTTTCCTCACTTTAAGCACTGGGATGGTGACTGTCTTTTTAAAAGCTGTTCTATCAAGTTCTGTCATTCCTCGAACATCAGAAGGTGGGGAAAACAATTCAGAGTCTCTGTGATTTGTTTCTATTTCAGGCATGGTTGAGAATCTTTTTCTTTGATCCAGCAAGAAAATGACAGGTGCTCTGCTAAGCGTCTGTATCAGCGATGCCCAAGGTAGTAGAATCAGTGATGCTGACTCAGTTATTCTACAACTTTCCACTTTGAGAAGTCTTCTTGAGAATCCAAATTGTTTCAATAAGCTCCTAAAATAAAGCATTCAATTAAAAGAAATACCATAAAGCTACATACTAGCTTAACATGTTCACAAGTCTTAATAAAAATTTTGTTTCAAATAACCTGCTAAATGCCAAAGATTAAACCTTTTAGTGGTATGTGGGAAGTGTAATATTAATAACTTTTCCAGGATAGGATGACTTTTATTAGTAGTAAATAATAAATCTGTATACTTCAAGTCCACCTGCGGCCTGGACTAGGGTTTAGTGATCCATCACTCTCGCTATAGTCAACAAACCTCCCCACCCACAATTTTCTACAGAACATTTTGGGACTGGAAGGCCGGAATTTAAGTTAAAGGATCATCTCTAAACGAAATGGTCACTATACTGATAATTTTACCAATGTCAATATTTAAAAGGATATTCTTATGGAAGCTCATTGGGTCAGATGTTGCGCTGAATGCTTTACTCACAGTAACAGTCTTAGGAGGTATGTGGTGTTGCATTCTCTTTTCTGCAAAGGTGTAAACTAAAAAATAGGTTAACTGATCCAAAATCTCGTTGCTATAAATCGTTGAGCAAGGATTAAAATCCAGGGCCCGCGTTCTTAATCTATTTCTATGTTGTCTTCGATGTTTTACTGCCACAAGGCCTACCTATGAGTAGAGGTTTCAGTAGTTCTAGGATGGGAGCTTTGCTGAGTGTTACATGCACATCCCCTTCGTATCAGTTTTTCGTTTTGCCTTCCGGAATACCGGAGAAGTAACTGAAGTAACTGTTAAGAAAGGGCCCTGCCTAGGAACCCTGTCAAGCAACTGTCAAAAAGCTGACAGGGTTCAAACTGGGTTTAGCAGTTAACCAGATGTGTGATCTTGGGTAAATTACTTAAAGTGAATCTCGGCTTTCCACAAGTAAGATGTGGCTAAAGGTTCTATCGGGAAGTTCTGAAGAGATGAAACACCCCTCACTTCCCCGTACTCAGGCCTAGGACTTCCTGACGTTTCAGCGCCCAGACTGCGCGAGGCGGAGAGCCGCCGAGCCGCCCGGTACCGCCACCGGACCCTCAGCCCCTTCGTACCGAGGGCACCATGGCCGCCACTTCACCAGCGTCACCATCCCATTTCCCGGGGTCGCCCCGCAGCTGGCTCCAAGACCAGACCCTCACCTCATGCTCCGGTGCAGCTCGGAAACGTGTCTTCGGCGGGTGGGCGGGCCCTCGATGACACCATCAAGGTTCGCCGCCGAGAGGCGAGCGTCACCAGATCACGTCGATCCCTCTTTTCGTCCCGGCCCTGGTGAGGTACGGGAACCCGGAAGGGCCGGGAACGTGGGCCCGCCTCCAGCGCTACTACAGGCGGGAGGGCAGGGGTAGCAGCTAGTGGATGGGCTGGGGAGTCGACCGGCGAGCAGCATGGAGGTCCCAGCGGGGGTCATCAACGCCGAGCCCGGCTGGTTTGTCTCTACTCGGGAGCCCGAAGAGGCGGAGGCGGAAGAGTCTAGCCCGTTGCTTAGCAACGTAAGTTTGCTCCGCTGGCTCCCCGTTCTGAAGTGACTGCCAAATAAGACCGGGGGGAAAAGGGGGGATGGCAAGGGGAGAGGGGAGAAGCTTAGGACCTGGGGCCCAAAGGCAGCAGCTGAGATTTCGACATCTGGTGGAGTTCATCAGTGAGATAGGACCCTACCTGCCCTAGAAAGAAAAGCTGAAGCTGCAGGCTCAGGTGGAAGAGACGCAGCAGCAGGTGGAGGCAGGGGACCCCACTAGGGGAGCAGCCCCACGGTTATGCAACTCACTGCTCTCAGTATCTTTGTCGGCTTCTCGTTTTTTTCCACAAGTCTTGTGAGCTTTTTGCAAGAGTCACAAGATTTTGCTTTTCTCAGCTTAGTCATTGGGGACCTGTAAACATCTTACTACAGATATACTTAACCGTGAAGGAGCGTGGGTGGCCTGGTAATAAGTACTTGGCACTTCCCTGACCCTAAAGCCTGTGCAGTGGGCACGTCGGCCCTTTAACTTAAGTCCCAAGGCAGTAACAGTTTCTACGACTTTATTCCCAAATGCTATTTTAGGGGAGAGTGTTTTCAAGGCGTATCCTCCCCAGAGCAACGTGAATTGCTTCTATTTACAATATCGTCATTGCATGGCATTCCCTGCCCATCTTTTCAGTTGGGCAGACTTAATTCACTAAGTGTATAAATAGAGATTAGTTTTGCAATCCTAGTAATTGGGAAGCAACAGTTGTCTAAAGCAACCTCGAGCTGACTCAGGGATTCTTCAGTTATCACGTGAGCTTGAGGCCATCTGCCTGCTCCCTGTCCCCACCCCATTTTACCCTATCTTCATCTTTTGCAGTTACAAGGTTAGTCATGCTTTCTTCCTGAAGCCTACTGGGTTTCTGCGCAGGTGGAGATGATTTTCCCAGGAAACTGGATTCCTGGAGCTGCACTAGTGGGAAGTGAGAAGGAAAGGAAAGGAGAAGAGGTCCTAGTTGCTGATTGAGCAGCTAGTATGTCACAGTATGTCTGTGGTTTTAGGAGACTCTCCATAACCTGTCAGTCATTTCTTGACCAAAGTTGGACTTCACCATTCAAACACTTAACTCTATCAATTCGTGTGCTTACAGGAAGTTCACACCCAGAGATCCCGAGGTGCTTCATTTGGTTTCTCAGTGTTTAATTTGATGAATGCCATCATGGGAAGTGGCATCCTTGGCTTAGCTTATGTTATGGCTCATACTGGTATCCTTGGATTTAGGTGAGTTTTTTTCTTGTTTTACTATTTTTTCTTTTTTTAATTTTGATAGTACATTGAGAAGCAAAGAGATAGGCTGTATGACTTGGTATTATACAATTTCTAGTTATTTCTGGGGTTCCTCTTATTCTTATATTGTTGCTAGTCTGTACCTTGAAAGGATGCTATATAATTTGTATTTTTTATCCAAAGTGTGTTTAATTAAAAAAAAAATAGAAACTTGATCCACATTCCTTAATAACCTTAACAAGTGGCTTATTTGTTGTGTTCAGTGGGCCAAAGTAAATCAGAGTTTATCAGTCATGCAGATTATTTATAAATAGCGATTTTGTGACTGTAAATAAAACATATAATCCTTTGGTTTCTCTCCATCTCTTTCTCACCTCCTGTTAAGTAGTCTTGTTTCACTTTCTGAGGCTAGACATGTACCCTGTGTTTATTCCCTTACATCTTTTAAGACTCAGCTAATAGGCCAGTTTGCCAAGACAGAAGACATTGCTGTCTTTTCTGTGTTTCCATAGTACTTTTATATTCATTCTTTTATTATAATGTAATTATCTGTTTGCAAGTTATTTTCCCCACTGAACTCTGAAATCCGTTAGGACTAGATCTTATCCTAAGCATGGAGCATCATGCTTAATAGAATGAATGAACATGTTTGTTTTGTCAGTACAAGCAGACCTATTTTTTCTAGGAAATTTAAAATACAGTCTCATGTAGGTTCATTTTTGCTTTTACTTTGAATTTCTTGGTTAGCTAACCAACTTCTAAGTAACCCAACTTGCTTTTATTATGGGATGTATTTGCAAACTTTCATAGTTTTAAAACTTAAAAGCTATGTATGACACCTCAGGCAAGACATAATCATAGGACTTATTTCTTAGTTCCACTTGAAAAATCACATTTTTTACTGCAGGATCTCACATGCAGATATATACCACTGAATGGGTGCTTGCTGAATCATATCACAGTTTCCATCTGGTGATGCCAACCTTATTTTGTGAGGTCTCTGACATCAGTTGACAAGTGTACTTTCACCTCTCCATTTTGCTACTTATTAACAAGTATTAAGTGGGACTGCAAAGATAGAATTTCTTCAACTTTAGGAGCACTCCTCTGGAAACTTGTCTTGCCAGTAGCTTCCTGAGAATAAGTAAGGGATTATGTATGCTATTTCTTTTCATACTTTTGGTGAGAGGACCCCAATTATTACATTACACATTTTTCAAATCGTGTCATTAAAAGTTAACTGTATTTTTTTGGATTGGTTTGTTGAGTATGTTTAATAGATGCTGAAATGCAGTGTTTATTCAAAATTATAGGGAGGTACTTATCATTGCGGGCTGCCCAGGTGACTCAGCAGTAAAGAACCCACCTGCCAATGCAGGAGATAAAGAGACATGGATTCAATCCCCGGGTCAGGAAGATCCCCTGGAAGAGGGAATGGCAATCCACTCTAGTATTCTTGCCTGGAGAATCTCATGGACAGAGGAGCCTGGAGGGCTACAGTCCATGGGGTTGCAAGAGTTGGACACGACTTAAATGACTAAACAGCAGCAACGCATCATTAAAAGGGGAGGGATTGAGGAAAGAAAAAAAGATAATGGGATTTCACAACTGAAACTTACTTAAGTTGGAAAGAAGACAGAGGAGCCTAGAGGGCTACAGTCCATAGGGTTGCAAAGAATCAAACATGACTGAATCGACTTAGCACTCATGCACGCATGCACGTGACCGTTTGAATGTGGGAAAAAAACATGTTTTTTGAATGAAATACCATAAAAAGGAAACTTTTAGGGGACAAATTTGACCATGTACTCTTTTATGTTTTAGTTTCTTGCTGCTGATAGTCGCTCTCCTGGCTTCTTACTCAGTTCATCTCCTGCTTAGCTTGTGTATTCAGACAGGTAAGTAAAATGTGTGCTTATTTATTTGATAAAATAGCCTATTGAGATCATGTCTACCTACATCAGGTTGGCTGTCTCAGATCTAATTTCCAGTGGGAATATTAGGTAGGGTGTTTGAAATGGAGAATTTCAGAAGGTCAGAATATATGGACCCAGTCCTTCAGGGGAATAGCCGAGGACAGACGAGGAGGAGGAAACCAGCATCCTTCCTTGCCTTTCTCCACAACACATGACATGGTTTTCTAGGTTAGAATAGATTAGGGGAAGCACCTGAAAGGTGTTTAAAGGATCCAGACCTTGTGTTAGGGAGAAGCAGTACTCAGGTGTTCATGCTGATCATCTTTCTCCTAGGGTGATCACTTTCTGGAGAACACCTTCCCAGATCTACTACTGCTGTCTTTGCCCCCCATATATAGATGTATATAAATATATATATATATATATATGTAAGTTTTTTCCACTTATGCAGTTCAGTCATGTATTGAATAGTCCTTTTAAGTTGCAATAAATAGAAGTGTATGAATCACGGAACTGCTTTCTTAAAATTTTTCTTTTGTCATTAACAAATACTCTGTGTCCACCAGTCCTGGTCTTTTTATCTGTCTAGTCTGATCTACCTTTGGATTAGGACAGTTATGATGCCAGAATCACAAGTTTAAGTCTTATGTGGCTGGGTTCACTTTGCCCTATCTGATGGGTTCACTTTGCCCTGTTGTTTTCAGGTTCTTAAGAAACAGAACAGATATATAAAATAGATAAAAATGGGATTGTTCTGGTTGGAACGGGTGTTTCTTGAGTATTTTAAGACTCTTGAAAACAGAGTTCTAAATCCACAGATCTAGTCTTTTTAATCTGGCTATGCATCAGACACACCTGCAGATTGTTCTGTAAACAGAGGTTTCTAAGCCTCAGGGATTCTAATTCCAAGAATATGAGGTAGGATTCAGAAATCTCTTTTTAAAAGTCCTGCAGGGGACTCTTACTCAACACTGACTTAGGATCCATAGTTCATAGCTGTAAATTGTGTCATTGCTTTTGGTCATTCAACCAACAAATACATTCCTTTGCTTGCAAGGGGCTTGGGTGACTGTGCATTCAGATAGAAATGCTAGGAAATGATGCAATGATATTAATCGCAAAGTAACATCCCAAATTCAGGAATAAGAGCATTAAAGAAGTATATTTGTAAATCCTGCTGAAAGGTGACTGAATTTTAATGCATGTTTTGAAATTTTGCTTCTTTGTTTGAAAAAGTTATTTTTACTTGTGATAGTTTATCTAACATCTTTATAGGTTATTTTTATCATGGTTTCTACTAAAAGATTAATATGTTAGTCAATCATGTGGCAATTATGTCTTCATTAACTGAAGTGTTTTGCTTTATTAATTTAAATTATTTGGAAGTATATTCAATTTATGAAGATTTCCAACTAATGCTATTTTTTTTTTGTTTTATTTTCCTTCAGATTATATGTACTTAACTTTAAAATTCTGATGTCTTTTGTTCTTTTCTATAACTTTGGGGCATGTAAAGTGAAAAGCTCTGTTTCTCTTTCTTTTTTCTTTTTCTTTGATTTTTGTAGCTTACTTGGTCCATGAACTAACTTCTTCATGATTCTTCATACACACTGCTGCACCTGTCTGCTGTTGATTGAATTCCTTCAGTCACTGTAAAGTTCTCTATGGAGGTAGGCTTTAAAAATAATAACAAATCATATATATATATATATATATAGCATATGCATATGCTATATATATGCTAGAAAATAATGCACAGCTAAATTTCTCTCTAGTTTGTTGGGCTGTCTTAAAAGAGTATTCAAATTGGATTCGTTGGTTGGAGAAAGGATTATCACAAGTCTTTACAGATTAGCTTCATTATTTGCCTAGAGTGCAAGAGAAATTCTACCTTTATAAAAGTAAAGGATTTCTTTTCATGAAATTCTGCTATTTTTGATTTTATATAAGATTTGGAATCTGTCTGGACTTTTCTTGAGATCTGAGGAGGCATATAAGTTACCTTAATCTCTCTAGCCTTAGTTTGTACTTAGTCACTCAGTCATGTCCAACTCTGCATCCCCATGGACTGTAGCCCGCCAGGCTCCTTTGTCCATGGAATTCTCCAGGCAAGAATACTGGAGTGGGAAGCCATTCCCTTCTCCAGAGGATCTCCCCGACCCAGGAAACCTTTGTTTGCCAATTCTAAAATGGTTGTGATAATACTTTTCTCTTGGGATTATTGTGAGAATGAAATATAATGACATACGTAAAATGTCAAGTCCTTGGTAAAATGCTAGTAGCTTTTATTATTATGAGTTCTCACTGGGCCAGAACCTGTAAGGATTGCAAAGTATGTGTGTGTGTATATATATATATATATATATATATATATATATATAGGCTGCATGGCATGTGGGATCTTAGTTCCCCAACCAGAAATTGAACCCATGCTCCCTGCAGTAGAAGCAGAGTCTTAACCACTGGACCACCAGGGAGTTCCCCCAAGGCGCTGTACATACTGTACTGCGTCCCCAAAACAGTTGGCTCATTATGATTCTCTAGGGAAATGTTTATGCTCTGGGAATAAATGAAGAGCTCCCCTCCTCTGGTTTCCACGTCAGTGTCAACAGAAGAGAATCAGAGTCTTAGAACTCAGCCTGTATCTGGTCGGGACTCTACTTCCTAGTCCTTGATCCCCACCACTCACTGCATTGTCATCATTATTTGCCTTGAGATCATTTGAATTAATGATCTTATACCACTTAATTTATGTCAATTTATGTCACTCAATTTATGTCAACCAGTTCAAGAATCCTATGTTATCCTTCATTTCCCAGACCCACCCAACATAGTTCTGTCTTTTTCTTTTTTTAATTTTATTGAAGTATAGTTGATTTACAGTGTTGTGTTAATTTCTGCTACACAACAGAGTGATTCAGTTATACAAATATGTGCATTTTTTCGTATTCTTTTCCATTATGGTTTATCACAGGATATTGAATATAGTTCCCCTCAACTCTTCCGAATATTTCCTTACCTTTCTCACTCTAGGAGAACCTAAGACTTCTCTGTGAACACTGCTTTCCCTGCACTCAAGTGGCCTCTCTTTTCTCTTCCATGTCCCTCATACTGGTCTAAAGATAGGATAGATGTGCTACTGACATCTCATTTCCACTTCTTTTCCCTAAACCCCAGCTTTGAGTCTCATAACTTCTACCTTATGGATATCATATACAGACTCCTCAGCCACGTTTTGTCATTTTATGAACATTTTAGCTTCTGCTTTCCTTTCAGTTTCTTAAGTATTACCCCATCTGGATGGGTACGGGATGATTTCAGTACCCATGCAGATAATCTAGTACTTCCATTTCCCTAACTTTTTCTCTTCTAATGATTATATTCTCTGCCTACCTCAGCTACGTATTTCCCTGGTCATACCATTGATCTTGTCTTTACTGAAATTTCATCCTCTTCAAAATCTCATTTTCAAGAATCCACCCTCCAAAAACTACCATCTTTTTAAATTTTTAAAAAATTCATTCCCTCAAGTACTCCAACTCTGGCGATTCTTTGCCCCCATGTGGGCTTGAGTTCATCGATCTACTACTTTTGCTCTCTGCTTCACTCTCTTGTCCATATTTCCTCTCTGTATCCAGTTGAAGTTTCTTGTTACAATCACACCCTTGCTCCTCCCTTTCACCATACTACTTTCCTGGCAAAACTCCAATCGCAGTTAAATGTAACAGCCTACCTCACACATGCACCTGTGCAGTTGACTATTCCTGAAGAAGAGCATACAGCCATGCAGATTAATGTCACTGTAACTCAGTGTCTAGTGGATCTGTGATGCTATCGTCTAATCCTTATTAACTTCTTCAGTTCATTCACTTGCTTCCTCTGCTATCTAGGAGATGACTTTCATTTCTTATTTCTCTCAGACCTTCAACACATTCTCCTTGATTTCATTCTTACCTAATATCCTCACTTTCTTTTTCACTGAGAAAACAGAAACAATCATAAAAGAACTTTATAAGCTCTTACTACCACTTCCACCAACCCGTCTTCACCTGTGCCTTATATTGTTACTTTGGATGAACTCTCTGTGTTCCTGTCTGAGGCTAGCCCCTCCACTTCTGCTGTGACCCCATCTGCTCTCACCTACAGTATTCCAGCCACTTTCTCCCTTCTCTCTTCTTTTTCATCATCTTTGTACCTTTCTTTCTATCAGTTTACAAATAGATTATAATTTCTTCCACTTAAAAAATGACTCTGCATTCGTTCACTATACTCCATGCCTTCATAGGGGGTGACTATCAGGTGGCACTAGTGGTAAAGAACCTGCCTGCCAGTGCAAGAGACTCAAGTTCAATCCCTGGGTCAGGAAGATCCCCTGGAAGATTTCATGGCAACCCACTGCACCTGGAGAATCCCATGGACAGAGGGCCTGGAGGGCCCCAATCTATAGGGTCATGAAGAGTCGGACACAACTAAAGCAACTTAGCACACATGCACACCGTCGTAGTAAAGCGCTTGTCAAAACAGTTGTCCCTACCAGATACTTCCCCTTCCTCTTATTCTCTCTTGAACACTCTTCAGTCAGCCTTTCCCCATTATTACACAGAAATTATTGTACCAGCGTCTTCCACCTTGCTGAGCCAGTGGTCAGTTCTATCTTCATCTTAGTTGACCACTGGACACAGTTGGTCACACCTTCCTCTGCAAAACGCTTATTCACAGTCTCCTGGTTTCCTTCCCGTTTCACAGAATATGCTTTTCCTCTGCTAAATCCTTATCTCCCCGTCTTCTAAACATTGGAGTATCCCTGGTATTGTTCCCCTGATCTCTTTTCTTTTACACCCTTGGGCTCATTACAGCCCTAAAATTGATACCCCTAGCTTGAATCTCTTCCCCTGAATTTCAGACTCATTCAGCTTCCTTCATGATATTGCCACTTGGATATTTAATACGCTAATCTCAAATTTCCCTCTTTACACTGCCAGTCTACACTTTCCACTGTTTTCCTATCTAAGTAAATGATAAATCTTCCTTCTAGTTGCTCAGGCCAAAGACCTTAGAATTATTCTGGACTCTTCTTCTCATACTCCAAATGCAATTTCCAAATGTGAGAAAGTATCTGTCCTATAATTTTGAAAGTAAAATACTGACAAAACAAATGTGAAGACCGTGATGAAAAGGTATAGAGGCTAACCCTGGATCCAACATTTGTATTAGTATTTACCTACATGAATTGAAAATTTATGAGCATGGATATTTATTCATAATTGTCAGAATTTAGAAGTAATGAAGATGCCCTTCAGTAAGTGAATGGATAAACTGTGGTCTGTTCAGTTAATATAGATACTTCAGCACTTCAGAGAAATGAACTGTCAAGCCTTGAAAAGATTCAGACATGGAGGAATCTTATAAAGGCATCTTGCTAAATGAAAAACCCAGTGTAAAAAGGCTACATTCTGTATGGTTCCAACTATATGACATTCTAGGAAGGATAAAACTATGGAGACAGTGAGAAGATCAGTAGTTGTCAGGGCTTAAGAAGGAAGGGAGCAATGAATAGATGGAAGCATAGATGAAATTTAAGGCAGTGAGACTATTCTGTATGATACTATACTGGTAAATACATGTTGTTATTCATTTGTCAAAACCATAGAATGTACAGCACCAAGGATGAACTCTAATCTGTGGACTTGTGGTGATAATGATGTGTCAGTGTAGATTCACTGATGTGACAAATGTACCCCTCTGGTGGGGGATTTTGATACTGGGTGGGGCTGTGCATGTGTGGGGATAGAATGTGAAGACTGTCTATACTCTCTGCTCAATTTTGCTCTGAACCTAAAACTGCTGTAAAAATAAAATCTGTTAAAAAAAAATTAAGAAAAGAAACAAACTCAGAGGGAAAGAGGAAACAGAGATAATTCACAGACCAGATGAAAATTTTAAAAACTATATTTAATAGCTTCAGAGAACCAAAAGAAGATATTACATTATTGAAATAAGAACAAGAAACTATTTCAAGCATATAGTAAGAATATAAGAGTCCTAGATGTTAGAAATTAAATTTAAAATTAATTTAGTAGCTGGGTTGAAAGAGTTAAGGAAATTTCCTGAGGGGAAATAAAAAGACAAGGAGCTTGAAAATGGGAGAAAAAATATAAGAAAATGAGAGGATCAGTCCAGGAGGTTCAGCATGCAAATAATAGGAATTCCATAAAAACAGAAAAATTAGATGATAGGAAATTATCAACAAAATAATACAAGCAAAGTTTTTGTAACTGAAAGAAATTAGTTTCCAGATTGAGAGAATTTTTCCAGGTAACCAGTGTGATAATTATAAAAGAATTCATATCAAGATGCATCTTTATGAAAAATTAGAAATACAGTTGTAAAGAGACTATACTGAAAGCTTCAGAAAGGAGAAACAAAAAATTCTTATGCAAAGAATCAAAAACTATAGTGACGAAAGACTTCCCAGGAAGAACTATAAATAAGAAGACTATAAAGCAATACCTTCAGAATTCTTGAGGAAAATGATCTCAATATAGAATGCTACATCTTGCCAAACTATTATTTAATTGTACCGGGAGAATAATGACATAAAAGACTCAAAAAAATTATCTCCCATACACTCTTATGTAATGAGCAATGGAGGATGCCATTTACCAATGTTCAGTTCAGTTCAGTCACTCAGTCGTGTCCAACTCTTTGCAACCCCATGGACTGTGGCACACCAGGCTTCCCTGTCCATCACCAACTCCCAGAGCCTGCTCAGACTCATGTCCATCAAACCTGATGGTGATGCCATCCAACCATCTCACCCTCTGTCGTCCCCTTCTCCTCCTGCCTTCAGTCTTTCCCAGCATCAGGGTCTTTTCCAGTGAGTCAGTTCTTCACATCAGGTGGCCAGGGTATTGGAGCTTCAGCTTCAGCATCAGTCCTTCCAATGAATATTCAGGACTGATTTCCTTTAGGATTGACTGGTTGGATCTCCTTGCTGTCCAAAGGACTCTCAGGAGTCATCTCTAACACCACAGTTGAAAAGCATGAATTCTTCAGCGCTCTGCTTTGGTGCTCAGCTTACCAAAGTTAGGTAGTACCAAAAAAATTAGGGAATCTAGCACAAGAAAGAAGCTCCCTGGTGGATCAGACAGTCAAGAACCCACCTGTTCAATCCCTGGTTGGGAAGATCCCCCGCAGAAGGGAATGGCAACCCACTCCAGTGTTGTTGCTTGGAGAATCCCACGGACCGAGGAGCCTGGTAGGCCACAGTCCATGGGGTTGCAAAGAGTTGGACATGACTGAGCAACTTACACACACACAGCACAGGGGAGAAGTGGAGGGAATTCCAGGACAACAGCCAAACAGCAGGTCTGAGAGGCACCTGCAGGTTGAAGTAATTCTTTTCACAAAGGTGCAGTCAGCTCTCCAGATCATGCTTGCCTTCAGGATTTTGTTCAGGATAGAAATCCATTTCTTTTTCTTCTTCCTGAAGGGAATGCCTTTCTCATTTGTCTGTCTAGCTCTAATTCATACTAACTGTTAGATTAGCAGTATATTAGCAGTCAGACCTGGCTGTTACAGAAGTCTAAGAATCAAATAGTGGAAGATTAAAGCAAGGTATTAACAAAGAGAATAAAAGGAGAAAAAAGCAAGTTAAGAAACTTGGGGAAGTTAGACTGAATGTGGAGGAGGGTCTGTCTGAGGATATCTCCCAGATTTCTGACACAGGCCACTGGATTAATGATAGTGTCATTAGTGGACATAAGAACACAGCAGGAGATGCTAGTTCAAAATAAAAATGAGTTCAGTTTTGGATATGTGCACTCTGAAGTAAAATTAGACGGACCGGTCCTAGAAGTGAGGCCCAGGATAGAGGCTCACTCATTCATCCTATACTCATTTATCTGTGAGGATTACAGAGATAAATGACTTACTTCCTTCTCTTAAAAAAGCTCATAATCTAGAAGGGGAGACAAATATATAAGCAAATGATTTATAATGTAGTGTGATCATTTAAATATGTGCAAGGTATAATGATAGCTCAGAGGAGAGAATGTTTTGCCTTGTCTCAGTGGGGGGTGAGGGGGGTGGTGAGGGTCAGCCAGTATGTGGGAGGACCTAGCTAAAAAGGAATTTGACCAATAGACAAGGCAAGAGAGAATATTCCTGCACATACAAAGGTACATACTGAATATTTTACCCACCATACCAAAACTAGTTTACTGTTATTTATGCTTAAGATACAAAGAAGAAGATGAAACTGAATAAATAGACAAGGGTCAGATCTTAAGGATTTTGGAACTTTTGTTGAGGCAGTGAGAAGTAATTGAGGTGGTTGGAAAAGAGTCAAAGTAGATACTAGGATTCACCAGTTGTTGCTTCCAAAGAGAAGTTTGGTCCTTCTGAGAGCCCACTGAGAAAGAGAACACATCTTCCTCTTTCTAACGGTTACAATTCTTTTATGAGGATTTTATTTTTTAGCAATAATGAGAAAATAAAGAGTAAAATGACCCCCTTGCCCTCCCCATTTTTTTTTTTAATGAAACATGCTAGAGTGGTGATTTGAAATCTATCACAGCACCCTCTTTTTGTTAAAAAAAAAATTCAAAATGTTTCTTATATTACCTGAAGTGAATTCCTATAGGTATTATAACCCACTTGTGGTGGGCTAAATTAGTTCATTTTGGTTCAGTCGCTCAGTCGTGTCTGACTCCTTGCGATCCCGTGGACTGCAGCATGCCAGGCTTCCCTGTCCATCACCAACTCCCGTAGCCTACTCAAACTCATGTCCATTGCTAAGTAAAGGTGCCCCCAAAACACATCCAGATTCTAATCCCTGTGAATGTTACCACTGATGGCAAAAAAAGGGACTTTGCAAGGCAGACTATTTTGTGGACTCAGTGCAGTTACCTGGTCACAGGTAGAAAGAGAGCGCTCAGACAGCAGTGGAGAAGGCAATTATGACCACAGAGGCAGAGATGGGAGTGATCTGGCCCAAATCAAGTCAGGCCAGCTGTCACCGGAAGCTGGAAGAGGCAAGGAACAGATTTCCTCTAGGGCCTCTACAGAAACTGTGGCCTTTCTGCTACCCTGATACTGACTCAGTGAGACTGATTCTGGCCTTCTGACTTCTAGAATTATGAGAGAATAAATTTCTGCTCCTTTAAGTCGCCAAATTTGTGATACTTTGTTACGCAGCCATAGGAAACCAATACAGTACATTAATATAATGCCATATAGCAAAGTAAAGGAGAAACAAAAACAAAATAAACGCTGTTAGTGATATGATTTTTCTAAATGGGAAACAGTTTTTGGCAAAGTTCCAAACAAAACCAAACATAGTAATTATATTCCTGGAAATTTTAGTGTGTGTTGAAAGCATTAGCCATTGTTTTCTCAGCATCTACCAAACAGAGGGTGTTTAATAAAAGCTGGGTATGTGGGTGATGATGGATGGATATATTAGAGCTACAGAGGGATTCTATTTTAAAAGTTCCAAATTTAACACACAGGCAGAAATTACATATGTCAGAAGTACCTTTGAAAATTTATTGTATAGTTTATAAAATAGAGTGTACAAAGTTACATGTTGGACACCAAGATACCATTTCTCAATAAAGTTGAGAGCCTTTTATTTTTCCCCTACATATGTGAAGGCTTTGGATCTCCTTAGGGTCCCATTCAGCACTGAGATGCTCTCATTGTGAGAGCAAATGAGACTGAAACTGATTGAAAGACAGTAGATTCCTATTTCCTATCTCAGTGCTCACAGTATTTGTTTATTGTTTGGTATGACAGCTGCCCACACTATTTATAATTTTGTATCTTTTTCTTGTGATTAATGAGCATAGTTCAGTATTCCCACAATTAATTAAGTGGGCTGATTACGGGACTCCATCTTCAGTGAATGGTGGTCTTGTCTCATCCTTTCTGCTGGTAAGTAGTTCTCATCTTGCCTTGATTTTTCTCCCCTAGGGGCATGTGGCAGCGTCTGAAGACCCTGGTGGCTCAGACAGTAAAGAATCCGCGTGCAAGGCAGGAGACCTAGGTTCGATCACTGGTTTGGGAAGATCCCCTGGAGGAGGGCATGGCAACCCACTCCAGTATTCTTGCCTGGAGAATCCCCATGGACAGAGGAGCCTGGTGGGCTACAGTCCACGGGGTCGCAAAGAGTCAGACCTGACTGAACAACTAAGCACAAAGACATTTCTGGTTGTCAAGGCTGAGAATTGGTGGGCAGGGTGAGGCGCTGCTGGCGTCTCGTGAGGCCAGGGATGCTGCTAAACCTGCTACAATGCAGACAACAGCCCCCTCTGCAAACACTCATCCAGGTCCAAGATATCAGTAGTGGCAGGAGGAGAAAACCTGAGCTAGACTGTGTGTGTTCTCTGCTTTTGTCATGACCCGTTTGTATTGTCTTCCTTGATGGCAGAATGTTTCCTGTAGCAGAACTGAACTTTTGTTACTGGGCTGCAGGGAAGGATGGGTATAAGTCTTTGCAGGATTAAACATATTTTTAAATGAACCTCCTCTTTTAATTTTATCAGGGTAATAACAGTCACAGATGTGGATGTACTTGCCATGTGTATATGTGTGTGCACTTACGCAGGAGGACTTGGAACCCTTTCCTGCCCATTTTTCCCCACCTCTAGTTCCGTTTCCCAGAGTTCACAGCATTTAGAGTTTTGTTTTGACTTCTTTGGGGGAGTTACCTTTCTAAGTGTAACTAGTATTCTTCTACTGTTATTTATTGATTTAAGATATTATTTGTTGACACCTCATTATGTAAGGTGAGGATTTAGCTCGAGTACACTAGTCCTTGTAATTGTCATTAGTTTGTATTCAATAATTCTTTTACTGATTATTTGTGACTCTAAACAACACATTTAAAGTTTTGTTTTTGTTTCTTAGATGGTGTCTTTTTACTCTGCTACATTGCATATATATATACTTGTATATATACTGTGCCTGCTTTCCCCTCTTCTCTATTTCCCGTCGTCCTTCTGTTGTACCCTGATGTTGTCAAGATTGACAGTATTTACTTTCTGTTTTGTAATCTATCTTAAGTCATTAATGTTTTATGAATAAATTGAGTCTAAAGTTGAAAAACCAATGAATAGCATTTATAGCATATAACCGTGTGAATCCAGTTCACTGAAGAACCATGTGGTATGTTGGGACCCTAGAGCTTTCTCTGTGCCTGCAGGTATCTCACTTCTGTGACCCTGAAAGGAGTATGTTCTTTGTGCTCTTGCATTCTATTTTCTTTTACTATGAGTGCTCTAAAATCATGCCACGTTTAGTTGGCAAACTGATATTTAAATACACATTAAGAAAGATCAGAAGTGGTGGCACAGTTGCATAGGAGATATTCAATAAATGAAAGGCCTGCGTGACACTATCAGGGAGAAAAAAGACAGGAGGAAAATGAAGGAAAGCACAAGAAAGAAAAGAATTTCAAAATAAGAGTGCATTCCAAGTGGCCTGCTTTCTGAGGGTTGAACTGTATTTGAATAACTCATGTCCCTCAATCCAGTTCCAAAGATAATATTGCCGCTGCTGAAACTTGGGCTTTGTACTGTAACCAGAGTTTATTAATTGTCCTATTTCATTGAGGAAAAAATGCAAAGCAGACAGAACACTGGAGTAACTAGCTGGAAATATTCCACTGCTTCATGGGAAGCAGCTTTCCAAATGATTCCTGTGGAGGCCAAACTCTTGGTCTAGCCAAAATAGCACTAAAGTGTGCCTTGATGGTACATTAAAGAAGAAAATTTTTCCCAATTTACTTGATTCAGATTTACAGCCTTTCTGCCCCCTCAAAGACATAGCATTGATTTCTTTAATATAAAAAACTAATTTCCTAAAATAGATTGCTAGTAACTGCTTTCAGTTATTTATTTAGAGAGGATTGTGCCAAGTATTGCTTGTTTGAATTCCTGTAAAAGGCTGAATTAATTTCATAATTTTCATAATTAATGTTATTCCTCTTCTGTAAGAATTTGCTATTAGCGTGACTGGTCATTACCATATCTTGTTTTGATAGCTCTCAAAGCATCTTTAACATTATAAATAAGGTATTAAAATACTGATCATATGTTTTGCTTTATAAATCATATTTGATAAAACCTTTTGTTTTTCACTTAATATTGACATTTTTCATTTTATTATAAACATAGCTTTTAATGGCTGCATATTATTCTACTAGATATACCTACCATAATTTACTTAACCAGTTTATCATCATTGAGCATTTAGGTATTCTTTGTTTTCAATATAATAATGCATAATGAGTATTTTTGCATACGGTGATTTCTCTGATTTTAGCCTTATTTCCTAATATGCACGCTCCCAGGGGTCAAATATTATAAATGTTTTCAAGGTTCATTGTTGAGATTACATTCTGAAGTCAGTTCCAATGTACACTTAATTGTCCAAATGATAGAACAGAATTTTAAAAGTATTTCACTATTGTTTTGGTTTATGTGTCAAAATGATTCAAAAAACTGTTAAAAAGTGAATGTGGAGATAAAGCATTTGGCTATGTACATATTTTATTTTAGCAATGCCTCAATATTAGGCCAGAAGCCATTATTCATACTCATGATGTCTCAGACATGGAAAAGTACTTCTAATTTTTGCAACATAAAAGAAGTAAGATGACAGTTATGGAACTGAATGACTAGCCAGATCTGCTGACTTGAAAACTAGAATTAGGATTTGAACATAATAGTCTCCGTTTAAAAGTCTAAACCTTTTTTCACTCTGAATTTGGGGCTCTGCTGTATTTAGAGATATTTTTAAAAAACTAGAAAATAACAGAATTAATTTGAGATTGCTAAGATGTATGCCATTGTTGTCTGAAGTTGCAGTTACAGCTATCTTCATTAAGCTGTTAGTGTGGTTATATTTTCTGGAGTAATGTTCTAATTTAAAGATTAAGACTAAGTATTTTATTTATTTAAATTTAGGTAATTGAAATATCAGTTCTTTTTGGGTTATTTCAGTATTATTTTTGCCTATAGCAAAGTTACTTGCTTTTTAAAAAATTTCTATTTATTTATTTATTTATTTTTAATAGAAGGATAATTGCTTTACAGTATTGCATTGGTTTCTACCAAACATCAATGTGAATCAGCCATAGGTTTACCCATGTCCCCTCCCACTTGAACATCCCTCCCACCTCCCTCCCTATCCCACCCCTCTAGGTTGTCATCCAGCCCCATTTGAGTTTTCTGAGTCATACAACAAATTCCCACTGGCTATCTATTTTACGTATGGTAATGGATGTTTTCATGTTACTCTCTCCATACCTGCCACCCTCTCCTCCTTTTCTTCTCAAGTAACTTTTCATGTTTACTAATATATAATTTATGGGGCTCTCTAAATGGCACAGTGGTAAAGAATCCACCTGCCAATGCAATAGATGCAAAGAGAAGTGGGTTCTATCCCTGAGTTGAGAAGATCCCCTGGAGTAGCAAATGGCAACCTGCTTCAGTATTCTTGCCATACTTGTTTTCTCCTATTTAAAAGTGAAACAAATCCTAGCCACATTTTTTTTTTTTTCCTAGCCACATTTTTTGAAGAGTATTATCTTGATAACTTGCTCCCTGACAAAGAAACTAATGCAAAATAGGCAATTTTTTAAGCAAGTTATGTGATGTATTTCCATGTATAACACTGAAAGCCTCCTTGCTTTAAGTCCTTGGAAGGAAAGTTTTTTTAAATAACACTTTCAACTGTAATATGAAAGAGAGATGCTGAAAATGAACAATGATGTTCCTTTATTTTTTATTTTTATTTTCAATGATGTTCCTTTAATCTCATGCTTCATAGTGACAAATCAGAGACCTCCTGAAGATTTGGTTCACATACATATAGTATGTAACAAAATTCCCTTCCCAATGTCAAATTAGAAGCTAATATTTAGAGCTTTTTCTGGTTGAATATATAACACCAAGTCTTTGGAATGTTAAATATAAAAAATTGTATCCCTATAAATAACATTATTACTTAATTATGTTTAGGAACTTTGAAACAAACTTGTAGAGATTTATTAGTTGAAATAATTATTAATTTTTGTGATGACATTCACTTTAGAACATATGCATTTGGAAAAATAGAATTTGGGCATTTCAAGTAGAGGAAAAAATTCCAGATCTCAGTTATTTAACTTTTTTTTTTTTTATGTTTAAAATATGTCTACAATCTGCCCCTCTCGGATTATCCTAGGAAATTATCCTAGGAAATCTTTCATTGTTAAAGCATGAAGGTTCCAACTTGTAATTAAATTATATATTCCAAATTCCAAATTAAATTGTCCTTGCCCACTGTTGAGCAGTGTGTAAATACATTTTAAAAAAATAGCTGTGTCTGGGACTTCCCCTGTGGTCCAGTGGTTAATACTCCGTGTTCCCAATGCAGGGGTCAGTGCTTTGATCCCTGGTCAGGGAGCTAAGATCCTTCATGCCACATGACCCCGCTAAAAAAAATTAAAATGTTAAATAAAAATTTTTTTAAATGAAAAATAAGTATGTCACGCAAAAAGCTCTAAATTCTTTGATCAACCCTGATAATAAAAAAATGTTAAAAATTTTTGTTCTTAAGTAAAACATTTTTTTAAGCATTTCACTGTTTTCTTTCTAACTTTGTAGTTATAACATGTAAAGACCACATATGGTTTTCAAAATGCTTATGTTTTCATACTTGATGAAATTTGTTCACCTTATAGCATGTTTAAAAAATTGATTAGAAGATCGTGTCACTTTAGAGCTAAACAGTGCTAAAAGATGAAAGTATACAGGAGTTTTTTGTTAATATAGTGATAGCTTAAAGAAACCCATATATATCTTGAGAGTGTGTTGCTATTGTCAAGTCTTAGTATCTGCTAACCTGCCTTTTTTATGGCATAAACGCTATAAAGTTAAGGACTTCTCAAACTTTGTTGTTCAGCCACTAAGTTGTGTCTGACTCCCTCAGCCCCACGAACTAACTGTAGCACGCCAGGCTTCCCTGTCCTTCACTATCTCACAGAGTTTGCTCACATCTGTGTGCATTGAGTTAGTGGTGCTATCTAATCATCTCATTCGTTGCCACCCCTTCTCCTCTTGCCCTCAATCTTTCTCAGCATCAGGGTCTTTTCCAATAAGTCTGCTCTTCGCATCAGGTGGCCAAAGTATTGGAGCTTCAGCTTCAGTCCTTCCAATGAATATTCAGGGTTGATTTCCTTTGGGATTCACTGGTTTGATCTCCTTGTTGTCCAAGGGACTCTCTCGAGTCTTCTCTAGCGCTGCAATTTGAAAGCATCAATTTTTGACACTCAGCCTTCTTGATGGTCCAACTCTTACATCCATACATGACTACTGGAAAAACCACAGCTTTGGTTTAGGATTATATAAACATTTTTAATTCTCTTATTTTTACCTCTGGTATCACTAATTTTAAGATGAAACTTCCATTTAAGGACAAATTGGGTTCTTTTATGGGCCATCTAATTTTCATCTTTTCTGTAATCACACTTCTAGAACATGTGGAATGAAAATATAATTTCATACTCTCTATGATGAGAAAGAAAATATATTCCCTTATCACAGGATGAAGGTATTGTTTCCATCTGAATACATTATATCCTAGGTAGCCTGGAAAAGTGAATGTCTCTGAAAGAATGATATAGCTTTTATACTTTATTAAGCTTTATTTACATAGACAGTTTTTAGAAACTTGTCAATGAAAATTTGTATTTGGACAATGTAGTCTGTGAGTGCTGTTCAGTGAGAAGTGGGTTGTTCTTGAGTAATTATTATTTGAATTAATGCAACCTGGGTAGTTAGACAACCTTGGGAACTGCTAAGCACTATAAGAGGACATTATCTTTATGGATCATAAGTTTTCAACTTCCCCCAAGTCAGTACTTCTGCTTTAAATTTAATAGTATTGTGTAAAAATAACAATTATAATTTCTCTCAACAGCTGTGACATCTTATGAAGATCTTGGACTCTTTGCATTTGGATTACCTGGAAAGGTAATTTTTTTTTTTTCTCCCTGCTGTATTAAAAATCCTGAAAGGCAGTTTTTCCCTTCCATTTCCAGTTAGAAAAGACAAGTATATATAGGAGGAAGAAATTAAGGGAATAAAAGGAAACTAAAGTGAAGAAAGGGAATGATGGGAGCAGGAAGAAAAGAAGAAATCTCTATGACCTTCCTAAAAATGCATTGATAAATATAATTCAACACTTAAATTTTTTTGTGTTTTTTACTCTAACAAAGGAAGGCAGTGACTTAAAATTTTAAATCAGTAACACTGGCCTGTTTTAACATTTTGTAATTAATTTTGATTAGATTATGTTTGAATTATCATGAAGACTGAAGAAGACAGATGCATAGAATTAATCTTATAGCATGTTTATAAAATTGATAATTAGAAAATCATGTCATTTAAGAACTGAATAGTACTAAAAGATGATCCTTCCTTTGTAAGTGAGGAAATTAAGGCCCAGAGAAGGGAAGGGGCCTGTTTGTCTACAATTACTTAAGCCAGTATGGAACCATAGGACTCCAGACTCAAAATCTATTACTTTTCCTCCTCAGAATAAGAGAAATAACAACAGTATTTATGGGGCATTCATTTGCTGTGGGCATGCTAAAGTAGTTTAGTTAAACTAATTACCTGTCTTCTTCCACAGATAATCTGGAGTTAAATATTATTGTTAGTGTTTTAATAATTATTTTTTATTTCTGAAGAGCTATCATACTTCTAAAACCCATTTTTATGTTGATTCCAAACAGAGCTTTTTCTTTTCATTTTGTAAATCTGTTGTTTGTGTTTTTTATTTATTTTTAAACTAAAAGGATACTATTTTGTTGATGGCTGAACTAACTTTTAAGAATTAAGTCTGAGAGGAAAAAAGATACAGCTATGTAATGAGGGGCGGGAGATGTGTATTTGCATTCAAATTAACTTTGTATTTAAAGTGCAAAAGAGAATATTTAAATCATGTTATATCATCTCATGGTTTGGATCCTTATAGCCTGAAATTTGAACTAAACGGAGACTATGTTACTTTTGAGGGTAAAGATTGTTGTTAATCATCCTTGCTAACAATTTTTCTTGAAGATCAGTATATTTGTTATAATTAGGATCAATTTCCTGCATCCAGTTTAACCAAGGGAGAAGAAGGAAATGTTATTTATATAAGAAAACTCTCTAATTAATTTAATACAATCTATGAACATGACCGAGCATCATCACTGTTATTCACGTTAGTATTTCCTTCATTCCTTGGACAGCAGCAGAGTCTACAAGAACATGGATTATTGAGAGTTCCCTCTTCCTATACTCTCAAGTAGCTGCATTACCATTTTAGTGTATGCACACAGTTCTTAGCAGGTGGATACACAGACGGAGAATACTATAAATGAAGAGTTATTTGTTTGTTTGTTTGTTTAATATTTTCTCTCAACTTCCAGAGGTGGCTTGAAACTTTCCTATTTCCTTCTTCCCAGATATTATATGAATATAGATATGACATATGATAGGGTAACATTATTCTGAAATTAAATATTTTTGAAGTGATTTGAACTTTTTAAGAAAAATGTTTTAATTGTCTATATGGATTAATGTACTTGCCAAATATTTATTGAGCAAATACCATGTGGCCATGCACTGTACTAGGCACTAGAAAGATGGATAGATGGATAGATATATTGATTTTCTAGATCAAAAATGCTTCAATTGAGCCAGAAAATGGGAAAATAACTCATCAATACGTTGATATTATTGCTTTTTGCAGTATATTCATAGAAAAATCCAAATTTCATGTGTGATTGACAACAGATATCAATTGCATATGAAAGACAGTGTACAGAAATTTCAGAAAAGTCTTTTCACAAATGACTGTGAGTGACATTTTGGAACTAATTTTTAAATGGGTTGACATGTAAAGGTTTTTCTGGAAAATGTTAGAATGACAATTATATCTTCAAAGACATCTTGCCAGATGTTTCTATCATTAGCCCTGCTTTTCAAGACCTCTATGTCTTGATAACTTAGTTTGTTCCCAGGATAGGCAAATGGAATTCCTAGAAGAAGGGTGATCTCTTCCCAGTCCATGCACGACTGAATGATCTTAGATAGCTAGTCAGCTCCAGATATACACTGGAGGTACAGATTCACCAAGATTTAAGTGATTGAAAGGCCCAAGTGGAAGCAGAATGTTTAATCATTTCTTCTGAGTGCATCTGATGACCAAGAATGGATAAAGTGCTGTCTTGTATTTCCCAGGAATCCCATCAAAGATCACAAGTTAGCAGGCCTGCAGGCTGAACTTAGTCCTCAGGCGTGTTTTGTTTGGCTCAAATCTTTTTTTATTTTTAGCTGATTGCCAACCAAGAGTTATGACATTTTGAAAGAATTCAGTTTCTGACTTTCCTTGAAAAATCAGAAGATCCAGCTACATTGGATTCACATTCTCACATGTCAGCAACTGGCCAGAACTGCATAACAGCTGCCCCATTTTGAAAGAGGAGAAATTCTCCAATATATTACAGTCTTCACTACCTCCTATTGTCTTATACTTAGCCCACTGCATGTTACTGAGTTTGAAATGCTTCGGTTTTCAGATATGTGGGCTCTAGAGTTTTCTGCTCTAGAATTTATTTATCCCTGCAACAAGGCTCCCATGTTCAAGGCTTGGTGTTTGCCAAGCTGATACACTCTGAAGGTTATGTTTCCTTTTATACAATACAGCATTCGCACAACACACCTCAAGCTGTCTCAGTATGCCTAGCAAAGCAATGTGATATAACCAGTTAAAAAAAAAAAACCAAATAAAAAAAAGGAGACCAAATAGATTCAATTTCAATTCTTTGGTACTTTGATAACCGTTGATTCCCTAGCTTTTTAACACTTTTAACTGTTTTAAAAATGGCTGCCAAGGAAACTTTCAAAAGTGTGCTTTATAGTAACCATGGAACTATTAAAGAAAGGCTTTTTATGTGATGATTATTAGTTTTATATATTACAAATGGCTGGCAGAATATGTTCTTTTCAGTTTCTCTTCCCTCAATTTCTGCATCTGTTTTTAAGTAATAGTTACTGGATTTTAATAAAATACCAATCCTTTTATATTATTTCCCCTTTCATCTTCTGAATACATTTGTTCTTTTATAGGTGATGGTGGCAAGCACCATAATAATTCAGAACATTGGAGGTAAGCAATTGAAAGTGCACGCTTATGCCTAGACGTGGTGGAAATGATTTCCTCCTTTGGTTTCTTGCTTGCTACAGGTCCAGCCGGGAACCTAAACCTCTATAGACATAGGTATCTCAGAAGCCCTGTGTGTTAACCTATTAGTCTTTCTTTTTTTAAAAGATCCTTTTTAGCAGCCCTTGTAGGACAATAGCTTCTAAATGCAGCTGCAGCTAAACCCTTGCTTTCAGTCTTGTTATTAAGTCTGTGACACACCTCTGAAGCACTGCTTTCTGTAGTTGTGGTAGTGATGAAGTACAGCTTGGGAAAACTCTCCAGGTGATTCTGGAGTAGTTCCCCTCTATTTTTGTCCTGATCACCCGCTGTATGTATACTGCTTTAGAAGGAGGGATGTTCCATGGCTACACAGTCATGTGTAGAAAGGCAATCTCCTTTTGTAAGCATGAAATCAAAAATGACCATGTGGAGTACAAAATAAACAAGCTTGAGACAAATAAAAAGTATTCTCACATTTTTTGGAATTCCCTATTTTCCCACTAAAAAAAATGATCTGGTATCAAGAACTACAGAAACAAAAAGTACTGTTAAGTTAATTATTGACTAAATGTATTAAACATTTAAATCCAAAATCCTGTGGGAATCATGTTTGTATATGTTGTAAAGAAGTTACATCATGGTGAACAATGTCTTAATTTCCTTTTACCGTTTACTGGAGTGCTAAATAAATGTTTTTAGGGTAAAGTTAAATACACAGAGTTAATATGCACTTTGGATCTTTCACAAGATTGTATGGTCAGAGGAAATTTTAATCTTATTTGTTATGTGTGACAGTTCAAAATAATTTGAAGATGATAGCTTTAAGAAAATTTAACTGATACTCAAGAGATCTGAGCTATTAGTATTTCAGTTTACGTTAAGTTCAGCAAAATTCCACATTTAATTAAGTTCAACAAAATTCCATCTTTAATGAATTTCTTGGTCAAGGAAAAAATTAGCATTCCAGCAATAAATTGTATTTGCCCTTGTTTTGGAAATCCTGAACATTCATGTTTTAATTCTTTGAATTTTCAGGGCAATATACATATATATATATACACACACACACACACACACACACATAATAATTGAAGAAGAATGCTTTCTTGGATGTCATACCAAATAATTTCCTTTTTAACACACCTACTTTACTCTTCACATTAGAAGTCAGTAAACTGTCTTTTCCCTAATGGATCTAGAAAATGCCATGACTTTAAGATCTACTTTGGAATATTTTGTTTTAGCTAGTATGCTTAAATGTGTGCTGGTAATGTCACTCATATGAAAATAATCCCTTATTTTCCTCTCTCTATGATTGTTGTTGTTTAGTCACT
The DNA here is from genome assembly GCF_910594005.1 of Cervus elaphus. Taxonomy (NCBI): domain Eukaryota; kingdom Metazoa; phylum Chordata; class Mammalia; order Artiodactyla; family Cervidae; genus Cervus; species Cervus elaphus. The sequence continues at coordinate 29,010,912 of NC_057826.1, read as the reverse complement.
AAATTGTGTCCAACTCTTTTGTGACCCCATGGATTGTGGCCTGCCAGGCTCCTCTGTCCATGGAATTTCCCAGAAAAGAGTACTGAGTGAGTTGCCATTTCCTTCTCCAGGGGATCTTCCTGACCCTGAGATCGAACCCATGTCTCTTGCATTGGCAGGTGAATTCTTTACCACTGAACCACCAGGGAAGCCCCTCTGTATGATTACTAAGAACCATCAATCACAGTTTATATTTTATGTAGAATTTTCAGCTCAGGAATTTCGATCTAAATTTGTGACTATGTTAAATGCCTGCTGCTGTATTCTCAGTATCCTTCACCCTGATCGCTTCCTTGTCCTCTAAGCTGGTATGCAGCTGTTATTGTTCCTGACTCTTTTAGCACTTGCTGTTATTAGGTCGAAGTTACCTCTGTATATGCTTTCTTCCCCCACTATTATTATCAGCTCCTCTAAGTCAAGTATTAGTCTCATTTTTTTTTTGTACTCCCGGAACCTAGCACAATATTTGGGACTTGATAAACCTTTTTTTCAATTAAATATTAGCTGAATATAATTTGTATGTGCTATTTGCAAGTACTTTGTAATATTCTAACTGTATTTATCAAGAAGAAGACCAAAGGGGACTTCTAGACTGATCACTAGCATTAAATATTTGAAAAGCTGAACATGAAACATGGAAAGACATTAGAGTAATTTAGTATTGTTCTGAAGGGCAGAACTGGTTCTAATGGGTAGAAATCTACAGTGAAGCTGGTTTGGTTCCATTTGAAATACTAAGGTTTGTGATAATGGAGATGTCCTACACTCCTTTGAAAAAGCTCTGGTATTCCTGAAAAAATTCAAACAGAGCTGGTTGTCAGAATGTTCTAGAAAGAATTTCTGCATTTCAGTTCAGTCACTTAGTTGTGTCCGATTCTTTGTGACCCCATGGACTGCAGCACACCAGGCTTGACTGTCCCATCACCAACTCCCAGAGCCTACTCAGACTCACGTCCTTTACGTCAGGGATGCCATCCAACCATCTCATCCTCTGTTGTCCCCTTCTCCTCCCACCTTCAATCTTTCCCAGCATCAGGCTCTTTTCCAATGAGTCAGTTCTTCACATCAGGTGGCCAGAGTATTGGAGTTTCAGCTTCAGCATCAGTCCTTCCAATGAATATTCAGGACTGATTTCCTTTAGGATTGACTGGTTGGATACCCTTGCAGTCCAAGAGACTCTCAAGAGTCTTCTCCAACACCACAGTTCAAAAGCATCAATTCTTCAGCACTCAGCTTTCTTTACAGTCCAACTTTCACATCCATACATGACTATTGGAAAAGCCATAGCTTTGACTAGATGGACCTTTGTTGGTAAAGTAATGTCTCTACTTTTTAATATGCTGTCTAGGTTGGTCATAGCTTGTCTTCCAAGGAAGCAAACGTCTTTTAATTTCATGGCTGCAGTCACCATTTGCAGTGATTTTGGAGCCCAAAAAAATAAAGTCTATCACTGTTTCCATTGTTTCTGCATCTATCTGCCATGAAGTGATGAGTCCAGATGCCGTGATCTTAGTTTTCTGACTGTTAAGTTTTAAGCCAACTTTTTCACTCTCCTCTTTCACTTTCATCAAGAGGCTCTTTAGTTCTTCTTCGCTTTCTGCCATAAGAGGGGTCATCTGCATATCTGAGGTTATTGATATTTCTCCCAGTAATCTTGATTCTAGCTTGTGCTTAATCCAGCCCGGCATTTTGCATAATATACTCTGTGTATACGTTAAATAAGCAGGGTGACAACATACAGCCTTGACGTTCTCCTTTCCTGATTTGGAACCAGTCTGTTGTTCCATGTCCAGTTCTAACTGTTGCTTCCTGACCTGCATATAGATTTCTCAGGAGGCAGGTCACGTGGTCTGGTATTCCCATCTCTTTTAAGACATTTCCACATTTTGTTGTGATCCACACAGTCAAAGGCTTTGGCATAGTCAATAAAGCAAAAGTAGATAATTTTCTGTAACTCGCTTGCTTTTTCAATGATCCAGCGGATGTTGGCAATTTGATCTCTGGTTCCTCTGCCTTTTCTAAATCCAGCTTGAAAATCTGGAAGTTCATGGTTCACTTACTGTTAAAGCCTGGCTTGGAGGATTTTGAGCATTACTTAGCTAGCGTGTGAGATGAATGCAATTGTGCGGTAGTTTGAACATTCTTTGGCATTGCCTTTCTTTGGGATTGGATTGGGATTGGGATTGGATTCCCTCATTTGGTGGCAGATAGATCATCAATTCTTTCAGCTCTTAAGTTTGTTGATTGTCTTGCTTTGTTTTAGAAACTTTTTTTAAAAAAGTCACTTAAAAGCAGTCACAGAAATTTTTTGTGTTCCTCCAATTCAGTATGCTGGTAATGCTTATTTAATTTTTAGAATAATATCCTTGTGATTTTCTTCATATTGTCTAAAATTTTATTTATTGAGATCCCACTAAGTAATAACTGAAACATATTTTCAAAGCTGTTTTTCCTTTGTCTTAGCATGCATAAACCATTCCTTTATTAGAATAGAATTGGAAGCTTGCTGTTATGAGCAGAACACTGGGTTGGAAGTCAGGTGCCTGTTTATTGCAGGAAAGTTTCATGGAAGAGTTATACCTGGTTCAAAAGATGATTTGCTCTTTTCTTAGGTATCTTTAACAAGTCAGCCACTATTACTCTAAAAACTTTCATGGAGCTGTTCTTTTTCAGAAAGGAGAGTCTCAGTTCTTAGAACTACCCTTTATGGCAGCCGCTGAGCCTCTGAGGTTAAAGTCTAGGGACTCCAGCCTTAATAAGTAGTTTCTTGATTAACCTAAGTTGGGTCTGTGGAAGCACTTCACAGTTACTAAGCCATGTATGCTTGAGAAAAAATGGCATACTTATTTGGGAGGCTCTTTAACGTTGTACATATGACTTATTTGATGTTATTTCTTCTAAAAGGATTTTGACTTTTTATTAATTGGAGATACATTGGATATTTATAAGATGATATGAACAGGTTATGATATGATAACCTGTTATCATATGATATGATATGAACAGGTTAAATGTTCGCATCTCTTGCATGCCTACCTGTATATATAATGTAGTTCAGATAGCATTTTTGGAAGGATGGGATATTCATTATTAGTATAAGTGGTCAGAGTTTTTCAGTGATTGTTTAGAAATGAGAAATAATATAATAGATTATCTTTAAGTCAGGCCTATACTTGACACTCTATACTTACAGCAACACTTCAGGGTGGATGATGTTATCCTCATTTTACAGAGGATGAGATCAGTGCTCAGAGGGGATAAGTGACTTGCTTACCTTTACCCCTTAATAAAGCCAGGACTCAAATCTCACTTTGTCTGCTTCTAAAGGGCTTTGTTTTTTCTTCTCTGATTTAGTGAATGTTGAAAAGCTATGAAAGATTAAATGTTGAGGATTTTAAAAACTCCTTGGGGACAGGAACTATTTGTTTTCATTTGTTTTCCTAACTTGACCTAGTTTCTGGTAGAGGAACTCAATAAATAATATTTGTTGAATGAATGAGACAATTTTTAAAATTCTATTTAAAAACCTGAGATTTTGCCTCAAAGAGACAATTTTATATACCATATAAATGATGGAAAGAAATTGAATGTCCATAGTGTTTAGAATTATATGAAAAATAAAAGGTTGAAAATATTGAGGAAAGTTAGATCTTATTCATGTAAAACAGAAAATAAAGTATTTTAAAATCTACTTTTGTGTTAGGTAATCACATCTCAGATTAATGCTTCCTGACTCTTTTATTCTTTGTAACATTTAAACATTTCTCAGTTTTCTTGAGATTCTATGTCCCTGATTAATCTATGAGAAAAGGAAACAGGGCCTTTAGAAGCAAGATGATCATAGATCAAGCAAAATTTTCCTTAATCAATATTTGTTCTGTGAATCTTTCAGTAAGACTCAGTTTATCCCCCACATCTTTGTATTCCATATCTATAAGTAACTTGTTCATTCATTTGGGTTTTTGAGTATCTAGCACTTGGTGTTTAGTAAGTCTTACTTATTATAGGAAGAAAGTAAGGAATAAGAGGAGGAGGAAGAGAAGGAAAAGCCAGCAACCTGGGTTCGAACTCCTTTAAAAGGAAGATCAACTGGGAAGAGAAGACCACACAGAATGCATAAGTGAGCATATGGTTTCTTTAGGGAAGAATCTACTGTCAGAACTTCACAGAAAGTCTTTTTTTCTCCAGTATCAATCACACACCAAGTATTAGTCACAGGGAACTAGTGTGGTCTAACAAATAGATTGGAAAAATCTACTGTCTTTGAAAAATCTCTGAACTTTATGATAGAAAAAAAATGTGACTCATTAAATTTAGTACTCTTATTCTTAGGATTATGGAAACTGTTACCTTTAGAAAATGGAAAGCCACATGGTAAAATACTTCTTAGAAGCAATTCCTGATTGATTCCCAACACTGATGAATTGGGGTTCCAAAACAGACCAGAGCCAGAGAGAGCCCCTAGCTGCCTAGTGCCTCAGGCACCAGAGGGACATTTGCCGAGAGTCATCGCTTATACACAAAGTCAGAAAAGAAGCATCTGGAAGTTTTAATATTTAATGCTGTTACAGGGAAGAGAACTCTGGCTGAGGGCTTGAATTTAGTGGACTATAAGCAAAAGGATTAAGAACTGTAATAGAAAATAAGTACAGGTTTCCATATAGTTCCTCTAATTTTGTTGGATTATGAGAGTCCTTTCCCAAAAACCAAGGTAAGTAGTTAGTTCCATATGTGTTTGCATTTGCATTAGGTTTGTGATAGACCACTCAGTTAGCTAAAATATCCTAGAAATCAAGCAGGAAACTCAAATCATCTTTACTTAAGCTAAGAGAAAGTCCTATTAACTCTGATGAGTATGTGGTAAAAGTGAAGGTAATTGGTGTTTCTGATCTCGTCTCTTGCCCAACTCAAAACGCAAGGAGAGTGGCTCCTAGGAGTATGTTAAATTCTTATTTTGCTTTTCTGAAATATGAAGGACCACTGTTGATAGCATATTCTTTCCTTAGTTCTTTAAAAGAGAATAAAGATTGAATCACTGCTGCATATTGTGAAAGGAGAACCCTAAATATTAGTAGATTTACTGAAACCTCCTGAAATTGCCATAATGACCCAGATTTTGCAGACTGACAGAGAACGCACAGATCTACTCTGGCATCCTTGATTAACACCTCTGTTTGGGAATCTAAACTTTAAGAGAAACTCAGAGCCCTTTTATATGGTCAAGGGGCACAGTTTCTAAGTCGCATGACCAGAAAGGTATAAATAAGATCATTCTTAGTTGAGAATTATAAAAACGCCAAATTCTCAGTATTTTTCAAAATTGTGATGTAATATTAAATTAGAAACTATTTGGCTTTACTTTATTCCTGAAAAAAAAAAAAAAAACTTGTTGCTATTTTGTTTTGGTAAGACACGGAAGCCTCAGAAGTACTAGTTTGTACTATCACCTGGGAAACGGATTGGGCGTGCTGTTACAATGCCATCTGCTGGTCAGCTCATCCGTAGTCTTTTTTGAGGCCTGAATAGTATTGTCCAGAAATTCTGGAAAGCTGTCTTAGAGGAGAAATAGAGGAAATTTGGAGGGGGAATCTTTCTCAAAAGTCCTTCCTGACAAAATTTACTGGTTACATGTCACTTTAAAAATGTTTTTGAAAATAATGTATTTCTTAATAAAAAGTTTTGTTGAGGTTTAATTATAAGGTTTTCAGGAGAGTAAATATTCTGGTCAGTTTTTATTCAAGTTTAAGATCTTGATAGATGGTAAAACAAAGATGTATATTTTCCTAGGGTTACGGAAGGGAAAAGTTCCTCCATATATTTTTGATTTCCATTTGTACACTAAGTAGGGAAATGACCTTGTTTTCAAAATTTTTTTTTAAATCCTTTTTAAAAAAGAGATTCTGTTGTGTCCCGTGTTGAGCAGGGATAGCCTTTCAGTGGCATTTGGACATTTAGTAGGAACGCCAGGTTAATAAGACACGTTGAATAGAATAAGCCAGTTGCTATCCATGACTGAAAACATGTTTGAAGTAAAACTGAATCTCTTTTAGAAGGAAAGGCAAACTTGTTATTTCCTCCCGCAGTTCATCTGTGTAGAACTGGCTGACTAATCCTTGAAGAAGCTGCTGAACTTTTTCCAAGTGCTGAAAAACCTAATTCTGTCTTAAAAATAGAGCTGTGCAATCTAACCGTCATATGTGTATTTTAAATGTTTAACAAAAAGGATAATTATTTTTGTAAACTAATGGTTTCTTGGGTCCAAACTCCAATTGAAATCTCCAGACTCCAATTTGTCTTCTTTCTTTTGTTTTTTTTTTTTGAGGAGTGCTGGGGAAAGTAGCCTATGAGAGAACAGGGTTTGTGGGAAGAGGGACTGATTTTTATTTTTTATTTTTTCAATTTCAGGGTAGTGTTAATATCTCAGATATGTGAGAATAGGAAACTTTCTCTTCTGAGCTACAATGATAGCTGTAGATAAAATAGAATCATTGTGGTAAATCCAGTAGAATCCTATCATGAGATTCTTTAGCTTGTCTGAGGCATGTTGACTAATCACTTTACCAAACCAGCTATAAAACTGAAATGAAAATACAGGTCAAAGCGAAACGAACATTTTAAGTGTTTTTAGCGCTTCTAACTTAGGTTCTGTGTTATAGAAATTCTTTGTTTTCTTTGAACACAACTGTGAAACGCAGCATTCAGAAACAATTTATTGTTTAAATGGTGATGAAAAAGAATAATTCTGGGGAGTGGTCCTTTTGGTAAACCTTTCTTATTTTTCTTTGCTGTGGTGGATTTCTTCTTCACTTTGCTTCTCTGCACTTTCTCATAGCGTAACAGTTAATAGAGTAGATTTCTCAAGCCAGATGGGCTGTTTCCACCATCACTATCTTGGGTAAGTTAACTCTCCGAGTCTCCATTTCCTCATCTGTGAAATAAAGAATATCTGCCTCACGGGTTTGTGGTGAACAAATAAATTTAAAGAAGAAAGTAACCTGTAAATCACTTGGAATAGGCATCCTAAGCCCCCGCCCCAGTGTTCGCTCTTCTTGTAACTCTCCTCTTCGAGAGCACTTTCCCTTTTTGTGTTTTTGACATCTCTCCCCCCAGCCTCCATGCTCCCAACTCATGTGTTTCTCTTTATGATTAGATCAACCAATATTAATACCTTACCACTTGCTGTTGCCTAATCAAATTTTACCCTATTTTAGTCTTTTCTTAATGTACAGTTGCTTCTCCTCATGGTTTGTATAAAATACTTTCAACTCCTGTGTTTTGATTAAGTTGACAGAGTTTTTATTTCCTTCCAAGGGCAGTTTCTATTAAATGAGTTCTATTAGATAGGTTTAAAATGAGGGAGAAAGGAATAGCTATTTAGTTAATGTGGTGAAACTACATGATTTATAATGGCTGAATACCTGTCACTAAGGTATGTCTTCTAGCCCTAATTCTGGCTTTGGCGGTATGGATGCCATAACCACTTAACTATAACCATGGCTATTGTGGATGACCCTGCTGCAGCTGTTATTTAGAGGACAACATGGTGTGTGTCCTATTAGGAGTCCATACTGTGTATCGATGTCAGCAAAAATCATTTACAATCCTTGCTTATGACCTGTCTGTAAGATAAGTCCTTAAACACTTCCTTATGCTATTAATAGAACACATGAGATGAAAGGTGTGGCAGGCAACTTTTGGAGTTAGTGAACCTTCCTGCGATGCAGGCGGATTCTTTACCAACTGAGCTATCAGAGAAGCCACTGGAAAAAACAATGGATACATAAGCATTCCTATTGATTTTATATTTTTGAAGCTTTCCACTTTATTTTACTGAGCTGATTATTCTTTTTATGTAAATCTAATTAAGATGTATTCCTAACTTAATGTATATTTATCATATGTTAAGGTGCCAGTCCTTGCATGCAAGTTTACTTGTGGTTAGGAAGAAATAATCTATACAGTGAAAAGAGTGGCATCTTTCTTTGTTTCATCAGTTTTTCCCCCACATGAGCTCTGTGGTTTTGTAGCTCTTAAAACAAACACCGGCATTCTCTAAGAAAGGAGCAATATTTTACATGTTTTGTTATGTTTATATCTTGTATACTGAGACTCTTTTTGAGAGAGAGGCATATGTTTGATGAGTTCATATTTCTTGAAATATACATGATTCTCTAGACTGGAATCTAATGAAATAGGACTCCCATTTGAAAACCAAAGAGTTAAGGCTACAACAGAGGATAAACGTGATCAAATGATTAGCCAGGGGCTAATAGAAATTCTGGGAAGAATGACAGATTGTATATTAGGAAGAAATAGGATCTCATATTCATTGAAGCTTTTTACAACTAAAGATCTAAAAGAAATAATAGAAAATTGCTGAAAGAGATGAATGTCTGAAACCTTAGTAAAGCATGTGGTATTGGATTAATCCAAGCAAGAAAGACTGATGGACAGATAATAAATTACATTGTGTAGGAAGTCTGCATTCCTTGTTTAAAAGGTACTTTTGTCTTTTTTTTTCTTGCAAGATATATTTAAGTAGCCCTAGGCCAGTTTCAGAAAATTCAGCTCATGATTTTCATCATCACACCATATGTGTATGATTCTTTGGAATAGATAAAGTATTGCAAACAAAGACCCCCAAATTCTTGACTAGAGAAGGTTAATCTAAACCTTCCTTCTGTTCTGTACCAAACTGGTAGCATTTTTCCATATGAGAATATGAATGACTTAGAATATCTTTCCACATACAATTAATTGTGATGTCCCGTAACTAACAAAGCATTTGAAGAAATGTACTGTACTTCTGCTGACTAAAAGGCTTTATTTCAACAGCTGTACTTCTGCTGGGAAAAAAAAAGTCATAAACTGGAATGTATGAATATGTGTATTTTCACTGAAGGGAAGTGGCCATTAACTGTTCTAAATTTTACTTAGCCATAGGTACATGTTGTTTTATTTTTTTAAAAAATGAGAGTGTATGTGTTTGTATGTGTAAGTATTGCCTATCTTCATATAAACTTATACACAAACTAGTATATAACCTCTTCCCCCCCAGGGTTGAGCAGTCATGCAGCACTGTAATAATTGTGAAGCTCAGCTACTTTTAAATTTGTTGGTTGAAAAATATACATTCCTTTTTTTAAACTCTTTGAGCTTTTCAATCAGTTTTTCCTCAGATTTTTGCCATTCAGACTTGGCATTCATTTATGTTCTTGGTTTTTGTAGGTCCAAGGAGAAAGTGAAATGTTTCCTGAAATATAAATAAGTAATAAAATTAACATGCACACAGAGTGCTCTCTATTCTTCATGGACATATTCTTATTGGCTCTTTTTAAATATATACTTAATCTCTAGGGGAAACAGAGATTATTACTCTGTTAAACTGACTCCAAATCATCTGGGTTTCTGTACGTTACTTAAGCATTTAAGTTTAAGCTCAAGTATTTACATATAAATGAATTCTCTATTCTGTAACCATATGAAAACATTTCCCAGTGTGGGATGGAAAGTTTATAAGATGTGAGGTTTTTTTTTTTTATAGCTACACCAGAAATAGGATCATTATTAAAATGCTGTAAAAGATGGTTATTTCTTGGATCCTGTCTGATAGAATGTGAGAAATATTGCTAACTTTGGGTTTTGTTTACATAATACAAAGGAGCCCTGTTAATAAAACAGAATAATAATTGTAAGTTTTGTCCCTTTAATGTGCTTAATAATTTAAATTGAATCTTTTCTAATCTGTTTTGGAGAGCAATTTAAAATGTAACTCAATTTACATTTTGCTATTGTTTTATAATAGCATGAGTCCAAAGTGTGCATGGAAAGACCGTAGAAGAGAAAGAGAAGAAGTGAGACTACTAGGGGGAGGTCTGTCTCTAATAAGCAAGAACAAATAATTAGATTTATTAGCTATACTTATTTATCTCTATTTCTATATTAATTGTTGCTAAACTAGTCTCTAATGCCTTGTACTGGGAGATAGCATTAAGAGTTTTTTCCTAGCTTCATGGGAAGATCCCCTGGACTAGGAAATAACAACCCATTCCAGTATTCTTGCCTGGGAAGTTTCCATAGACAGAGGAGCTCGGTGGGCTACAGTCCATGGGGTCACAGAGTCAGATATGACTGAGCACTCACATACGCATGCACACACACAAGCAAAATTTTGTTTCTAAGTGGGTTGTAATCAAGACCCTTTCTCTTACCTAAATCTTTTGCCTTGAACTTGAAATGTAAACAAAAGATACCTAATGAGCTTACCAATTATTCTTCTCTACAAAGAATATTAATTATTTATCTTTATTTATGTCTATTCCTGGTATGTATCCTTCTTTGAGGACAGTGCAGTATGAATTAACCTTCCACATGCCGTCATAGCCCAAATCGGTATCCGTGTTTCTAAATAAGATTGTTCTGTAAATGGTTAAAAGTTATAGGATTCTAATAGGAACTCTTTTTATTCTGTCTGCAGCTATGTCATCTTATCTTTTAATCATTAAAACAGAACTTCCTGCTACTATTTCAGAATTTTTATCTGGAGACTACAGTGGGTAAGAAAAAGTATTTCACATTGTATTCATTTATCTATTAATTCAATAAATATCTATTAAGCCCTTGTGGGAAACAAGATAAATGTAGTTCCTGCCCTCAAGACCCTTACAAAGTTATGCAGAGACAGTAGTCATAGAGGAGGAAATCCTGCAGACCGCTGGTGGTATCCCATTATGTGCAGAACACTGGTCTGGGAACTCTCTGACAGGCCAATGTCAATCCTTGCTTTCCATGGGGGCATGAAAGAGCAGGACAAGAATGAGCCAGCTCTTCGAGAAGAGTAGAGGAGAAATTTCTAGATATGAAAGATTGCCTGGAAGAGTGGGGAAGCTGAAAGCACTGACGTTAAAGGTCTTAAAGTAGGGGAGCAGATAATCCTGCTGTCACTTTTCAGCAAACCACAGTGATAAAGAGAAATCAGAGTGATAAAGTTACAGCATACTTGAGTAAAATCCTGTTATAAAGCATTATTGGGAAAAAAATTGTTTCATTTCCTGTTTTTAACAATATTATATATAATACTAAATCATGTTATACTGCCCTTCTCCTTTCTTTTTTTTTTTATGAAAACACTGGGTTCTAAAGACTATTAACTCATCTTTTTTTATGAGGAAAAAACTCCAAATTAATTATACTTTTCCTCTTACTATATATAACATGAAATTTTGAGAAAAACAAACTTGAAAGGGCTAAATGAATCCTTTTAATTGTCATAAGATTAATTCATATAATTTCTAAATCACAACACCAAAACCCATCAGACCTTTCTATTTAAATATTTGGTTGTTTTGCTCCAATATTTTGTTCCAACTTGTTCTGGATTGCAGGGCAAGTTTTCAAAATTGAGTTTTAGCTTTTACAAGTTGGCTTCCATGAAAGAATTCTACTTTGACAACTGCAAATACATATTTATAAGAAAAATATGATATAATTTAGATCTGAATAGGAACTATGAAGATAATGTGATTGAAAAAAAAGTAAGAAGTCCTTACTGATTTTTCATCCTTGGATGATGAAAAGTACTTTTGTGTTGTACTTTACAGTTTACAAAGTTTCCATATTCATTGTCACATTTGATACTTAGAGATACCTTGTTTTATCTGTAGCTTTATCTAGTTTTAAGTTTTATGCTCTTATTTTGATAAACAATTGCTAAATGACACACCTATGTAAAATTTGCTTTTACATTTGCTGTAAGAAATAGTGAGGACAACTTCTATTACTCAAAAAATTCTATGCCATAAATTTCCATTATAATTTAGGGCTAAGAAACTCGAGGCAATAAGAGGTAAAATGAAGAATGTTAGGTTAAGAGTAAGGAAACATGTGTTCTATTCATTTCATATTCAGTAATCTCAGGAAATTAATTTAACTTCTTTGGCCGTATAACTTAATTTTGAGCCTGAGGTTTCTTTATCTGGTGTTATGGTGGTACCTGTATTGCCTTCTTAACAAAGTTGTTGGGATGGCCAAATAAGATATACATATACATGCTTTTGTACGCTGATAGTATAATGTAAATGTGGGAAATCAAGCAACTCCGTAATATTGTATGTCAGTTATAACTCAATTTTTAAAAAGAAATTGCAATAATAACTGTATAAAGGTGGTTTTTCCCTATGTGCTCTAACTGCCAGAAAGGTCAAAGTCAAATTTAAATGTATTGCATTAACTGTGTTAATCTTAATAGTTGCCACTTGTGTTCTTCCTTTTTCTTGATCCTGAATTTGGTGACTTCTATTTGCTTTTTTTATGCCATGTGTCTTTGCGGAAAGAAGAGGGACAAAAATACATACAAAGTTTTAGAAATAATTAAGGTAGTATGTGACAGAGTTGCTATTAAAACTTAGGTCTTCTTTCTTTAAAAGTGATACTTTTACCATAGCCTCATTTTAAATCAGTTGTCATTTACTTATTTTCTCTAATTTGTTTAAAGAAATAAATAAAAAGTAACTTCCATCTTATTCATATTAGTAGAAAATTGATCAATTATTTTTATGTCAGAAATGAATTTTTAAAACTGTATATACTTCAAAATACTGTGAACAGTTTGCAACATCTGTTACAATGTTTTAAAATTGCTCATCTTGTTTTAAATGTAATATATATTCACTTATTTTGGATTTCAAAGTTTTCAAAAGCATTAGTATGTGACTAATTGTATTAATTGGTTAGAATGCAGATAAATCATGTCTTTAAAGTTTAATACTATGAAAAAAGTTTAATACTATGAAATAATTAAGAAATAAATGTTACGGTAATTGATTTGACTACCTAGCACAGTTTATTTCTAGGTCGAGTTACAGAGCAATATTTCTTCTGTGAGATCAATGTAATATTGGTATACTTTTAGGTTTTGAGTTACAATAAATTGCAGTTAAGAATTTTCACTTGTGCTTATGTTCTGTGTTATATGTGAGATTTGATGTACCTTTGTGAAAAATAAACCTTTATAAAGATGTTATCAAAAAGAAACTACTGTTATAATATTCTAGTTTCAAAAATTATTATTAGAAGTCAGAAGCTATAATACTTATACCAAATTTTTATGAGGCATCTATATTTTTCATAGAGTAACATTTTTAAAAAATCTGTGGCTGTTACAACTTGGAAACTCTGTGTTAACATTTAATGATCTTGTCAGCAGAATATGATTGACACAATTAAGTTGTCTTGCATTTGAGTTACATAATTGATATGGGATGTGAGTAAGATCCTAATTCAGAACATATGATACTCTTGTTCCATTCCATTCGAGAATGAAATTAAAGCAACTTATAAATAAATCTGGTTTTCATTAAAATCTGGGGAAAAAAATCTGCATGCCAAAGCATTTGCAATACAGCTAGGGATCTATACTCTATATTTCATACTTGGAACAATTTTATCATATAGGATTAAATCCACAGATCACACGAGTTTTCTAGGAAGTATAAAACTTTTTACTCTAATTCTTTTGGCTTGAAGAGAACGTATATTTAGATCACAGTAGGAAACAGGGGTTCTGTTAGATAACTCTTTTCTTCCCCCACTTAGGAAAAATTTTAAGGTTAGCATATTATTCTGAAATCTTGATTTTTCAATTGTGCTTCTGTGATTTCTTTGTACTAGCTTGTATTTCTCAAGCTGGAAAGTTTAGTCATTTCTGCTCTAAACTTTTGTAAAGTTTAGTCATTTCTGCTCCTTGGAAAATATCCATTGCCAAATACAATTCAGTTGATTGTGACATGCACATGAAATTTGAACTAATTTTGCTGTTCATTACTGTATTGCCTTGATTGTTGACAAATGGTAAAGAAAAGCATTGTATTTATAATTGGCTGTGTTAACATAACTTAATATGAGAAAAGAAATGACTAATAGTAATCAGTAGCAAAACTAGGGATAGAGAAATATTTTGTAAAAAAGTTCTTTTTAATATCAGAGATTAAAAGTGTAGTCTTGTGAAGAGGAGAGTGTAAAGAAATCACAGTCTTGAGAAAAATGAGGCCATAAATTCAGTGACTATTCAAGAACAGAGAGTATTTCCATTGCTTCTGTTACTAAGATCATCATTGTCCTTTTGCTGATTTTGTAGACATATACAATGAACCAGATGATATCTGAGGTCCCTTCTAGCTCTAACATTCCATAACTCCAAGATTCCGAGTTACCACTGGGAGGAGGTGAACTTTTATCTTCAAACCCAAAGCTTTGGGCAGTCGTGTGACTTCCATGGACATGAGTGAATGGTGATCTGAAATAATGTAAAGTTATAAAGTATAATACATAATAGTAAATGTTACAGAGTTCAGGATTTCAAAGTGTTCCTAAGATTCTTAACGCAGGAGAAAAGAATCTTTGGTCCATAAGATTAATGTGCTCCCTTTGCCCAACTCTTGCTTCGTGACAGGAGGGACAGCAGAACTAACAGATGGAGTCTTCTTTGGTGTGCCTCTGGGCCTTTTTTTCTCCTGGCGCTGCAACTGTCTGAGTCTGTTTTGGGTCACAGAAGGAAAGAGATTTCAGGCATGGAGCCCTGGGCTTTTTGCCAGCTTTAGAAATTTAGTTGCCAGGTGTTCCTCGGTGAGGGATATTTTGAAGTTCTCATTTTCATGCGTATTCAAGAGTGAGTAGAAGACGAATATGCCAGGAAGTGTCATGTTGTATTTGTAATCTCCATGCTCTCTTAGAACCTCCTGCATACCAGGACTTGAGGGGCATGTGCAGATGTAGAGAGCACAGCTTCAGGCCCACTAGCTAGAAATACTTGTGTGCAGGATTTAGTGTCTGGCATGTGCATTTCCTAAAGACATGAGTTAGGGTGGAGAAGCGCAAGCTATGATCATGGTGTTTCTTCAGCTGCTGCTCCTTCTCTTGTCCTGTTAAAGAGGAAGTTGCCAGCACCCAACAGTACCTTTTCAAGATACACTAAAGAGGACTTCTTCATAAACTAAAGAGACACAGTGAATCATAATGTTTGTGTTAGAACCCATGGGTTGAAGCTGATTTAAAGGAAAACCTTTTCTTTCTTTTTTTTAAAAATTGAGATATTGATGCTTATGTTGGTGCTTAGTTGCTTCAGTCATGGCCGACCCTTTGTGACCCCATGGACCACAGCCTGCCAGGCCCCTCGGTCCATGGGGATTCTCTTGACAAGAATACTGGAGTGGGTGGCCCTTCCCTCCTCCAGGGGGTCTTCCTGACCCAGGGATTGAACCCATGTCTCCTGCATTGCAGGCAGAGTCTTTACTGCTGAGTCACTGGGGTTAACATATAGCATTATCAACTATATATTGTGTAAGTTTAAGGTATCCAATGTGTAAATTTGATACACATATATTGTGGTATGATTACCACTGTAGTGTTTAGCTGATACCTCCATTACCTCACATAATTATCATTTCTTTTTTGTGGTGAGAATATTTAAGATTCTGTCTCTTAGCAACTTCCAAGTATATAAAATAATTCTGTTAACTATAATCACATTGCTTTGCATTAGATTCCCAGAACTTATTCATCCTCTAACTGCAAATTTGTACCATTTGACCAACATCTCCTCCATTCCCTTACCTACCAGCCCCTGCTAACCACCATTCTACTGTTTCTTAAATTCCACATATACATGATATACAGTATTTGTCTTTTTCTGTCTGACTTATCTCTCTTAGCATAATGTCCTCAGTGTCCATCAGTGTTGTCACAAATGGCAAAATACCTTTCTCATGGCTGAATAATATTCCAGTGTGTGTTTGTGTGTGTTTTACCACATTTTCTTTATCCCTTCATCCATTAACAGACACTTAGGTTGTTTCCATGTCTTGGCTACTGTGAATAATAGCCTATAAACATGGGAGTGCAGATATCTTTTTGATATCCTGTTTTCATTTTATTTAAATATATGCCCAGATATGGGATTGTTGGATCAATCATGTGGTAGTTCTGCTTTTAATTTTTTGAGGAACTAACTTACTATTTTCCATAGTGGCTGAACCAATTCTCATTCCCTCCAAAAGTGCACAAATCTTTCTTTTTCTCCACATCCC
This sequence comes from Cervus elaphus, assembly GCF_910594005.1. Taxonomy (NCBI): domain Eukaryota; kingdom Metazoa; phylum Chordata; class Mammalia; order Artiodactyla; family Cervidae; genus Cervus; species Cervus elaphus. The sequence continues at coordinate 28,994,791 of NC_057826.1, read as the reverse complement.
TGCCAATACTTGTTGTCTCTTGTCTTTTTGATAATAGGTGTGAGGTGATATTTCCTTGTGATTTTGATTTGTATTTCCCTGATTACTGTCTTTTCATGTACCTGTTAACCATTCATATATCACCTTTGGGAAAAAATATCTATTTATTTACTTTGCCCATTTTAAAATTGGATTTGTTTGATATTTTTGCTGTTGAATTATAAGAGTTCTCTATATATTTTGAATATTAGCCCTTTATCAGATATATGATTTGGAAATATTTTCTCTCATTCTGTAGACTGCCTTATCATTCTGGTAATTGTTTCTTATATTGTGCAAAACTTTTCGTTTTGATATAGTTCCATTTATGTTTGCTTTTGTTGTTTGTGCTTTTGGTGTCATATTAAAAAAAAATTGTTGCCAAGACCAATGTTAAGAAGCTTTTTCTTTATGTTTTCTCTATAAATTTTATAGTTTCAGGTGGTACATTTTTTATTTCAAGTTAATTTTTGTGAGTGGTGTAAGATAGATTTCATTTTTCTGTATATGGCTATCCAGTTTCCTCAGTATAATTTTTTGAAAAGACTCCCACTAAATATTCCTGAGTCCTTTCTCAAATATTAGTTGACAGTATATGGGGTGGGAGAGTGTGCCTAGACTCTATAGTCTGCTGTTTTGAACCATGTGTCTTTTTTTATGCCAGTACTATACTGTTTTGATTACTAAAGCTTTGCAGTATACTTTGAAGTCAACTTTGTTTTCTTTCTCAGGATTGCTTTGGCTATTTGGAGCCTTTTGTAGTTCCATACAAATTTTAGAATTTTTGTTCTATTTTGAGAAAAAACTGTCATTGGGACTTGATAGGGATTGCATTGACTATAGATAGCTTTGGATAGTTTGGACATTTTAACAATGTTGATTATTCTAATCCATTAACACAGACAGGTTATCTTTCTTGTTGTTTGTGTCTTCAATTTCTTTCATTTAAGTTTGACTGTCTTTCACTTCTTTGGTTAAATATTTATAAGTATTTTATTGCTTTCATGCTATTGTGAGTGGGATACAGACCAGGAGCTGACTGTGGCTGAGATCATGAACTCCTTATTGCCAAATTCAGGCTTAAATTGAAGAAAATAGGGAAAACCACCAGACCATTCAGGTATGACCTAAATCAAATCCCTTACAATTATACAGTGGAAGTGACAAATAGATTCAAGGGATTAGATCTGATAGATAGAGTACCTAAAGAACTATGGACGGAGGTTCGTGACATTGTGCAGGAGGCAGTGATCAAGACCATCCCCAAGAAAAAGAAATGCAAAAAGGTAAAATGGCTATCTGAGGAGGCCTTACAACTAGCTGAGGAAAAGAAGAGAAGCTAAAAGCAAAGGAAAAAAGGAAAGATATACCCATTTGAATGCAGAGTTCCAAAGAATAGCAAGGACAGATAAGAAAGCCTTCCTCAGTGATCAATGCAAAGAAATAGAGGAAAATAACAGAATGAGAAAGACTAGAGATCTCTTCAAGAAAATTAGACATACCAAGGGAACATTTCATACAAAGATGGGCATAATAAAGGACGTAAATGGTATGGACCTAACAGAAGCAGAAGATATTAAGAAGAGGTGGCAAGAATACACAGAAGAACTATACAAAAAAGATCTTGATGACCCAGATAACCACGATGGTGTGATCACTCACCTAGAACCAGACATCCTGGAGTCCGAAGTCATGTGGGCCTTAGGAAGCATCACTACGAACAAAGCTAGTGGAGGTGATGGAATTCCAGTTGAACTACTTCAAATCCTGGACGATGATACTGTGAAAGTGCTGCACTCAATATGCCAGTAAATTTGGGAAACTCAGCAGTGGCCCAGGACTGGAAAAGGTCAGTTTTCATTTCAATCCCAAAGAAAGGCAATCTCAGAGAATGTTCAAACTACCACACAATTGCACTTATCTCACTCGCTTGCAAAGTAATGCTCAAAATTCTCCAAGCCAGGCTTCAACAATACAAAGAACCATGAACTTCCAGATGTTCAAGCTAGATTTAGAAAAGGCAGAGGAACCAGAGATCAAATTGCCAACATTTGCTGGATCATCGAAAAAGCAAGAGAGTACCAGAAAAACATCTATTTCTGCTTTATTGACTATGCCAAAGCCTTTGACCATGTGGATCACAACAAACTGGAAAATTCTGAAAGAGATGGGAATACCAGACCACCTGACCTGCCTCCTGAGAAATTTGTATGGAAACCAAAAAGCAACAGTTTGAACTGGACATGGAACAACAGACTGGTTCCAAATTGGGAAAGGAGTACATCAAGGCTGTATATTGTCACCCTGCTTATTTAACATCTATGCAGAGTACATTATGCAAAATGCTGGGCTGGATGAAGCACAAGCTGGAATCAAGATTGCTGGGAGAAATATCAGTAACCTCAGACATGCAGATGACAACACCCTTATGGCAGAAAGCGAAGAAGCACTAAAGAGGCTCTTGATGAAAGCGAAAGAGGAGAGTGAAAACGTTGGCTTAAAACTCAACATTCAGAAAGCTAAGATCATGGCATCCAGTCCCATCACTTCATGGCAAATAGATGTGGAAACAATGGAAACAGCGAGAGACTTTATTTTCTTGGGCTCCAAAATCACTGCAAATGGTGACTGCAGCCATGAAATTAAAAGACGCTTGCTCCTTGGAAGAAAAGTTATGACCAAGCTAGACAGCATATTAAAAAGCAGAGACATTCCTTTGCCAACAAAGGTCTGTTGAGTCAAGGCTATGGTTTTTCCAGTAGTCATGTATGAATGTGAGAGTTGGACTATAAAGAAAGCTGAGTGCTGAAGAATTGAAATTTTTGAACTGTGGTGTTGGAGAAGACTCTTGAGAGTCCCTTGGACTGCAAGGAGATCAAACCAGTCAATCCTAAAGGAAATCAGTCCTGAATATTCATTGGAAGGATTGATGCTGAAGCTGAAACTCCAGTACTCTGGCCACCTGATGCGAAGAACTGACTCCTTGGAAAGGACCCTGATGCTGGGAAGGATTGAAGGTAGGAAGAGAAGGGGAAACAGAGGATGAGATGGTTGGATGGCATCACCAACTCGATGGACATGAGTTTGAGTAAACTCCGGGAGTTGGTGATGGGCAGGGAAGCCTGGCATGCTGCAGTCCATGGGATCACAAAGAGTCGGACATGACTGAACTACTCAACTGATTGTTTTATTTCTTTTTCAGTACTTGTTAGTTTATAAAAATACAACTGATTTCTGTGTGTTGTTCATGTATCATTCAGCTTTATAATATTTTTTGATTAGCTCTAACAGTTTTTTTGGTTGAAGTCTTTAGAATTTACTATATATAAGATCATATCTGCAAATAAAGACAGATTTAGTTCTTATTCAATTTGGATGCCACTTAGTTCTTTATTTTGCCTTATTGTTTTAGCTAGGACTTCCAGTACTATGTTGAATAAGAATGGTGAGGGTAGGCATCCTGGTCTCATTCTTGACCTTAAAGGAAAAACTTTAAGCCTTTCACTGTTGAGTATGATATTAGCTGTGAGCTTGTTATACACGGCCCTTATGTTGAGATTTGTTCCCTCGTCTACGGCCACACCACCCTGAACGCGCCCGATCTCGTCTGATCTCGGAAGCTAAGCAGGGTCGGGCCTGGTTAGTACTTGGATGGGAGATTTGTTCCCTCTGTACTAAATTTGTTGAAGTTTTTTTTTTTTTTAATCATAAATGAATGTTGTGTTTTGTCACATGCTTTTTTGGCATCTATTTTTTTAATCATATGTTTTTAACATATTTTTATAAAACATATTTTTTAACATTTTTATTATATGTCTTAACATATTTGACCATGTGTTTTTTATTTTTCATTCTGTTAATGTGCTATATCATGTTGACTGAGTTTCGTATGTTGATCCATCCTTGCATCCTATGGATAAATCCCAGTTGATCATAATATATGATGCTTTTAATGTGCTATTGGATTTGGTTTACTAATATTTTGTTGAGAATTTTTATAGTATATTCACCAGGGATATTCTGTAAGTTTTGTTTTCTGTAATGTTCTTTTGTGGCTTTCATAGTAGGGCATGCTGACCTTATAAAATGAGTTTGGAACTGTTCTTTCCTGTCCAATTTTTGGGAAGAGTTTGAGAAGCACTGGCATTAGTTTTTCTTGAAATGTTTGGTGGAATTTGCCAGTGAAACCATCTGGTCCTGGGCTTTTCTTTTTTAGTAGGTTTTTTTTATTACTGGTGCAGTGACCTTACTCATTATTGGTCTGTTTATATTTTTTAGTTCTTTATGATTCAGTCTTGGTACACTGTATGTTTCTAGGAATTTGTCCATTTTCTTAATTTAACATGGCAGTGGGAGACTTTGACTATCTGGTAGTGAAAGGATACACTATAGTCAACTAGAAATTCAGAGAACATCTAACAAAGGACTTGAAAAAGTAATACCTTATACCTTTGATGCTCCCAGCTCTCATATTAGCATGAATTTTACTTTGTTACCATTTTGCATGTACACATGCATATATTTCAGAGTGAAAATGATAGCTTCTTTACAGAAAATTTAGAAGACAAAGCAAATAAAAATTATACATAATACCATCTCTTACCTAATCCCTGCTATCATTTTATTTCCTTTGAACTTTTCCCCCAAAACATTTTTAAAACATAGTTAATAATCATTATTTTGTATTTTTATCATTAGTATTTTCTGTTTTAGTAAACTGTCTTTTTAAAAAAAATAAAAATTGTTTAACATTCCATTGAGTATGCTATTTTTGACAAACATTTTCTATTGTTGGTTATATAAGATTTTCCCTCAAATTTTTAATATTATAATAATGTTATACTCACAGCTTCATGCACATAGAATTCTTTATATCTTAGGTTATTCTTTCAGAGTAGATTACCATACATTATCAGTATTTTTCCAAAAGATAGTGCTAATTGACAAGATCACTAACAAGGTGTGAAGGACCAATTATTCACATCCTTGAATATTAATTTTTAAATATTTTTACTCACTCTCAATAGCCTTATTACTTATTTCTTTAATTAGCATCAGAGATTGGATTTTTCTTCATGTATATTTACTAGTTGTACTTCTTTTATGAATTGCTTAATTTTTATATACCAAAGCAAAGTCTTTACTATTAAATTCTTAGGGAATTAAGTCTGATTTTTAAAAACTTCAACACATGTATTTTTATATTGAAACTTTAAAACCATGTATATGCCACCAATACACAAAATAAAGATTTCTCAGTGCTGATACATAGAAATATCTGCTTTTGGTATTTTAAGTATATCTTTCTGACTTTTTTACAACTGTGCATCCATTTTTTTAAATAATCAAATACACCATCACACATTTACCTACCTTTTCTCACTCAGTATTCTATTACCTTTATATGAAAAATGTAATATGTTTTCTCCTAGTAATCCATGCCCTTTCCTGAAAAATTTAAAAATATGTAAAATCACTGAATAAGAAGAAAAATTATCCATCATTCTACCATGCAGATATAATGGCTATAAATATAGTTCCTTTCCATTTTAGTGAACCTTTATTTTCCCTCAAACTTGTTATCATATTAAATTATTTATGATATATTCAATATATTATTTTATTATAAAATATGTCAAGGTGGTTTTAGTAGCTCTGTACCTAAAGTAGAACTTTTCCCTTATAGGTCTTGGTATCTTGATGGAGACACACTACTACTAATCATTTGTGTTGGCATTGTGTTCCCTCTTGCACTTCTTCCTAAAATAGGTAAGTCTTTATAGAAGAGGATGTTATTTGTTTGTAAGAAAAGAGAAAAAAAATAATGTTAAGGGGCTTTTAAATTTCACAGTTGCACAGTTTTATCAGAAGGTGATTGTGAATAATTTTGAACTTGGATTTATTTCAGGTTGTTCAGCCTTCAGCCCTGCCTAGTTAACCTATTACTTGGTTTGCAGTAGTATTTTGTCTGCCCCACTAAAATAAAATCTTTACAGCAGAACATTAAAGAGCAGCCTTTCCTTACAGTGTACCATTAGTGGTAAGCCAGTTCCAATTCTGCCATACAGAGCTACATAAACGATCTGTGACAGATAGTTGGAATGTTGTTATTCTCAGCCCTAAGCCCCAGATACCAAGCACTATAATAAAAAACATGCCCAAGATGTATAGCTTTAGCTGCATGTTAGGATCACTTTCCTTATAAATTGCTTTTTATTTTACTGTTATTTTACAGGCTTTCTTGGCTACACAAGTAGTTTATCATTTTTCTTTATGGTGTTCTTTGCTCTTGTGGTAAGTTTAAAATATACTATATTACTTATCTCCTCACCAAAATTGAAATCATTGTGTTAATGTCTTTTTTTTCTCTTTACTCTGTTTTTTATTGAAAAGGTATCCCATTTTATTTCAATGTGTTATTAAAAGCACTTTTATTCTGCAAAACTGCTTCCTTCATAGTATCTGTTTTGAAGAAACTTAGCAAGGACAGCATTTCAGGTTCAGTTTCCCTTGTGGTTAACTAGAGAGAAGAGCACACCAGTTCTGTTAAAACCTTGGAGTATAATTCTTTGAGTAAGTCTAAGTATTCATTTATTTCTGTACCAGATTGTGTATGTATGTGTATGTTTTGGGGGTTCTCAAGCATAAGAATCAGGCTGGTTCTAAGCTGTAAAATCAATTTGAATCCTAATCATCTTAATTTTAAAACTTAGTTCCAATAATGAAACCAGAGTTTCAGGGGTTTACCCATTGAAGAGATCTAGTAAGAATTGGAGTGCCTGAATTCTCTCCCATCTGATTTATTAAGCATTGGTTAAGCTCTCATGAAGCTGACTGCACAGAAATACTGTTTTTCACACGTGGAATATTTTTTAAAATTAACTCATTTTAATTATAGGAAAAACATCTCTCAGATGGTAAACTTGTTTATAAAATAATTTAACATGAAGATAAAAGAGAATTTAAATTTCTGATTTCCTTTTAATTCTTCTAAAGCAGATCTTAATATTCCAAAGACTATATCTTTGTGTGAAATTCTGGGGGGAAAGATCCTTTTTCTTTTTGCTCAGCAGCTTATTCCACAGTCATTATCTGTCCAACCTTAAGTAGAATTTAACATTTTAAACTTTCCAAAATACATGCCTAAATGGCTTGATTAAACTCTTAAAATCATAAGCTTATTTAAACTCTCCTGTGTTATTGAGAAATGAATGAAAGAAACATGCCATCCAAAAGAGCAAGACAACACATCATTAGTTAAACCATATGATAGAACCAGATTTCCAAGCTGTCAAAACAATCTAGGGTGCATATAACTTAGGCTAAACTATCTTCTGGGATACAAGGATAAAATAACTTTAGATTATTTAAATGAAGTGAAAGTGACCCTGGTTTCAGTATACGGGAATATTTATTTAATGAATGCTCTTAAAACTAAAAATACTTGACAGAGTTTCCATTTAACTATTTGTTGAACTTACCAACATTATAATCATTGCCCTCCCTCCACAAATTGTCTGACTTGTATCTTATAAGTGAATTGAACATACACTTATTTAAAAGATCTTCTTATTGAGATATAATTGACATACAGTGCTGTGTAAGTTTAGGGTGTGCATCATGATGACTTAACTTACATATACTGTGAAATGATTACTACAGTGTTTACTTAACATAGGCACACTTCTTAGGTATCACATTAAGAGGGGAGCAAAAAATATTTCCATCATAATTTGATTGTTGAAAAGCATCTACATGGTTAAGAGTGGCCTGTATTTGCAAATGAACATATAGATATTAAAGAGAATCAGTACACATAACATTGAATATTTTCTTCACAGATAATTGACCACACAGTGTTGCATAGGTAGGAGTAATTTGGTTTTTATAGCCAACAGTTTGAAGCAGGTAAAATATATTGATACGACACATCTATTGTAGTTTTCACAATATTCATTTCTGTCATGGCAGATACTCTTTAATTCGATGCAGATTTCTCCTGTAGCTGTCATATGGAAATAATACCCTTATCCTACTTTACAAACCATCTGCTCAGATTTTTACCTTTGAGCACAATTTAAATTTGGTCTACTATGAGGCAGTGAAGACACGCTATATCCTTCCTTCTTAATTCTCTTTTAATTGGCATGTAGGCATACCTAAGAGATATTGCAGGTTCAGTTCTGGACCATTGCAATAAACCTAGTCAAGCACATCATTTCTGAGTTTGTACAGAAGTTATGTTTACACTGTACTGTAGTCTATTAAATGTACAGTAGCATTATGTCTAAGAAAACAATGTACATACATTAATTATGTATACATAATTAATTTTAAAATACTTTATTGCTTGCTCAGCCTTAGTCAGTCTGTTAAATTGCTCAGTTGTGTCTGACTCCTTGTGACCCTATGGACTGCAGCATGCCAGCCTTCCCTGTCCGTCACCAACTCCCAGAGCTTACTCAAACTCATGTCCATTGAGTCAGTGATGCCATCCAACCATCTCATCTTCTGTTGTCCCCTTCTCCTCCCACCTTCAATTTTTCCCAGCTTCAGGGTCTTTTCCAATGAGTCAGTTCTTCGCATCAGGTGGCCAAAGTATTGGAGTTTCAAGATCAATCCTTCCAAAGAATATTCAGGACTGATTTCCTTTAGGATTGACTGGTTGGATCTCTTTGCAGTCCAAGGGACTCTCAAGAGTTTTCTCCAACACTACAGTTCAAAAGCATCAATTCTTTGGCACTCAGCTTTCTTTTATAGTCCAACTCTCACATCCATACATGACTACTGGAAAAACCATAGCTTTGACTCGATGGACCTTTGTTGGTAAAGTAATGTCTCTCCTTTTTAATACGCTGTCTAGCTTGGTCATAGCTTTTCTTCCAAGGAGCAAGCGTCTTTTAATTTCATGGCTGCAGTCACCATTTGCAGTGATTTTGGAGCCCAAAAAAATAAAGTCTGTCATTGTTTCCATTGTTTCCCTATCTGTTTGCCATGAAGTGATGGGACCGGATGCCGTGATCTTAGTTTTCTGAATGTTGAGTTTAAAGCCAACTTTTTCACTCTCCTCTTTCACTTTCATCAAGAGTCTCTTTAGTTCTTCTTTGCTTTCTGCCATAAGGGTGGTGTCATCTGCGTATCTGAGGTTATTGATATTTCTCCCAGCAATCTTGATTCCAGCTTGTGCTTCATCCAGTCTAACATTTCTCATGTTATACTCTGCATGTAAGTTAAATTTACATGCAGACATGTGACAGTTTACAGCCTTGATGTACTCCTTTCCCGATTTGGAACCAGTCTGTTGTTCTATGTCCAGTTCTAACTGTTGCTCCTTGGCCTACGTATAGATTTCTCAGGAGACAGGGAGGGTGGTGTGGTATTCCCATCTCTTTCAGAATTTCCCACAGTTTGTTGTGATCCACACAGTCAAAGACTTTGGCATAGTCAATAAAGCAGAAGTAGATGTTTTAAGCACTCAGCCTTAAAAAGGAATGAAATAATGCCATTCGCCCCAACGTGGATGAATCTAGAGATTATCACACTAAGTGAAGTAAGTCAGAAAGAAAAAGACAAGGATCGTATGCTATCACTTACATGTAAAATCTAAAAAAATGATACACATGAACTTATTTACAAAACAGAAACAGACTCACAGATACAGAAATCAAATTTAGGATTACCAAAAGGGAGAGAAGGTGGGGATAAATTATGAGTTTGGGATTAGCATATACACACTGCTGTATATAAAATGGATAAATGACAAGGACCTACTGTATAGCACAGGGAACTATATTCAATATCTTGCAATAACCTAATGGAAAAGAAAAAAATATTACTAAAAAGCGCTATCACCTGAGTCTTCAGCAAGTTGTAATCTGTTTTAGCTAGTGAAAAGTCTTCCCTTGATCAGGGTGGTGATTGCTGAAGGTTGGAGAAGCTGTGGCTATTACTTAAGATAACAGTGAAGTTTGGTGCATACATTGACTCTTGTTTTCATAAATGATTTCTCTGTAGCATGCAATGATTTTTCTGTTTGATAGCATTTTACCCACAGTAGAATTTCTTTCAAAATTGTAGTCAGTCCTTTCAAATTCTGCCATAGCTTTTTCAATTAAGTTTATGTAATATTCTAAATCCTTTGTATTCATTTCAGCAATCTTCATAGCATCTTCACCAGTAGATTCCATCTCAAGAAACCACTTTCTTTTCTCATCCGTAAAAAGCACTCTGAATCCATTCAGTTGTGTTGTGAGATTACAGCAATTCAGTCACATCTTCAGGCTCCACTTCTAATTCTAGTTCTTTTGCTCTTTCCACCATGTCTGTAGTGACTTCCTCTGCTGAAATCAGAGTCATCCATGAAGGCTGGAATCAGCTTCTTCCAAACTTCTGTTAATGTTGATATTTTGACCTCTTCCTGTGAATCACAGATATTTTGATTTCATCTAGAATGGTGAATCCTTTCCAGAAGAGCTTCAATTTACTTTGCCCAGATCCATCAGAGGAATCACATCTCTGGCACCTACAGCCTCATGAAATTGTTTCTTAAAGAATGAGACTTGAAAGTCAATATTACTCCTGAAGTTATGGACTGCAAAATGGATGTTATGTTAGCTGGCATGAAAACAACATGAATCTTGTTGCACATCTCCATCAGAGCCCTTGGGTGACCAGGTTCATTGTCAATGAGCAGTAGTTTTTTGAAAGGGGTCTTTTTTTCTGAGCAATAGGTCTCAACAATGGGATTAAAATAATAAACAGATGTATTGTCATCCAGGTTTTGTTGTTCCATCTATAGAGCACAGGCAGAGTATAGATTTAGCATAATTCTTAAGGGCCCTAGGTTTTGTGAAATGGTAAAATAGCATTGTGCTATTCAACTTAAAATCACCAGCTGCGTTAACCCCTAACAAGAGAGTCAGCCTGTCCTTTGAAGCTTTGAAACCAAGCATTGACTTCTCTCCAACTATGAAAGTCCTAGATCGCATCTTCTTCCAATAGAAGGCTCTTTGGTCTACACTGAAAATCTATTGTTTAGTGTAATCACCTTCATTAGTGATCTTAGCTAGAACTTCTGGATAACTTGCTGCAGCTTCTACATTGCACTTGTTGCTTCACTTTGCACTTCTGTATCATGGAGATGGCTTCTTTCCTTAAACTTCATGAACCAGCCTCTACTTTCTTCAGACTTTTCTTCTGCAGCTTCCTCACTTCTCTCCCTTCATAGAACTGAAGAGAGTTGGGGCCCTTGCTCTGGACTTGGCTTTGACTTATGGAAATGTGGCCGTTTTGATCTCTATCCAGATCATTAAAACTTTCTCCAGATCAGCAATAAGACTGTTTCACTTTTTTTTTTTAATTATTCATGTAGTCACTGGAGTAACACTTTTCATTTCCTTCAGAAACTTTTTCTATACATCCACTACTTGGCTAACAGTTTGGTATAAGAGTGCTTTCAACCTATCTCAGTTCTGCACATGGCTTCCTCATTGTGCGTAATCATTTCTAGCTTTTGATTTAAAGTGAGGGATGCTTTTATTTCCAATATTCTGGGAGGTGGGTCATAGAGGATCTTGCTGTGATTTATGTCGGAGAGGGTTTTGCCTATGTTCTCCTCTAGGAGTTTTATAGTTTCTGGTCTGACATTTAGATCTTTAATCCATTTTGAGTTTATTTTTGTGTATGGTGTTAGAAAGTGTTCTAGTTTCATTCTTTTACAAGTGGTTGACCAGTTTTCCCAGCACCACTTGTTAAAGAGGTTGTCTTTTTTCCATTGTATATCCTTGCCTCCTTTGTCAAAGATAAGGTGTCCATAGGTTCGTGGATTTATCTCTGGGCTTTCTATTCTGTTCCATTGGTCTATATTTCTGTCTTTGTGCCAGTACCATACTGTCTTGATGACTGTGAATGGGATCTAATGAAACTTAAAAGCTTTTGCACTACAAAGGAAACTATAAGTAAGGTGAAAAGACAGCTGTCAGATTGGGAGAAAATAATAGCAAATGAAGAAACAGACAAAGGATTAATCTCAAAAATATACAAGCAACTCCTGTAGCTCAATTCCAGAAAAATAAATGACCCAATCAAAGAATGGGCCAGAGAACTAAACAGACATTTCTCCAAAGAAGACATACAGATGGCTAACAAACACATGAAAAGATGCTCAACATCACTCATTATTAGAGAAATGCAAATCAAAACCACAATGAGGTACCATTACACACCAGTCAGGATGGCTGCTATCCAAAAGTCTACAAGCAATAAATGCTGGAGAGGGTGTGGAGAAAAGGGAACCCTCTTATACTGTTGGTGGGAATGCAAACTAGTACAGCCACTATGGAAAACAGTGTGGAGATTCCTTAAAAAACTGGAAATAGAACTGCCATATGACCCAGCAATCCCACTTCTGGGCATACACACTGAGGAAACCAGATCTGAAAGAGACACGTGCACCCCAATGTTCATCGCAGCACTGTTTATAATAGCCAGGACATGGAAGCAACCTAGATGCCCATCAGCAGAGGAATGGATAAGGAAGCTGTGGTACATATACACCATGGAATATTACTCAGCCGTCAAAAAGAATTCATTTGAACCAGTCCTAATGAGATGGATGAAACTGGAGCCCCTTATACAGAGTGAAGTAAGCCAGAAAGATAAAGAACATTACAGCATACTAACACATATATATGGAATTTAGAAAGATGGTAACGATAACCCTATATGCAAAACAGAAAAAGAGACACAGAAATACAGAACAGACTTTTGAACTCTGTGGGAGAAGGTGAGGGTGGGATGTTTCAAAAGAACAGCATGTATACTATCTATGGTGAAACAGATCCCCAGCCCAGGTGGGATGCATGAGACAAGTGCTCGGGCCTGGTGCACTGGGAAGACCCAGAGGAATCGGGTGGAGAGGGAGGTGGGAGGGGGGATCGGGATGGGGAATAAGTGTAAATCTATGGCTGATTCATATCAATGTATGACAAAACCCACTGAAATGTTGTGAAGTAATTAGCCTCCAACTAATAAAAAAAAAAAAAATAAAAAAATAAAGTGAGGGATGTGCAACCCTTCCTTTCACTTAAATAGAGGCCATTGTAGGCTTATAAGTTGGCCTAATTTCAATATTTTTGTGTCTCAGAGAATAGGGAGACCCAAGGAGAGGGAGAGAGATGGGAACTGCCAGTCAATGGAGCAGTCAGAACATACACAACATTTATGGATTGTTTGCCATCTTACATGGGCATAGTTCATGGAACCCCCAAACAATTACAGTAGTTACATCAAAGATCACTGTGCACAGATCACGTATCACTATCACAAATATGATTGTAATGAAAAAGTTTGAAATATTGTGAGAATTATCGAAATGTGACACAGACATGATGTGAGCAAGTGCTCTTGGAAAAATGGTGCCAATAGCCTTGCTTGACACAGGGTTGCCACGAACCTTCAATCCATAAAGAAACACAGTATCTGTGAAGTTCAGTAAGCTAAAGCACAATCAAATGACGTATGCTTAACTTTATTATAGACTCTTTTAAGTGTTAGTTTTAAAATACTTAGTGGTTAAGGAAAGGAAACATGTATATATTAACCCCAATTTTTTTGAAGGACTCCAATTTTTATTATTATTTTAATATTATTTAATATTAAATGTTATTATATAATAATATTAATATTAAATGACATTAATATTATTAATCCTAATAATATTAGGATTATTATTTTTTCCATTGCACCTTTTTTCATTAGTTATTTAAATTATTTAATTTATTTTAAGCCCAACTATGCTGGGCTTAGTTGCTCAGTCATGTCTGACTGTTTGCAACCCCAGAGAAGTCTGCTAGGCTTTTCTGCTCATGGGCATTCTCCAGGCAAGAATACTGGAGTGGGTTGCCATGCCTTTCTCCAGGGGATCTTCCCAACCCAGGGATCGAACCCAGGTTTCCTGCTTTTCAGGCAGGTTCTTTACCATCTGAGCCACCAGGGAAGCCCAAAAATACTGGAGTGGGTAGCCTATCCCTTCTCCAGGGGATCTTCCCGACCCAGAAATCGAACCAGGGTTTCCTGTATTGCAGGCAGATTCTTTACCACCTGAGCTACCAGGGAAGCCCCATTTTTATCAATCATTCAGATTAGTCACTCAGTCGTGTCCGACTCTTTGTGACCCCATGGACTGTAGCACGCCAGGCTTACCTGCCCATCACCAACTCCTAGAGCTTGCTCAAACTCATGTCTGTTGAGTCGGTGATGCCATCCAACCATCTCATCCTCTGTCATCCCCTTCTCCTCCTGCCTTCAATCTTTCCCAGCATCAAGGTCTTTTCTGATGAGTCACTTCTTTGCATTGGCGGCCAAAGTATTGGAACTTCAGCATCAATCCTTCCAATGAATATTCAGGACTGATTTCCTTTAGGATTGACTGGTTTGATCTCCTTGCTATCCAAGGAACTGTCAAGAGTCTTTGCCAACACCACAGTTAAAAAGCATCAATTCTTCAGCCCTCAGCTTTCTTTATGGTCCAACTGTCATATCCATACGTGACTGCTGGGAAAGCCATACTTTTGACTATATTGACTTTTATCACTAGTGTCTTTGCTTTTTATTTTTATTTTTTTCTTTGCTTTTTAATATGCTGCCTAGGTTCATCATAGCTTGTCTTCCAAGGAGCAAGCATCTTTTAATTTCATGGCTGCAGTCACCATCTGCAGTGATTTTGGAGCCCAAGAAAGTATCAATATGTGTTTGTAAATCTGTGTAGCATTTATTATTAAATTTTTAAAAATTGGCCCATAAAACTATTATTTGCTTAAATTATGCTCTCCAACAATGCAAATCAAAACCTACATTCTCATCTATTTGTCCCACATCCTTGAAAAAAAAAGTGAAAGTTTAGTCACTCAGTGGTGTACAACTCTTTGCCACCCTGGGGACTGTAGCCCGCCGGACTCCTCTATCCATGAAATTCTCCAGGCAAGAATACTGGAATGAGTAGCCATTCATCTTCCCAACCCAAGGATCAAACCCAGGTCTCCTGCATTGCAGGCAGATTCTTTACTGTCTGAGCCACCAGGGAAGCCCAGATATTTACTTTGCTTAAAAATTTTTGACATAAATTTTTGCTCCAGCTGAAATATCTAAAATTTTAAAAATAAGCTTTGTTATAACAGTGGCTCAGCATGATGGCATCTTTTTTGCTTCGTTTTGAACACAAATTTACATTGTTTCTAAAAGTTCTGTCTTGAGACAGAATAATAACAGATTAGTATTCTAATACTAATATTAGAACTAACATTTTAATAAATCAATAGTGAAAATAGAGAGCCATCTGATTGGATTTTGGTTAGATTTGGCTTCCGTCTTCCATGCACTATGTTAGTCATCAGAGTTGTGGTAGTTTAACTAGGATACTACTCGTAAGGATCTGTCCATCTAGTTGGGGAAATAAGGTAAATTTATTAGAAAAAAATAGAGAATAACATAGTTAATACACAGTTAAATGTTGATATATCTGCTTCAGAATAGGAATTATAAGAGTTGAGAAGAAAAAAAAAAAAGAGTTGAGAAGAGAGAATGATCACCAACAGCTAGAATAAAGAAGGATGTGGAGGGAAATAAAATTTGAGCTGAGCCTTGAAAGATGGGAAGGACTTGGAGTGGAGAGAAGAAGGAAAGGCCTTCTGTGCAAGTGAACAAGTGTTTTTGATGCTTAATCTTTTTTCTCTTTGTCTTTCTTTCTAACCCCTGGGTTGATCTTCTTACTGTGTTCTGCCTTCAGCCTGAGCAAAGACCTCCTGTTACCCTTTGTTATGGGGTATCTTCCATGCCTGTCCTGTACTTCTGCTTTCTAGGACATCAATACTGTCTCCTGCAGGCTTGGGCTTGAGGTGGGTCTCTGCAGAGAAATAAGCTCTAGTAACTGAATTTTATGTTAATATAAATTCAGGCTGCTAGTGATATTTTCTACACTTGATCTTAGCCAGAAGACTGAGAAGCGATATTTTCTTACTAACAAAAAATAATCATAACATTGCACTTTGGAGCATTGTTTTGAAGTATTTGGATTTGCAAGTCTGGTGACAACAGCTGATAAAATGAGGTGGCTCATGTACTGACCTTTATCAATGTATCTGGTACATGATCAGTAAATGGTTGTCTCTACTGCCTCCACTAGTAGTGAGGAGGAAATGTGAGATGCTGAGTGTGGAGCAGGGCTGAAGAGAGAGACTAGCAACAACCTTCTACCCCACCCCATCCTCACCCGTTTTGGGGAAACACATCAGAAAAAAATGGTGAAATTATTGCTTTTGATTTTTTTTCCTCGTAATAAATTGTCTATTTAGTTTTGTTTCGTATTAAAAGCTTACCTAGAAATGTCAAAGCAGCCTGCTCAATTTGTCATTATAGTTCTTTTTTTTTTTCCCCTTGGTGAGTTTTAAATAAGAGTAATTTTTCTGTTCACTCATTAACTTAATCCTGAAAGTATATTTTTTTCAGTTTATCACTATATACAATTTTGACTGAATTAGTTAAAATCCAAAACTAGATAGGTACCAAGTAGGAATAGTGTTTACTTACTTGTCTCTTACAAAGGACAGATGCTTCCTTGATTCCCCCTTGCCCTTTTGTTTGCTGGGTTTCAGCCCAGAGCAAGTATTTACAGAATAATTATGTGCCCTGAAACAACTGCAACAATGGTGATGCTGGCACAACTCAACTGTAGGTCTAGGAACAGGATGCCCACAGTTAAGAGTAAAATCCCAACCATTTTCACTGATTGTTTCTGGGAAGTAGCATTCTTCTGGATTTCTTTTTTTAAAAAATTCATTTTATCATCTCTAGTTCCTTAGCTTTGTGCTCTTATCTTTGCCAGATTCATCCACATGCAACAAAATAATGTAAGTCTGAGAACAACAAGGAAAAACAGTGCTCATACATCTGCCATCCCTCCCCCTTTGCATCTGCCTGTGGTCATTTCTAAAACTGCTATTAATATTTCTCTATCTGCCACTGATGCCAGGTCCACAAATAGCCGTATAGGGGAACATCATGTTCCCATTCTGAGTTGCATTTCTTTTAATGCCTTGATACTATTGGAGTTTTGAAAGCTGACATGAGAGTATTCTCAATGTTCAGTGGGGGAGATCTCCACTAAATAGATACACAGCACCCCCACCGTCCCCACTATAGGGCACATGTCAAATGATGACCCCATTCTAACCAGGGAAAATCCCATAAATAAAATATCTTCTGTTTGCATATTATTTGTTATAGTGTTAGATTAATTGAAAAAAATGCTGACCTATTTGAAATCAATTTCTTGTCATGAGATTTGTAAGAAATAATCTGATTCTACTTATTTTTACAGGTAATAATTAAAAAATGGTCCATCCCTTGTCCTCTGACATTAAATTATGCAGAACAGTATTTCCAGGTAATAGTTTGTTTCTCGCTTTTTGTTTTATTTTAAGCTAAAATTTTTTGACTAATAATGGTTTTTTCCTGATTAATAAAAAAAGTATGGCTATATTGCATTTTGGAACTTTGTTTTGAAATATTTTTATTTGAAAGCCCAGTAATAGTAAATTCATCTCTCTCTCTCTTTTTTTTTTTTTGAAGTGTTCTAACTTTTAATGACTGTTGGTTTCTCTCTTTCCCCTCAATCCTCTTAAACAGATTTCAAATGCTACAGATGATTGTAAACCAAAGCTCTTTCATTTCTCCAAAGAGGTGTGTAAGTTATTAACAGATACTTTCGGTTGATTTTTCACATTTCAAGTTTTAAGAGATTTGTGTAACAGGGTCTCTTAGGTCTTTGTACCTGTAACTAATTAATTTTCATGAAAGTGCTAAGTATAGGGTTGCTTACCAGAAGAATAATATTATTTAACACAGGGTGGCCCATTATGAAACAGCCACCTTTTTTTTTTTTTTTTTTTTTGGCATGCCTTTAAATGGAGCCTGTTTTAAATGGGCCACTGCCTAAAAGAACAGATTTACCGAATGTCTGGTCTGGCCAATAAGGTCCTCTGTGGATACAGACTTCCTGTTGCCCTCTGGACTTGTAAAGCTAAATAGCCAATTATACCAAAAACTCCTCCCCTGTGAGTAGAACCTTGGTCTGTGGCTAAACAGCCTCATGGTTGGACCAGCAATTGAGCACTGACAATATGTCTTCTGGCTGACATTCCAAAGTTGAAATTTATGATGCCTACAGCAGAAGCTGAAAGACCAAGTCCCCTTGCCTTCTCCGAGAGCCCAAAGATACTGGAAATGCCTGCAAGAGCCCCCGAGCATCAGAGAGGGGACAGGAAACTGTGATCTGAGTGATCTCTTCTTTAACCATTCTGGAAGAGCTCCGTGTCTTCCTTGTTGCTGTAGGCTTCTTCATGTACAGTTTTTGATCCTCTGAAGTGGAGGTCCCAGATGCTAGAATACCCTCCACTCATGTACAACTCTATTAGTATAGCATTTTAGTGTGATAACTCCTCCATGCAAAATTCTCCTTTTTATTCCCCAGGTTTTTTGTTTTTTTCTAGGGGGGGTGGTGGTGCGGGCTGTGCTTCGTGGTTGCGGGATCTCAGTTCCCTGACCGTGGATTGAACCCAGGCTACGGCAGTAAAAGCCCAGAATCCTAACCACTGGGCCATCAGGGAACTCCCTTATTCCCTAGTTTTAAAATGAGAAATGTCTGTCTGGCCCCACAAGGGAGGTTACCACATCTTTTGCATAGTAATGGCTTCCATGTGCCTTCAAGATTTAGGTAGGGTAATTAACAAGTCAGGAAACTGAAAAATATATGAAAGAAAGTTTATGAATTGAACACTCATTCCCTTAATTTAGCCTTGGGAAATATTCCAGCTTTCCTTCCTCCCAGCTCTCTTCAGATATTTTAGGAGGAGGTCTTGTGTCTGAAGATAGGTCTTCAGTCATTTGGAACTTCTTGTGCTAAAGAGTCTTAAATTAGTTAAGGAGAAATTTTTTGGAGTAGAAAAGAGAAAGTAAATCATTACCATCCACTTGTAAAGACAGTATTTTCATTTAGAAGGTAACATTTGTTTGCTTTGTAACTTTCTCTAGTTCTTAATTATTCTAAATTAAAAAACAGCAACAACTTGTGATCATATATTCCAGTGGATCACCAAGAATTTGTTGGTCTAGAATAAATCATGTTCAATCCCATTGAAAGAGACCCTAAAGATGCTAAAATGTATTAGTACATTCAGTATTCTCTTAGAATAAGTGGGTACTTATGTTGACTTGGTGAAAGCTGGTTCAAAAGCATTAAGTATTAGTGCTGCTTAGGGTAGTAAGATATATTTAAGATTCCTAATACTTACATTAGGAAAGACTAAGAATTATAAGATCATTTCTAAAACGTTATTATATTTGATTTTACCTAAATGTTATTTATCTTACCTAAATTATTTTTATCTTACCAAAATAATATAGAAGTAGTAATGATTGCAGTAAAAACAGCATGGTATAGAGGCAGCCAAGAAATATTTCAGCTAGTACAGACTATCCACCTATCAAGTGAATACTTGCTGGCGACCATAATCGTGTGTCTCATTTAACAATAACAACAACAACAGCATGTTTTATAAACAGATGATTCATGAAAAATGAAATAAATTTAGCTAAATTTATTTTTTTAAAAAACTGAGTTTGTTGTCAAATGAAATAGTAGTTTCAACAGAGTACAATTTAGTCATTTCATCTTAAATTGTTTTTTTTTTCAGAGTGCTTATGCCATACCAACCATGGCTTTTTCATTTCTATGCCACACCTCAATACTGCCCATATACTGTGAACTTCAAAGGTACTGTAGAATCCTGGAATATATCAAATGTATTCAGTATTTCTTTTGACTTCTAGGACTTTCAGACTGAATGATATTCGCCTCCATGAATCCTTCCCTCCTATCGCTTGATTCTAGGTGTGTGTTCTAAGTTGAGAATATGTCTTGGTAGCATAATCCTTCGCACAGTAGTTTAAAATCAGGAATTCTGTTGTGTAGTTATTAATGAACCAGGGCTTGAGTGATTAAGGAATCCTTATATCTATTTATTTAGATTAATTCAGATGGTGTCTAGTCGCTTCAGTTGTGTCCAACTCTTTGTGACCCTATGGATTGACTATAGCCTGCCAGGCTTCTCTGTCCATGGGATTCTCTAGTCAAGAATACTCAAGTGGGTTGCATGCCCTCCTCCAGGGGATCTTCCCAATCTAGGGATCAAACCCGCATCTTTCTCTGATTGTGATTTTGCCATTTTTGTCTTTTAGCCCTTCTAAGAAAAGGATGCAGAATGTAACCAATACAGCAATTGCTTTAAGTTTTCTTATTTATTTTGTATCTGCACTCTTTGGGTACCTCACTTTTTATGGTAAGTATATTGTTTCATTATAGATGACAATATAAGTTGTTCTGTAGTTGATCTCACACCTGAATATGGGCTTTGTTTCTGCCTTTCATTAGCAAGTTAATTTGTTCAGGCTGCCAGAATTTAGTGCACTACTGTGGTAGCTCTACAGGTCTTCATTTTCTTTCTTTCAAGAGTGGATCAAGTTCAAGATTGATAACTTCATATGAAAATTTTCTTAAACACCTAAAAATAAAATATTGGGCTGAGAAACACTGAAGTCTTTCTATGAGGGAAAAAAAAAGTACAATAATGATTTTATTTTTTTTAATTGAGATTTCAATATTTTAGACTCTAGTTCAGCAGTTTGGGAGCTTGAGAGAATCAGTCATCTTAATGGCAAAAGAACAAATCAAGGAAGGAAAGTTTCATACTGGACTGTAGTTGTACACCTGGGTCAGAGACCTCTGCCTTCAGACTTAATTCACATAGTTCTGTGGTGTGTATTCTGTGCTTTGCCATGACCTTTCTCCCTAAATTCTTAAAAGATTCTTCTAAACTCATAAAACTGAAATTTTCTTTTATTTTTGAAAAGTTATATGCGTAGTGTGTTTTCTCTCTTCTGATAAGAACCTCAAGAAAAACTTAAAAGTCTCAAACAAGAGAAAAACTTGTAAGCTCTCTTGTTTAATTTGCAAACACACTTGTTTAATTTGTAAAGAAACGCATAACAAATTACACTCAATTTGTCAAATTCTTGAATGCACTTTTCAGTTTATGAATGTTCTTATAACAACACTCTAGATAGATGGCTACTATTATTCTTGTGACATTTAGCTGTTTTGACACTGATTTCATGGTGAGTGGCCTTGTGTATGTGTGTTTCAGGTTTTAGACATTCACAGTGAATTGTAATGGTTTGCCTACCTCTCAGATATTTTTCAGCTCTGACAAGTTTTTGAATATTTACTTGCATAGCCACTTTCCTAAGCCCAGTGGAAAGGGTCTGGATTTTGAAACCCAACAAATATGGTTCAAAAAACCACTTTGCTCTAACTAGCTATGTGACCTTGAACAGGGTACTTCACCTTACACTATCTTCATCTCATCATCTGTAAGACAGGGATAATTGTATAGAGTTGTATTGAAGAGGAAATGAATTGTATGTAAAATGCCTGTTACAGTATCTGGGATACAGCAGTCTTCTACATAGGAGGGCTCCTGCTGGTGCTGTATTATGAGTATTGTTTTCATCATCATTGCAATTATTTCATAATTTCAGGTGCTCTTTTTTCAGCACTATACTTCTCTTCTTACTCTCATTAATAAAGTCTAATTTAAATATGATAACTTCTGTATATTATTATTATTAGTGTATCATCTTGGAGTTTTCAGTGTGTGAGAAAGTTAAAATTGCTCTCTGTAGTCCTTTTCTGGCTAACTCTACATCATTTCAACAGTAATAAAAGCAATTGATGAATCGAAATCTGCTCTTGCACTTTAGTACTGTGTCGGCTAAGAGTGGTAGAGCTCTGCACACCATCAGGAAGAGCGTACTTCCTACTTCCAACATGAGCATGGATACACTACAGGGAAAGCTAAGACAAATTGTTAAATGTGTTTTGATCATTTTTAGGGAAACAGCATTTTTGAAATACATGAACTATTTTTGGTTGTTAGGTTTGTTTTTGTATAGTAAGAGCACAGTAAGACCTTTCTGTAGCAATGAGATACTCCAGCAGGAACTTTGTTGGGAATTCAGCAAAGACTTTGTAGAATGGCTGTATGTTTTTATAAACTGAAATTGTCACCTGGCACAAATACTGTTCTAGTTCAGTTCAGTTCAGTCGCTCAGTCGTGTCCGACTCTTTGCAACCCCATGAACCACACGGCACACCAGGCCTCCCTGTCCATCACCAACTGCCAGAGTCTACCCAAAGCCATGTCCATCAAGTTGGTGATGCCATCCAACCATCTCGTCCTCTGTTGTCCCCTTCTCCTCCTGCCCCCAATCCCTCCCAGCATCAGGGTCTTTTCCTGATGAGTCAACTCCTCACATCAGGTGGCCAAAATATTGGACTTTCAGCTTCAACGTCAGTCCTTCCAATGAACACCCAGGACTGATCTTCTTTAGGATGGACTGGTTGGATCTCCTTGCAGTCCAAGGGACTCTCAAGAGTCTTCTCCAACACCACAGTTCAAAAGCATCAATTCTTTGGCGCTCAGCTTTCTTTATAGTCCAACTCTCATATCCATACATGACCACTGGAAAAACCATAGCCTTGACTAGATGGACCTTTGTGGACTAAGTAATGTCTCTGCTTTTTAATATGTTGTCTAAGTTGGTCATGACTTTCCTTCCAAGGAGTAAGCGTCTTTTAATTTCATGGCTGCAATCACCATCTGCAGTGATTTTGGAGCCCCAAAAAATAAAGTCAGCCACTGTTTCCACATCTATTTGCCATGAAGTGATGGGACTGGATGCCATGATCTTAGTTTTCTGAATGTTCTAGTTAGGGATTTTCAAAATCGAGAAAAGGTCCAAAAAATGTGCCTCCTTTTATTCCCTATGGATAAACAGAACTATCTGGAGGAAACCTCAAATGCCTACCAATTTCCAGGATAGCCGAAAAATAGTTATGTAAAAATTACCATGAGATGTTAGGAGCTGTGTTAAATTGTACAAAAGCTTAGATTGAAGGGGAAGTGGAGAAAGGATGGATTTTAATACATCTGTTGAAGTAACATTTATTATGTAAGAGCCAGGTGTTTTACATACATTGCCTAACTCATACCTTACAACTCTGCAAGATACGGGTTCAAATAGGTTGGGCACCTTGGCTAGTACCTGCAGTTAACGAAGAATGAGTTGGGATTTGAATCCAGTTCTGACTCTCTCCAGAACCAATGCCTGTATTTCTGTGCTACCTCCTCAGGAATTATGCCATAGAATCCATTTTCCCATCATTCTCAGAGTGAACTTTTGGAAAAACCTGGCTCACTTAAGTTCCAGGTATATCTCTGTCTACCTACCTACCTGCCTACCTACTTATCTGTCTTTGCTTGAACACAAGAGACTGTATATTTTCATCATGTACGTGAAATGTTTCCTACACAGGGATTTTCTTGGTTATCAAGTAAAAGTTGTTGTCTCTGACTTAACCCTTCTCCACTGATGGAAATTCTTCAGAATATCCACATTTTAGAACAGTACATCTAAGAAAAATCACATAGTAGGTTGGTAGGTAGGTGATAGATAGATAGAAGGAAAGAGAGAGTGATATAAAAGTAATTCCTTCTCCAAAGACAGAAGAAGATTCAGGAATTGGTTTGCTGTTCACTGTGTTTTCTTTTTGGCACTGAAAATCTTTTACAGTATTTTTCTGTTGCAATAGCAGTAGCTCTCAGTCTTTCAGAAAGAAATTGCTGATAGAACCTGAGCCCTTATCAGAAGGGCTTGTCGCAAATTAAGGCCTGGGTGGAGTGACCTGTCCAACAATAGTGGCATGTGTCCTGTGTCTCCTGAATATTAGTCCAGTGATCTTTCACTTATTCTGCAGTAATCTTTAAAACTTCATCCCCTGTTTGACAGTGTATATTAAACAGGACAGCCACCTGGCTTCAGTAGAATATATATCTTGCAGAAATCACTGTTAGGTCCTTCCTGAGATTTGTAGAGATTTGTCTGAATCCGGAGAAGTGTGCTGTCCTCTATCCCTTACACATGTTAAGGCTCAGCTAAGAACACAGAACTGACTGGTTCAGGGAAAAGCCTTTTATCTCGGGAAAGTAGATATGTGACAGGTATTTTGAATTTGTAATAAATCTAGCTCCTCAGACTTCTGGAGCTGCTTGGGGTCCTTTTATTCAGTGTTCTCAAGGCTCAGTTAATATCTAAATTTTGTCAGGTTAAAGGGACCAAAAAGTATGTACCTAGATTAATGATATTGATTCTGATTACAGATGTTGAAGCATTATAAGGTGAGGAATAAAATGTTCCTCTGGTGAGCAGGCCAATACCCAAATGTTGTGTAATAACCAGACCATTTTAAAAGTCTGCAAAGTTGTTAAGCAATAAGTGTTAATAACTTGTTTTTATGATTCAGAAAGTGAAAATAAAATAGTTTGCCATGTTTCTCCAAAGACTCACAAGTATCTCTCATATTTGGGACTGGAATTCAGCTTTCCTGGCTCTTCTTAATTTCTTGCCTGGTCCATTAGTCCCACATTATGTCAAATATGTCTTTGATTCTTTCCACAACTGGTTTCTATCCCGTTTCCATTGTTACTAATCTAGTTCAGATTCTCGTTACTTCTCAGTGATTATGACAGTAGCCTTCTGTTAGTCCTGTTTTGGATCTCTTTTTCTTCCAGTCTGTCTTCCTACTTAGTTTAAATCATAAGTCTTCAGAAGCCATTGCATCTCTGTGGCCTACCAGATTGAGTCCTGACCCTACAGATAGCTCTGTTGCTGGGTCGTTCATGCATTTCCAGCCTTATCACCCATCGCTGTTGGCTCTATAGTGCAGTCTTTCAGCCTCTCTAGTGCTCCTGGGTTGCTCGTTTTCTCAAATGCAAATTCCCTCTGTTGCTTGGTGGCTTCTGCTTGTGCTGGTTCTTGCTTCCAGAGAGAATTTCTCCCTCAACATCTTTGAGTGTGAGCACACATAGGTTAATTAATGTCATGCTCTCAGTAAACCCATAGGTCAACATATTACTGTCCCCATTTTACAGATGTAAATACCAAGAGACTCAAAGTTAAGTTGCTCCTATGTAGTAGATTTTGGATCTTGGTCTTTTCAACCCCAGAATTCAAGTCCCTCTTCTACTATCTTGCTGCTCACTATCTCAGGATGACTGTCTTCAGGTTTTCCTGAATTTCTTTCATGTTCATCCCAAAGCCATAGTTATCTTTCCCTGTTCAAAATCAGCATAGCTCTTTGTTTAGACTTTCTGCCACTTAAGTGTGAATCTGTGTTTATACACTTTCTGTTGTATGTATGTGTCTTTCATCTTATCACCCTTTAAATTTTAAAGTCTTTGAAAACAGAGTTGTGTTTGATTTGTTTTATAACTTTCTCCAAAGTGCTTTCCCAAAGCATTTGGTCTCAAATTAAAAAACAAAAACCACAACTGTATTTTAAGTAGAAACTCATCTTTCCGTACGCGGCAGTGATACAAAGTTCTCTTGAGTACTCACTCTTCACAGCCCTCGTCTGGCTTGGGGTGAGGAAGACATAAGGATAGAAGCAACACCAGGGAGCAAACATGGTCTGCTTGTTCGGATTCTGTTGCTGACTACCACACCAGCTTCCTGAGGGAGCCATTGCCTTAGCACTGCATTCTCTTTTATGAAACACAAATCTATAGATGAAATGTTGATGAAGCATGTAACATGCATGAGACTATAAGGTCCTAGAAAACATTGTGACATTAAGGAAAGGCTTTGGCATCAAAAAATTTGGATGTACAGTCCTCCCCCTTTGTCTTGTATCATTTGGGGCGAGTCAGTTAATATTTTTAACCTGGTGGTTTAGTCACCAAGTCATGTGCGACTCTTGCGACCCCATGGACTGTAGCCTGCCAGGCTCCTCTGTCCATGGTATTCTCCAGGCAAGAATATTGGAGCGGGTTGCCATAGCTACTATCTTATATTGTTATCATAGGGACCAAATTCAGTAGTACACATGAAAGCACTTTACAAAATAACATAGATGTTGCTTAAAACTTTCAGATTATGGAAAAGTTCTAAAGAGATTTTTTTTTTTGAGATTTAAAAAAAAATAAATATATTCATTGTCATGATTTTAGAGAGTCTGCCTGGGCTAATTTCTAGTTTCATTAAAAGAAAAGACAAGTTTCGAGAAGATGTTTGACTAATGTGTCTGTGTTTTGTAGGATAGGAAAAAGGCCAGAGATGGATTTGGTACTAGGAATCCAAAATCTGTTAAGATATATTTGTGCAAAGGAAAATAATGTT
Organism: Cervus elaphus; assembly: GCF_910594005.1. Lineage (NCBI taxonomy): Eukaryota > Metazoa > Chordata > Mammalia > Artiodactyla > Cervidae > Cervus > Cervus elaphus. The sequence goes on along the minus strand of NC_057826.1, from coordinate 28,968,424 downwards.
GCTATTATTAACATCTCAGTAGTTTATAATGGGATCCTTATTTTTTTTTTAATTTGCAGACAATGTGGCGTCAGAATTACTGCAAGGTTACAGTAAATACTTGCCACATGATGTTGTCATCATGACTGTGAAGTTATGCATACTATTTTCTGTGCTTTTGACAGTCCCTCTAATCCACTTCCCTGTAAGTACTCTTCAAGGTTTTGTTCCTCGGTGTTGCAGCTCCCTAATATGGCAACACTAATTCTTTACAGACTAGAATGTTTGAATCACATCTAGTCTTGTATATCTTATTCATTTGTCAAGGAATTGATCAAAGACCTCATACTTGCATATGGCCCCATGAAAGCACAAAAATAACAGTGAACCACTAAACTAATTTGTGCTTTTTCAGATTTAGTTTAGATTTATGCTTTCCCACAGCATTGTTTCCAATTTAGAGACTATAGTTGTTCTAAAGTTTTGGGGTTTTTTTTTCCCCTTTAATTCTGTATTCAAAAGAATGTGTATGAAGAAGAAAAAGTCAAGTCAGCAAAAGTAAGCTCCTTCTGGTTTATTGGGAATTTATTTAGTTTAATCTTAGTCACAAATTTTATTTGCTCTGGAATTATAGTTAAGGGGCAGAATGGATCTTCATTCTGCATTAGTTGCGATATGTAAGAATCTTAAGAATTTCTGGGAAAATAGAAACATAAGCTTTGGGTACAAATGCTTCTACACGAATATCTTGAATCCCTAAACAGTGAGTTCCTGAAGACCTGAGCCTTCCCGATTTTTGCCTCCTTCCTGTGTGAACTGCAGCGCCAGGAGTGCAGTGGGGGTTGGAGAGTTTTGGGGCTGTGACCGCCTGTTGCCCACCTTGGCAGTGGAAACATCATGGACTAGTTTTCTTATTTACATGCTGTGAAACAATAATATAACATAAAACAATAAATGGAATTTCTTTACTATGGCATGACTTTTGTTTATGTTTTGAGCCATTTGTTCTTTTATCTGTTGAATTTCATGAAAATGATACCCTGAGATTTCTTCACACAGTGTTATGGTTAGTAATTTTGAAAATTATGCAACCTAAAGAAATTGCATGTGACGATTTTTTCAAGAATTAAACCAAGACAATTTTTATGAAGCTCACACAGATAGGTACATTTCTTAGTTTATGTGCAATAAATACTTTACAGTACAGTTTAGGCTATATTTTTGGCATCTAAATGGTTTGGAATATCATAGTAACCGTGCCATACATGGGTTTCCCTAAGCAAGTAGTTTGGCTTTGACACTTCCTCTTTGCTTAAATCTGTTTCTTTTTCTGTTTTACAGGCAAGGAAAGCTTTAATGATGATGTTTTTTTCCAATTTTCCATTCTCATGGATTCGCCATTCTTTGATCACTCTAGCTCTCAATATTATCATTGTTTTACTGGCAATATATGTTCCTGACATTAGGAATGTATTTGGTATAGTTGGTAAGTTTTCTGTTTCAAAAATTGTTTTCTGAAATAGGTAAAATTGTCTTCCAGTCTCACATCTGAATCTGGCATTATTCTTTTTTTTTTCTTCCCACTTTAAGGTTCCAGTACATCAACGTGTTTGATTTTTGTGTTCCCAGGACTGTTTTATCTTAAAATGAGCAGAGAGGATTTTCTCTCACGGAAAAAGTTGGGGGTAGGTTGGGTTTTGTTTGTTTCTTTTAAGAATCTTATTTTAAGAAATAATTTGTCATTTTTTAATTAAGTCTTTTACCTACATCAAAAAAAGTTAATATATTTTGAACTATATGCATTATTGGAGAGGGTGAAGGTTTTAAAAAATACTTCTAATTTTTCTTTATCTTTTTCCTTATTTCCACAGGCATTTGTTTTGCTCATCTTTGGTATTTTGGTTGGTAATTTTAGTTTAGCACTCATTATTTTTAATTGGATTAATAAATGAAAGAAATTATTTTCCTACTTCCTATGAAGAATATTTTACCTCCTTATGCAAAAAGGAATGATTATGGAAGGCACCTTGGATGAATCCTCTTTATATGGGTTAACATTTTTGCAAACATAATAGAAAAGCAGAACAAAACAAGAGTGGGTAGGAGAAAGTAGATGTAGCAGTTTTAATCAAAATAAGAAACAAACTCAAAGTGCTCTTAAATATGTTGAACATCTTTATGAGTTTATTTTTTTGAATTAATAGGGTAGTTTTAATGTTTACAGAGATAACTGAGCAGAAAGTACAGAGAGTTCTCATATATTCCCTCATTCTAGCACACCCATAGTTTCCCATATTACTAACATCTTGCATTAGTGAGGTACATTTGTTATACTTGATGAGCCAATATTGATATATTATTATTAACTGAAGTTCATGGTTTACATTAGGGTTCGCTTTTGATGCAAGCATTGGCAACCACAAATCTTTTTACTGTCTCCATAAAAACCATGAGCCTTTCCCCATGAGCCTTTCCTAAAACATTGTTTGGTGGAATCATGCAGTATCTAACCTTTCAGACTGGCTTCTTTCACTTAGCAATATGTGTTTAAGTTTGCTCTATGTCTCTTCATAACTTGATAGCTTTTTTTTTAGAATCACTGATAGTATTCCATTGTATGGATGTACCACAATTTGGGGCTTCCCAAGTGGTGCTAGTGGTAAAGAACCTGCCTGCCAATGCAGGAGACTGAGAGACCCATTCCTGGGGCGGGAAGATCCCCTGAAGGAGGGCATGGCAACCCACTCCAGTGTCCTTGCCTGAAGAATCCCATGGACAGAGGAGCCTGGTGGGCTACAGTCCATGGGGTCGCAAAGAGTTGGACATGACTGAGCAACTTAGCACATGTGCACCACAGTTTGTTTTTTCTTTCACCTGTTGAATGACCTCTTGTTTGCTTTCAAATTTTGACATTTGTGAATACAGCTGTTATAAACATTTGTAGGCAAATTTTTGTGTGGACAGAGATTTTCAGCTTGTTTGGGTTCATACCAATACCAGAGACTTTGCTTCTTAGCAGTTGCTGCATGGTGTGGTAGAATATTTAGTCTTGTAAGAAACTGCCTAACAGCCTTCCAAAGTGGGCTGTAACATTTTGCAGTCCTGCCAGCAATGTGTCAGAGTTCCTGTTGTTGCATATCCTCGCCAGCATCAGGTGTTGTCAGTATTTTGTATTTTCACCATTCTAATAGTGGGTGTGCAGTTGTAATATCTCATTTTTGTTTTAATTTGCATTTCCCTAATGACAGGTGATGTTGAACATGCTTATTTACCATCTGTGTATTTTCTTTGGTGAGGTTCTGATTTTTAAAATTGGGTTGTTTTTCACTGTTGAGTCTTGAGCATTCTTTATGTATTTTAGATACCAATTCTTTATCAGATATGTCTTTTGCAAAGATTTTCTCCCAGTTTGTGGGTTGTGTTTTCATTCTCTTAGCAGCATCTTTCACTGAGAAGTTTTTTAATGTTATTAAATATATTGAGATAATTTTTTGTTTCTTTGTTTTTTTTTTAACAAATCAGTGCATTGTTTATATACAAAATTAAATCTTAGTTCATGCGTTAATGTCAACATTAGTCACTCATAACAAAACTATGGGATTATTTCACTTGGTATTTTGCCCTGACTCCAAATCCTGACTAAGAAACTTACGATTTTCCTCTGTTATGCAGTATGAGATAGAGCTGTGATGACTGGCTGTGGATTTGAAAGTTCTCTGAGCCTTCTCATTTGTCACTAAAACATGTGACTTTCTACTTGACAGACAGAGACAAATATTGATGATGTATATCATATTTTGTTTGGAAGTTATAGATCATTCCCACCTTCCCATTGCTGTGGCTTATTCCTGGTTGGAAACCAGCAGCTAGGTTCCCCCTCCCCCACCACCCTGGGGCGTGTTCTGTGTAAAGGCGCCTTGTTAGCAGCCTGCCAAAGCCAGGGTATATCAGTAAAATGTAATCCTGCCCCTGAGCACATGTAAAGTAGAGAATTACATGCAAACTGCCAATTTGCATGTATGAAAACACACACTTTTGCAGGTGCCCCCTTGCTTCCCGCTTAGGAAATGGACTGAAAAATTGATAACTGAGCTGCTCTTTTGAGTTCAGATATCTCTCTGGCAACTTGCGATCAGCATGGTGTAATGGAAAAACTCTAAGTTTGGGGTTAGAAAGACATAAATGAAAATCTCAGTGAGTTTAGACAAACTACTTAACCTCTCTAAACCTCTACTTTCACATAGGTATTAAATGGAGTTAATACCAATTATACAGGGTTGTGTTGAGAGGATTAAATGACCTTGTATAAATTAGGTGCAGACCAAAACAGGCTCTCTTAATAGATTGGATATTTATCACCTTTTTTTCCATCCCTTCACCTTGACCTGTAAAATGAATTTGCTTTCGGACAAGGACATGGAATTTCTCTTCCATCTTGCACAACTATTATGTTTAGAATCTTTCTAGCCATCACTCACAGGAGAACTGGCCCCATGTGCATTCCTTTTAGTGCTTTCCCACATTTCTATGGGAAATTATAGATCCAAATACAAATAGGTGTTCAGCTGCTAAAATAAATCTAACTCCAATAATACCAAAATAACCCTAAGTCTGCAGCAGATGCAAGGATGTCCCCAGGGGCAGATGTTAAGCGTGATGACAGGTGGGCATCAATTAATATATTTGTCACCTGCTCACGAGATGGGATCATGGGAGGTTTGGCAAAGGGACAAGTAACCTATTTAACTGCCCAAAACTTAGTTAATACCAAGAGAAATTATTTGTAGAGCTGTTTATTTTTATTTTACTTTCACGTTCTGCCTAATCTAGTTGCCTGTTTGGATTCGTAACTTTTCCCTATGAGTTTGGAGGAAGCTAGTAAGATGATTGGTAAAAAGCAGTGCCCCCTTCATCAGGATTTCACATAAAACCTTGTTCAAGTACTCCTCAGCATTTTTCCTGGGAAATATAGGCCTTCTCATTTTGGGCTTAATGTTCATAATTTATTAGGTAATAACTATTTAAAATAAAACTAAGTAAAGCACAAAATCTGTATTTTTCTAACACTTGGAGCCTTGTTTGCTAAATTAAAAGACGAAGTGCTGAGACTATAAATTACTTTCATATGTTGAAGGTGAATGTTTAAATTGTACTTTTTTTTTCAGAGAATGTTTACTCATGAGCTTAGCATTTAAATGGTTAAAACAAGCCTTTGAAGTTAACACTCCATTAAGATGAATGGGGGTAGTTCACACCTCTGCTGGCGCTGTATTATTTCAGTCTGGCTGTGGAGAAAACAAGACAGCAATAGGGTGATTTACTGTGTGAAGGCCCTTTAAACACCCAGGTCTGGAAATCTTTGTCGTTTTTTTCTTTTCCATCTAGAAAGAGAATCTGAAATACAGCACAATTTAGGTTTAGAATTGAAGTCTTGAAAGTAAAATAGCATAGGTTCTGTACTCTCTGGAAATTCCTAACTGGCATTTGGTGGGTAGCTAGTTACCAGGTCAGCCCAACCTCTCTGGCTTTGTTTGCTTCTGTACCCTCATGTTTCTTCCTATCACGGTACCCTTTAAATTTAAGCTTGGTACCCTGGTATACAGGGCTTCTCAGGTGGCCCAGAGGTAAAGAATCCGCTTGCCAATGCAGGAGATACGGATTTGATCCCCGGCTCAGGAAGATCCCCAGAGGAGGAAATGACAACCCACTCCATACTCTTAACTGGAAAAATCGCATGGACAGAGTGGCCTGGCAGGCTACAGTCCATAGGGTCATGAAGAGTCAGACATGACTGAGCACAGATGCACACAGCTTGTTATATTCACCAATGGAAAAGCAGAAACAAACTATCCATTTTTGGGTTAAACTTTACACATGCCTTTAAGTGAGTTATGAGCTTTTCATTGACCTTTGTGTGCTCCTAAAAAATTTTCATCTTTGCAAAATCTCATGTTCTATATTTGCCTAAATATAAAGCATTCAACTTTAAGAATTTTTTTCTTCCCCATTTTTTGGGGGGAAGGAGTGGTGGGTTAAAGTGAGCACAGATCAGCTGGGAAAGATTCACTTCTTTCTCGGTGTGTCCTTTGCACCAATACAGTTGTATGTGAAATATGTATTCTCCCCATCGGTGGAAGGGCTATAGCCATTTGACCCTGAAATGATTTGTTTTAGGAATAAGATTACGTGAGCACAAATGAAATGGTGAGCATTGTATGAGATGTTAATGAATGTGAAAGATCAGATTTTTCTCTTCTGCTTTTTCTGCCCTGTGTATTTGCAGGAGCAGGTTCCTAGACAATTTGTGGGGAGCTGGGTGTGGAGAGTGTTTCCATTTGGGCTGTCTTCAGTGCCGACACTGCCAGTATGGTATATGGAGATGGAGAGTAGATGCCAGAAACAAAGGGACTCAAACCATCCGTTTTAACCTGTCTTCCTTCTTGGCATGTTGACAGTACTCTGTGGCTATGTTAGAATTAACCCTGTTGGAAACATACTTTGTTTCCTGCGACTTTGCCTAAATTTTAGGTGTCATAATTTTTGGTCTAAGAACTTCTCAGAACCTTCTATAGAGTAAGAAATTAGCTTATCTAATTTAAACACATAATTTATTCACCTTTCTACCGTGATCCTCTATAGTCTTTTTATAACAAAGCAGACAAAATGGGAAAGCAAAATTTTGACAAAGGATGAGTAAAGTTGTTGTGGAGGTGGTTTCCCCAGTGGCGTCAGAATTCTTTGCTTCTCACCCTTCCTAAACAACCTGATGTATGGTTTTGCTATCATCATGATCCAGTGTCCTGGCTTGCCAGCCTGTCAATCAGGATGAGCAATTATGAGGAGCAGGAAGACTCATCTTGGCTGATGGCCAGGTGGACAGGTGGGAGTGAGAGGTTTTTTCACCTATGGGACAGAGTAAGTGGTGGAGAGGGAAATGGAGTTGCCAGGGGAAAAAAGAAAAACAGATGAATTAAAAGGCGTTGTAATATGAAATGTTATGAAGAAAAAAACTTGCAGAGAAATGTTGCCCACTTGTTTGAATGTATATGTGTTTTATCTTATGTTGATCAGTGTACTGATGCACAGCACCAGTAAGGGAGCTGGCTCATTCCACCAAGCAAACAGTTAGAGAGCACATATTGTGTACTAGCAGTCTCGCTGGACCTAAAGGTGTGAAGGTAAATAAAGCACATTTTTTGCCTGGAAAAAAAAAAAAAAGCTTAGATACCGCTCGGATTTTTCTGACTGAACCTTTTCAGGTGGACTTGGTAAGTGAAACTGCTTAACTCAAAGAAGTTATTTCATGTATGTATCTGTGTATACACAGATATGGGCTTCCCTGGTGGTTCACATCTGATGATGGTAAAAAATCTGCTTGCAGTACAGGAGACCTGGGTTCAAACCCTGGGTTGGGAAGATCCCCTGGAGAGGGGAATTGCTATCCACTCCAGTATTCTTGCCTGAAGAATTCCATGGACAGAGGAGCCTGGTGGGCTACAGTCCATGGATTGCAAAGAGGCAAACACTACTGGGTGACTAATTTTTTTTATACATAGATATATATATACATATATATACATACATATTAAGGATTTTGGACTCAAACTTACTTGTGTCCAAATCCCAGCTTTACCTCTTTTTCTCTAATTTAGGACAAGTTACTTTAATTCTTTGAAGACCTATGTTTGAATACTGAGTTTTCTCTTAATCAGGGGAAATATACCTTGTGTCTTTGTTGTGTGTATGCTTAGTCGCTCAGTCATGTCCAACTCTTGCAACCCTGTAGACTGTAGCCCGCCAGGCTCTTCTCCAGGGCATCTTCCCAACCCAGGAATTAAACCCAGTTCTCCTGCATTGCAGGCAGATTCTTTACCGACTGAGCTGGCACAAGCTGGAATCAAGATTGATGGGAGAAATATCAGTAACTTCAGATATGCAGATGATACCACACTTATGGCAGAAAGCAAAGAAGAACTAAAGAGCCTCTTGGTGAGAGTGAAAGAAGAGAGTGAAAAAATTGGCTTACAACTCAACATTCAGAATACTAAGATCATGGCATCCGGTCCCATCACTTCATGGCAAATAGATGGGGAAACAATGGAAACAGACTTTAATTTTGGGGGCCTCCAAAATCACTGCAAATGGTGACTGCAGCCATGAAATTAAAAGCCGCTTGCTCCTTGGAAGAAAAGTTATGACCAACCTAGACAGCATATTAAAAAGCAGAGACGTTATTTTGCCAACAAAGGTATGTCTAGTCAAAGCTATGGTTTTTCCAATAGTCATGTATGGATGTTGGACTATAAAGAAAGCTGAGCGCCAAAGAATTGATGCTTCTGAACTGTGGTGTTGGAGAAGACTCTCGAGAGTCCCTTGGATAGCAAGGAGATCCAACCAGTCAGACCATCTTAAAGGAAATCAGTCCTGACCATTCATTAGAAGGAGTGATGCTGAAGCTGAAAGTCCAATACTTTGGCCACCTGATGTGAAGAATGGACTCATTTGAAAAGACCCTGATGCTGGGAGAGATTGAAGGCAGGAGGAGAAGGGGACGACAGAGGATGAGATGGTTGGATGGCATCACCGATGCGATGGACATGAGTTTGAGTAAGCTCCCGGAGTTGGTGATGGACAGGGAAGCTGCAGTCCATGGGATCACAAAGAGTTGGACACAACTGAGCAACTGAAATAAACTGAACAAGGGAAACATTCTCTGTTAAGCCCTGAATTGAATACAGCTACAATTTCATTACTTGGTGTTTCCTCAAATCACATGATTTCCAAAACCATGTATCTCTTCTCCATTCTCTGCTTTCAACCAATAGTCAGCAGCCTGATCAGAACATAGTGCTCTAGAAATAACCCTGACCAATGCAGTTTGTTTTTACTACTGATGTATTCTGTCCCAGGAAAAATAATTTTTGTAGTTTTGTAATACATACTCTATTTTTACCTCAGTTTTTCCACAATGTCATTACACTTTTTTTTTTTTTTTGTCATTACGCTTTAGACTTACAGAGTATGTGGTCATGAATCTTGATTCTACAGCATTAGGGTTGTTTCCTGCTTTTTGACATTCTTCGTTATCTTGCCCATGAAAGAGGATGAAAATGTTCACAGATGAAATATTCAATGACACAAGACTTAACTACCGAGACCCCAGCCCACCACTAGAAACCTTTGTTCCAAGTCATCATTAACCTCCTCTCTGGGTGCAGTTATTATACTCATATAGTGTCATCTAACTTGCTTTTCTTCAGGTCCCCTGGAAGAATCTCCGAGGTTAGCAGGCGCAACCTAAATTCTCGTCTGTCCTTCATATTTCTAGTTGTTCTTGGCCATTTGCGCTCGGGCACCACACAGTGACCTCAGACTCAGTGTGTTCAGATCCATCCCCCCCCACAGTTTTCCCGTGGCTGTCGGTGGCCCCACTGTTTGAATCTAACCTCCCAGCTGGTTTTCTTGCTTCCACCCCTGCCACCTGCAGTCCGCGTTCACAGTACGGGCAGAGCCATCGTTTACACATGTAAGTCAGCTCACGCCACCACCCTCCTTGATTTTCTCCCACGGCTTCCCATCTCGCAATGCCGTGGCCTGCAAGGCTGTTTCATTGGTACCCACTCATTTCTCTGACCTCACCTAATATCTGTCTTTCACTCGTCTCCAGCACACAGGCTTGTCTGTCCCTTGAACACACCAAGCTTGCTGCCATGGGCTTACTCTTTTCCCTCATTAGACCATTCTTTTCAAAAACCTTTGCAAGCTTGGCTCCTCATCATCAAGCCTCAGCTCAAACATCACCCTCTCAGAGATGTCTTCTCTGACCATCTAATGTAAGCAAGTGGCTCCTAGCATACAGTCTTGCTTTATAACTTTACCCTATTAGACCTGCATATTTTTTTGTTGCCTGTGTCCATTGGACTGCGAGTTTCATAAGAACTGGGAACCATCTGTCTTATTTATCACCAAACCCTTAGACCCTTGAAGGGTACTTAGCAATTGGGAGTAGCTTAATAAATGTGTTGAATGAATGCATAAAGGAATCTTACTAATTATATATCTGTTTACTCTTTACCTCCAGTTTATCACCATATCAGTTCTTCCTTTGAAATGATTCCTAGATTTGCTTTTATCCTACCCCTATCTGAACCTCACCTCTTTGTGCCTGGTTTGTTGCAGTGATTCTCCACCCAAGTTGTTTGCTTTTTAGAATCACTTGGGGAGTTTTAAAAAATGACAATGTCCAGGCTCTACCCCAAATCAATTAAATCAGAATCTCTAGGGGGCAAGAGCTGGGCATTAACATCTGTTTCTATAGCTTCTCAGGTGATTATAGGTGATTATAATAGGCAACCACTGGAGTGCTGCATTAGCCTGCTAATAGATGTCTGTCTTCCAGTCCATTTCCTCTGTTGACGTCTATCTCTTTGGAACTGTTCCCTACTAGCACATGTTAATTCCACATTCGCCTCTTTCATCTACCCAACTGTATTTCATCTTATTCTTGCTTACCTTCTCTTCTACACTGTAATGTTTCACTATCTGGCACTTGATTTGCCTTTTATTAACTATCCCGCTTTCACATTTTTACTTCCACTGTCCTCCTCTCCCCATTCTGACTTTACATATACACCCAGAATGTCCTTATTGCTCTTCCCTGTCTATCCAGATACTTCCCATTCTTCAAGACCAAGCTCAGATCCCACCTTTTAAATACTTCATTCTCTGCCTAATCTACCCCTTATTATCTGTATAATTCTTTTGGCATATATCATTGCTGTGCTATGCTTAGTCGCTCAGTCATATCTAACACTTTGCGACCCTGTGGACTATAGCCTTCCAGGCTCCTCTGTCCATGGGGATTCTCCAGGCAAGAATACTGAAGTGGGTTGCCATGCCCTCAGCCAGGGGATTTTCCTAACCCAGGGGTTGAACCCAGATCTCCCACATTGAAGGTGGATTCTTTACTGACTGAGCCACCAGGGAAGCCCAAGAATATTTGAGTGGGTAGCCTATCCCTTCTCCAGGGCATCTTCCTGGCCCAGGAATCGAACTGAGGTCTCCTGCATTGCAGTTGGATTCTTTACCAGCTGAGCTACCAGGGAAGCCCAAGATATATCATTAGTATCTTGTAATATATTTTCTATTTTCATAAATTGCTTTTGTGTTTCATATTTTAATAGGTAATATGCACATGGTACAAATTCAAAATTTAGGAAGTTCCTTCCCTCATACTTCTGCCCAGCTTCAAGTTTTCCTCCTTGAAAGCAACCACTGTTAACAAGTTTTTGTATCCTCACAAACACATTCCAAGCCTACTTAACCATGTGTTTATATAGAACACACACACATACGAGCAGACACAAATGTTGACATACTACCTGCAGTTCTCTGCACCTTGACTTTTTTTCACTTGAGATAGAGATATGTTTAAATATATATATATATATGTAGTATTTATTTAAGTTGTGCTTAAAAGAAAACCTGATAGGAAATCTACCCTTTTAACAAACTTTTAAGTATGCGGTACTATTGTTAATTATATGTACCCTGCTATACAGCAAATCTCTAGAACTTTGTATCTTGCATGCCTGAAACTCTGCACATGCAACAACAACTACCATTTTTCTCTGCTTACAGCCTAGCAACCCCCATTTTACTTCCTGTTTCAGTGAGCCTGATCACTGTAGCTACTTCATACAATGGAAACATATTTGTCCTTTTGTTATTGACTTGTTAAAATTAACATAATCCTCAAGTTCCATCCATGTTGTAGCATATGGCAGGATTTCCTTTTTAAGGAGGAGAAGGAAATGGCAACCCACTCCAGTGTTCTTGCCTGGAGAATCCCAGGGATGGGGTCTCACAGAGTCGGACATGACTGAAGTGACTTAGCAGTAGCAGTAGCAATAACTCCATCATGTGTAAATACTACACTTTTTTCCATTCATCTGTCAGTGGATGTTTAAGTTGTTTACACCTCTTGGCTCTTGTGGATAAAGCTGTAGTGAGCATGGTAATGCAGATATCTCTTTCAGTTCTTTTGGATAAATACCTAGATGTGAGTACCATACGTTAACCAGTTTTCTATCAAGTGCATATTTAGGGTTTAATTTTTTTTTATTTTGCTATTTTATATAATGCTTCATTTATTATCTTTATACATACATAATTTAGCACATATATGAATATGTCTGTAGGATAAATTTCTAACCATTTAACTGGAATTCTGAGTCAAAGGGTATGTATATGCATTTCTAATTTCGATAGATATTACTAAATTGTCCTCCTTTAAAAGTTTTACTAATTGATATCCCCACCAACAATGTAGTAATTTCTCATGTGTACCATTCCCAGGAGAGAGGTGACCTGTGTGATATTTTTAGGAGGATTGCTGTCCATTTCTGTTGCTCTTCCAGGGTTCTCTATAATCTTCTCAGAAAGATCATCCAGCCTTTAGATCTGTTAACAGGTTTGGTTAATTTGAATAATTCAGCACTTACTGTAGCCGACATCAAGTGAAAGTGACAGTGAAAGTCGCTCAGTTGTGTCTGACTCTTTGCAACACCACGGACTGTATTGTCCATGGAATTCTCCACGCTAGAATACTGAAGTGGGTAGCCATTCCCTTCTCCAGTGGATCTTCCCAACCCAGAGACTGAACCCAGGTCTCCTACATTGCAGGCAGATTAAACATGTCCCAGAACTTAGTAGATAAGTTTTTATTCCACAGAAAGTATCTAAACAAAAAAGCTCTACTCTATGGAGTTTTACTCAATTCAACTTTTTTTTTTTTTTTTCAATTCAACTTTTTATTATGAAAAATTTCAAACATATGTGTAAGTTGGAACATGTCCATGTACTCACCATGAAAATTTAATGTTTGTTCATTTTATTTGTACATATATAAATATATTGAATGGTTTATAGTTAAGTTGCTGATATTCCACTGAGTAGTAAACAAAGCTGAAAATCAGTTTTATGTACCAAAAATCACCTTTTATGAACAAATCTATACCCTATTGTGAAAAATGTTTCACATTTTTCTTTTTTACAAATTATATCCCTTTCTCCAAAAGGATAAGAAGTGTTTGATGGCATCTAGTATCTTCTCCTTAAATATCAAAAGACTTACATCCATGGAAGAACAAGGTTTAAGGAAAGTAGGGGGTGACCAGGTGACACCAGAATTTCTCTTAGTAAGGGAAATATGTTTAGTGTCTTTGTTTAGTGTCTTGATAAGTTATTTGAGAATGACAAGTGAGAGACCCTATACAATTTCACAATGTGAGAGTACTAAAGGTCTGTGAATATTGTACTTTAAAGTGGTTAATTTTATATTATGTGAATTTCACTTAATTTAAAAAAAAGTGAGCCCCTATGAGAATGAGTTGTCAGGAGAAGAGGAAGTGAAATAACTAACACAGTTTGCATGAAAAGAGCATGAACCAAGAGGTGGAGCAGAAGGATAAGTGCAGTGGGTGCTGGGCCATAGTGGGAGTCTAGAGACTGAGGAAAAGCAGCTAAGAATTTTAAGAGTGTAAATGTCTAATACTCAGTTTTAATTTGCTGGCCTCCATCTCCTGAAACCAATAAAAGTCAGCAATACACAAAAATGCCTTGTGTGAGCAGGAATGTGTGTGTGTGTAAACCCCTCTCGAGCCACACGTGTGCCAGTGAAGGTGGTCCAGAAACCTCTGAAAAGGGGCACTTCAGAGCCAGAGATGAGCAGAACACAAACAAGTCACCACTTCCTCCCAGAGTCCTTGGGGAGTCGGAGGGGCTGTGAGACTGTCCTCACAGGAGAGGTGGTTGAACCAACTTAGCCTGACTCTCAAAGAGCAGGCACCTTTAGTTGACATCTCAGTGGCAATAAAGTATCATTTCATTGACTTATGGGTTCATTCTTGATTAGTCATCCATCCTGCTTGTAAGGAAATGCCTCTTTCTAAAAGTCAGAAGACCAGACCTTCAAAGAAGCGCATCTCAGGGGTGTGTGAGTGCTGCACTTCCTAACTCTTCCCCTTGGAGTCATCTTCCCAGATTCTCTAGAACCAAGCCAGGTGCTTCAGAGGCTGGGCTCCCAGAGGCTGCCTTGCATAAACCTAAGGTGTTTTGTGTTTGGAAAATCCAACCCCATAACTTGACTTCTAATTGGATGGTGATAGTAGGAAGTGGTGGAGCCCCTTGGGAAGGGCACTCCTGTGGGGAAAGAGGGAAGACCGTTTTGTAGCATTCCCTAGTTCTCTTAGTTCTCCATTCAAATCTGAGAGAAATTTGTGTGTGTTAAATGAAGGTTGTCAGTCGCATAAAATAAAATGATAATGATGAGCAGGCACCATGCCAAATCTCATGTGATCTGAGACAGGTAGAGTTAAATCCCCCCCCATTTAATAGGTTAAACATTAAAGTTTAGAGAGGTTATGAAGTTAAGTGACTTGTCCAAAGTCACACATCTAGAATATAAATAAGTTTGACTGTAAAACCTGTGGGCGTAACTGTCGTGCTAATAGTTAAGTATAAGCAACGGTTGGGGTTTTTCCCATAAAAAGGTTTTGCTCATAGTACATATATAGTCAATACTGACTGTGCTGAAGGCTGCTTTATTCATTTTAAATGTTGCATATAAGCCTAAGTCTGTTTTGCACACCAACCAGACAGCATTTGGGCCCATTATGTGTCCTCTGAGTCATGGTCTGTTGTCAAAGCACTGTTGTGAAATATTTCAGAGGAAATTCTAGGCAAAGAAAAGTTATGTGTTCCAATATTTGTCAATTAAACTTAGAGAAATCTTGGCTCCTTTGAAAAACAGAAATCCACTTCTGTGTTCTATAACTCTCTACAAATACAATTTTTAAAAATACAGATATAGCTCAGACCATCAACACTCTAATTCATTGTTTCCAAAACTGAATTTCTTCTGAATTGAAGAAGAAAAAAAACTGAATTTCTTCTTTCTTCTTAGAACTTCAAAATAAATTTGGGGACATTCATAAGATTGCCAACATTATTTTGTAAATTGGCCAAGGTCATTAAAAAGAAAACTTGCCACCATTCATCACCATCCTTTAAAGTAAAAAAGTAAGGAAGGTCATGTTATAATAAAATACAGTCCTAATGCAATAGATCTAGATTTGTTAAATGCTTGCAGTTACATTCCTTTTTTTTCCCATCAAGGACCATGTAAACTTCCTCACTTTTATATTTGAAAACTACTGGTCTAGATAACCAAAGTCTATATTAAAAAATTCAGTAGAGATTTCATTACCTCTAATGCTCCAGGTTTGAAATCAGATGGCTCCTCTTTTTTCCTCTCTCTCTTTTTTTTTTTTTTTGCATTCAGATTGGTGCAATAAAATTATTACTGGAAAGTAGAAGTTGCGCTAAGAGATTCATCTACCCCATCCTCAGGTTTTCCTTTGAATGCAACCTTTGGTGGCCAGTGCAAGAAAAGATTCATTAATCTTTTCAGAGAAGCAGTTGGGTAAGATCCATTTGTGACTGACATTCAGGCCCTGCTTTAAAAAATAAATAAATAAATAAAAACTAAGGGGAACTTTCCAAATGTAAAAACTGTATGGCTCATTTGCATAGTGACTGAAACCATCTTTTATGGAAATTCCTTCTGTGACAAATGGTAGAATTAGCATCAGTTTTTAGTGGGTCTGAGTGGCCAATATTCATACTCATGAAAAGAGAAATGATTTTGTTCTGGGGATGCAATAAGGGTTGTGAGGTGAATGCATCCCCACCAGGAATTCTCTAAGCTGCTAAATATAATTTTACTTGTACTAAACTCATTGCCAATTAAGATTAAATATTAGCCTTGAGTTAGTGCTGTGTCTCTAATGGGAAGTGCTCTTTTTATTTGTGATGAGACTGATCTCTGTGAATCCATGGAATAAGAGAATGGCTAGTTAATAAACTGCAGTAGGACATCAAGATTTCAGAATGTCAGTTCAAAGAGTGCTGCAAGATTAAGTGTCCAAATCGAAATAGTTAATTTTTTATGGAGATATTTTTATGTGCTGTGGCAATGTTGTTGTATTTTTAACGTATTTTTGTGTTTCTTCTGGCTTCCCCCCATTAAAATGTCAACAACAAAAAAAAAATTCAGTAGAGATTTCATTACCTCTAATGCTCACTGACTTCAATTATCTTATATTCAAAAGGATATATATATATATATATATATATGTAAAGATCTTGGTTACAAAAATAGATTAATGACTTAATTGGCTTTCTCTTCCAAAATTCCTGGTCCTAAATTTTGGAAGGGAAAAATATCTAATTAATTGATTCCCAACTTACATTTGTTCCAAAGTCTTGGCTCCAGGGAGCCTGAAGAATTGCTCTGGAGTTTGGGGAAATTCCTCATGCCCTCAGATCCTTGTAAGACCTCTGGTATCTCAAGGGACTCCCCACGAGTTCCTGCCTCCACATTTTTGCCCAAACCGTATATCCTTTTTCTTCCCCCAAGCTCGTCCTCTTCCTCAAAATCTAACCTCCTCTGGAAGGACTTCTGAGAGTATGACTTTATGTGACCCTCTTTGCCCCATAATTCAGAAAATCCATCCCCAACATCTTCATGCCCTGTTTAATTTCTTTAAATTACAAAATATACACATTATTTTATATTTATGTCTAAGTACACTGTCACAGCCATTAGGAAAGATCCTAATGGATCTATCTAAGATCCATTAGGTAGATTCCATCTACCCGCCCCTTTACATCTTCCATCTAGGACCACCCTCCCACGCCTACCCCAGCGCCCTAAACTTCACAGGACAATGCAGTATCCTTGGTGAGTACTAGTGGTTTAAGAGCCTGCCCTGAACAACGGAGGATTTCTTTGGAGCTGAAGTCCTATGGACTCCATGGACTCTGGGTTTCCCACCTCTCTCTGGCTCCAACTCCTTTTCACCAGCATGTATAGAGCTTCTAGAATAATTCCTACCAAGAGAGAATCACTGGCTCCTCCTATCCTAGCCCCAGTTTCTATGGGCCTGCTAGTGACGATCAGAATATAGGCTATTAACGTGCCATGCTCTTAATAACCTGGGATTGGGCAGCATGCACAGTAAGCATTTAAAAAGAAAAAAGGAAAACTCATTTTTACTCAGGCCTAATTTCTTCCTAACTCTTGTGTGTGTGTGAAAGTCGCTCAGTTGTATCTGACTCTTTGTGACCCCATGGACTATTCCTGCCGGGCTCCTCTGTCAATGGAATTCTCCAGGCAAGAATACTGGAGTGGGTTGCCGTTTCCTTCTATCCTTCACCTATTGTCTCTATAAGTAACAATGCTAGGGGACTGCCCCCACCCCACCCCCCACCCCACAACATACACACCTCATTCCATCCCTCCACATTTTCTTTAGTGTCTCTAGGGCCTGTTTGTCATTTGATCTCTTTGAGCTGAGGGAATCTGTGCTGCCAGATGGACAAAGGTATATTTTTATCTCCAGATGCCAGCCTGGTGAAAACCATAGCACTTAAGGATTTGGAGCTGGCTCTCTTCCTTGGCAAAAGTATGTCTTAGATCACTTGACCCAGCATGCGTCGGCATTGACTGTGACCAACCACCACTTCAGACCGAGCTTCAGAGTCCCACCTCATGGATGCAAATCACGACAGAGCTCAGCATCAAGTCTGGGAAGTAAGTCCAAGTGGTTTGATTTGCATGGAGGAGCTCTTGTCGCTGAGTGAAACCAGCCAAATTCCCCGGGCTTCCCAGCCCTCCGGAAATCAGCCTTACAGGCCCCGGGGGGCCTGGGCCCAACAGGGTGGGCGGGATTTGACTGTTCACTGCCACAGCTGCTGCGCCCGGCGCTGGTCACTGCCATCCGTTTTGCTCCATTTTACAGCCTCGGAATCCCCCAGTGCATGTTAGTGGTTAACACAGCAGCCGGGAGACGCCAGACAGCTCTCGGCACCTGGTTCAAATTTAAGGCTCATTTACACATGATGTCACACACGCATTGTCAGCGCGAGGGAGGTCAGGATGGTTCATTTTGGGAAGGTTCACATTGTTGAGTCTTTACAACACTCACTGCTATTAATGCCTTAACCATCTGACTTGGATTTCGGTTTTCTGGCATGAGGTAATCCCAGGCACTAGATTTATATGCTGAATGGGGAGCTAGCAGTGGTGGCTAATCATGCCGGTTTGCAGGTCTGCACCTCTGGAGCCTTGGGATGGAATTAGAGGGCCACATGGCATGTAGCAAATCATGGAGGTTTTGAGCAGGAGGAGACTGAGCCAGACCTGCAAGCAGGGGCCGGGGAGGGGGTGTTTGCTTGAGGCGGGAGGCTAGATTGAGGAGTAGAAACTAAAGTAAGTTAGACAAGGTCTAAGCCCAGAGGCAACAGGAATTCCTCTCCTTTGGCCATATATTTTTTTAAATAATTTAAAAAATATTTATTTATTTAGCTGCACCAGGTCTTAGTTGCAGCATGCCAACTCTTCGTTTTAGCATGTGGGATTTATTTCCCTGATTATGGGATCGAACCCAGGCCCCCTGCATTGGGAGCGCGGAGTCTTAGCCACTGGACCACCAGGGAATTCCCTATTTGGGGTTGTTACATTACCTATCCTTTTGTTCATCATCCATAGAAATTCTAGGCCCACTTTCCCAGGCTTCAAGTCTCTCCTGTCCTGTGAAACCTCTCCCGGCTCCCCTGGCCCATAGTGATCTCTCTCCTGAAGGCCTGAGTACTTTTGTTAATAAAATAAGACAACAATTAGTCCTTAATTTGTGCTACTAGCTTATTTCACCCTCACATCAATCCTATGCAGAAGAGACTATTATTTCCATTGTTCAGATGATAAAGTAGCTTCAGAGAGATTCAATAACATGTCCCATGTCAGAGCTGATAAGAGCCCAGATGGAAGACTGATTCCAAAGTCCAGCTTTTGTACCACGGGAGTAGGTCACATACTATGTAGGGTGCTACACTGCCTATAATACTTAGTGCAGTAATGCGGGAGACACAGTCTTCGCCTCAGGGAAATGCCACAGAGGAGTACACAGTAGTATGGTCGAAGGCCTCACTTGTGTATGTGTTGTCTGTTGTCTGCCTGGAAGTAACCACAGGGCAAAAACTGCCACTTCTGCTTTTCCAAATCCCCTTACCTCCTAGCTCCCCAGGGGTATACTCAGGGTGGATGGATACCAGCCTTCTTCACCCTCACATGAGATAGTTTCCTACCTAAAACATATTAAAGTGTTGGGATCTTTGGATAATCACCACTATCACTTGCTGTTGTCCTCTAACAGAAAACTGGTCTGCCTATTACGTTTCCAGTAAGAGTCTCCTTACCTTATAGGAAGTTCAGAGACTGTCCTTTAGTCCTGCTCTTGAAGGGTAAGTAAGGGTCAGTCAGTGAAAAGGACTCATTAGAAAAGACCCTAATGCTGGGAAAGATTGAGGGAGGGCAGGAGGAAAAGGGGGCGACAGAGGATGAGATGGTTGGATGGCATCACTGGCTCAGTGGACATGAGTTTGAGCAAACTCTGGGAGACAGTGAAGGACAGGGAAGCCTGGCGTGCTGCAGTCTATGGGGTCGCAAGGAGTTGGATACGACTGAGAGACTGAAGAGTGAAAAGGAGTGAAGGAGTGTGAAGGGCACTCCAGGCAGAGGGGGCAGCGTGCACAAAGCTTAGAAGCATGATAGTGTGTACCCAGGAACACACCTGGACTCTGACTGGAAGGGGCTCGGAGTTGGGGGTGGAAACCCAGTCACACCTGACCCTTCTCTGCTGACACTTGAGCAATGTGAATGACTCTCCTGGCCTCCTGACCTTGACCCCAGGGAAGACATCTCTGAAGACAGTTTTCTTAGGAAATGTGTCCTCAGAATGACCTACAGACACAGTTGTTTTAGGGGGTTCTTGAACATAACCCACGTTAACTAGAAAATCAGGCAGTTGAACACTCCTGTCATAAATCACCATGGCTTCAGAGCAGGATGTAGTGGGCAGTTTGCGAGTCGTCCGGAGTGTCTTGTGCGCACCCCTCTCCCTTTCCCACCCGACTCTAAGCCTCGGAGGCTGACCCCCTGGGGCTGTGTCAGTAGGTTCCCTTGCCTCTGGCTTCCCATTGGATTCAGCGAGAGACTGGACCGTGAGAGCTCAGAAAGGGGAGGACAGTGACGTCAGGGTATTTCTCCCCCCCCCGCCCCCCTGCCAGGCGACTGTTGGCTGCACCTCCCTACTGAACACACAACTCCCGTCAGGGGGCCTCTCCACGCAGCCAACTGTGCCAGCTTCTGGGTTCTGTCAGCCTCCCCTCCTCTTGCCCCTTCAGTCACTGGGCAGTAATAGCTGCCTCCTCCATTGTTACTAGCTCTCACAGGCTGAATTTTGTCCCATCAGATTCACATGTTGAAGCCCTCAACCCCAGAACCTCAGAATGTAACTGTAGTTGGAGATAGGGCCTTTAGAGGGTGATTAAGTTAAAATGGGACCATTGGACTGGGCCCTGATACAATCTGACTGCTGTCTTTATAAGAAAATGTGGACACACACAGACACCAGGGAGGTACATGCACAGAGGAAAGACCTCGCGAGGCCATAGTGAAGAGATAGCCTACAAGCCAAGGAGAGAGGCCTCAGAAGAAACCAAGCCTGTAACACCTTGATCTTGGACTTCTAGCCTCCCCAGAACTGTGAGCAAATAAATTTCTGTTAAAGACTGTGTTCTGTTAAAGTCTGTGTTTTGTTATGGTGGCCTTAGCAGGCTCATGCACTGTATGCCCCAGCCCTGCTGGTGCTTCACTATCCCTTGGTGATTCCCTTAAGCTTTGCTTGTTACATTGTACGAGTCCCTGTTACTAAAGTTTCCTTTTGGGTGTGTCATCTGTTTCTTGCTGGGACTGGGTGACACACAAGCTTAGACCAACAGGAGGATTTAGTGACAAAGGCAAGAAAGTATACCAGTGAAGGCAGCTACCACTTAAGAGTCCCCCACTCTCCCCACTGTGTGTGCCCACCTGGGGATACACTAGTGTTACTCCAAGACATTTCCTCTGCTTTGGGGCTAAATGACTTAGTCATTCCCTAAGAGCTTCAATTTTACTCTCTGTAAAGAACAGATGACAAAAGCTACCACTCTAGGGGTATTTTGAGGTGAGCGTTGGGTGAAAATGTGAAAGAACCCTACAAAGAACTGCAGTGCTCTTCCATAGCATGTCTGTAAGCAGTTTCACTGATGAATGTGCACAAAGCATTGCCATCTTTGAAGGCAAGAGAATGATGAATTCTGCTATGAAAGGCAGCCCTGAGTGTAGTCTAGTGGGAGGCTCTGCTGTATGCTCAGCAGTTTCCTATTAGCTCTTCATTAAAAAGAAAGAAATCAACTTTAGTTTCGCATGGATACAGGACCCATATGGACAACAGGCACAATGCATGCATCTCTTTACCGTGTCCCTGCGTTTTGTTGGAAATGAAGTCAAATGAACCAGCTGAGGCCAGAACAGCTCAGACAACTAAACAGGTACACAGTGTGGACCAGGAGCAGAGTGCCTTCAGAGTCCTGTTTGCTTTTTCCAGTCAATGAGGATCTTGACCATGTTATTGTTGTTATTCAGTCACCAAGTCATGTCCAACTCTTTGAAATCCCATGGACTGCAGCCCACCAGGCTCTTCTGTTCATGGGATTTTTCAGACAAGAATACTGGAGTGGGTTGTCATTTCCTTCTTCAGGGGATCTTCCCAACCCACGGATCAAACCTGCGTCTCCTGCATTGCAGGAGGATTCTTTACCACTGAACCACCAGGGAAGCTCCTCAAACATGTTCTCACCTGCAAAAACTGAAACAATCTTCACTGTCCCCCAAAGCTCTGAAGAGGGAGATCCTGATATCACACAGGGGGCTGCTGCTAGAGTGGGGGCAGGTGCCTGCCTTCCAGATGGTCTCAGTGAGGGGAGGACAGGCTCTGGAGACTGAGGCAGGGCCTGGAAAGCCAAGGACCCCAGGTAGCCTCTGGCATCCTCCTTGCCTTCTCTGCAAGCTGGACTCTCCACTGTTCCCTCCCAACATGGGGCAGGACTTGGCTGGATCCCTGGCTCCCCAGGAGGTAGAGCTGACCCCTGGAAGGCTGCTACCTCCAGAGTGACAGGACCGCCTTCTTGTTAACCACATTATTGTGTCCATCGATTCTCATCAGCTGTGAATTCACTAAGGCATTCTTGTGGGGATGAAAACTACACTGAGGCATGGCATGGCCCTGGGGGTTCGCCAGGTGAAAAGAGAATGAAAAAGCTCACCAGGTAGTGATCTAGGAGTGTCACGCCCACTGTTATTTTTAAAATTTCCAAACTGCAAGTTTACCACTTTTTTGGGATCCGTCACAAAAGCTGAGGTCACAGGGGGATCACCTCTCCTGAAATCAAGGATCGATGCGGGCCTGCAGCGAAGCATGGGTCACTAGCCCCGGCTGACCCAGGGCCCAGATGCCGCCAATAGAATTCACCTGGAGTCGGTAAAAAACTGGTGGAGAGTGAGCTTGGGCTGGAGAGGGAGCACGGAGCCCCGAGGGACTACGGGTATAGAGGGGGTCTTCACAGGCTTTTCTCCACGGCGCTCATACTGAAAAGACTGGCCAAAGTCCTGAGAACCCCTCAATAGGGTCTGGAGGAGGGGAAAACATCCTCTGCAGGGGGGATTGCGAAGCCCTCCTGGACCCTCCCCCATCTCCTTTCTGGAGCAAAAATCCCTTATCTGCTGGAGAAAGGGCAAAACACTATTTCCCTTAGAGCTCTGGCAAAACTGGAGGAAACAAAATAAAAAACCCTCCACCCTAACGAAGGGGTAAGAATTCAGAAAAGGAAGACTCAGACTTTATTGCTGGCAGATGCTCTCTACAAGAAATGTTGAATTTCTTCAGGAGGAATGCGAGGCAAGATGGAGGCACACTGGAATTTGAGTAAACACAGGTAAAATACACTTAAAATTTTTGATTGTTCTAAAAGATAAATGATGGTCGAGAGTAAAAAAAATAGTAGAGTATTATGTGCATATGAAATGTAAAAGTATTGTGAAATGTATAATAAGAGTACACATGTTGGGTCAGGGAATTTGGCAATATCCTGTTGTGAGGTCCTTATGTTATATATGTTAAGAAACCAGAATTCAACTGAGTGAATTTTAAAGGTCATATTGGTTTTATTCAGTGACTTATAAATTGGGCAACAACCAGTCTAGCCGGTAAAAAGGGACTCTGAGGAGCTACAGGCAGGAGGAAGTAGGAACAAGGAAGTTGTATCAGGCAAGAAAGCAGGCTGATTATTGCAAGGTCACTTTCCTTTAGAGTCACCATCCCCAGCCTTTTGGCACCAGGGCCTGTTTCATGGAAGACAGTTTTTCCACAGGTGGGGGCAGGGGAGATGGTTTCAGGATGATTCAAGCACATTACATTTATTATGTGCTTTATCTCTATTATTATTATCATATCAGCTCCACCTCAGATCATCAGGCATTGATCACGGAGGTTGCTTTAGAGGATGGTGGGGGTCTATCAAGTAGACGAACTGACTGGGGCTGAGCACGTGATTCACGATTGATTGGTTTAAAAGTCCATTTCTGATGCAAATCAAAACCACAATGAGGTACCATTACACGCCAGTCAGGATGGCTGCTATCCAAAAGTCTACAAGCAATAAATGCTGGAGAGGGTGTGGAGAAAAGGGAACCCTCTTACACTGTTGGTGGGAATGCAAGCTAGTACAGCCACTATGGAAAACAGTGTGGAGATTTCTTAAAAAACTGGAAATAGAACTGCCATATGACCCAGCAATCCCACTTCTGGGCATACACACTGAGGAAACCAGATCTGAAAGAGACACATGCACCCCAATGTTCATCGCAGCACTGTTTATAATAGCCAGGACATGGAAGCAACCTAGATGCCCATCAGCAGATGAATGGATAAGGAAGCTGTGGTACATATACACCATGGAATATTACTCAGCCGTCAAAAAGAATTCATTTGAACCAGTCCTAATGAGATGGATGAAACTGGAGCCCCTTATACAGAGTGAAGTAAGCCAGAAAGATAAAGAACATTACAGCATACTAATGCATATATATGGAATTTAGAAAGATGGTAACGATAACCCTATATGCAAAACAGAAAAAGAGACACAGAAATACAGAACAGACTATTGAACTATGTGGGAGAATGTGAGGGTGGGATATTTCAAAAGAACAGCATGTATACTATCTATGGTGAAACAGATCCCCAGCCCAGGTGGGATGCATGAGACAAGTGCTCGGGCCTGGTGCACTGGGAAGACCCAGAGGAATCGGGTGGAGAGGGAGGTGGGAGGGGGGATCGGGATGGGGAATACGTGTAAATCTATGGCTGATTCATATCAATGTATGACAAAACCCACTGAAATGTTGTGAAGTAATTAGCCTCCAACTAATAAAAAATTTAAAAAAAAAAATAAAAAAATAAAAGTCCATTTCTGGGAGAGGCCGAAACCTAATCGAGTCTCGGTTTGGTGACTTGGGGCTTAGAGTGACTCCATTTGGAGACTGTTGTCTGGTTTTTAACAATTCTCACCTATCAATTAGACTTTCTGTCTGAGAGACATGATGAAAATTTTAAGGCATGAGTGCTCCTCCCAGCAACCAGTCAGGATTTCCTACAGTTTTGATGAATCTCTGTGTGGTATTTACGGGTCATGATGTCGTGTTCACAGTTTTTTAGTTGGCCATTCTCTTTGTTCCTTTTCTGATGTTCTGTACATAAGGAGATCATTTGGTTGGTGGTTAGCAGCTGTGAACATGTATTTAAAGCTTTTGAGAGACTACAGCTCACCAGGGAGACTGCCGTGATTATTACAAGCAGAGGAATTCCCAGTGTCTGGAGGGCACTTCAGTGCTAGGGTCCCCAAGACCCAGACCAATCAGAATCAAACGAGTCAAAGAAAGACCCTGTTGAAAGAGTCACTTTCTTAAGCCAATAGCTTGTTCAGTTGACCCTAGGCAGTTGAGTTTCAGCTTCCCTAGTCATGTCAATTTTCGTGCAGCGAGTGGTTTTGGCCATAGCACAGACATCTCCTTGCTCAGCTAAAAGATAATCAAGGGCTGCCCTGTTATCAAGAACAACTTTGGCCAGAGAGTCTAGAGATTTTTATTGGGCAGCTATTGCTTTAGCAGCAGATTCTGAAATATCTTTGAGTTAAGGAGAGGTTTCTGAGGATAACTTCATTTGGAATTACTTCTAGCCAGGGGTGTAGGGATCTGCCAGAAGAGACCCCCGAGTCATGAATTTCTCCTGGTAGTTCCCATTTGAATCTGTGGCTCATGACTGGAAAGGTGGCAGCCATGGAAATCAGTAAAATTGAAAGGTCTGTAGACGGCATGGGAAATTTTAGTCTGGTAACACACTTGCCTTGTGTCCCTTTCTTTGTACAGAGCCTGGTGTGATAGAGATAGGGCTGAGTTTATTCCAGAAAAAAAACAGGCATTGAAAATCAGGGAGAAATCTGTGATAGGCAGAACAACAGGATCACCAACATCATGGCAACTCCAACCGTTGTTCCAAGGTTGGATTACCTCCCTCCTTTGACATGTTCTCACATATGCATTACCTCTCCAAGCCAGAGCAAGGGAAAAGGTAGACAAAAGAATCATAAAGACATTCATGGAATAAGAACTAGGAAAAAGACAGAAAGGGAAGAAAGATTAGAAAGAAGCATTCTAGATCTGATGTCGTAGGAGGAAGCAGTCTACCTTGATGTCAGCATCTTCTCTTCTGAGTCAGTTTGATTGACTATGACCAAAACCACATGCTGCGCATGAATTGATACTTCTAGGGAAGCTGACACTCAAATGCACTGTCAGTGTTTACACATAACCAGATGTCAGATGGATCCTTCTTCGGTTGTGGAATATGCACCCAAGGTTTTCAGTTCAGTTCAGTTCAGTCGCTCAGTCGTGTCTGACGCTTTGCGACCCCATGAATGGCAGCACGCCAGGCCTCCCTGTCCATCACCAACTCCCAGAGTTTACTCAACTCATGCCCATCGAGTTGGTGATGCCATCCAGCCATCTCATCCTCTGTCGTCCCCTTCTCCTCCTGTCCCCAATCCCTCCCAGCATCAGGGTCTTTTCCAATGAGTCAACTCTTTGCATGAGGTGGTCAAAGTACTGGAGTTTCAGCTTCATCATCAGTCCTCCCAATGAACACCCAGGACTGATCTGCTTTAGGATGGACTGGTTGGATCTCCTTGCAGTCCAAGGGACTCTCGAGAGTCTTCTCCAGCACCATAGTTCAAAAGCATCAATTTTTCGGCACTCAGCTTTCTTCACAGTCCAACTCTCACATCCATACATGACCACTGGAAAAACCATAGCCTTGACCAGATGGACCTTTGTTGGCAAAGTAATGTCTCTGCTTTTTAATATGCTATCTAGGTCGGTCGTAACTTTCCTTCCAAGGAGTAAGCGTCTTTTAATTTCATGGCCTTGTAATCTGGCAGTGGAGTCAGGGGTCAAGAGTACCTGGTAGGGTCCTTTTCTTGAATCTCACTTTTACAAAAGCATCAGAGTAAAACAATAATTTGTCTATAAGTAACAAAATTTTAAATAAATTCTCATGGTTGAAGTTTTGATGAGAGTGCATTATAATGGAATTGACAAGGGAATTTGATTATTCCTTGACACACAGCATGTTAAGGTGATAACAGCATTGCGCTGTGCTCAGTTACCTCAGTTGGGTCTGACTTTGCGACCCTATGGGCTGTAGCCCACCAGGCTCTTCTTCCATTAGATTCTCCAGGCAAGAATACTGGAGTGTCTAGCCATTTCCTCCTCCAAATAACAGCATTACACCAGGACATATCAGATTTCTAGGAATTTCATACAATTTCTAGAACACTTATTGGCTGCTTCAGGGAATAAACTGATGGCAGTTAATTGGATAGTCCCTCATAGTGTCATCAACCCTGGGGAGGAGTGGGGTGGGGGGGTGTCATGTGAGGGTTCTCCTTCCAGGGTAGATATGACAGCATTCAAGTTGGATGGAAGGATTTGACAAAACCTTCAAGGATAATTTTTTTCCAGTGCCTTGGATAACTGCAAATGAGACATTGATTTCTGGGCCAGTGTTTTGATGTTGGGTGCAATGGGGAAGGTTCAGATGTTACTTATTTAAGGTTTCTGGAGGTTCTATGGTTTCTGGTTTATTTATTTGCAGCTATTGCAGCTATAAGGTAACTAACTTGGTAGACTTCACCTTATGATCTTGTAGTCCTTTCAGAGTGGAAAGACGGTTCAATAGAGGATTCATAGACCAAGTCCTCAGGTAAAGGAGGATAGAGGGGAGTGGTGGGAGTCATGTTAGTCTTATAGTCTTTCGTTTTAGTTACCTCTTGTGTCTAATTTTTCATTAACTTTTGCTATGAATCTTTCATTGAAGCTATTTTGTAATCTTGAAGTCTCGGAGGCTTCTGCATATTTCCAGTTAAAACAGATCCCATTCTATTTGTTTGGTTTGGGACCACTTACTTCCTATGTGTACATCTTAAATGAATGATCTCGCCTGATTGGAACATTCACCATACCATAATAGTCCCTGTGATTCCGGGTTGTCTTAGTCAGATTTGCCATTTTTGTAGACATTTACAGCTCCCAGGACCAGTTCTTAGACTTTTATAAAATAAGTTGTGATGGAAGGTGGCATGCTCAATTCTTTGAAACTTGAGAATCCCATTTCTTTAGCTAAGCCTTGGGTCTCTTGGAGCCAAATTAATACCTAAGAGGGATGTGCCACTGGGTCAGAGATTTTTGTGGTGTTTTACAGTGTACCTTGTTTATGGAAATTTTCTTTAAGGTTGCTGGGTGACCTAATGTTGACCTAACCTGTTCCATGACCAACTTAGAGTTAGGTACAAGTCTTAGAGTTAGGTGCTGAGCACTCTTAGTGTGTTGGGCCTCAAGCCAGGCCCACAAATTTTTCAGCCTTTGCTTCATTTCATTTCCAAACTCCATGCTCTTTATTTCTCTTTATTCTTTACTGCACTGGCCAGGACTTCCAGTAAGATGTTGAATAGGACTCGTAAGAGAATATCAGGAGAAAGCATTCATCTTTCACTGCTAGTCATGATGTTAGCTGTAGGAATTTTGTAGATGTCCTTTATCAATTTGAGGAATTTCCTTCTCTTATTCCACTGAGAGTTTTAATCATGAGTGGATGTTGACATTTGATAAATGCTTTTTCTGCATCAATTGATATGATCATGTGGTTTTCCTTCTTTAGGCTATTAATATGGTAGAAGACATTGATTTATTTAAAAAATTGAATCAAATTTGTTTTCCCAGGATAAACACCATTTGTTAATGATGTATTTTTTTTCCATCAATTTTTCAACATCAACATAAGCATTTTTAATTATGTTTATTATATACTTGGTATTTATACATATATTATTATTCTTGTATATCGCTAATATTTAAGGGATATCTACATGTGTAAAAATGATAGTTTTTTAAACTACCTTTGTCTGATTTTGATATTAGGGTAATTCTGGCCTCATAAAATCAATCAAAATATGTTACCTTCTCTTCTATTTTCTAGAATATATAGTGTATAATTGGCAACTTTTTTTTAAAGTGTTTGATACAATTTTCCAGTGGAATCAAATGGGTCTTTTTTTTTTTAAAGACTGTTTCTTTCTTGTTGAATTTTTCAGATGCTTTTAAGTATAATTCAACTTCAGCAGTTTGAAAGTGTCTTAATATGCCTGCTTTTTTTACTAATTTGTTCTCTATTTATCCTGCCTGTGTTTCTCTGAGATTCTTGAGTCTGTGGCATGATGTATTTTATTGTTTTTGGAAAAATTTGACCACTGTCTCTTCAAATATTTCTTCCCTCTCATTTTCTTTTCTCTTTCTAGCATTCCAATTAAAATGTTTGGATTATCTGTTTTTCTTGTTGTTATTGTTTGTTTGTTTCTCTCTGTGTTTCAGTTTGGTTATTTCTATTGACATATCTTCAAGTTTACTGATTTTTTTCCCCCTCAGCTGTGTCAAATCTATTAAGAGCTCATCAAAGGCATTCTTCATCTTTGCTACTATAATTTCTAACACTTCCACTTAATATTTTCTTATGGTTTTCATTTTGCTGATAAATTTCATGATCTGTTCATGTTGTCTGCCTTTCCCAATAGGCTATTAATACTCTAATCATTATTATTTTAAATTCCCTATTTAGATAATTCTACCATGTATATCATCTCTGAGTCTGGTTCTTTTGATTAGTTTACCTCTTAACAACAGATTGTTTTTTCTTTGCTTTTTTGTTTTTCTCCTAACTTCTGATTGCATGTCAGATGTTGTATGTCTGACGTACAACAGAGAAGGCTGAGGTAAATAGTATTTGTGCTGGAAATGGGCATTCATTTTCTTCTGCTACATTGAGTGAATTATAATGGGATTTGAGCTGGGTTTGGGTTTTGTTGTTGCTAGAGTGACATTCAGTGCACTACCAGATTCAAATTCCTTTAGCATTACCTTACGGTTATGATTGGAATGTCAGAGGATTTTTCTCAGTGTTATTTCTTTACTTGTAGATTGCAATCTTTACTATATATCTGTGTCTGAGAAAGGTTCTTGCTTCCAGCCTGTGGGGTATGCTGCTGTTGCTTGTTACTTGGCTCTGGGGAACACAAAATGTGTTTCCTGCTTGTTCCGTCCCAGGCTTGAGCAGGTCCTGTGCGTGTGGGTTTCAGATGTAGGGCTTCTCAGAAATTCTGTCCCTCATCTCTAACAGCCGAACTCTGTCTTCTGTCTTGTGCCAAAGAGAATGTCCTGCCTATCTCCCTCTTACAGGATCCTGGTCCAGGACTGTTTCTTGCTCATTCTCCAGGGATAGAGAGGTTTTCTGGTTTTTGTTTGGTTTTGTCTGTCTTTTATCCTTTCCCCAGCCATGGTGGGTCTTCATCTGTGCCCTGAATGAACAGTTTACCGCCCTGTGGCTTCAGGGGAGAAGAGTCTAGTTGTAACTTTGTGGCTTTCCCTCAGCAATGTTGGTCCCCTTCTCCAGACTCACTGGGGAAAGGGAGTCCTCCCTGGTCTCCTGCCTGCTTTCTGTCCTTTCTGGAGCAATGAGTGGGTGTCTACAGAGAAGAGCCTGCAAGTGGGTATGAATTCCTCTTGTGTTTGTAGCTCCCAGGGGAGCTGTACTCTCAGGCTAGTCAACTCTTGTCCTTTCACAGTTTGTTACAACTTTTGGCTGAATTCTTTTTATTTTAGCTTAGTTTTGTATGGTACCCAATGTCTCTTCTTCCTATACTCAACCACAAGTAAGCCCTTGCTTAGTGTCATCTCTTCTTGGAGAGGCTGTCTGTCCACACATAGCCTTTGGGCCTTTTGATTCTGTATGACCTTAGTTTTCTGATGGATTCAAGAAAAGTGATGGTTCTGCTAATTGTTGTGAGGATGGGAGAGGTACTTTTTCAACCTTTCTACATACTAGGTAGGAGTGGAACTTGTATGTTTTCATATCTAATCAAGCATGTACCCTCTCTTTATTCCTTTCAAAGGCTTTATTAGCTATTCTCATGTATTCTCTTAAATACACTTTAGAATTATTTCGTCAAGTTCTTCATCTCCCATCTTCCCCCCAAAAAACAATTCTTTTCAGAGGGAAAGGGTGTTAAAATATGTAGACTGATTTGCATTCTCGATAGTGTTGAAACTCCCATCCCCAAGATCTGAAGATCACAGCCATTGCCAGTGTTGTGATTGGAAGAATCCTCAAAGGCCAGCCTGCCTCTAAATCCTACTCATCTGCTCTGGTGCCTTGAAATTCCAGTATTAGAGGTAAGAGAAATATTTTCAGAGCCTTAGGGGATTAAAATGTATGCAGTTTGCCTTGGAAGGATCAGTATAATTTGCAACCATCCCTCCACTTACAAATTAAGACCACATATCTGCACAAAGTTTTGTGTGAATTGAGTGACTGAATGTGTGAATGTGTAGAAAGAAGGAGAGGAATTCTGTTAAGAACATGAGAGCTGGAGGGAAAATTCCTGGATATGGAATTGAAAGCCCTAGAGTAGCTGAAAATGAGGACACTAAACCCCCTGGTGGCCAGGGGCAGTGAAAGCCCCATGGGCAGCTCTGTGGTCCTCACGCTTCAACCTGGCAGGCAGAGCCAGGGCAGACAAGACTCCTCAGAGCAACTGGGCATGACCGGGTTGGGGGCACAAACTCTCTAGAATGTGTGGTGGAGAAAAAAAAAATTCTCCAAGAGGAGCCAGTAATTATCACACCTATTGATTTGTTCTACTGTGACCCTCACAACTGTGACTCTCCTGGGATCAAATGAAACAATCCATCAATGGTTTCAGAAAGAATTTTCCAGTAGGGGAAATAGAGAAAGAAAAAAATTCTGGGAAAGGAAAAAAAAAAAAAAACACCCATACTTCTTGATGTTTTCCACAGACTGTTTTAGAAAGAGAAAGGATGATGCAATTCAATAAAAGATGATGATCCTTGGTTGACCCAAGTCATTTCACAGACCAAAAGCCAGAGGAACATAGAAGGCATAGACGCTCACAGGCAGACCATAGTTTTGATTTTTAAGATGCAAAAAATTTTTTGTAAATTAATATTTAATTTTCAACCAACTCCAGCACCTCATTAAGGAGGGGGCTGTTCTTTGCCAAACTCTTCCAAGGAAACCTGCTGGGTTTGAGTGTAGGTGTCAGCAAACATTTCCCAGTGTGCTCTAATGGGGAAATATTTATTTTGTAACACTCCTCTCTGACCAAAAAAACAATTATGTGACATATTTTATATGACCAGGGAGATTTGGACTAATCATATCCATAATGTACCCTAATACTGAGAAACAGTTTTACGGGTATTTTTTCTTTGGCATGGATAGGGTGCTCCATCCTGGAAGAATGAGGCTTCATGGGAATTTCTCTTTAGCACTTAGAAAAAATAGTTTGGGAACACACAAGGCTGTGCTTGGTTTGGGATCTTGAATCCTGGAAGGTCTCTGGAAAAGGCGAGTGGGTGTGTGAAATAATTGTTAGTTATTGCAAGTCCATTTCATAATGGCCTATAAAAACACACATATTCCATTTCTGACACTGCTATGCCTTTACTGAAACTTTTTGAAACAAAAAAGACTTCCCACAAAGCCATTTTCTGCTATTGGAGGGATAACATTTAAAGCAAGGTATAAAAGACCTTTGCCAGAATAATTACTATTTAAGGCAACGATCTCCAAGATTTTACTTGGAACTGAGCAGGCTGGCGCTGCCCCTGCTCTGTGGACGCACCACACGCATCCAGCAGCCACAGAAAAGCTGGCCGCCCTGCCAGGCAACGCTGCAATGTTAATAGAAATCACATGTTCTCAAGGGTGAAATGTGATTATCTGCTAAGTGAAGGCTCTGTCAGGAGAAGCCAGAGGAGTGGCAACAGCATGCCGAACCAAAACCCCGGAAGGGGTCCTGACCCTTTTCCATCCATCCCCTTTCGTGTATTAGAACATGTCCCTGTGGGCACCTCCATGGCATGGCTGCCAGGACTCAGCATCCCAACGCCAAGGCAAGTTTATGAACAGAAGGATCATTTACGTGGCTGTTGTATCTGGAACACACAGCAGTTCAGTGATTTGAAATCACTGGAAGAACAGAGAGAGGGATGTGTATGGCTGACGGCAGAACTTGGGCTAACGTTCAACAGACCAGCCAAAGAGCCCATGTGTGTGTTAGTGTCCTGCTGGTAGTTCTGTTAGGAAGGTCTGTTGTGTGTTGGGAAAATAAGACCTCTTATTAGAAGATAATTATTATTATATAAAAGTGATGCTGTGAAACTGCTCAGTTACCCATGCTAGTGAAAAATCAAATTCATCATCTAACTGATACATAAATACAATAGGAAATGTAGATATATACATTCAAGCAAATGCTATATTCATGATCCGCTCAGCACACTGTCTGGTTTGAGGCATGATTGGTAGCGGGCATGGTTCCAGGCTGCAATGTCAGGTCTGTCAGTTTAGGAAATCCCTCTTTCCCCCCACATCCTATCTCCATTAATAATTTGTTATGAGTCCTTAATCCATACACCTCTAAACCACTTACCAGCTCCAGGTTGTCACTGCAACAAATAGTACTTTTCTCGTCCATAACGCAGAGACAATCATATTTCCTTTTACATTCCTAAATTTACCTTGATCTCCGAGATAGAAAGAAAACATACTTCTGTTATTTTGGGATGTGGAACTAACACTCAATCTTTTTCTTCTTTGTTTCGTTCATAATTTTTATAGCGTTTTGTTGCATTTTCTTCCATCCCTCTTCTTTCCAGGAGAAAGAGACCTGCTTGTTTTTTAGGCTGTGTAGAAACCATTCCGTTTTCTTGACCATATTATTGCATTTCTCTGGACCTTGTCCAGTTCCATTTTGCCTTCCCAGCAAAGAGATGCTTTTTTAAAAAGCAGTTATTTGGAGGAATAACATCAACATGGTTTATTATTTTTCTGCTTCATTGAATATCAGTCTGCTGTACCAATAGCTGTCAGTAAAGCCAAAAGTTAGTTAAGTAAGTAAATAATTTTGTTTAAAAATAGAAGTGTTGACACAGGCACAATGTACTAATTTGCTAATCCTTTTGGGACACACACACATATAACTAATTTTGTATACACCCACATAACTTTATAGCATCCAAGGTAGTGATAGAATTACATACCCAGAGCTGCCAGTTAGTGATCAATAAATTGATAAATTATTAGTATATTGATATATTCATACATTTGGTATGACCATAGAGTATACAAATTAATGATAGGGTCCCATAATTAAACAGCTGAAAAAAGCTCTCAAACATCATCTAGACCAGCCCTGTATTCCTAGATTAGGCAACATTTGAAATAGGCAAATCAAACATTGTCTTTCTTGTAATTTCAGAGTTCTTTTATTAAGCATTGACTGTGGCTAGCACCATGTCAGGCACCAGAAGCAGAAAGATGGATGGGACCTTGTTCTGGCTGTGAAAGTAGGGCCACACTTGAGATGCTGAGCCATTGGGTTATTGAGAGGATTAAGGGGACTGATATCTGTGAACTGCTTAGAAGACCAGGTACATAGTGAGCTTTGCCCAAGTTTGCTATTATTATTTTTAAGTTTGAGCATTTTAACTTCTATGTTTTTGTAATCAGAAGGAAATGGCCTGTTTGAAAATACCCAATGAGAAGTGTGATACTAGAAGTATGAACAGAGTACCATGGGAACCTGGAGAAAGGAAGGGTGGGACCTGCCTGGGGGAGTGGGAATGAGTATCAGGAAGAAGTTGAATTGGGACCTCAAAAGAGAGAAGGTGGGAGAAGAGCTTTCCAGTCTGGGGTAACAGCAAGTACTAACTGGATGCGTCCTTACCTCATGTGGAGGCAATTTCCTTTTGTTGAGGACTTTGGAGAGATAGAGAACACTGATTAGAGATGCCCCAACAATAACCCGTCTTTTTTGAAGGACGGTAAGTCACCCACAATAAAGCTTCCCTTCCAGACCATAATCTGCTCGGTTCTCCTTTTTCCTTGGGGGATTTATTCTCATCTTTTGTTTTTGTTTCGGCAGAAAGGCAGTTAGGAAGAGCCTTGGCAAAATTATAAAAGGAACAATATGTCCTTTTGACTGACCCCTTCCCAGTTTGAAGTCTTTCCCCCATTCAGCACTGCCTGATGTTCACTGAACAAGAAAAAGGAACCCACAAGCTCATTCTCACAGCCTCTTCTGGGCTTACCATGCACTGTCTGCATCCTAAAGGCAAGCTTTCCGAGAATAATGTTTTAATGCAGAGGTTCCTTGGCCAGTAAAATTTTCAAAAATTTTGGCAACCCCTGACAAAGTGCTAACTTTTTATTTTGCTAAGTGGGAACATTAAAAAGAAAACAAATTCCCACCCAAGAATATCACCACTATTTCTTAAAAGAAAGCATTTTTTTAAAATAGCAACAAATAGTGGAAAGGGTAGAATTTCAGATTAAAGGATAGTCTTTTACAAGAAATAAAACTGGTTTAGGAAAGTTCACTAGCTTTATTTTGCTACTGGCCTGTGATGGTCATTTGGGAAGGGCTGCATTGACTAGAAGGGATGAATATCTAAGGGTGGGAAGTCAGCCACCAGTAGGGGCTAAGTGGGAACAGACAGAACCTCATGCCTCTCTGCCCCTCTGCCTTCTGTTTCACCATTTGATTTCTATCTGCTTCAGGAGCTCAGCTTTATCTGCCTCCGTCTCCTGACTGTTGTGGGAACTGAGCCTTGTTCTTTGGGGGTCAACTGCCCAGACCATCAGGGCTTCCCAGGTGGCCCCAGTGCCACCTGCAATGCAGGAGACATAAGAGACGTGGATTTGATCCCTGGGTTGGGAAGATCCCCTGGAGGAGGGCGTGGCAACCAACTCCAGTAGTCTTGTCTGGAGAATCCCTTGGACTGAGGAGCCTGGTGGGCTATAGTTCATGGGGTCACAAAGAGTCAGACATGACTGAAGCAACTTAGGTTGCACACACGGCCAGACCATCAGGGTCAGGAATTGACCTAAATGGACCTGTTGCTATTGTTGGTCCCTGTCATTTCAAATCTCTTCAGTCAGTCATGCTCACTGTTTAAAAACCTTGAGTCAAAACCTGTGCTTGATCATGGCCCAAGCCTTGAAGAATACATTAGTCCTATTATCCTAATGTATTAGGAAGAATACATTAGTCCTAATGAAGAATACATTATTCCTCAATATGTCTGTTGAGGTTTAGAAACTTTGCGTCAAGTGAGGTTAACATGCTTAAAATATAACTTTGATGTAAGTGCTTTTCTGAAGGTAAAATAGTCACCTTTGAGGTACTTGGCATTTCTAGCCCACTTAGGACACATCAAGTGTCAATAAAGTTTGATTTATCCAGTAGCCAAGCCAGACCACTATGGACAGGGTCAAGATGCTAGCATTAGGGAATGGAAATATGCAAAATCTGCCTTTCTATTTTTGGTCATGTTCTGCAGCGTGGTTCCTAGAATAAATTGCCACTGCACAGCGGGATTCAAGGAAACAGTGCTGACGGCCTCACTCTTCTTGCATTGTGAAGCCTGGAGAAAGATCCGCCCACTGCTAACTTCTGTCCTAAATGAAAAATGCATTCCAGGTAGAACTGTGGCTCCTAACAATTTACTGGATCTTGCTCAAGAGAAATAGACATGAGTATTTATTTATAGCTGCTCAACTCCCTTTCAGACACACTCCAAATTTATTATTCTTGAAATTGAATTAGTTGTAATCACTGATTATGGGAACAGGAACAATTTTGAGGCAGGATGGGAGGAAACCTTTGTCGTTAGACTCTCCTGCACTAAATCCTGGCTTCAGCTGTGGGCCTTGGGCAGGAACTTAAATATTTCACTGTATTTTCACATCTGTAAAATGGGGAGGTTCCATTTATTTGGCAGAATCATTGTGGAGGCTGAAAAAAATAGTTGTGCAATGCTGGACAGATAACAGACCCTCAGTGCATAGTTCTGGTCATTATTGTCAAGAATTATTTAGAGTGGGAAAGAAAGCTCCTTTTGCATTTCCTGACCACCCTGGGACAAGGGTAAGGACTGGGAGAGGGCTGGGAGAGTATGGTCTGTTTCCTTGTGCTGGCTTCTAAATGTTTTCTCCTCTTTATCATGGATAGGCAAGGACAGGGATCACTTGAGGGTGGCTTGAGGAAGTAAGTGAGCAGACAGCTGCCTCTTGCTCTCCAAATTCGGGGCCCTCACCACCTCCACCCACAACACCTGTGTTCTTAGTGGTGATTCAAATGCACATGTCTCTTTCAGGTAGGTTGAAAACATCCTGCAGGTCTGTCCTCCAACCTGGGCCGCTTTGTATGTCCCCCTGGCAGTGCGCACAGTACATGTTGGTTTGTTGACTCTGGAAACCAGGTTAGCACAACGCAAATAGGACTTGAGTGAACTTGGGGACAGCTGAAGCAGCTGGACACATAAATCCCTTTTCCATGACCATGGTGGCCTTTGGCTTACTCCACTGGAAGAGGGGAACGAGAGGATGAGATGTGCTGTCATCCAGGCCAGATTCAAAGACAGGGATGCCAGAGAATATAGTCTGCCCCTGTTTTTCAAGTTCTCTTCTGTTGTTGCTATTGCTCAGTGTAAACAGTCGGCACTCAATAAATGCTAGCAGACAGATGGAATCACTGCTCTCACCAGCTGGCCTGAAAGTACTCCCTGCCCTGCCCCCTAGCCTTGGCTGCTGTGGGGCACTGCCCCTGGCTAAGCCCCAACCCCCCGGCTTAGCACCTGTCAATCTCCTGTCCTCTATGAAAGAGCCTGTTTTTCTCCCTGCTGGGCCCTCCTCTTCTCCGGGATTTCCTCAGCACAGTCCGTCCAAGTCTTTCTGCTGCCGGAGGTGTCGCTCAGGCCCAGAAACTCAGGGAAAGGAAAAACGAGTCAGCTCTAGGCATGACTACAAATTCTTCACCTTCCCAACAGCCTAGGGGGTTTTCTTCTCACCAGGACAACAGAGAGTCTCATTGGCTCCCACTGCGCAGGCCAGCAGGCCAGCTCTAACCGTGTCCCCAGCCAGGGGCAGCCACCCAGGTGATTGCAAGGGGTCCGAGGAAGAGCAGTGGGACAGAAGAGCAAGGACCTTTTCTTGTCAAGCGCAGGGGCTCCCTGCCCTGGATACAGGCCACGTGCTCACGTGTGCCCGGACTGAGTCAGCGCGCCGAGCCCGCCCTGTTTGTTCAAGGCGCTTGTGGTCGCAAATAGCGCAGTTTTTAATTCTGTGTAATACTGTCTTGAAAATGGGCTTAACTGCTTTTCAATATGGTCGTTATGACTCTCTTAACTTCCCTTCCCCATGAAACCTTGTGTGAGTCATGGCTGGAGAATCTCACTCCACCCCAACTGTCCTGAGGACGGACAGCCTGGCTTCCTGGGGTCTCTCTTCCTGGCAGTAACCCCACTGTCCCTGAAGGACAGTTATAACTGATCCGTGGTCAGAACATCGGGGAGCCCATAACCTGGCAGGAGTCGGGGCTCTCCTTCCCAGCTCACTCCCCATCCAGGAGGGAAGACGGGTGTCTGCTGCACCTTCCCACATGGGGCAGTGGGAGGGATGGAGGTGGACCATGGGGCCTACCGGGCACAGAGGGGGAGCTGTCCTGCAATGTCCCCAAGCCCCACCAGGATCTTCCCTTCCCGAATTTGAGTCTTCTTGCTCCCAAGGGCAGTGGGGGCTCTTTCACTTGTAATGGACAAACACTCACTTTGGCCTCTGTGTAAGTTTACAAGGGCTCCTTTAACAAAGACAGGGTCACTTAAACAACAAAACTTCATTGTCTCACAGTTTAGGAGTCTGGAAGTTTACAATCAAGGTGGCAGGAATGCTGATTCCTTCTGAGGGCCCTGAGAGCAGGTTCTGCTCCAGTCTTGCTCCTGGCTAGTAGACAACAAGTTCCTCCTGTGTCTTTACACCATCTTCCCTCTCAAGTGTGTCTGTCTCTGTGTCCAGATTTCTCCTTCTTATAGTCACTCAGTTGTGTCCGACTCTTTTCAACCCCATGAACTGTAGCCTGCCAGGCTCCTCTGTCCATGGGATTCTCCAGACAGGAATACTGGAGTGGGATGCCATTTTCTTCTCCAGGGGATCTTCCTGACCCAGGGATCGAGCCTGAGTCTCCTACGTTGCAGGCAAATTCTTTACCATCTGAGCCACAAGGAAACTCTATAAGAACACTGGTCATATTGGATTAGAAGTGAAGTGAAGTCGCTCAGTCATGTCCGACTCTTTGCGACCCCATGGACTGTAGCCTGCCAGGCTCCTCTCTCCATGGGATTTTCCAGGCAAGAATACTGGAGTGGGTTGCAGCCACTCTAATGACCTCATTTTAATTTAATTATCTCTTAAAGACCCTATCTCCATATACAGTCACATTCTGAGGTACTGGGTGTTAGGACTTCAGCATATGAGTTTTTGAAAGGACACAGTTCAGGCCACAGCAGCCTTCTAGAATAAAAGTTCATTTTAAGGATATTGAGCTGAGCTGGGCCCATGTGCAAGCAGCTCTGGAGAGTTTTCCCTTTCTCGCTTTCTTTCTCTGGACTTTTCAGACCCTCTGGGTGAAGTTGAGTCTTTCTCATATGCACACTCCCAACACCCCTTTGTCTCCCTTATAGAATTTACCAGATGTAATTAAATAATGGGAGGCAAAGTTTCCTAGTCAACATACATCTCCTTGCTACTCTGGACGCCCCCAGGGCAGCTGGACAGATGGCAGTCTTGTTCTTTGCTGTGTCCCCAGTGCTTGGTCCAGACTTGGCAATTTCAGGGACTTAATCAGTAGTTGCTGATTGAAGACCTCTCACTTAGGGTGATTCACCTCTTCTCCTCTCACTCCTTACTGGCCAGTTCTTCATTAGCCTCTGATCTGATTTGCCTATATTGCATAATCGCTTTTTGTGTCTCATATTTTACTTTGAGATATGCATACTATTATTTACCTAGTGTTCTTCTTCGAAATAAGTCACATTTTTACATGGAGAAATTCATTTTAAAAATTGTGTCATAGGTTTGATATTCTACTTATATGTTTAAATGGGTAGATATTAAAACAAATAAGAAACTCTCAGTAAATGTTTGTGTAACATTGAAGGCTTTCTCTGAACCACTGGTGGACTACCTGCCCTGCTCAGGACTTGGAGGAAGATAGTCTACCTGACTTAGCTGAACATCTCTCTGGTTATAACAAATAGGGTGCTCTTGGCTGTGAGTAACAGAAACCCCACTGAAGCTGACTGAAATGATAAGGCCATTTATTACATAACTGAGATACTGGTGTAGTGAGGTGTGAAGACTGTTTGTTTTGGGGGCTCAGTCGTCTCATCAAAGACTGAAGTTTTTTGCCTCAGTCTGTCCTCCAGCTTCAGTGTTGGCTTAACCTTTTGGAAGAGCAAGATGGCAGCAGTGTCACGGCATAATGTCGAGACACCACATTCAGAGAAATAAGGGAGATTACCTTTGTCGTTTTCTCTTTTCCTACAAGATTCCCATACGACTTACCTGTGAAGTTCACTGGCTAAAATTGTCCATGCTGAGTCCTTGGAAATGAAATGACCAGGAGGTTTTCTGGGCTAGAAAAGATGTGTGGAGGTGACAACTACACTGTCCATGACACACATCAGTTACTAGACTATGGACAGGTTTGCCACCGAGAAAGATGCCCACTGCTGCTGGTTCATTCCGTGGCTACTCCTGGCCCCAAACCAGCCTATGTCAAGGGCAGGCAGTTTCAACCCGGTGAGGGGTTGGGGCATGGCAGGGGGCACAGTTGACACATCCAGGTTCTCCCTTCAGGTGGCAGTTTCTATGCCCTCCAGCTCTGCCCGGCCTGAGGCTGAGCCATGAGCTTCCAAACCAATGCCGCTGCCTCCCAGACTCCCGAGCTCTAAGAGCAGACCTGAGCAAACGGAGCTGGCTCCCACCCCACCTTGGCCCCCAAGTCTGGGAAGAGAGAGTCTGCCTTGAGTCTGCTTTTGATGGGGCTGGGCCAGACCCGCAGGGCTCATTTTCTCTGTCTCCTGCTAAATTCCCTGGCTGCTCCTCAGCTGTCAGGTTGCCAAGCCCCGAGCGTCTCCTGGCTCCATCTGCAGCAGGAAATAGGCCTGACAATTGTTCTTCCAGAGCCGGTGATTTTTCAATATGTATTTGTATGGATCCCACCCACGCTTCGTCTCCCAAACCCCAGCTTGTATTCAGCTCTTGATTTACTAAGCACGTACTACAAGCCCAGCTCTGTACTCAGCATGGTGGGTGGGGGGTGGGCGAGGAAGGGAGGGGGCAGCAGGGAGGGGACAGAGGAAGCATCTGACACGCTCTCTGTTAGGGGCTTGTCCTCTAACCATAGCGACAACCACACACTCAGAAAGGGAGATCGCCAGCCAGGGTGGCTTTGTTTGGCTATAGGTCACATACATGGTCCAGATAAAAACTACCATGTGGGTTCAGAGGAAGGTAAGATAAACAGGGCCAGCATGTGTGCTGACGGTTCTGTCTGCCCCTACTCATGCGCAGGGCCATTCTTTTCCCTACTGGGTGCTTGGGACTGACCGCCAGAGCCTGCATTGCCTGGCCTTGGCCCTCCTCTTCCACTTGGGCTGGTGGAACCACAGACAGGAGACAGGGGGCAGAAGGAAAGTGAGGTCTGGGATCTAGCCACCCTGTTTCCTCCCCATCTTGTCCTCCTGTCTTGTCGACTTTGATTCTGGTTTGGCTGGTTCTTCTAAAGCCGTAGCCTCTGGGAGGTGCAGGATGGTGTGGCTTCCTGCTGTCATGGGTCCCCGTGGTCCCTATTTGGTTTCCATCAGCCTCCTCACACCTCTGAAAATAGTTCCTTTATTCTTCAGAGCTCACTTCAGTGCGCTGGGACCCTGACTGACAAGCCAGCTTAGGGAACCCCCTCTGAGCAGAGCCTAGAGCTGGGAGTCTGAGGATGAGCTTAAGTCAGGTAAACAGAGAGGAGAACAAAGGGCTTTCCAGGGGGAGCACAGCCTGAGCTGAGGTGCCAGGGATAACCTGGGGGGAGTTGGGGAAACTGCCTGGACAGGCGTGAAGGTTGGAAAACCAGATAAAGCATTAGCATGGGAAGCCCAAGACCGCCAGGCCAAGGCACATGGGCTTTATCTCTGGGCTCCCTGGAGCTACTGGATGATTATGAATTATTTTATCATTAAATTCATTTATTTTTAACTGAAAGATAATTGCTCTACAATATTGTGTTGGTTTCTGCTAAATATCAACATGAATCAGCCATCAGTATACCTATGTCCCCTCCCTCTTGAACCCCCTTCCTGCCTCCCTCCCATTCCACCCCTGTAGGTTGTTACAGAGCCCCATTTTAAGTTCCGAGTCACAGAGTGAACTCTCATTGGCTGTTTTACATACGATAATGCGTATGTTTCCATGTTACTCTCTCCATACGTCCAACCCTCTCTCCCCTGTTCTCTATGTCTGTGTCTCCATTGCTGCCCGGCAAATAAGTTCCTCAGTACCGTCTTTCTAGATTCCATATATATGCGTTAATATCAATATTTGTTTTTCACTTTCTGACTTACTTCACTCTGTATAATAAGCTCTAGGTTCATCCACCTCATTAGAACTGACTCAAATGTGGTCCTTTTTATGGCTGAGCCATATATATGTATATGTGTCACATTGTATATATGTGTCACAGTTTCTTTATCTGTTCATCTGTCGATGGGCATCTAGGTTGCTTCCATGTCCTAGCTGTTATAAATAGTGCTGCAATGAATACTGCGGTACACGTGTCTTTTTCAATTTTGGTTTCCTCAGGGTATGTGCCTGTAGTGGGATTGCTGGGTCATATGGTGGTTTTATTCTTAGTTTTTTTTTTTAAAGGAATCTCCACATGGCTGAGATTATGAATTAAGGAGGCAACAGTTAGACTTAAAAAAAATTATTTATTTATTTGGCTGTGCCGGGTCTTAACTGTGGCACGTGGGATCTTTAGTTGTGGTATGTGAACTCTCAGCGGCAGCTTGTGAGATCTAGTTCTCTGACCAGGGCTCGAACCTGGGCCCCTGCATTGGGACTGCAGAGTCTTAGCCAGTGGCCCACCAGGGAAGTCCCTTAGTTTGGATAAATACTATTAATTATTTTGTTTTGGTTTCTAGTTTTTCCTATTGTTGATTTTACTGTCATCATTAATAACAGCTAATATTTTTTAAACATACTTATGGGTTGAATTCATTTGTTAAAGTTTTAACTCTCAGCACATCAGAGCATGATTTTATTTGGGGATAGGACCTTTACAAAGATAATAAAGCCAAAGTGAAGTCTTTTAAGTGGGCCCTAGTCCAATAGGACTGGTGTGCTTATAAGACAGAAAAATTTGGACACAGAATCATGCATAAAGGGAGGACAATGGGCAGAGACTCAGGCAGCAGACGGCTGTCTGCAAGCCAAGGAGAGAGCCTGGGACAGATCTTCCCTCAGAGTCCTCAGACAGAAGTAGCCCTCCTGATACTGTGATCTTGGACTTCTAGCCTCCAGAGCTGTGAAATAACCAATTTCTGCCTAAGCGACCCAGTCTATAGGACTTTGCTAAAGCATCTCTAGCAAACTGATGACACTCACCATGGAAAAGTTGTGTCCTGATCTGTTGTGAGCAGTCCTGTGTGCGCAAATAGCAAGTTATTAATATCACAGTCCTTCCATGGCAGCCCTTCTGTTTCAGCACACTTTCTACTGGGCTTCCCTGGTTACTCAGGGAAGAAATCACTTGCAATACAGGAGACCTGGGTTCAATCCCTGGGTCAGGAAGAACCCCTGGAGAATTCCCATGAACAGAGGAGCCTGGCAGGCTACAGTCCATGGGGTCTCAATGAGTCAGACACAACTGAGCAATTAAACGCACACACACACATAACACTTACAGTCCTGACACTTTTCCATGATTATCAACATATCTATTTATTGAGTCTCTATTATGTACCAAGCTGTCTTCCAGAGTCGGGGAGAGAAAACTCCTTATGGCCCTGGAGCCGACTTTCAGTGTTTCTGTATTTGTTTCTTTTCTGTTTCTGCTCAAAGAACAGGGCCATGAGTTAAT
Source organism: Cervus elaphus (assembly GCF_910594005.1). Classification (NCBI taxonomy): domain Eukaryota; kingdom Metazoa; phylum Chordata; class Mammalia; order Artiodactyla; family Cervidae; genus Cervus; species Cervus elaphus. Next base: position 28,924,789 of record NC_057826.1, on the reverse strand, counting down.
GACACCTGAATGTGGTTAATGTGGGATGAATGAGAATGAAACCAGGATGACAGTGGTGATGCCCTTGCCCAAGGTCAGTGCATGACAGGGCCAGGAACCAGATGCTGCAAATCAGATAGGCTGAGCCTTTGGATCACTATTGCCCACTCAGTAATTCCTCTCAAACTGAAGGGACAAGGGACTTACACCACAAAAAGGAGCAAGCCTCTTTAAAAGTCTTTGTTAATGCCTGAGGTATGTAGGTTTTTATTTAGTGCACAAATGCCAGGACTTCTGCTCAGAGGACTTGTTGTGTTCAGTCGCTGAGGCAGGTCCCACTCCTTGTGACCCCATGGACTGTAGCATACCAGGCTTCCCTGTCCTTCAGTGTCTCCTGAGCTTGCTCAAACTCATGTCCATTGAGTCGGTGATGCTATCCAACCATCTCATCCTCTGTTGTCCCCTTCTCCTCCTGCCTTCAATCTTTCCCAGCATCAGGGTTTTTTCCAGTGATTTGGCTTTTTCATCAGGTGGCCAGAGTATTCAGCTTCAGCATTAGTTCTTCCAATAAATATTCAGGGCTGACTTCAATATTAGGACTGACTGGTTTGACCTCCTTGTTGTCCAAGGGATTCTTAAGAGTCTTCTCCAGCACCACAATTCAAAAGCATCAATTCTTGGACTGTCAGCCTTCTTTATGGTCCAACTCTCACATCCATACATGACTACTGAAAAAAACTATAGCTTTGACTATACCCACCTTTGTCTGCAGAGTGATATCTCTGCTTTTTAGTATGCTGTCTAGGTTTGTCAAAGTTTTTCTTCCAAGGAGCAAGTGTCTTTTAATTTCATGGCTGCAGTCACAACTTAAGAAATGTTTAATAGAGAGGGAGTGACCCATATTTAGACTTGCTGAGGAACATCCATTCCAGTTTCAATTGCACTTATGTGTGTCTTAAGAGAATGCTGGCCTGGCCTGGAGGCCAGCAGTAGCTTCTGATGGGTGTGGGCAGCTGCCTTCTAGATGACAGTTCACCAGGACCTCTGGCCATTGTGCGAGAACAGCATCTGGTGGGGAGTGGTGGTGAAGGCAGGTGGTGGGCGGTATGACCAGCTCCTGCTTCAGTTCACAGCCCTGAAACATGTACTTTCAGCTGCATTCTCTGTTGGGGGCAGAACAGAAAGGGATAGAAGTTACCAGCTTGTTGGAGACCCAAGATGTGGAACAAAGGAAGCAGATCCTAGATGCTGAGAGAGTCCTTCCACCCCATTTGCTGGGAATTCTCACGGGTGTTGTTTCCCCATCTCCCTCAGCCTCACCCACTCTCTTAAATGACCCAGGAGCCAGGTCTCGTGCCTTCTTTTTGGGCCATGAGATCATAAGCATGATCATTGTGATGGTGTAAATATACTTTGGTCACCCTGACTTCTGCCAGATGTGGAAATTCTCAGTCCACAGCGTGGGGTTGTAGAAAGCTAATTTGCTCATGTATCAGGCCACACCAGCCCCAGGAATTGCTTCTGAAAGGCTGAGAGTGCTGATCTGGAGTGATGGTCAGTCCCCCACACCAGGCCCTGAAATCAGAGAGGCCAGGCCTGCTGCTCAAGGTCCAACACAAACCCTCAAAGAAACTGGGTGCTGGTCCCAGGCCGCCTTCTCCTCTCATGGTCCAGGGGAGACTGCATGTGGACAACTGTCATCTGCCCCTTCTGGTACCGTGTCAAGCATATAAGTGATTTGTTCACTAACTTCTTTTTAACTACAGTGGCTTCTTGATTACCCCATAATAATGCCCCTCACACTCCTAGTTTGTTTTTGTGGGTGGATGGGGAGGGTGGGGGATGGCCAGGTGCTGGGAACTGGGCACAAGCATGGGTTGGTCCAGGGGGTGTATTGCCCACGAGAATGTCATCATCTTGTATGTTGTGGCAGAAAAAGCTGGGAACCAAATGTCTTTCAGATTGTTCGGAGATGGGCTTCTGGAAGACCCATTAACAGAATGTTTGGAAACCAGCTTGGAAATTTTGACACATTGTCACTTTCATCTGCTAAGCAGCTTACAAACATTCTCCCGCTCCTTCCCATGACTCCCTCCAACTTCTTTGCTTCAGCCCAACTGTCTGAATTTTCCAAGTGAGATCACAGACCCAGAGGGGGCTGGCTCCGAGCTCTAGGAGGGTGTCAGGGGTAGATGCCAGGTTTGGGGGCAGTAGCTATTGGTCCTCAGGAAAGTCCCCCATTTTGCTGTGCTTTTTGTGAATGTTAAAACCCTGTCCATCACAAGGCAACTAACCTCTAAATTCCTCAGAGCTCTGCCTCATTTGTAGGAGCAGTCACAGTCACTGTGTTGTGCTTAAGACCGGGAGCCATCCTGGCAGGGTGGCTGGTGGGGACCTGGCTGGTGGGGTTGCAGACTTTCCTGGGGATGACTCCTGGTGCCTCTAGGAATGTAGATGAGTTCAGGCCACTTTACAAGCATGAAATAGGGATCAGGGATCAGAGCCACTCTCTGATATTTTAGGGTATGCTCTTGATGGGCAAAGCCCAACCTGAAGGGTTGTTCTCTTCTCTAGGAAATCTGAGCAACTCCCTGCAGGTTCTCCTCCCCTCTGACTTTTGTTGAGGTGGCCCTGAGGAGGGTCTTGGGTCTGCCCACCTTCTATTGATCACGAGCAGGAATCCTTCAGGGGCATGCATAAGAATCTCTTTGCCAGGGCTGGGGAGGCAGCCAGGGAGTTAACTGTCTCTCTAATGCATGTGTCTGCGTCTGCCCAGTGAGAGGCATGATGGATGCCCTGGGCTCCCCAGGGGGCAAAGCTGAAGGCTGAACTGAGGTGGGAAAGAAAAGCAGGTTTGTAAATAAACAAGGGCAGAGTCGGAGACCCAGGGCTTCGCCCCTGCCGAGGCTTTCCGGGCTTCTGACGAGGGGAGCTCCTGAAGGTCTCTCTGGGGCAGCTGGGGAGTCAGTTATTGTTTTTGGATTTCACCGAGATGAGCTCCAGATGACTTTCCAAGGGCTGGTTTCACAGCACATTTGCTCCATCTGAGCAATCACTCTCTGCGGCAGTTGGATTTCCATTCGGCGTTTACCTCGTGTGCCTGGAATCAGGACTGTCTGCCTCCTTGGGGTCGAATCGTCTTATTTTCTTTGGGGCTTGGCCAAACCCTTTCCACCAGCCTTGGTTCCATCTAGGCATTTCCATTTGTGTGTGGGCAAGACCAGACCAAGTTCACAGAGGTCTCCAGAGCACAGGGACATTGCCCACTCCTTGTAGAATATAAAAAGTGAGGGAGAATTCATCAGATCTTTTAATTTCACACAGAGAGATGTTTAGCTACCATGGAAGACAGCAAAAACCAGAATGATGCCCAGCTTAGGAAATACCTTGGTCTCTGCCAGGGTGCTTCCTGAGGAGCCAGGACAGGCCTCTGGAGGATGTATGATGGGACCCCCTGAAGGGGAGCAGGCTGATGGGCAGCACTGTATACAACAAAGAGAACCCTGGGGTGTGCAAGGGGCAGGGGCCAAGGTGGAGTGGTGGGGGAGGGGGGAGGCGGGGCTACGTGTAGACTGACTGAGCTGTTTCAGGGACCAACCGGATGCCTGGGACAGAGACCCAGGAGACCTGGCCTTGAGACGCTTGCATGTTGAGTGGTACCAGAGGTTCATTGGGTTCCTTTGTCTTAATGATCTCACTTAAAATTTTTTCTGATATTTAAAAAAAAAAATTTTTTTTTCTGATATTTATACTTTGGTAGTACAGAGAAAACTAGCCCCTGAAGTCAACATACAGGTCATGTTTTTCACTCAAGGAAATAAATCTGTTCCCAGCCTTGATGCAAAGGGTCCTTGGATGTCTAAGTTGTTTAAGTGAATGGCAGCGTGTTCTCTATGACCTGTACTGACCAGTGTACCGGCTGTTAACCTTGTTCTCATGCGTTTCCTCACCAGGTCACATGTCCGCCAGCAGGACTGAGTCCTGAGATTCCCCTATTTAGCCCTGCATGAGCCCTCTGACCTCTCTCATCTGGCCTCACTAATGTGGTCAGGGCCCACCTCTGCTGGTTTCTTGTGCCCTCCCCCAGGGCTTGGCATGGGGACAGGGCCATGGAGGGTGCCTTCCATTCACATGCTGCTTGAACACACTCCCTTATGGTGGCTTGCGGCCCTCCCAACCCCACTGCTTCCTCCAGCCTCTCCACATCTACCTTTCCGCCCTCTTCATGTCCCCAAGAAGAGCTGTGCTTGATTACCAGCTCAGGGCATCTACCCTGCGGAGCAGTGCATCCAGTCTCTGGAATCAGAGCTGAATGCCAGGCCCATGTCTGCCACTTATACCTGTGTACCCTAAACTTATTTCTCAATCTCTCCTCATCTGTAAAAACTGAGGATCAATGCTTCCATGAGTCTTAAATTGTCCTAAAATGATAGAATCTGGTCTTCTTCAGTTCAGTTCAGTTCAGTTGCTCAGTCATGTCCGACTCTTTGAGACCCCATGAACCACAGCATGCCAGGCCTCCCTGTCCATCACCAACTCCCAGAATCCACCCAAACCCATGTCCATTGTGTCGGTGATTTCATACAACTATCTCATCCTCTGTCGTCCCCTTTTCCTCCAGCCCTCAATCTTTCTCAGCATCAGGGTCTTTTCAAATGAGTCAGCTCTTCGCATCAGGTGGCCAAAGTATTGGAGTTTCAGCTTCAACATCAGTCCTTCCAATGAACACCCAGGACTGATCTCCTTTAGGATGGACTGGTTGGATCTCCTTGCAGTCCAAGGGACTCTCAAGAGTCTTCTCCAACATCACAGTTCAAAAGCATCAATTCCTCGGTGCTCAACTTTCTTTATAGTCCAACTCTCACATCCATACATGACCACTGGAAAAACCGTAGCCTTGACTAGACAGACCTTTGTTGGCAAAGTAATGTCTCTGCTTTTTAATATGCTGTCTAGGTTGGTCATGACTTTCCTTCCAAGGAGCAAGCATCTTTTAATTTCATGGCTGCAATCACCATCTGCAGTGATTTTGGAGCCCCAAAAAATAAAGTCAGCCACTGTTTCCACTGTTTCCCCATCTATTTCCCATGAAGTGATGGGACCAGATGCCATGATCTTAGTTTTCTGAATGTTGAGCTTTAAGCCAACTTTTCCACTCTCCTCTTTCACTTGCATTAAGAGGCTCTTCAGTTCTTCACTTTCTGCCACAAGGGTGGTGTCATATGCATATCTGAGGTTATTGATATTTCTTCGGGCAATCTTGATTCCAGCTTGTGCTTCCTCCAGCCCAGCATTTCTCATGATGTAATCTGCATATAAGTTAAATAAGCAGGGTGAGAATATACAGCCTTGACGTACTCCTTTCCCTATTTGGAACCAGTCTGTTGTTCCATATCCAGTTCTAACTGTTGTTTCCTGACCTGTATAAAGGTTTCTCAAGAGGCTGGTTAGGTGGTCTGGTATTCCCATCTCTTTCAGAATTTTCCACAGTTTATTGTGATCCACACAGTCAAAGGCTTTGGCATAGTCAATAAAGCAGAAATAGATGTTTTTCTGGAACTCTCTTGCTTTTTTGATGATCCAGCAGATGTTGGCAATTTGATCTCTGGTTCCTCTGCCTTTTCTAAAACCAGCTTGAACATCTGGAAGTTCACAGTTCACATATTGGTGAAGCTTGGCTTGGAGAATTTTGAGCATTACTTTACTAGCGTGTGAGATGAGTGCAATTGTGTGGTAGTTTGAGCATTCTTTGGCATTGCCTTTCTGTGGGATTGGAATGAAAACTGAGCTTTTCCAATCCTGTGGCCACTGCTGAGTTTTCCAAATCTGCTGGCATATTGAGTGCAGCACTTTCACAGCATCCCCAATTTTAGAGAAATTTAAAAAGAAACAAATTCCTTTCCACTGGGGTTTCTCTTAGAGTTAACAGGGTTGGGAGCCCTCCCAAACTTTTTCTTAGAGATGTCATTGTATCTAAGAGAAGCCTGCATCCAAAATGAATTCTAGGAGAAAAAGAACAGAAAGGAAGAAGTTTGCCAGGCGCGCAGCAGGAAGCGCTTAAATGCAGTTCTGTTTGCTGTGCTCTGGGTGTCTGTGGGCCGTGGGGCTCAACGTCACTCATTCAGGGATTGTGATGGTTGATTGTTCCCCGACACTGGCTTTTACTATGATGGGAGGTGGCCTCTGAGCCTGTGCCTCTTGCCTTCATTCATCTTATCTTTTTCTGTCTGTGCTACATACTAAGTCACTTCAGTTGTGTCCAACTCTTTGTGACTCTGTGGACCGTAGCCCACCAGGCTCCTCTGTCCGTGGGATTTCCCAGGCAAGAATACTGGATTGAGTTGCCATGCCCTCCTCCAGGGGGTCTTCCCGACCCAGAGATTGAGCCCATGTCTCTACATCTCCTGCACTGGTGGGCGTGTTCTTTCCCACTAGCACCACCTGATGAACACGGTTTGGTCTTTCTTCAAACTCTGTTTCCGTGTGCCTTTCTTCTGACTCCGCGCTCTAGATCCTAACTGGAAGGCACTCCCCCCACCTTGGGGGAAGGATTGTGTCTTAGGCTTTGGAGGAAGAAGTTGGCAAAATAAGTCTGTCTTTTCAATGCTCAGGTCTCTCCACTACCCCAGGATCGTTGGTTGGGAAAAAGCACTTCAGTGTCTGGAAAGAGATCATTGCCTTAAGTATTAGTTGCTCAGTCATGTCCAACTCTTTGCAATCCCATGGACTGTAGCCCACCAGGTTTCTCTATCCATGGGATTCTCCAGGCAAGAATACTGGAGTGGGTTGCCATGCCCTTAGAGGATGTGAAAAGGAAATTTGTGGTTAGAAATAAGTGTCTATTTTCTACCAATGAGAGCACCACTGTGCTTAGGCATCATTTTCCAACAAAAATGGTTTATGTGTGAAGTGCCTACACTGCTATTACTCAGGGAGAGATGCTCCAAGGCCTTCTCAAGGGAAGATCCAGGAAGAGATTGCAAAATCCAAAATGTGATTTCTTTCGTGCAAATGGTGCCCAGTTCTACAAACTTGCGTTACTGTAGACTACCAAAGTTTATTTGCTTGAAACCTACTAAGAACTATTAAGCACTACTAAGCTTCTGAACTACATTGCTTCATAATATAAAATATAATGCAATGTGAAATACTTACATATTAAATTATAAAATAAAGATGCATGAGAAATAGGCGTTATATATAAAAAATATAGTATAAACTCGTGTGTTCAAGTTTATAATGTTTTTATAAAGTGAATGAAAAATTCTTGTTTATTCCTCTAATTTTTTAAAAATAATTATTGAGTTTTGCATTTTTTCTTTTCAAAAGGGGGAATGGGCAGAGGGGCTGTGGGGACTTCTGCCAGGTCTAAGTTGGCCATAGTCAAAAACGTTTGAGGGTACCATCCAGAGAAAGGACACTGCAATTAATTTCCCCCAGCTTCCTCTTTTTTTTTCCTCAGAGTGGTTTGAGAATTAATGGTTGGACAATGAAGTATTTCTGCATCCCCACACAGGAAATGGTAGAGAAGTTCTAAGTGTGATGGTGTAAACATATTATCATCTGAGACAGAAATAGTTGCCTAGTCCACCCAAAGGTACAGTGAACATATGGGTTGGTTGTCTTTTCATCTCCATTTACTATCTGCAGTTTCCCTTTAATAAAAGAACAGAGAAAAGAGAACTAATCCAGCAGTTTAGGCTTCTGGTCTATTATAAGGAGAAGAAAAATTCAAAGACAAAAATCAGTGTGGAATATTTTACTCACAAGCTTTTAGAAGATACATATAAACAGAGATCAAAGGAAGGCAGAGACACCAGGAGACGTGGTTGATTATATCCTTCCAACAGTGGTAATTGTGCCTCAATTTGCAGGGAAATAGGTTCCCTTTCACAGACCTGATGATGTGAGCTGTGGCCGAGACTGGAACACATCCGGCGCATCCCAGAGCTCCAGCATGGGGGCTTTAGTGGGCTCTGCCGTGTTCGTAGTGAGCAGGGCCCGGCCCGCCCAGCGCTGCATGGAGTTCCAGGGGGAGTCGGTGTCTGTGGCAGGATCTGGGTCCGCCCAGCTTCTCATCAGCCCAGAGGCAGAGCACACAGAGAAACACAAACACTCCACATGCAATGGCAGTGCTTTGTATCTACATTTTTTTGGTTATGAAATGTACATTTATTATACTAGAGTTGGAAAATTCTAAACCATATAAAGACTTCCCTGGTGGCTCAGATGGTAAAGCGTCTGCCTACAATGCGGGAGACCTGGGTTTGATCCCTGGGTCGGGAAGATCCTGAGAAGGAAATGGCAACCCACTCCAGTACTCTTGCCTGGAGAATCCCATGGATGGAGGAGCATGGTAGGCTATAGTCCATGGGGTCACAAAGAGTCGGACACAACTGAGTGACTTCACTCACTTACTCAAACCATATAAAAAAGAAAATAAATATCATCATAATCCCTGTACTCAAGAGTAACCACTGTTGAAATGCTGGTCCTGCTTCTTTCAGTCCTATGTGTATATGTATATATGTACATCTACATGCAGTCAGACATCAACCAGGATTTCTCAGCCCCTCATGTTTCTGAAGAGGCTCAAGCCTGCTGCATGTTCTCCAGAAGCCCAAAGTCTTTCCTAGTGTTCTGGAAATTCCAGGAGTCTCATGTCCTCCAGATCACCTCAGTCTCCAAGCATCTGTTTCTGCAGCCATTTTAATTGCGTTGTTCTGCATTTCATGAACCTAGATGAATACTAAGTCTTTCTTTGGATTTCCATCCCAAATGTCCACTCACACAAAGCATTTATTGTTAAAATGGACTTTACTGAAAATGGCAGGTGGGGCAGAGTTAGAGTTTAGCTTGTAACCGCAGTAGCACCTACAAATGGAGCGCCAGGCATCTTTGTGCCCTGCAGGCAGCCCAACACTACCCCCTCCCGCCCCCCACCCCACCCCCCACTGTGGGGAATGTCTGATTCTGGGGTTCTGGGACTCATATCTTCAGCTCTCTTCTCCACCTTTGGTTCCATACCCCCTTCTCCCCCACAAGTCAACATAGCCCCCCAAACCTCCTGTCGTTTTGCACTTTTCAACACCACACCCTCAAGTTCTCTTTCCTAATACAAGGGATTTGTGAATTAATTTTCTTAAACAAGGACCTTTCTTCTTCCAGTAACTGTTAGAATAACAAAAATCTTGAGATCATACTCTATATACATCTTTATTCTGCCTTTTTAAATTGACCATTACATTTTTAGCACTTTCTCTGTCACTAAACCCTTAATGACACAGTACTTCATTAAATAGATGCATTCATTTCACTAGTCTGCTATAGTTGGGCAGTCTTTGCTTTGGGGAAATTTATAAAGCAGAAGTGATGAGCTCAAAGGGGTGTGAATATTCTTATGGTCTAATACTAATTACCAGATTGCCCTCCAGAAAGGTTAGGTCAATTTGCATACTCCCCAGCTTTAAAGGAGAGTGTCAAGTGACATAATTCTTTAAATGATTTGCTAATTTGGCACTGGCTGTGTGAGAGACTATTTCAGGGCAGCAAAATGTCTGGTCACTCAGAGCCTCAGAGAGCCTGAGGCATGGAGGGAGTTCTTGGCCTGGCTGGACTCCAGGACCCCGGGTTGGGTCCACAAACCTCTCAGGACCTCTAGTGCCACTGCCTCACCCAGGCGAGGACACCCACTGCCTCGGATAACCCAAGCAGGCCCTTGCCCCTGCCCCCTGCCCTTGGAGAGGTAACATTCCCCCGGCAGCTCCCTGTCCACCTCGGATATGCTGCCCTTGGCCATGCCTCCCAGCCATTCCTCAACAGAGAAGGAAGGCATTGGGCACTCCACCTTCTCCCTGGCTCAGCGGGGAACAAGGTTTGAACCCACCAAACTCATTTCTTTCTCCCTCATTGGAGCTTGAACATGATTAAGAGCATCAGCTCCCCTATCGCCGTCCTTCCTGTAGAGTGTTTCAAGGGCTCTGCTTTTCCTTCCCCTGAGGTCAGAGGGCTGCCAACAAACGGAGCCTTGGAGCTCATCTTTCCTTTCCACATCCCTTTCTCTCCTTTCTGGAGGTGAGAGCGATCCAGGGAATCTGAGCCCTTCCCCCCTTCACGGTTAGGACAGTGGTAAGTTGCACTTTTCCCACTTAGCAAAGCACCCGTGTGCACAGGCAGCCACGACACTGGCCATCCAGGCTATTTTTAAACAGACTAAAAATACTGACTTACCTCAGAGGACTGTGCTGAAAGGGCTTGTTTAGGTATCGGATGAACCTTTACAAATATAAAATGCTTTGCGTCACCCTGCTTTTAACGCCCACCGTACAGGTTCCTCTGCCGGGAGCCAAGCAGGAAGAGAGTTGTAAACTCAGGCTGGCGAAGGGATGAGGGTGCTGGGCAGACTGGGTTTCATGCTGCTCTGTGTGATTCGGTCTCTCTAGACTCTGGACGACCCTGGGGCAGACCCTGAATTGTCAGGCTCAGAACAGGGCTTGACACACAGAAAGCGCCCAGTAAGTGTTGGTTGTTGGCTGGGGCTGTGCAGATGATGGAGGCCAGCTGCCAGAGATGCTGTGATCTCTGATACCCTTGTGGAGCCCAGGCACACCCGTGTCCCCCTCCGGCCCCAAGTCCTTCCACAGAGTCCCCGGACCCGTCCCCACCTTGCGATATCAGCTGCCCCAGCATAAGCCTTGGCTGTTGCAGAGCGGAGGAAGGTCAAGTGCTCTTCTGTTCCAGGTCAGGCCCTTTGGATTTAACCTTGAGGCAGAGGCTCAGCTGCCCTGACAACCCGCAGCTCCCTTCTGCAGCAGCACCTCCCGCAAAGGTAGCTCGGCACGTCCTTGGCTGCCGGCTTCCCGGGGCGATAAAAATAGCTGAGGCCCTGCAGCTGCTGAATGATGAGTTCTGGAAGGAGATGATTGATTCTCACAGCTGAGCCCCGGGGTCAGTGAGCACTGTGCAGGCAGAGGGGCCTGGGGTGAAGGCAGGGCCCGGCCCTGGGCCGCTATAGATAGAGCTGTTGACAGAGGGATCCAGGCTCTCTGCACCTGAGGGGAACACAGTCAGCTAATTAAGAGGAACTGCAAAGGGCTCTTGTGGAAGGCAGTCCATGCACCATTTTCTTTTAGGCCACAGTTGACTTTTTTTGATAAGTGCATCATCTCCACACCTTCATGTGGGACAAGGTTCCCACCAGGGCAGGAGCTGTTTCCAGGGAAAGTGATGAGGTGGTAAAACAACAGGAGCCCGTCTCCCCTGAAACAATGCAGAGGAGCTGGCGGAGCTTATGAAACACCCTAGGGACACTGATGTCAGGCAGCTCCCTACGGCCTGAAGTCACCCCCTGCCCCTCCCTTAGGCTGCAGCAGGGCTCTGCTCGCCTTGCCAGGGGCCTGGGCCTGGGCCATTGACCTGGGCTGCTCCGGTTCTTCACGGTGATCTAAGGTGATCTGTGCCCACAGGGCTCCTGGCCGCTAACAGAGTAGCTTGAAGCCAGGTCCCACATCGTGAAGCTGCTGGGTTGTGCAGAAGTAAACAGCTGGACGGTGATGTTGCACAGCTGGAGCAGATCTGGACGGTCCAGAGATAGGGCCGTGTGTATTTACAGTGCACGCTCTTCAGGCAATCTATAGCTCAGTGTGTTCTGTAAAGCACCAATAATAAGATTTCAGAGACAGAAGGAGGGAGAGAAGAAATTGCTGGAGGAGGGAGAAATGAAGAGGCAAATGTGAAAGAATATGCTTTCCCATGAGGTTATTAAAAAGACGATGAGTTGATGAGGTGGCCAGACACAGAAGATCATCCAGACGGCCGCGCCCCAGGAGAAGATGTAGGACTGTAATCAGAGCAGAGGGCTGGGAGGGACCAACTGGTTTCTGTGAAAGAAATGAACAAAAAAAGACTCTGCAGAGACATCTGGGTTAGGACCACAGGCTGGAAGGAGAAGGGATCCTCTCTTTGTCTTTCATGCCACCTGTTGGGTATCTAGGTGTGTCTTTGTCTCTCTGGAGACACAGGAGTCGCACAAACTCACACAATCCCTTCCTAACTGTTCTTTGCTCAGAGGTGGGGTTGCGCATGCTAAGTTGCTTCAGTAGCATGTTTTGACTCTCTGCAACACTATGGGCTGTAGCCCACCAGGCTCCTCTCTCCATGGGATTCTCCAAGCAAGGATACAGGGAGTGGGCTGCCATTTCCTCCTCCAGGAGATCTTCCCGACTCAGGAATCGAAACCACATCTATGTCTCCTGTATTGGCAGGCAGGTTCTTCACCCGTAGTGCCACCTGGGAAGTGCAGAAAAGAAATTTCAGAACAGTAAAGAAACAACCCCAGGGGCCTTCCCTGGTGGTCTAATTCTTAGGATTTCACCTTCCACTGCAGGGAGTGCAGGTTCGATCCCTGGTTGGGGATCTAAGATCCTATATGCCTCACACTTAAAAATCCAAAAGTTAAAACAGGAACAATACTGTAACAGATTCAATAAAGACTTTAAAATGATCCACATTAAACAAACAAACAAACTAACTAACTAACAGGAAAACAACTTCACAGGTCACCTCCAGGTCTGTTCCTGGCATTTGTGGGGGACAAATGGAGAGTCCTTCTCTGCCAAACCCACCTCTGTCCACACAATGAGGGGCCTCCACACACACACTGTATAGACACCCCAGCCCAAGCTCTGGCTCTCCATCCCACCAGAACATCACCACTTGGCCACTGCCTGGGGCCAGGATTGTGCACATGGGCTATCCTTTGGAGGTCAGACCTGGGAAGAACACACAGGCTAAGGCCATTTGGACCTGGATTTCCAGGTTCCAGTTCCCCAGAACAAGCCTAGAGGTGGGGGAGGAGGTGTCACTGGATCTAGGTGGATACATCCTCTTGGTCACACAGACTTTTCATTGCCTCATGGAAAGTGGTGTGATCCAGGAAGGTGAAAATGGGGCCCTTAAAGTGTAGGGTTGAAGGCAGGAACCCCAGTTGCTCAAGTCTAACTGGTACTGAGTACATCAAACTGAAGCTGTCCAAAACAGGATGAATTTCCCACCAGATCTATTCCTCTCCTTGTATTCTGCCTCCATGCCATCTTCCTCCCCCGGGAACCCTGAGAGCCCAACTCCTTCCCCATCTCTGAAGCAGCATTCAGGCCTAGGAACTCCAGCTCCTCCAGAATCTTCCTTCTCTTTCGGCCCTTGGCTACAACCCAGTGGGAGGTCTCACTTGTGCCTGGACTGATTTCCTGGTCTCCTGGCTTGATCTCCTCCCATCCTATTTCCACACTGCCACCCCAGCAGTTTTTCCCCAGGGTGAGTATGACCTCTCTACCTTCTGTCCTACTTAAAGCTCTTCAGGGGCTCTCTGTGCCAACAGGATTAAATCCAAGCTCTTCAACCCAGCACACAAATCTCCCTCTAACCCTCCTCTGCCCTCCTCCTCTCTCCCCCGGCCTCCAGTTCTCAGATTCACTCACAGTGAGTACAGTGCACCCCTTCTGACCTCCTTGCTCCTTGCTCATACCGCTCCTTCTGCCTGCAGTGCCCTTGCTTTGCAGCCTGGTCAATGTGTACATTCTTTCTCCCAAATGGTAACCTTTTCAATGCCCCCTCCCATCTCTTTCCACCCCAGGTAAAACCGATCCCCTTATCTGTAACTGAACTGATGCTCACAGCATAGCAATTAACACATTTTCTGCTATTTACTTGTTTACAAGTCCTTTTTTTCCCTAACTAGCCTGTAAATTCCTGAAGGCAGGGGCTAAATTCTTCTTCTTGACATCCCTATGCTTGGCATGGGACCATGTGTTGAACTGGAACAGAAAAGCATCCCTGTGATCAAAAATCCTCATCTTTACCACTGCACCACCTGGGAAGACCTGCTGCCACAATCGAATTGTGTGTTGATGTGCCTATATTACTTGCTTAGTTTCTACCAGATATCATATAGAACAATTCTGAAACAATAGGCAGGAACTGATCACAAAGTTCAGGCGTGCATTCAAGACAGGGATGAGTCCATAAAAGGAGTCTTGCTGAGAACCGTTGGCACCGCCAGCAGCTGGAAAGGCTCTCGGAGCCTGCAGAAGTTCCAGGGCCATGGGCTTTGTGTCCCAGGTGCCAGGGTCATCTCAGGACGAAGGCCAGGTCAGTTACTTCGGCAACTTGGCTCTGCATCCACTTCCTCCAGTAGGGGCTTCTTCCTTACCCTTGGAAGGGGAGGGAGGGGGAAGGGCAGACAGGTATGAAAGCTACTCAGGCAGTCAAGACCCAACTGCACATCTCATCCATCCATGATACCTTGAATTTGGTAATGCCAAAGATAGAATCATGAGCAAGACACAGTCCTGCCACTGAAGGGCCCATACTCAGCTTGGAAGACAGGGAAATAAACCAGTGGTAACCGTGGAGCAGAACACCTGCCAAGAAAGGGTGAAATACTACGTGAATGAAGGACCCTGAGCATGCCCTGCCCGCCTCCTTCGTATGACTCCTGGTCCTGTGTGATCTTCGCCTCATTCTTTTCTATTGCAGGGGCCTCTGTCCTTGCTCACCAGCCTTCTCTGCACATGTCACCCCCTGCTGGCCCCTTTTCATCTTCCCGCTTCCACGGACTATCATTCCTCACAGAGACCTTCTTCATTGTCTAGCCTATGGCAACTTCTCCATTTTATCCCTTGCCATTTGCTTTAGGCTTCTTGTTTATTTCCTTTAAAGCACTTACCAGGTGTGACTATTTCATTTATTTAAATGTTATCTCTTAAATCTACAACAGAATAAGCTCCAACAGAGGCTGCATCCATCTTATTTCCTCTTGTATGAACAGCATCTGGCACATAGTAGGGGCTCAAGAATCATTTATGAAGCAAGGGAAGGAAAAAAGGACTCTTGTGAATCCTCTAGTGTGTGATGGGGGGAGATGTCACGTAAGGCTTCCCAGAGACAGGACATTTGAACAGGGCCTTGAAGCATCGTTAAGTGTCTGCCAGATGGCAGGACCGTCACAGGTGTACGAGCAGGGATACACGTAGTCCATCTGGGAGGGTAGGGAGGGGTGCGACCACTGTTGGCAGTCTGTCCCTTTTTGTGTACAGCCACTAACTGATGCATGGGGTGAGGTAAACTATTAAGTCTGTTTTGACACATAGACCTCTTTGGCAAGCCCACTGAATTCAGCACACGAGTTAAACAAATGCAGCACAGCTGAACAATTAGAACTCGGGGAGCTATACTTGAGGGACCCAACAAGGACAACAAGGACACTCAAGTGACCTCAGATGATTCCGAAACCTGGGAAAAATACCCCAGCAAGCCCAAGTCATCTGATCATGAGACTCATCTCCTGATCGCCTCTGACTGCTTACAAAGAGCTGGCCAAGGACATTCCAACTCTTCCAGGCCATCAGGCCAAGTTCCCAGGGACAGCTAGCCACTCAGCTCTCTCCCCCATCACACCCAAGGGCTGCATCCCATCGGCTGGCAGACACCTGCCCCAGAGCCAGCAAAACCACCACCACCTCTGTACGGGGCCAGGGGGAGAGGCTGTGGTTGCCAGAGCCCGGTGATTTATGACCTCCAGGCTCACCACCAGCACTGATGCCAAGTAGTGGCATCTCCAACTTCCCCAGGCATGGTCTCTCAGTTCCAGTGATTTATGGATCCCGAGGGGGCCAGTCACTTTTTCCTTCTCCTCTTTCTGCACCCTCCTCCCAGGACAAACAGGTTTCATACCCTGTGGACCTATTGCGTGTGGTGAAAAAAAGAGGCTCCATTGGCCCATGTCCTTTCTGCACCTGCTGTCAGGGGATGGTGGCTGTTGATGGGCAGCCACATCCATTTCGCTGGCATTTCTTCAGCTCTTTGTGTGGTGCCTGGGCACCAGCCGTCGTGTTCTTTCTATGGCTTTGTCGGTTGCCAGGATCCACTTCCCACCTGTAACAGGCCTGGCTCAAGACTGTGAGGTTGGGTTTTCTTTCTGTCCTTCTTTCTCTCTTTCCCTCCCTCATCTGTGTGTGTTAGTTGCTCAGTCATGTCCAACTTTTTGTGACCCCGTGGACTGTAGCCCACTAGGCTCCTCTGTCCATGGGATTCTCCAGGCAAGCTTACTGGAGTGGGTGGCCAGTTCCTTCTCCTGGGGGATCTTCCCGACCCAGGGACTGAACCCTGGTCTCCCACATTGCAGGCAGATCCTTTACTGTCTGAGCCATCAGGAAAACCCCTCCATCTATAAGAATCCATAAATCTTAGCTTGATTTCTTGGCATGAAGACCCAAAGCATCTGAATTTCCTTCCATGAGAGTCGAGCAGTCATGGAAATTGCTGTCAGCACTGCCCTTGAGCCGCTGGTGCCCTGAACCTGCTCTGTTTGTGCTGTGCAGTGAGTCTTGAACCTCTTTCCAAATCACGCCTTTACTCCAAGCACTCACAGGGGAACAGGAAAATGGCACTCTTGCATTGCTCTTGGGTTCTATCAAGGCAGTGGCATCCTTGGGATCCAGAGTGTGGAGAGGCACAGTCAAGAGCGAGTGGGAGGGAGGTGGGGGAGCACCTCGCAGAGTCCCCGGCTTGGAAGACCATGCGCGCATGCTCAGTCCCTTCAGTTGTGTCTGACTCTTTGTGACCCCATGGACTGTAGCCCACCAGGCTCCTCTATCCATGCGATTTTCCAGGCAAGAATACTGGAGTGGGTTGCCGTGCCCTCCTCCAGGGGATCTTCCTGACCCAGGGATTAGTCTTTTGTCTTCTGCATTGCAGGCGGATTCTTTATTGCTGAGCCACCTGGGAAGCCCTTGAAGGCCATAGTTCCTTGGCAAAGAATCATCACTCTCTTGAAACCTGCAGGGGATATTTGGGCATTTACCAGGTAGAGGCCGGTGTCTGCAGGAAGTCACAAGCAAAAAGCAAGAGCAGCCATTCAGTGAGATCGAGCCCTTTTCTCTCTGCTGCGCACTGGCAAGTGGAAGCAAGGGTAGACAGTCCAGCCCCATGGTGCTCATGCTCACCCTGCGGCCGTCCCTCTGTGTTCTGCTCAGGAGAGCTGACCTAAGCCAGCCCCGTTGGCTTTCAGCTCCAAAGGTGGCAGGCAGCCGCAGGACATGTCCGGTCTCAAGGTGGGGCGTGGGGGTGGGGTGCCAGGGCTGCTTCTCCAAGTGCACCAGGCTGCTGCATGTAGCTGCCTTCCCTCTGGTTTCTGCTGGCCTCCCCAGCCTCGAGGGGCCTGCCTATACCCCTTTCATCAGCAGAGCCAAACGAAGTGTGGGCTGGAGACTGGGATGCTCTGGGGCCTCGTGGGGTGTGGGGAAGGTGTCCACAGTGCTTGATCCAGGAGTCCCTGCTCTCAGGATGATGGTATATTGTGTGTGTGTTCAGTCATGTCCTATTCTTTTGTGACCCCATGGACTATACCCTGCCAGGCTCCTCTGTCCGTGGAATTCTCCAGCCAAGAATATTGGAGTGGGTTGCCATGCCCTCCTCTAGGAGATCTTCCCGACCGAAAGATTGAACCCACATCTCTTTCATTTCCTGCATTGGCAGGCGGGTTCTTTACCACTGCACCACCTGGGAAGCCTGAAGGCATATTGTGGGGATTAGTAATGTATGATATCACTTTGGAGTACTTACTGACTCTCAGGGACTATGCTAAGTACTTTACATCATCTCACTGAATCCTCTCAACAACTTGTCAGGAATGCCTTTTTTTCCAACTTTCACAGATGAGGAAACTGAACTTCCTGAGAAATAATTATCACACAACTAATAATTGGGAGAGCCAAGAATTCTACGCGACTCCATTTGCTCGTGTGCTTAATAAATTATACTGCTTTCCATGAGGGTTTTTAAGAATTCATATATTTAAGAAGCACTAGGTAAATTAGTCAAAATTCCAAACAATAGTTAAATCTAGGATGTTCAGATAAAGCAAGTAAATATCCAAAATGTAAGTTGAGACAAAGCAGAAATACCACCTACCCCTCTGACTCCCAGGACGATTCTAAGGCAGCCACCAGCTGCTTTGATTTCCTCTGCTCCTGGGGATGGCAGGGGGAAGAGGCACTTAGTATAACCTCTCAGCTCCTCCTGGACTTACCTGGTTGGGATGAAACCTTGAGAGTAGACTGCCAAGGACCCAGACATCTTTGGGGCACCGTTTTTCTCCCTACCACATACAGGTTTTCTCATTCACTCCTCATGGTAGCCACATGAAGTATATATTCTTGTTATACTCATTTTGCAGATGGGAAAAGTGAGGCTTCCATTTACGTGACTTGCCCAAGGTCATTGTTTCAGTCTGCGTGAGCTGCTCTAACAAAATACCATAAACTGAATGGCTCAAACAATAAACATTTTTTGCAGTTCTGGAGGCTGGAAAGTCCAAGATTAAGGAGCAGGTAGACCCGGTATCTGGTGAGAGCCTACTTCCTGGTGTGCAGATGGCTGACTTTTTTTTTCCATTTATTTTTATTAGTTGGAGGCTAATTACTTTACAATATTGTAGTGGTTTTTGTCATACATTGACATGATGGCTGCCTTTTTACCCTATCCTCACATGGCAGAGAGAGGGATAGAGAGATCTCATGTCTCTTTCTCTCTTTGTAAAGGCATTAATCTCACTAGTAGGTCCCCACCCTCATGACCTCATCTAATCCTAATTACTTGCCAAAGGCCCCACCTCCAAGCAGCTTCGTACTGGGGATTAGGGCTTCAACATCTGGATTTGAGACAGAATATTTGGACACAAGTGTTCAGTTCATAGCAGTCACATAACCAGGAAGTGTCAGAGCCAGGATATGAGCACAGATGATCTGACTCTGTTATATTCTAGTGATATTTTCCCATAAGTGATATATGGTCTTCTGTAGCCTATTTTTTAAAAAATTCAAGTGGAGTGCACTTGCTTTACAGGGTTTCAGGTATACAACAAAGTGGTTTGGTTTTATATATATATGTATATATACACACATATATACATATTTGATTCTTTTTCATTATAAGTTATACAAGAGTTTCAATATAGTTCCCTGTGCTATACAGTAAATCCTTATTGTTCATCTATTTATGTATAGTGGTGTGTATCTGTTAATCCTGTACTCTTAACTTATCCCTCCCCACCTTCCCCTTTTGTTGTTGTTGTTCAGTCGCTAAGTTGTGTCCAACTCTTTGTGACCCCATGGACTGCAGCACGCCAACCTTCCCTGTCCTCCACTATTTTCTGGAGTTTGCTCAGGTTCTTGTCCATTGAGACAGTGATGCTATCTAATCATTTCATCCTCTGCTACCCATTTCTCCTTTCACCTTCAGTCTTTCCCAGCATCAAGGTCTTTTCTAAAGAGTTGGCTCTTTGCATCAGGTGGCCAAAGTATTGGAGCTTCAGCATCAGTCCTTCCAATGAATATTCAGGGTTGATTTCCTTTAGGATTGACTGGTTTGATCTCCTTGCAGTCCAAGGGACTCTCAAAAGTCTTCTCCAGCATCACAGTTTGAAAGCCTATTTTTTAAAAATTCCATAATGCATTTTGACCATATTTCTTTATGAATAAATAAATATCTACAACTTCATTTTAATGACTGGATCATGGATAGGATGAGGATACAAAGGGTAGAGTCCAAATTCTTCTTCATGATACTCGCGATCTTATTGCTTTATATCTTTGTAAAACAAAGATAATAGCAATAATACCTACCATGTGATATTGGAGACTGCATGTCAATATGATTTGCAAATCATAATTTTCTATATAATGTAAGTCATAATGATCATTGTTATTATTATGTACCAGGGTGAGGGGACTCTCCACGGGTTGGAGTGCTCTGGGGAACAGAAGTGCTGGTTATCTGGATGTGCTCCAGCTTTTAATCAGCTGGAAACCCTTCTACTAGGGAATTGATGAAGTCTTTCCCCATTGCATTGGTTCTTCATTGAATGGAACATATTAGACCAAGAGTTAGCAAACTGTTTTCTCTGAAGGGCCAGAGAGCAGATATTTTAGGCTTTATTTGGGCCATATTGTCTCTGTCATTACTGTTCAACTCTGCCATTATAGTGTGAGGACAGCCACAGACAACAGATGTGTGGCCATGTTCCAATAAATCTTTATTGTGGACATTGAAATTTGAATTTCATATCATTTTTTATTATTTCAAACAGAGTTTTTCCTTTTTTTTCAATTGGGGGATAATTTAAATATTGTGTTGGCCTCTGCCATACATCAACATGAATCAGTCACAGGTATACATATGTAAAAATATGGACCATTTCATGAATTGGCATGTCATCCTTGTGCAGGGGCCATGCTAATCTCTATCGTTCCAATTTTAGTGTATGTGCTGCCAAAGAGAGCACTCACATGATTTTAACATCACAGAACAGTATTCACAAAACAGTATTCTTTTGACTTTTAAAAATCATTTAAGACTACAAAAACATTTCTAGGCTCAAGGGCTATAGTTTACCAAACTCTGAGTTAGATTATCAAGGGGCAGTTTTTTGTTTTTTGTTTTTTTTCCCATGGAAATGCATTTCGAACAAACTTGTGTCAGAGTCACTGAGGAGAAGAATTCTGTTAAAGGTGCAGCTTCCTGGTCCCCACACCAGACCCACTGAACCAGATTACGAACGAAATCACCTGGGTACCTGCAGATTTAGCAGATTCTCCCAGGTGATTGTGAAATACATTAAGTGTAGGGAGCCATTTTAGCTAAAAGGAAACCAAGAGCCTTGGTAGAGAAGTTTTCAATTTTGGCAGGAAAATGAGGTCAACTGACAAAAACAAGTGTTTCCTACCCAGGCAAGTTCTTCTGGGATATTTTTAAAGTCACTTGGATTCCCCTATTTACGAGTTGTTTTAGTCTTACTGAGACCCCCAGTGCTGTGTTTTCCAAAGAGAGTGAACAAGCACTGGAGCCCTCCTCAGATCATATTGATTTTTGTTCTGAGTCCACCTCCCTATTTTTCTTCCTAGCTAAAAGAACCCCAGTTTTGTTCTGGCATTCAGCCTTAAAGGGGACCCTTTTGCAATAATGTTTATCCCTTTTGCTAGATGTTTATCTTCAAGATGGCTCTTTAGGAAAAAGAAAAACCATGTATGTCATGTTTGCCAATTCCTGTGGTGTAAATATGCCCACCATGGACAGCCTCAGGCTACCAACAGGAGATCACCAAATGGAGGGTGTGGGGAGAGATGTGTGCTGTCAGCTCTTGTGAGCTGATATGAGCTGCCTTATGGCCACCCAGGGACCACGGGTCAAAGTCAGTCATGGTGATCCTATCTCTCTGTAGTAATTGGCTTGTGACCAAAAAATATTCCGGGACAGGATTGAGTGCTTTAAGAAAAGTTTTCTTTATCAATAAAGGAAGGGGTGGCTTCTCTTATTTCACTGCAGTAGTTCATACTCCACTGCAGTTAGTACTGACAGGCATCTTGTGGTCATGAAGGCAGCTGGCCTGAGGACAACTCATACATCATGGATTTTAGAACAGAGACAGGGAAGGGACTCAAGTCATTGGTGATGTGATCAAGCTGCTGAAAGCACTGTGTTTCAGGACTTCTAGTTCTGGGCATTCCAAAAAACTCCAGGTTGTTGAATCTCTGTGGGCTGTGATTTCTGTTACTAGCAGTAGAGAGCTTCCTAACTGATGTATCTTCTCTGCGCTGACCACTCAGAAACTCAGCAGAGAAGACACATGAGTTATTACTTAGCCTGTTGCACCTCACCAGGGGTGACTGTGGAGTAGAACTTCAAGGACTCAGAGGCATTGGAGCTCCAAGTCAGCATCTCACAGCTCATTCTCTCTCCCCTGCACTACCCTCCAAAGCCCATTTACCATGTGAAATGTCACCAACTTTCTGTCTCACGAATCTTGCTCCAGCACGGCCAGCACAAGTGATGTAGGACATTACTAGGGCTTCAACACCAGCTTGTGTGGCTGAGGTTTAAATGAATTTCATCAGCATGATTAAATACTTATTACATGAGTCAAACATACGGGCTTCATTAAGCTAGTGAACTCCCAGGAACCTCCTCTTCTGTTTATACAACCCGTCTGGGCTCTCAGATTACTTTAAAGAAATGGGATAAATGGAGTTCGATATGACAGCCAGGTCGTCTTTCAGCATTATACTCTCAGAGGAAACGCATCTTCCATTGCTAACTCTGGCTCCCATACAACTGGGTGCAGAGGTTTTTTCCATCTGCTTCTGGCCTCCGTGAAAGCCTGACATGATGCTGAAATTGAGACTTTAAGTGTAACTTGCCAGGACATGACAGACATACTTTTCTCATTGGAGCATGAAACATTATCTAAAGTCATTTGCAAAAACACAGACCCTGGGCCTTTTACAAGGAGGGCACACCTTGGAAGCAAAATAAAGGACAAGGTTTAATGAACTTACTGGGCCTCTGCTAGTCGTTATTAGAAGCTCTTTATCAAATTAAAGGCCTGCTGGGAAGGCAGCTGGGTGCCGAGCAGCAGTGACATGCGTTAAGTGCCAAAGTGGGTTTTAATTGGCTGTTTAAATGAGGAAAAGCTCCCTGCAGTGTGACAGACACACATGGCGGGTGTGTGCAAACACACAGGCACCCACACATGCACACACATGCGTGTGGAGCCCCAGGCAGTCTGGGAAATCACAGGAATCACATTTTTGGAATGCTGACATCCCCAAAGCAGGAACGCAAACCCGCCAGGAAGGGAACCCTGAGACATGTGGTGTTCATCTCTGCGAACGCCAGTTATTACTTCTGATAATAATAAATAACAGCGATGCAGCAGTGAGTTGTTTGAATGCTGCCGGATTCATACTGTATGTAGTCCAGCTACGCTGCCAAGGTCCTCTTACTCTGGGATCAAGCTCAGGGTTTTGCTTTGTCCTGCATGTATGTCAAGCCATCGACATATCAAATGGGGACACATTAGCCACCTTGCAGGAATGTTATAAGAGATTTACACAAAGCTCCTCACTGTGCCCGGTGTCTCTAAAAAGCCCAATAATTGATAATTATTTTGACTGAAGTAAAAATTTTCTACTGTTTTCTAAAAAGATTATTAGGGGTTATTTATTCCTAATAGCTATATTCAGGCTGAGAGACATTGAAGCCTGGTAGCTAAGAGCACAATCTTTCACGCCAGCTTTGTGTGAGTTTGTATGCTGGTTCTACCATATCAGGGTACCTCTCTGAACCACAGACTCTTTTTCTGCAAAATGGGGTGAGTCATCCCTGCTTCATAGAATGGCAGGGAAATCATATGACCTCGTCAGAGAAGAGCTTAGCACAGCGTGTGCACATAGTAGGTGTGACCACCAATATGCTTATTAAGGTTGTAAGTGTTTCTGTTCTCCGGTGAGAAATGAGGAGACTCAGTTACGTGGTGGCTGTGGGACCAGCCCCAAGGACACCTTGGCTTTTCACAGAGGATACTAGCAAGGGTTCTTTTAGTCAAACCGCTGATTGAGTGTATGGGATGGAATCTTACCAACTGAGTATGTCAGGGACAGGGCTTTTAAGGGACTAGGGACATATTTAGGACACATGGGGAGGAGGGGTTGACAAAGGAAGAGATTTGGAGTCAGAGTCTTGCTGTTCACCCCTTAGAAAGCTGGGGCTCCTGCGTGGAATGAGCATGAACACATTTTGACCCAGAATAACTCTGTGACACAGCTAGGACAAGAGTCCAGGGCCCCCATTTCTAGACTTCAGCTTGTTTTACTGAGGTTTCTTGTTAGGATGAGATTCTCAAAACCAGGAGGGAAAAATTATCACAAGGAGGGCAACTGTTTTTTATTCCATAACCAGGTTTAATCTCTTTTTTTTTTCTTGATCAAAAGAATTTTATTGGTACTCCAAGCTTGCTATTTGACAGAAGCTTTCAAACGAACTTCTTGCAAGAGCAAGATCTCCCAGGTTTCTTTACAGGGTGGTATGCAGTAGCCACTCTAACTTCTGGCTTCCTGTCAGCACCAGTTTGGTGTAAAGTTATGAGGAAGGTGGGGGAGGGAGAGGGGAAGGAATACATGACTAGAGAGGTTGGGAGAGCTGGTAAAGGGACCATCTTTTGCAGAAGTTAGACATATTAAAGAACCTCGGCCTACCACTGCTGACGCGGAACTTAAAATCCAGGATGTGGGTCCTTGGAGCCATTGTGAATTGGGAGATGTTTTCTTAAAGGCTGCAAAAACAAACGCTCCCAGTTGAAAGCATGAGGCTACGTGCATTTAAACACACACCCTCTGTTCCAATAACACCGCAATTCCGAGCGATCCCTGGTGCATCAGCAAGGAAGCGAACAAACTCCTTCATTTCCCGACATCCTTGCTGGGCTTGGAGGGACCATTGTTGCTCAGTTTTACGGCCCCGCAAGGCTTTAAACTTGAAATAGCAGCATCCCAGGGCTTTTACAAATGAGCCACAGCAGGCTGGACGTGGGCTATGGATTCATGGGCTGCTGGGGGGTTAATATCTCTTGCAATTACAAATCAGAAAAAAGCCTGCATTCTTCTTCATTTCGCCTGCTTCACACATCCTTGGCAGCTGGGCTTCCCAATGCTTCATTTAGGCCCATGCCCGTGAAGGGCCGGATCAGCAGGCGCGGGCCATCAGGCAGCCATGTTAAGCCCTTGGCTTGGATCCCTGCTCCCTGCACTCGGGTGAGACAGACAGGCCTTTGTGTGCCTGGAGCCGGCTAAGCCAGGATGTGACTGTGAGCTGGAATCTGACCTTTCATGGGCTCCAGCACCTGTCAGAAAAAAACGAACAAGCTTGGGGTGTTTTTTCCGCTCCGGACTTAAATGCCAGTTCTGTGACTCCCTCACAATGGAACGGTGCCAAGGCAGTTGTGGTCAACTCCGGCTCTCTGAGGAGCAAACCTAAGACTTGAGTGATGGACGACCCTGTGTTTCTAAGGCCTGGCCAGCTCTCAGCTTAGAAGGAATTCAAGCCGAGCTGAGGACGCCAGTGCGAGTTAGGAAACTCAGAGCAGAACCACATAGCCATTTTCCTCTGGCACCCTGCAGAGTGTGTGTGTGTGTGCGCATGCATACACACACACACATGTGCATTCCACATCGGAACAAAGACCCAGTCACAGTGACCCTGACACTGGTGTCCATCAAGGGACAATTTTGAGACCCACCCCACACTGGCCTATTGTAGTCACCTGAGTCTGAAGTACTGGTCACCCTTGGGGTAGACCCAGCCAGGTATGATCTGCAGGACCAATGGGGACAAATGGTTTAACCTTCTTGAACCTTGACTTCCTCAGCTGTTCAATGGGGAGAAAAAGGCCTAATTCCAAGGGTTATGTTGTGCATTAAACTAGATGTTACACACAAATCATGAGAACCTTGCCTAAGCACCTTGGTCAGTAGCCATGTTTCCCTCCCATGCCACAGGGTGTGCTGAGGATAGAGGAGGGGCGAGGGTGCTGGTCCCCACCGATCCTCCATTGCCCAAGGGACCCATCCTCCGCTGATCCAGGAAGAGAGGCTAGCCCAGCCGCCCGTTGGTGAGTTTAGATGTGGGAGGACACCTTTTCTCCAAAGTGTGGCCTCGGAGCATCATGTTCAGGACTCCTTGGTGGCCTGATATTCAGTTGGAGGTGGTGCCGCTGCCAGAAGGGCATGGAGGCCTGGTGGGTTGAAATACTTACCTGCACTCTGAATAGGTTCAGAACCCTACAGATGGAGGAAGGCTGATGCAACACCAGCCTTCTAGCCCTGGAGCATGTCACTTTGAAGAGAACATGGCCACTATGCCTGCAGCCTTCCCTCTGGGGATCCTGCATGGGCAGAGATGTCAGGATGTCAGGCCACCATGTTTTGTAGGCTAGCAGTTTAATGTTAAGGAGCAGCAGTTCAGGTGGAAAGAGATGTCTACAGTTAGACAGTTGCCTGCCCCAGAGCCTGAGACGTGCAGGAGACAGCTGTGAAGAAACTCTGAAGTCTCTTCATCATTGTCAAGCTATCGAATACTTTAAAAATACGTAAACATTATCATTTCAAATGCATTTTTGCATTACATTGATAAAAAAGGAACAAAATTGTGCTTTAGAAATGAAGTTTCTGCTTCTTGTTTGACTTTACTACATCTTGTGAAAATAGGTGCATAGTTTTTACTAAATTTGGAGAGTGTTAGGTTCATATAATGGAAAAGGCTGGCTCTGCTTTGGGGGGATCTCAAGTCATCGTTTTCCAGAGAGAATATAACTGGAATTTGGCGACAGGTAGCCATGATTGCCAGCTGGGATGACTGGCTCCAGAATTAAGATGCTGAACCAAGAAAGCAAATAAGTGTGTATGAGTCTTCAGTTGGAATGTGGTTGTTGACTTGCAACAAGCTGCTTCTCACATGGGCAACTCTATGTAGTTGGTGCCAGTATGAGTAGAAGGGAGGTTTACTGAACCATTCTCCTAAAGAGCACAGAGTAGGCCAGTTAGTAAACACACAAATAGGTTATCAAGTCCATTACCTTTATATAATTTAATTTTAAAAAGATATCATTACTGGTCAGACTGTACATTTTGTAGTCTTTTTGTTCCTAATGTTTGAAACTCATAGTTTGCCATTTAAATATATACTTCCCTTTAAATATATCATGTTCAATCCTCAAAAGGATTCCCCAAAGGGAGCTTTCATTGTCCCCATTTCACAGATGAGGACAGAGGCTCAGGGAGGTTGAGTAACCTGTCCAGCATCACCCAGCTAGAAAATGCCAAAACTGGAACACAAACTCAGGTCTGTTTATTTCAGGACTCAAATTCTTATCAAAAATACTATGTTATTCCTTTCCATTGCTTCTTAAAATGTCATTCCTTTACAACAAAGACATTCAGTTGATCATAATTTGATTTTTCGGCTTAAAGGGTGACTTTAATCAGTCAAATTGCATGCTGACAATATATTCCTCTGTATCTTTCAAAAAAGGTCTTTGTTTTAAAAATTCAAATGAAATTGTTTAAATGTTCTAAATCAGATTTTCACTGTAAACATGTTGTCTGATCATGTGATTATTTGATATTTGATAAATATTCACTGCTACTGTTCAGTCCTCAGTTGAACAGTTAAAAGGTGGCTGGTTTTAGTCTTAATCTGAAATACATTAGGAAGGTCAGCCAAACCCAGGCAGGCTTGGCTAAAGGTTTTTTGCATTGGTCACAGTTTTGACTTATAGATCATCAATTAGTTGCAGATGTCGACAGTAATATGGAGTGTAGGAAGGGTCAGAAGAACACTTCGTTCCCATTTGAGAGGAATTCAGAACTTAAAAAAATACTCTGTTAATTCTGAGCTGCCAACATATACACATTCATGCGTGTGTGTAACTCCCTGGAAAAACAATCAGGATTTTGGAAGCAGTAGACCATAGTTCTATAGATTTTATAATTCACTTCACAAGTACTTGGGTTTTAAAAACATAATTGTAACAGCAACAAGAAGAATAAGAATACTTTTCACATTTGTCTCATCTCTAGATCTCAATGAATAGTTAATTTTTAATAATTACAATAATCACTATTTAAAAGTACTAGCACAGCTATGTTCACAGCAAAGTGCTGGAGTACCCTGTTTGTCTCTTTTTCCATCAGTCCTCACACTCACTCTGAGTTAGGTTCTACCATTAGTTCCAGGCAGAGCAAAGGAAATGGGCTTCCCAGGTGGCGCTAATGGTAAAGAACCCGCCTGCCAATGCAGGAGACATAAGAGACCTGGGTTCATTCCCTGGGCCAGGAAGATCCCCTGGAGGAGGGCACAGCAGCTCACGCCAGTATTCTTGCCTGGAGAATCCAATGGACAGAGGAGCCTGGTAGGTTACAGTCCATGGGGTCATAAAGAATTGGACGCCACTGAGGTAACTTAGGACAGCACACACACAGAGCAAAGGAAATGGAAGATACAAGTGCCTTGTGAAAGAACAGGAGGAAAAGACTGCTTCTGTAGCTCACTGATCCCACAGGTGTATCAGCTATGGCCCATGGGCTTAACCTGGGGCCAAGGTCTGTTTTCTATGGCCCTGGAGCTCAGAATGGTTGGAGGAGGAGGAAGAAGAGCTGTAGGAAGTCAAGGAAAAGGAAAAAGTACATGGCAGGCCACATGTGGTCTGCAAAGACTAAGATATTTATTATCTGGCCCTTTACAGAAAATATTTGCCAATCCCTGGTCTGGACTAGTGTTAATAGAAATACTATTCAGTCACATAAATTTAACATTTTTTAGTATATTATTATAACTAATAAAGCAAAAATAAGCAAGTAAAATTAATGACGTATATTTTAACCCAGAAGATCTAAAATATTATCATTTCGACACGTAATCAGTATAAAAATTACTAATGAAACATTTAACATTCCTTTTTTTTCATTCTTTGAAAGCTGATGAGTATTTGATACAACTCATCTGAGTTTGGACGAGTCATATTTCCAGGATTCATTAGCCACAGGTGACAAGTCACTACTCTCTTGGACAGTGTGTGTCTATACATTGGGGGAACAGGTAGGATTTTGATGTGGGAGTTGGGAGAACATCAGGCATGATCTAAGCAGAGTCTCCCAACCTTGACACTGCTGATATCTGGGGCTGTACCACTCTGCTGTGGGAAGTGTCCTATGCATTGGAGGATGTTTAGCAATATCTTTAGACTCTACCCACTCGATACAAGTAGAACCTTCCCCTCCCCTGTAGTGAGAGCCCAAAACGTCTCCAGATATTGGCAGATGTCCCCTAAGAGGCAAATTGTCCTGGGTTGAGAACCATTGGTCTAAAGCATGGAAAAACTGTGTAGGAGCACACCTGGAATTGTCCAAACTATGTCCTCTGAGTCAATCACTTTGATGGAAGAAACATAATCGAAGGGGAAAGTAATGAGAGTGTGGGTAGAAAAAGCTGAGGGTAGAGCTCAGGCTAAATAAAGCATTTGAACTTTATTCCCTTAGTTATGATAGCCATCAAAGAATTTTGAGCAGGGGAATGAAATTAGCAAAGTTACAAATTAAAAACATTTTTCTTCCATCTTTGAATAAGTAGATTCTTTCTCCTCTTTTATTGGCACAGATTTTTTTTTTCCCTTAAAGAAAAGCATCATTTAAAGAGCCAGCACACCCACCCTGTGTTTGATGGGTGGTTTTTCATAAATTCCAGTAGAGGGATGTGTCTCCAAAGCAGTGATCCAGCCCCTTGGTGAGCAGGCTCCCTGCCACTCAGCTGACATTCCAGCCCGCGGGAGTTGAGGAGAGAGGAAAATCAACAGCGGGTGGGCTGAGTGACTGTAGCTTATGCTGTTGGAATTTTCAGCTGGTCTACTTGGTGTTACAGACGGGGCCAGATGCAGCAGCCTGATAACAACCCCTGCATCTTACTAGATTGTTTTATTAGCTCAGCTTCTGACATCCAATGGCAAAGGGGTTTCTAAGGCCGCTCTGAATAATAATGACGATGATGACAATAAATAGGATTATGTGTAGGTCTTTATGGTTGGTCATGTGCTTTTGTGTACACAGTCCTGTTTAACAGTCATGCATCAGGTATAATACTGAAGGAGGCGTGTACATCGTAGATGCATATTTGAGGGTTTGTTCCTTTCTGGGCGGCTTGGAGGCTGTTTGTCCAGCTCGACTAAACGTTCTCTGTTTGCGCCTTGGACCCACTCTCCCCCTCTCCACCCTGCTCTGTGTCCTGGGAGGCTGGCCCATGCAGATTGCATCAGCTGGACTGTTTTGCCCTCATTTTCTCCTGGGGTCAGCCAAAAGGAGGCATGCGGGAGATCATGGGGTGGGGGAGAGTGAGATTGGGGTGTTTACTCCCCCATCCCTTCCTGCCAGGCTGTGGGTTGGTGGAGCTGCATGCCTCCACTGAAGACCTCGGCTCCTATGGTGATGGGCTTCACCAGACTCTGGGCACTGCTTGCTCTCCTCGTCCTTTCAGGCCTGAGGGTGGGAAGGCCCTTAGCCCCTGGGTGCTTCGTCATCCCTTGTAGGCTGACCCACACCTCTGCCAATTGTCCTTTCATAAATCCCTTCCATCACCGCACCCCACCCCCCTGTCCCCACTGGGACCCTGCCTGCTTCTCCCGAGGAAGGCCCACCCCTTTGTTGAAAAACCCAACATCCAATCAGGACAACTCAAGCAAGGCTAGCGTGAGTAGCCTGGTCTTTGAAGTCAACGTGTTGACCACATTTTATAGCTAGAGAAGCGAGGCATGGTGTTTCTGTGGCTTTTCCTGGGTTATCAAGTAACTTGGTACACAGGAACTTTAATCATAAACCCCAAACCCACATACCCAATTCTCTTCCAGAGAAGAATGTATGTAACGCTTAATTCAGTGTGTTTCTTTCTGGAATTTCTAACAATAATAATGGAGCAGGAACTTGGGAGGAAGTGTCAAAATCACGTTGGTGTTTTCCTTTCCTTATGTGCGGGTTGTTCAAGGGAATCTAAACCCCAGCTTGAGCGCCAATGTCTGAACCAGACACGTCAGCTGTCAGCAGGCTGGCCCTGTCATCAGATCAGCAGAGGGAGACGTGTGTGTTCTCCTCTCCTGTCTGCTCTCGGCCTGGTTCTACCCCGTGGGGAACAGGCCTGGACGTCACATGGCCTGCACTTCCTCATGGAGTCTCAACCAATTACAAAAAGAACAAACCCTGCTCTGGCTTTTGTCTCAGCCAGTTTCACCAGAGGTAATGATTAATGTCAATTAGTTGAAAAAGTCTGGGCCTTTATTAAGATGCTTCCCAGCTATTAGTGAGCACACTTTAGGTTCTTGATAGTATCAAGGTTATTAAGAACCAGTAAGAGCAGAGATAAAATGCCTAAAAACTTATAGCAAAAGAGAAGACAGGCATTCTTAGGCTGTGCCAGGTAGAGGGCACTGAGATGCCTGTGTATTCATCCTCTTTAGGCATGTAGGGGTGTGGTGTGGGTTCACGCCGAATACTGGGGCTCCAGTCTTGGCTCACTGAATGACTTGGGGCCAATTCCTTCAATATTTTAACCTCAGTTTCCCAGGAAGGGAGATACAAGGACCTTGCATACTTGTTGAATGCTTCTCAATCATGATTCCATGTTAAAATCACTTGGACAGCTTTTGAAAGGGTATGTGGGTTCAACTCCACACCAATAGGATTGGAATCACGGCAGACAGGATCTTGGCTTTGGTGTCCACTATTCTGTTAGCTCAGTAGTGTCCAAATCTTTGTGACCCCGTGGACTGTAGCCTGTCAGGCTCCTCTGTCTATGGGATTCTCCAGGCAAGAATACTGGAATGGGTTGCCATTTCCTTCTCCAGGGAATCTTCCCAACCCAGGGATCGAACCCAGGTCTCCTGCATTGCAGGCAGACGCTTCATCCTCTGAGCCACCAGGGAAGCCCCCAGCAGTTCCATCCTCAAACCAGAGGAGAGACAGGGAAGGAAAAGGGGAGACAGAGAGAGCAAACTGGGTTTTGATATAAGTGTGTTTCCTAGTCATGATCAAGTTAAAAAAAAATTTTTTTTATGATCAAAATTTTTGAGATCAACTGCACCACTGTTCTAGCTGGGGGATTAGCTTAAATTGTAGAGTGCGTGCTTAGCATGTGAGAGGTAGTGGGATCAACGCCCGCATCCTCCACTCGGTTTTTGGGGCTTCCTCCATAGCCCAGTTGGTAAAGAATCTGCCTGCAATGTAGAAGACCCCGGTTTGATTCCTGGGTCGGGAAGATCCGCAGGAGAAGGGATAGGCTACCCACTCCATATTCTTGATTGAAGGGCTTCCCTCATAGCTCAGTTGGTAAATCATCTACCTGCAATGCAGGAGACCCAGGTTCGATTCCTGGGTCGGGAAGATCCTCTGGAGAAGGAAATAGCAACCCACTTGTATTCTTGCCTGGAGAATCCCTGGACAGAGAAGCCTGGCAGGCTACAGTCCATGGGGTTGCAAGAGTTGGACATGACTTGGTGAGTAAACTACCACCACTGCACCACTGTACTTTATGTATAGCAGGCACTTGGTAAATAAATGTTCAGTGACTTGGAGGAAAGAAAAGGGATGCATGAGAAGAGAAAAATAAAGGAAGGAGGGAGGAATGATAGAAGAACATTAGGACAGCTTTCTATACTCAATCTTTGTGGAAATCGTGGGCACAGCCAGACATGATTTACCTGAATTTACAAAAGGTTTTGAAGAAACTGAGGAGAACATAAAACAGAGGAAGATAGGAGGCAGTCAAAAAGATCATGAATCAAAACCTCACAAATCAGTCCTGACATTTCATCATCTCGTTTTGACTTATTCTGGCTTGGGGCTCTTGACATAGGCGTTTTCAATGAATTTTAACTTCCTGTTGATTTTTTTTGATTTGAGACTGTGATATCTAAAAATATTTGAAGGCAATTCAGTAACTCTTGCCAACTGGATTTCTCCTTGGCTAGACTCTGATTTGAAGGTGATTCAAGCATTGCTTGGTAACCCCAGTCTGAGATAACCAGGAAAACCTTGATCTCAATTCACTCTTCAGAGTGAAAGACCATCTAGAACCCTCTGGAACTTTTTTTTTTTAAACAAACTATTTTGTGAACTCAGTATATCGGTCCACAACAGAAGAAATAATACCAGAGACAAAGAAAGACATTTCTTAATGAATTAGGAATAAATTCATCAAAGAGATAATAATCCTAAATGTGTTTGCACCTAGTAAGAAAGCTTCAGAAAACATGAGGAAAAACTGAATATTTATCCAAGATAAATGAAAGCATATATTTTCACAAAAACATGTGGTAAAATGTTTCTGATACCTTTATTCACAATTGCCAAAGCTGGAATCAAGCCAAATCTCCTTTGATGAACACATAACCAAATGTATATGGCCGTACAATGGAATACTACTCAGCAGTGAAAAAGAATGGATTAGTGATACATGCAGAGCACATGGTAAGTTGAAAGAAGACAGATTCAAAAGACTATGTATTATATGATCTCATTTATATGACAGTATAGAGAAAGCAAATTAATAGGGATGGATATTAAGTCACTGGTTGCAAGGGACCTGGAGGGATGGAATGAACTCTAAGGGAGCATGAAGGAACGTTTGGGTATGATGCAGATGTTCTATGTCTTGACTGTAGTAGAGGTTACATCACTGCATAAGTTTGTTAAAATTCATAGAACAATATACCTAAAAAGGAGGAGGGCAGCAGAGGATGAGATGGTTGGATGGCATTACTAATTCAACGGACATGAACTTAGGCAGACTCTAGGAAATGCTGAGGGACAGAGAGGCCTGGCATGCTGCAGTCGATGGGGTTGCAAACAGTCAGACACAACTTGGCCACTTGACAACCACAACATACCTAAAAAGCGCAGATTTTCCTCTGTGCCACTTATTCTTCAATAAACTAACAACAAAAAACCATAGAGGAATATTGTAAATAATTTTGTGCCAATAAATTCAACAACTTAGATAATAAGACAAATTCTCTAAAAGACAGAAACCACCAGAGCTCTTTAAAAGTATAAATAGTGTGAATATGAACTTTCCTGATAGCTCAGTTGGTAAAGAATCTGCCTGTAATGCTGGAGATCCTGGTTCAATTCCTGGGTCAGGAAGATCCTCTGGAGAAGGATAAGTTACACACTCTAATACTCTTGGGCTTCCCTTGTGGCTCAGCTGGTAAAGAGTCCGCTGGCAGTGCGGGAGACCTGGGTTCGATCCCTGGGTTGGGAAGATTCCCTGGAGAAGGGAAAGGCTACCCACTCCAGTATTCTAGCCTGGAGAATTCCGTGGACTGTATAGTCCATGGGGTTGCAAAGAGTCGGACAGGACTGACTTTTACTAACATGAATAGTCTTGTCTCTATTAAAGAAATTGAATTTGTACCTAAAATCTTTCTCACAAAGAAAGCTCCAGGCATCAAAGGCTTCTCTGATGCACTAGATATAAAAGGTTAAGGGATAATTATTACTAATTCAGTTGGAGATACTTCCTAACTCGCTTTATGAAGCTACCTCTACACTGATACCAAAACCAAAGACATTAGAAGAAAAGAAAATAGTAACCAACTTTCTTCATAATGTAGCCCCCCCAAATATTTAGTAGAATATGAGCAAATAAAATCGATCAATATATAATACATCATGGAATGCATGATTCCAGCTTGTCATTTATCCAGCCTGGCATTTCACGTGATGTACTCTGCATCTAAGTTAAAAAAGCAATATACACCTCATGTGTATATATATATATATGTCACATATATATATGACACATATATATATATGTCACACCTCATGTGACAATATACACCTCATGTATTTATTAGTCACAAATAATTAGAAATTGATAATTAAATATGACTTTTACAATGACATCTAACAACATGAAATACTTTGGGATAAATTTAACAAAATATGCACAATACTTACACATGGAAACATAAAACTGTTGGGAGAAACTAAAGAAGGTTTAAATTAGTGGAGAGAGATACCATATTTAGTCAAAAAACATAATAGTGTCAAAACTTCAGCTCAGTTCAGTTGCTCAGTTGTGTCAGACTCTTTGCAACCCCATGGACTGCAGCACGCCAGGCCTCCCTGTCCACCACCAACTCCCAGAGCCTACCCAAACTCTTGTCCATTGAGTCAGTGATGCCATCCAACCATCTCATCCTCCGTCGTCCCCTTCTCCTCCTGCCCTCAATCTTTCCCAGCATCAGGGTCTTTTCAAATGAGTCAGCTCTTCACGTCAGGTGGCCAAAGTATTGGAGTTTCAGCTTCAACATCAGTCCTTCCAATGAACACCCAGGACTGATCTCTTTTAGGATGGACTGGTTGGATCTCCTTGCAGTCCAAGGGACTCTCAAGAGTCTTCTCCAACACCACAGTTCAAAAGCATCAATTCTTCGGTGCTCAGCTTTCTTTATAGTCCAACGCTCACATCCATACATGACCACTGGAAAAACCATAGCCTTGACTAGACAGACCTTTGTTGGCAAAGGAATGCCTCTGCTTTTTAATATGCTGTCTAGCTTGGTTATAACTTTCCTTCTAAGGAGTAAACGCCTTTTAATTTCATGGCTGCAGTCATCATCTGCAGTGATTTTAGAGACCAAAAAAATAAAGTCTGCCACTGTTTCCACTATTTCCCCATCTATTTGCCATGAAGTGATGGGACCGGATGCCATAATCTTAGTTTTCTGAATGTTGAGCTTTAAGCCAACTTTTCCACTCCTCTCTTTAACTTTCATCAAGAGGCTCTTTAGTTCTTCTTCACTTTCTGCCATAAGGGTGGTGTCATCTGCATATCTGAGGTTATTGATATTTCTCCTGGCAATCTTGATTCCAGTTCCCCCCAAATTAATATACAGAATCAACACAATCCCAATCAAAATTCCAGCAGGTTTTTTAAAAAGAAATTGAAAGTTATTTAAAAATATTTATGAAAATGTGAAAAACCTAGAATTGTCAAAACTATTTTGGAAAAGAACAAATGTGGAGGCATTATACATCTGATTTCAAGATTTACTATAAAGCTACATAATTCAGTATGGTATTGGCCTAAAGACAGAATCAAAGAGAAAAATAGGGGATCTAGAGATAGACCACACATATATGGTCAATCATTTTTCAAAAAAAGGTGCCAGCATAATTCAATGGAGAAAGGAAAACAACTGAATGTCCATTAGGAAATAAGTTGAACCTTGCCCCTTATCTCACGTCATATACAAAATCTATCTTAAGTAGATAACGGGCCTAAATGTCAGGGCTAACCTATAAAATTCTAGAAAAAAATAGACAAAAAAATTGAACTGGGTGAGGCAAATATTTCTTAGACAAAATACAAAGGCAAAATCTTCAAAGATAAAAATTGATAAACCAGACTCCTTCAAAATCATGAACTATTGCTCTCCAAGAGATACTGTCAAGAAAATGACAAGACAGGTCACGGACTGGGAGAAAATATTTGTTAAGATGTATTGTAAAAGACTTGTAGCGAGACTATTTAAAGAACTCTTATGACTCTGTAATAAAAGAGAAACAAAAGGGCAAAAAGTTTAAACAGGCAGTTCACCAAAGATGATAAACGGTAAATAAAGACAGGAAAAATGCTTAACATCACTCATCATTAGGGTAATGTATATTAAAATCAATAAGCTATCACTACATGTTCACTAGAATGACTGCAATTAAGAATACTTGCAATACCATGTGTTGGTGAGGACATGCAGCAACTGAAAAACTGTCTTCACTACTAATGGGAAGTGTGAAATGGAACAGTCCATTGAGAAACAATTGGCCAGTTTTTAAAAAAAAATAATTTTTAAAATTTATTTATTCTTGGCTATGCTGGGTCTTTGTTGCTGTGTGGGCTTTTCTCTAGTTGCAGCTAGGAGGGGCTTCTCTTCATTGCATTGTGCAGGCTTGTTATTGCAGTGGCTTCTTTTGTTGCAGGGCACAGGCTCAAGGGCAATGAGCTTCAGTAGCTGTGGCAGGTGGGCTCAATAGTTGCGGTATCCCGGCTCTAGAGCAGAGCCTCAATAGTTGTGGCACATGGGCTTAGTTGTTTTAAGGCATGTGGGATCTTCCTGGATCAGGGATCGAACTCAAGTCTCCTGCGTTGGTGGGCAGATTCTTTACCACTGAGTCACCAGAGAAGCCCCTGGCCAGTTTTTAATAAAATGTAATGTGCACTTTTCCTATGATCACTTCTTAGATAAGAACATAAGAAATATAAAAACATGTGTCCACACATGTACATGAATATACATAGCAACTTCATTTTCAGTAGCTAAAAGCTGAAATCAATCCAAATATCAATTAACTGATGAACCGAAAAACAGATTGCAGTATTTCGTTACAGTGGAATACTTCTTAGCAGCAAAAAGAAATGAACTACTGATACATGAAACAGCATGGGGAAGCTCAAAAGCATTATGCTAAGTGAAAGAAGCCAGATGTGGAAGACTACATGCTGTCTGATTCGATGTATATGAAATTCCTGAAAAAACAAAGCTGTAGTAACAGAAACCAGATTAGTCGTTGCCTGGGGCTGGAGATGGTGAAATGAGGTTGCCGGCCCTGGGGCTGAGCACTTTTTGAGCGCTGGAAATGTTCTGTATCTTGATTGTGGTGGTGATTATGCAACTCTGTGTATTAATCACACTGATCAGACTATACATTTTTTAAAGGTTTAATTTTATTATATACAAATTATAACTCTATAAAGCTGATTTTTAAAGGGTCTAGATATAGACAGGACTTCACATCAGAGTGACAAATGGAAAGTTGCATGGCAAATTATGTAGATGCAGGAAAAGGTGAAGAATTGGAGCAATTGTTGAAATCAATCTACTGTATTGGGTTTGATTATAATAGAGACTGCCTGTTGTTGGAGCTTTAAAGAATTACCCTTGATAAAGAATCTGTTGCTTCTTCACACCGATCTTCATGTTTCCTTTCCTTCCAGCCTTTTGGCTGATCCTCTGATGTTGTCATTTCTCATTACCTCTTGAACTTTAGTCTAATATTTTTGTGATTGGGTTTTGTGTAGTTTCTAAGAGACTAAAGATTCAAACATTTATGGTCATCTGGTCAATCGAAAAGTGAACTTTACTTAAGCTCTTTGGTATTTGCAATGCCAGCATTTATTTATCCTTTCCCAGTGGAAACGCTGAACAACTAAAGAAACAAAAAAGTTAACAAGTTAGCTATCATCGAAAACCATTTAGGGATTTTATATACTTTCTCTTTAAATGTATCAGGGCAGTTCACAGAATCACTACAATTCATGACAAAATAAATTATTCCAGTTGTAGGCTCTGTAGTCAATGAATAAAACACTTTGGCATGTTTTTAATGGGAGTGACACATGCAGGGACTCTCTCTTCCTCAAGAGACCTGAGCTCCAGCAAAATGATAAAACTGGCCCAAGGCTGTGGAATCCCACGAGAAATTGAGATTGAAACCACAACACAAAGAGCAGAAATTTTGCATGCTTTTCAAGTTTCTAGTTTGATATGAACAAAGCTTTGTGCGCAAATCAAGGATATATTTAAAATTTTTCTCTTATGAGCACTTTGTGGTGTTTTGCATATGATAGAATA
The DNA here is from genome assembly GCF_910594005.1 of Cervus elaphus. Lineage (NCBI taxonomy): Eukaryota > Metazoa > Chordata > Mammalia > Artiodactyla > Cervidae > Cervus > Cervus elaphus. Next base: position 28,886,751 of record NC_057826.1, on the reverse strand, counting down.
AGTCTGGTAAGGGAGAAGAGCTGTACTTTGCCATGTTTAGAATCCACTTAACCTCTTTGGTCTAGGCAAATCCCACCAAATGAGAACAGCTTGGTGTTTAAATTTGTTTACTCCTTCTAAAATAGAATTTCCTGATTTTTGATTCTGTAAAGATTTATTGAAGTAGCATTTAAATATTTTTTTGATCAGTTGAATGCAAATGGACCAGAAATGAATGGATACAATTTCCCTTGAAGTTACCCCAAATTTTAATAATTAAGAACTAGCCAAACATACTTTAGGTTTAGGACTGGATTTAAAAGGACAAACCATTTCGAAACATTCAGGAAACTCAAACAGACTGCATTCCAAACTGAATGTTTTGTTTAAATTTTACATGGGAAACAAAACATGCAGATTTGTCTCCACAAATATGAATCTGCTTTCGGTATTTGTACCTCAACTGTCTTACTGATAGGAAAGCTTTCATGTCTTTTCTTCCTGGAAATGAAATAAATTTTCAGAGAAATGAGAGATTCTGTTGACAATTGAGAGCAGTCCAAGTCTACATTGGGCAGGTCCCCAAGCATCTTTTTTGAAAGAAGCCCACTACTCTCTACTGTGGTACCCATCGTGACCGGACCTCATTCATGAATGTAGTAGCAAATAGTTTTCATTTTCAGTTCCACTTATCCTCCTACCTTGTGGTTCTCATCTTCAATTCCATTCTTTCTCCAGACTCTGTTCCAGTTTAGCTATCAGGCTTTTCTCACTTTGAGCCATCCTGGGAGAATATTTTCACTCCAATTCTGGCTTCTGGGGACAAACCCCATTCTCCCCTCTTACCCAACTCCCTGCTGTGGGGGAGCCTCACTGTGGGGAGCCTGGGTTGTGCTGATCATGGGGACCCCACTGAACTCAATGAATTCTGTGTCCAGGTCTTGGGAAGAGAAATGTCTACTGGTCTGGGATGAACAGCTACAGAAATTTAGAGAGACGCTTGTCAGTGGAACTAGAACGGGGAAAAGATGTTTGTGATATCTTGCACCAGTGGTATTTCATTTCCTGAGATGAGTGTTAGCAGGTATAGAAACTCTCCGTCTGTCCAGCCAAGGGCAGGTGCATACTGGCAAAAGACAGTTATTAATACTTGTGACTACGGCAATGACTCAAGTTGTTGAAATCTTCAAGGTTTTTTTCTTCCTACTCTTTTCTCTTGGTTTTCTGTTTGTTAATTGAAGTTTAGTTGATTTACAACATTGTGCTCTTGGTTCTCTTCATAACTGATGATTAGAGCCTCAGAGGGGGAAAAGATAGGAAAAAGAGACGAAGTTAAATTGATCATCTGTGCTACCTTTTTGCAGTTAAAAAAGTTCAAGTTCATATCTGAATCCTTAGGCAAAATAGAAAGATTAGTGATTAAGTAAACTGCATGTTGAGAGGACTGATAATCTTTCTTTTCGCCTCTGTCCCATTCCAATCAGAGGGGGACTGCTAAATTAAAAGAATTTAATCAAGACCAATTCTTTGCCCCGGTAATCAAGAGAATTCCATGATATAAGGATGGAGGCCCACCGCTCTGAGGCCAGGCCTGCTAATTAGGAAAATGTCATTCTTCTCTGTGGATTTAGACCGGTGGCTTCCAAATGTGTCTGCACATTAGAGTCACCTGGTAAGTCTTAAAAAATAAGAAGGGCTGGGCCCAAACCCAACTCTGTGAGAAACCCAGTATTTTTTTCTTTTTAAACTCCCTGTGTGATTCTAATGTACAACCGGAGTTGAGAACTGCTGGCTTAGATTGTAGTGCTTCTGAGAAAATTTAATATCTGTCTTTGGGAGAGGTACTTACTTTAAGAGGTCAATTAATATAAAATTGGCAGTCCTATATCTCTTTTATTGTGGGAAGGTTGCAAAGTAAACCTTCATTCAAGGATTCACACCCACCCTCATCCACGAAATTATTAAAAAAAACTGAGATCATGGCATCTGGCATTGTGGCAAATAGATGGGGAAACAATGGAAACAGTGACAGACTTTATTTTCTTGGGCTCCAAAATCACTGCAGATGGTGACTGCAGCCATAAAATTAAAAGATGTTTGCTCCTTGGAAGAAAAACTATGACCAAGCTAGACAGATTATTAAAAAGCAGAGACATTATTTTGCCAACAAAAGTCCATATAGTCAAGGTTATGGTTTTTCCAGTAGTCATGTATGGATGTGAGAGTTGGACCTTAAAGAAGACTGAGTGCAGAAGAACTGATGCTTTTGAACCATGGTGTTGGAGAAGACCCTTGAGAATCCCTTGGACTACAAAGAGATCAAGCCAGTCAATCCTAAAGGAAATCAATCCTGAATACTCACTGAATATTCATCCTGAAGGACTGATGCTGAAGGTGAAGCTCCAATACTTTGGCCACCTGATGTGAAGAGCTGACTCATTAAAGAAGACCCTGATGCTGGGAAAGATTGAAGGCAGGAAGAGAAGGGGATGACAGAGGATGAGATGGTTGGATGGCATCACCGACTCAATGGACATGAGTTTGAGCAAGCTCCGGGAGATGGTGAAGGACAGGGAAGCCTGGTGTACTGCAGTTCATGGTGTCGCAAAGAGTCAGACATGGCTGAGTGACTGAACAACAACAAAATTCATGTCTCTGCAATTTCCAGGTGGCTCAGTGGTAAAGAATCTGCCTGCCATTGCAGTAGATGCAGGTTTGATCCCTGGATCAGGAAGATCCCCTTTAGGAGGAAATGGAAGCCCCATCCAGTATTCTTGTGAGAAAATCCCATGAACAAAGGTCCTAGTGGGCTACTAGAGTAGCAGAGTCAGACATGACTGAGCGCACACATGTTCATGTCTCCATTGCTCTCCATGCTTATGTTCATGGTGAATTTAAGGTTCTTGTTTCATTGCAAAAGAATTTAGAGATGAAATGATTGGTAAGAAGTGGATTTATTTCGAGAAAAATACACTCCACAGAGTGTGGGTCATCTCAGAAAGTGTAAGAGCCTCGAAATATGAGGTGGTTAGTTTTCATGGGATGGGTTTTTTCATAGGCTGATGAGTGGGTGGATTATTCCAATTATTTTAGGGGAAAGGGCAGAGATTTCCAGGAATTGGGCCACCACTCCCTTTTTGGCCTTTTATGGTTGGCCTCAGAACTGTCATGATACCTGGTGGATGTGCATTTAGCATGCTAATGTATTACAATGAGCTCATAATGAGGCCCAAGGTCCACTGGAAGTTAAATCTTCTGCATTTTGGACTCAGTTGGTTCCAACCAGTCTTTGTCATGAGATGTGGACATGTCATTCTTTTAAAGGTTGTTCCCTGTCTCCTTCCCTCTTGCTTCACTTAGAGGTGGCAATAAGCATTTGTGTCCACTCTACTGAAGGTGGTTGGGGAGGGATTCATTCAAACTGTAGCTCTCCATAAGCATTCTGAGAGTGAGACCTCTTCCCATGGGTAGGGGGAGGTATAGAGATTTCCCAGGAAAAGGGATAAAGTTTTCTCCCTGGGGATGGGCTCTGAACCCATAAAGTCCAAATTGACTTCAACTTCAGACTTTGTCTCTCTTACACTATAATTTCTTTCTCAATGTGCATTAACCCATTAATAAAGAAATTTTGCCTGTGTCTTTGCAGCCTGTGTATTCATATTGTGGTGACTGAGGGGGTAAAGTGGCAAGAGGGAGGGAGTCCTCCTGCCTCCTTCTCTCCCCAGGGAAGAGGAGGCCGCCCATCAAGAGGACCACAGCTCTGCAGAGGGGCCAGATGGTTACGGCAGCCCCACAGCAGAGCCAGCAGCAGGGGTGGCAGATGGTCCCTAGCCTGCAGAAGATCTCGGGAACGAGCGTTCAGACAAGAGGGGACAAAGTTTTTGGCGCCACCACGCAGCATGGGCTAGTAAATGTTTTGCAAATAGCTGTCCAGAAAAGGAATCTCAAGTTTGTGGCACTGACCAATTTTCATGGTGTAAACACCCTCACTAATTTTAGGCTCCCAACTTGAACCAGGAGTCCCTTGAAGAGGAGTTGGGAAAAAATGTGCAAAACCAACTCTGGCCGGATGGGAGGAGCAGGCTCCAGGGGTCCACTGCCCATGGTTGGGCGAGCAGGCTCCCTGCAGGAGATGGAGGGGCCCAGCAAATTCTTGGGGGAATCGGTGTATTTTCTATAGATTTCTGCTCTCTGTGAGTTTCTGCTTCTCTTTCAATGTAAACAACCAACATGCGACTGTGATTACTTCAAGTATGACCTCATGAACTCAGGGTTGAAAATAAGCATTTATCAGAACCAAAACCTGGATTTGGACCCAAATAGGCAGAAAGGACTAAGGGCTGCACCTTTCATAAAATCTGAAGAATAAATATTTTTGAATCTCCTTCAACTATTATCCCAGAGCTAGTCAATACAGTTTGAGATGTTCAAAACATGTAATATTTATTGAGTACCCACTATGTATCAGGTACCTTACATGTGTTAACTCCTTTAATCTTTATGAGAAAGGTCTTATTATTAGAATAACACATTTTAGACAAATAACCACAGTGCCTATGTTTGAATAAAACTACATGTTATTCTAGACTGTTCACAAGGTTGTTTGAGAAGGTCGAAAATAGCAAATATTTATTGAGTGCTTACTATGTACCTGGTGTTTTCCTTGAACTCTCCACTGAATTTTTATAATGGCTTAGCAGTCAGGTGTCACTATGATGCTTATGTTACAGTTAAGAAAAAAGAAGAACAGAAGGTGACTTCCTGAAGGTCAAGTGACTCACTGATGGCAGAGCCAAGAATCAAATCCAGGCAGCCTGACACCACAGACTCTACCGTCTTTCCAAGCAGGAATGTTCTGAGGCCAATCCCGGACCTTTGATGTAGATGCACTTCTGATTCGATGCACTTCTAATTCAAATGTTTCCACACAAACACCTTTCCCAGTATGCATCCGTCCTTCAGGTTTTAAACATTACCTTTTCCACTTTGACGGTATATACAGTTTGGTATTATGTTATTGTGGTCTGTGATTTAGAGGTGAAGTATCTACATGCAAAGAGGTCAGGAGATGAATATAGAATCAAAAGCAATTCTCCTGGATAAACAAGGTCCTTCAGTATAGCACAGAGAACTGTGTTTTCAGTATCCTATGATAAACCATAATGGAAAAGAATATATATATAAAGAATGTATATACATGTATAACTGAATCACTTTGCTAAACAGCAGTAATGAATACAACTTCGTAAATAAATTATACTTCAATTTTTAAAAAGCGTCCCTATATTTACAAAATAAAAGAAAGCAGTTCTAATTGCTAGTCAAGTTCAATGTTATCCCCTTGAAAACCCCACTCCTAAACCACACAGCTGAACTAAAGGGTTAAACAAAGTCAAATTTGAGAAGAATTCTATTGATCGCCACCACCTTTCGTACTAAAACAGTTTTGAAGTTGCTGCCTCTTTGGAGTGACATAATTTACACCTTTCATTCTGGGGTTGTCTTAGCTGAGCTGCACAGTGGTGTTCTTATGTAGACAAAGCTACTGGAGTTTAGAAACAGGAAGGGCTAGAAACTCACTTTTTAAAGTAAAATAAAGCTTACACAGTGGGGGATTTCCTTAACTCTCCAAACTCTGACATGTGTTAGGTAGTCAGGAAAGAATAATAAAATTCCCCAGGAAAAGCGTTTCACAAATGGCAGTGGTTGAAATGTGGTTTGCTAGGTGGCCATGGGTCTGGTTTCCAGCCTGTTCTCCTCACCTCCTGCAGGGCTGGTCCCAGTTGTTTTTTGCACAGACAGGTCTGCCGAGTCTTATAGAAGAGCCAAGCCTTTCCAAACAGGCCAAGGAAAGTCTGGAGGATGCTCAGCCCACAATGCAGGCTCCTGAAAATGTGTCTGGGTCCCATAAGCACAATGCTGGCTTTCCAGGGCTGCTTCCTTCATTACTCAGGAAGGGGCGCCAACTTCCATTCAGTCCTGTCGACTCAGCCAGCACTGCTTAACAGTGGAGAAAGCGAAGAGGTGCTTGTTCCATAGAAAGCAAATAGGAACTGCACGGATATACAAGGCTTCTAGCAGGTAGATTCAGAGAGAAAGAATAAGATTGATGGAGTTGAAGATGAAATAACATGCTGCCAGAGACGAATGGGGTTCCTGGGCAGTCCTTCCAAAAGGCGCTGCACAGAGTAGGGTTTTCAAGATGTTTGATTCAGCCCTGAGGACCTCAAGGAATGAAGTAGATCTTGGGAGGCTCTGGTCTGGGGCCCAGATGGGAGAGACAAGTTTAATTTAGGAGTTCACACCTGTAGCCTGTAGTGGCCAAACCACGGTTGAGTAGGAATGAAAAGATCCAGATAGTAACATCCTAGTACACTTGTATATTTCATTTCAGTACATCAGTGTTGCTATAGCTCAACACATGCATGCTTAAAACTCACCTCATTATGCAAAATTACACAATAAAAACTACAGGGTTTATTGAAAATGGATCAAAGGTACAATACCTAAAAGCTTTGTTAGTGACATTAAAAAAAGATAGGAATCTAATAAAAACGGTGGCACAGTCTCATGTTAAATAATTAAGAAATATGTAAATACCACAATAAATATAGTACCTTACCTTAAAAAAAACCAGAAGTTTGCTTGTGGAAGTGGGCTTTGCAGCTTGTGAGTTATTATAAAGTGATAGAAGGAAGGTTATCAAAATTTTCAGTCTTGAAATCCTGGAGCTTATTTTTCTGACTTTGAAATATAGGCCTTTTGAAGTATGCAATTATATTATGGTATAATAGATACCATCTTCACTGAAATTGAAAAGTTAAATCCATGTATGATCTTTTTCAGTTAACTTCTGTATCCCTGCTGGAAATTCTCTCATGGCTTTCTCATCTGCTCTTGGGGCTTTGTCTAACAGCTGAAAGCTTTGAAAATTGTAGCAATATTTGAAACTACCCAACTAGCTACTGACAGTACTAGAAAGTGCCACCTCTGCAGAATATAGCATTTTTCATGAAGGTCTTTGTACACAGATAGTGTGTTCTTTTTGTGAGAAAGGTCATCCCCCATCTTTCACTCTTTGGTTTTCAGTTTCAACAATACTCATCTTTTCCATCTCTTCCAACTTCAGGTCTTATTCTTACCGACTTTTTAGCACTTAGATTTCCATGTATAGATGTTTCTTTTCTCGTCATGGTATTGTGGATTCTTTTATGCTTGTTGCTTGGAAAATGTCAGGTGTTCTCTTGAGTCTTTCAAAATGCTTTTTTTCACATAAAGCTTTTCCTTAGTACACAAAGCTTTTCTTTCTCATGACCTGTTTGGTGTTTTTGAACGAGGATGCTCAGACATATTTCAAATGCTGAATGAGTTGTTGTTGTTTCTTTTCAACTACAGAAAAGTTAGCAAGTGTGAAAGAATAGTGAAACAACCTTGGACGACAACACACTTGGTCAGGGTAAGTAGGGTGTGTAGGACAACACAGCTTCAAGGTAGAGGGTAGATGTGTGAAGTGTGTGCCTGGGTGCATCCTATCCAAGACTCAGTTCACCCGGCTGCAGTTTTCTATGTTAACCTAGTTTTTCTCACAGACAATAATTACCCATGAGAAATCTACGGTATGCTCAAATTGTTCCATGATATACTCACCTAACTGGAATAAATTTGCATTTTCAAAACAAGTGTTTATCCCAGACTACACATCATACCTCTGTTCATGTATTTTCTCACTTGATCTCGACAATAATGCTGTGAAGTAGATAGGAAAGTTAATATTCCAGTTATACAGATGGAAAAACTGAAGCTGGAACATCTTAAAGCTTGGATATGAGCCTGGAACTGCCAGAAGTTTAGATACGAGTTCTGACCAGGTTTTCAGTTCCTGGTCCTAGCAGTTCCTAAAGCCAATTTTACTCCTGTCTTCTGGAAGTTTGGTTTTGTGAGCCAGGAAATTTTCTTCTTTGGCTTAAAGTAGTTTGAGATGGGTTTTTCGAGTAATGCAGAGACTTGGCTAATGCAGGGTAGCTTGGATAATGTTCAAATTCTCTCCCAGCTCTGGGAAACTTTCTGCCACATTTTGACTTGTAAATTAACCAACTTCAGATAGAAGGCACCCTGAATTTCAAGATTTGCCTGGAAAGTCAGAGGTTCTGCCTGGAGTGAGCAGTAATGCAGACACAGGATAAAGGAGATAGCTTCTAGGACCTGCGAGGGCTAGCCAAGAAAGTCCCCAGGCAGAGAACTAATAACTCTTGGCATCTTCAGAGGGGTTTGGTTTGCACCCCTTTAGACATGGCCCTTTCTGGAGACAGTGACCTTTCACTGTTCCTGTTGTCTGGGCCGTTGTGATGTAGCCATCATCAGGTTTGCAGGAGGAGATGCTCTGGGTGTAGCTGAGTCTCCTCTTCCTCCTGGCCCTCTGGTTTCCTGACTACTGTCAGTTAAGCCCCAGCTCAGTGACAGAAAGGGATCCCAAAGGTTTTTAGCAAAGAGCTTGAGGGATATGGCTCCTGCTATTTTTGAGTGATCAGCTGCCTGTGCCGCAGGCACTTAAGCATTCACATGTTCATTCATTCATTCCACAGTTACGTGTAGAAGGCCGATTATATGCCAGGATCATTCTTTTTACATGGTTTCTTTCATTTGCTTCTTACAATGTGAAACCAGGAACTGCCTGGCTCCCAGCCTGTGCACTTCACCCTGTGCTGTCTGCTTCTCCCATTCAAGGTTATCCTCAGTCTAAGTCAAGCCTCAGTCATTTTCCTACTTACCGGAGCCCTGGAAACTTGTCAGTGACCTTCCCGTGACCTGGAAAACAATTTCTCACCTTGTCACTGCCTTTCAAGTTTGAGTGCAGACTTAGTTCCCTTCTATTTCCACAGCAAGTGCCTGGGTGTCACCTTCCTGCGTGGTCCGATGACCTTTATATATATTCCCTCCCTTCCTTCCTTTCTTCTTTCCTTCCTTGTGTCTTGTTTTAAATTCATGCATTGGGGCCATTCTACAAGTTTGAGAGGAAAAGAGAAAGAATAAGGGAAGCAGAGCAATCTAAATGCTGGAAAATTTTTATTATTTTTAACTTCATGAATGTGCCCTTTGAATTCGGTGGCCATGGGTCCTTCCTAACCTGTGCCTTTCATGTCCTGTTTCCAGCTGGAGTGGGAGGTTGGAGGTGCCCTGGCCCTGAGCCCATGGTGAGCTATGCCTCCCTGTCCTTGGAGAGAAGACGCAGCTGGCCTTCCTGCCGGGAAGCCACTGATGCTTGCGGGGAAGGGAGGGCAGCCTGAGGCATCACCTGATGTGGTCAAGGCATCAGTGAGGAGTGACAGGGCGAGATTCCTGCAGCCAGTGAGCGTGGGACTGGGGAGGAACGGGATGTCTCCGGGGCTGGATTTTCAAACTTTCTGCCTTGACTGAAACCCAGGTTCTCAACAGAGGGGATGTGACTCATGGCTGAGAAATTGCCCCTGGCCTTGGATGACATTTACGTTGATTACCTCTGAGTCACATTTCTGGGAGGAATTTTTTTTTTTTTCACCAGATACAAACTGAAGGGAAGATGGCATGGCTGGTAGTTTGGAAACATCAGCGGAAACAGGATCACTTGAGTTACTGGTAGGAGAGTTTAAAGACATGCAAGAATGGCAAGAAGAACAAGGCAGGAAAGGAAGGTCGCTGAGGAGGCAAGAATCATCTAGCTCCAATGGGATATCTAGAACTGGGGTCTCTCTCTGGTGATGAAGGGATACGGGCAGCATAGATGGACTCTGGCCTCTGGCCTCTTAGTGCGGTTACAGAAATTTAGAACCTAAGAGTGGAGCCATTGTTCACGCCTTTATTTTGCAGGTACTTATTGAGTGCCTTCCATGTTCCAGATTCTATTCTAGGCAACCAGACAACACAAAGTCCTGCCTGGTAGGGTTGATCCCAGTGGAAGAGAAAGACAGCAGAGTGAATAAAAAAGCATCTTTCAATCCAGCCATTTTGACTGATTAACAGAAATGCATTCAAAATGTCCTCGCAGGATATTACAAGTCTGTGTACTTTGCGTGAGGGGAGGGGGAGTGAAGGGTCCCGTCAAGGGCACTCTGCTTCAGCTCCTCCAAGGTTTGTCTGGAGTCCAGGCTCTTATAGATGCCTGACTCCATACATGGGATCCCGTCTATAGAAGAACCAGAGGGGTGTGGAGCTGCCTGGGAAAGGAAAATAAAGGAGTCCCATTGAAGTCCTGGATCCTCCTATTATGTGAGTTTGAAGCCTCACCTGAGGTTAAGAGCCTTCCTAATGTAAATCTCATTGTATATCTGGAGATAGGAAAAGCCATGTCCCAAGTCCAGTAGGATTCCAAACCAGCAGAAAAACCAAACCAAACAAACCGAAAACACTTTGCACTAAATTAGCTTCACTTCTGCTTGACCCAGAAGAACGGTTCTGAGGCTGTTTCCTACAAAATGACCATTCGCAGCCACCAGACAGCAGTGTGGGCAGATGGTACTAAGAAGCAGAAGGAGCTAAGGACCAGGATCCAGAGATCTGGACTCCTATCTGGACTTGCCATTACCTGGCCCTGGAGAGGCAGGCAGTCCCGCAGGCTGGATGGATGCAGAACTGAATAAGAGGAGACCCAGGGCGAGGTTCTCCATCATGGATGAAACAGGCACACCGGGGAAGATGAGAAATAAACCAAAGGCAGGAGCTGCAGTTAGAGGCCAGGAACCCAGCATCTCACTGAACCTTGAAGAAGCAGCCAGAGAAGGATTGAGATGCTTCCTGTGACCTGAGTGACGCTGGCTGAGGGAGGCTGGGCCAGGAGGACCTGGAGGAAGGACCACTGCCTGGCTGCCTGCCTGCTGAGGGCAAGACCAGTTTTGACTCACGGTGCCCTGTGTTCTCTAAATCCAGGTCAGAGCTCACTGACATCCCCACTCCCTCCCTACCCCTCTGGCCACCTGGCTGTCCCCTGGACCTTATCTATCTTCTGGCCCACCCTCTGGGCCCATCCTCCCAACTGACCTCCAGGGACCACCGCACACCCATCCATCCTGGACAGGCAGCTTGCAGCCAAGTCTTTATGAAAGACAGGAGGGCAGAATATGACAATAAGGAGAGAGAGAAGAGAGGTGGCAGGGAGGGGAGAGGAAAACAAGCATGGAAGGAGAGGGACCGCCGCATGAAGGCTTCAGCTAAAGTCTGACTGGGGCTTCAGGTGGAGGGGTGAGAGCGAGTGATGCTGAGAAAAAGGGAGCTGGGATGTGTCCGGCGCTGGTTCTGATTTCCAGTGGCGATGAAGGCGCAGCCCCAGCTACTTCTCCCCAGCAACTTGCTTCTTAATTGCTGTCCTCTAGGCGGCTGTCTCTTCAAGTTCTTCCCTCACCCTGGCACCCTCGCCCGCAAGAGTAACCTGGAGAGGGCTGGCTGGCTTCTCCCTCCTGCCCTGTCCACTCCCAAGAAGCTTCATTCTTTCGGTGGGGTCTTGGCTCCTCTTTCTGTCCATCTGGCTCTAGCCACACCTAGTCCCCAGGCCACCCATCAAGGTCAGTCAAGGGAAGTGACCAGATCAGAGCTTGGATGGTTGCCGAGGGTGTGGTTTTGACCTAGAACTCAGCCTGGGTGGGTGGGGTGCCCATGTGTGTATGCCTGATGTGCCGGTGTGCACGCAGGGAAGTGGAGATGTTGTACTTACAGCTTTGGCAAAAAGGGTTTGGGTTTTACAGATCAGGGACTAAGAAGGCTTTTAGCTGAGGGTGGTCCAAAGACATAAGTTAAGCTACCCCCAGCTGAATCTGTGATTGAGTCCATTCCTGTAACTTAACTGTTGTGTATGTTGTGTGACCTAAAATTTCTTACCTGGAAATGAAATACATTCTTAAACTGTTGTTGTTGCCATTGCTAGGGCTTGAAAAAGGAGATGGCGTGTCTGATGTGCTAATGGGCCAGGTCAGTGACCAGAGTTACGAGACATTTGGGGTAAGCTTCTGAAGCTCATCTTGTCTCTGATCAAAGAGGAGAGAATTCCTATCCCCACTGGTGGCTGGCTGGTTGAGGAGGGGCAGAGCAGGATGTGGCACTTAGCTTTGTTGCCTTCCCAGGGTCCACCCAATGCCCGTTATTAACATGAATTCCCTGCCTTCATTGTTTTAAAGAGAATTACTTTGTTACCAACATGCTATTAAAATAAATTGCTCCCAATACCATCCTGAAATCAAGTCAATGAAAAATATGCACTATGTCCAACAAATATAAAATTCTATCCATGATGTTACTAAGCGCACCAAGAATGCACATGGACGTGGCCTGGCAGAGGCTGCTGACTAAGCAACGGACGTTTTCTCAGGCTTAGGCCCAGCCATGCTACTCTCGACCAAGGCTTCATGACTTCTCAGATGATCTGGCTTAGAAATCATGGAGGAAGGAGAGCCAGGCGCAGCCAAAACATTCTCCTTCTCCTCCCTCATGATGGTCTAACCCTTTGAAACATTTCCAGGTCTCCCTGGGAGGCAGTCCTTCTGCTACATTGTGACATGGCCCCTTGATGCTGATGGCAGGGAATGAATGGAGTCTGTGCATTTGCCACAGAACAAATGGTGCTTCATCTGTGCTTGTTTGAACATGTGTATGCTTCTGCGTTTCAGTGATTTCTTCCTTCCCTAACCAATCTGCTAAATGCAACATTTACAACCAGTCTCGCATGCATTATTGCAAGACTGGGGCCTGATCATGTCAAATGAAGGCTGCCAGCTTCCCCAGCCAGAAGCAAGAGGCACTGGGAAAAATGGAAATTAGACAATAGTCTTGTATACTCCCTGCTCTGTCATGGATGGCCTTCAGCAGGAAACCAATCAACGGAATCAAAAGAACACAGTTTCCTGTTAACATAAAGCGATGCCAAATCCACCAGACATTATTATTTCATGCCCTATGCCAGTCATTGTCAACCATAGCATAAGTAATAACATGTGACTGGGGTTGTGGTTTTAGTGAAATATTCTTTTGCTTTTGGCATGGTACCACACACCTTCATATGCTTTATTGCCCTTTCCCAAACCTATGGAGGTTTCTTTCTTTTTTTTTTTCTTTTAAGATTTCTTTTCCCCCAAAGAACTACATCTGGCTGTTTTGCTGCATACCAGCTCCTAAACCCAAGCCAACCGAGTCCCAATTCGCAGCCTTTTCTTAAGCAACACTTTTTAGAAAATATATTATTATTATTATTGCATCACATAGGGCTAAAATAAACCCACTGTGTATTGGCCTTCAACAATCTTGCTTTTCCTCAGAAAATGGCTGGTTCCCTAAGACTGGCTTTAGGAGAGAAAAACCTCTCACATAATATTTTTCTTGCTCTCCAGGCTGATCCTGAAGGTGCTGATAGGTTGTAAGCCGCAGCCTCTGCAAGGATGTTACAAGCCCTGCAGCAGGCGGGAAGTACATGTGTGTTTGGAATGCAACAAAAGGCGAACGTTACAGTGCGTTTTGGACGGGAGCCTGCATTTTTAACCCTTTCTCCAACTCTGTTAGCTGCTAAGAAGTTTTCTAAAATGCCATAGTTAAGGGGAAATGTGGGCGTCCCTGGAGGCTCAGACAGTAAAGATTCTGTCTGCAGTGCAGGAGACTTGGGTTCAATCCCTGGGCTGGGAGGATCCCCTGGAGAAGGGCATGGCAACTCACTCAGTATTCTCGCCTGGAGAATCCCATGGACAAAGGAGCCTGGTGGGCTACAGTCTTTGGGATCCCAAAGATCCCATAGACGAACAACTAGGCACAACACAGCTCAAGGGGAAATTTGAGGGGACACCTGGATCATTCTTTTGTTTTCAGACAGGTTTTCCTGGTGGTAGAGAGTTCTGGTCGCAGCCAGAGCTGGCTCGGACCCTGACTCCCTCTCTTACTAGATGTGTGACTCTGGGGAAGTTGATGAACTTTCTGATTCTCACTTTCTTTCTCTAGAAAATGGAGAAAATACTTTCCAGGACCAGGGTACTCTGCCCTGTCATGGAAACTTTTAGCAGAAAGTGTGCCTCTTAAGTGCTCAATAAATGGTGCAACTATTTAGAAGAAAGCACTTTGGAAAGTACTGGGTCCTTGCTCTCCAAAGTTTTGGGGGAGGGACAGGAAGAGACTACAGGGTTCGGGGTCAGGAGCCTGGAGGGCCAGGTGCAGAGGCCCTGTTCTGTGAGGGCTGCGTACATTCTCTCACTTGTCACAAGATATCCAGGAGAGAGACTGGGCAGGCATTATTATTCCCATTTCACAGGTAAAAAATAGAGGTCAAAAAAAAAAAAAAAATAGAGGTCCTTGCAACACTGCTAGAATTGACAGAGTCAGCGCTGAACCCTGGGGCTCCAGAATCCTTGCTAATGTCCCATCTGTACATTGCTTTTCCTTTTCAGAGCTGAGTTAATTTGTTCTTGGCCTGTCCTCATTTCTCCAAGGCCCGTTCTCTCCCTGTCCTTTCCAGGAAAGGACAAGCTTCCTGCCCTTACACACACACACATACACACTCACTCACTCACTCACTCACTCACCCTTGGCCTGCGCTGCCTCCTGTGGTCTCCTAGGAGAGTGGCCACTTACACTTGGATAGGACCTAAACTTTGAGGTGATTTGACTGGCTCGTATCAGCTTTTTCTTACCTGTACGTCTTCCCTGAAGTCTCTCTCTCTCTAGGTAGCTTTTCTGAACTGCTCATTGTTACCTGTATGTTCCTTGATTAACCCATCATCTTTGTGGTTAAACTTGTTTGTTGCTTGAAAACAGGAATGGGTTTAATAAGAGGAAGAAGTGCAATGTTTTGGAGGATGGGGGGCTTGGGTTGGAGGGGGTTCTAGTTCAGGTTCCCAGGGAAATAGACCCTGAGATGGACATTGCTTGGAGGAAGTTTATTACAGAGAGCTCTGAGGGTCTGGACTTCCCTTGTGGCTTAGCTGGTAAAGAATCTGCCTGTGATATGGAAGACCTGCGTTTGATCCCTGGGTTGGGAAGATCCCCTGGAGAAGGGAAAGGCTACCCACTCCAGTATTCTGGCCTGGATAATGCCATGGACTGTATAGTCCATGGGGAGGCAAAGAGTCGGACACACGACTGAGCGACTTTCACTTCACTGAGGGTCAACATTAAGGGGTGGAGTGGAGGGTGGTTGGAGGGAGCAGGACTGAGCAGATGGAGGCTTAGGCTGTAATGATGAGTGTAGTTACCACTGAGACTCAGCTAATCCCTAGAAAGCTAGAATAACCCTTCAGAGTTGCCCTTCTCAGAGGAGGGGGTGTCTTTATATCCTCCATTAATTTGTCACTGAGTGCAGGTTGCCAGGGATGTGACCTTAGACAAAGTATAATCTAAGGGTAAGTCTTGGAAAGGGACTCAGCTGACAGCCTTCACCGGCTATACCCTCAGCATCTGGGTGGGATGTAGGGATGGGAGAAGGTGGGGGATGAGACCTCAGCCCTGAAGGAAAATTGGGCGGAGTGCCATAGTATCCGCTCTCAGGAGAAAGCAAGGGGCAGTAGATTTAGCTGGAAGCTGGAGGCATGGGGCTTTTGAGACGCTGATGAAAAGGCTTTAGAACTGAGGTATTGGGAAAGAGAGGGTAGTTTATTTCAACCCACAACTGAAAACAGTAGAAAAAGACTTGGACAGCTGGAAACAGATGAAATTTTCCTGCTGTGCCCACTCCCACTCTCCTTAGAACCTGGCCATGCATCTCACCTTGGATTTTAACGTCAAATAAAATGCTGGGCCAGTGTTTCGCAAAGTCTGCTCCGTAAACCTGATCTGTCCAAATTGCTCTTGGGAGGGAGCTTTGAAAATGTAAATTCCTGGGCACCAAATGGAATAGAATCTCTGGGGATGGGACCAGGAATCTGTATTTTAAGCATCTTCCTTCCCTCACTATTTGATTCTTTTGTACTTTCATACTAGTGCTCATCAACATCTCTGTTACACTGTCTCTGGAACTGGCATGGTCTTCAGGACTGAAAATAATATTTTTCATAATACTATTAATGTATTACTATATTAATATTTTTATAATAAAAATATTTGCATAACTTAATTACATCACTCTATGGATTTTTTAAAGTCACTTCCGTAGTACACCCCATTGAAGTGGCCATGTTACTTATACCAATTGCCCCAGCAATTATAACTATTCTACTTATTCTTCTTTGCGGGGACTAATCTCTCCTCCCCTCCACCTCCCCTTGACCCAACAATCATAGGGCTCGAATTAGAGTAGCTTTGTTCTTATGGGATTTCACTTATCTGGCCATAATCATGGGTTGAGGGTGGGCATCTGCCATGAGTTGGGCCAGTCACTGTGGCCCACCTCCGTACCAAGTGATTGGTGCAGAAATGTGCCTGTGATTCAAGCTAAGGCAATTTGAGTCTTTCCCTTAGGATTTTTTTTCCAAACTAAAGCTGGTGTGGGGAAAGAGGAAGAGTCTTTCCCCTCTGCTCGTGAGCGTGATTCTAATGCTTTCAATACTCATAGCCAGTGGTATGGGGAAAGTGGGTTTGGGAGAGCAAAGCAGACGCCATCAAGAGAAGCAGGGCGCATCCTGGTGGTATTGAAGACCTCTATTCAGGTCACTTCTGGCTTTGTATGGTTTGGGAATGTGAAGCAGTGGATCTCTTGGTACCAAACCTATGAGGGTAGTGCATTAGGATGTGATCACATGTAAATGTGGAATTATCAGACTCATGGGCTGTCTGGGAGCGGGTGCGGTGAGGAATGGAGGTAGTAAATAAGTACTAGTGGAAAGGTCTCCATTTTCTTCTTGCTGCCCTCCCCTCCTTCCACTGTGAGGGGCATACAGTTAACAACTAAGCACTACATATATGTGATGTTTGTATTCCTTTCTCTTGTTGAACCTAAAAAACAAACAAAAAAACACCTTTCAATCCAGTGTCTCAGGAAGCCAGTCTCTGGGCATCAGTCTTTGATATGAAACCTTCTTTCATTGGATTCTTGATCTACCGCCTTTTTATCTCTTTCAAAAGAGGTCTTTGCATGCTAATTTCTATGTGAGGCTTAAAGTTTTAAGTGTTCTGTCTCTGTATCCAGGTGTGTTAGCAGAAAATCTTGTTTCCCAAGTCCATCTGGGAGAGAAGGTCCTTGCTTACCATGTTATCTTGGCTTCTTTCGACTATCAATCCCAAAGCTGAGGCATATTTCACAAAATAAGCTATCTCCTTGAAATTCATTTTTCTGATTTGGTAGGTCAGGGCTTTAGCTTGAGGATGAGAAAAGTGAAAGTGAAGTTGATCAGTCGTGTCCGACTCTTTGCCACTCCATGAACTGTAGCCCACCAGGCTCCTCTATCCATGGGATTCTCTAGGCAAGAATACTGGAGTGGGTTGCCAAGAGGATGAGAAAGGATCCTTGCAAAACAGAAAAGTAGAAGTCTGTAGTTTAGTTTGTATCGAAAGGAAGAGGGCAAGTAACTGAGGGGTATACAAGTTTACCCCAAAGAAATTATGCTTTCTTACTGGCGGGGTGGTGGTGATGGTGGAAGAGACAGTAGTACTGGCGGGGTAGTGGTGCTGAGGACGGCAGTGATGATGGTAGACTTGGTGATGGTGGTACTGATGAGCACCCAGGAGACAATGGTCTTGCTCACCAGTTCCTTCTACACCCGAGGCATTATCACAGATGGTTGTTATTGTTTCTCAGTGTAATGCCCTCCTGCAAAATAAGCATTGAGAACATAAGGGACATTAAGTAAAAACCCACATACAGAGATTTGCTCAATTTTCTCCTGCCCCTTGAGCTGAGAAAAAAGCACCTACCAGGTGGCCCATCCCTATTCCTTGCTTTTACGGGGAGCATCCTCCTCCCTTCCCTGACTTCCTCCTCCTCCTCATTCTCCTTCTTCTTCCCTGTCTCCAAATTAATCTTAGCAGGGAGTCCTAGAGCAAATGATCATGTTACAAGTCTAAATGCGATAGCCTGTCATCTTTCATTATTTTTGACATAAACAAAACTGTCAGAAGTATCTGAAACCTGCCCTTGGTTCAGGGTATTCTCTCTAAGGCTGAGAGAGGTACAAGGATTAGGAAAAGGGGGGTTGCTCCAGGGTAATAAAAAATGTAATGGAAGATTGGAAAAGATCTCCAATTCCAAACTTGTGTGCATTTTTAGACCAGTGCATTTAAGGGCAATATTGATTAAGGCCATAAAATGTTTACAGAATTGTGGCTTATTTTATAATATGGAGGTCTGGGGGCTTTTCATTAATGAGATTTATTTCTTTGACTATTCCCCTGCAATTTGCTTGAATATTTAGATTTGATGTGCAGTTAAAGAATAAATTGCCTGGCTTGTTTCCTGGAGATTGGTCCCTTCTGTGGACTGAGCTGTTGAAGACAGGCAGAGTGTTTTTTTCACATGGAAGAAAAAATACCCTAACTACTAGAGTTGACTATTTAGGACTGTGGGCTAGTGTGCCAGGATTTCAGGCACACACACACACACACACTCACACAGAAATGTTTTGGAAAAGTTTCTTATTCTTCACATACTTGGAACATGGATCTCCTTGCCAGTGATCCTGGGATGAGCTGAGTGTAAATAAATGAAAGTATCTATTCATCAGAGACTGTTTATCTTTTTCTGGCCCTTCATTCAAAGCATCCACAGTTTTCTGAAAGAGCTACTCAGACCACACTCCAAAGCAGAGAATTATTTGGTTCAGAGTGGGAAAGGCTGAGGCCACAGTCTTGGTTTGGGGGCATTTCAGAACTTTAATATTTTGGTAACCCATGCTCTATAAATCATTGAATTACATCAAGTCTATTTAAAACCCCTCTGGGCAGCTGTTTAAAATACTGTCACTGCAGTAAGCTATGTCCTCAGAGTCACATGGCAGGTT
Organism: Cervus elaphus; assembly: GCF_910594005.1. NCBI lineage: Eukaryota > Metazoa > Chordata > Mammalia > Artiodactyla > Cervidae > Cervus > Cervus elaphus. Next base: position 28,867,906 of record NC_057826.1, on the reverse strand, counting down.
GGGGCCGAGAAGGGGATGGGTTTTGTTTGTGTTTCTTTGACTCCAGTTAGATTTACTCTCTGACTCTCCACTTCTGTGAACAGTCCCTCCATTTCCAGTTATTTCAAAGGCAGGATACGAAGGCCACTGAGTCCATCAGGGTTAAGCCTTCCCATCAGAACAAATGCTTTTTCCTTACATTCTTCCAGCCATATAGTGAAACTACCACAAATTGTTAACTTCGGATTAATATGTTTAATAAGTGAAATCTGGACTACTTCAAGAAGGCAGGCAGTTTGGAGGATTGGTTGCAGCTGAGTGGTCCCATGGCTTTTCCGAGGTCATCGCTTGGGGTTGAGACCACCTGTGTAGCACCTGTGGGCAACTCGGGCCTAATGACCCCAGGGAGCCTAATGACCCAGGGAGCTCTGCTCTGCCAGCGCTGCTCTCTGGCCTCCCAATTTTCTCTGGGGTCTGACAGTGCTGTGGTGGGGTGAGGGGGCAGTGTGCAGGTTATTAGGAGGCCAGATCTGGGGGTTGGGGGTGGGGGGCAGCCTGGAGTGAGGCCTCAGGCTTCCCTTTGGAATGCTGCATCTTCCTAGTGGACTGTTAGCCTCTGCTCGGGCTCCCAGCTTCTGGAAGAGAAGGCGGCTGCTGCTGTCCTCACCTGGGCTGTCTTTCCCAAGCCATGCGCCTGAATGCGTGCACACACAAGAGAGGGAAGTTTAGCCTCACTGAACTTATTCAGGACTTTTCAATCAGAAAAACTGAAATTAAAAGTCAAAGACGCTTATCTTAAATTCAGCTGACTTATAAATGTTGAAATCTAAAGAAAAAAAATCAAATTCCACATAAAATGTGTGTGTGGTGGCAGGGGGACACTGTCTTTTCAGAGTTTTGGCACCTCCCATGGTTTTTGTCCTTTCCTGGCACATAGTAAGTGCTTGATAAATTTGCTGAATCAGTGCACGAATCCAAATTAAGAGCAAGGCTTTTGGAGTCAAGGTCTGATTTTGAATGTCAGCATCCCACTTACTAGCTCTGTGAGCTTGAGCAGGTTACTTAAACCTTTCGAGCTTCAGGTTAAGTTGCCAGAAGGCTTAAGTGAGATAAAGCATGCCATGTATTATACAGCTGATCCTTGAAAGTAGGGGTTAGGGGCCCCAACCATCTCTATGCAGTGGAAAATCTGCCTATAACTTTACCCTCCATATCCACGGTTCCACATCTACCAATTCAACCCACCATGAATCTTATAGTACTATAGTGAGTATTTACTGAAGAAAAGTCCATGGAGAGGTAGACCTCTACCTTCTCAGTTCAAACACTTGTTTCTAAGGGCCGGCTGTATATGTGATCTATATTGGAATAAATAGCGTCTATCATCTATGCTTGGAGAAGGGCATGGCAACTCACTGCAGCATTCTTGCCTGGAGAATTGCATGAACAGAGAAGCCTAGCAGGCTACCCTCCATGGTGTCGCAAAGAGTTGGACATGACTCAAGCGACTTAGCACGTCATATATTCTATTCCCCACTGCATTGAACCCAGAGCAGACCTGTCGAAAGAACAAGAGCTGGTTTCGCCTCTGCCTTTGCCAGCTGGGGAAGGAGTGCTGGACTCAGCTTTCTCTGCCGTCCAGGGTGGGGACGGGAAGAAAGTAGGGCCACTGGTCTTGGCTTTGACGGGGCAGCCCTGGACTGCTCGTTGGCCCCCAGCTCAGGGGCATCCAAGTTCCAGCCTCCGCTCTGTATCTGGGATCCTCCCGGGGATCCCTGGGGCAATCCACCCCCAGACATTGGTGTATTTTGAACAGAAAAAAAACCACAACAGTACACAAAGCAAAACAGCAGCAGCCGAGGGGAAGATGATTCAAAGATGATCTGCTTATTCTGAGCCAAATCAAATGAGAGGCAGCAACTCGCCGTCTTCCCCCATCCCTGCCAATGATGATGAAATACCGGAGGGCCCTTGGGAAGGGGAGGCCACGTGTGTTTGGAAATCCCAGTGGGGGTCCCCAGCTAGCCTGTCTCTGGCCTGGACCTTGCAGAGGTTTCTCACTGGGTCAGTGTTTCTTTAAAAAACAGTAACAGTAAAGCCCTTAATTCGTTTTTGTTTTTTTGTTGTCTGTGTGTTGTTTGTTTTTTTGCAAAGTTGCTGGCTGTATTTATGGAAAAGGCAGTCAGAGGGAGGAAGGCACTGTGGTTCCCTCCAAGATAATCTCCTTCCCTGAGTTGTCCCTGATGGAGGGCCTTTGCCCTCCTGCTCAGCCTGCCCCAGACACTGCCTTCATAGAGGAGGTTCTGGACTGGAAATGTTGCCTCTCAGGAAGGAGGGCTTTATTTCCTACTGTAAGGGCCCTTTCCTCCCTCCCTCCCTCCTCCTTCCCTTCCTCCTTTCTTTCCTTCCTTTTTGGCTGAGAGCTTGTTATTTGATTTTCTCTCTCTCTCTCTCCATGGAGAAAGCAGGAATTTGTTCAAGTCTCATCCTTAATGATTGCTAGCTTTGTGACCTTGGATATCATTTAAACTTTCCAAGCCTTCGCTTCTTTATGAGAAAAATGGAGTTAATAATGTCCAAGATATGAGATTCTTGGACTGATAAGATATATTAACTGTAATCATGTAGAATACATTAAGTAGGGACAGGTCTAATAACAAGTGCTGCTCTCCTGAATAAAATTACTTTGATAATCCCCCACCCCAACTCTCTACTGCTTAAGAAAACTTCAGTTAACAGTTTCCAGCCTCTGGGATCTTATAGCAAGCAGATCTTCAAGGTCAACTTAAATACTAGTATCATTTCCTGGAAAGGGAGACCAGGAGTTTCTTTCCCAACCGAACATCTGTTTCAGCCTCTGCATGATCTGTGTGCCTTCACCCTTGTACCACTTGAGTCCATTCTCCAGCAGCCGAAATGGTCTTTAAAATTTAGGGTTACCAGGGCGGGGAAGAGGAGGGAGGGATGAGTTGGGAGATTGGGATTGACGTATACACACTACTGTATACCCGGGTCTCTTGCATCACCTGCTTTGGGAGGCAGATTCTTTACCACTAGCGCCACCTGGAAAGTCCCAGATATAAAATAGGTATTAAGGACCTAATAAGGACCTATAAGGTATAGCACAGGGAACTCAACTCAGTACTCTGTAACGGCCTATATGGGAAAAGAATCTAAAAGAGAGTGGTTATATGTATAACTGATTCACTCTGCTGTATACCTCACACTAACACAGTATTGTAAATCAACTGTACTCCATTAAAAATAATTTAAAATAACAGAAATTCAAAATAATGCAAAACAAACATCTCAGAAATCCCAAAGCGTATCACTCCTTTCCTGGAAATGCTTCAGTGGTTTCCTGTTATACCTAGAATGAGATCTAAACTGCATTTTCTGGACAAAGACCTGTGCTACGCCATCATCCCCCAGCCGGTCCACCACCCGCTCTCCCTCTCACTGTATTCAGCTCCATGACCACCTTTCTGACCTTTGCATTCTCTGATGGCTTTAAACTCTCTGCTGCCTGAAGGTTCTGCACTCACTGTTCCCTGGCCTGGAGCTCTGTTTTCCTGGGTGATTCAGTCTTTCAACTCAAATGTCACCTCCTCAGAGATGCCATCCCACTACCTGATCTAAAGTAGCACTTGTACCCCACTCTCAGTTACTCTCTACTTACGTCACCTTGTGCATTTCCATAGCACTATTATTCATTATTTATTCATCCATTGATTGAATAAATGATCTTATAATTTAGGTGGAAAAGATAACTTATAAACAAGGACCTTAAGCCAAGGGATCATAGAGACAATTGCAATAGCTTTCAAAGCAAGGAGAGACGGTCACGAATTAACCAATCTCTAAAATCAAAACAACAGAAAAGATCATCAATAGGAAGCCTGAGTCTGTGGTCTGTGGTCAGAGCTTGGGTGGATACAATCCTATCCCAGAAAAATCACTGAAGGACTCACAAAAGGGTAAAACAATCTGACTTCCCTTCGGTATGAAGAAGGTGAAAAAAATTTCCCCAAGTAGCTTCAATGAAAGTAGGAAGAGAGAATGGGTTAATTCTTGTAATTATAATTTCTTATATATTCAACCCATACTTGACTAGGTCTGTTAGGAGAACTAGCTTTTGCTGGCTTACTCATTGTTTTTCCTCAGGCCCTACCAATGGGCCTTATTTTCTTAAAAGAAATTTTTGGTTTCCATAGAGAAAATTCTAGAAACAAAATATACTAAAGAATTGAGTCTGAATTTTTTTCAAGCCTTGTCTCCTTCTGATGTGCCTGGCCTGGGTTGTTTAGAGGCTATTGGTTTTGATGGCTTTGGGAGTTTATTGAACTACTGCAGATTATATAAATTGCATTTTTTTCTGAGTAATTTTGATTGAATAAACTTTTTCCCTAGTTCTCCGCCCCCCCCCCCCCATAGTTTACATGCTCATATGTATTCCAGAAAAATTTAATCCACATGTTTAGATTCATTATGCTCAACTTATCCTAGGATCACTGGCAGGGGGATCCATGTTTAGAGTATGCAGAGAATAAGGAACTTTTCCTAAAACTCTTTTCATATGTGTGCCTGAAATGATAGCACATTAGCTCAGAGTCCCAAGTAGGCAAATCCAATAGTTAGATATTATTCTGATGTGTGAAATAGGAAGATTTTAAGCAATGGATGATACAATTCCATATTATTTGAATTTGCTTTAAAAGAAGTGATTTCTGTTTACTGTTGGCATTTCAGAATTTTTCCTTCTCTATTCAAATCCTGAGCAAATACGTCCAGACAAAATTAATTTTTCCATGTATAAAAGCCATGTCAATAAGAGAAAATAACTAGCCATGTGGTTTGAAGCAAGTTAACCCAACTGCTCTGAGCCGGTCTCCTCATCTGTTAAACAGGGTTGCTGCTGCTGCTGCTGCTAAGTTGCTTTAGTCGTGTCTGACTCTATGCGACCCCATAGACGGCAGCCCACCAGGCTCCCCCGTCCCTGGGATTCTCCAGGCAAGAATACTGGAGTGAGTTGCCATTTCCTCCTCCAATGTTAAACAGGGTTAGACATGTCCAATCTGCAAAGTTGTGAGGATTAAAGATAATGTCTGTAAAGCTCTGAGACTAAAATATGACTTATAGTAGAGTTTTAACAAGGGGCAAATGGTCCTACCCATCTAGCGTTTAGGAACAGTTATGATGAAGGTCTACATGACACTGTCATCACTAAGATGGTTATAGGGTGCATGTGGAAAGGAGTGGGCAGAAAGGAATGTTCAGGGTGACCAGTTGGCGAAGGTGAGCAGCTTTCAAAAGGGCTTCTTCAAGAAAAACTGGCCCAGATAGTTAGACAACCAGATACCACTATGCTCAGCATCCTTCCTAACCTGCATCTACAGCAATTGGTCAGCGGGCCATTTGTCCAAAGCCAACCAAATGTTGATGAGTGTCTTGATGGGTTTGGGGCCACACATTGGAGGACTTTATCATAAGTAATCCCCGTGTGGACCTCATGACTTTTGTGTACATGACCTTTGGAACTTCATTTTCTCTCCTCCTTAGGATGTTAACTTTCTGCAAGTTAGCTCAGTGAGGAGGACAACTGCTTCTAAAATAGGACCTAAACAGACTCTCTTTGCCCCAGCATGGATCTGAAAGGTCAATTCATATATGAAGCCACCCATGAGCGTGAGGTGTCTTCAGGTCTTATGATTTGCAGACCACAGTTATGCTCTTCACTGAGAAAGAGTATTTACAGGAAACAGTGAAAGGCAAGGGAAGCCACACCGAGAGTCATGGGAAAGATGGTGTCAGATGGCAGGGCAAACCACTGTAGTAACCTCCAGAAGTAATTATGGACATCTGGATTGATGAAAAGAACTGAAGGATGGCAGGCATTCTGCACTGGGGACTGGGTTTTCCCAAAGGAAGATAAATGGAAAAAACATGTTTGCTTTAACTGCTGACTCATGGTACAAAATTTTAATTCAGAGACTTTAATTGAAAATGCAGTGAGAATGTAAAAGATTTACATAGAAAATATTTTAGTACACTGGCAAGACATTAATTATAAAACCAGATGGTCACGGTAGAAAAATCAACCAAGAGGCCTTTATTATTCTTTTGTTTGCTTCGCATGAAACATTTTTACTTTACAGATTTCAGAATTTGATTATATATAAGCAAGACCACTTTTCTACTAAGGTTAATAATATAGAGAGTGATTGTCTGGTGTTCCAAAATATAAAGAAAAACAGTCATCACTATAGAAACCTGGAATATGAAAGCATTCTTGTGATAGAAGCTTCATGACCAAGACACTGGTTCTGTCTCCCCAGAGGCCAGTCTAATGAGACCCTATTTCTCAGCTCCTATTAACCATGACTGCTGTCTCAGTCAAGGGTCATTTGTTTGCAACAGAAGGTTGGAATAGAACTGTCTGAAATTATCTCAGAAAGAGACTTTATTGTGAAGGTATAGGAGACTTTCAGAAAAACTCATGCTCAGGAAGTATAATCAGTTATTTTGTCTGATAATCTCTCTCTCCATCTTTATCCTAAGGCACAAGACATCTTCTTTTTGCTTCCCTCCACGCACATATTCCAAGATAAGGCTGGTTTTCCCTATGTGATGAACAGTAGTCCTACCATGGCTGCCTATTTGAGTTTAAATCTACCATCTTCTTTGTTTACTATTTGTCCCATCTTTTTTTAAAATTCCTTTTTCTCCATTCTTATCTTCTATCCTTTCTTATGTTAATGTAGTATTTTAAAAATTATTCCATTTCCACTATTAGCTTCTTGATCATACATTCTTTTTTAAAAATATTTATTTATTTATTTATCTTGGGCTGTGCTGGGTCTTTTGCTGTACTTGGGCTTTCTCCAGTTGTGGCGAGCAGGGGCTACTCTCTAGTTAAGGTACAAGGGCTTCTCATTGCAGTAGCCTCTCTTGTTGCAGGCTTCAGGAGTTGCAACACTTAGGCTCAGCCGTTGTGGCTCATGAGCTCAGAGCACAGGTTCAGCAGCTGGGGCTTAACTGTCCCGTTCAGCACGTGGGCTTAACTGCCCCGCGGCAGGTAGGATCTTCCCAGGGATCGAACCAAAGTCACCTGCATTGCAAGGCAGAGTCTCAACCACAGATCACCAGGGAAGCCCAATTATACATTCTTTAATTATTCTTTTTGTGGTTACCACAGAAATGACAAATACACATCACTGACTTATTAGACTATACTATAAATTAATACTGCTAATTTTTCTTGGACAATGAAACAACTGTACAACATTTAAGCCAATTTTCCTATTTGGGCTATAGTTATTATTTTCATATGTTTTAATTCTACATACTTTTAATCCCACAAACATTATTCTTGCTGTTTTAAACAGTCAATATTCATTATGTTTTCTTCATTATGTTTATTCATTATGTTTTACCCACATGTTACCTTTTCCACTTCTCTGCATTCCTTCTTGTATTACCATGTTTCCATCTGTGATTACATTCCTTCTACCTAAATGACTTCCTTTAGCATTTCTTCTAAGTAAATGTCTACTATCAACACATTCTCTTGATTTTTGTTTAAGAGTTTTAATTTCAAACCTTGTTCTGTGATCTACCTGAGGGCTTTTCGTCTACTTGTGGCACTTTTCTCTGCCCAAATTTATACACAAAATTTTGTTTTCCTAGCTTTAATGATACACTACAATAATTATGAGACTGTTTATAGTTTATGATTTGAAGCTATGACTTTTGTCCAGTAAGGACTCAAAGTGCATTTTATGACTCAAAACCTATAATGTTTTCAGGTCTTGAAGGCCTACCATGTGTCAGGCAATGTGCTAGTCCCTGGGAATAAGGGTATTTTGTTGTTGTTGTTTTCATTTATTTTTATTAGTTGGAGGCTAATTACTTTACAGTATTGTAGTGGTTTTTGCCATACATTGACATGAATCAGCCATGGATTTACATGTGTTCCCCATCCCGATCCCCCCTCCTGCCTCCCTCCCCATCCCATCCCTTTGGGTCTTACCAGTGCACCAGCCCTGAGCACTTGTCTTATGCATCCAACCTGGGCTAGTGGTCTGTTTCACCCTTGATAGTATACTTGCTTCAATGCTATTAGTCACTGGGAATAAAAGATAAGATATGAACTTGTCTTCTAATAGCTCAGCCTTGTGGGAAGAACAGGCCAACAAATGTTATATCATGTGTAATAAGTCCTGTGATAGAATTATGCATGTTATTTTAGGAGCCAAAGGAAGAACACCACAATTAGGATCAGGGAATATTCCTCAGGAGAGATACCTTGATCTTGTATTAAATTTTAAAAGAGTAGAAGTTGTTAGACTCGTGTATCAGCTAAGAGTCATTTTGTTGAAAGTAACAGAATATATAACTAACAGTGGTTTAGATGAATAATCTAGAGGCCTTTTTTTTTTTTTTTTAAAGAGTAATCTAGAGGCCTTTGGACTTCCCTGGTAGCTCAGCTGGTAAAGAATCTGCCTGCAATGCAGGAGACTCCAGTTTGATTCCTGGGTTGGGAAGATCCCCTGGAGAAGGGATAGGCTACCCACTCCAGTATTCTTGGGCTTCCGTGGTGGCTCAGACAGTAAAGAATCCGCCCACAATGTGGGAGACCTGGGTTCGATAGCTGGGTTGGGAAGATCCCCTGGAGGAGGGCATGGCAACCCACTCCAGTATTCTTGCCTGGAGAATCCCCATGGACCGAGGAGCCTGGTGGGCTACAGTCTATGATGTCGCAAAGAGTCAGACATGACTGAACGATTAAGCACAGCACACAGAGACCTTCGGCATTGACTTCAGCTGAGGATTTGTGCTCGTAACTCTATTCTTCCGCTCTGCCATTTTTGGTATGACGGCTTTTCATCCTCATGTTTTATGGTCTCATGATTTCAACATGGCTGCCACAACTCCAACAATAGCATCCCTGTTGAAGGTGGGAAAAGAAGGAAGGCTAGCACTGTCCATACCTGTCAGTTCCCTAGAAGTTCCACAGCAGACATTCTTTTGCATCTCATTGGCCAGAGTGGGTCATGTGACCACGCTCAGGTACAAGGAAGCTGGCAAAGAGGAGGGAGGTAACCTGCTGGGGCTGAAGGATTAGTCAGCTGCAGTATCTACCACAAATGTAAGGTGGGGAACAAATGTGTAAAAGATTGGAGCTGTAAAATTTCATGCACATTTGAAGAACTACGAATAGCTCTGGAACAAATGGGGATGCTCAAGCACGCTTGAAGGTGAGACAGTGGCCATAACACAAGGTGCCTTGTGGGCTAAAGAATCAGGCCATGAAGAGCAACAGAGAGCCTCAAGTAGATCAGAGTTGTGTTTTTAGAGAATTGCTCTGGTGGCAGTGTTGAAGTTGGCTTGGGAGTGGTCCAGAGTGTAGTCAGGGGGCAATAATTAGGAAACTTTTGCAGTAAGCTAGGTGAGATGGGATGATGAGTAACCATACAGATAAAGATATGGCATGAATAATAGTTATATTTGAAACAATAGTTATTGCAAGGTAGTATGTGTAGTTGTTAAGAGTTTGAGTTTTGGAGTAACATGTAACTGGTTTCCAATTTACTCTGCCATTTCCTACATGTTCAACTCTGGATGTATTACTCAACATCTAGAAATCTCTTCCCTCAGTTGTAAGTAGGGGCAGAAGGAAGACAGAATCCACTTTATAGGGTTAAATTATATAATATAGTGGATTGTTAATGCAGGCTAGCATTCCATTCTTTCTCTGTTATTTATATGTGAATATACACACATATTTATATAGATGCAAATACTGATTGAAAAGAATAGATCTAGGATGACCCCAGGTTTCAGGCTCCAGTGACTAGGAGAATGATGGTCATTGAAATGGGGAATATTAGAGGAGGAATGGATTTGAAGGAAAAAGTATAAGTTCAGTATTGGAAACATTTGAGTAATTTGAAAAGTGGAAGTGAAGTCGCTCAGTCATGTCCAAATCTTTGCGACCCCATGGACTGTAGCCTAACAGGCTCCTCTGTCCATGGGATTTTCCAGGCAAGAATACTGGAGTGGGTTGCCATTTCCTTCTCTAGGAGATCTTCCCAACCCAGGGATTGAACCTGGGTCTCCTGAGTTGTAGGCAGATGCTTTACCATCTGAGCCACCAGGGAAGTATTTGAGTAATTTAGGGATATTTAAACGGCCTAGGGCATTGGGTAAGTGTTGCTTTAGCAAAAAGAACTTGACCATGAATAGATATTTGAGTGTCATCACATTGTAGATTATGGTTGAAGTTGAGTTGAAGTCACTCAGGGATCAGAATACAGAGAAAGAAAAGCAGAGGTCATCAGTTAAGGGTGTAAGAAGGGAGAGTAGTTGGGAAGATGACCGAAAAGCATGGCTGGAAGAGTGGAAGAAAGTTCAGGAGCATCACAGCAGACAAAGGAAGGAATAACCAAATGGTACAAAATTTCCCAATCTTGGTTTTCATCATAGGTCCTAGGAAGCCTCTGCAGGGTTGTATTTAGCTGAGCAGTAGAGACTGAAGCTGCATGATGTGAGTTGGAGAGCGAGTGGGAAGAGAGAAAGTGGAGACAGGGATCCTAGGGAACTATTTCAGAAACTTGGCTCCGATCAAAGTGGAGCAATTGGACAATAGCTGGCCTGAGGGAAGGTCAAGGAATGGTATCTTAGTTTGCTCAGGCTACCACAACAGAATAAAGCCAACGGGTGGCTGAAACAACAAAAAATCCATTTTCTCTGGAGGCTAGAAGCCTGTGATGAAATCACTAGCAAGTTCTGTTTCTGGTGGGAGCTCTCTTCCTGTCTCTGGATGGCTGCCTTCCTGCTGTACTCACATAGCTTTTCCTCAATGTGTCCAATGGAAAGATGGAGATTAGGATCAGGGCCCACCCTTAGGACTTCATTTCACCTTAATTACCTCCTTCGAGGCCCCATCTCTGAATACAGCCATGCTAGAAGTTAGGACGTCAACATATGAGTTTTGAGGGGACACAACTATTCAGTCCATGACAGAGGGTTCTTATGAACAAGACAGAAAGAACTTTTTGTGTGTATTGATGTGGAAGAACCTATATGAGGGAATAATTAAAGATATAGAAGAGATAACATGGGCTATTGGAATGATGACCATAAAAATCAAAAGCAGAGCTTTGGATCTGAGAGAGAAGGGAAAAGTGTTGGTGCTAGTGGAGGTGAACATCTGTAGGTGTCCTGGGAGGAAATTCCAGCCCAAGGTAGGAGGCAAAGTCATCTGAGAATAAGAGGTAATCAGGAGTGGGGTGTTAGAGAGGAAGGTGAATATGTGACTGTTGAAGGCCCAGCTGTGCTTGGAGACTACAGATTGATAATGGCCCAAATCTTCCAGTTGGGTAGTGATGTCTAGTTTAGGTAACTTTCTGACACACTCTTGAGGTTGCTGACCTGCTCAACTGTTACTGCCATCTTGTATCATCTATCATCTACAGACAGCAAACGGAAGCTTGAATTAAAATTCCTGCTTTTGAGACCCGGAATACAGGATGGAAAAAGTACCATAATATATCACTTTCAACTATCACTGTCACTTTCAACTAAAGGGGAACTTTAGTTGCTGGGACTGTAAGAGTTAATGATGCTAGGGGCATTTTTGGCTGCATTGGTACAGGCACAGTATCTACACCAGAGAAGGTGAAAGTCTACTCAGTCTGTGCCTGTCAGGTTATTCTGGAGAATTTTGAACACCACACATGAGAAGAACATAAGCTGTACTGTAGTCACACAGACCATTGGATAGGACTCAAGCTATGCCACGTGACACATGAGTACAGTCACTGGGGCACATTTAGCCTGAAGAGAAGACAGCAGTAATAACTGTTGATTTAATCAGTGTACTTATCTTGTGTCTTATGTGCTCCCACTTGAAGAAGTTTCACATTCGCTGGTTCCTTGCTTTCCTCTGACTTCCCTGGGGGATAGGGACGTTATCACCCAAATTTCACAGATGGGGACATTGAGACACCTAGAGGACAAAGACAGGAGACAGCCTGGGTGTCCAGCATCTACCAACTTGCTCCTTAACCATCTGGTCCTCGATTTTCATGACAAACATTTCCCTTCTGTCTCTTCCCATAAAAATCCTCCCATCTTTCAGAGCCCAGCTGAAGTTTCCTTTTAAAGAAGCTTCCTTGGCATCATTGGGCTTTCACTGACTTTTGCTTCCTTTGAAATTTGACAGTATTCAAAACATTTTACTAAGCATCTAAGCAATATAAATTGATATCTGTTGCTAGAGTCTGTAGTACTTCATTCTATATTATTTTGTGCTATTTACTCCAGGGTTGGTCCCCTCTCCCTACGTATAATGAAAGTAAGGATTATGTCTTATTTTTTTCATACCTCTCATGGGGCCTAGCCAGTGTTGAACCCTGAACAGATGTTCAATATTATGCCTTTGCTCCAGAGGGGACAGTATCACCGTATTCTGAGGTTGCCCACCCTTCACACATCCTTGAAAGAGGAGTCTGAAACAAAGGGCAGCCAGTGTCTCTACTATGGAGATAGCAGAATGTGAGGCCCCCATGGAAGTCTCCCACTTGTAGGTCATTCTCAACCTATCCCAAGTATTAACATTTTAGCAGCTAGTAAGAGTTGCCAGTTATCCCCTTGACATTCTTGTGACCAGTTAAGTACATTATCAAAAGTGGAATCTCCTGAGATTCAAAATGATTGTTTTTAAAATATTGTTCTGCAAATATTTTTATTTTTCTGAATTAATCCTTAAAAAACAAAATTTTTCATGACTGATTTGAAGCATCAGTTTTTCCATTTTAAGTTTTACTTCTGTCCTGATTCTGTTTTTAAGATCTTGTGAATTTGATGGCAGTGCTTTTGATTTTCTTTGCATCAGCCACTCCACTGGCTGGTTATTCAACACCAGTCCTAATGCACTGAGCACATGATCCTTCATAATGTAACCTCAGTTTCTTATCCAAACATTCACTCATATAGCTTCTGCCACCGCCTAATTCTGGAAGCATCTCAAATGTGTCTTCCTCTTCTATACCTCTATGCCTTTGTGTGTGCTGTTTCCTCTGTTGGAAAACTTACCTCATTTCTTTCTTTCTTTTCTTTTCTTTTGGCGAAGGGAAACTGCTACTTGCCCTTCAAAACCAGACTGAAGTTTCGTCTCTTCTGTGGAACATTTGTATTGCTCCATAAGCAGAGTTAATGGCAGCTTCCTTTGTAATCTTTTTCTCTACAATGATGCCTCATATATTGCACTGTAATTATCTATTTACATAACAATTGCAACCAGTCTGAGGGCAGAAACCATGTTTCTATATTCCTAGTGCTAAACATAGCAGATGTTCAAGAAATGTAGTCTTTGAATGAATGAATACATTGGGTTTCTTGGTCACAAGCAACAGAAATAGACTCTGATAATCTCAAAAAGAAAATGAAGACTTTTTCAGATGGCTACTGGGGACAGATCAATGAAGGGCTGGAAGACTGGGTTTGAAAAACAGGCTGGACCCAAGAGGAACCCATGAGGGGAGATCAGGAGGGACAAATAAATTCTGATTACCATTTATATCATTGTATCCCTCCCACTGGTTTCTCGAACTGGGGTTCAGTTCAGTCGCTCAGTTGTGTCCGACTCTTTGCAACCCCATGGACTGCAGCATACCAGGCCTCCCTGTCCATCACCAACTCCTGGAGCTTGCACAAACTCATGTCCATTGAGTCAGTGATGCCATCCAGCCATCTCATCCTCTGTTGTCCCCTTCTCTTACCTTCAATCTTTCCCAGCATCAAGGTCTTTTCCAAGGAGTCCATTCTTCCCATCAGGTGGCCAAAATATTGGAGTTGCAGCTTCAGCATCAGTCCTTCCAATGAATATTCAGGAATAATTTCCTTTAGGATAGACTGGTTGGATCTCCTTGCAGTCCAAGGGACTCTCAAGAGTCTTCTCCAACACCACAGCTCAAAAGCATCAATTCTTTGGTGCTCAGCTTTCTTTATAGTCCAACTCTCATATCCATACATGACTACTGGAAAAACCTTTGACTAGACAGACATTTGTTGGCAAAGTAATGTCTCTGCTCTTTAATATACTGTCTAGGTTGGTCATAGCTTTTATTCCAAGGAGCAAGAGGCTTTTAATTTCATGGCTTCAGTCACCATTTGCAGTGATATTGGAGCCCCCCCCAAATAAAGTCTCTCACCGTTTCCACTGTTTCCTCATCTATTTGCCATGAAGTGATGGTACTGGATGCCATGATGTTAGTTTTCTGAATGTTGAGCTTTAAGCCAACTTTTTCACTCTCCTCTTTCACTTTCATCAAGAGGCTCTTCAGTTCCTCTTCACTTTCTGCCATAAGGGTGGTGTCATCTGCATGTCTGAGGTTATTGATAGCTTGTGCTTCATCCAACCCAGCTTTCACATGATGTACTCTGCATAGAAGTTAAATGAGCAGGGTGACAATATACAGCCTTGATGTACTCCTTTCCTGATTTGGAACCAGTCTGTTATTCCATGTCCACTTCTAAATGTTGCTTCTTGACCTCCATATAGATTTCTCAGGAGGCAGGTAAAGTAATCTGGCATCCCCATCTCTTGAAGAATTTTCCACAGTTTGTTGTGATCCACACTGTCAAAGGATTTGGCATAGTTAATAAAGCAGAAGTAGATGTTTTTCTGGGACTCTCTTGCTTTTTCAATGATCCAATGGATATTTGCAATTTGATCTCTGTTCCTCTGCCTTTTCTAAATCCAGCTTGAACGTCTGGAAGTTCATGGTTCACGTACTGTTGAAGCCTGGCTTAGAGGATTTTGAGCATTACTTTGCTAGCGTGTGAGATGACTGCAGTTATGTGGCAGTTTGAGTATTCTTTGGCATTGCCTTTCTTTGGGGCTGGAATGAAAACTGACCTTTTCCAGTCCTGTGGCCACTGCTGAGTTTTCCAAATTTCCTGGCATATTGGTGCAGCACTTTAACAGCATAATCTTTTAGGATTTAAAATAGCTCAACTGGAATTTCATCACCTCCACTAGTTTTGGTTGTAGTGATGCTTCCTCAGGTCCACTTGACTTTGCATTCTAGGATGCCTGGCTCTAGGTGAGGGATCATACCATCATGGCTATCTGGGTTATGAAGATCTTTTTTATATAGTTCTTTTGTGTATTCTTGCCACCTCTTCTTAACATCTTCTGCTTCTGTTAGGTCCATGCCATTTCTGCCCTTTATTGTGCCTACCTTTGCATGAAATGTTCCCTTGGTATCTCTAATTTTCCTGAAGAGATCTCTAGTCTCATACTCATGATGGGGAGAGTATGCCATTAGTTGACTGTCACATCAGACTTTGCTCACTTTGTGGACAGACTGGGTTGAAGTCACCTGCTGTTGTCAGGTTGCAAGGCTGGGAGTTGAGTAGGTAGTATGCCCACTAAGATTACACACAAAGGGGAAAAACAACTTTGAAAGGAAACTGGGATGATAGCAGAAAGAAAATGAGAAGTGTTTAATTCAGAAAAAGAAAAAAAGACTGACAAGTGTCTATTACTATGATGAGACTTTGCAGAAAAGGAGACTATGTGACTTAAAAAATCAATTTAATATTGGATGGTTTGCTTACCAGCAAAATCGCTCTTGACATTTAGCACCTTTCTTTATTTTTCTTGATGAACTCAGAGTTCTTGCATAAAGTTAATAATGTGTTATGTATCCCCTGGGTATCTGATTTACTGACTTGAGCTGAATGATTGGACTCAATACAGAAAAAGAGCTTGCAAACTTTGCCTATGGCTGTCGAGCCATCAAGGAACTAAGCTCTTTTGCTCCCTGGAGAAGCTAAAAATTCTAAAATGAAGTGCCCTCTGCTCTGGTTTCTGCTTTTCAGCATTTCTCTTCTGCTTTCACATACTTTTGCTGTTTTAAAATTAAATCTAAGAAACTCATTCCATATTTTTCATCATCTGCTTTTGAAAGTGAATGTTATGGATTTATGGTTTGGGTTTCTTTGATGTTAGAGTAGCAAACTATGCTTGCTTCACTTGTTTTCATTTCATTTTTTTAACATCTATGAAGCTTTGATAATTTGATTTATTAAAACACCACAGTCGATGTAGGGGAACTGACACCATTCGCATTGTTGGAAAGCGTTGTCAAACATCAGGCACTAGTTCCCTATAGAGAACTTACGCCTGTTATGATGTACTCCTCCTCTTTGGTCTTCAGGGAAGTCTGGAATTAAGCAAAATTTCAAGCTACACCCCAAGGATATTCATTCCTAGGACATTTCAAGAATTTTGAATTGACTCCCACCCTCCTAATTTTGATTTTATACTTGCTAAGTTATTCAGAATGATCAGTTATTTTCTTATTAAGAAGCAAAAATGCTCCTTCTTGTTCCTATAATGACTATGGATCTGATGTATTAAAAGTTTCATTTTATATAGTATCCCTTTAAATGTATTGAGGAGAGGGGATGTGGAGTGGAGACAGAGAGATAACACAGGATAACTTTACCCTGAGTGGAAAGACTGGATAAGTAGACCACCAACAGAGCTTAAAACTATGTACAAAAATGTTAGTGTTAAAAGAACACCTAGATGTATTCATTGCAATCCTGGTGGCTCAGACAGTAAAGAATCTGCCTGCAACGTGGGAGACTTGGGTTCAATCGCTGGGTTGGGAAAATCCCCTGGAGGAGGGTATGGCAACCCACTCCAGTATTCTTGCCTGGAGAATCCCCATGGACAGAGGAACCTGGTGGGCTACAGTCCATGGAGTTGCAAAGAGTCAGACACAACTGAGTGACTAAGCCACACACAATATCATTGGGTTTCAAGGAAAGGAACCATCATGTGTGCATGCTAAGTCACTTCAGCCATGTCCAACTCTTTGCGACCCTATGAATTGCAGCCCACCAGGCCCCTCTATCCACGAAATTTTCCAGACAAAAATACTGGAGTGGATAGCCATTTTCTCCTCCAGGGGATCTTCCTGACCCTGGGATAGAACCTGCATCTCTTATGTCTCCTGTATTGGCAGGAGGGTTCTTTACCACTAGGACGACCTGGGAAATCCAGAAACCATCATGTGTTAATATTTAATAAGTGTGTGTATGTGTTTGTATGTGCATGTGTGTATATGTGTGTGTGTGTGTGTAAGGGGGCTGTTATAAGGCTATGACAGGGACTCTTTTAGCTATCTGAGGAAGGGAATAAGGCCAGGTCACATGGGGACCACAACTGCAAACTCAGAAACCAGGGGTTCCCTCTCGCTCCACATTTGTCAGGAATTGTACAGTCTCTTCTCAAAACTGATCATTCAACACACAGTATGATATAGGCTATTATAAGTTTCTTTCCTTGATAAGAAAGTAAAAAGGCAATTAGAAATGTCAGGAGATTAAAAAAAACCATGGTCTAAAAATGAAGCAAATTAAACCATGACATGATTTTGAACTGATGGAGTATTGAGAGAGAATCCATTCAACTTTGGTATTAGGAATAGTCTCCTTAGCATGACACAGGTTTAGTAACATAAGAGGTACACATCTCTCAAATGGGTCCATTCACACTATCAAAATAATAATAATTAATTTTTATTTAAATTCTTACTAGTTGACAGGCACTTGCTGAATGCTTTAGATAATTTCATTTAATTTTCAAACAACCCTATATGCTAGGTAGTATTATCCCAAGTTTTTCAGATGAATAATTGAGGCACAGAGAAGTTAAATAACACTATCAAGTCACATAGTTCTTAAATGACAGAGTTATTTTAAGTTTTATGCTTTACCTCTAGGATATATAATATTTTGGGCTAGGGTATATTATCCCAACGTGGCAAGAATATACAGAAGAACTGTACAAGAAAGCTCTTAATGACCCAGTTAACCACAATGATGTGGTCACTCACCTAGAGCCCGATATCCTGGAGTGTGAAGTCAAGTGGGCCTTAGGAAGAATTACTATAAACAAAGCTAGTGGAGATGATGGAATTCCAGCTGAGCTATTTCAAATCTGAAAAGATGATGCTGTTAAAGTGCTGCACTCAATATGCCAGCAAATTGGGAAAACTCAGCAGTGGCCACAGGATTGGAAAAGGTCAGTTTTCATTCCAATCCCTAAGAAAGGCAATGCCAAAGAATATTCAAACTACTGCACAATTGCACTCATCTCACATGCTAGCACAGTAATGCTCAAAATCCTCTAAGCCAGGCTTCAACAGTACATGAACCATGAACTTCCAGATGTTCAAGCTGGATTTAGAAAAGGCAGAGGAACCAGAGATCAAATTGCCAACATCCATTGGATCATTGAAAAAGAGAGTTCCAGAAAAACATCTACTTCTGCTTTATTGACTATCCCAAAGCCTTTGACTATGTGGATCACAACAAACTGTGGAAAATTCTTCAAGAGATGGGAATACCAGACCACTTGACCTGACTCCTGAGAAATTTGTGTGCAAGTGAAGAAGCAACAGTTAGAACTGGACATGGAACAACAGACTGGTTCCAAATCGGGAAAGGAGTACGTCAGGGCTGTATATTGTCACTCTGCTTATTTAACTCACATGCAGAATACATCATGTGAAATGCTGGGCTGGATGAAGCACAAGCTGGAATCAAGATTGCCAGGAGAAATATCAATATTTTCAGATATGCAGATGACACCACCCTTATGGCAGAAAGCAAAGAAGAACTAAAGAGCCTCTTGATGAAAGTGAAAGAGGAGAGTGAAAAAGTTGGCTTAAAACTCAACATTAAAAAAAACAAAGATCATGGCATCTGGTTCCATCACTTTATGGCAAATACATGAGGAAAATGCGGAAACAGTGTCAGATTTCATTTTCTTGGGTTCCAAATTCAATGCAGACGGTGACTACATCCAAGAAATTAAAAGATGCTTGCTCCTTGGAAGAATAACTATGTCAAACCTAGACAGTGTTTTAAGAAGCAGAGACATCACTTTGCTGACAAAGGTCTATATAGTCAAGGCCATGATTTTTCTAGTAGTCATGTATGGATGTGAGAGTTGGACCATAAAGAAAGCTGAGAGTCGAAGAATTGACACTTTTGAACTGTGGTGTTGGAGAAGACTCTTGAGAGTCCCTTGGACTGCAAGGAGACCCAATCAGTCCATCCTAAAGGAAATCATTCCTGAATATTCATTGGAAGGACTAATGCTAAAGCTGAAGCTCCAATACTTTGGCCACCTGACGCGAAGAACTGACTCAGTGGAAAAGACCCTGATGCTGGGAAAAATTGAGGGCAAGAGAAGAAGAGGACAACAGAGGATGGGATGGTTGGATGGTATCACTGACTCAATGGACATGAATTAGAGCAAACTCAGGGAAATAATGGTGGACAGAGAAGCCTGGTGTACTGCAGTTCATGGGGTTGCAAAGAGTCAGACATGACTTACTGACTGAACAACAATAACATATTATCCCAATCAGGAATAAATGATATTTACATAATCATTATAAAAATTTTTATATATAAAGTATATAAAATTTGATTATAATTACAAAAGAGAATGCTAACATTATTATCTTGGAACATAATAGTATAGAAGGAAGTTAGAGCAAAGAGGGAGAAAGAGAAGGGAAAAGAGTATGTATTGCCTCATATTTCCCAGTAAAATAGATATTATTTAATGTTACTGTATCAAAAGAGCAGAATTTGTAAAGTTATACAAAAGTGCTAATAGGACTAAAAATAAAAATAAGCTTAAAAATGGAAGAATGTTGAAAATAACTAAGCCAAATTTTTTATTTTAAAAGTAGCACTCAATAGATTCTTCTTAAAATTTATAAATCAAGAAACAGTATAAACATGTTATTCCAGTTATGTGGAGGACTACCAGAAAATAAAAAGCTATAAACAGATGAAAAAGTTACCTGTGAAAAGTAGGTCTGGAGTGGAAATCATGGAGTGAGATTTTTACTTTTTATTTTATACTTTTCCATTTAAATGATTATTTCCATGTGTACACATTATGTTTTATAATAAGAACCATGCCCATAATATTTACTTCAGTAAGTCAACATCTAGGCTTCCATCCCAGAAAAATGCTCATTGTGGACACACAGATGTGGCTCTGAGTGAAATTCCAAAGGCTGGAATTACAGTCTGTGTAAGGTGTGCTGGGTAAACACTGTTGCCCCAATGGTCTGGGTTTCCTTTACGTAAATCTGAATGTCTTTAAATCCCCTCCTATCCAACATATAGCCTAGAGATGGGAGAAAACAAGGGCCCTCCTGCCTGAATTTCTTACCCTCTTTTCTTTCACATTTACTTCTGTGTGAGAAGGTGTAGTAGGTTCTACTTCCTCTTCTGATCTCTGTCTAATGCTGATTCCAAGGCACAATAAGCCTCATGGCTGAACCTTAATAGTAGATGGGGTACAGGCAGGGAAAATATCCTAGTGAAAAGAGTGCAGAATACTGGGAGGTATTTCAAAAGTATTATCTCCCTTGTTGTTTAGTTGCTAAGTTATGTCTGAATCTTTAGCAACCCCCTGAACTGAAGCCCACCAGGCTTCTCTGTCCATGGGATTTCCCAGGTAAGAATACTGGAGTGGGTTGCCATTTCCTTCTCCAGGGGACCTTCCCACCCCAGGGACTGAACCCACATCTCCTGCTTTGGCAGGAGGATTCTTTACCACTGAACCTCCAGCGGAGCCCCATTATCTTCCTAATGTGTATACAAAAATGCATACAAAAGGTCTGCAAGAATACAGACCACTTGAAGGCAGTGGGCACCTCTGAGGAGGGAGATGGGTGAGGTGGCAAATGTATTCAAGTATTGTCATGGCTTGTTGATTTTCTTTTGGTACGATTGATGTTTCAGTGCTTTCATATTTTTTTGGATTTTGATCATTGCAGTAGCCTGCAAAGTTAGTTTTTGTCTCTACTTAAGCTTTTTCCTGAATTAATAGAGTTTATATTTTAGAATTGTTTTAGGTTCACAGAAAAATTGAGTGGAAAGTACAGGGAGTTCTCATATATCTACCCTCACCTCCCTCTCTAATTTCTCCTATTGCTAGCATTTTGCATTACTAACATCTTGTGGTACATTTGTTACAATTAATGAAGCAATATTAATACATTGAATAAGTGAAGTGAAGTGAAAGTCGCTTAGTCATGTCTGACTCTTTGAGACCCCATGGACTATATAGTTCATGGAATTCTCCGGGCCAGAATACTGGAGTCGGTAGCCTTTCCCTTCTCCAGGGGATCATCCCAAACCAGGGATTGAACCCAGGTCTCCCACATTGCAGGTGGATTCTTTACCAACTGAGCTACAAGGGAAGCCCCTTAATATTACTAGCTAGAGTGCATGGTTTCCATTAGGGTTCACTTTATGTTGCACATTCTGAGGGTTTTGACAAAGATATCATAACATATACCCACCGTTAGGGTATCAAACAGAATAGTTTCGCTGTCTTAAAAATCCCATGTGCTTCATCCCTCCCTGTAATTGATTTTTTTTAAACTTTTTATTTTATATTGGGGTATAGCCAGTTATCAATGTTGTGATAGTTCCAAGTGAACAGAGAAGGGACTCAGCCATACATATACATGGATCCATTTGCCCCCAAACTCCCCTCCCATCTTTATTTACTTTTTTTTTTTCAATTGGAGTATATTTCCTTTGGGCTTCCCGGGTGCTCAGATGGTAAATCGTCTGCCTGCAATGCGGGAGACCTGGGTTCGATCCCTGGGTCGGGAAGATCCCCTGGAGAAGGAAATGGCAACCCACTCCAGTACTCTTGCCGGGAAAATTCCATGGACAGAGGAGCCTGGTAGGCTACAGTCCATGGGGTCACAAAGAGTCGGACCGATTGAGCAGCTTCACTTTCACTTTCACATTTCCTTTACAGTCCCTCCCTGTAACTGACTTTTAAAAGATCTGTTAGTCCTGATTCCGGTACTTGCCCTGTTGGCTATTCCCACTTGCTCAAGAAATGAAACCCAGTCTACTGCACCTGTTCTTTTCATCACTCACCCTGCTCTCTGTGATAATAGCGTCATGAGTGGTCTTCAAGCACCTCACATCCTGCCACTACCGCCACCTGTCAGGGGAAAACCCAGACAGGATGAGATCCGCATTCCCAGCTGTCCCTGTCTTCCAAGGAAGAGAAACCCTAAACCAGTAGCTGAAGAATGAAACCAGATATCCCAGGGAAGGACTGGGGGATGCCAGGTCTCTGGTGGTCTCAAAGAGGCCCCAAGTCAGAAGCCCAGAATTGCTGGGAAAACCAGCAGGAGATGTAGATAATGACAGGTAGCATCTCAGGCACTGTGGGGAAGGGGCCTCAAATAATAGGACTTGGGGTTTGTTCCTTGCTGAGTGATTAGGAACAGTGTAGAGCCCTTCTGCTTCCTGAAAAAAATCAAACCTCATTCCCAGTATTGGCACGTAGTGCAGTCTCTTGTGGAGACAGCTGAGAATGAGGCTGGAAGGTATTTCTCTAGGTAATGTTTTTAAAATATTTTTACTGTGATTTAGTGTAAAAACATATTTCATATTGACATCTAGTATACACACAAACACATGCACACTGCAAATAGTATTAGCATCCCTTGGGAACTTATTGGAAATGTAGGATATGGAGCTCACTTTTGACCTATTAGATCAGAATCTGCATTTTAATATGGTTCCCAGGTAATTATGATGCACCGTAAAATTTAAGAAGCACTCCTTCAGGGACTCCAAGGTAAAAATGAGTAAACTGTGCCTATGAACCTCAGGTGGTCTCTTCCATGGGTTCTCTCCATTTCAGACTAGAGCTCTTAGTAAATACTTCAGCCAATAGTAATCTTGGGATCCTATCTCCCATCTCTGTCAAGACCCCACCAAATAATAATAATAATGGTAAGAATAGTACTAATAATTGTATTATAAAGCTAAGCATGTGCTGAATACTGTTCTAGTGCCTTAAATGTATTAAGTCTTTTAATCCTCATAACAAACTTAGTTTCTAGATTTTTGCATTTTATGTATGAGAAAACTAAGATACACAAAGCTTAAAATTTTTTCTCATCGCATGCTAATAAATGGGGAAACAAAAGTATAAAACCACAAAAGGGAAAAATCAGGAAGCACACTAGTAATAGAAAACAGTCAACAGTTTTCTACAAGATGGAAAGTGGATGGGAGAAGGCTGTTGAATGACACACGCAGGTAGAGAAAATTGCCACCTCACATATTCTCCCTGGAGGACTGCAATGGTGACTGGAGCCAGTCTGCCTGAAAAAGTCACCAAGCGACTCTGTGGCTAGAATCAGCAGGTATGGCTAAGGCTCACAGTGATCACCGGGAGTGGAAAACTAGACAACTGCCCTGTTGCACATCCCTGGCCTCCCACCTTAGTGCATGAAGCACAGCAGCTGACACTCATCCACGGCAGCAAATCTGTCCGCTCTGCTCTAAAAAAGTTTGAATTAGCAACCTAGGGGAAAGCTAAGATGTCCCATATAAATAATAATCTTCTCATTTGGACATGAGGGAGTTCCCACAGTTTAACAATTGGTCAGAGTTTTATATCGAGTCCAGTTATTAAGTGTGAGGATAAAAAAAAAAACCTCAGAACTGTGAGTACTTAGAAAATTCTATCTTCCATGCCCTCTTTTGTGGGAAGTTACTCCAGCAAAAGAAGGAAGTAAGCCAAGTTGCCATCCATAAATTAGCAACTCTGACCCAGAAGAACAGGGACAGACAAAAATCTCTGGGATGACGGCGGTATAGCAGGCCCAGATGTGGGCAAGTCCAGATTGGTACAGGAGGAGAGACTTTCAAAACAGAAGGACTTAGGAGGGGGAGGCCAAGTCATTCAGTAGAAAAGATGTTATGATGGAGAGTTTGGGACATTTTTGAGACCATGGTAATGGAAAACACTATGAAAATTTTAAAAAGTAAGAAATCTCAAGGGCCAGGGGAAGCCATATAAGAACTTAAGGCAATTAAATATGATGTGATTTAAAGCAAATGATAAATGCAGGAAAAGAAACTCCATTAATCATTAATGCTATAAATATTCTACTTGAGGTGGTCCTTGGTTAAATAGGGCCAATAGGGAAGGAACTGCAATTCCAGCTCACTGCTTGCCTAGGTGTGGAAAAATCCCTTGTTAGAAACATTCAAATACTTGTCACTGGCATCTAACTTTTAGAGTCAACCTATTGGCAAAGCAGAGAAAAGTTAGATGTTATACAGACTATAAATATCAACATCAGCCATAAACTGCAACCAACAGAAGGGAGGATGTAGGAGAAAAGGAAGAAGGAAGACAGAGCAACATAATCATTGCCTCATTTTTGTAAAGTAGGGAGTCAAGGAACACTGTTCAAAGTGAATGGAAATTTGTGGGAATGTAAATTGGAAGAATTTTTTGGAAAACAATTTGGCCATGCTGTTATTGTTGTTATTTAGCTGCTAAGTCATGTCTGACTCTTTGTGACCCCATGGACTTTAGCCCGCCAGGTTCCTCCATCCATGGGATTTCCCATCAAGAATATTGGAGTGGGTTGCCAATTCCTTCTTCAGGGGATCTTCCTGACCCAGGGATCAAACCTGCATCATCCTGCATTGCTGAGCCACCAGAGAAGCCCTAATTTGACAATAGAGCTAAGCAAACTGAAGATGCCCCCTACTGTACACTCCAATCATTCTCCTAAAGAACTGCTCACACATGGGTACGAAGAAGTTCATAGCAACATGTGGAATAGTTCAAAGGAACTGATGTAGATGAAGAAGCAGTACATAGTGGTTAAAAGAGGGAACGCAAGCTAGATGGTCACTAATTAGCTGTTGAGATGTTAGGCATGTGACTTCCTCTCTGAGTTTTCTTATAGATGGATGAGGATTGCTACAGGATCATATTAGCCAAGCAATGAAGAGTACTTGGAGCAACGTGGCTGAGAGTAGGCGCTCAGTGTTGTTGTTGTTATTATTACTATTATTTTCCATCAACAAAGCCTGCATACTGTAGCACATTCACAGATGGAATACAAGGCAGCTGCTGAAATGAAAGAACTATAATTTACTTGTGTTAACATGCATACAATTTGAAAACATCAAGTTGAGTGAAAAAGCAAATTATAAGATGTTTAAAGTAATAAAACCATGTACACACATTTTTAAACATAGGCAATACTGTGTATAGTTTATAGATATGTACAAATGCTTATATAAAAGATATTTAAGAAATAAATGGGTGTTATATTATTCTCTATACTCATTTCGTAATAAACATTTAAGATACAAAACTAAGTTGCTGAAACAAGAATTGAGGATGTAGTACTTTATATAAAGTTTTAAATTTCAAAGATAACTAATGAAGAAAAGTATAAATATTAAATATTGCAAAGAGGAGGTGAGAAAAGGAGGGATAAGATCTTTTTTTGTCTTTTACATTGGAGAGGCAATGGATATTGTTTAGACTTGATAAATTAAGAAATAGGAGTCTACGTATACTGTCTAGAACTATGGAGGTTACCAACAAAATAACTAACACCAGAAGTTAAAATAAAATTTCTCTAGAGACTAAAACTGGACACAGATTCTTATAGTATTTTATTCTGTGCTGTTTATTATTTTGATGAAATTTTAATTCAGATTTAAGCTTAATATAGATATAAAAAGAGTCTCGAGTTCTGCTTGGGACCAGAATTTTCTAAGCTTTGCAATCTCTTCTCCAATGACCAACATCACCAATCCTGAGTCAACAGCAGGGCTTAAACAAGTGATCCTCAGAAAAATAATGAATTGCAGACAGTAGGCATGGAGGTCCTACTGCACTTGGAATAACTATTGCCATGGCCAGCAGTGACAGATGGGCTTGCTTACGTTAAGCGGGCTCCTGGATTTCCTTCTAGGGAGACAAAGGCCTTCTGTGAGACCCCTGTCTCTGCCCTACTCCAGTCAGTCAGGATTTTGGGGCAGGAGACAGAAGCAGTTGAAGTTTTAGAGAGTTTAATGAAGAGATGTACAGAAATGTGGGCAAGGTAAGGTAAACCAACAAGGGTTTGCTGAGCAGTCCTGGGAAGCTCAGTCCCCACTTCTGGGCCTGCACCGGCAAGGGGAAGGAAGCCCTGCGTGAGCTGGAGCCATCACCAGGGATGCTGCTGTTGCTTTCTCCCAAGTTCCCTCAGCCCACTTCTGAGATCACCTGTGTGATGTGGACAGTCCCCGTGAGGCTGATAGCTTCTCACCCCAATGCCCGGCATCCTGCTTCCCTGCATGAGGGCTGTCCCCCGTTCCAGGGTTCTGACTCAGCCCTTGCATGGGACAGAGCTTAAAAGCCAAGGGTGGAACATGCTCCTCATTTTACAGATGAGGCCAAGGGGGAATAAAGTCATGTTGCAAGTCTCTTAACGCCTTGGTCAGTCAGCATCATTGGAATAAACATATAGGAGTCCCTAGTAATTGCATTAAATAGACCAAGAGTCTTTCATAGGTGTATGGTCCGTATCAGTCAGGAGTGGACCAGGGGAGTAGAACTCTGGGAGTGACGTGGAATGAAGCATTCAGTAACTGGCTTGGATTGTGTGCAGCCGTGTGCATGCCAGGCTGCTTTCTTTGCATCTTGTGTTGAGCCTAAAGTCCCTCTGTGTCAGTGGCAGTGGTAATTGGGAAGGAAATATGAATGTGGTCAAGAGGCAGGGCAAACTGGAACCCATCTAGATAACTGGACTTCACAAGGAGAACCTGCCTTTGCCCTCAACAATTCCAGTCTAGGTACTGGGTGGCCCTGCTGGAGAAGCTGGTCCCTTTGCCATGGAGTGACACTGGCACATGGCCCAAGACTTGGAGCTACTGAAGGAGGAGCTGTGGGCCAGGCAGTGCCCCTCACTGAGCCAGGGGAGCCAGCAGATCAGTGGCAGAGTGAGCAGGACCTGATACCCACACCAACCTTCCAAACATAAACCTGGAGGCGCCTTCACATCCACGAATTTCTCATGTGGCCATCTATATCCCAGAACCAAACAGGGAAAGAGATTCTGGGACAGGTAATTTCAGCTTGGCTAAGTGGACACATCACACATTTTGCATAGATTTTACTGACTTGAAAGTGCCTTGGTGGAAGGGAAGGCTCTATGAAGTGTTACAATTCGACACAACATCTAAGAGGATGCTGCATACAAGATACTCTGCAACTGTGTTCCATTTTGATGAAGTAATCTAAATATTAGTCTTGTTGGTTTGCAGTTCCGTACAGGTCCGCGTACAGGTCCGCCAAACACAGCTGTGCGGACTTCAGAGCCTTGAAGTGACCCCCAGCTGATGGCAGCCCACTCTCTCCTTCTTAGTTGCTTCTCCATTGTAGTTCCCAAGTTGCCAAGCGTACCATTCATTTAATATCCCTCCACACTTTAACAGTTGCTCATGATCTGAAACCTTGTCAAATAGATTTGAAGAAAAGTGGAAAAAGCCCTTGAAACTTGGAGTGGAAAAAATGACCATAAATAAATAAATAAATAAATAACCTGCCACGGTGTTAGCCAAGAGGGAAGTAATTATAACACAGTTTTGGTAACCAGAGGGGCAAGAGCAAGGTATTTCTGCCCAGTTGAAGACACAGCCAGCACCCCCCAATATTCACAGCACCAGAGATGTTTCCAAATTCCACTTCAAATCTTCAGTCCTTGACTGCTGGGGATGATATCACCCTTTCCTCCGTTTCAGACAGAGGCTCCCCGCTTCTTCTTTAGAGCACTGTTGTGGTCTAGCAGGCATGCAGTTTTTAGGTTGACTTGGAAAATCCAGTCACACACAATTTTAAAAATTATGATCTCTTTTTTCCCCTTTATAAACAGATGCCATTAACATTGAACCTAAGCAGGGGTGTAACTGTCCTGGCTCTTTGAAGGATTTGTGGAATGTTTTTCAATATTGTTGAAGGCATGGATTTTCCTGCTGCAGGAAAGCTGTAAATATGGCATCATTGGGAGGCTGAGAAGTATCTGTTTTCAGGGATTTGCCTCCCCAAATGCCTATAAAAGGGGAAACAAAAGGTAGAACAAAAGAGTAATGTACAGGCATGCTCAAATCTATATTTTGCTGCTACTTGCTTGAGTTATTTAAAGTTCTCTCATTCCACTCACAGGATTTTCAAGAAATAGGAGTTTTCCCTTCCTTTTTCATATTCTCTCTTCATTCTCTGCCTATATCTGTTTATATCTATCAGTCTGTCTCTCTAGATCTATGTAGTGGCACAGTAATTCGACAGTTCTTTTTAACATAGACACACTTTCATTCATACATACGCTCACTCATTCATCAGACATTTCAAGAGCAACTGTTATGTGCCAGATACTAAGTTCTAAGTATAAAAGAACAAACAATTCCTGCCTTGGGTCTTATCAGTCTATTGGTGGTAATAGCCTTTTAAAGGATAAATTACAACATATTAAGAACATGCTCAGTGAGAAGAGAAGGGAGCAACTTATTATGCTGAGATAACCTTTCCCAGTTGTTCCAGAGAACCCTGGTATGAACATTTTCTGAGTCATAAAATATCCTTACAGATCACATTGAGTTAGTTGTGCAGTATTGAGTTAGTTCAGTGGAAAGAAGAATCATCTTTCTCTGCCAAAACTTACCCTTATGTCAGGAAGAAGAGGGGTGGATGGAGAAAAGCCCAGGGAGGGGGCCTTGACTCGGCCTGCCAAGGGACCAGCTTATTTAAATTCCCTGGTGCTATTAATGAATTATTAGGCTGTTAAGAATGTTGTGTGTGCTCATGTGTATGCTTAATTGTCTACTCTTCTAAAACTCCCTCCTTCCCCTCTCTTCTTTCTCCTACTTCTCTTTGAAGTGGTCAGAAGAAATCACAAAAACAAGTAGAAATCTTGTTTCATTGTCCTTTCAGTAGATTAGACCATCACATTGTGACATTTGTCTGAATCATTCGGAAATCTTCATTCCAAAGTCTGTAAAATCCCATGCCTCAGCAGGGAGGGGAGAATGTGCAATTGCCAAACTTCGCACTCTCCCGATCCTTGCTAAATTTGGACCCAAGTGCAAAGAACTGGGGTCCCGCACTCACTCAGAACTAGAAAAAGGCAACTGCCTGGTTTGTGAAAAAGGACTTCATGTCCATCAAAAGCTGTTATAATATCACATGGTGATGAGTTTAATGTAAATGAACCTAAAACATCTGGTTCAAATTTCCTCTCAAATAGCATTATGAAAATTGGTGGGTGAAAAATATCTTCTGGACAATGGCACTTTGGATTATTCCTAAACTCAAACTGTCTGCAGTGATGGTTTAAGAAGGGGCCCAGGTGAGGCTCCTCTGTTGTTTCTGGTGGCACCTGAGTCTACATCAAATAGGGCTGGAGCAGAAAGGACTGACCACGTGAGCTCTCATCTTCCTAATGCATAAAGAGGAGTAACTAATTCATTGCTCAGTTATTTACTGAGCACCTGCTCAGTATGCTATGATGCTTTTGCCCAGCAGAATCTGTAGGAAACAAGACAGACCCTGCTGTTTGGGAGTCTGCAGTGTACAGACAACTTGAAGGTACACACATGAGACAGGCAGGTAGCACAGAACATGGTAGTTGTTTCAGATGGTCAGAGAAGCCTGTGAGGCACCTGCTGAGTGTGGGTGGACTGAGTCTGTGGGAACGTGGCTTCTGTGCTGAGAACTTCAGGGGGTCTGGTTGACTGCTGCACTCCGCAGGGCCAGTCCCCACGACTGATACCTGGTGGGGCCTCAAGAAATATCCATTAAATAAACAGTTCTCCAAACAGATACTGAGAGGGGAGCTGGGTGAGGAGGAGAGGAGGTGTGTTTGGAAGCAGTGAACAGTGCATGCCCAGGGCTGGGGAGAGAAAGAAGTTTAGTAGGCAGGGGAGAGAAGGGCCAGGCAGGGATGGGGAGGAAGGAAAGATGCTAGAGGAAAGAGGAGTCCTGACATTGGAGGGTCTTATAAGCCCAGTTAAAGGCTTAGACTTTATCATAAGGACAATGGGGCATCCTTGAAGAGTTGTAAGCAGAGAAATGACATGATCAGAGTTTTATTTTAATTTTTTAAGGATGACTTTCTTATATATATAAATTTTTTATTTGGCTAATTCAGGTCTAGTTGCAGCACGCAATTTTATTATGGCATATGGGATCTCTTTTAGTTGTGGCATGCAAACTCTTAGGGCTTCTCTGGTGCTTAAGTGGTAAAGAATACGCCTGCAATGCAGGAGACACAGATTTGATTCCTGGGTTGAGAGGATCCCCTGGAGGAGGAAATGGCTACCCACTCTAGTATTCTTGCCAGGAAAACCTCATAGACAGAGGAGTCTGGCGGATTACCAGTCTATAGAGTTGCAAAGAGTCAGACACAACTGAGCAACTGAACACACACACACACACACACACACACACACGCACACACACAAGCAAACTCTTAGTTGCGCCATGTGGGATCTAGTTCCCTGACCAGAGATCAAACCTGGGCCCCCTGCGTTGGGAGCATGGAACCTTAGCCACTGGACCATCAGGGAAGTCTCCAGAGTTTTATTTTTGAGAAAAGTTTTTCTTGACTACCAGGCAGAGAGTGGATTTGTATATTACAAGGCTGGCATCCAAGAGGCTTTTATAGTACTACAATGGAAATGAGAAAGTGGGTCTAGCCTTGGATAGGGACAGCGGGGATGGAAAGAACCAGAGAAGTTCCAAAGACATTTAGGAGGCAGACTCAGTGGGACTCAGTGATCACTTGATGGTAAAGAGTGAGGGAGATTCCATGAGAGGGGCTCATCTTGAGATAGAGATGTGCCAGCCAGTGGTTTCTTAGGGAAGTGCTCCTGAGTGGGAGGAACAGAACAGGAAGGGAAGGAAGCTAAGCCAGGGTGTGACTTTCAGGCAAAATCCTACAAATGGTGCATTGTCTTGACGCTATAGGGGAATTCTACATTATCTCAAACCATTTCAGTTGATTTACTTATTTATACCAAACTTGTTCTACTTAGGATATAAGGCAGACTCTAAGGATGTATAAAATGCAACAAGATTGCATAAAGATCTAAGACAAGAAGAAAGAAAATGGGGGAGAGCCTAAGAAAGATGCCAGGATTGAAGGTAAAATGTGTACTTTAATCAACATATTCCCCGTATGTGGGCCACAAGCTTGGTTATAATATGAAAGGGAAACTTGGACTATTATGCAACTTGGTGTTCAGAAAATAAATACCAACTTCAGAAGTACAACTATTTTTGACACTAGGATGGGATGGAAATTTCTTCCAGAATTATGGTATGGGATAACTGTATGGTTTTATAAGTAACCTCCTTACAACTCCTGGGGGAAAAAAAGCAATAAATCTCATGACAGTTTTAAAAATAATGATCCTCAACAGAGGCTGATAGCATCTCATCAAAAACAGAATTCAGCAAAGTCCACCTGTCAGGGATGGATGTGCTGTGGGCCAGGTTACTGGTTCTCAGCTGTCCTTACTTGATCATGGGTAGACTTTAGAATATCTTGCAAAGTATTGCTCAAAAAAAATAGATGCCCTCCTTCAAGCAACCCCCATTGTCCTTGCAACTGAATGCTTGCTAATATTGACTCATAGTGCACTTGAATTTTCTTCTCTGTTCTCTATCACAGTTGTGAAGTGAAGTTGCTCAGTCGTGTCTGACTGTTAGCGACCCCATGGACTGCAGCCTACCAGGCTCCTCCATTCATGGGATTTTCCAGGCAAGAGTACTGGAGTGGGTTGCCATTGCCTTATCGCAGTTGTAGTTACCCTCTATTTCTAATTGGTTGTAGACCTACATGACTTAGTAGACATTTGTTCTGAGATTAGATTTAATGTCATTCTATAAAAACTAAAAAATTTAAAGAAAAAGAAAGATGCAGGTGTGAATCAGCAGCCATATTATCTATGCTTACAGCTGAGCCTGGGGAGCCCTGTGGGTAGAGCAGTCTCCTCAGAAACCATTTGAATTTATGCTAATGCGTAAACTCACAAGCTGCCAAGGCCAACTGTTCTACTCCCTATGCCACAGTTATGATACTGATAGTTTCAGCCGACACAAAACTTTCAAGGATGTATATGCAGAAATCTATCTCGTAAACCATCTGCAATTCTGGATCTGGCTTGATTATGCCCCACCTGCTCATGATTACTTAAACTTCAGTCTGATAGTCTCTGGGTGTATCCATGTCTCTGCACATGAACTTATTTGCAAAGCAGAAATAAAGACACAGACATAGAGAATGGACATATTGTTACCAGGGATGGAGGGAGGGGTGGGATGGGATGAATTGGGAGAAAGGGATTGACATATATACAACTACTATGTATAAAATAGATAACTAATGATAACCTACTGTATAGCACAGGAAACACTTCTCAATACTTTATGGACCTAAATATGAAAGAAATCCAAAAAAGGGGGGATATATGCATAGCATGGCTGATTCACTTTGCTATATAGCAGAAACTAACACAACATTGTAAAGCAAATATTCTTCAATAAAATTAATTTTCAAAAAGGTGAATACACTTAGAATGGTCTTCAAACTGTTCTAGAGCCACAGTTTTCCCATGGTGTTTCATTTATTCCATGTTTTAAAACCATCTGTAAAGGAACCAAGTAGAGAGTGACCTTGACCCACAAAAACTGGGGTCATTGACCTTCCTTTCTGAGACTAACAGAGATGAGCCTTGTGGGAATCAGCCAGGATCCAGGTTTCTTTTCACGTAGTTGTCTTTGGGGAATGTATTTCCTGCAGTCAGGAGATACCAAATGGCACTGTGCCAACATTTCCTGTTGATTTCATCTATGAACTGTCTCTTAGATTCCCCCCCCCTTCCAAGTCTTTTGTCCCCCAAATATAGGATATTATGACCCCCTCTTTGCTCATACTCTGGTGTGGACCTGTCCAGTTCATCTTGCACACAATAGATTTGTGTTTTCCTTCATAAGAAACCGTTCCCATTAAGTCACTTTCCTGGCTAAGGATATGATTGGTTACCAACTTCTTATCATGCCGAATCAAGACTTGTCTAACTTTCAGTACCCTCTACAATCTGGTTCTGTCATACAATCCCAATGTTATTAACCATTATCCTCTTTCTCCTCTGAATTAACATACTGTTTTGCTCATTCTTCTTCTATAACACTTGTTAGTTAAAAACTTACATAATATCCTCTTTTACATTTGTTTTCTTAATACATTTACTTCATATAATAAATGCTTATCAGTTTAGAATTATGATCTATTTTTAGTGTATCAAACCTTTTGTCATTTTCTAGTGACCTTATTTACCACTAGAATAGCAGCTTTTTTTCTTAAAGATCTATTTGGTGTGATAGTAAAATGGACATATCAACTCTTAAATTTTTTGGCTTACATGCCTGAAAAGTGGTTTTATACCCAATGTACTTAAAACCTTTCAGTGTTCTTATGAATCTCTGTAACAGCATATATCTAGATTTTCTTTTTTACATTTATTTTGGTTGTCAGTGTATTTACATTTGTTTTGGTTACCAGTGTATTTACATTTATTTCTGTCATCTTATTTTGTACCTTCTATTTGCCTTGTCTCCTCTGTTAACTTTATTTTCCCTCTTGTATTAAATTTATATTCTTTATATTTCTCCTTGAATGAGAATTTTTTTTTGCATTAAGCTTTCTTTTTTGTCTGTGTCTTTTTTTTGTACTTGTTTTTGATAGTTTTTCAGTGTATAAAAATTTTACTCAACTTATTTTCTTTTGCACATTGTAAATATCACTCCACTGTCTTTTTTGCCTTTCATTTTACTACTGAGCACTACTTGCTCCTTTATATTTGTTCTGTCTTTTCTTTCCAGGTGTTTTTATGACTCTCTTATGTCTTTGCTGTTCTTGGCTTCACTGTGATATGTCTAGATATATTTTTCTAGTTATCTTACTTGAGAGCCATTGACTTCCTGAATATCAGGTTTGTGATTTTTCAGTAATTCTGGAAATAATTGAAACACTTACTTATGATAGACTTTCTCAATTTGTCCATAATTCTTAGCCACTGTTTCATATTATCTATCTTTTTGTTTCCTTAGACTAACTTCTGGATAATTTCTTTAAATTTCTTTTTCAGTTTATAAGTCCTCTTTTGATCTGTTTCATTCGCTATCTAATTACCTGTTCTGTGCTTATATTTTCAGGTCTTTCTATTGTTTCTTAAAGCATAGTAAACCTGTGTTTTCATTCTGTATCTGACAATTTCAGTATCTGGTCTTCATAACACTAATTTTGCCGACTGTCATTTATAATGCCTTGTGAGTTTATGCTTTGTGACTGTGAGTTCGTGTTCCTGGTACTTGTCCATTGGAGTTCTTTGAAACCTGAGCTGCAACTGGCAACTTCAGAGAAGATTTGTGCTTCCTGATATTCAGATGGCCAAGAGGCACATGAAGAGATGCTCATAATCACTAGTTATTAGAGAAATGCAAATCAAAACCTCAGTGAGGTACCACCTCACACCAGTCAGAATGGCCACCAATAAAAAGTCTACAAATAATAAATGTTGGAGACGGTGTGGAGAAAAGGAACCCTCTTATACTATTGTGGGAATGTAAATTAGTGTAGCCATTGTGGAAAACAGTATGAAGGTTCCTCAAAAAACTAGAGTTGCCATATGATTCAGCAATCCCACTCCTGGGCACATACCTAGACAGAACTACAATTTGAAAATATACATTCACCCTTACATTCATCCTTACATTCATAGCAACACTATTTACAATAGCCAAGACATGAAAACAACCTAAACGTCTATTGCCAGATAAATGAATAAAGAAGATGAGATACATATATATAGTGAAATACTACTCAGCCACAAAATGAGCAAAATAATGCCATTTGCACAACATGGTTAGACCCAGAGATTTATCATACTAAGCAAAGTAATTCAGAAGGAGAAAGACAAATACCATATGCTATCACTTATATGCGGAATCTAAAATCCACACAAATGAACATATCTACAAAACAGAAACAGACTCAGACATAGAGTACAGACTTGTGGTTGCAAAGGGAGAGGGGAGGGAGAAGGGAAGGATTGAGAGTTTGGGATTAGCAGATGCAAACTAGTATGTGTAGAATGGATGAACAACAAAGACTTACTGTATACAAGGAACTATATTCAATATCCTATGATAAACCAGAATGGAAAAGAATAAGAAAAAGAATTTATATATGTGTGTATATATATAAAATGGAGTCACTTTGCTATATGGCAGAAATTAATACAACATTACAAATCAACTATATCCAATAAGAATTTTTTAAGTCAAAAATATTTGATAATTATCAGACATGCAAGTAGATTTTATTTCATACATGAGTAAGAGTATATTGATATACAATAGGATCTGTATTTCCTGTTGTTAGTTGCTGAGGGGAAATAACAACTTGGAACTACTTTTAATAATTCTTAAGACTTTTAGCCTACAGAGATAGTATGAATTCAGGTTATTAACCAATATGAAGACTAACTCTATTCAGTACCAAGTTTCCTTGATAGCTCCCTCTATAGTGTGAGCTTATTTTCAGGCTACTATAACTCAGACATGTGGTTCACTGGGATCCCAGCCTTATGAGAAGGTCTCCTGTTTGATTCCTTACCTTGATTGGGTCCTGGGCTTTTCATCCCATCTCACATCCTAAGCCATCATCACAATAAAAGCCCAAAGTCACCAAAATTTGATGGATACCCCCCTAGAGTTCCTGCTTTCGGTGAATTTTTGGCCTCTGCAGATTCATTACTTTCCTTTAGTTCAGCAAATCATTTAAAATTATTCTTTAAATCATAATTTAAAAATACTTTATCAGACGGACTTTTAAGATGATCTAGTTGACCATATTTCTGGAAAGAGAAGGGAAAGCATTTATGTCTCCCTGCTTTGCTAGGTTATAAGCTCCTTGAGGAAGAGTTATTTCCTATCAATCTTTGTGTCTTGTTTTCCATGACTGTTATTCATGGTTCCTAGTACAGTGTTTAAACCATTAGGTATGGTGATACTTAATTTTATGTATCATCTTCACATGGCTATAGTAACAAGTTCTTTGGTCAAACACCAGGCTAGGTGTTGCTGTAAGGGTGTTTTTAAGATGTGATTAGCATCTATAACCAGCAAACCCTAAGCCAACCATATTACCCTCTAAAATGTGGGTAGGCCTTATCAATCAGTTAGAAACCTTAAGAACAGGCTGAGGCTTTCCAAAGAAGAAGCAATTCTTCCTCAAGTCTGAAAGATAGAAACCCTGTCAGAATTTCAAGCCTATTAACTTGCCGTCTGGATTTTAAACTCAAGATTTAAACATCAACTCTTACCTGTCTGCTAGTTTGCCCTATGGGCCTTCCAGGTGGCTCAGTGGTAAAGAATCTGCCTGCAAATACAGGAGACACAGGTTCAGTCCCTGGGTCAGGAAGATCCCCTGGAGGAG
The DNA here is from genome assembly GCF_910594005.1 of Cervus elaphus. Classification (NCBI taxonomy): domain Eukaryota; kingdom Metazoa; phylum Chordata; class Mammalia; order Artiodactyla; family Cervidae; genus Cervus; species Cervus elaphus. The sequence continues at coordinate 28,831,475 of NC_057826.1, read as the reverse complement.
GAAATGGCAACCCACTCCAGTATTCTTGCCTGATAATTTCTATGGACAGAGGAGTCTGGCAGCCCATGGGGGTCACAAAGAGTCAGACACAACTGAGCATACACACATACACAGTTTGCCCTATAGTTTTCATATTTTCCACCCCCACAATTAATCGAGCCAATTCTTTAAATAAATCTCTCTCTCTCTCTCACTCTACACAAACAAATATATCCTATTGGTTCTGTTTCTCTCAAGGATCCTGACTAATACAGATGCTCAATAAATATTTAGAAATATATGCTAAGTAAATGTATTTATGAACAAAAGGCATTGAATAAGTGCTTGCTGTTTAATTGTATGATTTATCGAAGCTTCTATCTTGAGGTTTGCCTCCCTCTTAGGACTTGCCATTTTTTAATAAAAGAGTATGTACCATTCTGCCTCAGCTCTGTTCTACTTTCCATTTAACAGTAAAGCTGTGGGAGAGATTTCTAAATTCATATCCTGTTCCTCAATGTATGTTCAGTTTTGGGTGATATAGGAGACCTTTGTGCCAGTGTCAGAATGAAGACTGCTGCTCAGAATTGGTACAAATTTTCAGGACATCCAGGAGAACCACGGGCCTCTGGGACTACAGAGTCTCCCTTGTACAAGTTCGTGGTACAAAGTTCTTCGACATAATCTTCTGGCCAATACAGCATTTCTTGGCTATCTCTCTTCACATTTATTTTGTGATTCAGATCCTAGGCACATTTTGTTTTCAGGTTGGCAGAAAACCTGGGGATAAAAATGGAAACTCAAAAGTCAAGGGTTACCAAAGAAATAAGAAAGAGTAGTAAACAGTTCAAGGGAGATATTTGCAGGCCTTCTGAAGGTGGAGAGCCTAATAAATTCCACCTCTAACTTCTGCAAGCTCATAATTCATGCTTTTATCCTCATATGGAAAGCCCTTCACTGCTTTCCAGACTTAAAAGAAGTTGGGATGCTGAAGAGCTAGTTCTTAAGTTGTCACATGACTGGTTAAATGGCAACCCACTCCAGTGTTCTTGCCTGGAGAATCCCAGGGACGGAGGAGCCTTGCGGGCTGCCGTCTATGGGATCACACAGAGTCGGACACAACTGATGTGACTTAGCAGCAGCAACAGCAAAAGTGAAAGCTTTCAGATGTTTTTTTGTAGCTTTGTGTTACAAAATTAAAGTGATTTTAAAAATTCATAATTAATTTAATATGGTTGTTACTCCATGGGGAAGGCTTGGGGGCTAGGCCAGGAAAGGCTAGTCTAGCATTAAATATGAAACTCTTGTTCATGAAATGCTCTGATCAGAGCTGCTTTTTTTGGGAACTCCAGATCCTTAATCTGGGGGTGGCTAGATGGGAACACACCTTTGTAACAAGTCATCAAGTTGTATATGTAAGGTGTATGCTTTCCCCTGATGTTAAGCTGTACCACTATATCTCAGTTTAAAGGAGACAAAGAGGATCTGACAATGTAGAGGGTAGATTGGTGTTGAGTCCATCTTTTGAATTCCCATTAGCACTTTGAGACACAGACTAGTGTCTCCTTAGTCCAGCCTTCTCCTCTGTTCCCAACTGTTTTCCTGTCCTCTCCTCAGCATCACCTCAACCTCCACAGGAACATCATCACCTTTTCCTTCCCCACCAGCAAGTGGGAATTCTGCTGGAGTCTTCTTGATAGATATGGGAAAATCACATCAAGACTGGGAAGAAGGTTATTCTGGCATATAAAAACATAGCTCTGGTCCTGTGGTACACAGCTGTGAAGTCTGGATTCACAGAGCTGACTCAGATCTTGGCAAGGATCTCTGACAGGCAGCCTCTGCTCTTCGAAAATCCCTCTTGTACTTCTGAAGAGAACCCATGTTTTATACGTTTCAAACTTCGCTCAGGCTAGAACAGATATTGTAAATCTTGCTGTGCTCAGTCACTCGTTGTGTCCGACTCTTTGTGACCCTATAGACAATAGCCTGCCAGGCTCCTCTGTCCATGGGGATTCTCCAGGCAAGAACACTGGAGTAGGTTGCCATGCCCTCCTCCAGGGGATCTTCCCAACCCAGGGATCGAACCCAGGTCTCCCACATTGCAGGCAGATTCTTTACCATCTGAGCCACCAGGGAAACCCACTTATGGTAAGGAAAATATAGGGCCTGCCCTGGAGGTGAACGATATTTTGATTTTATCTTCTGTTTCTCTTTGCATAGCTGGTGTTTTGTTGATGGCCAGTAGACATGAATACAGAACTACCCCGAAGTGAGATGTTTCAGAGTTACTTTGACTCTCTTTCTGTCTCTTTTCTGATTCAGTCAAGTTCATAGAAGCATTAGCTACTGGAAATAAGCTCGGTTCTTTTCAAAAAAGCAAAACTTGAAATATTTATTAAAGGCAGTAGGGGGGAGGGTAAATACATCTACCTCACTCATCACAACCATCTTCCCATCCTCCTGGCCTCTTCCTCCCTCCCTTATCCTCCAACCCCATACTCTCTCTCTTTTTTTTTTCCATACTCTCTTCTTGAGCTATAGGCACACCCATAGCCACCCCTCCATCACCTTGTATTGATAGATTTAGGTAAAACATCCTCTTTCAGTGTTTGAAAGATAAGCTTTGGTAAGAAAATATTACACATTCACCAGATTTATGGGCACCAAATGAATATTTTTGTACATTTCAACATGGCCAAATGTGCCTAGCTGGTCATTCGTCAGTACTGCCTCAAAATAAAATGTTCTCCTGCCTGCCTCTCCAAATTTCAAGGGGAAGAAAACAAGTGAGAGTGGAAGCAAAGCATACACAGACATAGTTTGGCGGCTTAAAAATGGTCTTTAAAAGTTGTAGTTGAACCTTGGCTTTTGTCTCTCAGCCCTCAGGGGAAAAATGTGAGCTTGTTTCCTCATTGAAAAAATATCATAGCCCTTGACAGGCTGGATTCTTTGATCCTCCAATATTACAGTGATTTCTCCAGCACCCTCCTACACCCCATACCTCCTCACCCCTCCCCCCACCCCCTGTAACTGGGGCTTTGTAACCTGATGCTCCATAAAGAGCATTTCCACAAGAGCATTAAGACATGTCCCCACATAATATTAAACCTGTCCCCCAATTGCCCTCCCCTTACTCCCAAGCACAGTCCCCTCCTGAGGCTTCCGCCGTCAGCCTGGGTTGGCAGGAGAAGCTGGCTCAGCTGTTTCGAATTAGGGGCAATGGGAGGCTTCCTTGTAATATATGACTTAATCAGGGGTCCCTGAAGTAAACAGTCCAAACTGTGTCTGGAAATGACCCGAAATTGGACTTCATAAACCTCCTTTGGCTTTGGAGCTGGAAAGGAATTTGAATCTCTCATAGGTGTGTTATACGTTATCGTTAGCAGATGGGTAGCTGTCCTCAGACCCCTGTAGGAATGAAGTATGCTGTGTGATGGTTGAGTACAATTAGGGTTACCAGATAAAGAAGGGATGCCTAGTTAAGTTTGATTCAGATAGACAATATTTTTTTAGTATTGCTATCCCAAATATTGCATGGCTACCATGGTGTTATTGATGTTATTGCGCCAGTCTTGTAACGTTATTGCAATAATTTCCAGGAGTGAAGGATCCTTGGTGTTCTTGATATTACCTCCTTCTTACTGAGGCAAGGCTCAGACTTCTATAAAGCTCCATCTGTAAACTTTGGGTCATTTTTGTTTTTATGATTTCTCCTTAAGACTGGTATCCTGTCACTCTTTTTCAGGTGAGTTAGCGTCATAAGTAAGAAGGAAACTGCTGCCCATAGTCACTCTTCCCCAATAAGCCAGAATTTAAATGCTTCAAGTGTTGTCATTATATGCATACAGATGGCCAGCAGACAAATGAGAAGATGTTCAACATCACTAATTATTAAAAAAATGCAGATAAAGACTATAATAAGTTGGAGGTGGGAGGGAGGTTCAAGGGGGAGGGGACATATGTATACTTATGGCTGACTCATGTTGATGTGTGGCAGAAACCAATATAATATTGTAAAACAATTATCCTCCAATTAAAAATAAATAATCTTAAAAAAAAAACTATAATAAAGTACCACCTCACACCAGTCAAATAGCTATCATCAAAAAGTCTGCAAATAATAAATTCTAGAAAGGGTGAGCATGTGAATTGGTGCAGTCATTATGGAAAATAGCATAGAGTTTCCTAAAAAAATAGGGTTGCCATATGATCCAGCAGTCCCACTTCTGGGCATATACCCAGACAAAATTACAATTTGAAAAGATACATGCACCCTGGTGTTCATAGCTACTATTTACAGAAGCTAAGACATGTAAACAACCTAAATCTCCATCAGCAGATGAATGGATAAAAAAGATACAGTACATATATACAATGGAATACTACTCAGCATTAAATTAATATTTAATATTACTCATTTAATATTACATTAAAAGAATGAAATAATGCCATTTACAGTAACAGGGATGGACCTAGAGATTATCGTACAAAAAGAAGTAAGTCAGAAAGAGAAAGGTAAATGCCATTTGATACTGCTTATATGTGAAATTTAAAATCTGACACAAATGAACATATCCATGAAACAGAAACAGACTCACAAACATAGAGAACAGACTTGCGGTTGCCAAGCAGGAGGGAAGGTGAGGGAGGAATGGATTGAAAGTCTGAGATTAACAATCCAAACTATTAGATGTAGAATACGTAACTAGCAAAGTCTTACTGTAAAGCACAAGGAGGTATATTCAATATCCTGTAATAAACCGTAATGGAAAAGAATATGAAAAAGAATGTATACTTGAATCACTTTGCTATACAGCAGAAATTAACACACCACTATAAGTTCACTATACTTCAATAAAATAATTTTTAAACAGTGTCATTATATGGATCAGTTCTGTATCTTAGAGCTTTATTACCCTACAAGTTGTATTATTTGATGTTACTCAGATGAGTCATTACCATTACCTGTTATTAAATAAAAAATAGAAACATACAAAAGGAACATTTGAGTTGTTATCATTACCTCTAGTGGTAATAATTTAGAAAATTTTGTCATATTTTTCAACTTTGTAACAAAGCTTCCTTATAAATTACATTTGTCATTGCTGTTTGAAGCCCACAGAAAAATGACTTATAAGAAATGAGGTAGAAATGTCAGAACTGCTTTATCGTAATATTGAAAAAGAAGTCAGAAGGTTCAGGGAGATGGCAGTGTTAGAATAGATTTTCTGTGTAAGACTCAAGAATCTGCCTCTCGACTATGTTCCCTGGGAGAACCTGGAGTATATTCTTTTCATAAGGGTAGAAGGATTGCATTGGGGCAGCAATATGTATTTTTGAGCTAGTGGTAAATGACAAGAGCTGTTGCATGGTCCTAGAGAACCCTTGGAAAGGCACAGTCCTGGGACCCCAGGATCCCCCTTTTCTCCCAGTCATTCCAACAGCAAACCCCAACATCCTGTTGCATGTACCCCAACCCCAAATGGTTATGTTAGTGGTGAATGCGGCTGATAATCCTGCCTAAGGATACCTCTCCTGTCAGGTGGCAAAGTCCAGCTGGGAGGTGTCCACCCAAAAGGGAAAGTTTTTTGATCATCTCAGACAGAGGTATAGCTGGTGGACTAAACAGGAGGGAAAAAAACCCCACAGTATTCAAAGTTTACTAGATTGGGTAAAGGTAAAGGAAGCCCCAAATCACCCCTCATGCCAGTTAGGAAGAGCAGGGCATCTGAGTATTAAAAGGATTATCCTCAAGAAATACAACAGGAAATGGTGGTGGAGTTTACAAACAGTGACAGAAGGAAACATTGTGAGATGAATTAGTAAGATTTGCAAGTGTCAACAATGAGGAAACCAAGAGATAGAACATGGCACAGAACACAAAAGACAGAGGAGAGCTTGGTTAGAAGCACCAACTCCACGCAGAAGATACAATAAGAAAAGGCAAGAGAGGGAATTATTCCAATGGTGCAGGCTATCTGCTTGCCTGGAAAATTCATAAAGAAAGGGCAGATACATTAACATCATCAGCACAGGAGGCAAAAACAATGATAGGTAACAACAGAGAATCTGATGGTGTGATCAAGAAGGGAAAGAAAGGGATTAAAAATTGAAAAGGACAATTAAACAGGCAAAGATTCAGAATTTAAATTTTTATTTTTATTTATTCCTGTTCCCACATTTTATTGTATTTCCCTGGCAGATGTCCCACACTCTGGTAAGTCTGGGGGAAAGGGAGGGGTTGGCAGAATAATGTTGCTTTGGGGATTTGAATCTTATTACTTGGTGCTGTTATGCTGGACAGACATTTATAAAAATTGCATGCTGTAGTGGCAGGTCATTTGTTTAAAAATGAATCTTTGAGCTTCAAATTTAGGACAAATGTGCAGGGTTAAAAGAAATAAAGAGAAATATTAATAGGATGAAGGCAAAGAGAAGGTGGGGTGTCAGTGGGCAGCAGTTGGCTTGTAGGGAACTGGAAAACCTGCCAGTGATCAAGAATGAGAGAAACACAGCTGCCAGATCCCCTATGGACAAGAGACATTGACTTCCTGGAAGTTGTCTTTTTGGCTGCTTAGGGATTTTCCCTTAGGGAATTCCCTAGGGATTTTCCTTTAAATTAATATTATTAGCCATAAGCTCAGACAAAAATCACCGGAGTTGGGTTTAGACGTTAGATACTGTCACAATAAGTTCTGCTTTTCACATTTTAATTATCATTTTTCTCTCTTTCTTTTTTGGGCCTCATCTTCTTGGGAAAAATTTGCACATCATCTTATTCCCCTCATGTGCTTCCCCATTCTCTTCTGTCCTTCGCTCCTCTCCTTCTTTGTGAGAGAACAGGAGGCATGTTAGGGCGATCCCTGTCTGAGGTCTGGGATCTGACCTCCTGCATTCCTCCTATGTTGATTCTGTCTCCTGGAAGCGGTCTGAGGTCCCATGGGTAACCTCATGGCTGGGACCACCACTGCCTTTGCAGCAGCTCTTATCTTCTTGCTCCTCAGAAGGGTAGCATCCTTCCTCCGAGCCAGGCACTGCAGGCTGCCTTCCTTTTCCTTCTTGCTGCAGCTCTGCAGTGTCATTTTCTAAAACATTCACCAGAAGGGAGAAGGAAGAGTTACTGGTGCCTTTTCCCCCAGGTGACTTTTTGTTAAAAGGCTGCTTGGGAGAGTATTTACGATCCAAACAGTCCACAGAGATTGCTTCCCCGTGTGATATCCTCTTTAGCTGAGTTCTCTGGGGTCCCGGTGGGGGGGACAGAGTCACCCACACAGGGCTCCCTCCCAGCACTGTCTGGCCTGGCCCTTGTCTCTGCATAGTGCTGAGGCCGCCTCTGAAAAGCAGATCCTGTAAAGTGATATTTTCCCCTTTTATAATCCCAGAAAAGCTGTCAGACTGGTTCTGAGCCTCCCCTCTGTTACAAAATTTGATGTGTGGTGCTGGGTTTTATCAAGAAACTAGTGTGTCCAGGGCCATTGAGACAGATTTTCACAGGCAAATACTGGGTTGGCCAAAAAGTTCATTTGGGTTTTTCCATAAAATGTTATGAAAAAAAGGCGAATGAACTTTTTAGCCAAATCCGTATCTTTGAAATGATTCTCGGTTGCTCAGCATCTTGCTTCACTTCTGTTCTTCATGTTAGCATGTGTGCATTTTTGATATTTCTTCTATGTGGTACAGACCAAAGAAGCATTTTCCTCACTAGCATCCTTACATATATTTCTTTTAACTATGTTTTGGAGACTCAAGTGGCATTTTACTTCAAAATTCCCTCATACACATGGACTTGGAGAGATACAGACTAAACTCATATTTCCTGTATTAAAATCCTTGCTCAAGAAACACTGTTCTTTCTGGTTTATCAAACAAGCAAATGTGTCTCCCGAGAATTGTGAGTCCAAACATGAACAGCTCCATGAACCTTTCTGTGTGTGAATCACTTGAGTTTTGGATGGGTTTCCTCATGGGATTTATGATTGCATAAAACATCCTACTTCCACCTGAAATGTTTCATGAGATGATCTCTCAGCAAAGACTGTTAGTTTTATAATGGATAAGCGGCATTTGAGAAAATAAACTCTGCATGAACACAAAGCTTTCAGCTTCTTGCATATATTCTGTCTTCTCAGGAAACCAAAGAGCTCTCATGAGCTCATGAAATTTGAACCTCAAAGATTCAACTAATTAATCTATTCCTGTTTCCATATTTTATTCCCAGTGGCCAGTTTCACACCCATTATATTTAGGAGAACTGGAAAACTTGGGAGATATTTTCGTCCTGTCAGGACACACTTTTTTTTTTTTCTTTAACTTTTAAAAAAGTGCTATTGACTCTCTCTTTTTTTTAAACTTTGCACCAACCAGCCAACTCTTCATCTTGTTGAATTGCGGCAGGAGACTTAAGCTCTGAAACCCAATTCCCCTCAAGCAAAGATATTTCATAGGCTTTTAGAAGTGAAAAGCACCCCAGTCTCACCCATTTCAACAGTTTCAACACAGGAAAGGATCCAGGAGAAGGGAGTAGGAACGGTACAATACTGGGGAACCTTTACACAGCAAGAAGAGATTGTTGGAACCTTCAGATTCTGTATGCTTTCCACCAGCGAGCCCTATAAAGTGGCCGACATCACAGAGACAAGAAGAAGCTGTGAGTTAAAGATTTCACTTTTGATTTGGGTTTAAAATGAAGCGACAGAGTTCCCTCCAACCCATTTCTTTAGCTTTCAGACCGTCTAGAGTGTCTTGCTTTGAGGCCATGACTGAGGTGAGCTTAGCGCAATTTCCATGGCCTGAGGCCTACTACTTCACCTCAGGCTCCTACCATTTGGCCCAAGTTCAGCTTTTCCCCAGTTCCTGCCCTCCTCCCCAGCCTCCTGGGAAGACTCTGTTGCCTGATCTTTATTGCTCTTTTCCCACACTCCATTATACAGTGTGATATCAGCCTCTGAATTTATTTATTAGGACTCAAGTCTACAATATACAACCCCACGCTTCCTGTCTGACATGGCACCTTTGCAGCAGAGGGGGCGAGAGGCGCTGCTTGTCATAAACAGTGGTAGAAAGTCAGCACCCAGAGGGGAAGGGCCAGAGCCTTGCAAAAGAGCTATCCCTCTGGAGGCCCCTCAGAGCCAAATTGGTTTTTCAAAGCTTCACACTCACAGTTCCATGGTCCAGACAGGCAGCCACAAACAGGTCCTTGTGGGGGAGTGCAACCTTATACTCACATGTCTGGCCTTCACTTGGGACACTGGCTCCATTTTTTAAAAATTAGCTTTTTGCCTAATAAGCTTAATCTTTGTCATTGATGTTCCCAATTCAATATGTCTAAACAATCTGCAAACCTAGATTGTGTATTTAAAAAAAATAGGTAATACATTTACATTGTGTATAACTCAAAATGGTATTAAAATTATATATGTTGAGAAGTCTTACTCCCACCCCTGACTCAGTGGATCCATCCCTATCCCCATCTGCTATGTGTAACCACTTGTATTAGTGTTTGTATATCCTTTCAGTGCTTCTTTTTCTACCTGTGTTTAAAATAAGCCTTTTATTTTAGAATAGCTTTAGATTTACAGAAGCATTGCAGAGATAATATAAAAAGCTTTTGTATTCTCCTCATCCAATTTCTTCTATTGGTATTATCTTATACTACCATGTATATTTGTCACAATCAAGAAATGAGCATTGTATGTAAGTATGAACTAAATTTTACACTATTCATCTTTCATGAATGTCCTTTTTCTGGTCCAGGATCCCACTAGGATGCTACATTGGTCATCATATCTTTTTGGCTCCTCTTGGTTGTGATAGTTTTACAGATTTTTACTTTTTTTTTAAATTAAATTTTTATTGGATAAAGGTGGTTGATAAAAGTGAAAGAGGAGAGTGAAGAAGTTGGCTTAAACTTCTCAGTGTTGGCTTTCTCAACATTCAGAAAACTAAGATCATGGCATCCGGTCCCATCACTTCATGGCAAATAGATGGGGAAACAGTGGAAACAGTGGCTGACTTTATTTTTCTGGGCTCCAAAATCACTGCAGATGGTGATTGCAGCCATGAAATTAGAAGACACTTACTCCTTGGAAGGAAAGTTATGACCAACCTAGACAACATATTAAAAAGCAGAGACATTACTTTGTCAACAAAGGTCCTTCTAGTCAAGGCTATGGTTTTTCCAGTGGTCATGTGTGGATGTGAGAGTTGGACTATAAAGAGAGCTGATCACTGAAGAATTGATGCTTTTGAACTGTGGTGTTGGAGAAGACTCTTGAGAGTGCCTTGGACTGCAAGGAGATCCAACCAGTTAGAGATCAGTCCGGGATGTTCTTTGGAAGGACTGATGTTGAAGCTGAAACTCTAATACTTTGGCCACCTGATGCGAAGAGCTGACTTATTTGAAAAGCCTCTGATGCTGGGAAAGATTGAGGGCAGGAGGAGAAGGGGACGACGGAGGATGAGATGGTTGGATGGCATCACCAACATGATGGACATTAGTTTGGGTGGACTCCGGGAGTTGGTGATGGAGAGGGAGGCCTGGCGTGCTATGGTTCATGGGGTTGCGAAGAGTCGGATGCGACTGAGCAACTGAACTGAACTGACATAAAACCTTGTGTAAATTTAAGGTTATAGCATGGTGTTGCTTTGATCTATTTATATATTATAATATGATTTCCATTGTAATGATATTTATCACATTACATACTTATAGTACAATACTATTGTCTATATTCCATATACAGTCTATTATATCTCTGTGGCTTATTTAGAACTCATTACAAGTTTGTACCATTAAACACCATCTGTCTTATCCCTCTGCCCCAACTCCCCTGGTAACCACCATTTTATATTGTTTGTTTGTTTACAGTTTGACTTTTTAGGTTCTACATAAAGGTGTTTCTGTCTGACTTATCTTTCTTGTCATAATGTGCTCAAAGTCCATCCATGTTTTTGCAAATGGAAGGATTTCCTTCTTTCTCATGGCTGGATAATATTCCATTGTGTGTATATACTACATCTTTCTTATCCATCTGTCCATTGATGGGCATTTGAGTTGGTTGCATATCTTGGCTATTGTGAATAATTGCTGTGATAAACCTGGAGGTATATATATCTCCTATTTTCATTTCCTTTGGGTATATAACTAGAGATGGAATTAATTTGTTGAGAAACCTCCCTATTGTTTTCCACAGTGGTTGGGCTTAATTGATATTCCCACCAACCATGTGTAAGGATTCCCTTTTCACCACAGCCTCACCAGCACCTGTTGTGTCTTGTCTTCTGAATGACAGTGGTGAGGTGACATCTCATTGTGGTGTTTAGTTGCATTTCCCTAGAATTTTCTTGTATTTAATGATGCTGACAGATTTGAGGAGTGCTGGGTTGGGTATTTTGGGGGTTTGTTTGATGTTCTCCTCATAATTAGGCTGAGAGGAAGACCACAGATCTGTTGCTGCTGTTGTTCAGTAGCTAAGTCATGTCTGATGCCATGGACTGAAGCATGCCAGGCTCCCCTGTCCTCCTCTACCTCCCAGAGTTTGCTTAAATTCATGTCCATTGAGTCGGTGATGCTATCTAACCATCTCATCCTCTGCCATCCCTTTCTCCTTTTGCCTTCAATCTTTCCTAACACCAAGGCCTTTACCAGTGAGTCAACTCTTTGCATCAGGTGGCCAAAGTACTGGCCAAGAGCTTCAGCATCAGTTCTACCAATGAGCATTCACAGTTGATTTCTTTTAGGATTAACTGGTTTGACCTCCTTGCAGTCCAAAGACCACAGAGCTGTTACTGTTATTCTCATCACATCAGATTAGCAGGTACCTGCTGTCAACATGACTTATTGCTGTTGACATTGACCTTGATCACCTGGCTGGGGTGATGTTTACCAGGTTTCTCCATTGAGAATTGACTTCCTTCCCCCTACCCCCTTTCCATACTCAGCTCTTTAGAAGCAAGTCCCTAAGAGTGGCTCACAATGGGGGAGGGGTTGACATGTTCCTTAACCTGTATTTGGTAAGTTGGCAGGGCCCTTTGGAGCACCAAACTTTGTGCTAAGGCTTTTCCTCTGAATGCAGGCTCCAAAATCAGACTTTCTCAGCAGGATCTCACCTTCTGATACATTCGCACATTCTCAGAGGCAGCTCACACACTTGCCAGCTTGCTGAGCTTTCAGGCTATCATTTTAATCATGCTTTTATAGCGACCCCTCTACATCAAAATCCACTTTTACGAGGGTGAATACCACAGTGCTCTGGCACTAGGAAAATGCTCTCTCCATTAAATTTCAGTGGATTTACACTGGATTTTGTTTTAATCTGAGTTCTGAAAAAGAATGTGTGGCTCATAGGACAGTGTTTGGGGGGGGCGGGGTTGACGCATACAGACTTGTAATGGCATGTGTGCTTTGTAGTCCTAGCTCTAGAACTTCCTGTTGGGAAATAAAACTCTTTGAACTGATTTCTGTTTTACCACTCCCTCCCACACTGTGGGCTTGAGAAATTCATTCTCCTGGGACCTCAGAATTGCCACCTGCCAAGTCGAGAGGGTGACATGAGGCCCCAGCAGAGCATCTTGCTAAACACGTCATAACAGGAATCAGACGAACTGAAGAGGGGCAGCTCTTGATGTCTAGAAGTGATGCACTACAAAGACTCCAGGGCACAGAAACTCCTCCTCTGTCCCCTGGGAAGGGGTCATGGGGCAAAGAGCCTGGGTGCATAATAGCATTCATGAGCTCCCCGAGGCTCTGGAGGAGGTGGCTCTACATGCCTATGAGCAGATATTGTCTGTCTAGTTATTGCAGCATAACATGGAAACTCCTGTTTTCAGTCAGCTTATAAAAATAAGCAAGGCAAAACAACAATCTCTAGTGGACATGCATAGTCTTGAAAAATATAAATATAATCTCAGGAATGGGAGTGTTTTTTAATATGTATGTATGTGTGTATGTACATATGTATCCGACTGTGCTGGGTCATAGTTGTGGGACAAAGGATCTTCAATCTTCATTGCAGCATGTGGGATCTTTTAATTGTGGCATGCAACACCTTTTTTCTTTCTTTCTTTTTTTTTTTTGGTTGCGGGATATGAACTCTTAGTTACAGCATGTGGGATCTACTTCTCTGACCAGAGATGGAACCCAGGCCTGCTGCATTGGGAGTGCAGAGTCTTAGCCACAGGACCACCAGGGAAGTCCCAGAATGGGAGTATTTTTAATGAGAAGCAAATTGCCTGGATCAACTGATGTGGCTTATAGAAGCGACTGACGAAAGGACAATCATTTACCAAATTCTGGAAGCCCCTTCAGTTCAGTTCAGTTCAGTTCAGGCACTCAGTCATGTCCGACTCTTTGTGATCCCACAGACTGCAGCACGTCAGGCCTCCCTGTCTATCACCAGCTCCCGGAGTTTACTCAGACTCATGTCCATTGAGTTGGTGATGCCATCCAGCCATCTCATCGTCTGTCGTCCCCTTCTCCTCCCACCTTCAATCTTTCCCAGCATCAGGGTCTTTTCCAAGGAGTCCATTCTTCCCATCAGGTGGCCATCAAGTATTGGAGTTGCAGCTTCAGCATCAGTCCTTCCAATGAATATTCAGGACTGATCTCCTTTAGGATGGACTGGTTGGATCTCCTTGCAGTCCAAGGGACTCTCAAGAGTCTTCTCCAACACTGCAGTTCAAAAACATCAATTCTTCGGTGCTCAGCTTTCTTTACAGTCCAAGTCTCACGCCCCTTCAAGACCCCACTAAAGGTTCACCTCTGTTCCAGCACAGTCTTAACTGTAGGTGAATTACATCATGTCAGGTTCTCAGTACTCACTTGCTCTTTCAACCAACAGGCATTTCTCTAAGCCAGGCACTGTGTTAGTAGTAGTAGTAGTGAAAGTCACTCAGTCGTGTCTGACTCTTGCGACTTCATGGACTGTAGCCTGCCAGGTTTCTCTGTCCATGGGATTCTCCAGGCAAGAATACTGGAGTAGGTTGCCATTTCCTTTTCCAGGGGCTATTCCTGACCCAGGAATTACTGTGTTAGTAATTCACCCTAAAAAGCATGAAAAATATTGTTCTAAGTGTCAGCACGGCCTTCGTGACTCATTAAAATCTTTCAAATACACTTGTCCAGACCAAAATATACATCTTCAAGCCAAAGATTATATTTTTTCTTGGCCACACCCTTCATCAAGTCATCTTTTCTCTTCCACAGTCTGCTCTGGCCCCAGAGAGAGTCGGGAGAGGAAAGTGTTTGCAGGATGTTGTGGGTCAATCAAATAGAAAGGATGTGACAACTTCTTGTGGGTTTGTGATGTTTCAATTGGGTTGTTCCCAGTTGGGGTGACAGATTTGTATGGGGCAATCCTGTCATACTCCTCTTGCTGTCCTTAATCACAAAAATGTGCTGGAAAACTGGATGTTGTGGATAGACTGTGGAATTATGTGATTCCCACAGAGCATGGTGTTTGGCAGTGGTTGGCAGATGATGGTTGTCATTAAGCACTTCTGAGTTCTCTGAAATACTTTCTTGTGAGACAAACAGCTGAGCTTTTGGTCATTCCTAATAAAGGCCTAAATATTACATCCAGGGCTTGTCTTGTTCTGTGTGCTAACTAAGCCATTGACTGACAGAGGTCCCCCACTGAAGATTAATCTATCCCCATCTCCCCATCACCTCCTACTACCATCAACCCCTCCCACCAACATGTCTTTCTCAGGTATCCTTGGATGCCACCACTAGTCTTTTAACTGTGAAAGTTCTAAAGAACTATGCAATCACTGATACGGGTAATGCTTCAGTCCATCATTAACCATTAGCAGACTAAATGTGTTTATTGGGTTAATTTAGCCAACTTTGCCAGGCCCAGATAGATTAAGGGGACAAATTATTTTTTTTTGATGATGGAGAAGAAAAATCTAGAACAACAACAACAAATCTAGATTGATTGGCAGCATAGAACACTGGTTAAGCCTTTGACTCTAAGAGTCAGACATTTGCCTTCATGATCTTCTAGTTTCATAACTTCTTTTCTTTTAATTATTTTTTATTGAAGGATAATTGCTTTACAGAATTTTGTTGTTTTCTGTCAAACCTTAACATGAATTGGCCATAGGTATTCATATATCCCCTCCCTTTAGAACCTCCCTCCCATCTCCCTCCCCATCCCACCCCTCTAGATTGATACAGAGCCCCTGTTTGAGTTTCCTGAGACATACAGCAAATTCCTTTTGGCTATCTATTTTACACATGGTAATGTAAGTTTCCATGTTACTCTTTCCATACATCTCACCCTCTCCTCCCCTCTCCCCATGTCCATAAGTCTATTCTCTATGTCTGTTTCTCCATTGTTGCCCTGTAAATAAATTCTTCAGTACCATTTTTCTGGATTCTGTACATATTTGTTAGAATATAATATTTCTCTTTCTCTTTCTGACTTACTTCACTCTGCATAATAGGTTCTAGATTCATCCACCTCATCAGAACTGACTCAAATGCGCTCCTTTTTATGGCTGAGTAATATTCCATTGTGTGTATGTACCACAACTTCTTTATCCATTCATCTGTCAATGGATATCTAAGTTGCTTTCATGTTCTAGCTATTGTAAAAAGTGCTGCAATGAACAATGGGATCCATGTGTCTTTTTCAGTTTTGGTTTCCTCAGGGTATATGCCTAGGAGTGGGATTGCTGGGTCAAATGGTGGTTTTACTCCTAATTTTTTAAGGAATCTCCATACCATCTTCCATAGTGGCTGCCAGAACCCCTGTGACCCAGGTAGTTCCATAACTTCTTACTGCTTCAGTTTCTCCATTTGTATAACAGGAATGATAATAACAGGAGTATCTACCTTGTAATATTGCAGTTGGGAGGATTAGAAGAGAACAGTTAGATGAGTGTTTAGAAATGCCTGGCATGCTTAATAAATATTATGTCTTGGAGAGAGACTTGAGCAACTAGCTGTTAGCATGAAGGCCCTGGGAATGTGGAGAGGAAGAAGAAACGTCCCAGAGTAAAACATAATCCAAAAAAAGACTCACATTCATGTTGCTAGGAACTGGTTTCTATCCCCAAGTGTGGAACTCATAAGCTCTTCTTCTCAATCCTCCCTCCAGTACCTTCCAAGATTCCATCCACAATCAACAAAGGGATTATCTGCTCCAGTTTCTGGGGAGAGTGTCATTTTACCCTTAAACCAGAAGAAGGGGGACTCCCTGCATTTTCTGCCTTGGGGGTCAAGTGTCGTCAAGTTTTCCATTCATTTCATAGAGATCATGTCCCCACCCAGTCACTGCAGTAGCTTAGGTGACAAGTAATTCAGTAAATTGACTGTTGAAGAATTGCTTGAGTCCAGTACAGACACAAGGACAGAAACAAGGTCAAAAGTTGAAGCTTAGAAGACAGAGAGAAAAGCAATCTTTTCAAGTCTAGACAGCATATTAACAGAAGGGCTTAATGTGTTTCTCTGTTTATAGGAGCTTTTTGCTGACAGCAGCGAACCTGAGCCCTTTTTGCTCCCCATCCTGCAAGTTCCCTTCTGCTGTGTTGTTAGAGGCTGCCTCTTCCCATGAGCCTGTGGAGGATTGGTGATTAGAAGCTGTGGCTGGGTCTGCAGGGCAGGGGGAAACAGGGAGGGAAAAAATAACTGGAGGGTTTATGCTTTGGGGGCTGAAGGTGAATTCATCACATCAATCTAGTGTGTCTGTGTCTGTGTGTGTGTTTGTGGCGTGATTAGTCGCTGGGTCGTGTCCAACTCTTTGCGACCCTGTGGATTATAGCCCACCAGGTTCTTCTGTCCATGGAATTTTCCAGGTAAGAATACTAGAGTGGGTTGCCATTTCCTCCTCCAGGGAATCTTCTGGACCCAGGGACTGAACTCGTGTCTCCTGTATCACTGCATTGGCAGGCTGGTTCTTTACCACTGATCCACCTGGGAAGCCCTAGCAGTTCACAAATATACTTTAGTCCCCCAGTGATTTTTTTCTAGAAATGTTATAATTGTAAATGAGAGAATAGGCAGATTTTCTTTTCTTTTTTTTTTTTTTTTCAGATTTTCAAACATTTTTTGTATGTATTTTTATTTTCCTGAGGAGAGCAACTTGAGAATGATATTTTCTTTCATTTTTAATCATTTTTTTAAATTACAAAAATTTATATTTTATAAGTCTAACTCTGACTTTGGTTAGAATATTGAGCAGTAGCTGATGGGAATATAAATTCATTTCCACTTTCTGGAAAGCATTTTGGCAGTATATAATAAAAAGTCATCAAAAAGGGCATATCCTTGGCCCAGAATTTCCATTTTTAAGATTTTATACTATGGGAATAGTAGTATAAATATTTATATGAGAGAATGTTCCTCACAGAATTATTTAGAATGCCCCCCACAAATGGAAATTTTCTGAACACTCTGAAATAGGGGATGAGTTAGATAGAATACAATGGGAATGCCAGTCATTCATAGCCTTCCTTAGGGAAGCATTTAATAGCAGTGAGACATAAGGCAGGGCTTCACATCACAGACGTCAGAGGCCTTAAATTCGAGCTGCTATATGCGGGTGGTGATAACTCACAGGGGCATTAGAAGGACAACAGAAATGAAGATAAAAAATGAGTTGATGATAATGTCATTGTTGGGTAAAACATAGAATGACCAGCATAGTCGTAATATATCATTCATTTAAATATTATGTATATGTGCATGACTTTAATACATGTACACCTTAATATATGTATACATATATAGTACATTACATGTACATGTAGATATGTATGTATATGATATCCATAGAAAAAAGACTAGAAGGATATACACAAAATGTTAAAAGTAACTAACTCTGGGTAGTGGAATTATAGGTGGATTTAATTTTCTTATTTCTCTGTATTTTTCAAATTGAAATTCTGAATATACATAGCTTTCTTTGATCATCAGAAGTTTCATACCGTCATGAGTAAAATCTACCATTGATCCCTGATATTAAAATGCTTAATCTGTTCTCTATGAAGAACAAGAATTTGCAAGGGACGCAAAGTAACATGCACCTTACAATGAGGCTTTTTAACCTGGAAAGAGACTGCAGGAAGGACAGACCTCTTAGGAGGCGTCCAGCTGTTGGAACAAAGTTCCACCATAATCAGAGCCCAGAGCTGCGGAATCCGCCTGCCATTGTTCACCTGAGGCACCTGAGTGGCTCTGGTTACATAAACCACTAGCTGTTTGTATAAATGGCTCTTTTACCCTGGTCTGAATTGGAAAGAGTCTGTTTGATAGAACAGCTTATATAACTGAAATCTGAGACTGAAGGAAGGATTTGGCTTGGACCGTTGATTGCATGGGAGGGTGGGTTGGAAAGGAAACTTCCAGAGTGAGAGGCTCTTATTTTGAGGCAGTGAATTAGAACAAATTGTTCCTTGCACTCCACCTAACCACATTAACACAGTGGGATCTAGCCCATCCATAGAAATGGGTTCTATTCCTTCTTCCAGGGAGGAAACAGGGCTGTTTCTCTCCAGGGATCAAAGTTAAGACACTCATGCCCAGACGCTGGTGGGAATGCCACATTTAATAGTCATTCCATGGTCCACAGGCTGTGCCCCATTGACATTTCAACCCCTTCTGTTTTTAAAAGCTCAAAAACATTTTCATAAAGGTTTTCTTGGGGTGGGATTTTATTTTTGCAAGAGTGGGTGTGTTTGTTGATTTTTTTTTCCTTCTTTGAAAACTGTTTCAATTTTTTTCCTTTTTCCCTTCCTGAATTTTAATGGGTCTGAAAGTAGGAGTCTGCCAGAATTTGAACATTCAGAGAAAAAAACATTATAAGATCTTCTTTTCTCGAAAGCCAGCCTAGCGTGTATTTTTCAGGCCTCCCACACCCACTCAGCCTAAACCATGAAGGCTGTTTGGTGCCGGCCAAGGCATCATGCTCTAAGTGCACTTGCTTCCTGTGTTGTCTTTCACCTCATCTGGACCCTGGGGCAGACTCAATTCTCATCTCTGAGGCTCTGTTATTTCAGTCTTTGGTCTCAATGTCACTTAATCAGGAAAATGCTAATTCCTCAGCAGGGAGAGGAAAGTCATAACTCTCTCCTTAGCTTTATATTAAATCCCCTAGAATCCCCCGAACAAGTAGCCCGATGCTCTTACCTCCATTTTTCCATCTGTAAAGGGAAAAACCATGAAGTGTGTTTAGTCTTCATACACAGTAATCCATGAAAGCCATTTGGGAACAATTTAGGTTGTGCCTCATTATCTCAAAAGATGCAGAGAAAGTATCACATCATTCAAACGTCATTCATCTTAATCAATACATATAAGCCAAGTGTGTCTTGGTCCATATTTAGAACAGAAGTGTGTACTCACAGATGCAGAGTAGGTATATGTAAACTCTGACCACGCCCATACACTCAGTGACTGGCAGTGGGATCCCCTGTCACCTCCTGGTCACTTCTCTGTCCCTATCCCCACCAGAAGGACCTCCTTTTAACTCAAAACCCCAACTCCATGAAGTGCAGGTTTCAAACCAGAGGGATGACAGTCTTTTAAGATAATTTTTATGGTAGTGTGAATCACTAATATGACTAATCCTCCTGGGGGCAGTTGCTAATTTTTATTCTGGGGTGTCCTCTTGTAAGATCCATAGCCAGTTTATTAATAGCTTTAAGGGGAGGAAGGAAAAACTACTACATGAATCGTGTATAGAAACAGGGAGATAACATCTCAGGTTCAGGGAGGGAAATGCACGAGACACTGGAAGATCTGTGAAGAAGGCATTCGTTCTCTGTGGTCTAATAAGGGCATAGATGCTAAGGACTCGCCTGGATAGGATCCCTGCACGACGGTCAGCTGTGTGACCTAGGGCAAGTGACAGCCTCTCTGTGTCTCAGTTTCTTTGATCATAAAATGGGGATAATAGTGCTAGTGGCTCAGAGTTATTGTAAGGATTAAAGGATTTAATACATGTTAAGTGCTTAGAACCATACTTGGTAACCAGTCAACAAACACTAGCATAATTGTGAATCCAGATGAATTTTTATTTTTCTTGTTCCAAATAAATCTAATGAAATATAGAGAACTTCTCCCCAGGAAAAAATACAGACAAAGATAAAAATCTGTACAGACACAGAAAATTTATACAAGCTCAGGGGTTTCCAAGGCCCTGTGAGTGTGTTAGTTGCTCAGTTGTGTCTGACTCTTTGCAAGTCTGTGGACTGTAGCCTGCCAGCCTCCACTGTCCATGGAATTCTCCAGGCAAAGAGTACTGGAGTGGGTTGCCATACCCTTCTCCAGGGGATCTTCCCAACCCAGGGGTTGAAGCCAGGTCTCCCGCACTGTGGGCAGATTCTTTACCGTTTGAGCTCCCCAGGAAGCTCTAAGGCCCTGTGAAGTCCACTCATATTCCTGATCCACCTGGTGGAATCCAGAGGGATCTGCTTTGGCAGTGTGGTGTAGTGGCTCAGACCCTGGGCTCTGGAGTCAGGCCAACTTGGGTTTTAAGCCTGAAATAGCCACTGATTAGTTGTGTGGCTGTGGGCAAGTTCTGTGACCTCTTTATACCACATCTCCTCACGTTTAAAATGGACAACAGTACCTGTTCCGTGCATTTAGCCCTGTTGATAGAAATGGATTCTATGCAGTGAACTGTGGTAGCATCTGGGGTAAAGAAATCATGCAGTTATCTGGGAATGGAGATTATCGCCATTGCTCCCAGTCTGTTTCCAAACACAATCTCCCTTTGCAGAAGAGCTGGGAATTGGCAATCTGGAACCACAGTTCTAAAAATGTCCCTCACAAATGAATTAGGGGAAGAGTAACAGTAGCAGCACAAATTAAACTGTAAGGTGACATATTTCTAAATATTTAAGAAATCAATACTGTACTGAAAGTCTAAATAAACATTCTTAAAATGATGGTGGAGTCGGATAGGAAGGACCAGAACTTGCTCCCAAGAGCTGGTTTATGATCCCTCCCCAGCCTTGGAGGGGCTTCCCAGATGGCCCTAATGGTAAAGAACCCACCTGCCAATGCAGGAGCTATAAGAGACGTGGGTTCAGTCCTGGGTTGGGAAGATCCCTTGGGGGAGGACATGGCAACCCACTCCAGTGTTCTTGCTGGGAGAATCCCATGGACAGAGGAGCCTGGCGGGCTGCAGTCTGTGGTTGCAGACAGTTGGACATAACTGAAACAACTTGCACGCACACAGCGTGCGTGGAGACTATGAATGGCGATCTCCCTGCTCAGACTCTCCCCCAGTAACAGTTTTGAACACCAGGAGCCTGGTGCATTGTAAGATTTTTCTAAATGTCCAAAGGATCCAGCTTTCAGCAGGTAATATTTATCCACACACCACATATATTTGTTTTTTAAGGAACCAAAGAAAATATACTGAAATGTTAAAGTTGTTCTGCCTGGGATGTAGAGATATAGATTATTTTAATTTTTTTCTTTACCTTTTTCTTTACTTTGGTCATCTGCTTTGTAATAAGTATGTATTATTTGAATAATTAATTCAACAATTAGACATTTGTCTATATAAACGGTACTCTGCTAAGCACTGACAATGCAGCATCCATTATCTCCTTGTGTCTATGATCTAGAAAGGAATAAGACATTGAATAAGTATTTACACTAATAATTTATGCTTCCAATGACAATAATGCCTGATAGAGAAGTCTAGGTAACTATGAAATCAAGAGGGATTTGACCTAAGCTAGAGTCTGGGAAAGCTTCTCTGAAGAAACAGTATTGAAACTGAAATCTGAAGGGATAGAGGAAGAGGAAAGAAAGAGAAAAATATTCCAGATGTGGAGATTAGCATGTACAAAGACCCTGAGGCATGGTGAGTTTAAGGAGTTAAAAGGAGGCCAGAGTGCTTACTGCTTGCGGAAAGGAGGAAATTCACGTAAGAGCAAGATGGCCTCACAGATCCTTTTAATGGTCTTTGCATTTGATTTTAAGAGGAATAGAGAGCCAGGGTTTTTAAGCAAGATAGTAACATATAGCTATTTCCATTTTGTATTTATTTTAAAAAGAAAAACAAAAAAGTATTTCAAATCATTTGTTATTTACAGTTTAGATGTTCTTGAATTTAGTTTTTAAAAACTAATTCAGTAGACCCACCCTATATATTGAGTTGGCCAAGAAGTTCAGTTGAGTTTTCTGTAACATCTTAAAAAGCCAAACAAACTTTTTGACCAACTCAACATAAAAATATTGAGTAGAAGTGTTTTTATAATAGGTGGTTATTCTTTTTCTTTTTTGAAAAAATATTTATTTAGGCTGCACCAGCTCTTCATTGCAACATAAGGGATCTTTGTTTTTCAGCTGTGGCATATGAACTGTTAGTTGGAGCATGTGGGATCTAGCTCCATGACCAGGAATTGAACCTGGGCCCTCTGTATTGGGAACTCAGAGTCTTAGCCCCTGAACCACCAGGCAAGTCCCGAGGAAGTGTTCTTGGAACATCAGCTTCCTTTACCCAGGGAACCTGGGACAGTGACAGCAGCTTAGCACTGCAGCCTGGGTCCCCTCTCAGTCCAAGGCCATGGGACACGCCAGTGTGACCGCGGCAGGTGGTGCAAGCCAGGCTGCAAGGACCCTTCCTCCCACCACCCCAGGGAATATTATGTCAGGAAACATGCCCTGGAAATGCAAAATGATGTAATTCCCAGACTGGCTGTGGTCAGAGCACAGCTGGACAAACTACAGCGTCTAGAGCCTGACAAGTTGTGAGGGTGTTTTTCTGCTCAGGAGTGCAGAGCTGGGTCTCTGTCATGTCAGTTAACTACAACTGGCACTCAGGGGATATATCAGGGACCTCCATAAATGTACATCCTGAAATGCTGTCTTAGTGATGCAAACACACCAGTGTGGAGCCTGCATTTGTTGTGAAGCTTTTGAGTTTATTTAAAACAACTTCTTAAACCACCACGCTCTATCATCTCATGAAATCACTGTCTTAGAAGTAATTGGTCACTTGGCCACTGAATAACAGAAGAGATGTTTCCAGCAAATGCTCCTCTCCAGCGTTCCTAAATCAGCAGGGTGTGTCCTGGCTTCTGGGTTGTTTGAACAGGAGGGGGAGCTGCCAAAACCCACCCTCTCCTGGAGGAACTCAAAGCTTTAGTGGGCTCTGGAGCCATGGTAACAGGCATCTGGTAGTCAACTTTTCCTGTAATAAGAAGGTATTAAATATTCACATCAGGAATTGGGACTTTGGTCGGCCCTGAACTGGTCTTTCAACCTGTTACCTATTATGCCTCACACTTTATATACCCCTGAATACAACAAGAAGAAACTTGTGAGTGTTCTATAAAACCTGCCACTGACATCAGGGTGGGTCTTTGAGGCTTATGGTTATCCTAATAAAAGCAAGGAATGTATAACAGGCTGTAGCCAGCAGACCACCAACCACTTTATTGTAGAAGCACAAAAGAAAACCTCTGGTAAACCTACCGTACCTGCCGCACACCATGTGGCTGTTTCTTAACCCTTGAAGACTCTGTTATGTGCACAACTTAAGACGACATCTGTATGTTTCTGGTTTCCCTTCCTCTGATGTCTACTAAGTTACACACTTAGACAAGAAATACCTATTGATGGAGTGCTTATGAATTACAGATTGAAAGTTACAAATCAATTCAGGAGTTTTCTAATATAAATTCAAACCAGATCTGAGAAGCCAGCTTTTCACAGGCCACATAGGCAGATGGGCAGCCAGGCACCCATGCAATAGGTATGAAGGAGGTCTTCTACGACCCTAGAGTCCTCTTTCTTGATGTCTTCCTTTCCCCATGGCTACCGTCATGCTCAGGAGTTCAGTGTCCTACTCCTACCCAAGTGCAAATGCAGTAAAGAACCTATATCAGCAGAGGGATGGCAGGAAACTCTCAGAAGAGTCATTCACATTGCAAAGAATGAAATGAAGTTGCTATTTAGCAAAGTGTAAGCTGGTAAACATTGAAAAAGACCCTGATGCTGGGAAAGATTGAAGGCGGGAGGAAAAGGGAGTGACAGAGGATAAGATGGTTGGATGGCATCACTGACTCAATGGACATGAGTTTGGGCAAACTCCAGGAGATGGTGAAGGACAGGGGAACCTAGTGTGCTGCAGTCCATGTGGTCGCAGAGTCAGACACGACTTAGCGACTGAACAGCAAGGCTGGTAGAATTGGTTAGAGGCTAGAGGAGCACTCAGGGACTCTTACCTTAGGGAGCTACTCTCACCCCAACATCAAGGGGCCAGATGTGGTGGAACCCTTATGAGAATCCAGCCGGAGCTTCAGCAAGAGAATCTGGTGGTGCCGCCTACAGCAGCCAACGTCCTGCGGCAAGGAGTGGCCGTGGAAGAGCAGAGAATCCATCTGAAGGGGCAAAAGCAAATGACCAGCACAGGATCAGACATCAGATTAGGCAATCTGTTACCTTGCTCAGATTCTTTAGCATCCCAAGCCTAATAAGCATGAAAGAAAAGTTAGAGGTTGTGCAGGCATCTTCTTTTTAATCCTTGTCCTAAAGGATTTTCTGGCATCAAAGAGCAGGTATGGCAGGGAGAAACAGGAGCTGTCTCTGTTTTGAAACCCAGAAGTTGGTGGCCTCTGATCTTGGGATGCTTAGAGATGAGGGAGGGCATTCAGAGGAGACCAGGTATACAGGGACACACAAAGTCTTCACCCTCCCAAAGTGCTCTCATCCACTGGACAAGTATGGAATGCACCGCAGCATATCTGCCTCTGAAAGAATTCTCCTATTCAGCTTATTTAGGAGTCATGAAGCCACACCCCTCACCTCGATCCTGCATTTTTGACCAAGCCTTGTCAGTAACTTTCCTGCTTCAGGTCATGCTCCCTCCAAGCCATAGTCCTCCACATAATCATCAGAATATCCCATCCTAAAAAATCCCCACTTAAGATTCTGCCATGACTCCCCATTGCCTACAGCATAGACCACCAACCCCCCAGTGGACTCCCAGGTACTTCCACAGCCTTATCCCTTTTAAGTCTCCTTGCCCTTCAGATACCTACCACGTCAGTACTTTTGCTCATGTCATCTGAGATGCCTGAGGTCCTTTTCTGGATCTTCTGCCCCTCCCATCTACCTCCTGACAACTCCTGGTTGTTTTGAGGTGTGTCGGGAGTAAGACCTCCAGGTTGGGGTTCAAAGATGCTGACCCCCCTCCTATACAACACCCCCACATCACACTGAAATGTCCCATCTCCTCATGGGAGCATCAGAAGGCCAAGGATGATGCCCTGTGTGTATGAACGGATCCTCTTAATGCAGCACTGAGCAAGAATTACTGTTAGACATTGTTGGATGAACTAAACCAAATGACAACTTGCCAGGAAGTATTTCCCAAAATCAGGTTCCCTGGGCATTAGACATTTCTTTAAGCCCCGTAGAAACACAACAGTATAGATATTTAATTAATGTTACTAGCTCTCTCTATATATTCCGTGTATACCTTAGCTGCTTAAGTACTAATGTAAATGAAAAATCAAACTCCTATACAGGATGTTTTGGTGGAATAACTAGAAAGAATAGAAAAATAAACCATAGGACATCTGATTTAGGGAGGCTTTCAAATACCCTCCAGTGGAAGAAGTAAAGTGACATTGTTACCTGAAGACAATAGTAGGGATCCTTTGGAATTACCAGCTTGATAGGCTGACCTCTTTGTCCCTATGGCTCTTAACAGTTTCTGTAATTCCAAAATGGCTTTAAAACAAACTACTTCAACTGCTTAGTGGAGACATAATCACTTAGTGTCTATTGTTTCACAACTGTGTAGCTGTAGGATTACTTCGTATAATTTGGGATTTGTTTCTAAGGCATGGGAGCATTAAATGATGTGGGTCGAACATACCTCACTTCTCACAACCTCTGGCAGCATTGTTTATCCTTTAAAATCGATATCATGTAGGTATCTTTTTCTTCCTGGTATTCTCTAGTGCTCCTGGAATAGTGGGTTGGGCCACCTCGAGACAGCAGCTTCATTTATTTCACCGGAGATCACCCACTGGAGTTGCTGGAAAATGTCCATTTTTACATTCAGCATGTTATCTCAACCATCAAAATAATCTGGAGTTGGTTTATTTTTTAGAAAACTATTTGCTGCAGATCAAAAGTTGTCTGTCATAAAAAGGATGTTAATAACAGAGAGACATCAGCAGTGTAAACAAAGCAGATACGGGCTGGCGTTGCAGAACCTGTAGCAGGCACAGTGGAGGCTGGCGTTTGGTGGCTAATAGCTCTCAATCTATCCAGCAGCTCATCGATTCCACTGGCACAGTTTGGGGGTCTAAACAAGAAAACTCCTTGGAGCCAAAAAGAGCAAGGGCATAGTTCAGAAACTCCAACTCCTCTTAACAAGTATCCAATGCTGGGACACAAATTTGATACCAAATTATTTATTAAAGCCTCCCTCCCTACACACACCACCACCACCACCATTGCAACACAATATTTTCTTCCATGCCCTCTCCCCACTCCCCGAATAAGAAGTTGAAACTAATTGAATTCAGGGGCAATTGGAAACCCCAGTATTATAAAGAGTATATTTCACTGTATATGGTTTGGTCTAATTTTGGATAAACCACTCATAAAACCACACCTCCCCACTTTTGTCTCCATCTGAAGAGGCATCTGTGGTGACTGCAGCCTCCTCAGCATAGCTGCTGATCCTCTGACAACTGCGGCTCAGA
The DNA here is from genome assembly GCF_910594005.1 of Cervus elaphus. Taxonomy (NCBI): domain Eukaryota; kingdom Metazoa; phylum Chordata; class Mammalia; order Artiodactyla; family Cervidae; genus Cervus; species Cervus elaphus. Next base: position 28,804,805 of record NC_057826.1, on the reverse strand, counting down.
CACAGCGCTCTTCTCCGGGAGTTGATGGTAGAATTGGGGAGCAGAGGGAGTAGTCATCCATCCAAATGCAAACTGCAGAAAGCATCTGTTGTGTAATTTTGAAGGTAGGATGTTGATACAACAATTGTGAAGACCATGAAGAAAAGGTATTGAGGTTACCATTTCATCCAGGAATTGCTATACTTAGTATTTACCCAAATGAGTTGAAAACTTGTGTCCACACAAAACCCCCATACATGGATGGGATGTTTACAGCAGGTTTATTTCATCATTGCCAGAACTTGGAAGCACTCAAGATGTCCTTCAATAAATGAATGGAGAAGTAACGAACTGTATTTCATCCAGACAATGGAATATTATTGAATGCTAAAAAGAAATGAGCTCTCAAGCCATAACAAGAAGGAAATTTAAATGCATACTACTAAGTGAAAGATGTCAGTCTGAAAAGATTACTTATTATAAGATTCCAACTATACGACATTCTGGAAAAGGCAAAACTATGGAGACAGTAAAAAGATGAGTGGTTGTCAGGGCAGGATGGATGAATAGGTGGAGCACAGAGGATTTTTAGGACAATGAAACTATTCTGTATGATACTACAACGTTGGATACAGGACATTATACATTTGTCAAAACATGTAGAACATACAACACAAACAGTGAGCCCTACTGTAAACTATGGACTCTATGTGATGATGATGTATCAGTGTAGGTTCATCAGTTGTAACAAATGTACCCTCTCCTGTGGGATACTGATAGTGGGGAAGGGCATGCAAGTCTGGACAGGGGGTATCTGGAAACTCTCTGTGCTTCCCAGTCAATTTTACTATGATCCTGACACTGTTCTAAAAATTAAGGTGTATTTGTTTTTAAGTCTAGAGCTTTCCTCATAGCTCAGTTGGTAAAGAATCTGCCTGCGATGCGAGATCCCAGTTCGATTCCTGGGTTGGGAAGATCCGCTAGAGAAGGGATAGGCTACCCACTCCAGTATTCTTGGGCTTCCCTTGTGGCTCAGCTGGTAAAGAATCTGCCTGCAATGTGGGAGACCTGGATTTGATCCCTGGGTTGGGAAGATCCCCTACAGAAGGGAAAGGCTACCCGCTCCAGTATTCTGGCCTGGAGAATTCCACGGACTATGCAGTTCATGGGGTCGCAAAGAATCAGACATGACTTTCACTTCACTAGAGCACTAAAAAGAAAAACATGCAGAGGAAGCAGAGTAAAAGGGAGTCTTTTAAATATTTGATTTAAATATCAGTGTTTGGTCACCCAGAGGTATATAGAGGTGTTGAGTAATCAAAAGTGGAGCTTTATGTCTTGTGTGTCTTTACTGATACAGCCCCATCCTCAACCGACCACTTTGTTCAGTGTTAGAACCCCACTCCTCCACTCCTCAGTGTTATAAGCTGGCCACGCATCAAGCTGTTTCCTGCTTGGGCTGCCTGTGTGGCCTCAGGAGAAGTTCCTGAAGTGGGGAGGTGGGAAGATCATGCCTTCCCTAGCACCCCTTTCACATGCACCCTGAGACTCAGGATGTGATCTGAGTGGCCTGTGTGAACCTGCCCTGAGTTCCTATGGGAAGAAGTTGCTACAGTTAAAAGACTAACTTCCACCCAAGACTGAACAATCAGTGATATACAATCAGTGATAATCAGTATTAGACAGTCATTGCTCTGCAAGGTATGAGTGATCACCAGGGCCAGGCTGAACCCTGAGGAAGTGTCTGGCTGACAATGGCCTAGATGAACTGAAGTACACGCAGCTCCATTCCCCACTCCCTACTTAGAAGCCTAATAACGACACAGAGAAAAGAGACACAGCATCAGTCCAGGTTTAGGCTTCCCTTGTGGCTCACCCGGTAACGAATCCGCCTGCAATGCAGGAGATCTGGGTTCGTTCCCCGGGTTGGGAAGATCCCCTGGGGAAGAGAAAGGCTACCCACTCCAGTATTCTGGCCTGCAGAATTCCATGGACTGTATAGTCCATGGGGTCACAAAGAATTTGACACAACCGAGCAACTTTCACTTACTCAAAAACTCAGGTTTAACAGCAAGAGTGAGTTAAGGCTAATCATCTTGTGACAAGGACTGACTAATTTATTTGAGAAATTTGAAGTACTGACTTGAAGCCTACTTGTTCGTACAGAGTCATTATCAAAGCATCCATTTCCCCAACATTGCAATCCCACCTCCAAAACCAGATTTCTCTTCAATCTCTCAAGCCTGACATCTTTGTCCCTATTTCTTCATTCTGCTGCCTGAAATAAAGGTCGGTAGCGTGCACGAATGCACGCACACACACACACACACACACACACACACACACACACACACACACACACACACACACACACACACACACACACACACACACACACACACACACACACACACGCAAGCCCGCGAAAATAGTGCAGAGAAGCAAGGATTCTTTTAAAGAGTACAGTGGGCAAGAGTGACCCCTGCTGGATAAATGAGAACAAACTAGCATAGCCAGGCACTAACACAGGAAAAAAGAAAATGTTTTAAAGTGGTGCTTTTGGAGGAGAAGAAAAATTGCTTCATTTAATCATATTTTTAAAATTTATTGGATTAAAGGACAAACCTGAAAGTCTTACTCCTATTTAAGTTTCTAGAAACAAACTTGGTTGAGTGTTTGCCACTTCTGCAGCACCTTGACACTTAACGGTAAGTGATTTTTTAAGAGCGCGTCTATTCTGTGCAGAGCATCTAAAAGCAGCTTAATAGCTGAACTGTTTCTTTTCCATCTAATTGCCTGCCAGGGCTCTGAGGTCTTTGTGCACAGGCAGGAGTGTATCTGCTGCAGGATCAGGAGTAATTCTGATAAACCTGAAAGCATATGGTGAACTTCAAGACTGAGTTTTCAGAACTGCCTGGGGGAAAGGGATGTGTTTGAGATAGGTCAACAGGGTTGGAAACATTCAAAGAAAACTTGACACATTTAACCAAACTTTTTCCTTTGGTCACTGTGTAATTTAGATATTTTCAGAATCCTTAGGTCCTTAATTTGGAGGATGAATGCTTTTTTTTTTTTTTAAAGAGAATGTTTCCTTATGCACAGTATATATCCTGATGGACTAAAATGTGCTGTGCTTTGCAATATCTTCTTTAAACACTCTGTTATGGGGCATGGAGGAAATGGTTCAGTGTTTCAGTTCACTGCCTCTCATGTCAAAATGCCGAATCACACCTGTTTTTGACTCTGCCACTCCCTAGTTAGGCAACTTTGGGCAAGTTTTCCAAACTTCCTATGTCTCAGTTTCCTTCTTTGTAAAAGGGGGTTGCTTCTAGTGCCCACTTCAACAGGTAACTGGGAGAGTTCAGTGACTGATGCTGAAACCTGTCTCCTATCACCCCGGGATAATCCCAATTAGCTTTAGATGAAAATGTTGAATCTTAGAGATGAAGATATAGATAATCATGATTAAAAAAAAAAACATGCTGAAAGACTGGCACTTGTATATGTCAGTTGTTGAGAGGGAAGTCCTTGATGGTAGGCAAGTCTTTAATTTGGGGCAAGAATAAAAACAAGTCGATTTTAAAGTTTCTCTGCCTATATGAACTCCTCCACTGAAGCACAGAGTTACAAGCCTCCAAGGAATTTCAAACCACTTTTCAGGAAGGAATCTGGTCTTCTGGGTGTAGACGGGTTCCCCCAATGTATCGCCAGTATGCCATCTGTTCCTCTTTCACCAGCTCTGTACCTACCAGGTGTTGGAAGAGACGCTGATAACAAAGATCCATTCTCTGCCCGTGAAAAGGACGCACTCTGTAAGGGGAGGAGGCAAAAACTTCTGAGTCCTTCAGGATCCTGAGATTTGCACTGTCCTTCTTCACTGCAGTCTGACATACTCTCGGAGGGACCCGTCGAAATCTTTAGCAATCATTCTCCTCCACTGACCAGGATTAGACTTAGACTTAAAGACACAGAACAGAGCAAAATCAATTCCTTTCAAGGCAATTTATCCAACTGGTTTAGCCAAACCAATTTCTCAACATTGTCCTTTAACTTCTTGGTAGGATTAAGGGAGTATCTTTCTCTTCAGTAATTGGATTGTGGACCTCACAAACACCTAGCAGGAAAGAGGTTAATTGAAAGGGTTTGGGTTGTTATTTATATGCCATGTAAATACCTAACTGGTCCTGGCCTTTTCATTTGGCCATATCTCGACAGGGATTATAGGATGAACTTGGCACTTGTGGGACTCCCAGGAGAAGTCTTGGGATTTGGGAATATATGCTTTTGAAGTTTGACATCCACTTCAATTTGTACTTTAGGCCAAATCCTCATAATCACACCTGTCCTCCTTATGAGGGTTTGATTGTGGATGAGGCAATTTTTGCCTTTTCTCCCCAAAGGAGAGATCATTATCTTAAAAAAAGATTGTCTTATAAGAGGCAAGTTCAAATACAGATGAAAATAATAATACTACTTAGCATTTCCACTTCACCTTTCATCTACAGAGCTCAAAGTACTTGGCAAACATTAATTAATTCTCAGAACACCCTTGTGAAATAAAGTAAGGGTATTATCTTTATAATAATATATAAATACTGGCTGATTCTTGAAAGCAGCCACTTTAAAGGGACAATTCTGCAGGATCAATTTCAAAAACAATCTTCTCACCTGGTGTAGACTTAATACTTTTGGGTAACACATTTGGGAGCGCCAAATTTACTAATAATATGACATTCTAAAGGAGGCGTATCTACCCTTTCAAAATGATTTCTTTAGTGACTTTCAACAGTCTTAGGTATTTTGAGGAACTTTTTCGCATTAAAAAAACATTCATTGTGGCTTATTCAATCTAAATGATATCAGTCTCTACACATGAAAGAATTCAAAACTGTCCTTACATAAAATTTAATGCTGAGAATTTGGGATCCTATTTCAAATGCATGTGAATTTGAAGGGGTGTAATAATTTCAGGATTTTGTAACATTTTCTATCCTTGTATTAAATTCTGAACACATTGCAAACTGTAGTTCCAAGATTCATCAAAATGGGTACCAGTCAGAATAAGAGACTCTGACAGCTGGCAAAAGCTGACCAGGAATGGATTGGTCATTTTGCCCCCACTTTCCTCTCTTCATGTGGATTACAATGAATGCGTCACACCAAAAGGTGGTCTGTTTTTCTCTTGTATCCCTTCCATCTTCTGTCCCCTTTAGCAAATAGTGTAGTATTCCCTTTCTCAAAAGTTGCTAACCTGGGTCTGAGCAATTGTTCATCAGAACTGATTTCAGAGTGTATCACCTCAATGAAGCTCACCATACATCACTACGTCCCATCATATGTAACTTCATTTCTTGTTTTCCCCACTACTATATATTTCATAACTTCATTTCCATTTACACTTGCTCTTCCTAATGACAGTGCTCATCTCTGTGAAGTTTGACTGGCTTTTTGATCCTGGAAAGTCAATTTTTTAGGCTAGTAGAAATTATCCTTAAATGAAAAGACACTTGCTCCTTGAAAGGAAAGCTATGACAAACCTATACAGAGTTTCAAAAAGCAGACACATCACTTTGCCGACAGAAGTCTGTATAGACAAAGCTGTGGTTTTTCCAGTAGTCATGTACAGATGCGAGAGTTGGACCGTAAAGAAGGCTGAGTGCCGAAGAATTGATGCTTTCAAATTGTGGTGCTGGAGAAGATTCTTGAGAGTCCTTTGGACTGCAAGGGGATCAAACCAGTCAATCTTAAAGGAAATCAAGCCTCAATGTTCACTGGAAGGAATGATGCTGAAGCTGGAGTTCTAATACTTTGGACACCTGATGAGCCAACTCACGGGAAAAGACCCTGATTCTGGGAGAGACTGTAGGCAGGAGGAGAAGGGGGCGACAGAGGATGAGACAGTTGGGTGGCGTCATTGACACAATGGACATGAGTTTGAGCAAGCTCCAGGAGATGGTGAAGAATAGAGAAGCCTGGTGTGCTGTAGTCCATGGGGCTGAGAAGAGTCCGACACAGCTTAGTGACTGAACAACAAACATGTCTTTAAACCCATTTCCCATCAAGAACTATGTGGCACCCAGGAATCACTCAGTAAACATTGTCAGGATTTACTTTGTTCTGTGGAAATGGAAAAACGTTCTCAGACTCTGAAACCTTTGTTTATAGTCTTGGTTGGGTAAATCCCCTACATGAAAATTTTATATATGTTTGTGTCTCTGAATTTTCTGCTTATTGAGCCTTGTAAGTGAATTATTCTGCTCAGCCCTGTAAGAAATGGTACCAGTGTGTACCACTTAACCGTGCACTGTGGATCCACTAAGTCTATCTACTTGCCTCTGTCGATGGCTTTACTTAGCAGCCTCAAGAGAGAAAACCTGGTTTTGGTCTCATAACATTGGTTGAGCTGATGGTCTCCAATCTCCAAAGTGGGATAAACCAGATTCCTTCACTGTGTTTATTTTGGCCCACCATGTCTCTTTATGGAGAAAATGGTCCAAATAAAGTGCTTCCTCTGTGTATTTTGACAGGAAACACTACTAATATGCGTTCCTTTTGTTGTGTGCCTTGCTCTTTTCTCCCAGTGTTGTTTAAATATTTTCAGGACAATGACATATTTATTAATCCACTCCTCTCTGCATGGGGCATGAAATGATTGGTTCCTCTGTAAAACCCTCTTAGAAAAGGTGGTTTCTCCAGTGAGAGTTAATAATATTACCACTATTCATGTAAAAAAAACGCTGAGACAATCTCTTAAAAATGGAACACATTTATCTAAAACAGCTGGTAAAGAAAGCACGCAGGCCCAGCCAGAGGCAGCGAGGCCAGAGGTCAGGGTTAACACCCATTTCGGTGGAACTTTGAAGCTGACATTTTACAGATTATATGTGTCTCAGTGCACAGTGGGCATGGCATATAAATTGGACTTAGAGGCCCCTATTTGTTCTCTGCATTTTTATGAGCCCACAGAGCTCTTCTTTGAAGCAGCATACATCGAAAATAAAAACTCATTTTAATGTTGTGGAACTATTTACAATAAATCACATTTACATCCTGGCTTTTCTTAAGTATAAGATCTCTCTTTCTTCACACACACACACACACACACACTCATGGGTAGCTTGTTTTTTATATTTACAGTATGGTAAAGCCCAGCTTCCCTCTTTTCCTTGCTTTGACTTAGGAATCTGATCAGAGATGCAACTGTATTTGGTACCACAGGGACTCCTATTGTAAGTCACGTGAGAGGATTCAGCTGCAATGAGCTATTCTTTACCCCCAGGAAAATCCCCTGATACCATAAAATGCTGGCTATAGCATGGCCCTTCAGCACTAGAAGAAAGCATCTGATTTCAAAGAGATTGAGTTCCACTCTGGAACTAATTATATCATTCGTTTTATGGATATTTTAAGTTGCGAGGTGTTTTAACTGGAGAAGGCTGGCGACCCAGAGAGAAACGTGCACTGGCAGAGACTGCCATGGGCACTTTAGCCACCTAATTAATTTTCAATAAAAGCTCACAATAGTTAATTTGCTCTAGACCCAATGTAAATCAAATGGAGACAAATAGGTTAAAATTAGAAATGTGTGATAGAAACCATGTTTACGGACAAAATTACCTTTCACCCTGGAAATAACACAGATTGACAGGGGAAGAAAATGAGACCACACAGATTTTTGTTCAAATTGATTCTTAAGTGAATTAAATATTTTATTAAGGAGAAAACCAGAATCTCCCCTCCCCATGTTGCCCCACTGGAGAGATCTGAGATCTACAAAAAAAAAAAAAAATGTTACTTTCTAAAAAAGTGTAGTTTAGAAAAATGGCACTTAAAAAAAAAATCAGAATGAAGACATTGTTTCCATTATACCAAGTTGCCTGGTGCCCTCTCATTTCTACCCCCCAGGCTTAACCTAGTGTGGGTATAATAGTAAAAATACTATAAAGTTATTAAGTTCCCAAGTCTAAATTGCCAGACTTGCTTACCCAATGCTATTCCTTTAGCTCCTACTTTTCAAAACATTGCTTTCTAACATCAAACAACCATTTTTACTTTTATGAGAACACAGACACGATTTCTTATGATTTTATAATGATACTTCAGGCCTCCAATTAAAATACCTAGACAATATAGATATCTTTGGCTCAGTCCATTGGACAAATATTATTATTAAGCTTCTCTCCAGGATTTTATATTTGCAAAATATTCTGTGGGCTTTAATCATTTTAAATTGCCTTAACTTTGCCCATTTTCTCCCATGCCTCTCTGTTATTCCTTTAGGCAACCATTTCATTTTAACCCACAAACTACTCATGTGATGCAAGGTGAACTAAGCTAATTTTTTTTTTTTTAACATGTTGGAACGTTAGCCTCAGAGATGGTTAGCTTTTCCCTTGTCCTTTGCTGAACATGGCAATTTAAACCTCCCCGGGATTCTATTTTTATCTCACTTTTGCCAAGTTCATGAAGTAAATTCCCTCTTTTCCACTCAATCTGGTTTTTCTTCCTGCCCCAAAGGAATGATGTTGTCACTGTAATGTCTTCTAATGCACTATAAATGCCGTGATGAATTGGAGGCAGGCTGGTTTCTTCTGAGCAGGAGTCCATTATCCTGTCACAGTGTTCCTTCCCTGTAACTTAATTTTTATTGTAACAAATGACTAAGTACCAAAAAATGAAACAATGTGATGGGCCAATCTAAAGTGGCCTGACTCTGATGGTAAGTGCAGTGGAGTGACAATTGTTTGCAGCTGCCTTCCAAGGGCTCTCTCCCTGATGACATCCACTATCCAAATTGGACTTATCAAAAGCATTTTCTGGATGTTTATGTAAGATCTTCATCCACATTGACTGACTAACAATACTAATATAAATAAAGCACTTTGCAAAAGACATAAGCTAAGTGTTAAGAATGAGCATGTAAGAGACAGTCTTAACTGTGTATTAGAATCACCTGGAAATTAGTTCGACTGTGCTATAGGACGCCAGCTCCCATCACAGGAGATGCCAGTTTATTTGGCCAAAAATGGAGCTGGGGTATATGCATTTTAAACAAGCATCTCTCTTAATTTTGTTGGAGTCATATAGATTATATTGTGAGAAGCCCTTGCTCAGAACTCTGGTCAATAAATCTTTTCAATAAACATCCACTGCACACTTGACCTTATTTTATAATAAGACACCATTTTTCTGATTGGCTAACATAGTTTTAACTTGAATGCAATATGTTCGTAAATGGTCCATTTCCCCTTCTTTTGTTTTATAGATTGTCACTAACATGTCTGGAAGATTAAAATCACCTCTATATTACTGATGATAAAAGAATATTAATCGGGAATCCATAGATCCCAGCAAATTCTATCAACTTGGCATGTAAGTGAATAGAGGTTTTTTGCAGATCAGCAGTTTCTACATATTCTAAAATGGGTCTGTGACCCCCCCCCCCAAAAGGTTAAAGATCATTGTTCTGAAAACGGAAAAGATTAGCAGTATTGGCCTTATTAGTGTGAAACTGCCACATCAAATAATTGGTTGTAATGTCTAAACACTACAACTGATTATGTATCTAAATAGTACAACTGATATTAAGACTATAGCTTAAAAAGAGACTATAGTTTTATAGGTGATCAACATTTTATAATCAAATAAAGTTTATTTCAAACCTCCTTACAAATTCAAACGTTGTCTGATGTTTGCAGTTTAATATGTATTATAATCAGATTGTCCCAGAAGCACCAAAACTTATTTCCTAAGAAATATTTAGTAATGAAGGATAGAACCACTAGGTTTCACTTCCAGTGTTTTAAATGGTGTCTATTTTAGAGGCAACATGAAGCTGAACAAAGTTTGGAAGATAGTGGAATCTCAGCATCAATTCATCTATTAAATATTTATTGAGGACCCATCAAGAAAAATGAAAAACATTTGTTTATTGAAGCCTGAGCTTAGCAGGTTTGTGAAATATCCCAGTTTCATCTAAACATACACACACCTGTGAGTTTTCATGGTGGAATCCTCCACTTGTAAATTCCCAATTGGATTGCGATTTCAGTAAAAATCACAGTTGACGTCATCAACCCATGTAATTTATAAGGACAATGGGGCTGACTTTAAAAAGTTTGACCATCATTTACTTGAAAGTCTGGATGAGATTGGGAGAGTGTTGGGGAAAGGAGTGAAAGAATAGGTTTCTGAGTGCAAACACAGATCCTTAATCCATTGATGTCCATAGAATAATGATAACTGTTTTGAATAATTATTGTTCGTGGTTATAAAGAATGGGAGCCATATCAAAGACTATCAAATATTGTAGCTCTACCTTAACAGCTGCTGGTAGTGAGACAAGATGTCCTTAAAATGGTCTCCAAGTTTTTCATTTTAATCATAAACCATGAGGTGTTAAAGGGATTAATGAGGTCTCAAGTCATTGTCAACTAATTATCTTTAAGTTGTTGTCATCACATCTAATTGTTATGCTTCTGCCAGCTCAGCCACTGGGGGTGCCCAATCTTAGAGTAATTGGTTAAATACTCACACACACCCACACACACAACAAACCTGATGGTTCCTCGCTGCTGTTTAGTTTGCTAACCAAAACCATTGTCACCAACATGCACGTGCATGCATACAAACACACGTACTTGCATACAAAAAGCTTTTAGGAACTTTCATCTTTTTAAAAGGGCAGGGGGAGAAATCACTAAAGTGGTAGCCTGGCCAGCAGTAGGAGACAGTTGAAGCAGCACGGGTGGCTGAGCGGTATGAGAAACAGATGTAAGCTCTTTGGGGCTAGGGCAGGTCTTTCCCTTTACAACCAACTCAACCAGCCAATGGAAAGCAATTAATGTCCCTACCATCCGTCAGCCACCCCTGCCCCCCAAAGATTATTCAGTCTGTCTGTTGAAGCCAAGAGCTTCATCCACCCAGCTGGAGAACCTATGATTTAGGCTCACACTTCACTCTAGTAGTATGCAGTCTTAAAAATGATTCGTTTCATGGTCTGCATCAGCAGGGAAGTGCTTTCTTGCTGTTCCATTTTGTACATTCTACCATCAGACAAGTCTACATTCACCTATTGCTCTTTACATTCATCTCTTTCTTTTTCAAATTTGTTTTACTGGCCTGGGAATCATTTTGGAGTTGATAAAAGACAGGGACCAGACACAAATGGGTCGTTGCCAGTATGGTTACTTAATCAGCGTTCAGTGGAGTTAGATGTTACAAGCTTAAGGATTTGAAATGATTTTTTAACCACATTGAAAAAAAATGGCAGTTTCTCAAAAAGATAAGCAGGCATCTATCCTACAACTCAGCAATTCTACTCCTAAGGATTACCCAAGAGAAATCGAAAGATACATCTACAAAAATAATTACATGGCAATGTTCATAGTAGCATTACTCATAACAGTTTCAAATTGGACACAACCCAGTTGTCCATCAACAAGAGAAAGGATAATCAAGTTGTAATATATGCATTTAACAAAATACTACTGGTACACAAGAATATGAAGAATCTTAAAAGCATTAGGTTGCTCAAAAGAAGGGGGATTTGAAAGAGTATATACTGCATAATTCACTTATATGAAATCCATGAATGGCCAAAATTAATCAACAATAATAGAAGTCAGAAGTCAAAAAGGTTGCCTCTGGTATGGGGGTAATTGATTGTAAAGGGTCACACAGGAACCTATCGGAGATGATAGAAATGTTCTATATCTTGTTTTAAATGGTTGTGTTTGTGAATACAATTGACATAACACACTGAACTGAACACCTAAGACCTGTATGTGGTACTGTGTGTTAATTATCTCTCAATTTTTTTTAATTAAAAAGTGAAGAATTTGGGGAATACAGATGCTGTACCGGGAAAAAAGAAATGAAAGAGGAAATCAGGAAATAGAAGAAATGAGGGGAAATCAGAGATGCTGGGGGATGTGAAACTCAAGGATGCAATGTATGTGGATATAGAAGTCCCTAGCCAGCTACCTGAATGTTTCTTGAGTACTTACTGTGTGCCAAGCACTGTGCTAATCACTTTCTTCTATTATCTATTTATCCTTCCCTTTTTCTTTGACACTCCAGTGCATAAAATTGGATTAGCCCTATTCCTTGGTTCATGACATATTCTTATCTTTGGTCCATGCATGGCTAGTTTTATTCAGTTAGCTAGTTATTCATAATATATACTTGTAAGACCTTCACCCAAGAACTAACTAGAACCTTGACTGTAACCTATTATCTAGCTATATAATTCTATCTCCCATTTTCCCAACTTCCCCCAACTCAAGGTAACCATCATCTGAACTCTGTGTTTACCATTCCTTTTCTTTCCTTTTTACATACAGTTTTATTAAAGCTTGTGAGTTATTGTACATGTAGATTTAAATGTTACTTAGCTTTAACTTTATGAAAAAAATATATAATCTTTTGGCATTTACTTTTTCACATTATATTGCTGAGATTCATGTAAATTGTTATGTCTCTGAGTCATTTAATCTTTGTTATAGCCTATGAAATAGGGATTTTAAGCCACATATTGAAGATAATATTGGGGCTCAGAGAAGTAAATTAATATATCCAAGTACACAGCTAGGAAGTGGTAGAAACAAGATTTAAAGCTTAAAATCGGTTAACATATTTTAACCAATATGTTACACTTCCTTCTCTGTTCTATATCATCTGTAATTTATAACCATATCTCTATCAATACCTCTACCTATTCTTATCTATACCCACCTCTATACATATACACAATATAAATACATATACAAACATAAATGTCGGCATGAAGCCCAAGTTATGGAGCATGAAAGAATCCATCAAGTCTATGTACTAATTTATGGGTGGGTCCTTATACTCTGGTAGAGAAAAATAGAAAAGTTATACATGTGTATCACTTCTAGGATTTTAGTCCTTTAAAATTCAGAGTATACAAGCAGGTAATGCCTTGGGAATAGTGTCAGAAGGTATATAGTAGCATGTACCCATACACTTGTGTGCATATGCACATTCTGGGGTGTGTATTAGAATAACATCCTTATTTTATTTCATCTCATATTCTAAAAGAGCAAATGCATGGGCCTTGTTTAAGCAAGTACTGCTCTGTACCTTATAACTATATACCAGAGGCTGTAGAAACTAGATCACTCTCTCAGGATGCCATTACAGCCAAGCAGAATCTCATTAAAAATCAATTCCTTGGGTCCATAAAGCCAGTTTATTTTATCTTCCAGGAGTGCCCGCTGCTAGCCTTTACACAGTTCCATTATGTGGCAGTCTTGTCTGTGAAGAACATAGCACAAAACAGCCATTTAAAGATTTTCCATTTTTGTGTTAAACTTTATAATTTTGTAGTAGTTTAAGTTTACAGGGTTTGCTTCCCAAGTTTGAGATATCTTGTTACATGTGTTAGAAGTAGTATTGCTGATCCTAGGTCTCACTAATTAAATATTTGCCTTTATAAACTAGATGCTGTCCAATGTGAATGTGCAGATTTAATTGGGTAGCAGAGGTTCCAGAGCTAAGAATGTCTGATTTGGTCAATTTCTGCAACTTCTCACCCATGCTGCTTTCTGACTGTTGAACTGTACCCACAACCTCTCTGGGTAATAACACAAAAATCAGGTCGGGAATTTGCCATTTGTTGTGATTTGAATTCAGGTATCTCTAAACATTCTAGAAATCAATATGTATCAGCCAAATTTTATAAATGGGGAGTTGAAAGCACGCAGAGATTTAGTGACCTGTACGGGTCACACCCTCTGAATGAACAACAGAGGCGGAAGAAATTGAAGAGGCTGCTCTGGCCCCATCTGGAATCTTTTAACTCTTCTGACCCCCTTCAGCGATTTAGGGGCTGGCGGATTTCAGAGATCAGTGAACTTCTTGGAACAGTGCTTGGCAGTGAAACATAGAGGCTTGGATTCCTTAGATTTTAGCTCTTCCAGGATGCAGGCTCGGTTTGCAATTTAGAAGACAGGGTGTGTGTTGTGAGGGGAGTAAGGAGGGATGGACAAGTGTGAATTGGGCTGGGACTGGAGTAGGAAAAGGGTTAAGATGGCTATAGATACCAAATCCTCCTCCCCCGCATGCTTGGGACTAAATATGCATATCATTAAAAAGATTTTAGACGTTGAGATTAGAAGAAACCAAGTCCAAAATAAACCTCAGTATAATCTATTTAAAAAATTGCAGTGGAAAGCGACAGGATTCTCCTCTGTTATGAACTCCTGCAATTCTGACAAATGCATTTCTTCTCATGAAACCACCGCTGGTCACCATTCTCCAAGACGCCTTATGTAGAACCCTGTATCTACAAGATAGTGACTAGTGTTTGAACAAGAAGAAGTACTTGCTCAAATATGTTTGCATAGTTTAGCAGTATTTGATCTCACTCCTGGAGAACTGTAAGCTAAAAGCTCTGAAAAGTCCTGCAGGGGAAAAAAGCTTATTTGAACTTGTCTGACCATGGACTTTCCCCAGGGTGCAGCAAAGCAGCTACAAATAGCATCTCATGAAAATAGAAATAATCTGCAGAAGACATTTCAGGGGAATGATTTTTTATGTATAATTTAATTAAATTATTTATGTTTGGCTGAGCTGGGTCTCCGTTGCTTTGCATGGGCTTTCTCTAGTTGCGCTGAGAAGGGGCTACTCTTAGTTGTTGTGTGCGGGCTTCTCACTGCGGTGTCTTCTCTTGTTGCAGAGCACAGGCTCTAGGCGCCTGGGCTTCAGTAATTGCAGCATCCAGGCTCGATAGTTGCGGCTCTCTGGCTCTGGAGCAAGGGCTCAGTAGTTGTGGCTCACGGGCCTAGTTGCTCCACAGCATGTGGAATCTTCCTGGACCAGGGATCGAACTCATGTCCCCTGCATTGGCAGGCGGATTCTTATCCACTGAACCACCAGGGGAATGATTAATCATTCAACATTAAAACAAAACATTAATCCTATGCCCAATCCACTGTAAAATTTCCATCTAAATCTCAAATCACAGAATTCTATCACTGGAAAGGCATCTAATGGTTTAGTCCACCAGCCTCATTCTGCAGAAGAGGCACGAAACATTAAATAATTTACCGGAGTCACATGACGGAAAAGCGGCCATGCGCAGGATCTTCTCCCGAGTCAGCGCTCATGGGTGTCACCACCCCGTCACTCAAAGCACTTCGTTTTCATTGGGGTTTGAAAACACAAAACTGAAATGTTTCTTCAACCAGTGTCCTGTGTTAATGTTTGCCTAGGATGAGACTAGATTAGGAGAAGAGCACTAGAACTTGAAAGAAGGGTGCTCCAGGATTGGGGAGAATTTTAGAGATTACGAATGCTTCCCTGATGGCTCAAATGGTAAAGAATCTGACTGCAGTGCAGGAGACCTGGGTTTGATCACCAAGTCAGGAAAACCCCCTGGAGAAGGAAATGGCACCCCACTCAAGTATTCTTGCCTGGAGAGCTCCATGAACAGAGGAGCCTGGCAGGCTCCAGTCCATGGGGTTGCAGAGTCAGACATGACTGAGCAACTTGCTTAGATTGACTAAAAGCTTTTAGAGCACTTTCCAGGTGCTGCTAGTGGTAAAGAACCCTCCTGCCAAGGCAGGAGACATAAGAGACATGGGTTCAGTCCCTGGGTCGGGAAGATCCCCTGGAGGAGGGCATGGAAACCCACTCCAGTATTCTTGCCTAGAGAATCCCATGGACAGAGGAGCCTGGCAGGCTATGGTCCATGAGGTCGCAAAGAGTCAGACATGACTGAAGCGACTTAGCAGGCACGCGCGCAATGCTTTCAGAAATATTCCAGATTCAGAAAGTATGCAGTGCCCAATAGACACTGAAGCTGCGTAAAGCCATCAAGTGGGAAAGTTGTCAAACTCGAGGAAGTCAGAGGTACAGAAATGGTGGAGTTGCAAGGAAACACTAATGATTACAGGGAGAATTACTCACCAGCCTTTGAACCAGGGGCTTGACTCAGCCCTGGAACAGGGGTGGAGAGCGAAGGCAGAGGAAATGTATCTTCCAAAGGGCCAGAAGAGGATTTGTCTCATAAGAAACGTGTGACTAGAAACAACTTGATCTGCCTGAGTCACCTATAAACCTGCTATTCCCCATATTTGTGTACATTTTATGCTACTAAAAATTGGCATAAGAATCTGTGTCTGCATACGTTAAAAAAAAAATCTGCTTCTATGAGCTTTGCTAAGGAGGGAGGTGAGGAGGGTGGGGATAGATGGTGGGGAACAAGAAACACATTTTTGAAGGAGAAGCAAAAACCTGATTCCTTGGTCAGGGTGGTAGAGGGTGGGGTTGAAGTGAGTCTTCAACCAGCTGGGTCTAAATTGACTGGGAGGCTTTTATTTAGAACTCTCTCTTGGCAATATTTTATCACAGTATGGTTTCCATTCTTGGCTAAGTAAAAGAACTGAGGTGGAATGGAATTGGCTCCGTCTTAGCTCTGACAAGACAGTCATAATAATGGGAGCCATCTTTTCCCCATAACTTTGAAAAACATGAAAGCAGATATTGGCTCTGAGCATGTCTGATGGTCTAACTTTATTTCCTGTCAACAGAAATAACTCTGATTTATATTTGGTCATCAAGTTCACACACTCACATACAACTTGTACTTAGAGAGCACAGAGAGATGTAATATACAGAGCTGTGATGTATGTCTGTCCAGCGAAGCTTCCTGGTCCAAAGGAGACCGCAGGGACTGAGAAAGACACTTCAATATTCTCACTCTTCTCACACCGTATTCCCCTGTGCATCCTTCCAGTGACGTATATTACTTGGGCTTCAGATGAGCTCCATGTCGGCTTTGATCTCTGAGCCCCTCACCTATACTCTTTGTGATCCAGAAGGTTGGTTGGCCTGTATCCAGTAATTACAATGAGATGCTGAAGACTGAGGGGATGATCCATGCTGGCATCTGCCACATTGTTTTATTCTTCTAATATCTGGGTACATCAGAGAAGTGAGAGAATTTTTAAAATTCCATTTCCTTTTCAAAATTGATGGATAGTCCAGACAGTGGAAATTGAGTGAATACGCCTTTTCAGTTAATGCCTTCTTGTGTCATCTGGTTTTGAATTCAGAGGCATTCTTTCCACTGCACAGTTATTGTGTCATATAATTCATTGAATTTAAGATGCCATCAATCATGACATGTCCCATTATTTTATGTATCACTATGAAAAAATTGCTGCCCATTAAAAGAGGAACTAGTAGCTCCTTATGTTTAAATTTTTGTATTTTATCCTTATTCAAGGCATTTTTTTAACACTTATTTAGAGTTTTATTATGTCCCACTTGTGCAGAAATAAAAAGGAAAGTATATGTAAAATTAAACTGGCTAAGTTTCCCCTAACATGTCTTCATACCCAGATTTGTCCCTCTAGAGACAGATTTTTCAATGTCTATGATTATGCACAATGCAGTGTTTTGCCCCAAAATATGATGATGGTGCAACACAATGACAACCACACCATGACCGTGGCCTGGCTGACAGTGAGTCTAAGTGATAGCAACTGTAAGAAGCCATGGATAGTGCGAAACCAGGAAACTGAAACACAACCTGATTTTAGAGATGTTAAAATGTGGGGGTGGGGGAAGGTATATCTTAGAATGGAAGAAATATGGTATCTCCCAGTCTCAAAGCATGGCATGTACAACATTCATGTATACAAAATTCAGAAATGTGTTACAAAAATTTCTCTTTTTGTTTTCAAGGTTCAACTTCAACCTCAGAAAAAAAAATGCAAAGTTTAAAATTAGCTACCTCCAAATTACTGTCTAAGTGTAAGCAGTTCACCGGATCCTAGTGAGCATACTTACTTTGCTTGCAGAGAGACTATAGGCTTTCTGTTTTTAAAAACGTGGCCATGGGGAGGGTTTATCTGTCAGTCTCTTAACACTGAGAGGCAGCTTCATGTAGTTCCTGGGAAAGGTGCCTGCCAATATTTATTAACCTTTCACTATAAGAAATCCAAATTCTAATTTCAAATAAGTCAATCCTAAAGCTGAGCACTGAAGAATTGATGCTTTTGAACTGTGGTGTTGGAGAAGACTCTTAAGAGTCCCTTGGACTGCAAGGAGATCCAACCAGTCCATCCTAAAAGAGATCAGTCCTGGGTGTTCATTGGAAGGACTGATGCTGAAGCTGAAACTCCAAAACTTTGGCCACCTGATGTGAAGAACTGACTCATTGGAAAAGGTTCTGATGCTGGGGAAGATTGAAGGTGGGAGAAGGGCACAACAGAGGATGAGATGGTTGGATGGCATCACCGACTCAATGACATGAGTGAGTAAGCTCTGGGAGTTGGTGATGGACAGGGAAGCCTGGCGTCCTGCAGTCCATGGGGTCTCGAAGAGTTGGACACGACTGAATGACTGAACTGAACTGAATAAAAATTTCTAATAAAAACCAACATTTTCATGCCTATTTGGCAAAGTTATTTGGTGAAAAGAAGACCAGTAGCAGTCTTTTTCATTTCTGTACCTAAGTTACAATGAAGTAGATGGCATGTACTTTTCCAAAAATAGTGTCAAGAGTCTTTTCTTTATGACATAGCTCTAAAATAAGCACACAATTTTTAGCAGAAAAAACAAATCGGTAGTAATCACTAGAATTATATTTGAGGGAAATATTCCATATAATTTGAATATAAATAAAAAATAAACATTCCAGCTTTTTTGATAGATTAATTGGAATGTATTAAAACAGAATTATTATGCAGTTTATAAGCATTCAGATTTTATTAACTCTCAGGAGCCTTAATTTTGGAAACTAGTATTCCACATGAGCATTCAGTTCAGTTCAGTCACTCAGTCTTATCTAACTCTTTGTGACCCCATGGACTGCAGCACTCAAGGCTTCCCTGTCCATCTTCAACCCCTGGAGCTTGCTAAAACTTATGTCCATCGAGTCGGTGATGCCATCCAACCATCTCATATTCTGTCGTCCTTTTCTCCTGTTTCAATCTTTCCTAGCATCAGGGTCTTTTCCAAAGAGTCAGTTCTTCGCATCAGGTGGCCAGCGTTACACAATCACCTAAGGTTTTTTTCCTTTCCCACCTACGTGAGGCCCAGAGGTAGTTAAAGGCTGGCGATTCTGTCTCCGTCCAGCGGAGGGCAGTAGTGCGCATCTTTAGAAGAGAGATTCCGAATGCAGATTGGCGGGAGGCTCACCAACTAAGTTGTACATTGCGTTCCGTGTCTTTTGAGTCAGCATCCGGTGACAGTCCTTGGCAGGGTCAACAAGCCCATGAAGAGCTGGCTTTAGGGCGCCAGGTGGCAGAGTTGAAGCCTCCTCTTCCCAGTTCTGTGGGATGTACTCCCTCAGCCCAGGGGTGTGTGATACAGGAACAGTTCAAGACTCTGTGATGGGCAAAGCATCTGGGACCAAGCCTTGCTGCTTGGCTGCTTGAGTTCACCTTTGACTGCAAACTGGATGGGATGCGGTAAAACATGACTCATTCCTTTCTCAGTCTAAACTGCATTTCCTCCTATTTTCTGCTCTGATGAAGGGCAGTGAGGAGGAGACGTGGAAGCTTTGGTCCTGTATGAGCTTCTGCCTCTCTATACCATCCCTGCCCAGAGCTTTGCTTCCTTTCTGCCATATTTGGACAAACTGAGAATGTCCAGCCTTCCAGAATTCCCAGGGGCCCGACCATCCTGTCTGCTTGGTGCCTTTGAACTTTCGGTTAGAATGGAATGCTCGGGCAGTAGTCCATCTAAAGTCATTTTAATCATTCAATTTAAAGAAAATGTTAAATTTAAAAAAATGTTCCAGATTTCTTAATGAATTACCAAATGCTTGAGAATGACTTCTAACCATGTGCATTGCATGAGTCTATAGAAATACTGGAACCACCCCAGAAAGGAGTGGACTCTAAGAGTGTTATGGAGCATCATGTTCTAAGAGCGTGAGAACCACCCCCACCCCCAAAAGCCTTTCACAAGGACAGGATGTATTTCCTGGGTTATTATTTTTTTTTAATACTATGCCATCTGCATAATCTAAGGGTGCATGCTTGTCGTGTCTGACTCTTCGACCCCATGGACTGTAGCCCACCAGGCTCCTCTTGGGATTTTCCAGGCAAGAATAGTGGAGTGGGTAGCCATTCCCTTCTCCAGGAAATCTTCCCTGCTGGGGTCCACCCCAGCAGGATCCAGGGGGTACCCTTAGGATGAACGGTGTCGGCGAGAGAAGACACGTGAGACCAGCCTTGATAGGGCCAAGTCTGCGAGGGAGAGAGAGAGGGAGAGAGAGAGAGAGAGAGAGAGAGAGAGAGAGAGTGAGAGAGTGACCAGACGGGGGGTGCAGCCGAGTCTGGCAGAATCTGGCAATGCTTTATTTTTTACTGTGGCTTTTATACCCTAAATTAGTACATTTCTAAGGGGAAGATAGTTTAACATTACATCAGCTTGTTCTTCACGAAACCAGGGTGTTTTCTGCATACTTCTTTGTTTATGAGGGTCTTGTACATTATCTTCTGGCCTTGGGGCCTATTAACATTTTATGCAGGTCAGGTGAATGTAAACCTATTTTCTGTTTCTATGGTGACCTTAACTGAAAGGTAGCAGTCTCATAGGGCAACAGTACAGAATAGAAGTATAACCTTGTTAACACAAAAATTAATCCTTCTGCAGAAGTTGTCAGTTGTGTTTATCTGAGAAGTTTACCCCACACAGACTCTGCGGCTTCAGTGAGGCAGCCTCTGCCTAGCACTCCTGGCTGACAATTAGCAACCATCTCATTGTTACCACACTAGGGCTAAGCTCTTATTTTTCTAGATCTATAACTATATTAACAATGGTTTCTATAACACAACCTTAGCACATTAAGAGCAAAAACACAGCAAGCAAATGTTAACCCAATAGCTACTTTTAGAATAATTTTCCTTGTGTTTTCTGATAGGACTTCCTCACCCCCCGAAGGGCTCTATGTCTATTAAGGCCTTTATAGGATCAGGTTCTTTATGTTATTTTATGATTAGGGTATTATAAGCAATCATGCATATTAGTAACAAGGGCATAAACGCATTTGCCAAACAAACTAAAATACCAGCAAAGGAGTTTAAATTAAAACACTCCTTTCACCCTGGATAATCCCATAAAATACCACCACCCGGGAAACTTATTGATTAAAGTTCTAAATTGATTCTTGTTTGGAAAGAGATCGGGGAAGGCCTTCTGCCTGTGTCACAGAAATTAGGGAGTAGTCTATTGAAGCAAGCATCAGAAAGACAGATATCATCTTTAAGGTGAGCGCCGGGGGCAGCTTTTCGGAATCCCTGAAAACCTGATCCGCCTTGCCTGTCAGGTTTTCTCCTCATGACCTTGTCATGGGTGGGATCTCATGAGCTGGCCTTTTCAAAACCCCTGAAAACCTGATCTGCCTTGCCCATCAGGTTTTCTCCCTCGTGACCTTGTCATTCCTAACATAGGGATCAAACCCTCCTCTCTTGCATTTCTTTACCACTATGGCCATGTGGTGGCTTCCCTGGTGGCTCAGAGGTTAAAGCGTCTGACTGCAATGCGGGAGACCTGGGTTCAATCCCTGGGTCGGGAAGATCCCCTGGAGAAGAAAATGGCAACCCACTCCAGTATTCTTGCCTGGAGAATCCCATGGACGGAGGAACCTAGTGGGCTACAGTCCATAGGATCACAAAGAGTCGGACACAACTGAGTGACTTCATTTTCACTTTCACTTTTCAGGGCCACCTGGGAAGCCCTGTATAGTTTAAGTGATGTTAGCATAATGGACTCCCGTGTATTCACTTCCTAGTTTAAGAAATAGAATGTGACCAGCACCTTTGATGCCCCTGTTTTCCTGTCCCTCATCCCTGCTTCTTTCTCTCTGCCTCCTCTTTTCTCAGAAGTAACCACTCTTCTGAATTATAATCACTTCTGGTCTTTCCTTCATGCTCTTATGCCCTCTCTCTTCTATTCCATTGGTCTAGTTGTCATCCCTCTTGTCTAAAATCACCCTGTTGTTTAAATAACTGAAACTTTGCAGTAAGTCTTCATTTCTGGTGGGTCAAGGGAAATTCCCTTTCCACCTCCTCACTCCCACATCCCCCTGTTCCTTTTTTCACGAGTGTCTTGCCTTTGTTTGTTCCCTTATGAGATTACTCTTAATATTCAGAGAGGATGAGAAATTGAGTGCCTTAGTGTGGATGCTCAGTCTGATAAGCTGGTTTGAATCCTGGCTCTTCATTACTGTCTCTGATACCTTAGGCTAGTTATTTTATCTCTCTGAGCTTCAGGCTCTTCATCTGCACCCTGCAGATTCACAGGATTGTAAAGAGGATTACAATGGGGGAACATCTGTAAGGCATTGAGAACGTTGCCTGGAAGGCATCACTACTGACTTTGACTAGCTGGGAACTTCTGCAGTCACAGTGACCTCCTTGCTGTCTCTCGTCAACCATGTCACCTTGGACTAGTTTCTTTATTTTTCCAAACCTCTGTTTCTACGTATGCCCAATGGGGATAATATTAGGGTTTGTTATATAAGTTAAAGGAGGAGACCAAGAAAATTGCTTAGCATGTTGTCTGGGAAATGCTTAGCAATTTCATTTAAGCATTTTAAGTAGATTTAATTTTATAAGAGAATTATACCTTCTCTTCTTGTAGATACTTCTGGGTATCTACAAAAACACTTGTCTGGAAATCGAAAACGTTTGCTCAGGAGAAGAATGCTGATTGTTAAGAGAAGTTTGTGAAACTGTCTCTTGCATTCTTGCAACTTTTCCTTGTTTTCATCTTTTTGAAGAGCAGGATTCTCAGAAGGAAAAAACCAAAGCCAAACTCTTTTCTAGGCCGTCTCTGTTTCCACAGCCTGCTTTGCTGGCTTAGGTCTGACCAGGCAAAACTGTTTCTTAACTTGTTTTCCAGAATCAGAGGAAAGTTTAACATAACACAATTTTATAGCTCCTGCCCAGTAACATATATTACTTTAGAAAAATAAAAATACCTTTCCCTTATCATGCATTATTCTTTTACATGTACAATTTTCCTGACGTATTGAAGTAATATTCCACGGTTTGCTATGACTTGGAGGTTTATGGCCCTTCTGAGGCAGATCAGACTAAACATAATTCATTCGTAGCTACTTAGTGCTCAGGGAAATAAACCCCTGAACTTAAATAACTATGGTGTGACCTCTGTAAAATATTATTTATGGTTTGAAAACTACTATTATGTAGATATCAAGATGTGCCAAATGTTATAAACCAAACATCAGCCAGCAAATGGGAACACTAGTATGCCATTTATTTTTGCTTTTCTTTCTGGATATTTCTTTACAAATGCTATTTTTACTTAAATGGTTTCTGGAGTAATTATCTGGCAAAGGAAAGCAGTGTTCATTTACATTTTATTATAGAATACTACAGTAAGTAAAAAATTCTCTATAAAGAAGCACCACAAAAATATAAACATTCCATTAACTTATTGCAGTTTAATAGGAGAGACACTGAGGACTTCTGAGTATAAAGTAACTGTCCCCTCTATCAACGAACTAATGTAACCCATCTGCTATTCATTTCTGCAAATTAGTTTATGGAGGAAAACCCAACTGCACATGTAAGTTATCCAAATGGGGACTCTAAGCTTAGACTTTGGTGCTGTTAAAAATATATGTGCCTTCACGACACTCCTTATTATAACATTTTCAAAAGTGTAGGGTGTCATCTTTGTTTCCTCAGTAATGTCCTGTGCTTTTAGTGATATCATAAGAAATAATCTGTTCAGTGGTAGCAAAGTAATGGAATCACAATTATTTCCTAATAATCATTCACCATATGTTTGAAGACCCACCACAGGCTAGTCACTCAGCTTGGCACTGGCAGTAATAAAGACAGATGAGATGAAAAAATCCTCAGTGCTCAAAGAACTAACAGTTTGAATATGAAGGTATAACCAAATAAGCAATTTCTAGACAATGCATCAAATGCTGTGAGGAAGGAATAAGCACAAAGGGAAGATGAGGCTGAGGGCAGAGAGTGGGAGGGCAAAGAGAGCTTGTGGAGGACTTCACAGAGACGATGACCCAAACACTGGGCAGGGTCTTGAGGATGACTGGACACATTCTGGTGGTCAAGTGGACATGCAAGATGAGCATGGGCAAAGACATGAGAAGATGCTGGGTTCAGGCCCCTTCAAATCATTCAATATAGCTGGAATTTGGTGGAGCCTTGGAGGAAGAAGGCATGAAGATTCAGAGCGAGGCCAACCACGAAGGCCTTGTAGTCCCTGCTAAGGAGCTTAGACTTTCTCCTGTAGGCTGTGTGTAGATGTGAGGGAGCTGAAGTTGAGGGTCACGTGATGAGATCTGTGTTTTGGCTAGCTCCTCGTGGCTAGGATGTGGAAAATAAACTAGAGCCCAATTAGCAGGCTCCTCCAGCTTCCAGATGGAAAATAACAAAGTCCTGGGCCAGGGCAGTGACAGAGAGAGGCCTGATTGAGCATGCATTTGGGATCTAGCAGCAACAGGATCTGGTAACTAGTTGGATGTGGGAAGAAACAGGAGGAGCGAAGGAGGCAGTTCACGTTTGGGGCTTGGATGACTGAGTGGGATCGATGAGTCATTTTCAGCATCTGGGGCTATTCTTGGAAGAATGGGTTTGGAGGAAAGGTCATTGGGTTTCCTGCTGACCACGTAGAGCTTATGCTATTTGTAGGACATTTAGGCGTGTCCCAGAGGCAGCTGGACGTGTGAGTTTGGAGAGAAGTTAGAATTGGAGGTAGAGATTATGCCATTTACTTATATGATGGTCAATAATGTTTTTAAAGATTCATGAAAGTGAGTGAACAAATGAGCTAAGTTGCCTCCTAATGGTATGAAAGATACCATCATTCAGTTACTTACAAATTACATTGATATATCAAGTCTTCACCCCTAAAGCCCTGTAGGTAAAAACAAAAAGGAAAGAGTAAAGTGTTTTCCTTTCTGTCATTTGGGCTTCCCTCGTGGCTCCAATGATAAGGAATCTGCCTGCAATGCAGGAGACCTGGGTTCGACCCTAGGCCAGGAAGATCCCCTGGAGAAGGCAATAGCTACCCACTCCAGTACTCTTGCCTGGAGAATTCCATGGACAGAGGAGCCTGGTGGGCTATAGTCCATGCTGTCTCAAAGAGTCAGACACAACTAACACTTTCACACACTTTCACATTTTGTCATTTGGGCTTCCCTGGTGGCTCAGTGGTAAAGAATTCTCTGGTGGCTCCTGCCTGCAATGCAGGAGATGTGGGTCCTATCCCTAGATCAGGAAGATCTCCTGGAGAAGGAAATGGCACCCCACTCTAGTATTCTTGCCTGGGAAATCCCATGGACAGAGGAATCTGGCAGGCTACAGTCCATGGGATTGCAAAAAGAGTTGGAAATGATTTAGCAAGTAAATAACAACAACATTCTATTGTTTACTTGGAAGGAAGTGATGGAGCTCTCATTTTGGATTCTTTAACAAAAATGGAATGTGTCTTTAACTTATTAAAATTATAGCAAGACTTCATCAAGTCTTCCTTTGAGAATATTCAAGTGCCCCCGTTGAAATGACTATGACTGCTCCATCCAAAGGTTGTGCTTTTGTTGTAGAACACTGCTTTCGTTGACTTTTGAACAAAATTGAGCAAAATAGAATGAATTTCCCCCTCATCAGTCCTGATGACTTTCTAAAACGTCATGCATTTTGATGGTTAAAATTAATGAAACTGTATAATAGTGTTAAGCACCTTGGACTTTCAGAGCAAAGGCCTTTTAGAAGAACAAAGTGTCATAATTAATGACACATCATTTACAGTTTTCATCAGTAATGTAAGGTTTCAGCCACTTTAACAGGAATTCAGTTAAGAACTCAATGCAGAGAGAAAGGAGAGGAGGTTCTTGACAGTAATTTCTTTTGCTTCTAAGGAAAAAGATAAATCACACTGAAACTCATCAAAAAGACAAGCTGAGAGGTTCAGAAGGTGAGCTACCATCCACTGACTGAATTTCTCCAAGGTTTGTCATCAGTGAGGTCACTGTGGGCTCTGCCCTCTGCAGCGGGTTCCAGTCACAGCCAAGTCTCCCCCTTCTTCATGACACCCTGCTTCATGCTCCAAACTGCACCTTTTTTTTCTTTCTTTTCTCCTCTTCCTCCACACCCCACAGTCTATGGTAGGTTTCACTGCCTTGGGGTCTTCTTGTGCCATGCTAAGCTGCTCAGCCAAGTGCATAAAGAAAGAAATGCCACCTTGCTGTGGTGAACGAATTTACATCATTACCACTAACAGTGAGAATTATAATGCCAGGTGGCAAACCAGTGGGGAAGTATTTTTCCCTGAATACACATTGTTAGTCTTATCAAAGAAACCATGGGGGATGGTAGTATACAGTGAGTCGACAACTGTTTATAATTTTTGCAAATTCTTGACACCAAAATACTACTCTCGGGTAAAATCTCTCTGGGAACTTAATATATTTCAGTCAGATTCACTGAATGACTTCCTTAATGACACTTTATGTGACTGCTTTTGTTGGAGGGAAATTATGAGAAATTCTCCTGGGGGGAAAAAATTGAAGTTAAAAAAAAATTCAATTTTGTCATCTAAATCAGTCAGCTATGTTTTATCTGTGGGAAAAAATCTAGGGTGCAAAGAAATGCCTGATGAAAATAAAAGAAGAGGGCATTTACTATTATTACAGTTACTTGTACACCATAACTGATGTGCCCAGGGGCATATAAGGAATTGATTACATTGTAGTTCTACCAATAACTGAGAATTTACTCAAGACTTTTGAGATCCCCAATGACAAGAAGAGGGCACAGACACCAGGATGCCGAAAGGGTTGTGGTTATATAGTGTGAAGTGGTACTTTTTACTAAAGAAAATCTCAGACTGTTATTCTGTCTCTGATTTGAAACAATTGTCTAGTCCTTGAATTGTTAATTTGATTCTGGAGATTCTTGGGAAGTCTTTCTTGTTACATTATTCTGTATTGGGAGTTCCTGCCAACCACATTAGTTTCTCTTTTGTTTGTGGTTTACTTTACAAAGTAGATCAAAGCACATTTCCAGTCCAATTGTTGAGGTTCACTTTTCGGTCTCATTCCAGATTACACAGCTCTAGCTAGGAAGCATTTACTGGACAACATGAGAATTCAAACCTAGCTAGAATCCAGAGATACTAAACAAAATGCTACAGTGCAGGAAAATGTTTCATTTTTTGCTTTTAAAGTTTCTGAAGTTTTGTAGTCCAAAATACCCAATAAATAATTGTAATTTAGAATTTGGGTAAAATGCAGAAATGGAGAAGATTGCTGCAGTCACATTCTTTAGTAACTTTTAATACTAAATATTATTAAAAATAGACCACATTTTACCAAATTCAAACAACAGTCAAGGATTGTCTGATTCATACTACATGTTGATATTGATGTAAGTTCAAATTCTGTTAGGAAGTTAACACTGAAAGACTGAGTTCATTTGAGCTTTATTCTGAAAGACGATTTTCTTGCTGCAGTATAAATCTGCTAATAACAAATGAGCAAAAAAAAAAAAAAAAAAAAAAAAAAAAACAAATGAGCAAAGTGGATGGTAGCTGGTAACTTTTTTGACGTCTGTGGCTTTAAGATCATAGTTCAAAAGGATTAAGCAAATGTGATAACAAAGGCAACACAAATATAACCTTTATTCTCTTTCAAAAACCCAGAGAAGAGAGCCTGGAACCATATTCATTGATTTAATCAGAATACCTTTAATTTTGTAGACTCTTAAAATTTTATAGCAATGAATATTGTAAAAATGATAGTAATATACATGGTTCTTCTCAATTAAGTAGTAAAAAAATGTGGTAAATTATAAAGAAGCAGTCGCTTGATCAAAAATTCATGATAAATAAAAATTTCTCTATATACATATAATCACATATCCACAGTCTAAAATCACACTACACAATCTGACAGTAAAATTGTCATATCAGGAGTTAGGAAGCCAACATACTTGGATTATAAAACATTTTTTGGCTTATGTAAATACTGGGACAGAATCTCTTAAGTCACAACTGTTCCAGAAGATCCAACACATGTCAGCGAACATGCATGCTGTCTATGTCTATTATTTTTCAAAGAACCAGAAGAATAAAATAAAATTAATATAAATTATTCAGTACAATTCAATATTTCTGTGACTACTCAATAAAAAAAAAAAAAAACTTCAAAGTATTGCCTTGCTTTATAGGCATGAGCAAAAATTGTAGTAACTGGAAAGTAGCTGTAATAGAGAACAGGCACTAAGAAGTCTGACAGAAGACCAAATAACTGTTTGCTTTCAGCAAATAAACTTGTGCAGATGATCTCACTTTTTAAAGTTCTTTTGCCATAAAAGGGTTTTTAAAAATTCTATTTTCTTACAGTAACTTTATATATCAATATATTAGAATGATTTTAGAGTAGTCAAAGTTTAACATTATCTCAATGGTTCAAATAATTTTTAAGAGTAATTTACATAAGTATCTCAATGGTTCAAATAATTTTTAAGAGTCTAATTTACATAAGACTAATTTCTTAGTATTCACTTCAACATATTATTAAAAACAAACATGGTTCATTTGAGAACATTAATTTTTTTTTGACACAAGGGAAAAGGTATGAGAAACATAAGCATAAAAAAATCACTAAGCATAAAAAATCATTTAGATGACAAGACTGAGTCACAATATGACTTTAGGAAAAACATTTTCCCTCTAAGGTCCCCTTCAGCTATCTGATTTTAAGGTTAAAACCTTCCCACTGAACTGTACAAACTGACCTGACATTTTCAAGTTTCTACACAGTACCTGGCCAAAAAAAAAAAAAAAAAAAAATTAAATTTCTTGCACTAAAATAGCAAATGAATTGTTACAAACCCTGCTCTGCAAATCTATATGCCAACTTGCTGTTTTCACTTACTCTGCATCTTACAGAGAGCTTCCTATGTTCAAGGAGGAGTGAGACCAAACTTGGAACATTATGCTTGTCACTGCCCCTGGGAAAAGACTACCACCTGAAAAACTGGACGGCAGTGATGGAGTCACACTTAGCCTCGGACATATGAGGGAATAGGGAAACAGCTTCCTACTTGCTGCCTGGTTCAGGGCACTGATTCCCAAACTTGAGGGAATACAGGAGGAATCTCCAGATGGGTTTGTTAAAACTGCAGCTTCGAGGGTCTCACCAAAGCCTTATTATAGTGTCAGAATTTCTGGGGATGGGGCCTTCTAATCTATCTACATTTTAAAAGAGTATGTTCTCCTCCACTCCTCCACGCCTCTGCTGGTTATTTGTGGGCTTCACTCTCTACACTTATCCCTACCCCCAAGAAAAGAAAACCACTGTACCACAGTGGTTAAAGCTCTAGCTTCAAAGTCAGAATCAGAACCAATGAGTAGCTGTTAGAACTCAAAAGAGTTCTTTTAACATCTACAGGTCTGTCTCTTCATCAGATGGGGGTTGAATAAGAGTGTCTAAGCAAGCGTCCGTTCCTCTCTCAAAGAACCTAACGTGTCCACTCGTGAAAGAGATGGGGGAAATTTGTAGGAATGTCTCGCTCTAGCAGTTCAAACACCCTAAAAGAGCCTGGAAGCCCCTGATCGGGTGTTAATTTCTCTCTCTCTGGTCCCCTCATCCACAGCAGGAGGCAAAGTGAGGCGAAGTTGGAATTGGGTGACAGTCGAGAGGGAGAAGCCTAAAGAAGTTTGCAAGAGTTTTGGCAAGGAGCAGAAAGGGTACTTTGAAAGCAGGAATCACTCGTCGTCCTCCTCGTCGTCGTTCTGGTCCTGGTAGCGAATGTAGACGGCCAGCATGACAAAGCCCACGAGGATGCAGAGGGAGCCGACCAGCAGGTAGGCGATGCCCAGGAACGGATTCTTGCCGCCCATCCACGAGATGCTGCTGAAGATGAGGCATTTGTGGCCGCTGAAGGCGCGCACCGGGTAGTTGTAGGTGATGTTGACGCGGTAGGCACCCCGCGGCAGCCCGGCCGAGTAGTTGCCCTGGCGGATGCGCGCGTACAGCTTGCGGAAGGTGGGCAGCGCAGCCGTGCGCATCCACACCACGAAGTCCTGGTTGATGAAGCCGGTGTTGTTGGGGTCGGGGCTCAGCTCGTAGACCGGCCGGTGCCAGTTGGGCGGGGGCGCGGTGCCCTGGAAGGCCAGCGCCAGGCTGCCGTTCACCAGCGGCGGGTTGCGGAACTTGACATGGTAGTCGGTCCACCAGGCGATGCCGGTGCGGTCGAGCGGCACCTCGACGTAGGGCCCGTTGGGCTGGCGCTGGTGCCACAGCGAGAAGGAGTCGTTGAAGAGGCTGTTGGCGATGGCGCCGCAGGGCGCGATGGGCAGGCCGGCCGCGCTGTACTGGTAGGGGGCGCACTCGTTGACCGGGTGGCGCAGCGAGCTCGGCAGCCCGCTCAGCTGCGAGTCGTCGCGGGACACGCCGTAGCGCCGGTTGTTCTGGTAGAAGTTGGTCAGCTCGTAGTAGAGGTACACGGGGCCCTGGAAGAGCTCGGGCAGCGAGAAGTACCAGGCGCAGGAGCAGGGGGGCGGCGGCGCGCGGCCCTGGCCGGCCGTGGCGCACACCGAACAGTTGCCGGTGCCCGAGTCGCCGGTGTAGTCGTACGCGAGCTCCTTGATGCCGTTGGAGGAGTAGTAGAGGCCCAGGCCCAGGCCGATGAAGGCCAGGCCGGCGCAGAAGAAGAGCGGCAGCGCGATGCTGGCCGACAGCAGCGGGTGCCAGGCGGGGAGCCGCTGCTGCGTGAACGCGGTGTTGTCCGGCTGGTGCGCGCCCCGGGCGGTGGCGCTCCAGGTCATGGCGCCGCGCGGACCCACGAAGGGGCGCTCGGCTGCGGCGGCCCGGGGGGGTGCCTCGCCCTTCGGGGCAGGTTTCCGCCGGCTCAGGTGTGTTCTGGCCCTGGCCCGGCCTCAGGCCCCCGCACAGGTGAGTCTTAGTACCAGGTTCTTCTGGTGGTGACTGGATCCCCTCGGTTCCGCCTCGGCCCAGGTGCTCGACCGGCTCCGCCCCTGCGGGTAATCGCGAGCCGCGCCCCGCCTCTTCTGGGGTTGAGTAGGGCTGGCGTTCCCTTCCCTCACCTGGCGGGCCCGGGTTCACTTGTCCTCTCCATCCGGGTGGGTCCTGGCGCCAGCTCCTCCTCCTCGAGGTGAGTGGCGGCCCCAGGCTGCTTCTGAGTGGCTCCTACCTTGCTCAGGTACTTCTTCCCTTCCGCTTTCTATGTGACCGGAGTGCCTGGGCCAGTCTTGCCCGAAATCACAGAAGCTGCAGCTTCTAGCACAAAGTTCCACTGAGGGATTGCATCGTGCGTCCTGGAGCTTTGAAGATTACAGGTAATGAATCCTCTTTTATCTGAAAGGCGGGAAAAGTGTCTCTAGAGCCTCTTGTCTTTGTAGGTTAATTTAAGGACCCTTTTCAGTTATCTTTCAGCGATAAATGTTAATGTCCGAAGAATTGCACTGTAGTAAATGTTTGAAATTCCATGCCTGCATTCAAATTCTAGCATTTTTTTTTTTTAAGGGAAAATGATTTTCCAGCTAGATGCCCTAATCTGGCTGTAGAGCTAAAAAAAAAAAAAAAAAAAAAAGGAAAGTTATCTAAAAATAAAATGACACTTAAAAAAGAGAATTAAAGATGCAAGAGGTTCAAGAGCCTTTAAATATCTTTAGCTGGTGGAGGAACCACACAAACAGAAAAATGCACTGGACTACATGTAATTTCTTTCTCTTTTCAGATTATTTCCCTGACTGGGGAAAAAAAAAAAAAAGCCTAATCCAAAGTTCCAAAAGACCTAGCTGCTATCCACAGTCAAGGATGTTACGACTTTTGGCCTAAGGTGAACTACAAGGATTTGTAGGACTTAGTGCAAAGAAAACCCGAGTTAGTTCTGAACATTGCTTGGGATTCCAGCTTTTATATCTAGGTTGGTACAATATACACAAGAAGGTGTCAGGCCATTTCAACTTTGTGCCAAATCCTTCTTAGGTATTGAGGTGTTTCTGCCTCTCTTCCCATTCATAAAATGCTAATAACTTAAATATTTTCTATATGACAGTTCTGCACCTAGAATAATATATCACATTCTGGAGTCAATTGAAATTTGGAACGTTAAAATACTTGCTAAATTAAACAACAGGATTTTTTTTGTTTGTTTGTATATTTCTTTTTTCTTTTTATTTTTCTTAACTCCAAAAATATTTTGTATTGGGGTATAGCCAGTTAACAATGTTGTAATAGTTTCAGGTGAACACTGAAGGGAACTCAATCATACATATACATGTATCCATTCTCTCCCAAACCCCATCCCATCCAGGCTGGCACATAACATGGAGCAGAGTTCTGTGTGCTATGCAATAGGTTTTTGTTGGTTATCCATTTTAAATATAGCAGTGTGTACATGACCTTTTCAAAGTCCCTAACTATCCCTTCCCCACTGCAACCATGAGTTTGTTTTCTGTGTCTCTTTCTGTTTTATAAGTTCATTTGTACCATTTCTTTTTAGATCCCACATATAAAGGATGTTATATTTCTCCTTGTCTGTCTGACTTACTTCACTTAGTATGATACTCTCACTTAGTATGACACTCTTTAAGTCCATCCATGTTGTGGCAAGTGGCCTTATTTCATTCTTTTTAATGGCTGAGTATTATTCCATTGTATTTATATACCACGTCTTCTTTACCCATTCCTCTGTCGATGGACATTAAAGTTGCTTCCATGTCTTGGTCATTGTAAACAGTGTGCAGTGAACATTGGGGTGCATGTATCTTTTCAGGCCATGTTTTTCTCTGGATACATGTTCAGGAGTGGAATTGCAGGGTCATATGGTGGCTCTGTTTTTAGTTTTTAAGGAACCTGCATACTGTTCTCCATAGTGACTGTACCAATTTACATTCCCACCAACAGTGTAGGAGAGTTCCCTTCTCTCCACATCCTCTCCAGTATTTGTGGTTTGTGGATTTTTTTTGATGGTAGCCACTCTAACTGGTGTGAGGTGATATCTCATTGTAGCTTTGATTTGCATTTCTCAAGTAAGTAGTGATTTTGAACATCTTTTCATGTGCCTATTGTCCATCTGTACGTCCTCGTTAGTGAACTGTCTATTCAGGTCTTCTGCCCATTTTTTGAGTGGGATGTTTGTTTTGATGCTATTAAGTGTCATAAGCTGTTTGTAAATTTTCAGATTTGAAAAGACCCTGATGCTGGGAAAGATTGAGGGCAGGAGGAGAAGGGGACGACAGAGGATGAGATGGTTCGATGGCATCACTGACTCAATGGACATGGGTTTGGGTAGACTCCGGGAGTTGGTGATGGACAAGGAGGCCTGGTGTACTGTGGTTCATCGGGTCTCAAAGAGTCGGAAGACTGAGTGACTGAACTGAACTGAACTGAATCTCTTATCAGTCACACCATTTGCAAGTACTTTCTCCCAATCTTTTGTTGTCTTTTTGTTTTGTTTCCCTGATAGCTCAGCTGGTAAAGAATCTGCCTGCAATGCAGGAGACCTGGGTTCGATCCCTGGGTTGGAAAGAAGGAAAAGGGGTACCTACTCTAGTATTCTGGCCTGGAGAATTCCATGGACTATATAGTCCATGGGAAAGAGTCAGACACGACTGAGCAACTTTCACTTTTTCTTGCTGTGCAAAAGCTTTTGAGTTTAAGTCAGTCTCATTTGTTTATTTTTACTTTTATTTCCATTATTCTGGGAGATGGATTAAAAAAGATTTTGCTGTGATTTATGTCAGAGACTGTTCTACCTATGTTTTCCTCTCAGAGTTTTCTACTATCCTATCTAATATTTAGGTCTTTAATTGGGATTTTTGTTTTTAGCATTTTTCTAGTGTCAGTCTTATTATGCTAAGGAATGTAGAAGACAAAAGACAAACTAAAAAGGACCCTTGACATCAAGGCCTTTTGCAGTCTAATAGAAGACATATTACTTAAAATTAAGAAAGAATCAAAATAGATGAGAAACATCTTATACTTAAGTACCAGATTGTACTTTACAAGAATGATACTAAAATTAAAAAGTAATTTTTTAATAATGGAAAATTCACTCTGTCTTATTGAATAGAATGAATGCAGTTTGGAAGCTTTAGCTGTTAGAGAGGACTGAGGGAGACCCAGCTGACTTGAATTCCACTTCCCTCACTCCTGATCATCTTCAAGAGAGGAAATCCCAGCATTGTCCACAAGTTCCTGTAGTATGATCCAGTCTCCACTACACCTGTCCTTCCATGAGATAAAAGAATAAACAGTTCTTTGTATCGTTTCGATGGGTTCCATCCACCACTGTTATCATTGAGTCATCAGTTGACTTGACATAGAGTTCACAAAACTAGTCCCTAGGAAGGAATTCAGTTCCCAAAACTTCATCTCGTGGATTTTAAATCTAACACCTGCCCTGCCACCACCCCCCTGAAGCGTGAGCCCTCTTGTTGAGCTGAGAGCCTTACGAGCTCTCCCCTCCCCAAGCGACATTTGTTTTTTCATTCACATAGCTATCCAATAACTAAGGTCACAGTGGAGTGTCCCAAAAGTCAAGAGAATGTTTCAAGACAAGGAATGGTTAACAGGGTGAAACACAGCTGAGGATTTCTAGTGAGATATGAAATGAAAAGGCACCTTTGGATTTAGTTTCTGTGGGAACAATTTGGGTGGTAGAGTGGGAGGAGTCAGGTTATCTTAGATGAGGCAAAGAGGACTTGGAGACAGCCAAGGTAGGGAGGGGGAGGGGAGGAGAAAGGCAAGTGGTAATCATTTAGAAGAGTATGTATCCATCTCAAGGGAAAGGCTTCTTTATAGATGATGGCAAGAGTTGGAGGGGAGAAGGGTTTGAAGGAAGACGATCAGAGTTCAGGCAAAGTTGAACAGAGGAACAACAAGCTTATGGTACAAAAGTGGGAATAGGCAGGAGGTGCTGGGTTCGAGGGCACATGCAGGGTCAGGTCACCTCTGAAACTGGAAGGCAGGGAGTAATAATGGATGCAGAATGCAGCTAGACTTTGGGCTTGGTTCAAGGGAAGAAATTTCTCATGTAAGAATTTCTGTACAGTGAAGTGCGTTGGGGGGCTGGGGGGAGAAGGGAAAGCCTGAGACTAGGCAGGACCACCAGGAGCAGGAGAGGAAGCTGACCAGGGGTTAGGAAGGGATGTTGGGTGGCTTCATCTAGGGAAGTCCTGCAACCCAGGCTGGGCCAAGACAAGTGAACACATCCAGCTTATGGTGGCTTTCAGCTCAGATGAATTAGAAATAAAGGTCTAAGATACTGCAGTTTATTGTGGACAGGGTAGCTAAAGTGAGATGCCTTAGTATTTAAGCAGAATAGCAAAGAAAAATGAAACAAAGCTGTGGGAACAAAAGAGAGCATAGGGACCAGCAGACTGGCAGTTCTAATGATGTTAATAAGCAGGTGGCATGAAAGCTGGGAGGGGAACAGCCCTGGCTTGAGATGGGATGTTAAAGATTTTGCAGGTTGAGCAGTGTCGAGATCCAGGTTTATGTCATGTCTTCTCTATCAGCTTGTAAATTCTGAGAGGCCAAGGATGGGGATACATTGCTGTGGGCCTCAGTTCAGTGTGTGGTGAGGACTCTGACCTGTCTTTCATTTGGCTATATGTCATCATGATGCACTAAAGGATACTTGGATCATGTAAATCTTTCCCAGTCCCAATAAAGAAAGTTCATTCAACAAGTCTTTATTCCATCTCTTTATCATGAAAAGAACTCACAGTGAAAGAAAAAGTCATTTCCAATTCCAGTATTCCTAAAATCACTTTATTTTTTCTTTTATTTTCTGGATTTATCTATATAATTATTTAATTGATTTTAATTACAAAAATACAGTATCATTCTATGTGTTAAATTACCTCCTTATGCAATGAGATGAATAAAGTAAATATTATCTGTTTCTTTGTGGTCTTCATAATTTTTAAATGGTTCCAGAATCCATGCTTCTGCCATATTAAACTACTTTCCTATTGTTGGACATGTAGATTATTTTTATTTTTTCAGTATTCCAAAGAATATGGTGGCAAACATCTTTTTGCATATAACCTTTCATTTTATATTATTTCCTAAGGGTAAGTTTCTAAAAGTAGGAAAGGGGCTTCAAAGTCAAACCTGTTAAAGATACATACTGCTGGAGTCTTTGACATTGCTGCAACAATGTTTTTTTACTTGGCTACATTCACCAAGGAGTCTTTGACATTGCTGCAACAATGTTTACTTGGCTACATTCACCAAAACTTTGCCAACAAAACCCATTGTTAGCCCCAGAATGTATTAAATCTGCGTGAATAAACTATCAGCTACTAGGAGAAACAATATAGGATAAGGGAAAGAAAGTTGCCTGACATTAAGGAAGTCCAAGTTCTATTCTAAAGTTTATCAAGAAATAGCTGTGTGACCTTTGTCAAATTGCTTAACTTCTCTGGTCTCCTGATTACTTATCTGTATGAGTGTGTTTGCCAAAATGATAGTAAGTATCATTTTCAATGCAAAGATATCTTGTCTTAGCCATCCTAAGAGGTCTTCGGTACACTGCACTGACTCACTGAATAAATAGTTAGCCTTTCTTGAGTACCTACTGTGGGCCATCACTCTGTAGGCATTTTATATGCAGTAGCTCATGTAATTCACACCCGAAACCTAGGTGGTTGGTCCTATCATTAAAGCCATCAAACTGATGCAGAACTAAGATTTAGGCTAAGGAGATGGAGACTGGCCAAGTTTTTATAGAGGTAGGTGGGAGATTGGAAAGTAAATTTCAGGCATCCTGCATTTTCAGTCACTACAGTGTAATGTCTGGGCATACTTCCTCTTAAAAAAATCCCAAAGAATTGAACCGATTTTTAGCGTTGCAAGTCCTTTATAGCCCAAAGATAAGAGAATTCTGTTCCATTTATGCCAAGTCCCAGAACATCTGAGTTGCCTTATTTTTGTTTAACAAACGTCTTCGTTTTAAAGCCAACTTTTGTTCAGCATGTCTATTTCTCTTGCTTAAATAAAAATAATTTCACTTGTCTGGCTGTACTCAGGTTTTGCATTTATTTCATTTAATTCATGACTATTTATCTTACCATAATAGAGCCAAGGGTTTTTAATTGGCATTCCCTTATATAAGTTTATACAGCTCAAGATTGCTGCCTATTACTCTGCCCATGGGGCAGCTTTTATTTTAAAGGAATCAAATTAAATTGCTTCATAAAATTACAGCATGTGTTCAGAAAAGTTTGAAAAAAATCCACTGTGCCTGGATTTCATTTTTCATTAAGAACTGTATTCAGCAGACTTCCTGTTTCAAAAATTATGGGGTGGTACCCCCTAGTGGAAGATACAGAGAAACTTGAGTGACTCAGTACTGCAAGCACTGAAGGCAGAAAAGACAGGAATTCTTTCCACTCCTTGCTGTGGTGTGTTGGGATTTTTGGTCATTAACTTCCTGAAAAAACAGTGGAGGTCATGTGTAAGCAGAATTGGGTGAGTTGAGCTGCAGGGGCCAGTATAAAATAAACAATGGGACCAAGATAGGTGGCACAGGCGTTGGATGTGGGATGGCCAGGTTAAAAGGCTGGACAAACCAGAAGTGACGGGATTGGACTTGAACTGTGTGCATAAAATTTGGCTGCAGGAGTTGTACTTGGTGAGTTGGCAGAAGAGAGAGGCACCCAAAATATCAGGAGGACAAGTTGGGTGACAGAATTGAGATAGAGGGAAAGGGAGAGCTTTGTAACTAGAAACAAGAAAGTGTATAATCAAAAGTGAATTGGGCTATGTACTGTGAAAGGTGAGATGGGCATATACGAGGGTGAGGATGGGAAGAGAGAGGGGACAGGGGCAGAGCAGTGTCTAAGGAACCAGCCTGTCTGTTGAGGCTAGAGGCCACCCTCACCTGGATGTGATATATCCTCTGGTTTTCTCTTTCACACAGTCATGATATCTATTTGTGTTTTTAAATATCAATTAATTTATTTAACTGTGCTGGGTCTTAGTTGCAGCACTCAGGGTCTTTGATCTTCACTGTGGCATGTGGCATCTAGTTCCCTGACCAGGGATCGAACCCAGTCTCCCTGCATTGGGAGCACAGAGTCTTGGCCACTGGGCCACCAGGGAAGTCCTGGCAATATCTATTTGAAACCTAGGAATTCCTGACTGAATCAGGAGTGAATAGTTATACACTTAAAATTGTTTTCAAAAAGTTATCAGCTTTGAAATTGAATAAAGCAGATGTTGGTTGCCACATGAGGACAAAGCCCTGTGTTCTGCCACCCATAATGTGAGGAGGGAGGGCTCATCTTAGTAAAACTGAAGTGCCCAAGAAGGAGGTGCTTAATGATCTTTGATAGCATCAATGAACCGAAGAAACATACTTCTAATTTCACTATCTAGGTCACAGATATAAATATTTAAATACCTTGGCCCAGAAGCTGGGAACCTGTACTTGTCATGTGCGCTGATCAAAGTGCCTTGTTAGTGTTCAATCTGAAGATTATATTACCCTTGGAGGATGGCAGGGGCCCTTGACCTTTCTCTCTGAAATGTGAATTTGAAAGTGGTTGTGTCTAAAATTTTCAGTTTTCTTTTAGTAGGAAGGATACTGTGAGGATAGCTGTATTGTGTCAACTTCTAAACCAAAGTTTGGGCATCTTAGAGGGACCAGGACCCGACATGATACCTGATCCAGTGGTTCTCAAACTGGCCAAGTAGCAAAATCACTGGGGGAAGGAAGTGAAAGAAAGTAAAATCCCTCAGTCGTGTCCGACTCTTTGCGACCCCATGGACTATAGCCTACCAGGCTCCTCCGTCCATGGAATTTTCCAGGCAAGAGTGCTGGAGTGGGTTGCCATTTCCATCTCCAGGGGATCTCCCCAACCCAGGGATTCAACCCAGGTCTCCCGCATTGCAGGCAGACGCTTTACTGTCTGAGCCACCAGGGAAGAACGGTGAAGATGGCTATCATGTGTGCGCCAGGATTTTTATTTCCAGAATATTCTTGCTTAGTTTCCTGATTCGGTCCTTTTTGAGTTTAGACATTCATCATCCTTGGCGCCTTCCATTGCTTGAGTTGGTAGATGTTCTTTTTAAATATCTGTTTATTTAGCTGTGTCAGTTAGTTGCAGCATGAGGATCTTTGATCTTCACTGTGACATGTGCTTATCTTTTGGTTGCAGCTTATGGGATCTAGCTCCCTGACCAGGGATCCAACCTGGGCCCCCTGCATTGGGAACTCAGAGTGTTAGCCACTAGACCACCAGGGAGGTCCTGGAAGATGTTCTTAGTAAGAATTTTCTTACATGATGTTTTAAAAAATATTGAGGTGGCTTTAAAATATGCAATCAAACAACATACAAAAAGTACTTCAAAGCAAAAGAATGAAGGCTAAGGGAATATATTTTAGAAAACAAGGTGGAGCTGAGGGAGAAGTGGTTCATGAAGTACCTACTGTGAAACTGTGTGACTTGCTGGGGGTAGTCTGCAGGTTTGCTTCTGAAACTTTCTAGTGACCAACACCAAGAGTGAGGGATCAACCATTGCATCCATAGGAGGAAAAAAAACATTAGCTCAAAAGAATGTGATTTCTGGTCCAAAGACTAGGAAGTATTTCCTCCTTGGGGTTCTCCCAGACAAGATGTCACAAAACCAGGTAAACAATATCTTTAACAACAACCTTGCAGTAAATGTTGCATTTGTTTCCTAGCACTGTTTCTTACAACATCTGCCTGAGTGAGATATGATGATGCTTGTTTAAAGCACAATTCCGTGAAGCCATTCTAGGAAGGTCCCCAGTCCAGTCTGCACGTGCCGCTCTGCTTCTCTGCCCCGCTGTCTATGAATGGGGTTAGAGGCTCTATCAGTGGTCTTCAGGCTATGTTCTGAGGGGCCCATCAGTTGTGGAACCAAGCTCCCGGTCCCGCCTTTGCATCCCGTTTCTCTGATCCTGGACTTTTAAGAAAAACATTGTTTGAACAAGAGTTCTTTGGTTAAAAAAGAGGTTTGATAATGGCTGATCTTAAAGACTGGGTCCACTGCTGTCCTTCAGGTAGTCTTTCATAAATATCGTTCATTTTCTGAAGTTTTCAATAATTAAGGAGCAGCTGTGAGTTCCAAGATTAAACATCATGGTAAGTTTGGACTTCCCTGGTGGTCCAGTGGTTTGGAATTTGCCTGCCGGTGCAGGAGACACGGGTTTGATCCCTGATCCGGGAAGATCCCACATCCTGCTGGGCAGCTGGGTCCATGTGACACAACTACTGAAGCTGGAGCACTCTAGAGCCTGTGAGCTGCGACAAGAGAAGCCACAGCAATGAGAAGCCCATGCACCACAGCTGGACCGTAGCCCCCACTCACTGTAACTAGGGAAAGTCCGCATGCAGCAATGAAGACCCAGTGCAGCCAAAAATCATTTAATTAAAAAACGAAAATGAGAAACATCATGGTACGTTCCTAGAGCCCCAGTTAAACTCAGAGCCATGTGTTTTAATAAGCAAGCAAGCTAGGGAGGGATTGACAACTTCTTATTAAATCGGAGGTAACTCACAGGCACATATGGTGGACAGAAGGCCACTGCACCTCCACCTGGAGCTGGGCTAAGAAATGACCATCTGTTGTTTCCCAGATTCTCCTTAAGAGATAATTTGGCATTTGCTCTAACAAGTTGATATTCAACGTATAGCCTCAATGGTTGTAGCTTGAAAAACTTATATCTCTTATAACCAAACACGCATTTTATCCATAAGCAAATCTCAATAAATTTCTCACAGAACATCTACCTTTTATATTGAGAAGGGTCTATATATGTTTAAAAATTATGTAAAACTAGGAAGTTGATGGTTTTGGATTTAGAACAACTGGCTTTTCTTTGTGATAATAAAAGATAACTAGTGAAGGACAGGGAAGTCTGGTGTGCTGCAGTTCATGGGGTTGCAAACAGTCAGACACGACTTAGTGACTAAACAACAACAGTAAAAAATGGGGTC
The DNA here is from genome assembly GCF_910594005.1 of Cervus elaphus. NCBI lineage: Eukaryota > Metazoa > Chordata > Mammalia > Artiodactyla > Cervidae > Cervus > Cervus elaphus. The sequence continues at coordinate 28,763,831 of NC_057826.1, read as the reverse complement.
AGCTGGTGATTATGCCTTTCTGGTTCTTCATATTAAGACCATGGCATTGGTGTTGTCTGATCCATCCATGGACTGTTATTGCTGACTTTGAAACACAGTAGTATTAGGTGTGGATTTCTTATAAACCTTTCAGGTGAGGGTGGAAATGGGCCTGGGGCCTCAATATTGAGCTAGTATATCCCAGTCTACAACTGATTACAGTCTTCAGAGTCTAAGGTTATAGAAAAATGATAAAAGCAGCAAACACTCAGGTTTTTCTGGTTAGATTGCTCCACTAGATTGACAAAGAGTTTAATAATGATTGACGGTAGAATAGCTGTGCCCACAGTTCCCTCTGTGTAGAACATTGGCCCGGGAGTCCTAGAATTCCTTGAACAGGGAAGTGACATACATTTTAGATAGACCATCTAGTAAATCAGTACATGATTGCCTTTAGGGAAAATGTGATAGACGTAACTCTGGTCCAATCAACGAGGAGAAATTAAAACACCACCCACAAAGGATCTTTCCTATCTACTCACAGAGCCGTGTGATAACCCTTTGAAAGAGATATCTGTGAGAATAGTATGTGTGAGGATCCCTGTGTACTTAACTGTGAATGATTGGGCAGTGAAAGTGGGAAATTGTAAAATCAATCAAAGGTAAGCTCATCTTTATTAACTTCCGAGGTTGGCAAAAGGAATCTGTTAAGGCAAAGCCCTAAAAGGCCTGACTGGCCATAGCCTTGTGATCTGGTAAGCCTCCTGCCTTCTTTCAGGGCCTGCCAGCTAAGGCTCAAAGAAGAAACTTCTGGCTACCTGTAGGCCCTTCTTTACCCCATCTCTAATGACCATTCCAGGGACAGCACCCCAGTGCCTGGACAGGGAGGGTGACAGCAACAGAAAACAGCCCTGTTAAGTGCTGGTCCTAGGTCTTCCTTCCAGAAGCAGGGGGATGACCCCTATTTGGCCCTCCCCCTGTAAGTTCACACAGTTGACCTCTGGCAGTCCTTACATTCAACTGGGATGACAGCTCATCCCCACGTTGAGATGGCAGAGTCCCCACTATCCAACTTGTACAGACAGTCATCTTGGAGGCCAAATCACTTCATTTCCCCAACATAGCGAGTTCGCTAAGATCCGAGCTCTCTGTTAGAAGTGATCTGTGGGCGATCAGTCTTCTCTAGTGAGAGTTTTACTTAGCTCGATTTTTAAAACGTGTTCAATGATCTTGCCAGGTCCCAGTCTCTGTCTGCACACAAAGCAGTCAGCCTCCTCCTTGCAAGCTGTGAAAAGCTAGCCTCTGGGTAGCACCCGTGATCTAAATATCAGGATTTCTCCCAGGAAGGTCTTACCAGGGAAACTGCCCCAGAACCTGCCCGTCTATAGCGTGGGTGACCAAGCTTTTCTGAGGTAATAAGTTTGCATTGAGATTTATCATTCTCACGGCTTATGTTGCACCGCTTCTCTTGCTACGCTTTCTTTGTTGATACTGACTGAAGTGGGTGGTTGATTTGCCTGCCCTGTCTTCACCCCACTTCTTCAGAACTCTCCCCAAATATGGGGATTGGTCAGGGAGATGCTACAAAGACTTGAAGTTTTATATTTGTTGTTCTACTTCAATTTAGAGTCATAACAGCATTTATTAAGATGATTTACATTCTGCTTCTTTAGTGCATTAGCCATCTCGGCTAGTTTTGTATTATCTAAATATTTGATCAAAATAACCTTAACCTCAACTTATAATCCTTCATTCAAGTCACCAATCAAAATGCTGACTGGGGGCTTCTCTGGTGGTACAATGGATAAGAATCCACCTGCCAATGCAGGAAACACACGATCGATTCCTTGTCCAGCCAAGATTCCACATGCAGCCCGTGCACCACTAATGTTGAGCCTGTGATCTAGAGCCTGGGAGCTGCAGCTACTGAGCCCACATGCCCTAGAGCCTCTGCTCCACAACAAGAGAAGTCACTGCAATGAGAAGCCCGCACACCACAAGGAGAGAGTAGCCCTCACTCGCTGCAACTAGAGAAAGCCTGAAGCAAGGAAGACCCAGCACAGCCAAAACTAATAAGTAAATAAATAAATAATGAGTTCAGGAATTTTTTTTAAAAAAGAAGTTACTTGAAAATACTGACTGGATTTGCCTCAGTGTTGACTTGTTTACTAGGTGTAGATTTACTTGATGGTAAGATGAGCTCCAATGTGTTATTGTCATGGAAAGGTGTCCACGGTATACTGGAAACTGAAAAAATTTGTTCAATAGTATGCGTTTTTGATTCTATTGTTGTTAAAATATGTGTGGGTATATGTAAACATGATGGACAGGGAAGCCTGGCGTGCTGCAGTCCATGGGGTCGCAAAGATTCAAACACGACTGAGCAGCTGAACTGAACTGATGTAAAACATGGAAGAGGGCCTGGAGAGAGATGCATGCAAAAAAGGTCAGGGTTTATCTCTGAGGGGCCACACTACTACTAATTATTATTATTTTTTTAATGCTTGTATGAATCACCCAAAAAATTATTTACTGAGCATGGCTTGCTTTTATAAATAGAGGAAACAACAAAGCATTTTACAGTTTAAAAAATTCAAAAGAAATAAAGAGAAAGATCAGAGATATCCCTATGGCATATCCCTAAAGACCTTCCTCCAGATCCAAGAAAGTGTTTCTCAGACCATTATGCTGAACACAATTATTTGAAGAAATTTTAAAAAAAAATCTCCCCTGGGAGAAGCACGAGGTGAAACTACTATTCCCAGCCCCTGGACCAGCAAGTGGACAGAACCACTTAGTTACTTATAGATATACCTTACTTGGGGGCTTCCCCGGTGGCCCAGTGATAAAGAATCCGCCTGCCAAGCAGGAGATGCAGGTTGATCCCTGAGTCAGGAAGATCCCCTGGAGAAGGAAATGGCAACCCACTCCAGTATCCTTGCCTGGGAAATCCCATGGGCAGAGGAGCCTGGCGAGCTACAGTCCAAGGGGTCACAAAGAGTAGGACACGTTAGCAACTGAACAACCAAGCTTCAAAATATCTTTTCTCTTTGCCTGCTCTTCAAAAATGGGATAGTAACATCTATCTTCAAGAATGGTGATAAGGCTAACATGGAGTAATGCACACAAGATGCTGAATCCAGTGCCTGGCAGGTGGTGAAGCCTGGTAAGTGATATCCTGGTCTCCATGACATTTAGCCCACAATTCTCAAATTTCTTCTCAAGCCATTTCTTATCACCTCTCTTCCCTCTTCTCCCTTTCCAACATATTTTGGGAACTTATCAGAGTCCAAGAAGAAAGCAAAGAAAGTGATTGTTTAGTACTGACACCAATTTGCAAAATCGTCATTTCTGATGATCTCCATGCATGCGTGCATGCTAAGTCTCTTCAGTCGTGTCCAACTCTTTGCAACCATACTCCTCTGTCCATGGGATTCTCCAGGCAAGAATACTGGAGTGGGTTGCCATGCCCTCCTCCAGGTGATCTTCCCAACCCAGGGATTGAATCTGCACCTCTTATGTCTCCTGCATTGGCAGGCAGGTTCTTTACCACTAGTGCCACATAACATAATAAACCTTACATAAAAAACTTATGTTTTAACTTTTTTGTTTAGCTCTTTTGCTGCTTTTTGGGGGCTTTTGCATTATGAAGTCCCCTTGCATTCTTGTAAGCCTGGAAGTTAATTCAAGAAACATTTGCGATTGTACATAAAGCAGTATGTGATCTTCACTCCCCAAAGAACTTAAAGGCAGGTAGAAAAGACTACACAATAAAATATTGCTTTTCCACATTTTAGTGGAATTTTGGTCATTTTGAATATTCTATGTGATGAGGGAAGAGTGAAACAGCGCACTTTATTGTTTAAAATCCCTTCTCAATTAGAGCAGGCTATTTTAGAACAATTCTTACAGGAAGTTATAGATTTCTATAGCCTATGGTTCAAACCACCTCAGAAAGACTGAGACCAAAATGACGTAGCCTTGTAGACGCTAGTGACCTGGAAGGGAAGGTGACTCATTTGACTTGGGAGCCCCACACCCAAGTCTCAGTCTGGGAGGCATTGTTCTTAGAGTAGCAAGCTTGACTAAGATGGTGCACAGCCATGCTCCTCCCATCCCTTCTCTCACTTATGCCTCCAGAACTGGATGGCATGTGTGAGCAATGGAAAATTCCTTTGATTCCAGAGCTGGGCTGGCAAAGGGTCATGCCACATGCTACAGCTTTCCCGACAGAATTAGTGGATGCCAGCTTAAGGTTCCTTCTCTGGAGTCCAAGATGCATTTGGGAGACCCATAATGTCCCCAGGGAGAGTGTGTGGAATAATTATTTCCATGCAGAAGATTAGTCCCACATTAGCCTTGTAGAAATCAAGATAAAATCCTTCTATTGATACTCCTAATTTACCTCTTTTAAAAAAAAAAGAATCATCATAGTTGAATATATTATTTCATCCAAGGTGTTTCTAATGATTTTGTTATTGCTGTTCAGTCACTAAATCATTTCCAACCTTTGCAACCCCATGGATGGCAGCATGCCAGGCTTCCCTGTCCTTCACTATCTCTGGAGTCTGCTCAAATTCATGTCCATCGAGTCAGTGATGCCATCCAACCATTCATCCAATGTTGCCCCCTTCTCCTGCTCTCAATCCTTCCCAGCATTAAAGACTTTTCCAATAAGTAGGCTCTTCACATCAGGTGGCCAAAGTGTTGGAGCTTCAGCTTCAGCATCTGTCCGTCCAATGAATATTCAGGGTTGATTTCCTTTAGGATTGACTTGTTTGGTCTCCTTGCTGTCCCAGGGCCTCTCAAGAGTCTTCTCCAGTGCCACAATTTAAAAGCATCAATTACTTGGCACTCAGCTCTCTTTTTGATCCAGCTCTCATAACCATACATGACTACTGGAAAAACCGTAGCTTTGACTCTACAGGTCTTTGTCAGCAAAGTGATGTCTCTGCTTTTTAATATTCTGTCTAGGTTTGTCATAGCTGTCCTTCCAAGGAGCAAGTGTCTTTTAATTTCATGGCTGCAGTCACCATACACAGTGACTTTGGAGCCCAAGAAAATAAAATCTGTCACTGCTTCCACTGTTTCCCATCTACTTGCCATGAAGTGATGGGACCAGATGCCCTGTTTTAGTTTTTTCAATGTTAGTTCTCTTCCTCTCTTTCGGAATATGGTTTGTGGCCATTAGGTGGCGCTGTTCATCTCAAATATAAAAATCACATGAAATTCCAATGCCAGGCTGCGCAGGAGAAAGTAATATGTATTAGTTAAAATTGTCACTTTCTTTTGTCAGTGAGGGCAGAAATGTTTTATTTTTTACATAAAAATTTCCAGTATTAAAATTTGTTAAAAACAACCCGAGCATTATCCCACAGTCCTACATGAAACTCTCCTTGAAGAAAGAAAATGTTCCTTCCTATATGACATAAAAGCAACGCCTAAAAAAACAAAAAACAAAAAACAATGCCTGTTAGACTTTGAGACTGGAGTGTTGGAATTCTGAGTTGAATGAGATACAAAAACTCTTCCACCTCCCCTTTGGAGCATTGTGCTCCTGATTTTCTAATATTGTTGATAAATTTGCATTAGTGTAGCTATATTCTCTCACTTTGAGGTCCTTATTCCTGGAAGCGTTTACATATAGGATGCAAATTCATTTAGACGTTATCCAAAATGCTAGCTTTAACTCTGGAAGAGAAGAAAATGGCTTTCTTAGGAGCTAGCTTCATGACTTTCTTTAACCAACTAATGGAAGCTGTTTCTCAGGTCTGATCCCCAGACAGAATATACCCCGGTGCCTGCTGTCCCCATGGTCCGCTGTTCCCCTGATTCCAGCCTCCCGTGTACATTACTCCCGCTGTACTGCCCGTCACCCTAGAGCCCGGCCAGAGGCCCCGCGTCCTCCGCTCCACAGTTCTCCCTGAGCTGTCTCTCCTCTGCCCAGCACTCTGCTTACCTTTTGGTGTCATTGTTTCCTAGTCTTCCCTGTATCCACTTCCTCCACTTAGACGTCTTCAGGCACTGTTATTCTGAACTCATCTGAAATGAGTTCTGCCTACCTCCAAACTAGTTTTCCCTCTCTGGGGCAATGCCACCTTCATCCATGCAGTTGCCTATGCAGACATCTGAGAAGTCAGGCTCTGCCCTCTTTTGCTTTTATTCCACCCCCCGCCATCCTTAACATTCTGTCACTACTATGGGCATGGGTTGGATCATCTCTCATTTGGCTGATGATTGTTAACCTTCTCCTGGTCTTGGTCCCTCTGAGCTCGTTTTTTAAAAATTGTAGCCAGACTGATTCTTGTATACAATGGGGATATCACCATGTTTAGATCCTGCTGGAAATCCTCCATAGCCTCTTGCCTCTCTCAAGACAGATCCAAACTCCTTAACATGAACATAAGGCCCTGGGCCTGTCCCACCTCTCTGGCCTTATCTCCCCTGTCTCAAACTCTGTACTCTGTCCTTTGACACACCTGTCAGCCTATCAGATCAGCTGGACTTTCTCCCTCCTGCTACTTCTGCACACACCTTCCCCCCTGAAATTCTTTCCTCTCCATCGCCCACACCCCTCCCCCACCCCCTTCACATCTCCTGTGTACATCCTAGCTTAGATGTCACTGCCTCTGGGAAGGGAATCTTCCCATAGCATCTCCAGATAGGATGAGCTCTCTGCTTCAGTTCAGTTCAGTTCAGTCGCTCAGTCATCTCAGACTCTTTGCGACCCCGTGGACTGCAGCACACCAGGCTTCCCTGTCCACCACCATCTCCTGGAGCTTGCTCAAACTCATGTCCGTAGAGTTGGTGACGCCGTCAACCATCTCATCCTCTGTCATCCCCTTCTCCTTCTGCCTTCAATCTTTCCCAGCATCAGAGTCTTTTCCAGTGAGTCAGTTCTTCACATCAGGTGGCCAAAGTATTGGAGCTTCAGCTTTAGCATCAGTCCTTCCAATGAATATTCAGGGCTGATATCCTTTAGGATGGACTGGTTTGATCTCCTTGCTTACCACAGCCCTGATCACACTGTATGGTAACAGTCTGTTAGTCTACTTTGCTGACTGTAGGAAACAAATTTCTTTCTTTCTTTGGCTGCACTGGGTTTTAGCTACAGCCTTCAGGATCTTCGATCTTCATTGTGGTATGTAGGATCTTTAGTTTTGGCCTTTGAACTCTTAGTTGCAGATCTAGTTCTTTGGTCAGGGATGGAACCTGAGCCCCCTGCGTTGGGAGCAAAGAGTCTTAGACACTGGACCACCAGGGAATTCGCATATAAATCTCTCACTCTCTACCTATCTCCATCATCCAACACAATTCTTAACACATAGTAGGTCCTCAATAAATATCTTTTGAATGGATGAAGACTGGATCTACACAGCTCCCTTCCACTCACTCTTTTTTTTTTTTTTTTGTAGATTTTAGGTTATTTCAAATTTTATTGTGCAAAGATTGAACTTAAATTCTTTTTTTTTTTTTCCAATTTCTCCTTTATTTATTTATTTATTTTTTCAGTGGGTTTTGTCATACATTGATATGAATCAGCCATAGATTTACACGTATTCCCCATCCCGATCCCCCCTCCCACCTCCCTCTCCACCCGATTCCTCTGGGTCTTCCCAGTGCACCAGGCCCGAGCACTTGTCTCATGCATCTCACCTGGACTGGTGATCTGTTTCACCATAGATAATATACATGCTGTTCTTTCGAAACATCCCACCCTCACCTTCTCCCACAGAGTTCAAAAGTCTGTTCTGTATTTCTGTGTCTCTTTTTCTGTTTTGCATATAGGGTTATCGTTACCATCTTTATAAATTCCATATATATGTGTTAGTATGCTGTAATGGTCTTTATCTTTCTGGCTTACTTCACTCTGTATAATGGGCTCCAGTTTCATCCATCTCATTAGAACTGATTCAAATGAATTCTTTTTAACAGCTGAGTAATATTCCATGGTGTATATGTACCACAGCTTCCTTATCCATTCATCTGCTGATGGGCATCTAGGTTGCTTCCATGTCCTGGCTATTATAAACAGTGCTGCGATGAACATTGGGGTGCACGTGTCTCTTTCTGATCTGGTTTCCTCAGTGTATATGCCCAGAAGTGGGATTGCTGGGTCATATGGCAGTTCTATTTCCAGTTTTTTAAGGAATCTCCACACTGTTTTCCATAGTGGCTGTACTAGTTTGCATTCCCACCAACAGTGTAAGAGGGTTCCCTTTTCTCCACACCCTCTCCAGTATTTATTGCTTGTAGACTTTTGGATAGCAGCCATCCTGACTGGCGTGTAATGGTACCTCATTGTGGTTTTGATTTGCATTTCTCTGATAATGAGTGATGTTGAGCATCTTTTCATGTATTTGTTAGCCATCTGTATGTCTTCTTTGGAGAAATGTCTGTTTAGTTCTTTGGCCCATTTTTTGATTGGGTCATTTATTTTTCTGGAATTGAGCTTCAAGAGTTGCTTGTATATTTTTGAGATTAGTCCTTTGTCTGTTTCTTCATTTTCTATTATTTTCTCCCAATCTGAGGGCTGTCTTTTCACCTTACTTATAGTTTCCTTTGTAGTGCAAAAGCTTTTAAGTTTCATTAGGTCCCATTTGTTTAGTTTTGCTTTTATTTCCAATATTCTGGGAGGTGGGTCATAGAGGATCTTGCTGTGATTTATGTCAGAGAGTGTTTTGCCTATGTTCTCCTCTAGGAGTTTTATAGTTTCTGGTCTTACATTTAGATCTTTAATCCATTTTGAGTTTATTTTTGTGTATGGTGTTAGAAAGTGTTCTAATTTCATTCTTTTACAAGTGGTTGACCAGTTATCCCAGCACCACTTGTTAAAGAGGTTGTCTTTTTTCCATTGTATATCCTTGCCTCCTTTGTCAAAGATAAGGTGTCCACAGGTTCGTGGATTTATCTCTGGGCTTTCTATTCTGTTCCATTGATCTATATTTCTGTCTTTGTGCCAGTACCATACTGTCTTGATGACTGTGGCTTTGTAGTAGAGTCTGAAGTCAGGCAGGTTGATTCCTCCAGTTCCATTCTTCTTTCTCAAGATTACTTTGGCTATTCGAGGTTTTTTGTATTTCCATACAAATTGTGAAATTATTTGTTCTAGTTCTGTGAAAAATACCACTCACTCTTTATAACCCAGGTCCATCACCTTCCCTGCTCACCCCAGCAGGAGTGTGTTCTTTCCATCAAAGACCATCATAGCCCTGGGCACAGACCTCAGTCAGAGCATGTATGTTGTGTGGAAATGGTGTGAACCATCTCCACGAGACTCTGCACACTTTAGGGCAGGACAGTGTCCTCATCAGGTATTTCCTGAGAGTGGAGATGCAACAGGGTTTTCCTGCCTCCAAATATCATGCTGCAAAATATGACGAAGACAGACTAAGTTTTCATCTGATTTGGGGTTTAGGCCTGGTTTTGTTTTTAAGGCTATTACCTTCAACAAGCAGGGGCACCTGTTGTTTGTTCTCACTCCCCTCTGCTGCATCAGGGGCCCCCATAAAGCCTTGCCAGAAAAAAAATTTTTAAACTCCAGGGTTTACAGCCGCAAACCATCACTTGGTGAAAACTACTCATGCAACCATTTAAGGGTGTTAGGTCCCATAACGTGTGAGTGAGGCTGTTAGAGTTTCTGGTATGTGTGAGGAATGTGTGTGTGTTCTGACTCCTGTTTCCCTCCACTAGCACCTCTGTGTACTCACTTCCTTCAGAGGAAGGGACTTGATTATCCTTCTGTAGTAATACTGTATAGTATTATTTCTTAAACACATGTGCCAGATGCTGTTGTAAGCATTTTACATGAGTTAACTCATCCTTGAAAGACCCTTTGACACAGGTGTTAGCATACCCATTTTAGAGAGGAGAAGACTGAGGCACCAAGAGATTTAGTAACTCACCCAGGAATGAGCAGAGGAGGCAAGATTTGGACCCAAGCAGTTTGCCTCTAGCTCAGGACCTTATTTATCTACTATATATATTATATGGAAATTTGACAGGAAATATATTTATAATTATTTTGGTTGAGGATACTAACAGCCATAAAACATTGTCACATTCAGTATGTCAATATCTGTAAGTAAAAGGGCAGATTGTTACCAAAACCTCCCCATCTCCTCTGACTCAGATCAGAGCATCCCCAGCCCTAAACTCTGCAAAAAGCCTTGTAACCCCTTGCCTTGCAGGTGTTTAATCCTACATTCCCATCTCCCACAGACACTTTCTTGAGATAAGCAGTCTTGCTTAGTTCTCTGTAAATGGAGAGCCTTCTTTCCTACTTTTTTTTCTTTTTATTTATTTATATTTTCACAATGTTGTGTTAGTGTCTGCTAACAGCACTGTGAATTAGTCATATGCATACGTATATCTCCTCCCTCTTGAGCCTCCCTATCACCCTCCCATCCCACGCCTCTAGTTCACTGCAGAGCACCAAGCTCCCTGTGCTACCCAGCCCCTTCCCACTAGCAAGCTATTCTACACATGTTAGTATATATATGACAGGGCTACCCTCTCAGTCCCCTTCCCCTGCTGTTTCCACAAGTCCTTTTCTCCGTCTGCACCTCTATTCCTGCCCTGCAAATAAGTTCTTGCTTTTCTTGATCATAGATCTCTAACTGCTAAGTTACTTTTCTTCCATCTTCCTGATGCTAATTTGGAGACTTCTTAAGTTTTACAGGCTCTCTTGCTAAACATTATTCACTGTGTCTAATAGTATAGCACACATCTTATCTTGAAGAGTTCATATATATTTGAGTACACTTCACCTAACTTGAAATCAAACCAGAGCACTGCAGCTCACAGGATGGCTACAGAAGTTAGCGAGCTATATTGTTAATTGGGATAACACAATGTGGTCATACGTATTTATCCATTATGAGACAGGCTATTTTAAAATAAATGTTTCAAAGGATAAATAAATTTTTTTCATACAGTTTGAATACTATCTGACCTTTTAGAAAGTGATTTAGAAAGAGCTCCTTCCCATATGTAAACTTTTCTTCCTTTTATAATCTAAAGCCTATGGCCTCATTTCCCCATTTCATTTTATCTCATAGTTTTCCTTTATCTTTTCTGTTTTTTCACTTAATCTTGGACTGGAGCATTTTTGAGCATTTCATTCAGTATCTCCTATCTAATATTTGTTGGATGTTTTATTTTTCCTCTGGGGTGCTGGAATACACTTATGGAATATGTTTCCTTAGATAACGTGTAACAGGAAGGGAATCCTATTTAAAGGGAAAATGTTTAGATACTTTTTTCAAGACCAATAGTGTATTCTGGCTCAAAGAACCTCCATATGAATATCATTCGACTATTTGCTCAATCAGTATTTATTGAGTACCTACTAAGCCTGGAATCATGCCAGGCACTGGGGAAATGAGATAAAAGCACAATCTTATCTTCAAAGAATTCATAGTGTAGGGTAAGAGAGTAACTATTTTTAAACAATAAGAATGCAGTATATAGGTGTTGTAAGGCAGATATACACTGGGGGCAAAGGAGCTAAAGGAGAATTTATACCCTCTTGGTTCCAGAAAGATCACACTGCAAAAGGACCACGAGGAAGTCAGGACTGGCCCAGTTATTTTAATTGCAGAAAGAAATGCAGTTGGATTTGAACTCTAGAACTTTAATTCAGAAGGAAAAAGGAGGAAACATTTTTCAGATAAGGCTATAGGATCATTTTGGCATTATACTATCTAACATATCTTATGGAACTTTAAATTTCAATTATTTAAAAAATTGTATATTTAAAATTTCAGAATGTTTCAATCTTTTTTATGTTTCTGTTGTAGTTTAGTGGATACAGCCTATTTATTTTTAATTGAGGTGAAATGTACATAACAGTGAAATGTACTCATCTTAAGAATATAATGTTATGAATGTGTTAATGATACATCCTTGTAACCAGCACAAAAAATTGGCTGTACAGAACTTTTCCATCATTCCAGAGAATTCTCTCAAGACCTCTAACAGGCACCAGGCTCAACAGGCAATGACTGATCTGGTTTCTGTTACCAAAGTTTTGTCTGTTCTCTTTAACAGATATAGGACTATTCAGATTTTCTGTTGTGTCAGTTTCTTGTGTCAGTTTTTAATATATCATGTTTTTTCAATATTTCCAATTATTTTAAGTTGTTGAATTCATTGGCATGATGTTAAGTGTAATATTCCTTTATTATTAATATCTCTATGACCTCTGGTGAGGTCTCCTTTTTAGTCCTAATATTGGTAATTTGTGTGAGTTTTTTTCCCTTCATAAATCATGCTAGGAGATTAAATGTTACTAATCTTTAAAAAAACTGATTCTTTACTTTATTCATTTTCTGTTTTCTATTTTATTGGTTTCTGCTCTCAAGTATTTCCTTTCTGTTACTCATTTTGGGTTTAGTTGGCTCTTCCCCTCAGCTTTTAAGACCTTATTTTTCTGCAATGAAAATACAAATATTTAAAATTCCCTCTAAGTACTGCTTTAGCTGTATCCAACAAATTTTGACATTTTTTTGTTCCTAAATAGCTCAGGTGAAAGTATTTTTTAAATTCCCTGTGATTTCTTTTTTGACATACAAGTTATCTAGAATCATGTTGTGTGGGTATGTTGTGAGGGTGTTTCTACAAGAGAGTAGCATTTGAATCGGTGAGCTGAGTAAAGCAGATGGCCTTCCCCTCGGTGAATGGACCTCATCCAGTCCACTGAGTGCCTAGATAGAATAAAAAGGAAAGTGACCACTTGAGCTGGGTTATTGATCTTCTCCTTCCCTCGGTGCTCATGATTCTTAGGCATCCAGCCTCAGTCTAGAGTTTACACCATCAGTCTCTGGTTCTCAAGTCTTTGAAGGACACCACTGTTTTTTCTGGAGGGGGTCACCAGCTCACAGACAGAAGATCAGGGCCTTCTCAGCCTCCATAATCATGTGAACCGATACCTTATACTAAAATCCTTACCCATCTGTCTGTTTGTCTGTTTACCCATTTACCCACCTATCTATCCTATTGGTTCTGTTTCTTTGGAGAACTTTCACTAATAAAGTAACTATTTCATGCACATTTGAAAATACTATGTATTTGTATTCTGCAAATACTAAGTGTGATACCCTGTAACTATCAGTTAGATCAAGTTGGCTGATAATATTGTTTGAATAATTTAATCCTTATTCATTTTTGTTTTGTTTTGTTTTGTTTCATTCTATCAGTTACAGAGAAGGGTGTTAAAACCTTCAACTATGATTATGGATTTGTGTATTTGTCCTTTAAATTCTAATTTTTGCTTCTGGTACTTAAAGCTTTTTTAGTCCCATAGATATTTAGATTGTTTTATGCCTTCATGATGAAATGACCATTTATTAATAAAGAATTATTACTCTTCAACTCTGATCATTTTCCTTGACTTGAAGTTTATCTTGTATGATGGTATGAACACCAGCTTCCTTAGATTTATTTGGCCTGTCTTTTTACTTTCAATTTCTTTGGCCCTTTAAAACACATCATGTGCAAACAACATATAGTTGAATCTTCTTTTTTATTTATCCTTGCAATCTCTTCCTTTTTAATGGATTAGTCAGTTCATTTACACTTAATGTAATTATTGATATGGTTGAATCTAAGTCTTTTACCTTGCTAATTGTTTTCTATTGTCCTGTCGTTTTTCTCCTCATATTCTTCCTTTTTTTCTTTGTTTTGTTTAAATGCTAAAACATTTTTAGCACTCTATTTTATTTAATTTTAAAGACTTGGAAGAGCTGATACATTCATTTATTTAACAAATAATTGTAAAATTTCTGTATGCCTACCATTGAGCCTGGTATTACATACGATAGTGAATAAAGTGAATATTTCTGCATCGATTGAACTTATAGGATAGGTGATCAGTCCTCAATTTTAGCTGAACTCCTTTACTGGTTTCAAGTTATACATTTGTGTATTTTTTCCCAGTGGTTTCTCACATTCTCCAACTAAACTTTCTTCCATAATGCAAATATTTCATGTGCTTTTCCAATATAAGAGCTTAATATATGACTATTAAGACCTTGAAATGTGAACTGAGAAACAGAATTTTAAATTATGCTTAATTTTAATTTAAAGTTTATGTTTTAGTCACTCATGGTTTTTGTTATTGTTGCTCAGTCATGTCCAACTCTTTGTGACCCCATGGACTACAGCACGCCAGGTTTCCCTGTCCATTATCAACTCCTGGAGCTTACTTAAACTCACGGCCATTGAGTCAGTGATGCCATCCAACCATGTCATCCTCTGTCATCCCCTTCTCCTCCTGCCCCCAATCCCTCCCAGCATCAGGGTCTTTTCCAATGAGTCAACTCTTTGCATGAGGTGGCCAAAGTATTGGAGTTTCAGCTTCAGCATCAGTCCTTCCAATGAATATTCAGGACTGATTTCCTTTAGGACCCACTGGTTTGACCTCCTTGCAGTCCAAGGGACTCTCAAGAGTCCTATCCAACACCACAACTCAAAAGCATCAGTTCTTTGGCGTTCAGCCTTCTTTATGGTCCAGTTCTCACATCCATACATGACTACTGGAAGAACCATAACTTTGACTAGATGGACCTTTATCGGCAAAGTAATGTCTCTGCTTTTTAATATGCTGTCTAGATTTGTCATAGCTTTTAGTGACCTCTGTATAGGATGACACATCCTTATCATTCTTTGTTATTTTTTTAATATTTCTTTAAAGATCAAAGCTTTTTTTTTAAAATTATTTATTTGGCTGTGTCAGGTCTTAGTTGGAGCATGCAGGATCTTAACTTGTAGCATGCAAACTCTTAGTTTTAGCATGTGGAATCTAGTTCCCTGACCAGAGATGGAACCTGGACCCCCTGCACTGGGAGCACGGGGTCTTGGCCACTGAACCACCAGGGAAGTCCTCTATCCTTATCATTCTACTTAGAGTTAACCACCTCATATGAAATATAAGAACTTCATAATATTATCATTTTAATTCTACCCTCTTTGTTATTGTTTGTCATATATATTTACTGCTACATGAGTTGAACCCCCTACAATATATTTGTCTTCTAGCAGTGTTTTGTCATTTAAATAAATTATGAGAAGGAGAGAAGAAGACAGTCCTTCATGTTTACACACCTACTTGCATTTCCACTGCTCTTCCTCCTGCAGTGTCCTTGATCCTGGTGCTCCCTCCCTCCAGGGCAGGCTTCCTCTTGCTGTCATTTCCCATCATCCTCAAAAGCTTTTCTGTTCCTATTTCTTATAGTTCACAGTGAATTATTCCAGCATCCGTTTATCTGAAAATGTCTTTTTTCATTTTTGAAAGATATTATTACTGCACTTATAATTCTGGGTTTACTACTATTTCTATCATTTTCATGATGACATTCTGCCTCTTCTGGCCGCCATTGTTTCTAGTAAGAAGGTGACTCGAACTCCCAGTGTTGTTCCCCTGTAGGTAATTAGCTTTTCACTCTTTTTCTTTGGTTTCCAGTTTTTTGACTGCGACATACCTAGGTGTGGTGTTTGAATTTATTCTGGTTGGATTTTGTTGATTATGCAATGTATAGGCTGATATTTTCTGCCAAATTAGAAGAGTTTTCAGTCATTGTTTCTTCAACTTTTATTCTACTCCATTCTCTTTCATATTTTTTACTAGGACCCAAATTACACACACACACACACACACACACACACACACACATACACACACACACACACATACACACACAGTAAGTAAGTGAAAGTTGCCTGCTAGGCTCCTCTGTCCATGGGATTATCCAGAAAAGAATACTGGAGTGAATAGCCATTCCCTTGTCTAGGGGATCTTCCCAACCCAGGGATCGAACACAGGTCTCCTGCCTTGCAGGCAGATTCTTTACCATCTGAGCTACCAGGGAAGCCCGTGTGTGTGTGTGTGTGTGTGTGTGTGTGTGTGTAAAACTTTTTATTTCTAATATATCCATTTGGTTTATTTCTTTGCTGATACTCCCCATCTGTTTACTCAAGATACTAATCCTCCTCTGTTGACCCTTAAATATATTTATAATAGCTGTTTTAAAGAACCCCATCTGCTAATTCTAATATTTGGGTCCTTTTGGATTCTGCTTTTATTGACTGTTCCTTTTCTTGATTATAGGTCACATTTTCCTGCTTCTTCATATCTCTAATATTTTAAATATTATTCTTGAATGTTGTTATAAGGGAGTTATAGAGAGTCTGGATTACTTTATCTTCCTTTAAAGGGTGTTGAGGTTTCTTCTATCAGGCTGTTAAATTACTGGCAAATCTTCTTGATCTTGTTGGGCTTTGTTTTATTATTTGTTAAGACAGTTCTGTTTCAGTTTTGTCCTTACTCCTGGGTGTGGCCCTTTCTCTGGGGTATGGCCCTTTCTCTGGGGCATGGTATTTTCTCCTAAGGTGTGGCCTCTTTGGGGTTTCAGTTGAACACTTTAGGTGCTTAGTAAGGCAGTGCCACTGTGTCTGGGCCAACATTCTCATGTTTCCAGTACTACATGGCCTATGATATCTTGGCCCAGCTCTCTTACTTGCATGAGCCCATTCTCAGGGCTCATGAATTCTTATTCTGCACACTGGCTGTAGGGAAACACTCATGAAGTCTTCTTTGTCACCCTCCTCTGAACAGCTTCTTCCTTTTTGATATCCTGCCTTACAAATTCTAGGGACCATGTGTATTCTAAACTCGGTCTGTACCCCTTTTGTTCAGCAGAACATGCATTGGATTCTACTTCCTTATCATTCTGTTGGTGTCCCCAGGCAGAGAACTGAAGAAGTAGAGCTCTCGGAGTTTCCCTTCTCTCAAGTATCGTAGTCCTACGGCGTTTACTGCCAAGTGCCAGAAATCGTTACCGCAGGGATTTATGGTTGTTTTCAGTGAAGGGCCAGCCGAGTACCAGTCACTCTGTAGGGCCAGAAGTGGGTGTCCTCTTCTGCATGCTTTGGTACAGTCTGTGCACCTTAATAAAATACTAAACAAAAGATCACTTTCCTATTTTTCACGTAAAGATCTTTATTTCATTTCTATGTCAGGGCACTGTTCTCGATGATTATTATGTACTATTTTAAAAAAAAATGTTTATTAGAGTATAGTTGCTTTACAGTGTATTAGTTTCTACTTATGACAAAGTGAATCAGCTATAAATATACATATATCCCTTCTGTTTGGGATTTCCTTCCCATTTAGGTTACCCCAGAGCACTGAGGAGAGTTCCCTGTGCTATACAATAGGTTCTCATTAGTTATCTATTTTATATATAGTATCAATAGTGTATATATGTCAATCCCAATTCATCCCACCCTCCCCCTTCCCTGTTGGTATCTGTGTTTGTTCTGTTCATCTGTGTCTGTATTGCCACTTTGTAAATAAGATCATCTATACCAATTTTTTTCAGATTCCACACGATTATTATGTATTCTTAATCAAACCTCCATAATCATTAGTTTGTTGAAGTTCCTTTAAATCATTGTAATTAACATTTCTAAATCATAAAGATCAATAATTAACATTAATATCTGTGAGACTCATTATAGTGTTTATCAAACATTGAAAAGACATTTTTCAAGACATTAATACAAACTATGAGTAGAACAAAGTATATTCTAATGTCCTCATATTTTAAAAAATGGGATATAATACAATTATGAGACAATAAAATGGTGTATATAAACCTTGTTGTTTACTGGCACAAAATCCAATTTGTAATTTTCTTAAAGATGACAAAAATAACCTTTTTCACTGGTTGTAATTTGATTGGCATATCAAAGTTAATGCTTGAAACAAATTTTCCCAAAAGTGAATTTCTAAGAAACTGCTATAAATCATCAATTGTACATTAATTTATGTGTTTTATTGTTTAACAAAACATATGCAAGCGATATATATGATACCACTGTTTGTATAACTCAATTAGAGAGATAAGACATGTTGAGTCAGCAGTTTACCTGAGACTAGAACCCACTCTGAGGAGCTCTGGCCCCACATTCTGAAGACCCAGGAAATGTGTAATAAACAACATGAGAAATGCCTGACTTCTGGTTCTGGTTCCTCGTCTGTAAAATACGTTTGACCTAAAATTCTCAGGCATGCCTTCCAGATCAAAGGACTCATCCTTTTTGTGTTTGTATTTTTACTTTCTGACCCATCTTCTTATTATAATGCTGTACTTTTGTCTGTCATCTTAAAATGTTCACTCTATACATTTATTTTCATCTCAAAGTAATGACAGCTGTATTTCTGGGTGGTTATTAACATTCATTGAATACTTATGAATGTGAACAAAAACAAATCTGTGGCAGAGTGCCAGGTAATTTTAAAACAAAAAAGAAAACAGTCACCCCATAAATATAATGCATTGAGTCTCTGATGGCTATTACAAGAATGGACCCAAACTCAGAGAAGTAGCTCATACCTGGAAATATAGACTCTGGAATGATATCACTGCCTGCCATCAGTTATCTCAAACTGAGTCCAAGTTTTTAAAGTCATTTCCTAACTAATGTTAACAAGCCCAGGTGTTTCCTGATTTCAGTTGTTCAGACTCTCAAAAAAAAAAAAAAAATGAGTAAGGCAGGGAAATGTGTAAAATTCCTTTGTTGGCTTCCTTTTGCCTGTACTGAACCAAAGTTTCATCTTCCTACTCTGCGAGGTTTTTGTGCTTCCCTGTCCATTTAGCCCACGAGTTTATTTTTCTCCCTATTTGTTACACTCACCAGAAGTCTCTTTTGTTTGTCTTGTTACCAGTGTTATTTTTTTCAAGTTTTCCTCCATATTTAAAGTCTCAATATGAGTGATTATATATTTTGGGTTGTTTTGTGTTGTAATCACTGCATTTATCCTTTTTTAAAATATTTTTTCTACTTTTAATTTTATTTTATTACTGGAGTATAATTGCTTTACAATGATATATATGTTAGTTTCTGCTGTATAATGAAGTGAATCACTATATGTATACATATGTCCCCTCCCTCATGAGCTTCTATCCTATGCCTCTAGGTCATTACATGTACCCAGCTGGGCTCCCTGTGCTGTATAGCTGCTTCCTACTATCTATTTTATACATGGTGGTGTATACATATCATTGCTCTTCTCCAAATTTGTCCCACCCTCCTCTTCTCCCTCATTGTCCACATGTCCATTCTCTATGTCTGTGTCTCTATTCCTGCCCTGCAAATAGGTTCATTGGTACCATTTTTTCTAGATTCTATGAAAGTGAAAGTGAAGTCACTCAGTCGTGTCCGACTCTTTGCGACCCTGTGGACTGTAGCCTACCAGGCTCCTCTGTCTGTGGGGTTCTCCAGGCAAGAATACTGGAGTGGGTTGCCATTTCCTTCTCCAGGTGATCTTCCCGACCCAGGGATCGAACCCAGGTCTCCCGAATTGCAGGCAGACGCTTCATCCTCTGAGCCACCAGGGCATTAATATACAATATTTGTTTTTCTCTTTCTGACTTACTTCACTCTGTGTGACAGACTCTACATCCACCCAAATCAATTGTTGTTGCTCAGTCACTAAGTCTTATCTGACTCTTTGTAACCCCATGAATTGCAGCATGCCAGGCTTCCCTGTCCTTCACTATTTTCCGAAGTTTGCTCAAACTCATGTCCATTAAGTTGATAATGCCATCTAACCATCTCATCCTCTATTGCCTCCTCCTCCTTCTGCCCTCAGTCTTTCCCAGCATCAGGGTCTTTTCCAGTGAATCAGCTCTTTGCATCAGGTCGCCAAAGTACTGGAGCTTCAGCTTCAGCATCAGTCTTTCCATTGAATATTCAGGGTTGATTTCCTTTAGGATTGACTGATGAGCAATTATATTTGTTTTGATATTTGAACTAAGAGAATGTGTCAAAAATCCTGCCTCTGATTGAAGAGCCTCTGCATGTGCTGGGATTGAGCCTCTGGTCTTGAGTACCAGTTCCTCAGCCCAGGGGGACAAATGGCATAGAGCGTAAGCAGCGAGAATGGGATAGGGGAAGGGAAAGTGAACAACAGGGTGAGGAAGAACTGATAACATTTATGAAATACTGTAGGACTTTGCCATGTGCATTGAAGTTCATTTCTCATTTAATTCTGTGTTATTATGTAACTTCTTTGAGGTCATCTAGCCATTTTAGAGGATGCAAACCTGTCTTCGAATGCTTTTTTCCTTTATGTCTGGGCTTCTTGAACTGAAGTATAGAAGAATCATCTGAGATTGTTAAACTTTATTGAAAATGCCAATTCCTGGGTCATCCCACTCCCTGTTTCAGCCCAAAAATCATGGCCAGAAGGTCTGAATTGCACTTCTCTCACCTGTTGGCTTCTAGAGCTAAAATTATATTGACGGTATAGTGGTTATTTTCCATTAAATTATTAGAAAGCAAACAGTACCTTGATTTAGTATAAAGTATTTACCTTTTCTAGTATCTAAAAAAAGTTTGCTAACTTTCTGTGTTCTAAACAAATGCTTGGATTCAGAGTTTTTAAAGGGCAAAGGGGAAGCTACTTGGGCAATTTTAGTGTCCTCACATGACAAAATGATTGAGGCTGATGAGAAACTTTCATACTTCATTACCAAGATTTCAAGGACGGAAAGTCTTTTTTTATGCCTCCTTATTATGAACTATAAGCTCTTGGGAACAGGGGCCAAACTGCTTTTTCATTTCCAAGAACCAGAAGACGTTCAAGCCTCACTAGAAAGATGACAGGAAATGATTACAATTTGAAGGGGTTAAAGTCCACCTATCTGTGATTTGGTGTGGAGTTTTTAATATTAACTAAAAAAATTTAAATTACTGAAATGCAGCAATTATAGAAAAATAGAAAAATCACAAAATACAGATAAATGAAAAGAAGAAAAAATCATCCATAATAATAAACATTTATAAAGTTGCTTACCATGTGCCTGGCACTATTTCAAGGGCTTTACAAACAATTTCTATAGACCTCATAGCAGTCCAATTTACAGCTGAGAAAACTGAAGCATGGTAAGAATAGGTAGAGCCTGAAGTCACACTGCTTTGGGGATAGGGTCTGGGTGGAGGCAATCTGCCTCCAGAGACCATGTTTTCAAAATCTCCACTAGCCAGACTCTATTCCATAATCCATTACCCCATATAACCATGCTCACACTTAGGGTTTCTACCCTTTCAAAAATACGCATGCACACACACATATGCATACACATACAACATACACACGCACACTTTACACTAAATAGGATCCCTGCTCTTTTCACTAATAGGATATTGTGAACTTC
Organism: Cervus elaphus; assembly: GCF_910594005.1. Classification (NCBI taxonomy): domain Eukaryota; kingdom Metazoa; phylum Chordata; class Mammalia; order Artiodactyla; family Cervidae; genus Cervus; species Cervus elaphus. The sequence continues at coordinate 28,742,628 of NC_057826.1, read as the reverse complement.
TATAATGGCTCCTCTAGTAAATAGTAACTGCTACATCCTATTGGCAAAATATCCTGTTTAAAGTGAAGCTCCTCCCCTTCCCTTTGTACAACCAAGAAAAAGCAGAGCCATGAAGGCCCAAGTGATTTTCCTGTTAAGATTGCTTGACTCGGCCAAAGCCGTTCCACGTACTAAAGTTTATTACTATCTACTATTTAATTTCAAGGCTGAAAGAACGTGTCAAGGCTGTTACACATGACCTAAAGGCAATTCTTGAGGGCTCTGAAAAGCCTGAGCATGCTGCCCAGTGAGCAGAATGGAATACTGATTAGACGGTCACTGAGTAAACCCGAGAATGCCATCGATGAGACAGAGAGAAAACCCAGCAAAGGGCAAAAGAAAGATACCATCATAGCAAAATAATCATTTTCCTCTCACAGATTTCCTACACAACCCATAAAATCTAATAACTTGCTTGCCACTTAATAGCCACTTGGTTTGTTAGTGGACTAGAACAAAATGATAAAAGTTAATGGAACAACCTGACCATTTGCTACATTAATAATAGGTTTAGAGAAAATTATTACTATTTTAAACCATATACGCTTGCTTTCTATTACTAGTGCTTTTTAGAAATATTAAAATATTAAGAAACATACTAAAATGAAAAGTTATCATAAGTTCTGTATTCAGAATTAAGGAATTTTAAATTCCTTTAGCTTCAAAAGATATTTTTGTCTCATTTGGTGACATAGGTTGTAATTATAGAAGTAGATATGAAGAAATAATTGAAGTTACTAAAAGGAGATGTGCCTTAGCTCCCCTATTTATCTCTTATTTTATATGAAGGTATGTCTTTTTAAATAAATCTACATAACTGTAATCTAGGCCAAGGACTTTTATGAATCTGTTTCTTAACAGAATGCCTGTAAAGTTTTCCAGGGTTCCATACTACTATTAGGATTGTAAGAGGTGGCTTAGAGGTAAAGAATCTGCCTGCAGTGCAGGAGATGCGGGTTTGATCCCTGGGTCAGGAAGATCCCCTGGAGCAGGAAATGCCAACCTACTCCAGTATTCTTGCTTGGAAAATTCCATGGACAGAGGAGCCTAGAGCCTGGTGGGCTGCAGTCTGTGGGGTCACACAGAGTTGACATGACTGAGCAACTAAACATGCACATACTACTAATAGGAAAGGCTCTTGGGTGATGTAAAAGTTTCAAGTGAAAATATTCTAATGTGTTGATTTGAGTAGGTGAGTTATGTCGAAAGTAAACCAGCCATGGGAGAGATTTGTGTTTGTTCCGTTTATATTCAGAAAATATTTAACTTGAGTGGAGTTTCCTGTTAGAAAACAATGGCAGAAATGTCTTACTGAGTTATTGCTCCCGATCACCAGGCTATGTTTAGGCAACCTGACTGCTTTTTTAAGGGCGTATTGCTTTGATGTTTGCTCCTCTGTTCTGAGATCAGTCCCTGGAAGGCCCGTCTTTTGAGGAAGGCTGAGAAGCTGAGCCAGTCTACTCCATCTGCGCTTTAGGACTTTGCCCCTCAGCCTTCCTTTCCCTCGTTCCCTCACTCAGCATGAGCTGTTCATCCACTGAGACACGGACTGTTGGTGTCAGGACCCTGTGGCTCTCTGAGGACCTCACTACTCTGACTTCATCCCAGACTCCTCCCACCTCACCCTCCCTTCTGACTTGGCCTCTGTTTCTTCTTCCATGTCATTGAAGATTTTCCTTTTATCCTGGTTTCAGAAGCCTCATAGTGATGTGTTTAGGTGTGGGTCTTTATTAATTCATTCTGCCTAGTACACGGTGTCCTTTTCAATATGAGACTCATGTCTTCCTTCCATCCTGAGAAATGTTATTATCTCTGTGATGTAGCTTACCTTTTTCTACTCTTTTTGGAACATGTATAACGACATTGTGGTCCACCTTTGCCACATTATATGTACCTTTATGCATATACCCTTTTACATACTTACCTTGGCATATTTAAAAATGGATGAGAAGCAGCACTGCTAGAACCCCTGCCCTGTGTACCACTTGCTTCTGCCTGCTGAGAATCTCCAACTTCCTCCTCTCTGTACTCAGTGTATTTAACAGTTTTCATTCCTATTGTGCAATAAAACCACCTGGGATAGGGGTTAGGCATGCAATTTTTGAAAAATGGGCCAAATCTTAGCTCTTTCATGTATTAAGTGTGTGATACAATTCACTTAACCATTCCGGCCCTCACTTTTCCTATGTATAAATAGAGACAATAACACTTACATCCATGGTTGTCATGAGACTCAAATGAAATGTGTGTCAAGCGCTTTGTCACAGTGCTGGTGAATACTTAATAAATGATAATATGGCAGTCAGGGCAACAGCTGAAATGTACCATGTGCTTGGCAATGTATCACATGCTTTGTATTGAATCATTAAATATTTTATCTTCAGAGCCCTCACAGATGAGTACATTCGTTATTCATTTGTAAATTCAACATCCTAAGAACTGTTTTCATTTATCCATGATGCATTCCAATCTTAATCCTTTGGTATACATATTTTATGTATTTCATGACATATTTATATTTCTTACTTTAGATTTTTAAAATGTTATTCACTATGTTTTCCTATGTTGTTTATCATATGTCATTCTAATGACTATGTGATATTCCACTGAGTTGTTATTCTGTAATTTACTCAGTCATTTCACTATTGCTGGAAGGAAAGTTATGACCAACCGAGACAGCATATTAAAAAGCAGAGACATTACTTTGCCAACAAAGGTCCGTCTAGTCAAGGCTATGGTTTTTCCAGTAGTCACGTATGGATGTGAGCGTTGGACTATAAAAGAAAGCTGAGCGCCGAAGAATTGATGCTTTTAAACTGTGGTGTTGGAGGAGACTCTTGAGAGTCCCTTGGACTGCAAGGAGATCCAGCCAGTCCATCCTGAAGGAGATCAGTCCTGAGTGTTCATTGGAAGGACTGATGTTGAAGCTGAAACACCAATACTTTGGCCACCTGATGCGAAGAGCCGAACCCATTAGAAAAGACCCTGATGCTGGGAAAGATGGAGGACAGGAGGAGAAGGGGACGACAGAGGATGAGATGGTTGGATGGCATCACCAACTCGATGGACATGAGTATGGGTAAACTCCGGGGGTTGGGCATGGACAGGGAGGCCTGGCGTGCTGCAGTCCATGGGGCTGTAAAGAGTCGGAGACGACTGAGCGACTGAACTGAATTGAGCTGGACCTCTTCAGGCAAAGAAGTGATTTCCAACTTTAAAGCTTCTGATGTATGGTATTAAACTGCCCTCCTTGGTATCAAAGGTTATGTTATTTTATAGTAACATGGGGTGGTTTTTGACCCAGCTGCATTTTCCTCTCAGTTCTCTAATTCTATTTTAAAATGGAATGGGGGTTGTGTGACATGTTCCATAAGAAAACTGAAAAATAGCAATGATTTTGTCAATCAAGCAGTAAAAAAAGAACTTAGATAATGTAGTAGGAATTGTATATAGAGAAGTCCAAAGTTATAGTGTGACTAAGACACAAAAAAAGAATACAGTAAGTCCCCTACATATGAACCTCAAGTTGCAACCTGTCAAAGATGCAGCTGAGCATTCCATCTGTGTCAGGCATGAGCGAAATCGCAGCTTGCCTTCCATCCCCCGTTGCTGATGCTCCTTTCGCTCTACCATCTCTCATCTCCTCTCCCTCCCCCAGTCAATAACTCTTCTTGCCTCTTCACTTGATACCAGCCCCTGTATGCCAGTTGTTGTACTGTACTATTGTACTTTTCGAGGTACTGTAAGATTTAAAATGTTTTATTTTTTGTGTTTGTTTTTTATGTATTATTTGTATGAAATTATTATAGACCTACTACAGTGTGGTACTGTATAGCTGATTGTGTTAGTTGGGCACCTAAGTGTAATTTTGTTGGACTTAATGAACATGCTCTCAGAATAGAACTCATTTGGATGTAGTGCACTTTACTATAGTGATAAGTGGAGCAAAAACAAACCTCTAGTCTATTAAAAAAAACCTATAATACATATTTTAAAGCAGTCTATACAGATATAGATATGCGGCTTCCCTCGTAGCTCAGTTGGTAAAGAATCTGCCTGCCATGCAGGAAACCTGGGTTTGTCTCATGGGTCAGGAAGATCCCCTGGAGAAGGAAATGGCAACCCACTCCAGTATTCTTGCCTGGAGAATCCCACGGACCGAGGAGCCTGAAGGGCTACAGTCCATGGGCTTGCAAGAGTCGGACACGACTTAGCAACTAAACCACTACCATACAGATATGCAAGTTCTACATTGTATTATGTACAAGCCACTGTTGATCAGGGTGGGATGCGTAGAAAGAGCGAACTTCTTTCACCCCTGCCTTCATTAAAACTCAGGAGGATCAGCTCTGCACAACAGCCGTCATGTAGGTGAGGTTTGTATTGGCATCTAGTCCTTCCCTACAGGGACTTTGCATGAGGTGCTGTCTATCGGCTGTCTAGTGTCCCCTACGAGCCACCTAGTGACACATGACGTGGGCTGGAGACCATCAGAGTCTTCCTCAAGATTGATTTAAAGATGCTAGTAGAGAAAATTCTCATTCTTCTGGGGCTGTTAAACTAGAAAACCAGGAAGTTGAGGGTGCTGGAGACCATCTCCCTGGCAGGCAAGTTTAGAGAGCAGGCTAAGAGCCACAAGCATAGGTGCTTCTTAAACTAAGGCCCATTTTTTCACCTATGCCTTGGATGACATTCGCTCCTGCGGTCTCAGAACTGTGCAAACCCTCTCTTTTCCTACACAGCTCTCCTTACTAAAAAGCCTTCCACCTGGTGAGTTGATCTTCTCCTCAGTTCTCACTCTCCTCCCTACTCCAGCCAAATGTTTTGAAAGATTATCTACACTCACTCTCTTCACTCTTATTTTTCACCTCAACCTACTCTAAATAGGCTTCCACGTTTACCCTTCTACTGAATCAGCTCAAAGCTTACTCAGGAACTGTCCAACTCCACAGGCTTTCTTTAGTCTTGTTTATTTAATCCCTTAGCATCCTCTGACCCAACTGACCTTTCCTTCCTGCCCGAGAACTTTTGAGTTGGCTTCCACAATAACTGGAAAACACATCCTCTTGGGTTTTCTCTCACTTCTGCCTGCCGCTTCTCAACCCCACTGTCTGCCTCTCCTTTACCTGTAGATGTTGGGGTTTCTGGAAGTCTGCAGCCTAAGCCCCTTCTTTTTCTCAAACTATGTTCTCTTCCTATCTTTTCCTCTAGTGGAGCTCTCAACCACTATTTTAGCTTTGATTGTGATCTCTACACTATTGGCGTCTCCATTTATGCCTTCACCCCTGACTCCACCTCTGACCTTCACAACCACATAGCTACTTGCCCACTTTGGATTTCCACTTAAATGTATCAAAGGGATATCAAACCTGACATGTTTTGAACTGAACTCTTCACCCTCTTCCACAAATCTGCTGCTCCTCCCCTAGTGTTTCCTAATCACTCACGGCTCCGTCATCCACACAATTGCTCAAGTCCATTTCCAGCATGCTTCTTTTAATGCTTTCCTCTTCCTCATTCCCTTCTTTCCATCCATCACTGAGACCTGTCCACTCTCCGTCTCAGTTCCACCTCCTTAGCTTCATCGCCATCACATCACCCGAGTCTCTGTCACCACCTTCTCCCTTCTGGACTTCAGGCACAGCCTCCTCACTGGTGTCCCCACACCCATGCTGGCTCCTTCCAGTCCATTTTTTGCACACCTCCAGAGAGATATTTTAAAACCTCAATCTCATCCTGCCCTGGCTCTGCTTAACAGCCTTCCAGAGGCTTCCAGGTGTCCATAGTTAAGGTCCAAAGACCTACCATCTGGTTAGTCTTGGCCCCCGACCCACCTTTACAGGCTCTTTTCAGCCACTTGTCCCTCCAGCCACATGGAATCCTCCTGGCTCCCCAAACAGGACAAACTGTTTTCTCAGGAACTCTGAATAAATAGATCCTTCTGCTGTGAATTTTTTTAGGTAACCCTTCTCTGATTAGCTCCCCTCACCCCTCCGGTTACATTATCCCAAGATACCTTGGTCTGTTCCTCCACTTCACCCTCTATTTACTGTTTTTCCTCCCTTGTGGGACTGTTAAGCCCCGGGAGGGCAGGCACCATGGCTGTCCTGCTCACCGCTGGGCCACCACTGCCCACCCACACCTGGCACTGACAGGGCAAAAATGGAGTACCCGGGGGCCTCACCACCCAACCCCAGGGCAGCTGTGTAGCTGCCCGGCATTTGGGACTGTCTTCTCTTAGTGCTGAGATCCAGTAGCAGCAAATCCTTCAGTGGTTCTTAAAGTTAGAGTCCTACTCTTTGGAAGAGAGGATGACAAAGTTGACCCAAATGATCCCCTTGACCTTTTCCACTGGGACCATACAGGAGCTCCCCGGATGTTGGAGAGCTTGCTTTATGGCTCCGTCTAAAGCTAAGGTGTTATCTGGGCGAGGTGCTGCATCCCTGCCCCATTCTTCTAAGGAAATGCTGTTTTTAAGACCTGCCTTTCCCCACCGACCATTGTTCTTTTCTGTTTTCATTCCATAGTGTGCCTAAGTGAAATGCTGAGAACCTAGGTTGAGAGCCCCCAATAGCGCAGTGGGAAGTAGGGAATAGAAAGGCTGACCTGCTCCCAGGAGACTCAGAGTCGCCAAAGAGAATGTAATTAGGGATCTTAACAATGGCCTAGGCTTTATGGGAGACAAATTGGTTGAGGTGGCCCTTAGGGAGTGAGGAGCTCCCAGGGGACAAAAACTGCAGGAGCCCTGAGTGGAGAAGCAACTGGAGGCGGCCCCCTCTGACTCACAAACAGCAACAGCTAGTGTTCCTAGAAGAGGCTATTTCTTCGGCGCACGTGTACTGGGGACTGTGTCTGTGTGTGCGTGTGTGTTTGTGTGAGTGAACATCTCCTGCCCTTGTCCTGTAGGGCTAGGCGGACCAGGAACCGCCCCGCAGAGGAAGAGATTTAGTAGTCTCGGCCACGTCTGTTTTCAGAACCGACCTTTCCTGCTCTTTGTGCAACAAGACACACCTCTCCGAGGAAGGAGGCGGACATCATTACTACTGCCCTATTAAAACACACACACACACACTCACACACACACACAACAACCGTGTAATTACTCTCCGCAGGAAAGGCGCACAACAGGATGGGCCCGAGCTGAACTCGGGATGAGCCATCCCTGTAAAGATTAGGAAAAGGAACCTCCCCGCCATGCACCCGCCTCCGGCTGGCCAGGGCCTCTCCCAGACGGTCAGGCTGGGTAGCCAGACCACCTCCTAGGGTGGGAAGGTGGGCGCGGGCGTCTCCCAGCCGTGCGGGTTCCCTGTTCCTTCTCCAACCCGCCTTCCAGCTCTCGCTGGGTCTGTCTCCCACGCCTCAGGTGTTTTCTGGGGCTGGGCCACAAGCCCTTCCCTTTTTGGCTTGCACCTGGGGTAACCTCCAAGCCCCGAGCGCCCAGCCAGACCCTGCTGCAGCGAGTGCGCCCAGAGCGGTGCGAATCGACCCGCGCGGGGCTCCCCGCGCTGCGTGCGCCCGGCCACTGCCCGAACGCAGGGCCGGGCTCCGGCTGCGCGCCACGCCCCCGGGCTTCGCACGGCGCGAGCCCCTTGTAGGCTGGCTGTGAACTTGGAGCCGAGCGGCTCGACGCTCCTGCCGGAGATGCGGCGGCAGCTGCTTCCTGGTTTGAAGCTCGCCGAGTGGGGGAGAGCGTGAGCCCGCGGAGGCGGGGGCAGGAGCCGGAGCCGGAGCCGGAGCGGGCGGAGGCGGGGGCAGGAGACGCTGGAGGCTCGAGCTAACCGGACGGGTCGCTCCGGCTCTCCCGGGAGAGGCGCTTCCTGGCCCTGAAGAAGGGGCGAGTCCCGTGCGAGCCCCCGGGAGGCGCCGCGCGCTCGAGAGGGACAGTCGGGCGACCCCGGCCCGCTGAGGGCTCGGCGCCCGGCTCCCCTCCTTTCCACCTCGCGAGGGAGGGAGGGAGGGAAGGAGGGGAGGGAAGGTCCGGCGGAGGAGGCAGAATGGCCGGTCGAGGGGAGCTTGGGTGCTGCTTTTCCCGGGAGCTGCCTCCACTCCTGCGGCCGCCGCGAGGGCTGGCCTGAGCGAGGGCTCCCCGCTCTCCGGCTGCGAGACCGCGCGGTCCCCGGGGCGGGACAGCGGCGTCGGCATGTCGTCCGGCACCATGAAGTTCAATGGCTACTTGAGGGTCCGCATTGGCGAGGCCGTGGGGCTGCAACCCACCCGCTGGTCCCTGCGCCACTCGCTCTTTAAGAAGGGCTATCAGCTACTGGACCCCTACCTGACGGTGAGCGTGGACCAGGTCCGCGTGGGCCAGACCAGCACGAAGCAGAAGACCAACAAGCCCACGTACAATGAGGAGTTCTGCGCCAACGTCACCGACGGGGGCCACCTGGAGCTGGCCGTCTTCCACGAGACGCCCCTGGGCTACGACCACTTTGTGGCCAACTGCACCCTGCAATTCCAGGAGCTGCTGCGCACGGCCGGCGCCTCGGACACCTTCGAGGGCTGGGTGAGTACCTGGAGCCCTCCCCTTGGTGTCCACTCCGCACCGTTCCCTTCCTTGATGTTACAGAACTTGCCCGGGCTCCGCTTTCCCATCTTCCCAGGCTCCGCGGCTCAGGGAATTCCCTCCACTTTTGGTCCACGTCCAGGTGGCCCGTGGTACTGGTGATGCGACCGCGGTGGGTGTGCGAGGGTACAGCTGTGCCTCGAAGAAGCCATCCTGGATACGGTTCCTCTTGGGGATGGCAGCTTGGGCTAACGGGAAGTCGGGGGAAGGGGCGGTCACCCCACCCCCCTCCCCGCCCAGACTTTGAGTAAGGCGCCCCAACTCTCTGCACGCGGGTAATACAGGAAAGGCAAGGAAGGTGTGTTAGGAAAGTGACTTGATTTGGGTAAAGATCTTTAAGCGTTTCTTAAGCGAAAGCCTTGCATTCTCGCAGGTATTATTCATAATGTTTATGGATACGTGTTGGTTCAGCCGCTCAGACGTGCACACGTGTTTCAGCATGCACGTCCATTACATCCCAGAGGTAAATAACCTACACTGGCAGGGATAGGAGTGCCTGGGTCTGCAGTTGGCAAAGTTTTGTTAAGCAGTTTTTCAAGGAGGTGAGGTTTACATGTGTTTGCAGGTAACTTCAGTTCAGTTTCAGCCCAAGAGGTCTGATTCCTGCAGTTAGTTACTGGTCTTGAGAGTTTCCAGGGCTCCTCAGCAGTTTGTTAACCACCCCCGGTTTCTCACCTCACCTGCTTGTGTTTCTGTGTATTGACAAGTAGTTACCCGTAACTTCCTACTTGCCTGTGCTTTTCACATAGTTCCCATGAGGCAAAATGTCTGCTGCAAATAAATTAAAATGTCTAGAGCACTCTACATAGTGCTAAAATGCTTTTGCTTCTTAATCTTCATACTGCCTTTGTGATGCAGGTGTTATCCTTCCCACATGTATGTGATGAAATGATAATTAGAATGAAGTGGTCTGGTTTGGCCAAATAAGTCCTTTGAAGACTCTCAGGAGTTTAATGATTTAAATTCTGGAGGATGTCAGTTTTAAGGCCAGAATTGAAACCTGTTTGAAATTAACAAGTGGGGGAATCAGATGGATAATAAGAAAGACTCATTTAGATATTTATTTTACACTTTGAGGAATTGATACTTTTATCATATATTTTGTAAAATTACAGCTATCTTGTGGAGTAGTCTCTTAAGTAGGAGAAAAAACCTTAACGACTGTTTAACTGTAACATCAAATTATATTGAGTTAACTTCCCTTCAGCTGAATTTACTTTGTGGAATTTAAAAGTGGACTGGAGAGGAACGGCTAAAATACAGATTGACATTTTATTTTGTGAATTTCTGAATAGGAAGTAGAGGTCAGTCTAGGAATCTGAATGGAATTATTAAGTTAGTATCCGGTTAGGAGTTAGGTTGGGCAAAGTTCTAAAGAACCGGGTTCTGAAATTTAATGGTGCAGACTGACCGATGGCCGTTAGAAGCATGCTTTCCAAGAGAGATCCTAGACTGGTTTACTTTACCCGTAATCTGCACATTTGAATCACCTGAGGGACTTTTAAAACTCCCTGCTTGTAAAGACTCTAGACGAGACTCTGGCTGTGGACACCAGCATCAGTATTTTTCGGCTCTCCTGGTGATCCCAGTGTGCAGTCAAGTTTGAGAACCTGTAGCCTAAATGAAGACCACAGGGTAAGGGCTGGAAGAAGCATAAGTATAGGAAGATTCAGGTTACTTGAAAAAGTGGGGGTCCCTATTTAGATTTTCCCACTGGCTGTAGATTTAAATGTAAATTAAATTTACATATCCTAATTGTCTGAATCAATTAGGTATTTAATGTAACCCAGTAGTGGTGTTCTGAAAAATACAAGAGTTTGGTAGGATATATCAGCATTTAAATGACCTTGAAATTGGTGATTTGTCAGACACTCATTCAGTGAGGAGGCAGAATTTTAAAAATTCTTGGTATTTTGAAACTGTGATGATAGGGTAGATAAAATAGGCAGTTTCCTTTTTAAAAAAAATTTTTGTTAAAATAATTTTGTTAAATTATTTGAAAGTATATGGAACGCTTGTTTTTTAAATGACCCTTTATAGGTCTAAAGTGGTTTTGAAATTGAATTACAGAAGTACTTACTTGTCCTTAGCATATTAAATTGAAATGCGTAGTTTATTCAGAAAGCTATAAATGGAATAATTTACTCCACAATAAATATATTTTTTGCAACTGAAATTACAGATTGCTAAACAATGAAAATAAACTAGCAGTTTAATTCTTCCTAGATCAGGAGAAGAGACAAAAACAGAAGATACCTTTATTATTAGAATAAAACAAAGTTGTTATGCTTTTTTGCTTAACATAGTTTCTAAGTATTAAGAAGATAGCGTTTGACATTGATTTTGTACCAGTTTCATTGATATTACCTTCTAAGCTTGATGAGAGAAAGAGATCTATTTTATGCAGTTATATTCCTAGTACCGAGGAGGGCACAGCAACCCATTCCTGTATTCTTGCCTGGAGAATCCCACTGGACAGGGGAGCCTCACGGGCTACAGTTCCTAAGCTCGCACACAACTGAAGTGACTTAGCACACATGCACACATTCCTAGTACCAGGCACAGTGCCTGCCGTGGATTAGGCAGTCAACCATTTCTTTCCTAACTACATTTATTTCATTTAATTTGCATTATATCCAAGGAGGTAGTGAGATATAATATGACAGCTAAAGAAGTTCTTAAATGGAAATTCAGTGTTAAACTCTTCAGTCAGAAAAGATTTCACAGACCTGAGTTTCTGCCTGAAACTAGGAAAGTAAGAACCAGTTAAATCCTAGGTAAGCAGAAAGAAAGAAATGTAACAATAGCAGAAATCAGTGAAGTAGAAAACAGAAACAGTAGAGAAAAATCAATGAAACAAAAATGTTGGTTCTTTGGAAAAACATACACACACGCAATAAAATTGATAAATCTCAAGCCAGAATGATCAAGAAAAAAGATGACACAAATTACCGATGTTAGAAATGAGAAAACATCACTATAGATTCTATGGATGTTAAAAAAAATAATATTATGAATAACTTTATGCCAGTAAATTCCACAGTTTAGATGAGATGAACAAATTCCTTGAAAGATATAGATGACCAAAACTCATTCAAACAACTAGCTTTATGTCCATTAAGGCAATTGAATTTGTAGTTAAAAAACCTTCCGCAGTACAAACTTGAGGTCCCAGGTGGCTTAACTGGTGAGTTCTATCATACATTTAAGGAAGAAACATTGGCAATTACACAAACTGTTCCAGAAAACAGAAGAAAAGGAAACACATCCTGGCACATTTCATGAGGCCAACATTACCTTTATACTAAAACTTGATGGATGCTTTGCAAATAAATGGAACTATAGACCAATGCCCCTTCTGAGTGTAGATATTAAAAAATCTTAAATTTTAGGAAATCACACCCAGTAATATAGCAAATGATCAAGTGGGGTTATAACCAGGACTGCAAGGTTCATGGTTGACTAAACATTTAAAATCAATCAGTGCAACTCTTCAAATTAACAGAATAGTTTAATAACAGAAAAAAAAGATTCACATGATTAGGTCAATAGATAAAGAATTTGACAAAAGTCAATATCCATTCATGATAAAAACTCAACAAATTAGTAATAGAAGGGCACTTTTCAACCAGATGAAGGACAGCTGTGAGAAACCTACAAGTAACATGTTGATGGTGAAAAACTGAATAATATTCCCCTAAGATCAAGAGTGGCGAGGATAGCTACCCTTACCACTTCTGTTCAGCGGTGTAGTGGAGGTCACAGTCAGTACAACAGGCAATTAATAAAGTGCCTGCAAAGGAAGAAGTTAAAGTGTCTATAGAAAATTCTAAGACACCTACAAAAGGGTTACTAGAACCAACAGGCTAGGTTTAGCTAGTTTGCAGGATCCAGACCAATCTACAAGTTACTTGTTTCTTCATACTCTCAGTGGACAACTGAAAACTGAAATAGAAAAATACCGTTTAAAAGAGCATCAAAACATGAAATTGGATAAATCTAGTAAAACATGTAAGACTTGGTCACTGAAAATGACAAACCATTGCTAAAATAAATTAAAAGATCTAAATAAATGGAGAGAAATACTGTGTTCATAAATGGGAAGATTCAATATTCTTAAGACCTCACATCTTCCCAAATTGTTCAATAGATTTAATGCATTTCTAGTGAAAATATCATCAGGCTTTGTTGTAAAAATTAACAAGCTGATTCTAAAGTTTATATGAACACGTGAAGGACCCAGACTTATCTAAGAATAATTTTGAAAAAGAATGAGTTGGAGGACTTAAAGTATTTGATTTCAGGACTTATTACAACACTACCATAATCAAGGTAATGTGGTATTAAAGAGAGTCAGAGAGATCAGTGGAATAGAAGAGAGTCTAGAAATAGATTCATACGTATATGATCAGTTGACTTTCTTTTGACAAAGATGTCAAGGCAGTTCCATTGTGGAAATGATAATTTTCTCAAGTGCTACTTGAACAATTGAATAGCTAAATGCAGAAACGTGTGCATTGACTTTAATCTTACCTTATACACAAAAATTAACTGAAAATGGATCATAGACCTAAAAGTAGGATTTTATCTGTAAAATTTTTATAAGAAAGCGTAGACGAAAATCTTAGTGACCTTGGTCACTGCAAGTATTTTTCAGATAGGACCCAACAAGCAAGTACTATAAAGAAATCAAATCAGACTATTAACTATTGCTTTTCAGAAGATTCTTAAGAAGAAGAAGACACAATCCACTGGGAGAAATTATTTGTAACATGTACATCAGACAGGGGACTTTTAACAGGAATATATAAAATGACAATGAGAAAAATACTCAGTTTAAAAATGGGATGCAATGAGAAATGTATTCAAATTAAAAATGGGACAAAGATTTGAATAGGCACCCTTCATGGAAAATAGCACAGTAAAAGATTAGTTAAGGAAAAGTAAATTAAGACCAAAACTCATGGGAAAGGCTAAAATTAAAGAGACTGATCATACCAAGCGTGAGTGAGCAAGTAGAGTAACTGAACTGTCATATACTACTGTGAGGGATATAAAGTGATAGTCGCATTGGAAAACAACTCTTGACACTTTCTTAGTGTTAGAAATGTACTTACTGTGGGACCTAGCTCCTTTTAAGAGAAATGAAGCCATTTATACAGAGACTTGTACATAAATATTTTTAGCTGCTTTATTTGTTATATAGCCCCCAAATTGGAAAATGTCAGTCAACAGGTGAATATTTAAGCAAATTATGTATCTATACAATGGAATACAGTAATAAAAAGTAATGAACTGTTGATACATGCAACAAAATGAATGAATCTCAAAATATGTACTTTATGTACTGAAAGAAGCCAGACAGAGAGAGTACATAGTGGATGTTTTCATTTATGTAAAATTATAGAAAAATGTAATTTGCAGTGATAGGAAGCGGAGCAGTGGTGCCTAGGGCCAGGGGAATGAAAGTGATGGAGGGATGGATTACAAAGAAGGCATAAGGAAACTTTGAGGGAAATGAACGTATTCATTATTTTGATTGTGGTGATAGTTTCCCAGTTATATACTTATGTCTAAGTGCTTCAGATAGTTCGCTGTTAAGTATGTGCATGTGGACAAGTATACCCAATAAAGCTGTAGAGAAAAAACAATGAGGATTTATTATCCTTATTTTTCCAAAGAAGATGGTAAGTAAGTAAAATGCCTGAATTAGATTTGAGCCAAGGCTGACTCTCGAAAATGACATTGTCTCTTTAGTGCAAAAAAAAAAAGAAAAAGAAAAATGATCAGAGTAGGAGCATTTAAAAAAAACAAAAAAAACAAAGTCATTCAATATAGTTTCTAACTTTACGACAATCTCATTTTCTAAATTATCACTGTCAGCTTTTTTTTCTGTTCCTTCTCGAACTGGTTTATTTTGTATAATTTCTTGGACTTGTGATACCCGAAAATTTGTCCAAATTAAAACCTTATTTCCTTCTTTCACTTGTTTGCTCGTTATTTGCTAGCTTTCCACATGGGGACTGGCACCTAATATACTCATTGCAGGACATGGGGACATGGGAGGAGGCAAGAGGAGCTGGAGGCTGCGTCATGGAAAGACCTTGGCATCCCCTCAGGAAGGAAGGACTTGCTTGGCAGGATCCCAAGCTGTTTTCCTGGTTCAACCCTCCTAAAGACATTCTGTTCCCTCCAGCACTGGGAGGGCTGCGTTCTCTCAACTTCTCAGTCAGGGTACCTGTCTGGTGGTCTTGTCAGGAAGCAGCCAGGTTACCACTGGGCAATCACTGATTGTCTCTGCCCTTGATTCGTGGATCCAGCTGCATGGATTTAGAGCATCAGATTGAATCTTCTAGATTCACTATCTGTTGGGTCGTTCTCTTTTGTATTTTGTTGTGTAGTTTTTCATTCTCATGGTTGTTTTGCTTTGGAGTCAATTGGGGTGGAGTGTTTAGGAGGAAACCATTTTAGCGTGTATCGGGAGGTTTATCCCAGTATATGTGATTTGTATTATATATTTTGTGTCTTCAGTTTCATGATAAGAATTTTGCTGCAGTGGGGCTGGCTGCTTCTCATCATGGTTAAGCTGTGGTTCAAATGTTTCAGGAATTTTCCAGACCACATTATCTATTACCCTTCAATGCACTCAACACTCTCAGATCATTGTTAATCTGTTTTATTATACCCTTCTCTTTTGGGCTGTAAGCACCTTGAGATCAGGGACCCCCATCTCTCTTATTCACTGTTCTAAGTCCAGCATCTTGAGCAGTGTCAGGTGTATGCTGCTGCTGCTGCTAAGTCGCTTCAGTCATGTCCGACTCTGTGCGACCCCATAGACGGCAGCCCACCAGGCTCCCCCGTCCCTGGGATTCTCCAGGCAAGAACACTGGAGGGGGTTGCTATTTCCTTCTCCAATGCATGAAAGTGAAAAGTGAAAGTGAAGTCACCCAGTCGTGTCTGACTCTTAGCGACCCCATGGACTGCAGCCTACCAGGCTTCTCCGTCCATGGAATTTTCCAGGCAAGAGTACTGGAGTGGGGTGCCATTGCCTTCTCCAATGTCAGGGGTATAGTAGATACTAAATATTTGTCAAAATGTGTTTTTGGAGCAAGTAGAATGTAAGCACTTTGGAAAGATTTTTACTTAAACATTCATCTTTTAAAAAAGAAATAAATGGAAGTAATTGAGGAGTGACCAGTTATTCCAATGATCAGTGTTCCATTTAAAAAATTAATTAATTGCACATCAACTTGTGCTTTAAAGACTGGATCAGATTTTTGTCCTTTGTATATAGTAATAAATTGAAAATTGCATTTGGAAAATTACTGGCTCTTGCTCATTTTAAAAGACTGATCACCAAACCTGTTAATATGATGTAACTTTGTTCACTGGTAATTTGTGAGCCTGACATGTTAAATTTGGTTGTACTTGAACAGTGGAGAGCTAATGAGGTTGGTGGGCAGAGTGAATCATTGTATCTTATGTAATTCTTAGTACAGTTTTGGTATCTAGCAAGAGTTTAGAATGATGACTGTTTGTGATAGTAAAAGTGCAGTAATTTTTTACGAGGTAGGTAGCATTTACGTAGAATCAGAGAGATGCCTTGGATTCTTTGTAGTCTTTGTTCTATTTTGCAAAACAGTTGGCTAGGTCTGGTACTCCATTTATGTTGGCTGCTGGCCCCATTTTGTTAGAATATGATAAAAATGAAGCCTGAAACTCAGTGCCTGATCACTTTCTTTCCACTTTCATCACTGCTGTATTCAAAATTATCTTTCTCAATTGCCAAGCTGATAATCATTCCTTTACTTAAAACCTTTCAGTGGTTCCCCACTGCCCTTAGATAAGTACAACTCTTTAAAATGGTATAGCATGTGTTCATGAGCTGGGCTCTGATTTCCTCTTCAGCCTTATGGCTCACCTCTCCCCAACCCACACTTTCATGCTCCAGCCACAATGAGCAGCTTTCAGTTCCTCAAGAGCCATCATGCTAATTCCTGCCTGTACTTCGTGTCTCACTGGAGACATCACTTGACCCAGGAAACTTTCCCTGACATGCCAAGTCTGGGATTGGCTCTCCTCCTCCTTGGTGTTCCCTCAGCACCCTAAGATCTCTATTGTCCACTTCCCCTCTCTCCTGAAAGGACAGATGTATGAATTGATTGGGCTCTCATGGAAGTGTATGATATTGATCAGACGAGTTCAGGGTTTAAAAGTGTGGGCTGTTGACTGAGGTTCATCCCCTCTGCCCCTGGGGTAGCTACTGACAGACTATTACATGTTTCTCTATGAAATGCCAAGCCCTGAATGAGCCTTCCTCCACTATTGAGCATGTCCTATGTACCAGGCATGGTGCTCTGCTCTGGAGAGGCCAGTGGGCAAGACAGACATGGCCCTTTTCTTCGTAAACCTCATAATCCCACGGGGGAGAGAGATTGGGGAAGTGGTGACCAGGGAAAACAACTAGGAAATGACAGGACAGAAGTAAGAACTATGATGCTGGTGAGTGCCAACTTTGGGGAGACCAGAAACATTTTCCTGGAGAAAAAACAGCTAATTTTTAAGGCTTCAGTATAGATAGCATGGCCGCTCAGGTCTACTTCAGTTAAAGGATTTGGAAAAACCATCCCTCAAAAGAAGAAAAGAAACTTCTGACTTGATAATGTTTTCCCAGAGAGACATCACCGATCCTTTTGAAAGGTAAATTTTCCTGATCCCTAGAAAGCTTTCCATCTTCTGAAAGTTTGGAGGGAACTAAATTTCAATGTCTGTGAACAGATGACCTGAAAGAACATTTAACTCCCCAAGAAAGAAAACAGTAGCACCTTTTTTTGAACCATCAAACATCCCAAGTTTTGTGCAGATCAGAAAAGAATCATAGATGTTGCCGCAGGAAGGTCATCTTGTTCGGAAGAGTAACAAAAAGCCTGACAACTCTTAGGCCCATGGATGCCCTGCAGATGTCTTCAGAGTCAATGTTAAAAACATCTCTGTCAAATGAATACATTTCGTTCTGTGAGGTTTGCTTCAGACCTCACCACTCCCTAATACTCAATTCCCTATTAGCTGCTTGATCCTGGGAGGTTTTTGAGTTTTTGAATCTATGATAGCTCAAGTATTTGTTTTCAGAATGTGGGAACCGAAGCTCTAGCTAAAGCATTACTGTTTCCTTAGCTCATGTGATATATAACAGACACACACTTATATACTAACATCACACACACACTTATACACTAACATCTACATAGATATGAAGATATACTTATTCAAATATATTTAGATATGTAGTCATTTATTAAATATATTAAATTAGATATTTGCTTTTTTAGATATTTATTTACCTATTAATATGTTTCCTAAAATTTTAGTAGAAGCTGGCTTATTAGTGAATATATGGGAAGTTAACTTTAACTGCAAATTAGTTTGGTATTAACTACCCAATTAAAAAAGAAACTCTTTGTATTTCATTGTGCAACTTACAGCAATATCTAAGTACTGTGCTCTGAGAGTCAGGAGAGCTGGGGTCAAGGTTTGGCTTTGCCATCTGTCAGCTGTGACCTCAGGCAAGCCTCTGTGTAATAGGCTCTCAGCTCCCTTGTTTCTAGCGGGAGGGGATTGCACTAGAGTCTCTCTAGGGACCCTTCCATCTCTAAAGCTGCTGCCTCCATATGTTAGGCAATTACATCATTTCTTTGCTTTTGGAGTAATTGGTTTGGTTTTAAGCAGTCAAAATGACTTATGTCTTATCAAAGTTAGTAACTCCTAAGAGTTAAATTGGTCCAAATCTAAATTGCTCAGGCTTGGAGAGGATTTAGCTCATGTCTAAATGACTTTTAGCATTGGTAGTGATGTTGGTGTTATTTCCTTGGCTTAGAATCAACCTTAAAGAATTACAGTGGGTTCTCATTTTAAGTCATGCAATTGTATCTCTTGATTTACACTAATGGGCTCCTCGTTCTGTGGGACTGGTAAGTTATGTCCCTGTTTTCTTGCATCAGAGAGAGACTGAGAATCCCACCCTTTGAGCTTTTGCTAGAAGCCATTCTCACTAGCATGGTAATTAATGCTTTGTTGTCATGAGGTGTCTGTAGCCACCAGTCTATAGATCCACCCTATGTGATGACAAGTCCTATAAATCACATGTGCGATAGACATTTTAATTAGATGGCAGAATGGGCCCAAGGGTATTGGCTATTTTAGTGTTTAAGTGCTATACTGGAGAATTTTATGAGATGGGAAATTTTTGTTGAGAATCATATAAAGAGATTTATCAAGATTATTATGTTAGTGTGTTTCTGTAGCACCAGTACACTAGAGCAGTGATTGTCAAAGCATCTAGAATATTTTAATAGAACGACTATACCAACAGTGCTTTAATTATGCCTTCTGGAAAGTTCCTTTGATTTTTACATAAGTTTCACCCTGACACAATTTTGACCTTACAGAGGGAGAAATGCTTAAAAGGTAACCAAAGGTATTTAGTTTGCTCTACGGTTTAGAAAAAAAAAAATTAAGAAATTTGCCAGAGGATAGAACCAGGGCCAACATGAGCCCCTCATAATTACCTTAATGAAATAAGTCATATGGGGCCAGTGTGAGCATGTTCTCAATGTAGTGCTTGTTCTCCAAGTGCTTAAACCAGAACCACAAAGCTGAATTTTTATTTGCAAGTCATATATATCTCTTGCACTTACTTGGTGCTATTTCTGCATCTGTCTCCTAACACTTATGTTTGATGTGCCTCTGTCCTCACCCTGGGCTTTAATGTTCTTGTCTGTGATGGCAGGGGCTGGGCAACCTGTGCTCTGTGGCCCCTTCCAGTATCAGGGTTATGTGGCTCTGATCGTTGTTCCATTAGACAGTGCAGTTTCTGCTCCCTTCTGAAATGTCTTCTGGAGATTGTTCTGCTGATGCTGATTTGTTCTAGGCTCTGAAATTCTTTTTGGAAGAGCACACAAAAGCCGTATAAGCAGCATTTCCTAAACAAAACGCATTTATTAATTTGTGAGCTGTGCATCTCTTAAGTGCTTTATTATATATTACTCTTGATTTATCACAGTCCAGAAGAGTTCAGAATGGGTTTTTAGTAGATGCAATGCTCCTGAAACCGTGTTTGAACCCTGGACCATTTTAGTGATGATAAAAGCTATGGACCCTGTTTCTAGAAAAATGCACATATGTGCATATTGACAACATGCTGGGAACCGTGTCATCAGTTTCGTGGTCCCCAGAAGCCTGACTGTGGATACCCGGCTTCAAGTATTAAAAGGTATCAAAAATGAGGTTGTTATTAATTTCTAATTCCTAGGGTATGTACTTAAAATGTGTTCTCACTTCTGGCTCCCCGTGAAATATACTAGATGATGACCTATTTTAGGACCTGTTTGGTTGTGTTATTTAGGTATTTTCAGAAGTCTCTACTGTTGAAGGGTTTCTTTGAGGTTTGCAATAGATAGAAAGCTAAAAAAAAAAAAAAAAAAAAAAGAAAAACTGGGACATTTTGAATGACCTTGGCTTGATGTCTTTTGTTAAGATAACCCCCTGTAAAAAGAGATAGGATTTATCAGTATACTTAAAATATTTACCCTCTTCTTGAGCTGTCCTGGGCCTTATGGTGAACCACTGTGCTAGTCCAAGACAAAACAATGGAATCAGTGGTGCTTGCCTGCTCCTCTTGTCCTGTGATTCCGGGTCTCCTGTGGCCTGGGTCTGTCTTGAAAGTGAAAGTCACTCAGTTGTGTCTGACTCTTTTGCAACCCCGTGGACTGTAGCCTGCCAGGCTCCCCTGTCCATGGAATTCTCCAGGCCAGGATACTGGAGTGGGTAACTGTTCCCTTCTCCAGGGGATCTTCCCAACTCAGGGATCAAACCCAGATCTCCCGCATTGCAGGCAGATTCTTTACCATCTGAGCCACCAGCCCAACAAGATTTTCCATTTCTGAGTTATAGCTCACCTTGCTGACGCCTTGGAAAATAGCCTGATGATCCTAGAAATTGAGCCGAATGAAGATTGCCCAGAGTGCAACCCCCTAGCTAGTCAGAGGTGAAGCTTGAATCTAGCTCTCTGGATTTGATTCTTTCCTGACACCATCTTACTGTGTGGAGGAGGCAGCAGAAAAGCCATTCAGTCGTTCATTGACCTATATTGAGTGCCTGCTGGGTGACCCACTCTGTTCTAAGGTGTTATAGTTGGGGCAGAGAACACAACATTCAGAATCTCGGCTCTCACAGGGCTTCTACCCTCTCATGGAGAGACAGACAATAAGCAGGCAAACAGGTAATGACAAGAATAGCCCATGGTGGTTAGGTGCTAAGTAGAGAATTAAAACAGGGAGGTGTGATGGAGTGTGACAAGGTGACTGCTTTATCTAGAGTGGCGGAGGACTCATAGGGTGACATTTTCTCTGAGACCCAAGTGGCAAGAAGTGTCCAGCCATGTGAAGATTGTAGAGAGCATCCAGGCCAAGGGGACAGCTCAGGAAAAGGCCCAAAGATGGCAACAGGTGTGACATGTGGAGGAGCAGGCAGAAGGTATGAGAAAGAGGATAGACTTGGTGTTAGCAGGTGCAGTGTGTTATCCCAGCTCTGCCACAGTGAGCCTGTCCCTTCAGCTGTATTCTCCTGGAAAACGGTGTTCTAGTTAGCTACTAAAGAAGACTGGTGTAAAGATTAGATTTAATACATAAAACATGCTTAGCACAAAATAGGCCCTCAAGAAATGGTAGCTTTGGCTGCTTTTAATCTCCCAAGGACATTAATATTTTGACAAGGACCTCCTGAAAATAATCATATTGGCCAAGGAAAGGTATTCGGATGGTTTCACTTTAGACAATGAAGGTGGTGATGTAGGCGCTTCCTGAGGAATGGGGGAGGTTGTAGTTTTGTGCGTGTGCGTGCATACTCACTCGTGTCTGACTCTTTGCAGCCCCATGGGCTGTAGCTTGCAAGGCTCCTCTGTCCATGGAATTTTCCAGGCAAGAATACTAGAGTGGGTTGTGGTTTCCTACTCCAGGGGATCTTCCTAACCCAGGGATTGATCTGGTGTTTCCTGCATTGGCAGGCAGAGTCTTTATTGCTGATCCACCTGGTAGTCTTGTGGGCATCCCTCAAATGACACCAAGGCATCTGCCTGCTTGCAACCTGTTTCAGTGCTATAGGTTCCAAAAAAAAATATACACATATATAGAGGAAAGGAAACGAAGACATCAAAGTTTATTCCAGGTTCTTGAATTTTTAAATGATATATTTATTTTCTATGGAGTCATAAGTATTAATGGAATGTTTTAATACTTAGATAAGATAATTGTACTGCAGTGATATAATTGACAGGGTTCCACGTGTTTTACTTTTTTAGGAAACTATAAATGTGTGGAGAATTAATAACCATAGTGCCAGTAATCATAAAGAAAATAAAACCTCAAAAATTATAAGTGGGTACAGTTGATTCTTGCTGACTCCTACAAGGTCATTTACCTGATTGAGTATAATTTGAGGAATTAACTCTGGATAATTTTGTCTATTTTTGAATAATTTTGGATCATGCCTATTTTGGCATCTGCCTGATCACCGGAATATTTCTGACCATCCCTTCAATGTCTATTTGGTCTCTGTTGAATGTAAAAAGACACATTAGCATTTGCCTAAGCCATATAAATCAGAACGCAGAATTTATACTGACAGAGTCATAGCACACAAATACAGGCTTTGAGGAATGTTTTATTGGACAACGACCATAATTAGCAGTGCATCACAGTATGATGGTTGAGTGTCAGCCAGATTGGGTTCAACTCTTCATTTTGCCTCTTATTAACGAGGTCACTTAACCTCTGCTAGCCCCAGCTTTCTCCTTGTAACTTACTACCTATCTCATAGGGTTGCGTGACAATATAGTGAAGACTTACATAAACTAGTACAAGTGTATGACATATACCATTGTAGAAAAGTCAAAGTCACAATTACCACCACGCTACCCCAGTACTTAAATATGAAGTCATGATCCCAGCCTTTTCTGAAATTAGCTTTCAAAGCAGTAAGATGTTCATTTACACAGAATTTTGGAGTTTTTAATTTTAAGGAATTTAGAGGTTAGAATTTAGAATTTTAGAAAGGGTTTTTGAGTCTAACCTTCTTGGCACGTTTGCTTTTTATTTAGGATTCTGGTGTGTAAATCAATAGGGTGGTTATTGGTGAAAGAGGAGATGGTTTCCTTATCCTGGGTTTGGGGAAAATTCTGCACACATGTCCATTCTGAAAGATCTCAAAAGGAATCTGGGGAATTGAAGCTAGAATTACTATAGTTGCAATGTTGGCCAGAGTTAGCTTATGGAAAACCTTGAGTTTGTTGGTTAGCACATCTGATGCTGAACAGGGAGAAGGTTATGAGTTAGGGGGAATAACCAGAAAGAAGTAAAGTTGCAATGTTTTAGTTGCAAAAGTCCAATGGAGCCGGCTTTCAAAAGCTGAAGTGAGCATGTTTATTGCTGAGAAAAGATGGTAAATAGTCTCTTTGAATAGGCATTAAAAGATGTTTCCTTAAGTTTGAATATATAATGCATTGGATGTGAATTATTCTTTCATGCTTTCAAGGAAGCAAACTACAATTTTATAAGAGCATCATTTGACCTTGTGGATTTCTGGGTGAATCAAGGATGCCAACAATAGTGATTTGGTTTACAGAAAATATGACCGTTTCCCCCATATCGATTATCTATAGCTTTATCAGTTAACTCAACACTTGTTTGGGGTCCTAGATCTTTCATGGGTGATTTTAAGTTAGATGTGTTCTGATATGAAAATGTTTACTTTCTCAGAACAAAAGTTTCATCTGCTCCATAGTAAGGCCCAACAGCGTTCATAGTGATGTTCAGTGCAGCCTTGGTTTTGGCTGTTCAGAAGTCTTGGTTGGTTCTTAAGCTTCGTAGAGAAGACATTGTTTCTGAGTCTCCCTGCTGGGCCCCCTCGCCTTCTTGTCATGCACATCCTGTACCTGGGTTGTGGTTGTATTGATTTGCTGGGGCGCTGCTGTTGCAGATGTCTGGGGGCGAGTGAGAATGTATTCATGGGTGTTGGCCTGATGTTGCCCGCTGACCTCCTTTCAGCCCAGTTGTACCACTGTCTGTGTGAGCATCCAGTTATCTGTGTGAGCACTGGTGACCCTCAACGCCCCCGCTGGTCCCTGGCCAAGTCCCCTGCATGTGGGAGGGACTTAGGAAACTTGTGTATACTGAAGAAGCCCCTCCTTGTTCTCATGTCTTGAGTCGGCCTCAGAATTCAAACACTGTCATCCACTTTTGCTAAGAGATCATCTCTTTAAAAATATTCCTATTTCAGATACAAACATTAATACTTTGAGTTTAAAAGCAGCCTCAGGAGTAGTTTCGGGAGAGTGAATATGCCAGTGTGATTTTTCTTCCCTTGATTATTTAAATACATGTAAAAGGTGTGTGGAAAGACTAAACTGAACCCTAGGTTCCCCAAATAAAATGTTAACTTGTGTTTAAGTGATAAGAGGTGGTTTTCAATGTAGGAAAAACTGACTCAAACCATCTTCTGGTATACCAGATGTCAGGACTCTATTAACAACAGCCTGCCTTTGGTAAGAAAAGGACACCAGTGAGGGCATAAACTGGATAGTGGTTTAACTGTGACCTTGAAGGAATAGTTGCCATTTAAGCTTATTTTTTAAAAACATATCCTGTTTCTGGAAAGATAAATAAGTGGCCTGTGAAGCTGCCTAATTAGGAGTCCAGTGTGCCTTTTCTTCTCTGAATGGAATTTCTGATGCTCATTGTCAATTCCTTCTGCTATAATTTGGTCCTGTTGGGCTTGTGAATGTAGAACTTTGTTTTAAAACAGGGAAAATAATGATTCTGAAAAATTGTTCCTGTCAAGATATTAAAGGAGACTTTCCATTAATATCATTTCTATTAGTATTTCGAAGTCAAATTACCTGCTGACAGTTTTGCTTCAGTGAAGCTTACATTAAAAGGAAGAAACTGAGAGTATTAGAAGAAAAATAATGAAGTATCCCCAAGCACCATTCCCCAACTCCCTCTCCCCTTACTCTTCACAAGACCCTTGCTTCCTTATTTGTCTTTTGCTGGAGTCATTAGTGGGAAGAGCTCAGATTAGAGTCCTGGTTATACTCAGAATTGAAGTGTATTTCCTAACACCCAGCGTCTTCTCTGTAGTCAAGGGCCCTGATGGTCCAAGAAAACTGCAGTGCGCAGTGTGAACTTCCTGCTCCCACCTGTGGCGTATCCTGCAGGCGTTTTGGGATGAGGCCCAGTCCTAAACCTGCTCTGTTTGGGTCCCCTCTGTGTCTGTCTGCGTCAGTATTCACTTCCTGTACCTTCATCCTCTCCCTTCCTCCCAACACCTTCCCTTTAGAAATGACCCAGATCCCTAAGCACTCAAGTTCCCCAAACCCCACAGCATAAATGACCCAGGCCTGTCTTGGCCTTGATTGTTTCCCTTTCGAGGTGAGGCTTGGTGTCTCCCCTTCTCATCTCAGCCATCTTCCCAAAGAGCCAACTGCATCTGTCCTCTCCAGCCCATTCATTCTTCCCAGTGCAGACTGCCTTTTGCCTACATCACTCGGTGAATACCACTCCTGCAAGGCCCAGGGACAATCTTGTAATCCTGTCACTTACTTCTGCTGCTTCCTTCTCTTTGCCTTCCTGCTTCAGTATTTCTTCAGCACCTTCTGGGAATTTTTTGTTTCCTATTGTATCTCTTTCCTCATCCTTTAATCTCCTTTAATATTGGTGTTTCCTGGGGTTTTGTCCTTATATTGTTGTCTTCCTTACTGCAGACAGTCTCATCTGCTCTCATGGTCTTAATTGTATTGCACGTAGGCCAAGAGTTTCTAAAACTCTATCTCCCATCTTTGTCCCTGAACTTGATTAATGCTTCTTGGAACGGGCAGGCTTAAGGCGAAGGGCTTTATATTCTGTCTCCTTCAATCTGTTGCAACAGTCTTGAGGGATGAGCAGTTCCATGGTTCCTGCGTTTCCTACCTGAGGAAACTGTGGCTTAGAAGGTTCAGAACAGGCCTAAGGTCTCATGTCTAATATGCTCGCTGGACAGGGCTACTTGGGCATCCTTCAGGTGTCTTGAAGTCAACACTGCCCACAACTAAATACCCCATCTTTATCCCTGCCTGCTTGTCCATGCATTTTCCCTGAGAACCCATCTCACCATCGTTTGGGCACCTGGGCTTCATTGTGCAGTTTTCTGTCTCTTCGCTTCATTCCCATTTTCATCAACTGCCAAGTCCTTCTGAATTGGCTTGCTGTATATTCTTAAGTCAGTTTCTCTTTTCCATCAGCACCACACTTGTTCAGGCCCTTATCACACAGATAAATTGTTTCAGTAGCCTTGGAATTGGTCACCACGAATCTGCTCCCTCAAATCTGTCCTCCTCAGAGCTGCCCGGATGAGCTGTCTGGAACCCAACCTTAACCTCTGTCCTGCTGGCAGTCTTTTAAAGGCTTCCCATTGCCTATAAAGTTCAGGCCCCTTGGGAAGATTCCCACGAGTCTGGCCCTTATCTCCCTCCCCCACTCCTTCTCCCATCTCTCCTTGTCTCCCAGTTTATGTTCTAGGTACAGATGAGCTAGTTAGGTTTTCTTGCTTCTATTCATGACTAATTGCCTTCGTTTTCAGTACATATTGGGGGAGGAGAGCAGGTATTCCTTTGTAGTTTGGATAGAAGACTTGTTATATAACACTGGAGGAGACAGGGATAAAGGAGGTCATGTAGCAAAAATGTGTCACTTTCTATGTAACCATCCACACACCCACAGACAGGCCAGGGCATGAAGATAAACATACCAACACACATGGCATTCCCAGGACACCTGCTTCAGCCAGAGGAGCATCAGGTGCTAGGGGTGCAGTTCAAGGAGTTCATCTTGTAGTGAGGCAGACGGCACAAACCCATTGTTGCATCATCGGGGAGCTGAGGAATAGAAATGCGTGCAGGACGTAGGGGATTGTAAACCTGCTTCAGGGAGGACGCCGTGGAGGCAGATACACCCAAGTTCAGTCTTCATATGAAAGGCAGTATTCATCAGGCTTATTATGGTGGCACAACCTCCTGTCCTGTATCTCCCTTGGGGATTTGTATTTTTTCCCTAGGATTTTACCCATGTGGGTCATTTTATACAGGGCTAACACTTCAGTGCCTTTTAAAAGCAAACTGTATATATATATGCGAAAGAGATAACGAAGATCTCCTGTGTAGCCCAGGGAACTATATTCAATATTTTGTAATAACCTATATGGGGAAAAGATCTGAAAAAGATTATATAGATAAAAATCCATGCCATGCTCTGTAGATAAGTTGTGTCTGACTCTTTTGCAGCCCTATGGACTGTAGCCTGCCAGGCCTCTCTGCCCATGGGATTTCTCAGGCAAGAACACTGGAGTGGGTTACCATGCCCTCCTCCAAGGGAATCATCCCAACCCAGGGACTGAACTTGCATCTCCTGCATTGGCAGGCGGGTTCTTTACCACTGAGCCCCCAGGGGAGACCCATATGTAGCAGTCATTTTGCCATGTACCTGAAACCAGCACAACACTGTCAATCAACTGTACTTTGATAAAAAATTTAAAAATTGAAAAAAAATTTTTAAAGGCTAAATTCATTTAAAAATTTTTAAAAATTAATGAAGGCAAACCGTGTCTGGTTCAGACCATTGGCAGGAACTTGCTTCATGAGGGCAAGGGACTATCCTAACCCTGCTGATTCCCAGTGGCTAGTTTTGGTAGGTGCTGAATTAATGGTTGAATCGGGCGTCTTGAGGGGAGGGATAAGAAAGGGTTTTCCTCTTTACCCCAGAGGTGGTACAAGTCAGTGTAATGGTTGAGGCTTGTGTGGGGTGGGCCGATGGCATCCTGAGCAGAGTGGCCTGCCTGTGCCGTGTAGCCGGACTGGCTCCTGGGAGGGGCAGCATTCAGGCTAGATGTCCAGCTCTTTTCTGGACAGGAGTGCCAGACTCATTTGCAGCCGAAGGGAGTGCCCTTTTAAAGGCTAAATTAGTAATTAGACTCAAGCAGAGGGTGGTGGAGGTGGAGCTAGCTCATTTATTAGCATATAACGTGATCACTCGAACTCCTGTAAATATAGATGTTGGTGCTTTGCCTTCTCCTAACTGCAGAAAAGCCTGGGAGATAATGCCCTGGATTATGAGTTACTCAAAGGGTGGCTGCTCGAAAATCTCAAAAATACCAGACCATGTCATATCTGTGGGCTTTGTCCTCCAGTTAATTACAGATTTTTATCTCCATGTATGTGAAGTTAATGATTATCTTGGTTTGGGCTCGGAACTATCTGCGCTCGACCCCTGGTTCCACTGGGCTCGATCGCTGCCTACTATCTGGCATGAGGCCTTTGTTTTTTCCACCAGAAGAGTCGCACCGTAAGTGTTTCCACAGGAACTCTGCCCTTCGCCAGTGTCATTGTTGTGGCTGTATGGCAGAACCCACAGGGCGGAGGTGTTTTAGCCCTCACTGAAAATGCCACAGATCTTTCCATCTCTCACTGCAAATTTTCCAGTGTGTTCTGGTCCACCGTGGAGTCTTAAAACCAGGTTTACTGATTACCACGTAAGAAATGATTATTAGGTGTAAATGATCCGTTGAAGATCAGCATCCAGAAAGGCTGTTTAGTCTATGTCTCTAGCAGCTAACATTAGACAACACCCTGTGTAAGTTGCTGGTGAGGTCCAGGAACTGTGTAGCATCTCTGTTAAGACAGCCAAAGACATTACCGTTCAGTAAGCCGAGTTAAGACTTATCTCTGGCAAATGCAGGTTTGACCCTTTCAGTGTCTCGTGGATCAGCAGATAATTGTTCTAATTGAATCACTTGCTTTCCTTTTTTTCTGAGTGCTTCCGGGGGGCTGGGAATAGTTGGCTATTAACTGGACTTCACGTTATGCCTGATTGGTATTTATGGCAGACCAGTTACTGCTGTAATCAAGTAGTTATTTGGATTAATAAGTCAAAGGAATGGCTGGGAGGCTAGTGTACTGCCTGGAGAAAGGGTCACTGTAACTCTTGTTAGGAAATTAATGAATCTCAAATGACTATGACTCAAGTGAGAGATCTTCCAGAAGAGTGGCTCTTTAGAGAAACAGTGACCAGCTCATTGAAAAATAAGACACTAGGTTAGATAGAGAAGACTCATCTGTTCAGACTGGTTGATTTCTCTTATGAAACTACAAAAGAACTAGGCTGTATAAGGAGAAGGTCTTAACTTTTCATTCATTCTGGAGCTATGATAGAACCAGGAATAGAAAATACAAAGGCAGAGTGACAGATTTCTTTAGACATTTGTCTTAAACATAAAACGTTTATCTAATGTGCAATAGTAAGACCTGGCCTGTTTTTTTTGGTAACCAAGTGATATTTTGAGTAATATTCATTGTGTAACAACACATGACACACGGTGAAAGTGTAAACATTAGTTTTATTGAGTCTGAAGATGTTTAAAAAGTGTCATTTATAACTTATTAGGCTGAGATGAGTGGAATTATATATGGCACAAGGCAGTTGGTCTGGATTATTTAGAATAGGTTTTTTCCAAGTTCTATCTTCTGTGGAAAGCACAGCCTTACCTCTTGGCTTTCTCTCGGTTCCAGGATTCTGACAGTTTCAAGTGTGAGCCTTCTACCACCAGAATCACATCCCCTTTGTGCTACACCAGGCCTATATTTTGTTAATAGTCACTCTTTTGGATGGTGGCTTCTTGCCTTTAGTAATCTTCCCTTGTCATCCTGAAATGATGCCCATGTACCTCTGAAACACCATGAAGGTTCTCATTTGAAGGACACGACTTCTTATGGGCTTGAGAAAGAGGTGTAGCCTTGGTTTAGGCTGTTGACAGAACCGGCAGATCTCTGAAAGTTCCCCCAGCTCGGAGAATTCTGATGTCATCCACGTCTGCTGCCCGGCTTGCAGCTTAATGACACTGGAGGTGGAAGAAGAAAAGGAAATAAATGAGAGAGACATAAGTCCACTGGGTCAGTGGGAAGTGGGTCAGGAGTCAAGTGAGACAGTGCCTGGCATTTCTCAGCCATCGCAAAAGTGTCTTGTGATGCACACAGAGGCAGGTTGACGGGTCTATTGTGTGCCAGGGGTTCCCAGGAAAGTAAGCTGCCATGTGGCAGGTGTAGCACACTGCAAGCTGGGGTGAGTGACCGATTTCATCCTTTCTTTAAAAAATTTATTTATTTTTGGCTGTGCTGGGTCTTTGGTACTGTGTGCAGGCATTCTCTAGTTGCAGCAAGTGGGACCTACTCACTAGCTGTGGTTCATGGGCTTCTCATTACAGTGGTTTCTCTTGTGCAGCACAGGCTCTCAGCACACGGGATCCAGTAGTTGCAATTCGCAGGCTCAGTAGCTGTGGCTTGCCGGCCCTGGAGTGTACAGGCTTCAGTAGTTGCGGCCCATGGGCTTAGTTGCTCTGCAGCATGTGCTGTTCTGTAACATCTTCCTGGACCAGGGATTGGATCTGTGTCCCCTGCACCGCCAGGCAGATTCCTATCCACTGTACCCCCAAGGAAGTCCCAGTTTCATCCTTTTTCCCCCCTTTTTTGCTGATTTGTTGAATGAAGCATGGGCATCCCACATGGTGCTAGTGGTAAAAAACCCACCTGCTGATGTAGGAGATGTAAGAGACATGAGTTTGATCCCTGGGTTGGGAAGATCTCCTGGAAGCGGGCATGACAACCCAATGGAGTATTCTTGCCTGGAGAATCTCATGGACAGAGGAGCTGGGAGGAGGAGCCTACAGTCCACGGGGTCACAAAGAGTTGGGATGACTGAAGCGACTTAGCACGCAGCACATAAACTAAGTATTTGATGTTTGAAAGTAACTTCCCCGTGAGAAGAGCCCATGGAGAGTGTTGAGTGGCTGCTATGTGACCAGACTTGTTCTTTTCAGCCGGCAGAGCCAGCCCTGAGGCAGACACCAGCTGTAGGTACAGCTGGAACACCACCAGGGTCTGTAATCCACAGATTTGCTCATGGATAAGAAAGGTGGGCTGGTCACCTGCTGGTCTGCTCTGATGAGGGTACTGGCCCTGCTGATCTTTGCTTGGGTGTGACTCTAAAATCGCCTCCCATGGCTGGTTATGTGACCTTCTATTTTCACCAGATCCAGATTGCTAGCTCCTTCAAGCTAGATGGATTTTAAAGATCATCTGGGGCTTAGGTTTTCCTTTCTTTTTTCAGGTTCCAGTGACTGCCTCGAGCTCCCAGTGGAATGACTGAGGCCAGGCTCGAGTTGCTTACCAAGGCTTCTACTTCATGTGATAGTTTTTTGGTTTCCACTTTGAGAGAATGACCTTCTCAGACCTGCGAGGGGCTCTTTCTGTTCCTGTCACAACACTAGACTGCACACTCACCCTCCAGCAGTTCCCTTTTCTAGTATATTTCCTCACAAATCATTTTCCCCTTTCCCCTGCTTTTAGGGCAGTACATCCCAAGATATTCACATACAGATACCCTCCCTTCTCAGAACCTTCTCCTGTGAGCACATTTATGGAGGACAGTCTCTCTCTAGGGTCTTCTGTCACCTGTGGTCCCTTTGAGACTATCGTGAGGAGAGTGTTTTCAAGTCTTTTCTAGAGGTCTCCACTTAATATTTAATTATTCCAGATTACATAGATTTTAGACTTCACATAAAAAGACAGGGGCCTATGTTAGATGTATTAATCTCCCATGGCTTCTAGTTAACGTTGACCACTATGTAGGAGTGGCAGGTCATTCATATCCTCTCCCCATCCATAGACCAAAACTTCCAGTATTTGTATCTGGACACCAGGTTGACAGAGCCTCAAACAGTATTCGATGGTGGGGCAAATCTGATGGAACTGTGCATGTTGAAGAGGATAAATGATCCTCCACCATGAGTCTCAACTTGTGCTTTCCAGGAGTTCTGCTACAGGGTCCAGAGGGAACAGAGAAGTCATAAATGGAGTCATGTGAAGGTGGGATCATGCGTAATAAAAGTAGGTACTTAGTAAAGGTTAATAGGTGTCAGGCTGAGTGCTTCACACAAATTAACCTATCCAATCCTCAGAATGCCTTTGAGATGTATTTTTCTCATTAGCCCTTCCTTCTGAGGCCACTGAATCTCAAAGAAGATACTTGCCTAGTTAAGTGATGGAGCTGGAGTTTGAACCCCTGCAGAGAACCACCAGGTGGCATTACACCTGCTTCAGGTGATTGGTTAGTAGCAAGATGTAAAACTTGGAGATGAACTTCCATGTATTTGCCATTTAACGGTATATATGTCCTAACTCTGATATTGTGCCAAAGAAATTATCAAGGGCTTAACAGTTCATAGACCCTGGTTACAAACAACATGTTCCATGTGCTAAGTGTGCTTCTGCAGCAGACAGTGGGTCCTCACCACAGTGCCTGTCCTAGCAGTGGGGTGAGATCAGATGATCTCATAGCACACATCTGATGGGCTTTCTCTGGGACTTACCTCCCCTCAAACCCTGTGCTTGCTGCACTATACATTTCTTCTACCTTTAATTTTATGCTCTCTCAGTAGAACAGTGAATTACTAGGTAGAGACCTTGTAATAGAACTTACCAGCACAAGCTGGTGCAGAAAGTGTTGGCTGTACCCTACAAATAGTCACTGAAGGTAGTCAGGGGAATTTCCTAGTGCTTAGGGCTATAGCTTTTGCTGATGGCCTTTTTTAAAAAAACTCTTTTGAGATATTTTAAAATTAACTGTTACTTTGCAACAGGTTCAGCACTTTCTTGAATCACTTATTATGTGCCTGGGGTTCTGTTAGACATGGATCATAAAGAAATAAAAAGATAGGTTCTCTACCTTCAAGGAGCTTACCTCATAGAGGAAACAGACACCCTGATACTTCTAGGGACCATAAATTTATTTTATGTCCAATATGGCCTTAATGCAGAATTCGAAAGAAATTAAACTTCATGAGCAAAGCAAGCATGAGCAAATGTTTCACATCTTTCTGCCTGTGTTTTGTGAACCATTCTGTCCCAGACTTCAACCAGACGACACTATAGGAATGAATATTTAAATGAGTTCCTTTTCCTAAGCATTAGTTTTCTCATTCATGTCTTAATTCCGTAACTTAGCTAATGAAGTTGTCACAAGTCATTTTTAAGTTTAGGGATGGCTTAGGAATTGTACCATATATTTACTTGGACCTGTCTGCTGCCCCTTATTTTACAGTCTGTTCACTAATGATTACTGTGTTTGAGTTCCTTTGAGTTTGATAGTGAGAGGTGGGGACTGATCCCGAGAGGAACCAGTGATAGGTATTCCAAAAACTGATGGCATTTAGCTGAAAATCCAGGAGACGCTGCTTATCTAAGGTGGTCTGGTTTGTGCCAGGTTTGAAGGAAATTTAATTACTTAAAAAATACAGTTGCTTTTTATTTCACTTGTTTTCCTTGCCTCACTGTTTTCCTTGGAGTCATTGGGATGGGGTGTTGCAGTTTAAGATGATATCCTGTCCTGATGGTAATTTTCTGATGATTTCCAAGACTGTATGGAACGTGTCAGAACAGACCCATGCGTCCCCCGCTCCTCTGTCACCTGCGCGCTCTCAGGCCTCGGTGCCCACATCCAGGTGGTTGGCAGGCACCTGGTACCTCTTGCCTGCTGGGCTTAGCAGTGGTGTTTTTGGCCTCATGCAGTTGGAACATTTGTCGTTTATTCAAAAATCCCCATTTTGTGGAAATTTGTGCTCTCAGTTTAGATTTAATTACCCCTAAGTGGTGGCCATTGTTAATCCAGGGGTCATAGGAGGCAAGACACCTAAGGTATGTCCCTTGAGGAGAGGTACTCAGTCCGTTTTCATTAGAATTTGTTTAATAATAGTTCTGTTTTACACACCAGAAGTCTGGTGTAGTTGGTAATGAATCTCCTTAGTAATTTATACTGGTGGATCTGAGGTGTTAGATATTAAAACATTTTATGCTGTGCATGTTAACTTCACTCACAGTGAAGTTTCCTCAGAGTAAGGAAGGTTGCAACCACCTTTGTGCAAAGAGAAAGGAAGAGAGGACCCAGGTTCTTCAGGAGTGGGATGAAATGCACTTGACTGAGCCTGGCTGGGGCAGTGGGATGAGGAAGAAAGTTAATAGGTCTGGGAAGAGAGTATCTCACTAGTTTCCCAAAGCTGGTTCATCCAGGTGCCGAGAAAGTTGTCGAAACCCACAAAGGAATTCCCCAGTTCCTTTCCATTCTTCTTTCTGATACGATCTGAGATCAGTTGATTTACTGGCCAACCATCTAGTTTTGCCTGCACCGCATTATATTTTTATGTCCTCCTAAATGGCAGGCTGTACAGTGTGGTGTTTTGGAGAAGGGGTCACAGCCAGAGTAGGGTGCCCAGTGTTAGAATGCTTTGGAGGTGCATGGCCAGAAAGTGGATTTTGAATGAATAAAAGGAAAGGCTGGGTGGATCAACTAGTGAGGCCCTCTGAACCACGTGTGGCCTCTGGAGAGGAAGGAGGTGGGACCAGATTTGCCAGCAAATGGAGGGAAACAAAACTCTGCTCCAATGTACAGGCTTGATAAGCCACTTTTCTGCTTTGATTGTGTCAAAATGGAGGAAAACTTCTCTAGTTCTTTACGGGGGCCAGTAACAGAGAAAGTGAAAGTCGCTCAGTCGTGTCCGACTCTGCGACCCCATGGACTATTTAGTCAGTTCCTGGAATTCTCCAGGCCAGAACACTGAAGTGGGTAGCCGTTCCCTTTTCCAGGGGATCTTCCCAACTCAGGGATGGAACCCAGGTCTCCTGCCATTGCAGGCGGATTCTTTACCAGCTGAGCTACCAGGAAAGCCTGGGCCTTTATTACTGGTGTTCTTAATTTTAGTAAACTCTGCCGAGCTGCTTTGTGCACCAACCTTGGTATGTAACTCCTGTGGCTGAAGTTTTTCCTCTTCTTTCTTTGCTGTCACAGTCACCAAAAGCCAAGTAGCCCTTGGTGAATATCATTTTTCCTGTGAATCCTCCAGGCCTGGTTAGTCCCCCCCTCCCCCCATCTTACACTTCCCTAGCAACTGGTACTTCTTCCTTGTAGCACTTTATACACAGTTATTTACAATTGATTAGTTATCCCCTCCTAGACTCTAAGCTTCCTGAAGGCAGGGTCCAGGTGCATCCTCTGCTCCCAGCAGCCGCTCGGCACCTGGAAGATGACCAGTTAGCACTGGTTGTCCAGCTGACCAGCAGACTGACAGATTAACAGCGAGGCATGCTTTGGAAGTGCTGTTACACGGAATCGTTCTGAGAATTTGATAAAACGCTGCTGGTGTCAGTTTACATTCTTACAAGTCTGCCCGAGAGACAGTTTGCTTAATGCTTTACAGGTTTCACAGGATTTTCCCTGTTTCCTTTCATGTGCATTTCCTACTTTGACCCTCACCGTCATTCTCTGAGGCAGGTGGATCATCATTTCCCTTTCAGTTGAGGGGACTCAGGAGGTCTCGCAGCCTGTAACTTACAGGGCGTAGCTGGGGCCTGATGACTGATCTGCTGTCTTATGCTGCTCCTCCCCCGCCCCCATGTTTATTGAGCACCTCCTGTGTATCAGTCCTTAATATTTGTTACCTATTTACTCTCTCATCAGTTCAGTTGAGATATTATCCCCGTTTTGCAGATGTGGAAATGGAGGCTCTGAGAGGTTAAGTGACTTTCCCAGAGACGCATAGTGTTAACAAAAGACAAAGAGTCTGGGTCCAAGCCCAGTTCTCCTGTGCTGGAGGGCACAGCTGTTGTTACAGAGGGTGCCAGCTGACACCTTGCTAATCCTTCTGGTGGGGAATGGGGAACAATACTTGTTACTTTAGAAATTCTGGTTGCTGTCTATATGTTCATTCTTGTGCTCATGGTGGTGTTAGAAATACTGTATTTATTAAATGTCAGTGAGATGCCAGGACTGTGCTTGGGATGCAAGGATGAATAAAGTGACCATACAGAGAATTGTGACAGTATATTATGTGTTAGTCACTCTGTTGTGTCTGACTCTTTGCGACCACATGGACTGTAGCCCACCAGGCTCCTCTGTCCATGGGATTCTCCAGGCAAGAATACAGCAGTGGAT
Organism: Cervus elaphus; assembly: GCF_910594005.1. Taxonomy (NCBI): domain Eukaryota; kingdom Metazoa; phylum Chordata; class Mammalia; order Artiodactyla; family Cervidae; genus Cervus; species Cervus elaphus. Next base: position 28,706,910 of record NC_057826.1, on the reverse strand, counting down.
TGCCATTCCCTTCTCCAGGGAATCTTCCCGAGCCATGGATTGAACCTGGGTCTCCTGCATTGCAGGTAGATTCTTTACCATCTGAGCCACCAGGGAAGCCCTATAAAGACCCCCAAAAGGTCTGTGTGTTACAGGAATGTAAAGCTGGGAAGATAACCGACACTGGTATTCATGTGATGTTTCTTGCTTTCATGGTCACCCCATTTGTATTCTTTTTCTCCTCTCTACCATCCCTTTCCCTCACTGTCAGGACTGAGGTCAAGACAGTAGTCCATCCAAAGGCCACCTGTTGGCTACTGGGCCCTAGGAAAAACACCTGTACACTTATTTCCTGGCTTGTGTTGTATACAAACAGTATACAAATAAAACAGAACCGACAGATATTTAGATCTCTGGACTTGTACAGGAAATGAAGATTACTTTTTCTTTTATCTGGGCAGTGTTTGTGCCTTGGCTGCTGGTTCCATACTCCCCTGGAGACTAAGAACATCCCATTGTCTCTCTGGATCATTTCTGAAACTGGGCCTGGAAGCTGCAGCAGAGTCTCTGTCCTCATCTCTTCCTCAGAGTCCTGTGCTTCTTGAAGACACTACCAGGACGTTCTCTCATCCCTGTGGCTGCCTGTACCAGGAAACTCAGAGTGCTCTGTAACTCCATGTGCTCCAGCATCCTGGGAGAGAAGGAAGGGAATATTAGTTCTCCTTTGTGGGAACAGAGAGATTGACTATGCCAACCCTTTAGACAACCCAGAGGGATGGGGTGGGAAGGGAGGTGGGTGGGGAGTTCAGGATGGGGGCACTTGTACACTTGTGGCTGATTCATGTTGATGCATGGCAAAAACCACCACAATATTGTAAAATAATTAGCCTCCAATTAAAATAAATAATTAAAAAAAAAAAGCTCTTCTCTTAGCTTAGACCTTCCATAATTCTAGAATATCCTTGGTGACTTTGATCTTACAGCACTCAGAGATCAGTCCTTTAGTAGCAGGTATTTCTGTTGAGGGATTGTAGGTAATGTTTCGACTCTGCCTGAAAGATCCCAGTCTGCCTCATGCAGCCTCAGCCAAGGAAATGAGTAGGTTCTGGTGCTTCCTGTTCACCCCGGACCTTTGATGAAGCACCACTTTGCTTTGTGGGTTAGGATCCCAGGGTAAGCAGTGCGTGACACGTGTTTCTCATCATGTAGTTTACACAGTTTAAGCAATGCTCATTTAAACCATTGTAGTGGCTTCATGAAATGAGACTCAATTAAATAACTTAAAGGTAGCTGCTGATCCCCCAAATAAATGATTGGGCTGTAGCGCCAGGGGTGCTGAGTGAGGGCTGCATCACTGTCATTTACTTCCCTTGTCTTTGTGGGGTAAGGGTTCCTTTGAAGGGCCCCAGGATTCTGGAGGAATGTGTTTCTAAATCTTCATTCTCACAGATGGCGCTTCTAGCTCGACTTCTGCACACTTCCTGCTCTGGGCCTGCGGGCGGGGGGAGTGGGCAGGACGTGTGGTCATGGTTGGGGGCCTGTTGGGGAAGAGGGCAGGGAGAAGCAGGCTGACATTCTGTGGCTTTAGTCTGTCTTTTCCCCTTTGCTTTTCTGTCTTCTGGGAGCATATATATATTTAAGATTTGCTCTATGTTAGTGAAAGCATTCTAGCTGGGAGGGACGTATTCAAGTGAACTAAATGGTCTTTGGAGGCAGAGTGAGGGGCAGGGAGTTCTAGGGGAGACCTGAATGGTGTTGCTAGTTTTCCAGTTGATAGCATAGTCCTTTCCTCTGGTACAGATTTAGCTCTTTGGAACCCAAAAGACAAGTCCAAATTAGTCAAGAAAATGACATGCTCTTGGCACACTGTGGTTTGTATTGAGGAAAAAGTGACCCAACTTTGAGCTTGAATTATTAGTAATGAATTCAAGGAGAAGATGACCTCCCATATGTCTTACTGTTTAGCTGTAAAACTATAAAAAAAAGAATGCTGTTAAGTTTGCATGGCTACTATTCATCATGGCAGGTGAGCAGATTGCTATGCTTACAGCTGGGCTAACCCCGGGAGCAGTCGGTGCTCCCTCACAGAGAAAGTTATTTTCACATTTTTCGGTCAGTCATGAAGTGCAGAGTCTTAGAGCAACAGCAGTGTGTGGTAGGAAGGGTGGGAGATTGGGAATCTGAGGGGACAGTCCCGGGTTGACTGCTGAAGAACAGTGAACTCAAGTGAGTCATCACTTCTGTCTACACTGAGGTTATTTGTTCAACAGAGAAATCAGGCCATTATCTCTAAGGGCTTTTCTGGCTCTCAGTTCTGCAATATCTACTCTTGGAGACTTTCTCTCTAGCCATTTTTGTGGGTCTGACTGTTGAATTACTTACCCTTTCCTTAAAATCAGGGATTGCCTCATTGTTCTTATCCTTTACCTCCTCACTCATGTCCACGTGGCTGTTAAGGAATACAGGGAATTGATATGGAAAGAAAGATGTCCCTGATATTACTGAGTGAAAAAAATCCACTTGCGGAGAAGTAGGCACAATATGGTCCATTTCTAAAATATTAATGATAATGAATGGTAGTCATATTCGTATAAGTCTCTATCTTTTAGTTGAGCTATTGGGGCCAGATGTGTTCCTGAATTCAGGAGTTTTTGGTTTTACGCAAGGCCATGCGTCTCTATTAAGTAATACTTCCCCTGGGGGCTAGGATGGCACCCTGTCATCCAAAACATTAACATTCTGTAGTGAAACATAAATATTCACATTAAGTGGGATAAATTAAGATGGCAAATTGTCTTATGTTTGTTGAGGTCAAATTTGACAACAAATGTTACAAAAATTTTTCATGTTTTGGAGCTTTTTGAGTATCAGGATTGTAAGTAAGGGATTATGGACCTGTAAAACTAAAGGGAAGAGACCTGGAAGATTATGTATCAAACTTTTAGTATTGGTTTTTTGGCTGCAGAAGTGGGGTGGAATTACAAAACATTTTTATTTTCCAAATTATGTGTTTTTTTTTCTAGGGAGCATGTCTAATTTTATAATCAGAAAAAAGTGACTAAAGATACGCGTAAAACAGCTAAAAGCACACTTAACAAATCCATTGCAGTGTTTGTTAGGCCATTAAGATTTGAGTGATATTTTTTCTCAATTTTTCACATTTATGAAGTGTGACTATAACTTACATATACTTAAATTTTTTTCTAGATAGTAATATTAGAAAACTATAAAAAGAATATGTGATGGTAATTAAAAAGTCAGTAGTAAAAAAAAAAGGTCCTTTGGAGTCCCATGTGGGAGGTCAGGAGCCTCCTTCTCCTTACTGGGTGGTGGTTGTTCAGTTGCTAAGTCATATGCGACTCTCTGTGACCCCATGGATTGCAGCATGCCAGCCTCCCCTGTCCTTCACTATCTCTCAGAGTTTGCTCAAATTCATGTCCATTGAGTCGGTGATGCTATCTAACCATCTCATCCCCTGCCCCCTTCTCCTTTTGCCTTCAATCTTTCCCATCATCAGGGTCTTTCCCAATGAGTTGGCCCTTCACATCAGGTGGCCAAAGTATTGGAGCTTCAGCATCAGGCCTTCCAATGAATATTTGGGGTTGATTTCCTTTAAGATTGACTGGTTTGATCTTCTAGCTGTCTAAGGGATCCTCAAAAGTCTTCTTTAGCATCACAATTGAAAAGCATCAATTCTTCGACGCTCAGCCTTCTTTACGGTCCAGCTCTCACACCTGTGGGTTTCCCCGGTGGCTCAGACGGTAAACAATCCACCTGCAATGTGGGAGACCTGGGTTTGGTCCCTCGGTTGGGAAGATCCCCTGAAGGAGGGCATGGCAACCCACTCTAATATTCTTGTGTGGAGAATACCCATGAACAGTGGAGCCTGGTGGGCTACAGTCCATGGAGCCACAAAGAGTGCTGAGTGACTAAGCACACAGCACTCACACCTGTACATGACTCCTGGAAAAACCAGAGCTTTGACTGTATGGACCTTTGTTGGCACAGTAATGTCTTTGCCTTTTAATATGTTGTCAAATTTTGTCATAGCTTTCCTTCCAAGGAGCAAGCGTCTTCTAATTTCATGGCTGCACTGATTTTGGAGCCCAGGAAAATAAAATTTGTCACCGTTTCCACTTTTCCTCTTCTATTTGCCATAAGGTGATGGGGCCAGATGCCATGATCTTAGTTCTTGGAATGTTGAGTTTTAAGCCACCTTTTTCAGTCTCCTCTTTCACCCTTATCAAGAGGCTCTTTAGTTTGTCTTCATTTTCTGCCCTTAGAGTTTGTAGAGCACATTATACTAACCTATTATATAATAAAAATCACATGGAAGAAACAATTATATATTTAGTAGCCAAAATATCATGTATGGGAAAACACTTCATGGAAATATAAGGCCTTCTATGGAAATATAAGAAATAAAAGATGTTATTGAAGTAATATTGCAATTCTTTGGGGGCCCAGAATGAATGGAGTTGATGGGAATGGGCTTTGTCTGAAAACTGGAAGAATTCCTCCAAATTTGAAGGAATTTGCAGTTTTATGTATGAAACATAAGTGGGATGGTTGGTAGTTGATTATTTATCAGTTGATACATAAGGACATATATTATTCTTAATTTTCACTTTTTTCCATGTTTGTAATCAAACTACACTCATTTGTTACCTTTCCCCTCTTAATTGTATAATTACTATTTGTATGTTGCAAATTTGCAACATATGCATATTTGCAAATTATGCAAATTATTATCTGCATAATAGCTGCAGAATATTTCAGTCACTGCTTTACATAATTTGTTGACTCCTTATTGCTATTACTAATTGTTGTTGTTGTTTCATAAAGAATACATTCTGTGCCAGTAGGTCTTCCTTTTTATTTCCCCTCCTATATCTAGGGGTTGTTTCCTTTTGAAAGATTTTCTGAATGTCATAAGAACCAAAAGTGTATCCATAATCATTTATTGAGTGCCTGCTAAGTGTTGAGGTCCTGGAGATATAGAGATGAAGTTTTAGAACCTCTGCATAAGTTATGGCCATTTCCTAGATCTGTCTTCCCTACTGCCTGGTTAATTCTCCATTTGAATTCCACTTCATGGAGAGGTCTTCTGTGAGTCCCCCCAAAGTAGTTTGGGTTTTTCTGTACCTTTTCTTCTCATTTAATCATGGTTATAAACACATAGTCATTTTGGGTTTATTTATTTTATTTCTGCCTTCTTCAATAGACTGTGAACTCTGAGAACAGGTCCATGTCTGACTTGTTCCCCTTGGTACTTTACTAGGCACTCCAGTATCTCTAATAAATGAGTGCTTGAATAAATAACTCGATGCACATGAGTTTGAGCAAGCTCCAGGAGTTGGTAATGGACAGGGAAGCCTGGGTGCTGCAGTCCATGGGGTTGCAAAGAGTCAGACACGGCAAATTACATAAAGCAGTGATTGAAATTCATTTATTTATTGCTTTATGAAAATAAACCTTTCCCCCTTGCAACAAAGTTGCTGGAGGAAGACTCAGTGCCAACACGCTATTCAGTGTCTTACCTGATTTTGCCCTACTCTGCAGTAGGAGTGGGCTCATCTTAAATTCTTTTCTGCTAAAGCTATTGCTTTTCTGTACAAATCCTCCTTGATCTATCATTGTATTATATACCAATAATATTCACGGTTTGGACTTATTTTGACATTTTTTTCTTGTTTTCCTCATTTTTAAAAAAATATGTTTTTTCAGGGTCTGTTTTACTAGTGTTTTCTGATGACTATTCCTATTTTGGTTCTTATGCCCTTTCAAAAACTATTAGTTTTTTGAGGGAAGGGATGGTTTAATCTCTAATAGTATCTAATAAAGATTCATGTGGAAGAGGGTTGGTAATAAAAAAAAAACTTTGAATAGGATACTTTGGAAAATTCATTTTCTTTTTTTTTAATTTAATTTTGTATTGGAGTGTAGTTGATAATGTTATGTTAGTTTTAGGTGTACAGCAAAATGATTCTTATATATATACATATATATCTCTTCCTCTTCAGATTCTGTTCCCATATAGGTTATTACAGTAGACTTCCCTGTGCTATACAGTAGGGCCTTGTTGTTTATTTTATATATAGTAGTGTATATATGTTAATCCCACACTCCTGATTTACCCCCCTTTGGTAGCTATAAGTTTCTTTTCTAAATCTGTGAGTCCGTTTCTGATTGTAGATACATTCATTTGTATCATCTTTATAGATTCCACATAAAAACTATATGGTAGATATTTGTCTTTGTCCGACTTACTTAGTATGACAATCTCTAGGTCCATCCATGTTGTTGCAAATGGCATTATATTATTCTTTTTTATGGCTGAGTAATATTCCATTACTCAGTATGGAGTGATAGTCCATAGAAATATGTACCACATCTTTATCCATTCTTCTGCCGATGGACATTTAGGTTACTTCTGTGAAATGACTATTGTACATAATGCTGCAGTGAATGTTGGGGTGTATGTATCTTTTTAAATTATGGTTTTTCTCTAGATATATGCCCAAGAGTGGGATTCTGGATCATATGGTAGTTCTAGTTTTAGTTTTTTAAGGAGCCTCCATATTGTTCTCCATCAGAAAATTCATTTTTTTTACATATGTTTTAATGTATCCCTTGGGTCAAAGGATTTTTTAAAAGGATGATCATCAAATAAGTATTTAAATAATAGGACCAAGATTTGTATTCTTACTTCTGTACTAAAAATGTACAGTAAATAAATTTTAAGGGAGGATTTAGTAGTCACATGCTCAAGATTTAAATCTCTTGACTACTCTTGCTTTGACTTATCATTTGCCTAATGGGTAGCTTCTGAATTCATTGCTTGGAATGTTGCTACTCAGGGCCGATGTTGTTAGTATTGCTACGTCATGATTTTATTTGTAGCTGCTTGCACATTCTAGCTGACTTGGAATCTGGAAGATCTCCACCAAAACACCTGTATAATTAAATTTAAATTCAAAAGTGTCACTGTCAAGAGAGGCAACTTCAGGTTCATGAGACTCCTATGAAGTCTCCTTTAATCATAGATCTCCTTATACATAATAGAAACTTGCAGGTGACTCACCAGGGGTGGAAGCCTGGAAAACAGACTGCCAAGGAGGGTAGTCTTTCCGGTAACACATTACCACCCTTTTGAAGCATCCAGAGAACCTGAAGAGCAGGAACTGCCAGTCAGACTGACTGAACGCTTGGCATTCTTTCATGGAAAGATGACAACTCATCTAGGGTGAAAGAGGAAGTGGAGGGGGGCACAATAGGAGGGTGACCTGACATTCCCATTGTTTTGCAGACTGCTAGCTCTAGTTGGGTGGTTGCTTGGGGGAGGGGAGGAGTTGGAATCGTGCCCTTCATTGTCGATGTCTAAGGAAATGTATTGTACCATTTTATTAAAGAGGGGAATTTGTATCCATTTTATCCTTGCATTGCTTCGGAATCTGGATTGCTTGTGATCCCTTATACTCTCCTCACACTGATCCCTGGGGCACTACTAATTATAGTTCTAGCATCATTTTAAGAATTGAGATTCTTCTGTGTAAAATTTCGTGAAATCTGAGAGCTGAAAGATTTTTTACAGGCTATTTCTGGCTTTGCCTCTGACATGTTTTGTTAGTTGGTTTTTGTCTCAATTGAGAAGCTTACATAGTAAAAGTCAAAGGACTTAGTAAGGTGCTATTTTGATTATTAAGGGTTGTCTTGGAACATCTTGGGGGAAAAGAGTTATCTTCTTTGTTTCTCAGTTACTTTCGGTAGAACCCACTAAGAGGTAGAATGAAGACTTCAGTAGACAGCCAGTGACGAGGAGGGGAATGGTAGGTCATCTGAAGACTGGCTGGTTCCCTGGTTTTATCCTTGACCAGCAACACCCCAGGCCCAGACCAAAGCCAAGATGCCTTCTCCATGCCCGTATCTGGACTACCAAATTGTGCAGGGAAGACTTGCCCCTGGGCAGTTGATGCTGTCCATTTCATCCCCCTTCTGCTGAAAAGTTACTCTAAGCTTTTGGTTCTCCCAAAGGCCTCTCCACCCTTTCACTCAGATGACCCTGCATCTGACTTCATTAAAAAAAACCTGAGACTTCCTAGAATGATTTCTACCAATTTCCTGTTCTGATACCTGCAAACATATGTATCGTCACATCACTTGCTTTCCTCTAGGTTTCTCCCTATACCCTCCTTCCTCCTCCTAGGCCTTACCCTGTTAGTTACTCTGCCTTCCTCTCTAATTTTCAACCTTTACGTGTTGAGTATCTCTTTTCCTTTGGCTATGAATAGCTCTTAAGTGTTTCCTGCGTTTGCGTTTCTTATACTTACTAATACCTGTTTGTTAAATCCAGTGGACGTGTGTAGTTCTTATTGCCCTGGACATCCTTATTGTGTCTGATACAACTTATCTGTTGTCTTCTCCTGAAGAGTCTTTGGTTTCTAGAAGGGATGGTCCGTGCCTCTGGGTTTCCTGCTGCTTCTCTCCTTAGTGGATATGTCCTCCTTTACTCACCCCTTGCAGCTGGAGCTCTGTTCTGGGAGGAATACTTCTCTCCTCTCACATACTCTGGCTTCAGGGCTTCATTCACTCACTGGGTTTTCATCACCACGTATGTGTTGTGACTCCCTGCTCCCCAGTTCTTTGCCTTATACTGCAGCCTGATTTCCGGCATCGACTGGTTATCACATGTATGTCTGAAAGGCCCCCTAACTGTCCAGGGGCTGAACATACCACCTTTCCTCCTAAGTGCCCCCTTTCTCCCATCTTCAGAGCCTGTATTGTCTGGTGGTGAAGGTTGATGCTCTAGAATTAGACAGACCTGGATTCTGATACTTGCTGATATTTGATCATGAGCAAATCATTTAATTCTCCAGCCGCAGAGTCTTCCTTTTTAAAATGGGGATTAAAAATAGTACCTGTCTCAGAAAGTTCTTGGGAGGTAGACTGATGCACCTGTTTGGCGCCTGGCTCCGAATAAGAGTACAGTGAATGTTTGCTCTGCTGGTGGTGGTGGTGGTCTCTTTTAGTTACACTTATCCACTGAGTCATCCTTAAAACCTATTTTCTTTGGTTCTTTTATCCAGCCAGTCACCCGGTGTGGCTGATTTCTAATTACCATTTATTTTCTAGTCCTAGGAATTTCTGAGCTTCCCTCTTCTCTTGATTCTCATTACTACTGCCTGCATGCAGGGTCTCATTATTACTCCCCAAGGTGAGACCACGGTCTCCTGCCTTCTTTTCATACCTGCAAGTCCACTCTGCTGCTAGGTGTCCTGTCTCTGTCTAACAGGACCTCTCTCTACCCTTGAAGCCCTCTGGTGTAAATCAAAGACCAAGCTCCTTAATGTGGTATACCTGGCTGTCCCCCATAGCCTTGGTGGCATTTTAGCTTATTTTCTGACACTCCCTGACTCCAGCTGTGTACATGAACAAAAATGTCCTGTACTGTTCCCTGTCTATCCATGCTGTTTAGGCTCTTTCTCACCTTTATTATCCACCCTGCTTGGAATGCTATCTTCCCTGCTTTTGCCTTACTAATTCCTTCTCCTGAGGAATCGGCGAAGTTGCCACCTCCTCCAGGAAGCCTTCCCGGACCCTCCCAGGATAGTCTGGTAATCTTCCAAGAATCCTGTCATTCTCTGTACTCATTGTGAGCCTACCACATTGGGTGATGATCTATTCATGGTCTTTTCTTTCAACATAAATCTTGAAGGGCAGACATGATGTATCATTCAAACTTATATTTTTGTACCTAACTTGGTGCTTGACATGTAGTAGGTACGTGTTAAATGTTTGTTAGATGAATGACTGAATTCAAGAACAAGCAAACTTCAGAACAACCTTGGTTTTCTAGTTCTGGGGCAGGACTGGGTTTCAGCAGTTCAAGCCATGTCTGGGCAGCCACGGCTGAAGTAGACACTCTGGTATTGCTTCCTTGGAGTTCCTCGTCCTAGGTAGCATTGCTGCAGTGAGACTGTGAGCTCACGACTGTCTGAGCCTGAAAATTATTCCTGTGAAGAGTAAAATATGTCACAGTAGTGGCTTAATTTTTGTCCAGAGAACACTTTAATATTTTCAAACCTGTGGTAGTGTTAACACTTTCTATTTGCATGAGAACTTCCCTGATAGGAGATACCACAGGTGTTAAGTTTTCTGAGTAGTGTTACAGCAGGGCAGAACTACTTTCCATTGATTTGGAGATAGAGAGCACATATACCATGAGACAGAACATCTTTAGTGATGGAAAATAGACTGACCTACTTGAGAGGCTGCTTGTTTCCTAATTTTCTATTTTAAAAAGATGACAGCCGAACTCTGAAAAGCTTAGGACATTTTAGAACTCTGCTGCCCAATACTGTGGCTTCTAGCCACGTGTGGCTGCTTAAGTTTAAATAGAATTAAAATTTAAAAAATTCAGATTCTCAGTTGTGTTAGCCACATTTCAAGTTCTCAGTAGCCACGTAAGGCTAGAGACTACCATATTGGGCATCTCAGATATAAAACATTTCCTTCGTTGCAGAAAGTACTATTGGACACACTGTTTTTGAATCTAAAATTCTTGTTGGATAATATCAAAGCCACCTTACCACAGAGATGGTTTTACAGCTCTATGCAATAAGAATTTCTACTGGGAACACCATATAATTGCTCTATCATTTTAAATAGAGTATATAGCATTATATCACCCTGTCATTTGATCTTGTCTTTATCTTTAGCGACAGTGACATTCAGACATGAAATGCTGTATTGTTTGTCTGGAAATGTTTTCTTATACACCTCATGGGGGAAAATGAATGTGAGTTGAATAAATGGAATTGTTTTTCTTTGATTCATGTTACTAGAAAAACTCAGAAGCTAAAATACATCCTGGAATTAAATAGCATTTATTAAAGAATGCTATCTCTCTGTGAGGAAGTGTGTGTGTGTGGAGGCGGGGGTGTGCTGGATAAAAGGGAAACAAATGACTTGTATAGTTGGATATTAAAACACTTAAAAAATTAAAAGCAAAATGAAGGCAAGCTCTTCTACTTTCTTTTGTTTTCTTTCACATTTGCCTTATCCGCTTAGCTTCTGGTGGCCTGAGAAATTTAAGAAGTAAGCGTAGATTTAGTTTAACTGGAACCATGCTAGGAAACTTGAGCTACCTTATAGTACCATGGAACTCACTAGACTACTGCATTGTGGAACAGCAGCTTTTAACACTGACTCCCTTGGATGCCAGTATCATTGAGGGATGGGGAGGGGGGTGGATTGGAATGATTGTTCAGAAAGAATAAAAGTGACAGACCTGTACAGTTGATCTCACACAGATTCACCCGTGGCTGCCATGCCCAGGGAAGTATGGTGTGAGTCATTACATGATTAAAGAGACACAGACGTGCACGTGGTCATGGGCTTGGGGGGAAGGGGAGGGTGGGATGAATTGGGAAATCAGGTTTGACATAAATATATCACTGTGTGTGAAATACATAGCTAGTGGGAATCTACTGTATAGCACAGGGACATCGGCTCAGTGCTCCGTGGAGAACTGGAGGGATGGGGTGGGGGTGTGAGGGAGGGTCCAAGAGGGAGGAGATCTATGTATGCATATAACTAATTCACTTCATTGTACAGCAGAAATTAATAAACATTGCAAAGTGGTTATACTCCAATTAAGAAAACTTTAAATAAAAATAAGAGGTCATGACAGGAAAAATAGAGACCCCAGGAAGCCATAAGTGACTCCCATTTGAATGGCTTCTGAAGTCCATTTCAGCGGCTATGGCAGGTAGGACTTTCTTTGAATTATGGAGGCTATGATTTCATAGTAGCAGCTTCTTTCCCTACTCTGTTTAAAACAGTGCCTGGAGACATTCTTCAGTTTAACCCTTTTAAAGAGGAGGGATGTGAGCTTGGGAGTGAAGGACAGTGAATTCTGCTTTGACCTTCCTGTACCTTTGTCTTCTTAGGGTGCTTCATTATTGAGGCAGAGAATAGAGGGCCTGTAATTTGGAGTAATGTGTGGAAAGGTTTGTAAGAGAGTGGGGAGCGAAGGCTGTTTGTCCTGGATAATAATCACAGTGGTTATAGTGTAGGTCAAGTGGGTTCCTGACCCACATTACAAGTATATTTTACCAATGAACTTTTACTTCTCAGTGAAACATTAGAATTTCAGGGAGTTAATTATTTGTGGAGTCTTTTCTAAAACTTTCAACTCTGTCTCCTTTCATCGCAATGGGGCTCATTTTATACCCTTTATGGCTTCTTTTGAAAAGAGGCAGCTTAACCTTATGTTGTGAATGTGGGCTTTGGAGCAGGTAGATAGGGATGGAAACCCATGGTCACTGCTTGTACAAGTTATTTAAATTTTTGAGCCTTGTGTTTTACATCCTGCAAAATGGGAATAATAATGCTTACCTCATGGGCAAGAGAAGGACATTTTCGTGTGTGGAATACAAAACTAAATCAAGTTGACTCATATTCAGAAAGACCTTTGAAAATAAACATGTCGTTTTTTGATCACTTTTATGATTATGTTGATCTTTTTTTTTTTTTTTTTTTTGAGTTTTACCACATGTATTCACTTAGTGTTATAAAACTTTAAGGAGAGAGAGTTCGTGGTGAAATTAGAGAGCCTCAGAATCTGTACTAGTGTCAGGAAATTAATCAGAAAATAAATTTGAATGTGCTGAAAGGATCAGTTCCTTTTAAGATAAAGCACTGTATTATTTAAAAGAAAACAAAGGGACCAAGGGAAATGAGAAAGCTGAGAAATTCAAAGGATGTTCATTTGTTCGAAAACCCTTGATTATTTGAACATTTTGCTGTTTTGAGGAATGTTGTTGTTCACTGATTTCCATCTAGCCTAAGAGAAATAAAGAAATCAGCTTAACTTCTAGAGAGTTTTTGAGGACAGACTACTCAGTCTTGAGTGATCACAGACATTATCACAGACTTGCAAAAGTCAGGATTCATGTGACTCTGACACAGAGGAGGTGGAATAATCAAATGTTCCTCCCATGAACATTATAGTGATCACCACAGAAGGAAACAAAGTTCCCTTTTCCTTAGTGCCTGGGCTGCTCGGGCCAGCACTGCTGAAGACGTGTGTCCTGTCGAAGCCACAGCGTGTATTGATGACCCTTTTGCGCCCAGTACTGAGCTAATTCCCAGAGGTAGAAGATGTGTCCCAGCCTTAGAGACGCGTATCACGTAGAAGGGAATGTGGACGTGAGCACAGGCAATGTCAGCACCGGATGATGAGTGCTGTGACAAGGAGCTGGGAGATCACAGGAAACAGCTCCTTACCTCACGTGCGTCTTTGTGGAGAAGTCACCTGAACTGAGTCTTGAATGATGAGTAGGACTTAGTCACATGATGAATGGGTTGGCGAGAAGAAGGCCATTGTAGGCTGAGGGAATAGCGTGAGTGTTAATGCATTAAACATCCTGTGTATGCTGGTAAGGGCAAGCCTTTTAACGTTAATTGAATATGAAGCATGGGATGGGGGTCAAGGGCTATAAGGGGAGTGGTGTAGTTGGAGGCCAGACCATAAAGAGTCAGAGATACTATGTGAAGCTCAGATATATGCTCTAGTAGATGGGGAGCCACTGAAGAAATGCTTTTAAAAAAAATTAGTTTTGACTGTGCTGGGTCTTTGCTCCTACATGAAATTTTCTCTAGATGCAGTGAGCCTGGGCTGCTGTCTAGTTGCAGTGGCCTGGGCTCTAAGGTGAATGGCTTCAGTAGTTGCAGCTCCTGGGCTCTCGAGCACAGACTCAGTAGTTGTGGCACACAGGCTTAGTTGCTCCGCAGCATGTGGGATCTTCCTGGACTAGGGATCGAACCTGTGTCTCTTGCATTGGCAGATGAATTCTTTACCACTGAGCTACCAGGGAAGCTCATCATTGAAGAATTTAACTTGAAGTGTAAATGGTCAGGTTTGCCTTTTGGGGGGTTGCCACGGCAGCTTGGTGGATCATAGGTTTGAGGCTAAATGACAGAAAGCTATCGTGGTAGAGGATCAGTCATGCAGGAAAGCAATGGAAATTAGGGCTGGAAAGAAGGTAGATAGGAGAAGTTCCCATGATACGAAGCTTATGTGATTTTGATCAGTGAGCTATGGGGAATGGATGAGATGGAAGAGACCAGGATGGCCTTTAAAATTCTGGTGGTGTTAATGGATCTAGGGAATGTAGGAGAAAGAATTGGTGTGGGGGCCAAGGTGGTGTATTGATTTTGAGGTGTCTACCAGCCAATTGAATGTGATCCTGAAGCTCTTGGAAGATGGGTGGCTGGAGACAGGGACCTAGGAATCACCCAAATAGAGGTGGTAGTTAGAACCAGTGTGAATAGTTTGATGCTCAAGGAGAACAGAGAATGAAGAAGGCAGTGGATAGAGAACAGTCCTAGGGAGTATGAGAAGTGGAAGAAACATTTCCAGAAAAGACTGAGAGGAGGCGCTCTGAAGGTGGCATCTGTGCTTGTCCTAGAAGCTGGTGGTCGGGGAGCGGGGAGGCTTTTGAGAGGTTTGTCATTGAGATCCCTAACTCCTGGCCACTCTAAGTGTTGGATGAAGTAGCAGTGAAGGTAGAATGGATTTGGGCATTTGAAGAGATTGGAGATTATTTCGGAATAATCCAGTCACTAGAGAAAATCAGAGCTGAGTTAACAAAGAGTGAAAGAAAGGTGAAGAGGTGCTAAGGCTTGAGATCAGAAACTCTGAACGTTCCGTGGCCCGGCATGTATGTGACTCCTTAGCTGGTGTGCAGGAGGAGAGGAAGCAGATGAGGACAGTGGTCCAGGGTGGGGTTTTGTTGATCAGATGTGGCAGAAAAGGAAGGTGTGAGGACACAGGGGTGCTGGCAAGAATTGGGAAGGCATGTGGCCAGGAGGTGCCCTCGCGCGTTGAAAGGGATCAGTTCACGGCCTTGAAGTGCTCTCTGTGCCCAAAGAATGGAGGCCGTGGGGAAGGCTGGAGAGGGGTGTTGATCTCAGGACAGAGCAGTTCCAGGGTGTGGTCATAGGAGTGGGTGGCAGAAGTGGCCTGGCAGCGACGACCAGTTGAGTGGAGGGCAACCCATAAGAAAAACTATAGAAAAGAGACTTTGATTCCACTTGGACAAACTTGTAAGATTCACTCTGAATCACAGGACAGTATGTAGAATAAAACTGTGTTTGGATGTTTAAGAGCATGATAGATAGGTGTGTGTCCTAGATGTTTTGAGCAGTCTGCCTGGATGCTGGGGCATCTCCCTTCAGTGTCTCTGAAGACACCTGTTGGAATGCTTTTATTTAAAGTGTGGGGAAAAGTCTGGGTTTGTGTCTCTTTAAGGAGGAAAATAAGAAAGCTTAGACAATGAATGTAATTTATGATACTACTTTATACTTTTCAGAGATATTTCACATTTTGCTATTCAGTTTAGTGTGGTGGTTCTGGGTAATCTATTTAAAAGTCAATTTTTAGTTTGCTACTTTCTTCAGAGAGGGTAGAAAGAGGTATATAACCCCTATATTTCACGGAATAAAAGGATGGGTAATTAATAAAAAGATCTGAAAGCTCTAAGATAAATTTAAGTATTTTCTCATGCTAAGGAAAGCAATAGATTGATGCTGAATTATATACACTTGAATTCCACCTAAAGTTTCATTTTCAACTTTATATATTTCTGTATTTGATTTCTTAAACTGTAGTTATGTCTTCTAAGATAAGAAAAAATAGAAGCAAATCGCATGTAGTTTTTCGTCTCCTACCATGTGCTGGGTGGTATGATGACAAAAAGACGCATAAGACTTGCATCTTGACTCCTGATAGCTTTGAATTTAGTTGAAGAAGCAAGATGTAAACACAGGAAAAGTTAGATAATTATGCAGGATGTAAATTGCAAGACATGACATGACTAATGGACAGACACATTGTTTGGACTGCAGGTCTACTGGAGTTCAGAAGAAAGGCCATTTCAGGCAGTGACGGTAAAGGAAGGGGTGTTAATGACAGAAAATGAAGGGAAAGAAGATCAGGGTTACGTAGAGGGACTGAACCTTGGGAGTTATGAAGCCTTGTTTGACAGCTTCTGCCTGACTTTTCACCTCAATTTCCCAATTGGTAGAAGGGAATGATGATGATATGTTGCCTCCCAAACTGTCAGGAGGTGAGACAGTGACTGCAGAGTTCTTTGCAGATATGTCCTGGTCCTTCAATAATGTGTAGAAGGTACACATTGCACACCTTTGGAAGTTGTAGGTTATTAGTTTCTATTGTTCCCATTTACTGAGATGCAAAGAATTAGTATATTGCTAAAAGTTTGGCCTTTTTTACAATAAGGAAAGACTCATAAAACTTTGAAGACATTTTATGCAAAACTACTAGACCAATGATTACTTTGGAAAAACTCTTTTCGTGGCCATGTATCCTTTTTTAAATCTTTATTTCCTTGAGCAAAGACAATAAGAAGTAAGCAAAACAGGAGAGGAACCAGATTCCAATTTAGGAGGAAAATAATTTGTAATTCACTTGTTCACCTGGTGTCCTTAAAAAAGTTAGTGGAAGTTGCAGACTTCTTGGCAACTACTTTAGGTGAACCCAGCTTGGCCCCTGGCATTTTGGAGACCGTGGCCTCAGAATTCATAGATTTCCTCGATATAAGGACGTGAGTGTTAGTCATATCAATTTTACTGCTAATTGCTTTGGGGATATGATATGAATTAGGCAAGGAAGCTTATACCCAGACTGTAACTAATGTGGACCCTTCTTATACATCCGTTGATCCTTCAACCACTCTCTAGTCCATGTTTATGCAAATATTTATACTTGCCCCAATTGCCAAAGACTTTGAGGCATCCAGGACTCTTGGGCTCTAGTGTAATGGTGATAAACATAGGACCATGGACCTTTAGCCTCAAATCCACTGAGTGTACCTCTCTGTCTAGGGAGGTGGTCATTTTGGTGTGGTCTCACTTTCCTTCTCTAAGGTAGCAATAGTAAGATGGACTAAAAGTAAAATTCCTGAGTTAAATATTTTGAGTAGGGAATTCTATTTTCCTGACTATATCCAGTTGCCTACATCCTCCACTGGTCCACTCTTTCGCTGCTTATGGAATTGGTGACCCAAGGGCTGTAAGCATGAATTTTTCCTACTTTGGCAGCTTGGGGACCTAGAGATACAAGAAGGCAGAAAATATGACAAAAATATATGACAAAGAACAGTGGAGAAAGAGGAGAGATGAGAAGCTGAAGAAGGCTTGCGTTACATCCACAGGGAGGGGATCGAGTCAGCTAGTGGTTCTCAAAGGGACGTGTCTGCCTCTTCCCCAATCTAAACATCCATGTCTGACTCAGTTTCCTTGGAGGACACGCACCAGGAAAATGAATCCAAGGTGGTGCAATTCCTGCATTGCAAGTGTGTGTGTGCGTTTAGGTGTCAGAGGTCAGCCCTGATGTAACTGCCATCAAGGTCATAGCAGGTGAGGTCACAGTGGGTGAGGGTACATGCAACAGGCACCGCATGGCCGGGCTGCCCTTGGTGCCGTTCTCTTCCTGTGATTTCCCTATTTTTGGCACCCACCCATGCCTAGCCTACAGTAGGTGCTCAATCAATGCTTGCTGGATGAGTCACTGGGTGCTAACTCTGACTCCTGCTGAGAGTTTTGTGACCTGGAATCATTATACAAGGAATGAGAGGGCTCAGAGTAGGTTTGTGTCCTGCTTGTGACTTTCTTGTTACAACTGCAAATAATGCGTTACTCAGATAGAGAGGCTCTAAACCGGAGTTCGGGAATAGGATGCAAAGTTGGGATTTTCTAGGGAGAGAGTCAGAACGGGTCTGTGACCCAGCCTGGCTGAGGAGCAGGGTTTTAACCCAGCCTCACCCCTGCATGGGCGTGCCAACTTATTCAAGTTCCAGCATCTGCTGGAGGTTCCTGACAGAGGTCACCCTTTGCCTCTTGTTATGGAAAAAAAAAAAAAAAAAGGAAACTGTGCCCCCAAGATGATCTTGCCTTTGAGCCTGGTGAGTGTCCCGACCAGGAAGAAGACTTCCTGCTGATGGCCCTCAGCCTGACTGATTTGTCAGGAAAATCTTTGAAGGCAGAGCTGACTTGAAGGAGTCTCTGCTCAGCAGACACATGGATGTTTATGAAGCAACAAAGAAGGAACAGCCGGGCCTGAAGTCGGAGGACTTCATGCTGATGTGCCTGTTTGCAGCTCCTGTCACTCTCCTGGGGGGATCTTCCATCCGTAAAACTAGATACCCATTACCTCCTGACTGGAGATAACAGGGGAGTGTGCTGTGGAGGTTTGCATATTCTCAAAACGTGTACAAAAATTTAAAATATTAACAGAAAGATGTTTACTTATAAATGGTGATTTCTCTCCTGCAAATAAATTCATAAGACATTTTTGCAGTCTTTGAAACTATGTGTTTGATATAGGCATCCAAAGCATAATTGATAGTAATTGGTGCTTATGGGGAATTTTTTGAAGGGTATTTAATAATATGTATGCGTTTATTCATTATTTATTTATTCTGAAAATGGATGGAAGCCTATCTAATATGTGCCAGACCCTGGAAACATACTTGGGCCCATACTTCCTTTTGACATCTTAGCTGTGTACTTGGCCATGTGGTTTGAGCTTTGTAAATTAGCTTTAGAAGAAAGCTGATTAGAATTTGCTGTGCAAAATGTACCATGGGCCTGGTGCACTGGGAAGACCCAGAGGAATCGGGTGGAGAGGGAGATGGGAGGGGGGATCGGGATGGGGAATACGTGTAAATCTATGGCTGATTCATATCAATGTATGACAAAACCCACTGAAATGTTGTGAAGTAACTGGCCTCCAACTAATAAAAAAAAAAAAAAAAAATGTACCATAGAGTCACTGATACATTTCTGAGCAAGTCTGTAACCACTTTCAGTGGATCATCTATGACGATACACTAAAATGGTGGTTCTTAAACTTTAGCCTGTGTCAGTACCACCTGGAGGGCTTCTTAAGGTACGTGTTGCTGGGCCTACCCCCAGAATTTCTGATTGACTGGTTAAGGGGAGCGGGGTGCTTAACTGTGTGCAGTTCTGAGAAATTCCCAGGTGGTACTGATGTGGCCTGGGCTTCCCTCATGGCTCTCAGTGGTAGAGAATCTGCCTGCTAATGCAGGAGATGCGAGTTTGATTCCTGGGTCAGGAAGATCTCCTGGAGAAGGAAATGGCAACCCACTCCAGTACTCTTGCCTGGAAAATCCCATGGACAGAGGAGCCTGGTGGGCTACAGTCTAAGGGTCACAAAAGAGTCAGACACAACCCACAGCTGATGCAGTCTGGGGACTACAATGGAGAGCTGCTGCATTAGAGACATTTCTTTCTAAGAGCCTTGCAAGTTCTGCTCCTTTTCAGAAATTGGTGTGGTTTTATTACGGTTAATGCAACTCATGGTTGTGATCTTGGTTCTCATTTTGCTTTGCTTCAGAAATTTGGATTGAAATTTTTAGCTCAACTTCAATAAAAATTAAACTATTTACATTTAAACTTGACTCCAGCCTTGACTGTCTATTTCATTTTCCCCATTCTATCTTTTTACCTGTTTATATTTTGCAATTTTACTATATAACTTCCTGTAAACTGTGTTTTGTGGAATGTAGTACATATTGATAAATATGATTGCCAACACTGTTCTTTTCTTGGGCATTTGGCTTTCAAATGAACTATAAAATACTATGGTTTTTTTTTTTCACTTTACAATCGTAAACAGTTTGTATGAGTAAATATTTCCAAAAGTCATTGGGGGTATTTGGAAAACAAAGACCTTTTCCTGTCTGCTGCAGTGAAGATCGATGACTTTTAAATTCGAAATCTAGAAATAATATTTATTTAGCAAGTGGTTACAGTTCCCAAAGCTATGTCATTAGGCTCTATAAAATCAGTAGTAATGGGAAAGGATGGTGAATATTGTTCAAAGTCATAATCTTTACTCAAGAATGGTATATTAACATAGCAGTTACTTTATATTAACTGAAATTACAGAATGAAATGAGGAAATCAGGTGTCTAGACCTCAGGATAGACCATTAGCCAACCAATCTGTAGTTTTGAATTTTTAAAATAATTACCCTATTAGTAGGGGATGCATATATTAAACATATTAGACACATATTTTGTTACTTCACTGTAAAAATATGTAGTTAGTGTAAATATCCCAGGTGGCTCAGTGGTAAAGAATCCACCTGCTAAGTAAGAAATACAGATTCAATCCCTGGGTTGGGAAGATCCTCTGGAGAAGGGAATGGCAACCCACTCCAGTGTTCTTGCCTGGGAAATCCCATGGACAGAGGAGCCTGGCAGCCTGCAGCCCATGGAGTCACAAAGAATTGGACACGACTGAGTGACTAAACAACAACAAATGAATGAATAGGTGTGTTTAACAGAATTTATTTGATGTATCATTTTCATAACACAGTACTCTTGGTAAAATATATGTCTGATACTTGTCATATTTGAGATTAACAATTGACTCTAAATTGTTTGAGTTAAGGGTGGAATTCTTGGCAGGGATAACCACTAACAATAGATTATTCATATACATCCACTTAAACTGTTACTTTTTTGTTCATTTATAAATATATGCTCTTTATAATTAAAGTATAATTCACAAATCATAAAAGTTACTCTTTTAAAGTGTACAGTGCAATGATTTTGGTTTTTATACAGGTTGTGCAACTGACAGCACTATCTGGCTAATGTATTAGCTATAGGAACAGTTTCTCTGGAAAAGTCAAAATTTTAGTGGCAACTAACATGTCCACTCACTCCAGTATTCTTGCCTGGAAAATCCCATGAACAGAGGAGCCTGATGGGCTATAGTCTATGGGGTTACAAAAGAGTCGGACATGGCTTAGTAACTAAACAACGAAACAAACCAAAGTGGATTGAAAATTTAAAAATTGGATAGGAGGCATAATAGGGTGAGAAAGTTCTCAGTAAAAAAAAATAGAGAGAGAGCTATTTTCAAACAACTGGTGCATAGATAATACGATATAACGTACAAACAGAAATTTATATTTTTTGAGAACCTTCCTATATAAATGGAGAAGGAAATGGCAACCCGCTCCAGTATTCTTGCCTGGAAAATCTCATGGACGGAGAAGCCTGGCAGGTTACAGTCCATGGGGTCACAAAGAGTCGGACGCGACTTGAGCGACTTCACTTACTGTATAAAAGCAAACTTTACAGTTTCTTGGATTGTAGGATGAGCAGGGAAGGGAGGTAGTGGTGAGAAGAGGGGAGGAAGAACTACTTAAGTGGTTGCCAAGCTTTAGTGTGCATCAGTCACCTGAGGGGTTTGTTACATGGGAGGCTGGTTTACTGGCCTTGGGCTTGGGGCCTATTTGTACTAAGTACAAATCAGGAGACTGTGGCTCAAGGGGCCTAGAGAAGTTCTTGCAGCCCTTACTCCTTTAGCACTGGGGAGAAAAATGAAAAACTGAGGTGTCTTGAAAACCTGCACTCTAGTCCTTATCCTGTTTTTTTTTTTTTGGATGAGGAGTTGCTGTTCAGATTTTCTGCAACTCTTTGTGAAATCAGATAGTGTAATGGGCATGACATCATTTGCATTACACAGCGTTAGTGCCAAAAAAATAAAACCTTGTTATGTTAGATGCCGATTGGAGGCAGTGAGTGGCTCATTTCCCTTCTTTCCTGGCCCATTGGTCTCTCTCTCTCTCTTTTTCTGTATCTCTCTCTGTCTTTCTCTCTTTCTGTCTTTCTCTTTGTCTCTCTCCCCCTGTCTTTCTCCTTGTCTCTTTCTCTTACTTTCTCTTCTACTTTTAGCTTAAGGGAAGACCCTTCACCAACAGCTCGTCTGAAAACAATCTAGAGAAAAGGAATGAATGGGAGTACTTCTTAAAAGAACAGTCTTGGGTTTTCAGTGGGGGCCTTCTCCAGGAGCATGGAGCAACACTCAAGGCTGCAGTATGAAAAAATCGGCTCAGCCTGGGGTGGGCTCACCCCTCGCAAGGTGGGGAAATTTGGAAACAAGACCCACTTAACATTGATAGGGCAAAAGCTACCTACACAACCTAAAAAAGTCAGGTCCTTTTGCTCTGCTGCCTCTGGCTGGCTTTTCATCTATATATTGCAGGGTTCACATTTCTCACCTGTAGTATTGTTCCTAATTCAGATTTCTCTAGAGGTTACTTGGAATCAGGGCTCTATGGAGGCACTTTTTATTTAAAGCTACTTTTCTTAAATAGACGTTTTATTTTAGAATGGTTCCGGATTTACAGGAAAGTTATGAAGATAGTACAGAGCGTTCTCACACAGTTCATACCCAGTTTCCTCTTTTAATATCTTACATCAGCATCATACTTTTATCACAGATAATGAGCCAATAATGATACATTATTGCTAACTAAACTCCATAGTTTGTTCAGATTTCTTTAGTTTCTGCCTGGTGTCCTTTTTCTGTGCTGGGATCCCATTCAGATACTATGTTATATTTAGTTGTCACATCTCCTTAGGCTCCTCAAGACAGTCCCAGTTTCTCAGATTTGTCTTGTTTTTGATGAACTAAAAACTTGAGTAGTAGTTAGGTATTCTGTGGAATATCCTTCAGTTTGGGTTTGTCTGATGTTTAGACTGAGGTGATGGGGCTGTGGGGAGGAAGACCAGAGATAACACACAGTCTGTCATTGTGGTTGTTCACTTTCCAGTCGTGTCATGGACTGCAACAAGCCAGGCCTCCCTGTCCCTCACCATCTCCTGGAGTTTGTGCAAGTTCATGTTCATTGCCACCCAGCCATCTCATCCTCTGACACCCTCTTCTCCTTCTGCCCTTGATCTTTCCCAGCATCAGGGACTTTTCCAATGAGTCGTCTGTGTGCATCAGATGGCCAAAATGCTGGAGCTTCAGCATCAGTCCTTCCAGTGAGTATTCAGGGTTGATCTCCCTTAAGATTGACTGGTTTGATCTCCTTGCTGTCCATGGGACTCTCAGGAGACTTCTCCAGCTCGAAATTCGAAGGCATCAATTGTTTGGCCTTCTGCCTCCTTTATGGTATAGCTCTCACAATCGGACGTGACCACTGGGAAGACCATAGCCTTGACTATCTGGACCTTTGTCGGCAGGGTGATGTCTCTGCTTTACAGTCTGTCATTACATCACATTAATTACATCAGCATGCATTCTACACACACATACTAGCAAATGCATTATTAATGTTGATGGGAACCTTGATTGCATGGATGAGCTCGTGTTTGTCAGGTTTTTCCCATGGGGTTGCACTTACCCCCCCACCCCCACCCCTTTCCTTCCTGTACTTTTTGTAAGGAAGTCACTATGTCCAGCCCACATGTAAGGTTGGAGAGTTAGGTTCCATTTCCTGGGCTGAGGGGCAGGGAGAAGTATGTACATACATGATTTGGTGTTCTGCTTGTGAGATTTGCCCCTTCCCCATTTATTTATTTGTTTGACATTTTGTTTAGGTTAGTTGAACTTGTGGATATTTATTTTATACTTTAGCTTACAATCCAACACTCCATTATTTGGTTGTACAAACTGTCCAGCTTCAGTCTTTGGGAGCTCTTTGAGTAGGCTCCTGTGTCTCTTGGTGACATAACCCCATCATTGTGGGTTTGTTTTGTTTTTATGTTTTGAGCACTTCCTTTTTCTTTCTGGCACTACAAATGGTCCAGGCTTATTTTATATATTTATTGCTCCAGCCGTAGAATCAGCCATTTCCCCAGGAGCGCTGGTTCCTTTTTTTTGGAGAATGGTATTAGAAACCACATTCCGGGCAGTGGGTATTCTTGTTGCTAATGGAGTGTCCTCTTCCCCCAGTCCTCTAACTTGTCTCCCAGCCTGTCCTCCTTTACTATTGCTAATCTAATTTTTCTTAAATTTAAAATCTTAACTTGGCATCCAAGGCACAACTTGAATTGCCAGCTTTACCTTCCTGCTTAATTAAACTATATAGCTGAACTACATGTTCCTTCTTGCTTCAGTGCTATGCGCTCTCCTTTTCCCCACCGCACTTATCTTGGCAGGTTAAATTTTAGAGGGGAATTAAACTTCCAGGTAGAATATTCAGTGGTGTAAATGAACTTTAGGTAAGTATGAGGAGGACCTTTCCAACAGAACTGCTTAGGAGGAGTGGGTTCCATGGGAGAAGCCCCACTGTTACTTTCTGGTTCCCAAGCCTGGCATGCCATTCAAGTCCTTATCTTCCTCCACCTCTGCAGCTTGTGGCTTCTTTTCTGAAGCTGCTTCCTCCCGTGAAACCACACTTGGGCAAATCCACCCATCCCTTAGATGGCACCTCTGGTTTTTCTTTCTTCTGCCTTGTAAAATGAATTTGCTTTCTTATTTCTCCCTTTCCTGTGCTCTTTCTTGAAAAGTTGAAGGCTCTTAGTGATCACCTTTTGGGAGAGATTCCTAGATGAGAACTCCAGCCTGGTCCTCCCTCCACAGTTTGTCTTTAGTTCTGTCTTCTTGCCAGATGTTTCTATTTGGGTTCCTTTGTGTCCAAATTTGAACTGGTTTCCTTCCTTCTAAAACGTGTTCCTTCCCCCTGCGTTCCCTGCTTGATTAATGGCAACAGGGGCCCGGAGGCTTTTTCTGTACAGGCCCAGCCAGTAAGTATTTTTGGCTTCGTGAGTCGTAAGGTCTCAGTCATAACCACTCGCCTCTGCCCTTGAAGCACAAAAGCAGACATAAATAATATGTAAACAAAAATGAAGGTCACTGTGTTTCAATAAAGCTTTACTTACAAAAACAAGCAATGGGCTGAAATTGGCCTGTAGGCCATAGTCTGCTGACCTCTGACCTAGGTCACCTAGGCCTCTAATTCAATGTTCCTTTGACCTTCCTACTGCTTTTGTTTGCTTTGTTTGTATGATTTTAATTTCTACTGACTGCACCCTCAAGAGACCTTTCATATTTCTGGACCATACTGTTTCCCCATTCATTGGTCTAGTAGACAAAATAACCTCTTTTACGTGTTATTCTCCATCAATTTACGTAATCAAAACTTCTAGTAACTCCTCTTTAATAAGGTTAAAATTCTCTGAAGGCAGCTGTTTCTACAGTTTTTGCCTCTGACCTTCTCTCTTACTCCTCTGTATGAACACTTCCCCAGCCAGGCTGGGTTAGTTTAGTTCTGATACTGTTTCTGTCTCTGCTCATGATGTGCTCCTGACTCACAAGGATCTCCTCTCCCCCTTACTGAAACTTGTCTTCAGGCCTCAACCCAGCTGAAGCTCTGTCCTAGCCCAGTGCTTGCTCCTCCCTCTCTCTCTTTCTAATTGAAGTAGAGTTGACTTAAAATGTTATCTTAGTTTCAGGGATACAGAAAAGTGATTCAGTTACAAATATGTATATGTATATTTATAATTTTCCATTATCAGTTATTAAGAGATATTGAATATAGTGTCTTGTGCTATACAGTAGGTCCTTGTTTTTTAGTCTGTTTTATATATAGTAGCATGCATATGCATATGCTAATCCCAAACTGCTGATTTATTTCTCCCCACCTTTCCCCTTTGCAACCATAAGTTTGTTTTCTACGTTTGTGAATCAGTTTCTGTTTTATAAATAAGTTCGTTTGTATCATTTTTTTAAGATTCCACATATTAGTGATATCATATGATATTTGTCTTTCTCTGTCTGACTCAGTATGATAATCTCTAGATCCATCCATGTAAATAACGCTGTAAATGACGTTATTTCATTCTTTTTTTTTTTTTGGCAGAATAATATTCCATTGTGTATGTATGCACCACATTTTCTTCATCCATTCGTTTGTCAGTGGACATTTACATTGCTTCCATGTCTTGGCTATCATTAATGATGCTGCTATGAACATTGGAGTGCATATATCTTTTCAAATTGTAGTTTTCTCCAGATATATACCCAGAAATGGGATTGCTGGATCGTATGGTAACTGTTTTTATTTTTTTAAGGAACACCCATGAAAAGTGAAAGTGAAAGTCGCTTAGTCGTGTCCAACTCTTTATGACCCCATGGAGTGTATAGAACTCTCCAGGCCAGAATACTGAAGTAGGTAGCCCTTTCCTTCTCCAGGGAATCTTCGCAATCCAGGGATCGAATCCAGGTCTTCCACATTACAGGTGGATTCTTTACCAGCTGAGCCACAAGGGAAGCAAGGAACTTCCATAATGGCTGTGCAAATTTGCATTCCTGCCAAGAGTGTAGGAGGTTTCCCTTTTCTCCACACCCTCTCCAGCATTTATTATTTATAGACTTTTATTGATGGCCATTCTGACCAGTGCAAGGTGATACATCATTGTATAGTTTTGATTTGCATTTCTCCAGGTGGCTCAGTGGTAAAGAATCTGCCTGCAGTGCAGGAGACACAGACACAGGTTTGACCCCTGGGTTGGGATGATCCCCTAGAGGAGGGCATGGCAACCCACTCCAGTATTCTTGCCTGGAGAATACCATGGACAGAGAAGCCTGGTGGGCTACAATCCACAGGTTTGCAAAGAGTTGGACGTGACTGAAGCAACTGAGCATGCAATGATTAGTGATGCTAATTATTTAGAAAAAGATGCTAAACATCTTTTCATGTACCTGTTGCCATCTGTATGTCTTCTTTGGAGAAATGTCTATTTAGGTCTTCTACATTCTTTTTGATTGGGTTGTTGGTTTCTTGATATTGAGCTGTTTGAGTATTTTGGAAATTAAGCCTTGATGGTAGCGTTATTTGCAAATATTTTCTCCCATTCTGTAGATTGTCTTTTTGTTTATGGTTTCCTTTGCTGTGCAAAATCTTTTAAGTTTAATTACATCCCATTTGTTTATTTTTGCTTTTATTTCCGTTACTTTGGGAGATGGATCCAAAAAAACATTGCATGATTTATGTCAGAGAGTGTTCTGTGTATGTTTTCCTCTAAGAGTATTAGAGTATCTGGTCTTAAATTTAGGCCTTAATCCGTTTTGAGTTTATTTTATTTGTGTATTGTGTTAGATAGTGTTCTAATTTCATTCTTTTACATGTAGCTGTCCAGTTTTCCCGTCATCGTATATTGAAGAGACTGTCTTTTCTTCATTGTGTATTCTTGCCTTTGTCATTAATTATTGACCATAAGTGCATGGATTTACTTCCGGGTGTTTTATCCTGTTTAATTGATCTATGTGTCTTGTTTTGTGCCAGTACCATACTGATTTGATGACTGTAGCTTTAGAGCATAGTCTGAAGTCAAGCAGTATGATTGCTCTGGCTTTATTATTCTCTTATAAGATCGTTTTGGCCATTTGGGGCCTGTAATGTTTCCATACAAATTTTAAAGCTTTTGTTATAGCTCTATGAAAAATACCATTGATATGCATTGCATTGAATCTGTAGATTGCCTTGGATAATATGGTCATTTTAACAATATTGCTCTCTTTCCATCCATTTGTTTTCGCTTCAGTTACTTTCATCAGTATCTTATAATTTTTAGAGTGTATGTCTTTTGCTTCCTTATGTATGTTTATTGCTAGGTATTTTATTCTTTTTGATGTGATAGTAAATGGGATTGTTTCCTTAAGTTCTCATTCTGATATTTTGTTGTTAGTGTACAGAAATGAAATAGACTTCTATATATTGATATTATATTTTGCCACTTTACCAAATTCATTGATGAGCTCTGGAAATTTTCTGATGGTGTCTAGGGTTTTCTCTGTATAGTATCATGTCATCTGATTGCTCCTTTTTTTTAAAGAATCTTTTTTTCATGTGGGCCATTTTAAAAGTCTTTATTAGATTTGCTGCAATGTTGTTTATGTTTTGAGTTTTCAACTGTGAGGCATGTGGGTTCTTAACTCCCTGACCAAGGATCGAACCCACAACCCCTGCACTGGAGGGTGAAGTCTTAACAACTGGGAAGTCTCTGATAGCTCCTTTTCTTGGTCTCAGTAGTGCTTTTAATGTTGTCCTTACCTGTTCCATTGAGAGTGTACTGGGTTGTGTTTTCTATCTATGTGGTATTCCTACTTCTCCATCTAAACTTTAAGAAGCTGTTAAGGGTGGCCATGAGTCAGGCATGACTTAGCTTCTGAACAACCACCAGGGTGCGCAGTAGGTGCTCAGTCAACATGGTAATGGTCATACGTTGAACTCTCCTTCCTCTAGATCAGCTCATCTCTTTAGAGACCATCTTATTTAATGGTACCATGACTGTCATTGGCCTCATAGACTCTCTCTGTACCCACTTCTCTTTCATGTTCTACTCCACCTCTGCTTGCAGAGTCTAGCAGTTGCTCCCTCCCCTATCTTTCCTTTTCTGCCCCCCTCCTCTGTTGCTGGCTTAGCTCAGGTCACCTGCATCCTTTGCTAAGACCTCTGGAATAGCCTTCAGCTCTGCATTCCCACCACCAGCCCCTCTCCCCTTATTACCCAATACCAGTAGGGCTTTGTCATGTTCGTGTAATCCTGGAACATGCAGATAGCCCTTAGTGGATCCCCATTCCCTTGGAATAAGGGCTAGCTTTCCAGGGTGCCTGGAGGAGGAAATGGCAACCCATTCCAGTATTTTTGCCTAGAGAATCCCATGGATAGAGGAGCCTGGCAGGTTACAGTCCACGGGGTCGCAAAAAGTTGGACACGACAGAGCGAATAATACTTAATAATACTTTCCAGGGTGCCAGGAAGCCACTGATAGCTTTTCCTCTCCAGCCTTGTTTCTGACCCATCTCATTTACACAGTCTGCATTCCACCGTATACAACCCTAATAGTCGATGTGCATTTGCACATACTTCCTGTCTCTCCTTCCCTAGCCCATCTGGAAAACTGCTACCTGTATATCTAGGTAGGACACATATGTCACCTCTTTACAGCATTCGTCTCTCCTTCCCTCTGGAAGACCAAAGGGAGTGAAAGTGTCACAGTAACCCTTGGGAGAGACCTTGGGCTTGATGCATTTTCTAATGGTCCTTCAGATTCACAGTCGTCTAAAGGTGACCAAGAGCCTGAGCAGTGAGAAATTAAGTAGACATGCCTATAAAACATCCTGAATGCTTAAGTATGCTAAATATGTAGTTTTGACTTCTTGCTTTGGCTTGGCTTTCTTCCTCCATTATCAAGTAGAATAGCTCTGGTTTTATTTATATCCTTTTCTTTAAAAAAAACTGAGATCTTCTGTGGCAAAAACTTGGAATCTCCGTCTTCTAATATTTCTCCGTTCTTGTGGGAGAGTGGCCTCAGGAGGAGGCTCACTGTGGGGCTGACAGCTCACCCCAGGTCACCCCCTGGGGCTGTGGAGGCCTCTGAGCAGGAAGGGGGACATGGATGGCGTTTCTCACCTCCAGCCACATGCAAAGGTCACCTGTCCCCTTCACTTACTATCTCATCCTGGCAAGGATAGCGTATGTTATCTTTCTGGAGGGGTCTACGGAACAGACAAGAGAAGGGTGGAGATCATGTCAAACGTAAACTTCTAAGGTGTTCTTTGATGTAAGGAGCGCAATTACTGTGGTTCCTCTCTCAGTTCAGGGTCTGGTCTGGAATGAGGTTCTTGCTGGAGCAGACACCTTATTGGAGGAGAAAGAAAGTGCCTTCCTAGTTCTGAAGGGTGCTGTTCTGAGTGTCCTCTGTTAGTTTCAAGGGTGGGCATTTGACTCAGAAGAGCTCGACCCAGCCTTTTCTGTCCATCTGGAGTAGCAACAGCTCTGGATCTCCTTGGCTGGGCAGATCCTTTCAGAGCCACCATCCTTATTCGTAAAGCAGGTGTCAGGTAGCCCTCCCAGCACAGAATTGAATGCCCTAGGAGGTGAAGAGGGAGGAATTGTAGTGGAGTGTTTTGAAGAGCCTAAGGCATCCATCATCTAATTGACATTTTCAGTTTCTTGTATATTGGAGTCAAAGACTGAGACACACACATAGCACTTATACAGTAGACCATTTCTATCTATCTTTAGCTCACTAAAAATGCTTTCTATATCTAAGAGATATCCAGTCTGGACTCTTTATTCCTGATTTTTCATTTTGGGCAGAGAGACTTTGGAAACTAATTTTAATGCAGAAAAGTTCCAGTTTTGCCAGGAGATACACATTTTACACTAGAATATAGGGGTAATGGACTCTGAATTGAAATAATTCTAAATTTAAATTTACCGTGATTGGGTGTGTGGAGCTGGCGATGGGGCTCAACATTGGTAATTAAGAATTATCATGAAGCTTAAACATGCATTTGAGAGACAGACTCTTGTGTTTTCTTTACTTCCTCCGTGGAGTTCAAAATCTATTTCTGGCTTGGAATTGTAGATTTTCAGATATGAAAAGGGCTTAAAGCCTAGTCCACCTTCAATGTCTAGGTGTGGAAGCCAGATGACCTGCCACGGGAGCTGTGGTCACAGCCAAGGGCTCTTTCCCTACCATCCTCTTCAACTATGCGGAGGGTCCAGGCTTAGCAAGATGAGGATTTAGTCACTGACAAATGATGGTATTTTCCTTCATTTTAAACTACAGTCAGATTTGATAAGTTTCACCTTATTGTCTTTTTTTTTTTTTCTTGTAGTTGGACAGGTGGATCAACCCATGATGCCATTTCTTTTTTTTTTTTTTAAACACCAAACACATTTTGTATTGGAATATAGCTAATTAACCACTTTGTGATAGTTTCAGCTGAACAGTGGAGGGACTCAGCCTTGCATATACTTGTATCCACTCTCGTTTTTAATCTGTGGTGCTTTTTAATGTGCTTTTAACATGCAAACCTTGACTGACTGTGAAAGTAGAAAGTCAGCAGGGACATAGGATTTGCCTCATTTACCCCCTTTCCCTTTAAACGCCTTCCCATGACAAGGCAACGTGCTGTGTGTGTGCAGCACATGACCCTGACTCAGGTCCTCCAGGCAGCTGACTAACGGGACCTGAGCCACCCGCTGCATTTTGCCGGCCGCAGCACAGACTAGCCACACTTCATGGCTCCTGCCACGTGCCCCTGTGAAGAGCCATCAGGCGACACCATCAGGCTGGTGCCACTCCCACTGGCCTTGGCAGCGAAGAAGGGAGGCTGGAACACTGAGGCTTGGCATTTGGCAGGGAGTGCCCTCGGGTGCTGAGGGCACAAGTCCAGCCCAAGTTCCCAGGGAGATGGGTGGTGTGATTGAGCTAACATGCCGCGAAGCTCAGACAGGCTGGTTCAGTGAACAGAAGGCATCGGGCAAACCTGCGGCGACCCACAGGCAGAGGCAGGCACAGCAGCCTCCAGGGAGGCTGGTGTGGAGCTGGGGCTGGAGCCTCCCTGAGTTTGGATCTCGGCTTGGCCTTCACTGCTGGGTGACCTTCGTCAATTCCGTAACCTCACGGAGCCTCCCTTTTCCTGTCTGTACACTGGTGGTGGAATTACTTACCTCGTGGAGGGGTCGGGGAAGCTGAGAAATAGTGTAGGTCAGGCACCTGGCAGGGCCCTGCACATTGATGAGTTCACCACACAGTAACTGCTGTTTCTGTTGCTAACAGACACAACTGCATGCCTCCTGGTGGGTTATTGGTACAATTCTGTAAAGAATTTTTTTCCCTCCAAGAATTTGAGCTCTTGTTTTTAAGTCTGATGGTTGTAGCTGGAAGAGAATTGCGAAATGCTTTATCATGTTTTGAGGTTCTTTGGTTACTTATCCCTAGAGTAAGACCTAGGAAAGTTATAGAAAGGATTTACCTAGCCAAGAATCTAGGTGTATCACAGATGTCTGGCTGAAGATGTCAACTCACCATAGAGTTTAGGTGAACCTTCTACCTCTGCCCAATAAAGGGTTGATGGTTGTTTTTTTTTTGTTTTTTTTTTTCCTTTTAATATGCTAGAGCCTTTTGCTTATCTCATGCTCAGATGGATATCAAGGAGCCAGAAGTTTCCTGCTTGTGATCAATTCTAATGCCTTCTGTGAAGGGAAATGGTTGTAAATTATTACCAGTTAATTAAATGAGTGTTTCCGTTGAGTCCGGTGTGCAGGCTTTTATCCAAGCCTGTTTAGAATCATGGAACATTAGAGCTTGAAAGGTTGTTAAACAAGTGTCTTGTTTCATGGACAAGAAGACCAGGTTCGGGATGTAGGTGATTCGCTTAACTTCTGCAAAGTGATGCCAAAAGAAACACTGGCTCAAGATGTGTGGTGAGGGAGGGGAGAGAGGGGCTGGTAGTATGGTGGCATGTCAAGCAATCTGAGTATCATCCCTAAGCAGTGGGCCTGTGTAGTCCATATGCTACTGGTTTGCCTTGGAGCCATCTTGAAGTGCTTTTATATTTTATGAAGTACTGTTGCAGAGTATTTATTGTAGGGTAAAATACTGTCATTCCTCTTTTATAGGTGATGAAATTGAGATGGTCAGATGACCTCCCAATTTGGCTCACTAGACCAAATCAGCAGCTATTTGTTGAGTGCTTACTTGGTTCAAGGAACTCTGCTAGGTCCTTTGGAGAATTAAAAAAAAAAAATTGTCAGCTCCCTTGGGAATGGAGCTTACAAACATAACTGCAAGTGATGAGATGTAAGTCTGTGAAATTTTATCTAATTGTTCAAGGGCATTGGTAAATACTAAGATAATAATCGAGAAAGGAATTTTGAGACTGGAGGGATCAATGCGCCTGTCAGGATCTTCCTGGCAAAAGTTTCTTCCTTCAACTTCTGTAGCTACATCATCTTTGCCAGGTACACTCAGCTGCTCCTTCCACCCGCAGCCCCAGGGAGCTTCTCTGAGAAATCCTGAGCACCTGGCAATGATCCTGACCCTAGAAGTCATCCAGCCAAGGTTGGGATGAGTGGATAGATGGAGAAAGAATGGCTTTCTAAGCAGAGACAGCAGCCCAAGCACAGGTGTGGCTGTGCCACAGTGAGGAGACAGACCTGACTAGCAGAGCAAGTTTAAAGACTGGAAATTTGAAGAAGAGGTTTGGTTTAATTAGTGGGGAGACAGAGGGGAGCTCATGGTGCCCTAGAAAATCAGGTGAAGCAGAATGAGTTTTCTTCTGGAGGCACTGGGAAGCCTCTGGAGGCTTGGATGGAGGAAAGTTGATGAGAGTGGCACTTTGGGAAGAGCATTTGGGCAGTGAGATGTAGACACTTGTTTGTTCTTATACCATAGATGTTTTAAATTTTGGTGCAGTCCAGTTTATCACTTTCTTGTCACTTGTCATTTTGATGTCATACCTAGGAAACCATTGCCTAACCCAAAGTCAGGAAAATTTATTCCTGTTTTCTTCTAAGAGTCTTATAGCTATAACTCTTAGTTTTAGGTCTATGATCCATTTTGATTTCATATTTACATATGGTGTGAGGTGGGAGTTCGCTTTTATTCTTTTGCATGTGGAATACAGTTGTCACCGCACCATTTGTTAAAAAGAGTATTCTTTCTCCATTCTTTCGCCTTGATGCTCTCCTGCCCCTTTTTAATCCCTCTTTACCACTTGTCCTGTATCCTTTACCCATCCCCAGGCAACCACAGATATGTTTTCTGCCAATATAGAAGCTATATGTTTATAGCCATGTAAAACTATATATTGTCTTGCTTTTTCTAGGCAGAATATTCTCTTTTGTGTTTGACTTCTTTCATTTACTATTCTTACATGTTGCTGCCTACATCAATAGATTATTATTTTTATTCTTGAATACTAGGGCTTCATAGGTGGCTCAGTGGTAAAGATTCTGCATGCAATGCTGGAGACCCAGGTTCAATCCCTGGGTTGGGAAGATCCCCTGGAGAAGGGAATGGCTACCCACTCCAGTATTCTTGCCTAGAGAATTCCATGGACAGAGGAACCTGGCAGGCTATAATCCATGGGGTTGCAAAGAGTCAGACACGACTGAGTGACTGATACACATTCCATTGTATGGCTATATTGTATTTTTTAAAAAGCCCTTGTGAACATTTGCATACATATTTTTGAACATATGCTTGCATTATTCTTCCCTAAATACAAGTCAAATGACTGGATCAAATGGGAGATGTATGTGTAACTTTTAAGAAAATATCAAACTGTTTCCAAAGTGATGGTACCATTTTACAATCCCATCAACAGCATATGAGAATTCCAATTGTTCCACATTCTTCCATTTAGTATCATCAGACTTTTTCATGTTAAACCTCCTAATCGGTATGCATTGTTTTTGCATTTTGGTTTTAATTTGCATTTCTCTAATGACTTGGAGAAGGAAATGGCAACCCACTCCAGTGTTCTTGCCTGGAGAATCCCAGGGATGGCAGAGCCTGGTGGGCTGCCGTCTATGGGGTCATACAGAGTCGGACACGACTGAAGCGACTTGGCAGCAATGACTAATAATGTTGATCTTGTCTTTATGTACCTATTTGCCATCTTTATATATGTCTTCTTTGGTGAAATTAAGTGATGAAGCTCATTTTTTAAAAATTGGGTTTTTTTGTTTGTTTGTTTGTTTTAAAACAGAGTTAAGCAATTTCTTTATTTTATGAGAAAAAGATACATGTATTTTCTCCTTATCTGTAGTTTGTCTTTCATTCTCTTGAAAGTATCTTTCAAAGAGCAGACATTTTCATTTAGATGAAGTCCAGTTTATGATTTTGTTTTTTCATGGGTTGCACTTTGGTCTTATATCTAAGAAATATTTGCCTAACCCAAGGTCTCTAAGATTTTCTCTAATGTATTTTTCTTGAAGTATTAAAGTTTTAGGCTTTATATTTAGGTCTGTAATCCATTTTGAGTTAATTTTTGTATAAACTACAGTGTGTGAGTTGAAGTTCAGTATTATGTATAGGAACATCCTATATGGATTCGTAAGAATGCCACATTTTGAAGGCCATTGCTTTCTGAATTTCAGCAAGGACTCAGGAGTTGCCCTCCTCACTAATAGAAGTGGTCTATAGGAAAGAGGGCTTAGTTTATGCTCTTCTCCCTGAATGATTGTTCCAGAAAGAATGCTCAAGGCCTGCATTTGTAAGTGGGACCTCCTGGGCACTCTGACCTCAGCCCTGTTATAGTGGACATTCTGTAAGTACCATAGATGATGACAAGGTAACCCAGGCCCTGATGTGGAAGGCCATGAAGCTGACGAGCAGAGTGACTGAATGACTGGATTTGGGATTCATTGAGCCTTGGGACCCACAGAAGTGAGCTGAAATTCTGTAGAAAAATACAAAGCTTAGGATTTGGGGCCTAATCACTGTTTAGGATGTGGGAAGCAGAGCCTTAGAGCAGGTAGAAAAGGTGCAAAGGTTTTAGTTGATGACACACTCGGGTTGGGTCACTGGATCTTCTCTCCAGTGTTCATGAAGTCTGTAGCTACACCACTAAAGGGCACTGTCAGTGTTGACATCAAGGTTTGTGATAACCTTGCTTTATCCCATTAAGGTTTGGTTGCATCTGTGGGCTGATATTCACTCTTTCATGGGGGTGTGGAGAAATTATCTGGAGGACATTTATCAGAATGGTAAAGGAGGAGAAAACCATGTCCTATATGAAACTGTTTGGAATATCCTTGCTGGTTTGTTAATTTACTCACTCACAAAACCATTTCAGTCCTCTTATGTGCAAGGCACTGTCCTAAGTGACCAGGGCATGATGACTATAACTACAAGTGGGTTCCAACAATGGTCTCTGTAATGGGGTAGAGTTGTCCACTTGTCTAAAAGAGGTCTCGAGACTTCTGTGGTGGTCTAGTGGTTAAGAATCTGCCTTACAATGCAGGGAACACAGGTTCTATCCCTGGTCCGGGAGGATCCCACATGCCGCAGAGCAGCTAAGCCTTCGTGCCACACCTACTGAGCCGATGTGCTTTAGAACCCATGCTCTGTAACGAAAAGCTACCTCAGTGAGAAGGCTGTGAGCAGCAAAGACTCAGCACAGCCATAAATAAATTGATCCCTCTCCCTTATAAAAAACAAGCCTGATGTGTCCCTCTTTACCTGGCAAAGTAATAAAGCTATCTTTGAAAAGTAAAAATAAAAATAAATAATTAAAACAAAAGTGGTCTCAGAAGGTCTTCTATACAAAGTGAGTTTTGAGTTGACTCTCAATGGACAAATAGGAGTTTGACAGTTTAAAAAGAGAAGGATTTTCTAGATAAAAAGGCACATGCCCCAAATCACTAAGCAATAAGCTTCAGACAGGTAATGGGTATTTTCCACCATTTTGACCACATTCTCCATTATGCTGTCTGACCCAAAATCCATTTTGTTGATCTCTCAGCTTATAAATGAAATAACATGCCTCCCCGCAGAGTCTACAGATAATTGAAAGACGCTGAGACACGGGTTGTATGTGTTTGGGATGGTGAGGACGCAGCATGCAGGGCTGTGTGCCCTGCTGAGGAGTTTGGCTGTTATCATAGGAGAGAGAGGACACAGAAGGATTTTAAGTTAGAAAGTGAGACTTTCACTTTTGAAATGTCAGTGGTAACAGCTGGAGGACAATGAGTCTGGAGATAGAAACCAGCTGGGAGGCCAGATCTGCAAGAGGCTAGGTGAGGCAGAGTGGGAAGATAGAGAGGAAGGGGTGGGCTGAGGAGATTCTCAGAAAGTGGACTTGGAGGGATCTGGTAGGATTACGTGCATGTGGGGAGGAGCGTGGGCTGCTGGGAAAATGTGGAATCAGGAATAGGGGGAGTCAATTAGTGGGTACAAGATGAGACTTTGCACTCTGGATGTGTTGAATTAAAGGGACTTGTCTCAATGAGATGTAGAGATGGAGACTTTCAGAAAAGGTGCATAGATAGGTTTGGAAGTAAAGTCTGTGCTTGAGACTTAGGTAAGTGACCATACCCTTTTGGAGGTTCTGATGTGTTTGTGTTTTCTCCTCCTCCAAAAAGATCTCAGGTGGGTTTTGAAATCATGAGGTCTGAATATTCCAATGGGAGGAAAAGGGGACTTAGGATCAGCAGGGTTTATAGAGAGATTCATGAAAGAGGGAAGCTGGCCAGAGCATCAGATACTGCAGAGAAGTCAGCCGAGGGAAAGACAGACACATCTTTGGATCTGACCATCAGGTGCGCACATGGGTCACAGGAGCTGTTTCAGTGCTGGGAAGAGACAGGGAAACAGATTGTAGGGGATGGCATGGGTGTTAGACGGTGTACAGGGGAGGTGATAATTGACTTTATTAAAAATATGACTTATTCTCTTAGGCTGCCAATTTGGATAAACCTTTCTGGGTGCAAGTGATTAAAAAAAAAAAAACCTTACTCAAACTGGCTAAAGGAAAAAGAATGTATGGGCTCAAATAACTGAGAAGTCCAGAAGAATCAAGCAGCGTTTGATCTGAAGCTTTGAATGACATCAAGACCTGGTCTCTTTCTTTCTCAGCTCTCCCTTCTTTATTGGCTTCATTCTGCAGCCCAGTGTCACAAAATGGTGCCAGACCTTCCCAAGTTTCTGTCCTTCCAGATTGAAGTTCAGCTGGAGTGAGATTGTATTTCTCCCTATAGATCCAGGATTCCTGATTGAACCTATTTGCATTTTGTTGCCCAAAGCTGCACCAGTGACTGAGGGTAGGGAGTAGCAAGTACGCAGACGGTGATATAGGGCTTATGTTGCTTTCAGGCCAGTCATCGTGACTGAGGGTATTCAGTGCTCTGCTTGGCAAACTTGGGTCACATGTCCACTCTGAAGCAGGGATAGAATCGCAGCTGAGCCATGGACTAATGTGAGGGCAGGCTAGTTCTCAAAGCTGAAGTGCTGTTGCCAGAAGCTGGCATGGATATTCCACCTAGAGATAAAATATGTGCTACAACTATAGGGGACAATACTAGGGTTGGTGAATGGAAGATATTGGTCACTGCATTTCCACCAAAGGAAGCTGTTGGTTACAGAGAAAGATTACCCTGGGGGACAGGAATGAAAGAGGTCAGCTGCAGTGGTATCAGATGGCTGTCACTGAAAGTGTCTGAACAGCCACCATGAATAGATGCCAAGCCATTGCACTGTGTAGATGAAGCAGATAACCGCTAAGGCCACATTGTCAAACTGTTTCTCTGTAACACAGTAAGGAATACATTTTTACTGTAAAGCCCAGTATGCCCTTATTATGCATACAGAACTGCAAACAATTTTCATGACATGGTACTTTTCCTTCCTATTTGGTTTGTTCATGTTTTCTGTTCCATTTAAAAATCTCTGTTGTATGAAACTCATCACATGATTTTCATGTCTCACTTATGAGTCTCGACCTGCAGTTGGTAAAATCTCGTTCTAAGGTCAGAGGGCTTAGGTGAACTCGGTTTACAGATGGTATTTTGAGTCTGGCTTTTCCAACACGACGGTGGCTTGGGTCAAAATTGAGGCTCAAACCTGTTGCACTGTGAGACCTCCTGGTTCTCCGTGCTGGAGTCTCCTGCTGTCTGGCAGAGCAGCTCCTGACCCATGAGGTGGCGGGACCTTCTTTGTAGGCCATCAGGCAGTGTTGGAGGGAGTTCGCGTGTTGGGTCACAGAGGTGGCCTGGCAGTCTGTCTGTCTGTCGGCTGGCAGCAGCTCCTTCTGTGCCAGCAGCAGTTGATGATGTGAGGTCAGTAGTGTGTGTGCATGTGTGTGGCTCTGACAGGATTTTATATTGAAGATGAGGGAGTGGCTTTTAAAAATAACATATTTTTGACTTGAAACAAGTCAAGGCAGAGAGTGGAGACAATTAGAGACTGACATCCTGTTTAGTCATCTCTCCAGAGAGTTCTATTTTCAGAGCTGTTCTGTAAGGGTTCACAAGTGGTGTTAAGGTAGTTAAGGGGATGTTGTTAAGTTAGCAGTAGTCGTGATGCAAGAAGCTGGTCTGAACACTGGGGTGAATTACAGTGCGGTAACCACGCTTGGTAGTAGTAGACTGAAGGCAGAGAAGGGCAGAGTTTGTAAGAATCAGCTCTTATGTAGATGAAGCTTCCTGAGTCTGTACAGGACAGTACTTTTGTACTGTTTGTCAGTACTTTTGAAAAAGTATAAGCAGCGAGTAGTGTTTAAAGACCGGTGGCAGTGAGCTAGCGTATGGTCAATGCATTTTTTCCCCTTCAGTAGGGGTCACCTGTTGGTATAGTACAAGCAGTAAATAGTACTGTCAAAGTTCTTTGAGGTTGTCTCATGGGAGCAGTGTTAGAAACGCTGAGTAATGATGTCATGGACTTGGAGATGTGAGCACTGAAACAGGGGATGGTTAAGACCTTGCCCAGAGCCACTGTGCCGGTCAGACTGGAGTCCATGTTCTAGTCTGGTTTGAACACTGTACCATATGATTTGCAGCTCACTTAAATTTAATATTCTACTCAAAATACCATCCATTTCTATACTCAACTTCTCCAGACCTTTCTGTCTTCAGGTCAAAGGCAGAACTGAAGTCATGGGCTAAACAAATATTTAAGGACAATTGTAAATTTATGTGTTTAATTACAATTAAAATATTGTAAATTTATGTGTTTGTGTAAGTTTATGTATCAGAATCCATGGCTTAGAGGTGTTCATGGGTAGTTCAAGGTTGGCA
Organism: Cervus elaphus; assembly: GCF_910594005.1. NCBI lineage: Eukaryota > Metazoa > Chordata > Mammalia > Artiodactyla > Cervidae > Cervus > Cervus elaphus. Next base: position 28,667,537 of record NC_057826.1, on the reverse strand, counting down.
TGAAGAGGGCAGAGCCTGCCTACCTGGGCCCGTGTGGTCAGAGCAGACATGGAGGGCACTGCCCTGTCCTGGGGCCGTGCTGGGTGAAGGCTTCTGGGAGATGGGCATGTTTTCAGAGGATGGGATCTAGTGAGAAGACGTCCAGCTGCCTCATTGGCAGGATGTCCATCTTGTTTTCTCAGCTCGCAGGTGAGAACAGAAAGGAGCCTTGATATTCCTGTGGACAGCTGAGAGTAGTGAATGCATAGCACATGTACTGCCTGTCCTGGTGCTTCCTGAAGATGGATGGCACTCGAAGTGGTACAGACAGAGACAGCGGTCTTCCAGTCAAGCTCTTTACTTCCCAAAACTACAGGTGTGCGGCTGACCGCATCACATGGGTTCATAGCCTTTTGTGTTGCCATTATTTCTCTACTTTATACACTTGCCACGTGGTTTAGCAAAATATTGTTCTTACAGATGTTGCACATAGTTAGGGATGTTTCAGAAACAGTGACCTTGTGTATGAATGCTTATCAATATCTCAAAGAGCCAAAATGGAAGAGGAGAAATTTCAAGAGAGGGGAAACATTGCAAGGATAGTTTCATTCAGATCTGTTTTTCATCCTTTACAACTTCTTGCACTGTTACTTGTTTCTTGCCCATCTGCTGTTCAGTGAAAGACCGAGATCTGATCTGTGGCTGTGATTTGCACATTGAGGCCTCTCTGGAAAGAATTTTTTGAGATCCACCAAAAGAATACTTCAAAATTAGAATATAACACATTTTCCCCTCTCTTTCTAGGTGGATCTGGAGCCAGAAGGGAAAGTATTTGTCGTAATAACTCTAACAGGGAGTTTCACTGAAGGTAAGAGTGAATTTGGGGTGGTTTCTGGTATTTGTGTACTGTTGAGTTCATACTCAATAGGAATTTCCATCATAGAAATTATAAAAATAATATTTTATAAAAGATACTTTAAAAAATTAACTGTTTAAATTAGGCTGGTTGGTATTTTATTGCCTAATGGTCTACTGGTTTTGGTTGCCAGAGCAAATATATTTGCTAATTCTGGCCATCTTGTGTTTTGTTTTTTATTCATCATCTTCTTAGTTCAAGAAGTTCTTGCCTCTTTTGGTTCATGTCTATTAAGCTGTACTTAAATTTTTGACTTTGGGCCAAACCTTTAGTTTGCCTCTTAATGTATTAAAAATTGAAGGATCATATTCTTTTCCTTATAATCTTTATCTCATCCTGTCCTTCGAGTGATTCTTTTCCTCTTCCCCTGACACTACCCTCACCTCCCACTTTCCTTTATTTTTAATTGAGGTAAAATTTATATAAAGTGAATTGAATAGATCAGAAGTGAAGAATTTGATTTTGACAAATGCATACAACCATGTAACTAGTACTTCAATCCAAGACATAACATTTCCATCCTTCTGAAAGTTCCCTGTGTCCTTTCCTAGTTAATCCCCTGCTGCCAGAGATAGTAAATGCAATATTTTGTTTTGTTTTTTCACTGTAGTTTAGTTTTGTCTTTTCTGGAAGTTCATATAAATGGAACTATAGAACATGTTCTCTTCTGTGTCTGATTTATTTTGCTCAGCATAATTTCTGTGAGATCTATTCATGTCATTGTGTATATTAGTATTCTATTCTTTTTTATTGCTGAATATTTTATTCTATAAATGTAGCACAATTTTGTTTGCTCATTCTTGTCCTGATGGACATTTTGAAGTTTTCCCTGTTTGGGGTTATTATGAAGAATGCTTCCATAAATATTCTTGTACGTAAATTACACCTTGATTTCTCTTGGGTAAATGCCTAGCAGTGGAATTGCTGAATAACAGAGTAGATACATGTTTAACTTTATAAAAAACTCACATGATTTTCCAAAGTGGTTGTATTCTTATATTCCCACCAGCAATGTATGAGAGTTCTAATTACTCCATGTCCTCACCAACATTTAATGTGGTAATTCTCTTTAATTTTAGACATGCTGGTGGCTATGGAATGATAACTTGTATTAATTTGTGTATCAAATTCCTTGCAATTTCTGTCCCTTTTCTAGTGGCTTTCCAGTGTTTCCAATTAATTGTTTTAGAATATATCTCTAAATATTTAATTGTTTTCGTTGGCAAGGTTAGTCCTTTGCAAGCTATTCTACCATTACTAAAATCCTTGCAAAGGTCTATAGAGGTGTGGCTTTATGGTTTGTCTATTTGGTGTTGGCATTTTGCAAATTGGTGACACCTTTGAGAAATGATTGTCTCTTATCACATTCAACCCTTCTCCTTCATGTGGGCAAATTATCTTAAGGTTAGTATTTTTCAACTTGTCTCAATTGTTGCATCTTATCTTTTTGCTCTGGTATTGAAATTAGCAGAAACTTAGGTTACTTGAACATGAAAAAACCATCCAAATTATAGTTTAGGGGTCTTCTGCCTGCTCACACATCTTTTGGTTTTGCTTGGCATTTTGAACAAACAGGATTCATGAGAAAAAATGAATCTGCTCATAACTCAGTCAAATAAAATATAATGTAATATTACCAAACATTGCTGATAGAACATTCTTACAGCACATGGAAGGTGGGTACAACCATGGTATAGACAAACCCAACAGTGAGTGGAGAGGCATGAATGAGGAGTGGGTGAGATTCTGAATATGCTGAACTACCTGAGTATGCTGCCCTAAGTTGCAACAGGCCAGAGGAGTGAGGCCATGTGTGTTAGACCAGGTCTGATGGTGCTGCTGTTGTTACATTACAAATCTTTTTAGAGTTATACTGGCTCTCTAAGAATAAATTTTATTACATTTCTATCTTCCTTAACTGTACACTAGAAACATCAGAACAATGGTACTCGAATAATCCTCAATATTCTCATGGTATTAATTTATTAGTTATGGTGATAAGAAAGGAATGTCAAGTGTTACTTGGGGTGAGTGCTTACTAGGCCATTGCAATAATATTCCTTTCAGAGGTGACCCTGGGTAAAATGGCGAGGCAGGCCAAGTTCATCTTTGGTAATTCCACCTCCCCTTTAAGTTAGTCCTTCCTGTTCTCTGTCTTCAAATGTCTCTTACTCCAGAAAGATGCTCAGTGATCTCCTCTCTCCAGGAACACTTGCTAATAAGGAAGACAGGGAATTCATGGGCTAATTCACACTAAAGTGACAGTGATCGATATCTTCGCATTCTGCCCCTCTTAGGGGGGTGTGTGTGTGTGTATTTTTAAATGATGTTAAAAGGGCTGTTTTACCCATGAGAAGGAGATTTTTAATGTTCAAGTTTCAGGATCTATAGCATCACTGTGTGGGCTGTATTTTAGAAGCTCAGAGCTGATCTCCCTGTCTGTGGGAGCCTTATCTTGTCAGTGTAGCTCCTAGGCTGGGGCTCAACTTGAGCTGGCACGTTGCTGCTGCCTTAGGGCCCAGCTTCCTTGTCAGATGCAGAGAATGTGATGACTGTCTCTGTGCTACGCAAGGAAGGAATGGTGCTCCCCACCCCCACACTCCTGCCTCCGCCGTGACAGCACAGGGACCTGGCTCTGTGAGAATGCCCCTGGTTTGGCCTCTCTCCTGTCAGCCACCCTAGATCATCTCTGGCTATCAGGTGACAGGTCAGCTGGAGAACATTGGGAACTCTAGTTCCCACCTGGGGTCCTGGAGGGCTTTCCATAAAGGAGCAGGGTGAGTCAGGCTTGCCTGGTGTGGCGCAGGCTGTGAAGGGAGCGTTGGCCTGGGATCCCAGAGGGATGGTCAAGGCTCAAGAAATGTTGGTTGATGAAAGAATGAAATAATGCCATTTGCAGCAACATGGATGGACCTAGCGATTATCACAGTAAGTGAAGTAAGTCAGGCAGAGAAAGACAAATACCACATGATATCATTCATATGTAAAATCTAAAAAAATGATACAAATGAACTTGTTTACAAAACAGAAACAGAATCACAGATTCAGAAAATAAATTTATAGTTACCAAAGGGGAAAGCGAAGGTGGGGGAAGGATAAATTAGCAGGTTGGGATTAACATATACACACTACTATATTTAACATAGATAACAAGGACCTATAGCACAGGGACGTCTGCTCAATATTCTGTAATAACCTGTATGTGAAAAGAATCTGAAAAAAGAATAGATATATGTATAACTGAATCACTTTGCTTTGCAGCAGAAACTAACACAACATTGTAAATCAACTATAATATAAAATAAAAGTGAAGTTAAAAAAGAAAGAAATGTTGGTTGAACCTCAGTGTACACCTGATCTATCTCATAGGGTTGTTTGGGAGGTCAGATGATAGAATGTGTAGGAAAGTGTAGAGTCTTCTCTGAAGGCACATCTCCATGTTCCTGTTGTCAGGGCAGCAAGATTCCTGTCCTTCTCCCCACCCCTGCGTGGCACCCATGTATAATCAGCAGGTGTATTTTATTTCGGCACTGTTTTTCTTTTATACTAGAAGCCTCAAGAATTTAGTGGACAGTTTCTAATGTGATGTTGGCTTATCACCATACCTGTTTCCCTTTCATGGCCTGTTCTAGGGGTTCTGCCATTAACCGAGATGCTATAATCCCAAGGCTCTCCTTTAAAAAGCAATTGCTTAAATGGAGGTATGGTCTGTGATACACCAGACTGGCATTAGGAGTTACTGACTAGTCCTTATTTCATCCTGTCTCATCTTCTCATCTTTTGATAATTGTGCTGAATTTGCAGCTAAGGCAAAAGAGTTTTTATTAAATATAAGACATGACATGAGAAATGACATGAGCGATGCCTGCTGGGTACAGACCTGTGATCTCATCACAGATGCTGGGGATATAAAGATGAACAAGATACAGACACTGGAACGAGCTCCTCTGCTGTGGGGGCCCAGGACCCAGCACAGGAATAAGTTCAAGGCACGGTGCTGGCTGGCAGGAACATGTGATCAGATCAGCCAGGAGATTTTAGAGGAAGCTCCACTGGGGAGGAGCATAGTGGAACGATCAATAGAAATATTGCTGGCGGAGGAGAATGTTTAAGAGGGGAAGATAGGTATAGAGGTGAGAGAACAGTGAAGAGTTCCTTAGACTGAGCATAGTGAGAGGGGTGCTGAGTGAGAGGAGGGAGTGCGGTGGGAAGTGCGGCAGAGACTTGGGAGGGCCTCATGCTCGTGGCTCAGTGATAAAGAATCTGCCTGCCAATGCAGGAGACGCAGGTTCAATCCCTCAGTCGGGAAGATCCCCTGGAGAAGGACATGGCAACCCACTCCAGTATAATTGTCTGGGAAATACCATGGACAGAGGAGCCTGGAGGGCTACAGTCCATGGGGTCGCAAAGAGTCAGACACAAACGAGAAACTGAGCCCGCAGGCATGCGTAGGTTTGCCCAGGACAGTCTGAGTTTGTCTGCTGGACCAGTGTAACCACTCACAGCATCATGAGGATCCCAGGTTAGAGGATAAACTGCATGGTTACGCTACTTCTAGGCTCGCAGACATGATGGAGTGCCAGTGAAGGGTTTTAAGGAGTGGGAAAATCTTACTTGGTGGCCATGGGTACCTGGGGCTGGGGGCAGAGGGCTACTAGGATCATAAGAGGAGATGGGTATAGATAGCCAGTAAGAGACAATTAAAGTTTTCTAAGAGAGAGATGGATGGAGGTTCGTGACATTGTACAGGAGATAGGAATCAAGACCATCCCCAAGAAAAAGAAACGCAAAAAAGCAAAATGGCTGTCTGAAGAGGCCTTACAAATAGCTGTGAAAAGAAGGGAAGCAAAAAGCAAAGGAGAAAAGGAAAGATATACCCATTTGAATGCAGAGTTCCAAAGAATAGCAAGGACAGATAAGAAAACCTTCCTCAGCGATCAATGCAAAGAAATAGAGGAAAACAGTAGAATGGGAAAGACTAGAGATCTCTTTAAGAAAATTAGAGATACCAAGGGAACATTTCATGCAAAGATGGGCACAATAAAGGATAGAAATGTTATGGACCTAAAGGAGTAGAAGATATTAAGAAGAGGTGGCAAGAATACACAGAACGGTACAATAAAGATCTTCACGACCCAGATAATCATGATGGTGTGATCACTCACCTAGAGCCAGACATCCTGGAATGTGAAGTCAAGTGGGCCTTAGGAAGCATCACTATGAACAAAGCTAGTGGAGGTGATGGAATTCCAGTTGAGCTATTTCAAATCCTGAAAGATGATGCTGTGATAGTGCTGCACTCAATATGCCAGCAAATTGGGAAAACTCAGCAGTGGCCACAGGACTGGAAAAGGTCAGTTTTCATTCCAATCCCAAAGAAAGGCAATGCCAAAGAATGCTCAAACTACCACACAATTGCACTCATCTCACACGCTAGTAAAGTAATGCTCAAAATTCTCCAAGCCAGGCTTCAGCAATACGTGAACCGTGAACTTCCAGATGTTCAAGCTGGTTTTAGAAAAGGCAGAGGAACCAGAGATCAAATTGCCAACATCCCCTGGATCATCAAAAAAGCAAGAGAGTTCCAGAAAAACATCTATTTCTGCTTTATTGACTATGCCAAAGCCTTTGACTGTGTGGATCACAATAAACTGTGGAAAATTCTGAAAGAGATGAGAATACCAGACCACCTGACCTGCTTCTTGAGAAACCTGTATGCAGGTCAGGAAGCAACAGTTAGAACTGGACATGGAACAACAGACTGGTTCCAAATAGGAAAAAGAGTACACCAAGGCTGTATATTGTCACCCTGCTTATTTAACTTATATGCAGAGTACATCATGAGAAATGCTGGGATGGAAAGCCAAGCTGGAATCAAGATTGCTGGAAGAAATATCAATAACCTCAGACATGCAGATGCACCACCCTTATGGCAGAAAGTGAAGAAGAACTAAAAAGCCTCCTGATGAAAGTGAAAGAGGAGAGTGAAAAAGTTGGCTTAAAGCTTAACATTCAGAAAACTAAGATCATGGCATCTGGTCCAATCACCTCATGGGAAATAGACGGAGAGACAGTGGAAACAGTTCAGACTTTATTTTTTTGGGCTCCAAAATCACTGCAGATGGTGACTGCAGCCATGAAATTAAAAGACGCTTACTCCTTGGAAGGAAAGTTCTGACCAACCTAGATAGCATATTAAAAAGCAGAGACATTACTTTGCCAACAGAGGTCCGTCTAGTCAAGGCTGTGGTTTTTCCAGTGGTCATGTATGGATGTGAGAGTTGGACTGTGAAGAAAGCTGAGCGCCGAAGAATTGATTCTTTTGAACTGTGGTGTTGGAGAAGACTCTTGAGAGTCCCTTGGACTGCAAGGAGATCCAACCAGTCCATCCTAAAGGAGATCAGTCCTGGGTGTTCATTGGAAGGACTGATGCTGAAGCTGAAACTCCAATACTTTGGCCACCTGATGCGAAGAGCTGACTCATTTGGAAAGACCGTGATGCTGGGAAAGATTGAGGGCAGGAGGAGAAGGGGATGACAGAGGATGAGATGGTTGGATGGCATCACCAACTCGATGGACATGGGTTTGGGTGAACTCCGAGAGTTGGTGATGGACAGGGAGGCCTGGTGTGCTGCGGTTCATGGGGTCACAAAGAGTTGGATATGACTGAGCAACTGAACTGAACTGAAGAGAGAGATTACTAGAACTGGAGTTAAGTTGGAATCTGTGGGGATAAATGGAGAGTGGGGGACAGCTATGGGAAATGTATAGGTCTTAAAACCAGCAGGAATTGGCAGTTCATGGGGTGTCCGGGATGAAGAAGGATGAGACTCCAGTGATGCTCAGAGGATATCGTGTAGTCATTCACCAGACTAGAAACATAGCAGTAGAAGGTGGTGAATTCAGCTTTGAGCAGGTGGAGTTTGAGACACTTGGGAGAAATACAGGAGGAGATGCTTAGTAGCAATAAGAGTCTAGAGTTTGTTAAGGCATCTAGGCGTGAGATGTAACTATGGCTGCCAGTGGGAGACTGGGACCCACTGAGAAGATTTAGAAAACCAAGGTTGACTAAGTGCAGAACTCTGTGGAACACCAATAATTAAGAATCTGGCTCACAGATTATAATTTGTCAAACTCACCCAAACTCTGTTGAAGGTTTACTTAATGAACACTCTTTTTGTTAGTATATTTATTACTTATTCAATAATATTTGAGTGCTTACTGCATGTTAGGGACTGTTTTGCCAGATGGTAGAACATCTTACAAATTGACATCAAAATGTTTGCTAATGAAGTTTGAAAAAAGTACAGACATAAAGGACTTTTAGAAAAAAAAGTTACACATAAATTGGTGTTAACATCAGTAGCTTCACAATTTGATCATGAAGTGTGCTATGTATAGATTTATGTTTAATGCTAAGATGAGAAGATGAGCCCGCTTCAAAACCTAACATTGAACTGAGATGGAGCAAGAAAAACTCTTCATGGAGATCCGTCACAGAGCTGAAGGCATAACATTGTCAACTGGATCAAAAACCCATCACCATTGTTCATATTAAGAAAGATGTTATCACTCTTGATCAGATATAGAATTCCCCTCAGCACAGCTGCCAAGACACAGTTGAACTGACTTACTGTTTTCAAAGGGCTGTCTCATTTCATTCTTTATTTCATTCTGACTAAGCCTTTCTGGAGCTAACCACTGGATCAGCCACCTAATCGAGCTGAAATTTTATTAAAGTGATGAAAGAAACCTGGACTTCTAATGCAATCTCTAGATGCTGTCACTGTGGCTCTGTTTGATGGTCACTATGCTGGACTAGTTCTTACCTGGAAGAGTGGAGTGGCCAAGAAAAAGAAAGTTTGAAGTATCGTTGAAAATGCGTTGAACTAAACTCATCACTTTTTTAATTGGAAGAGAAGCAACAAAAGAAATTGTTAAAATAGTGATATCCCCTCAACAAATCAAAAAAGATGTTGTTGCACTGTAATGCTATTAAGAAATACAGTGTAAGATTTGAAGATAGTGTAGTTTATATAAGTGAAGTTTGCCTGGATTCAGGATATCTCATACTTCAATGATTGGCCCACAGAGCGAGAACCAAATGACGTGTGTTTCCTTATGGGAGTACACTATCCCATTTGTGAAGTAGTCTTGCCAAAAAATCAAGCCCAAATCTGGTGAGGCTTCCACATTTAACCACCACTGTGGAGGGAATAGGGGGATAGGAACACATTTAAAATGATACCACGAGATACAATCAGCAAAATTCAAAATGTGGAAACATTTGATAAGACAAGAGACTTGCTTCCTTTGACTAAAAATTGGAAGAGAAAAAAGAGAAGGGAAAACCAAAAATAGCAAAAGATTAAAAATTGGAAGAAAAAAGGAAAAAAGGAGAGAAAACCAAAATAACAAATGAGAAACATATTAACCACCTTCAACATGTGAAACATATCAAGCAAGAATTGCAAAACGAACTCCCAGGATACAACTGGGAAAATGTATGACTGTATACATCATAATAATAAGGAATTATTAACCTTATTTAGCTGTGATTGTGGCATTTTGGTTGTTTAAAATAGAGCATCTATGAGCGATACATACTGAAATGTTTACTGATAAAATGATTTCTGAGGTATACTTCAGAGTATTCCAGAGGTGGAAGAAGGGGAGAGAGGGTACAGATAAAACCAGATTGGCCACAAGTTGCCTCTTGAAGCTAGATGACAGTTACATGTAGGTTTATAAGTGTGACTACTTTTTCATGTGTTTGAAATTCTCCTTAATAAGAAATCAAAATTACACATTTAAAATACCTATTTCCTAAACAAAAAACAGTATGTGGGTTGCCTCTGGAACATCCAAATGATGCTTTAACTTTGAATACATGATATCTATTCTCATTTATAAATTAAAGCTGGTGTTTTTTATCTCTATACATTTTATCCTTAATTCCCTATTTTTATGTATGACGAAGAGGAAGAGTTAAACATTTAAATGACTAGAGTACTTCAGAAATATTTTTAAAGATTCTAAATAAATACTAAGCTGTGAGTCAAAACCTGCAGGTAGGAAGAAATGAGTAAGACAAATCCTTTCGTTCTGTCGTAAAGTTCTCACTCATAACCAATGACAGGTAAATCATCTATTAACAATTACATAACACTTTGCCCTTAGAAAGTTTCATTTTAAGATAGTTTTCTTAAAGAATGACGTAAAGCAAAAGAATTAATGGTAGACAAATCTTGTGGACATGTCTTTTCCCCAGAGTTCCCCAAGCAAAGTTGAGAGTATTCTGTACCAGTTTGGAGGAAAAAGTGATTTCTTAAAAGATAAACAAAAATACAGTCTGACAAAGAACCTGTCATTTGTGGATTTGAAGCTCATCGAGAAAGCGTCACTGAAGCTTTGAATTGCCCCCCTCTTTCAGACTCTTAGATTATGTTACTTGGAGCTAATACTCATTTCCCCTGGGGAGAGGATGGAAAGTGCTGGAATTTTGGTATCTGCCTAAAGTATTCTTTCTTCTAAGGGAGTGCACTATAAGGTTGAGTGAGATTCTGATCTTTTTGAAACATTTTCCCTCAGATTTCCTGTGTCAAACCACTGGTTTACACGTAATTATGTTCTCTGCTAAATCATCATGGCTGCATGCACCAAGGCAGATGAAACGTGTGTTAACTGCTTGGAGGCTGCAACTCACAGTTTCTCACACTCTCTGTGCGTCATTTTTAAAGGGGGAAAAGTCATCTCTGATGGCAGTTTTCAGTATTCCTTTCTCATGTTTCAAGCCTGGGGACATATTGTTGATATAAAGTTAGCTTTTTGAAAAAATACGTATTCTTTCTGTACATTCAACCTGAGGGATGAGTGGCTACTTCAGTCCTCCTGGTGGTCCAAGCAGTTCTGTGGCTCCCACTGGAAATGACTGCTGGGTTGGAGACAGGGCTGGGGGGTAACAAAGAGGCATTGAGGCAATGGGGAGACAAGGAAAGCTGGAAAAAGAAATGATCTTTTTAAAGAATTGAGGCTAAACTGCCCATGTCATGGTTGACCTGATCCTCTTTCCCATGAGAGCAGGCTCATTTATTGAGCTCCTTCTGAGGACCAGACACTGTGCTCAGCCTGAAACTGAGCAAGGAGCAATAGCAGCTCTTGTTTCATTTTCTTCCAGTAGCAAGATAGCCTCTTACCCTCCTAATAGTTGCTGTCTATATGTTCATGCCATCATGCATATTATTTCATTTGCTCCTCACAACAAACTTCTGAGGCTGATATAGTTCTCAGTATGCAAGCGGTGAATCCAGCTCAGGGATGCTGAGTTGCTATGGTCTCCTGAATAATGAGTGCTGGAGCCCAGACACAAGCTCAGACTGGGATGCTGAGGTCCACGATCTTCCTAGGCCATCCACTATCTGGGAGGTGTTTCCATGTTTTCTCTTTATTCTACCTTGGATAAAAACTGCCCTTTAGGTGATATAATCCCAACCTTCGCAGAGTTTTGTTTTCTTTTGGGATAATGTTCTTTTGTGAAACTTTCTTTGGATTCCTCCTTCTTACACCTAAAGGTTGATAGTAACCTGGGAAAGGTACTACCTTCTTAAATACCAGGTATAGATCAGAGAACTCTGGGAAGACTGAGCTTGAGATTTGCTGAGTTTTACCATCATCATCAGTATGTTCTCTTATTGAAAGCATTAAACTAGAACTTGGAAAAATTTTAAGTCAAACAAGTTCAGTTAGCATATGATTGCTATATTTGCTTAGTTATGTCTCAACCATTGTTGGCTTCATTCTGACTACTTCTGTTACTTTCATCGACTATTGATGATGAACTTTTAAATGGTTCCCAAAGTGTGGTCCTGCAGATCTCTGGGAGTTCCAGAATATTCAACCCTGATTATTCATTGGAAGGATTGATGCTGAGTCTAAAGCTCCCAATACTTTGGCCACCTGATGTGAAGAGCCAAATCATGGGAAAAGACACTGTTGCTCAGAAAGATTGAAGTCAAAGGAGAAGAGGGTGGTAGAGGATGAGATGGTTCGATAGCATCACTGACTCAATGGACTTGAGTTTGAGCAAACTCTGGGAATAGTGAAGGACAGGGAAGCCTGGTGTGCTGCAGTCCATGGGGTTGCAAAGAGTCGGACACAACTTAGGGAGTGAACAACAACAATGCATAAGGCACTCTATACTACAATACTATTGTGTCTCAAGAAAGAACACTTGAATAATTGATCTACTTTTTTCACCCCATGGGACACCATTTTTACTTGAAAGAATGACAAACTGTAGTTATGGAGACATAGGATTTTGTCAGGTATTTTCTTAAAAATGAATGAAATGAGCTTTTTATTTCCAAGCAAAAAGCTGAGTATGATGCTAGTGATAAAATTGGATCCTGCAAGGCATGGGTAGAATTTTAGAAATTTTATACTCACCATATGAGCTTGTCAGCTTGCAATACTTAAAAAAAAAATGACTTTTCTTATGAATTTGTTGTTTATTAACAATTGTGAGGTTTTTTTTTAAATATTGTAAAATAGGTCAACATTTGGAAGAAGATCTGCATAACTCAGTAAACCCTCATTTTCAAAATGACCGATACAAAATGTTACAAAGCCATGCATGAGTCAAGGATCCATTGAAAGCTTAAGATAGACTAATTGATTTAGTGTAACAGTATAAAAATCTTATTGATTATATAGATTCTACATTGCAACTAACTCTTAAACTACCAGTTGTCAAGTTTTGGTATAGAATTAAAGAAGCACCTGAAAAAGCTATTAAAACACTCTCTTTTCCACTACTCTCTGTACGAGGCTAGATTTTGTTCATATACCTCATCTAAAACAGTGTTGTAGAAGATGGCATACAGAAGCAGATCTAAGAATCCTACTGGCCTCTGAGTCACACTTTAAAGGGATTTGCAAAATTGTAAAACAATGCCACTCTTCCCACTTAATTTTTTTTTTAAATAAAGTTCTCTTTCATAAAAATGTTATTTATGTTAACGTGCAATGGACTTGTTATTGTTTTAAATGAATAAAATTTGTTAAAGTCTCAATTTTAATTTCTAACATGATAAATAACAGTAGAGAGAACCCACATAAACAAACTGAGCCCTTGATTTTTAAGACTAGAAAAGGGTCCTGAGGCCAAATTATCTCTAGAATTTCTAGTTATCTCCCCTTTAATTTTTCTTTCAGAAGTCCAGCACTTTTTGTGATAATTTAAAGAAGAAGGAACTGACAAGCTTTTGTGTCTGCTCTACTGGGACTGATGTTAGGTGACAATTAGGTGATATACGCAACAGAAAAATTCAGTCATTTTTTGAAACTGTTATCCTTTTTCTCTAATTATTTTTTACCGTGTGGTGTACTTCTGCAGCCGGTTTTTCTTATAAGCCCTTTCTCATAAAAATAGGGAGGTCAGGAAATGACACCCAAACTACCCAGAAACCTGTGGTGGTTTCTAACTTTAGAGATGCTGCTGTCGGTAGCTTGATGCTAAACCTTTGCTTGATTTGAGCAGAACAAGGCAGTCGCAGTACTTCTGAGCAAGTGGTCAGAGCTGTTAGCACTAAAAGCTGAACCACAAAAATAGCTCAAAAGCCAATGGATGGCAGCATCCACAGATTCACCTCCTGTGACACTCACCCACCAGCATGTTCATCTGAAATCAAGATTCGTGCAGAACACAGAGCCTGACTAGTATCTTCATTTTCTCAAGTTTCTTTTTTTTTTTAGTTGGAATTACACTCATGCAAAATTCTCTCAGTGGAGCTGAGATCTGGGGAAAACAGAAATGATTTAATTTTTTGATAGAAAAATTAATTGCTACAGAGTCTGGTTTCATTGTGCTTCAGTCTCATTTCCAGCAGCCCCAGTGCTCTCTGCTCTTATTGTTTGAAATGAGCAAGGCAGCAGAGGTTCTGTGCGCCAGGCCAGTTATATTGACATCCCTTTTAGTAGGGTTTTTCCCCAGTAATGCCTGTGTCAGTGGGCAGGTGAAGAGGCAGGAAGAGCTGTTTCTTCTCCCCTGAAACTTGTCATCAGCATTAGGATTTCATCCTGGTGTTTGAAATTTCTGTTCAGCACTATATGACTTCCTATGTGAGGTTGAGAGTGGGCGAGGGGAGCCTTAGTGGTCTAGGGTTTGAGACACATTCTCTGTGTATGTCAGAGATTGCCTTTGATTTTCCTAAGCGGCAGCTTAGTTCTAACATTGTTTTGGAGAAAGTCGGTTGCTATCTCTGTGAATTTACTTGGGTTACACAATTTACTGGGTTGGGCAGTACTTCTAAATTATCACCACTTGGGTCCAGTGGATCAAGAGAACTCTCTCTGGACACACAGTGTGTTTACGTATAACATGTGATATATGTATGCATGCATGTGTGTAGGTAGGTACTTACTAATGACATTGAGTTTATTCCTATAGTACTCAAAGTTTGGTGTGTGAGCGGAGACACAAACAACTAGACAAATTAACATAATATGCCAAGTGGTAAATGCTATGGAAAAAATAGGGCAGAGTGAGGGGACAGAGATGAGGACTGTGTGTGTGCTGTTCTGTTCAAATTAGGTTGGTGTTAGAGCTGCCGACCTAAAGGGAAGGAGGGACCATGAGATTGTGTTACGGGAAGAGGGGACAGGAAATACAGAAACCTTCAGTGGGGAGTGTGGAGGGGGAGTGAGTGTTAGCAGAGGAGAAGATTGTTACTGAGCGCTCAAGTTCAGGGGAGGTACTAGCATCCTCGTTGACAAAGTCTGCACCCTGTTAATGTTGCTTCCCTTATCAGGAACACATCTTTGTTAATTGAGTGAAGTTCACCTATATTTGATGCTGTCTTACCATCTGGCTGAACATAATCTTTCTTCTTCGTCTGGGAGCCCATAGAGCACCATATTTACATCCACTTATAGTGATTTAATGTAAGTTGTTAAGCAAAAACTTTTAAATTTATCATGAAGACTATCCTGAGTTCTGTGCATTCCATCAGGGTTTCTTATTGTTCTAAACTACATTAGGATCAGTTGCATAGTTTAATATGCATTAAAAGTTCAAATGTACTATCTGGCAATATATAACAGTTCCATACACTACTAAATATAATTAGGTATAATTCAAATTCAATTATAGGTTATTAGGAAATTACTCTTATTCACCTGACCTATCTAAAACACAGTCAGAAAATTTGGTTCAGCTAGAATCTTCTGTCCATGAATGTGGCGGAAACTCACTTTTGTTGAGTTTTAATAAATGCTATGACATTTGGAGAAGTAAGTAGGTTAAAGGTCAGTCTGGGCACATAGGAGACTTAGTATATAACTTTTTGAAGGTTAATTCTTACTGCATTTTGTGTAAACAAGGATATTTCCATTATCTGAGTCCTTCAATTGAGAATTACCAAGTCCTGAAAATCGGGCTTCAAAAAGTATGAAATGGCAAGAGAGGAGGATCTGTTCTAGAACAATGAAATCACTTGAGAATTTTGAAAAATGCAGATTTTTTTTTCAGGCCCCAGACTGAATCAGAATCTCCTGGGAAGAGGCCAGGAAAACAGATTCCTAATAAGCACTTAGAGTGGTTCTAATGTTTGGCCAAGTTTGAATGCCCCTGTTATACTTTAAATCATATCTAATTTGATTAATGGAAAATTTTGGTGATTGGGAGGAAGTTTACAGGTTGAAAAAAAAAAAGGAAAAAAAACTGCATAGCAGAGTGTATTACTTTGCTCTAGTCTTTTAACAGTTGACAAAACCCCAAATGCATTTTTTTTTAAGAAACTTTAAAATGCTGTGACATAAACAGGTCGGGTTACAGTTTTTGCACCTTTGGGAGAAGAAAATGAGACTCAGAGGCTAAGGGCCTTGCTTAGTATATATGTATATATGTCTAAATTTGGTGCTAATGCTGAGACTCAAATCAGGATTGAATGCATAAAATCAAGATGGGAATGTTGGCTTTGAGACAACTTCTA
The DNA here is from genome assembly GCF_910594005.1 of Cervus elaphus. Taxonomy (NCBI): domain Eukaryota; kingdom Metazoa; phylum Chordata; class Mammalia; order Artiodactyla; family Cervidae; genus Cervus; species Cervus elaphus. The sequence continues at coordinate 28,651,652 of NC_057826.1, read as the reverse complement.
GGCGTTTCCCCTTCTCTTTGAGTAGCTGGGATCAGGAAAAGGCGATTTAAAGTGATTCCAGTTACAATAGAAGCCAACATTTAAAAAGCAACATATATGTTTTAAAAGATTTGATTGGTGTTCTGTCTTTAAAAATGACAAGAATTATGAAAATGTCTTTCATCTTTTATTTATCAGTATTTGTGTTACAGTGGCACCTGTATGCTAAGTCTTAGAGCCAAGAACAGATTAAATAACTCAGTATGTACTTTTCTGATTCAAACGTTTTATATCTTCCACTTTACACTGACTTTCTCAGCACTCTCATGAAGAGAGTTATTTTTGCAAAAATATTTGAAGGTATCATCAAGTTTTCTGAAGGCCGGGCATAGCTCCACTGGTGTTGATCTCCTACTCGGTGGTGGTGAACCTGATACACAGATTTACTTTGTCAGGGGCTTAGCTGTGATTGGGCTTCCCTGGTAACTCAGACAGTAGAAAATCCACCTGCAATGTGGGAGACCTGGATTCGATCCCTGGGTCGGGAAGATTCCCTGGAGGAGGGCATGGCAACCCACTCCAGTATTCTTGTCTGGAGAATCCTCTGAATAGAGAAGCCTGGTGGGCTACAGTCTATGGGGTCGCAAAGAGTTGGACATGACTAAGCAACTACACACAGCACAGTAGCTCTGATTGGAGCAGGTTGTCAACCAATTCCAAGACTTGCATCAACTACAAGGTCTCGCTTTGACCCCGCACCTGATTTCTATTGTGTAACTTGTGTTATGGAATATAGCTGATACTCAGAAAATGAAAACAGCAGCTGTTCGCATGGTGAGCAAGAATTAGGATAGTTTTAAGCAAGGAGGAATGTCAGAGAAGGGGCTAGTTTAAAAGTGTTCCCTTGATGATTATGCTTTGAGCATTTAGTTCACCTATATTAATCTCACTATTACAGGGATTTTGATAATGAAAACTCAGTTGATGAGTTTGGGTGTCTCAGTGGAATGAAATGAATAACTTATTTATTAGAAAAGGTGTAATAACTCTGAAATAAGCCTGGATGGCATCACTGGCTCAATGAACATGAGTCTGAGCAAGCTCCAGGAGATGGTGAAGGACAGGGAAGCTGGCATGCTGCAGGCCATGGAGTGGCAAAGAGTCGGACATGAAAGAGTAACCGAACAACAACAGTTAAGTCTGTAGTGTTCAGAAATCATTATGTAGAAGTGACTGCATGTCTGGGTACCACTGTCTCACCTAATGGTTGCTTAGAGTCTACCCAAAGGAGTGCCTAAAAATACCCGGAGGGGTCCTTCCAGCAGTGAACTTTAGGGAAGTTCATTGACAAAGACTGAACTTAACTGTCAGGGGGAACCATTAATTTTGTTAAACTTATTAACAAGTGATGATTCAGTAGGACTGATGCCTCCTGCTGGCCCTTCAGGATACCATGGGGACACTCAGCCAAGATGCAGAAGGAATAGTATACGAGTCCTGCTCAAGGGTGCCTTTGACCAGTCAGCGAGTGTCTTGTTCTATGCCTCTGCCTCATGGGCTGCACATTCTTAGTGGATATTCTAATCACTACATTCTTGATAGTGCCTCCGTGAATGCTGCAGGGTCACTCTAAGTCCAGCCTTGCAGATGTTCTCTTTCATGTGCAGGATATTCACTCTATGCTAGCTCTGTCTGTTCGGTCCTCTCTCTCTCTGCCTCTAACCAGGAACCATGAACTTCCCATGGGCTGAGACTGGCCTGCAGGCGGGTTTGGTTTGGTATGTGGCACAGTGCAATGCTTTTGAAGTGTTTCAACTTGAACTCTTCAGACCCAGGGTTCTCCAGGGCACCCCTGTCCCCAGCACTCCCAGTTGTCTTATTTCCTCTGACTTCACATCTCCATGTCTCCACCTCTCAGCTTGCAACCCCAGATGAGTGTTTGTTCAGTGTTTCTTCTTGGCAGTGTGTAGTAGCCGTGGGGCACTCTTAATTGTTTTTTTAAGGGGAAGGATCACTTTGCTGGAGTCAACTGAAAACACTTTCCCTTCGCTGAAGAACATAAAGGTTCCTCTCTTGCACCGTTTAGCATCCCAGCCGACCCCAGAAGCACTCCCACTTCTGGTTTGGGGTCAGACGGCGTCTCATGGTCTGGGGAGTTTTAGGGGGAAGGGTAGGGAGAGAACTCTTTCTCTTTTATTTTTTTTTTAAATCAAGAAAATAAGTCAGGCTTTTAGATAATAGGTCTCCAGGTTCCTGAATACCCCCCAAAGTTCATTTCTGGTGTTCATGTTAACCCTGTCATTAACAGAACCACATAGATACAGTCCCCTGGGAACTGCTGTCAGGGGAGGGGGTCTTTTACTGTGCTCGAGATGTGGGGTTGGTGGTAGAAGGGCATCAGCTTTAGATCAGATGGACCCGGCTCTGCTTCCTGCGCTTCCCAGCCGTGTGTGACCTTGAGCAATGGTTGCCTTATGTGAAAAGCACAAGACTGGTGGTGTCTACCCCCAGGACTGCTGTGAAGGTTACATGAGATGATACATGCTTGCACACACCCACAAAGTATTGTATATGGCCTGATGCATGTTATGTACCCACCCATTTGGGAAGGAAATCCATACCTGATATATTTCCATGTACTTTGTGGTGCATCATCTAAAAGACACTGGGAAAGATATAATAACATAAGCCTCCTTTCTCGGCCATCGTTTCAAATCCTAGACAGTGCTTGAACCTGTCGTGGATTTCATGTTCTGGAAGGGTACACGGTACATTCCAGTCTGTGTATCTAAGTGCTTTTGATGGGAGCTGCTATCAGTGAAGCCCTGGATGGAAAAGAAGGTATGGGAAGGATTCTCTCCCTATAACGGGATGTTGCTTCACCAGTTTCCTGCTTGCTAGGTCTCAGGGATCATAGGTTGCCCCTCTTCCTAAATTTGCCCACCATACCCAATACTACATCTTTTCCCAAGTCATCCTTTCAGAGTTTAGCCAATGCCTGGATGGATTGTATGGTGTCTCCTTGTGAGGGCTGAAGGGGTGTGTGTGTGTGTGTGTGTGTGTGTGTGTGTGTGTGTGTGTGTGTGTGTGTGTGTGTGTGTGTGTGTGTGTGTGTGTGTGTGTGTGTGTGTGTGTGTGTGTGTGTGTGTGTGTGTGTGTGTGTGTGTGTGTGTGTAACTGCCACGATCGCTCCATAGGAATGCTGACAGGACAACAGGACAGGCATTAGAGTCTACACCCTTATCTAGCATGACCCAGGGAGCAGTGGGTCCAGGGAACTGTCCTTTGAGATCATATTGTAAACCAGTTCCCAGGGTTGGCTGGTTCCTTTGGTGCAGATATGTAGATGTAATGAGTACCTTCTTCCATAGCTCTTTTAAGAAGAATGAGTTAATAAGATATTTCTAGGTCCCAGAATAAAGGTATGTTTTAAAAGCAGATTATATGTGCTACTTGAGGATGAGATGGTTGGATGGCATCACCGACTCAACGGACATGAGTTTGGATAAACTCTGGGAGTTGGTGATGGACAGGGAGGCCTGGCGTGCTGTGGTTCATAGGGTCGCAAAGAGTCGGACACGACTGAGTGACTGAACTGAACTGATATGTGCTACTTGCTGTTAATTTCTTATCCCTAGAGGACTTAATCTGAAGTGCCAGCTTGGACATTGTAAGTTGTCGGGTGGCATTGGCCTTGGCTCCCTGTCTTTTCTCCTGTACCAGGATTTTGTTAGGCTTGGTCATCAGGCTGATGACCAAAGTGCTGTCCATCAACTCGGAAAAGCACTAACTGTTTTCTTTTGTTGTTTATTCACACCTTGCAATTGGTTCACTGCATGTGGATGTTTTTGTAGCCTTTAGTCTTTTCCCAAATATTTGCCTTAGTTTATTAAATTAGTTTCTCATTTATCAGTCAAAGTGTGTGTTGACTTTTGTGGTTTTTAATTTTACAGGCTTGGTTGTCTTTGTATTACCAGATGGTGTCTCTTGTTTGAGCCCATAAGCAGGGTTTGTTTGCAGGCTGGCTTATTCTGTTTAGGGCTTAACCACCACCCAGTTCCTTCTTAACTTAAGGATGATGTTCTATTCAAGTGAAAATCCATCTCTAAACCCAGTACTTAATTATTAATTAAAATATCTCTTGCACATTTTGGAGGCAAAATTACAACTTCACTGCACATGAAGGAGGAGTGCATGCTGAAAATCTGTGAACTTCTGTGTGGATTTAGATTAGGTTAGCCTCTTTGTTGCATGGTACACGTAGGGAGGGTAATACGAATCCAAAAGGCTGAGGGTAGGGAAGCCTGACAGGTGTCATCAAACAGTGTTAAAGACTCTCTTCTTCTAGGGGTCTTGGGGAAGTGCTGCTGTTTGCAAGGGTGAACAAGAATCTAGATCTGGGAGCTGGCTTCTTTCTTCTAGCACTGTTTCCAACTCATGGACTGTGACATGGGAGCTATCATGGTTAAGGTCCTCTTTCTGCAGTCCTCACCATATTCTTGGATGCTCCCCCATCCCTTCTCTCAGGTGGAGTCTATGGACTCTCTGAATTGAGGAGATGGGGATCTGAGGGTCCATAAAGAAGAAGGCAGCTAGAGATCTCCGGCTAGAATAGCAGAGTGGAGACAGCTGCCAAGAAAAGGAACTCCACAAATATGCAGAGTGACCCCTTTAGTATTTGAGTTCTAGTGAGGATAAGAAAATACCTGGGGCAGGGGAAAGAGTCCCCCAAAAGAATTTTAGAGAGAACTCTGCCTGGTGCTGACAAAGGGCCAGGAATACTGCCGGTTCCTACCAACTGGATGGGAAAATACCAAGATTCAGGGAGCACTGAGTTGAGTATACAGAAAGGTCTTGCCTCCCTGGTGATGAATAACTAGCACTAGGCTGAGCACTGTTCTAGCCCACTTAAAAAATCTAAAAATCAAAATTTGATAGGATCAAACAATGTCCAAGTAACTTCCCTGTGTCCCTGAGCAAAGCTCAAGATTCTGGAATACAAAACTATCCAGTACTCAACAGGTAAAGTTGATAATGTTTGGCATCCTATCAAAAACTACCAGACCTGCAAAGAATCAAGAAAACGTGACCTATAATGGAAAATCAGTTAACTAGTTGAAACTGATCTAGAACTAATACAGATGTTAGGATTAGCATTAAAACAGTTATGATGACTATTCCCTATGTTCAAAAAAGTGAAATACAGAGAAGGAAGATATAAAAAAATCCCACAAATTGGATCCTCCAACATGATGTACCTAAGTCAGGCCTTTTATAAGTTAATCCTAATGCTACTTCCATCAAATTCACATGACCCAAATCTGGCCCCTACTGATTTATCTGATCACTAAGCCCATCCTGGTCCGTTCAGTGTTCTCTTGATCCTAGATTAGGGGTCACCAATCAGTGTTGACTCAGTGATGCCAGGAGTTAGTTGTACCTTTACTTTCCTTCATGCCTGCTCTGCCAGTGCCAGACGTAAGCAATTATTCTACAGCACTGCTCCTGGGACAAGGAATGCATCTGAATTCTCAGTGTATAACCAGGTGCTCAGCAAAAATTCGTGGTTTTTCAGCAACTCCAAAACCATTATACTTGCAAGCCTTTTTTGCCCTCTCAAAAAATTCTGGTTCTAATACTCTGCTAAAATATATCCTGCAATAACTTCTATCTTTATGTGCCCACTGTCTCTCAGTATGGCTATTTCCTTTCTTCCTTTCTGCCGGTTGCCAAGGAAACCTCTCTTCTCACAGAGGCTACACCTTTTTCCTGGGCAGATTCATCGTCTCTGGCCTCTTAATGTATTCTTACTTGCTCACTTATCTGGTCTGACTACACTTTGTACAATCCCTTAGTTGCTTTTGGTTGCTTCTCCTTTGGTTATGTTGATAGAAAAAAATTCTTCACCTGATCCTCAGCTGCCATCCTATTTCTTTTCCACTTTAATAGCCAACTATCTGGGCATCACCGATTCAATGGACATGAACTTGGGTGAACTCCGGGAGATGGTGAGGGACAGGGTGACCTGGCGTGCTGCAGTCTATGGGGTCACAAAGAGTTGGACTTGACTTTGTGAGAGAACAACAAATCTTGACAAATATTCTGTTTCTGCTCCTGACCACCTACTTTCACCTCAGTCTCTGAGTCTCTCTTGTTCAGCCACCTCCTGATTACAAAACATACCAGCTTTTCTCAACAATCATCTGCTCTGACCTTGCTGCTGTATTTGTTTCTGCTTCCTGTTCTTTTGGGAGCCTCAAATCACCACTGCATATATCTGCCCTCTGTTCTGAGTGGTGATCCTCAGCACCTCCATTTCCTTCTCCCATTCGCTTCTATGATGACTTAACCTTTATCTTCTTCAAGAGCCCATTTGCTTGCTTCCCTGGTGCCTCAAACAGTAAGAGATCCAGTTGCAATGCAGGAGACCTGGTGGTCCCTGGGTCGGGAAGATCCTTTAGAAAAGGTAATGGCAGCCCACTCCAGTATCCTTGCCTGGAGAGTCCCAGGGACAGAGGAGCCTGGTGGGCTACAGCCCCTGGGATCGCAGAGTCAGACACGACTGAGCGGCTTACACACTTCATTCGAAGCAGGTGGCTTTGCTTCCTAAGCAATTAAGAAAATTGCAGCAGGTGTGACCTCTCTCAGCTACATCCTGCTCCTGACTTTATCTGCATCCCCACCGTCTTTGTTCCTTAGCCTCTGTCCCAGAGGACAGTTGTCCTTGCTTTTGCCAAAGACCTGAGCTTCTCCAAACACTTTGCTTCCCTACCTCTAGTTCTTCACTTCCCTCTCTCTTGGATTCTTTCCTCAATCTGTAAAGATGGCCAAATGTTCTCAGCCTAAAAATCCAGCACTTTCTTGGGTACTGTCCATTGTGTTTCTTCTTTTTCATCCAGACATCTTCAGAGTGTGCCCTGCCTGTGTACACTCTCACCTCTTCTTCACCTTCTGTTTTCTCCCCTAGCCACTCCTGAAGCTCTTGGCTTCCTTCACACCATTCTACTCCAGGAGCCCTTGATGAGGTCCCCAGGGGCATCTGCATTGCCAGATCCAGTCGGCAGTTCTCAGTCCTCGTCTTAGGACGTCTCTGTTGCATTTGACAATGTCCTCACTCCTTCCAGCTCAGGGCCCTCCACTTTTCCACCTCCACAACACTGAAATCTGTTGATGTCCTCCCTGACTCTCCCTTCTCTGTATCTTTAGGCTTCTCTGCATCCTGCTTCAGTTTGTATTCTCCAGGGTTCAGTCCATTGCTGTGCTCACTCATATCCTTGGGGAATCTGTGTTCGTCTAGGGGCTTACTCTGCCTCTTGCTGTCTACCTTGATATCTTCATCTGCGGTCCAGCCCACTCTCCTGAGTGGCGGCATTCCACATCCAGTCACATGCTGGGCACTCCCACCGTGGTTGTTCATTCATTCTTTCAGTTAGCAAACATGGCATCCCTGGTGGCCCATTGGTGATGAATCTGCCTGCCAATGCAGGAGACACAGGTTCAATCCCTGGGTTGGGAAGATCCCCTGGTGAAAGAAATGGCAACCCACTCCAGTATTCTTGCCTGGGAAGTCCCATGGACAGAGGAGCCTGGCGGGCTGCAGTCCATGGGGTGGCAAGAGTCAGACACAGCTTAGCGACTAAACACCAAATCTCCATCTCCATGTTCTGTTGAATATGAAGTGCTGATGATGAAAGGAAGCAGCCCTCCTCTGCTTGGTGCTAATCCTGTTCTGATCCTGCTCCATCTCTTCTTTCCTCTGCCTTTGTGGGCTTCCATTCCGCCTCTTGTATCTTAAAATTAAGCACCTACCCTTACAGGGTCTCTCATCTTCAGGGAAACTGTCAGTTATTACCTTCAGCCTCAGTGCTTCCTGTGAGCCCTGGTTCAGACTCACAGCCCTTGGACTCAGACCCGAGTCATCGCTTTCCTCTCCTCTCAGCCACCTCTGCTTACTCCATTTCTGTCCTTGCTACTTCTCTTCTAGACACCAAGCTTGAACCCACATATTTCCCCCACCTACGCATTTTGTCTCTCCAGCTAAAACCAAAAGCACAGTTTCGGCTCTGCTTTTTACCTCTGTCTGTACACCCCACCCCCAGCATGTCGATCTGTGAGGGCATAAAGTGAGGCAGAGAGAAGTGGTTCCTACCATTTCCTGTTTTAAAAAGCATCTGCAGAGCCCCCACCCACTCCAACTTTGACATTAAGGACTCATTGGAAAAGACCCCAGTGCTGGGAAGGATTGGGGACAGGAGGAGAAGGGGACGACAGAGGATGAGATGGCTGGATGGTATCACCAACTCGATGGACATGGGTTTGGGTAGACTCCGGGAGTTGGTGATAGACAGGGAGGCCTGGCGTGCTGCGATTCATGGGGTCGCAAAGATTCGGACACGACTGAGCGACTGAACTGAATCACATTAGAAATGATATTTTTGGAAGAGATTTCACCCAGATTTCTATTTCTACCCAGAAAGGGAGCTTGGGAAGAAGATTAGCCATTTAATCTTCTTTATGTGGAATCAGTTTAATGAGGATTCTCACTGGGGATGTTTACCGGAATTATTTTAACTACTCTTACTTTAGACTGTGCTATGTACAATCTTATTTCTCTTTGGCTGGTGGATTCCTTAACACTATATGGGGCCAATTCCATCACTGTCCTGTTACCTCCAGTTTCTTTTTTCAGCTTCATTGAGGTACAGCTGAAAAATAAAATCACAAGGTGTTTGAAGTATACATAATAGCGATTTGAAATACATATACATCATCTAGTTAATTAACACATCCATCACTACCTTCAGTTTTTAAAGTTATTTTTAATTGTAGCAAAATACTTTTAACATAAAAATTTACTATCTTAAATCTGTGATAACTGTACAGTTCAGTGGCTTTTATTGTATTATTGTGCAGCCATCACCATCTCTAGAACTTTTTTTGAAACTGAACAGAGTTTTTGTGAAACTGGAACTCTACTCATTAAATAATAAATCCCATTCCCCCTCTCTCCAGACCCTGGCAACCATCATTCTTTCTGTCTCTGAATTTGACCACTCTGGGTGTCTTACATGAGTGGAATCATGCAGTATTTGTCCTTTTGTGACTGACCTATTTTATTTAGTATGAGGTCCTTGAAATTCATCCATGTTGTAGCATGTATCAGAATTCCCTTCCTTTTTAAGACTGCCTAATATTTCATTGTCTGTAAATGCCACATTTTGTTTATCCATTCATCTGTCAATGGACTCTTGGATTGCTCACCTTCAGTTTTAAAACATTCTCATATTAATATGTTAGACTAAATCCTGTTCGTTTTGAAAGCTTCAGTCTCACACTCCGTTGAGACTTCGTTGGCTCACCTCTCCCAACCATGACTTGGTTGCCTGGAGTGAAGAGGACAATGAAGTCTATTTTTCTTGTGAGGTACAGTTGATAGATAACATGACATTAGTTTCAGGTGTACAATATAATGATTTGATATTTGTATGTATTGTGAAGTGATCACCACAATAAATCTAGTTTACATCCATTACCATACATAGTTACATAAGAAAAAAATCCTTGTGATGAGAACTTTTAAGGTCTACTCTCTAAACAACATTTAAACATGTAACAGTTTTAACTGTTGTCACCATGCTGTACCTTACATCCCCGTGGCTTATTTTTTAACTGGAAGTTTGTATTTTTTTGGAAGGAGGGCACAGTCTCATCCTGAGATCCAACATCCCCTTCTGTCCTTTCTATCTCCCCTTCCTCTTCTTTCCTCCCCCAAGAGTGATTCTCTTGGAGTCAGTCTCCCTCCCTCTGCTTCAGGCTGGGGAGGGAATAGCCTCTGACCCCCCTCTAATGCTGAAGCCCCCTCCCTTTCTCAGACAGGTTCTGACTTTGAGGGAATGCGCAGATCTGGTAGTGGGGTTAAGGGTTCTGTTCCTAGGAAGCCCTGCTGGGAGGGGGCACTCAGAACTTAGATTTGGGGTGCTTAGTACCTTTTGTCCTCAGTGAAAACTCGAGGACATCAAGAAAATTCCTACTCAACATCTTAAATTTAAAAGTGACCCAGTTGGCAGGCTGTAGTCCATGGGTCACAAGAGTCGGACATGACTTAGTGACTAAACGACCACCAATTCTATATGACTATATGATTACTGACTGCAAGGGCAGTGTCTCCAGAGGTGAGATGCGTCCTTGGGGTGAACTTCTGTGAAAGGGCTTCCTCTCATTCTCAGCACCCCAGATTGCTTTACCGAATAGAATCCCTGTTAGTGTCTCCTCTTTTGGTGATCTTTCCTGATCTACCATCATTGTAACTGAAAGAGCCCTATTTCTAGGGATGTTTGTGTTGGTGCAGCAACTTTAAATGGGCTGGCTTAGTGTTCTAATTCTGTTGGTTACCAAGCCTTTGCTTAATTTCCCAGTGCCTCACGTAAGTGTAGCTAGTTAGACTCTGTGTCTTTTTGGACCAGGAATGTACTTAATGGCAAAATTAAATTCTGTAAAGTCTTTAATTAGATTTTAATTTACAAAAGTATATAAACACTACTTGTGTTTATTTTGTATATTTTGTGGTCTGAGACAGTGTTTGACTGCATTGTGGAGTCATCTTCCTTTATAAGGAGTCCACCCCAGCACTATAAACTCATAGCTTGGGAATGGTCCCAATAGCCAGTTTTCTTTAAAAAAAGAAAGGAAGAAAGAAAAGAAAACAGCCTATGGAGTGATGGAATCTTTATCTGACAAAACTTGAAATGAAAGTGTCGAGGTTGAAAGTATGTTTGTGTGCACAGCTGGTTTGGGTGTGAGGGTTTTTGTAGATGCTTCTAAGGGACTGATGAGGAAGCCACACCAGGCTTGTTTCTCTGCTGGAAGGGCTGAGGCAAGGTCATCTGACCCGCTGATTACATTTGAAAAGGGAGAGTGTGTCTTTTGCCACCTCAAAGGGCAGCTGTTTATTGAATTTATCCACCCTGCAATTGTTTTCCATATGGAGTGGTTCCTGCAGAAAGATCTAACATCTGCACAGGTCTATCCTGTTCCTCGGCTGTGTTTACCAAAGCGAGTTCTGCCCTTACATTCACACCGTGAACTGCACGTACAAGTGTGAAGGCGGGTTTGGCCTGCCGGGTCCAGTTTGGGGAGGTCATACTTTGAAGCATGTTGCATGTTTGACGGTCAGGCTCATTCAGTCATTCATTAAACATTAAGCCCCTCGTATGCCAGGCACTAGCCTGTGTCCTAGGGATAAAAAGGTGACTGTGACAGCATCCCTGCCTTCTGTCTGGAGGGGAATAAACACAGTCAGCATGGCAGGTCATGGTTTATATACAAGGGGCAAGGGCGCCTCCTGGAAGGCCTGATGGCCTCAGGAGAGAAGATGGGGATAGAAGGTGAGCCTGGGCTTGGGAAGAGCCACGTGTGATGGGTTATGTGGATTCTGTGTTTGTATCTGGAAGGATTAGCCTAAGCCAGGAGTGTCAGTTTCAGGTACTGAGAGATGTCTCAGAGACCCTCAGAGGACCAGGAAGCCTTTGTAATAGGTTGGGCAGCTCTGCTTACTCCTCTGACCCCAGAGTCAGAATTATCTCTTTGCTTGGCATCAGAGATGCCACTTAATCCCTGGGTTTTGCATTAGAATTAGTAAATAGAGAATTCACCGGCAGAGACTGGAAACCTCTTGAAGTCTGTCTCACAAGAACAAGGACGTTAACCCTGAAGCCTGGGCCATTTTCCATCCTGAGAATTAAGCTCTGCCACTTCCTAAATTCCCATCGTGGTTTCAAATGAAGAGGCCATTGTTCATTTTCCTTCCTAAAAGAAGTAATATATTTAACTTCTGGCTTTCTGCCTGACTAATGGAAGGTTGATCGCTATGAAGCCAACACCCGTGGCTTCCCAGCAGGACAAACCCTTAGCGTCCATCTGATCTTCTCCAGCTCGGGTTGAAGTTATTTAGATTCTGCACCGGCTCAGTAGGAGTCTTGTGTTAAGTCCTACTAGGTGGCTACCTGGCCTTGATTCCCATCCCGTGTTTAAAGATAAAAAGACAAGGTCTTAACTCTTCTAGCAGCTAGAGCTTCTCCAAAGACCTATTATGGGAATTTAAAAGCAAATGTCTGATGGGAAAATATGTACTATCTAAGGACTTTGAAGCTCAATACAAAAGAGCCTTTATCAGCTGTTGAATAGTTCAGGTCCAGGCAGGTGTCCAAGAGCAGAAGTTTTCAAACTTATTTTTAAGCAACAGAATACTCTTTCTTTTTCCTCCAAATGAAATCTACAGAATCCAAATACCATAAGGTTCTTTCAACCTTGGCACGATTGACACTTTGGGTAGGATAATTTTTTGTCATGGGGGCAGTTCTGTGCATTATAGGACATTTAGTAGCATCACTGACCTGTACACTCTAGATGCCAGGAGCAACCCCACCCTCATCCCAGTTGTGACAGCCAGAAATATCTCCAGACATTGCCAGATGTCCCCAGGGGGCAAAATCATACCCAGTTGAAAGCCAATAGAGTACAGTATGTAAAACTGATTTAAAAAAAAAAAAAAAAAGAAAGAACCGATGATTTGGAAGTGGGATAAAACTTCTTCCAAATTCTGTCCAAGGTCCCTGACTCTCACTGGTGGTATTTAAGGAACTGGTATAGGGCTTTGAGCTATTACACAGAGACACAATCCGAGAGGGATAGATTGTCATTTTTAAGATCTGGAACATGGGGAACTGCTTAAAATGAAGAAAATCTAAAAATTAGACTTACAAATGTTTTGGCTGTATGCTGAACAGTTACATGTGTACGAAGGTGTACTTTGTAGGTGAGCTTAGATGTACAGAATAAGGGAGGAGAGGTGGTTGGAAGAGAGCCACCTAACCCCCTATGCACTGGGCTTTGGCTGCCATGTTTTGTCATGTTTTACCGGAGATGCCAGCCCTGTGCCAGAGCCCGCCCTTGCTGCGTGAACCCCAGCTTCCACAAGACTCAGCAGAACCAGACCGCTGCACACTGCGGGCTCGTCCCTGCAGCCTCTTTCAACCAGATGCTGGCTGGATCCCAGTTTGGACCATGGTTGTTTCAAAACCATTGAATGGGTTTTTACACTTGTACGCTTTGTACTTAGGGAGTAACACGTGTTTCGTATGTGTGTGAGTGACCACGCCTCTCCTTCAAGGAGCCCAGCGCTGTCTCCCGTCCCCTGCCACGCTGAGCTACCAGTTAGGGGTAGGGGTGGGGAAATACAACCTGGGCACGTGCCACTGCCACCTTCTCCTCCCTAACCCAGGCTGATGCAAGTGTGTGGAAGTCTGTCCCACAGGCAGACTCTGTAGCCTAGGTATGTGGGTATCAGTGTCAAAGACAGTACTGCTGAGTGAGTCACTCTCACCCTGGGGCAGATGCATGGGCTCAGGGTGGAGGGGATTGACTGCCCAGAGGACTCGGTCTGTTCAGCAAACTCCTTCTCACCCCATGCCGCAGCTGGAGTCCTGCGTTGGATCCCTGGAGAGCTTGTGTTTTGTTCGAGGACTCGCTTCTCCCAGCCGTCTGCCTAGCTGCTGGTGAAGGTCTTGGGCACTTAGAGCAAAGTTTTGTTTTCCTCAAAGATGGTATAACCATTGCAGTGAGCTATGGGGACAAATGAATGAGTAAAACTATTGTTATCTGTTCATCTGTGAATCTCTAACCCTTCTTAGAAACCTATTGCCCCAAATCCTGCAGGAGCCCTGGAGAGGTTTGCTTAGAATTCCTGGAGGAGGCTGTTAAGGGCCGGTTGTGATGTGTCTTCGTCACCCCCATCTTTCCCATTGCTGCTGCCTGGGCTAGAGGAGAGAAGCTCAGGAGGACACCTTAGGTTGGAACTGGGTACGGGACCTGAGACACCCCGAAGCCCCCTCTGCCTCATGATGGGGAAGCTTGTTGTAAGAATACTTAGAAAAGAAGGGTTCTACTCCTTGCTTAAGGTTTGCAATCAATTTTATTGACATGTATCTTTGCTGTGGTTTATTGCTCTAAGTACACAAACCATTGAGCTAAAAACAGAGGCTCAGCAAAGGTTACCACTGGGATGAATCTATAGTAGACATGATCTAATGGATGGTTTGATGAATGACCCAGGGGTGTAACTGGTTTATTTTGAAAGGAGAGTGGCATTCCTAGGATTCATGACTGCATTTCCTGACCTCTGCACTTTTGTCACCTTTTATCGTCAAAATATGCAGCCAGTTTTAGGTAATGCTGGACTGTGAAAACTAACTGTGTAAGATTGAATGAGTTTCGGAGATAGGCGTTGCAGAAAGTATTTTTATACTTATATGTGACGTTATAATGTATACATTGTTTTTACATGTATCTTCCTCTTTAATCATCAGAAACCAGCTCTTGTGACCTGGATACTCTCTTGGCCTTATCTCAAGAGAATTTCAGGAATCTGATAACATTGAATCCTCTAGGTGCCTTCCTTGATCTGTGAAGGCTCATTCCTGCCCAGGTCTGTTATTCATCTTCCTTCTAAACCTCATCTCCTACTAGTCCTTCACTCTCACTGTAGTTCCAGTTGTGTTAATAGTATACTACTTGTAGGTGTCTGAATGTGGCAAACTCTTTTATACTTCTGTTTACTTATTCATTCACTCACTCACTCATTCATTCTTTGCTGGGTGGATGCACGCATGCTCAGTTGTGTCTGACTCTTTGTGACCCCACTGACTGTAGCCCACCAGGCTCCTCTGCCCATGGATTCTCCAGGCAAGAATACTGGAGTAGGTTGCCATTTCCTACTCCAGGGCATTTTCCTGACCCAGGGATCGAGCCTGCGTCTCCTGCATCTCCTGCATTTGCAGGCGGATTCTTTACTGCTGAGCCACCTGAGAAGCCCAAGGATACATCTTCCCACCCCAACATACCCCTAGTTCACAGTCTAAACAGATAAATGAGAGTTTGTGTGATAAGAATTTTGGTGTTGGGGCTGCAGACACTACCGGGAGGGCAGTTAAACCCTGGCTTGAATCATGTTCAACAAGGCAAACCTTAAAGTAAGTCATCTTAGTGGGAGGCAGGGTAGGAGGGAGGGAGAGGAGAGAGGAAGGCAGAGATGAGGCTGGTCCAGAGCCCAGGGCCAGGCGGGGCTGGACGAGTGATAACGCTTTGGTGCAGAGAGATAAACCAGCACGTGTGCTGCCTTAAGGACTTTGCCCTGAGGCCTGAAGGCAGCCACTAAAAGGCCTTTAAGTAGGAGCCAGCTGGGTAGTAATGGCTAATGGCTCAGAAAGACCTTCTTGAGGGTTTCCTGTTCCTTCTGCTTCCCCGCCCCCGCCGATCCAGCACTGCTTTGGCTTTGGATTCAGCCACGTCTCTTCTGCATTGCTCCAGATTCTGGGCTCTTTCCAGGCTCCTTCCCCTGTCTCATAACACCCTGGACACGCAGCCTAGAAATGAGGCAACAGTTGCTTTTGTGTTTTAACAATTAACTTGAGGGTCCTTCCTGCTAGACCATTAGCTCTTGGTGTTTAAAAAGCGGATTCTTGCTTCCTACCCCAGATACTCTGATTTAGTTTGGAATAGAGTCTGGGAGGGCATCCTTTATGGCTCAGCTAGTAAAGAATCCACCTGCAACGAGGGAGACCTGGGTTCGATCCCTGGGATGGGAAGATCCCCTGGAGAAGAGAAAGGCTACCCACTCCAGTATTCTGACTTGGAGAATTCCATGGACTATACAGTCCATGGGATTGCAAAGAGTTGGACAAGACTGAGCAACTTTCACTTTCAGAGTCTGGGAATCTCCACTTATTGATAAGAAATATTCCAGCAGACTGTGAGCTTAATGCGACCCAGTGTCTTACATACGTGTGTATGTGCTGTATTCATTCACACTCTTTGTTTTAGTCATACTTAAAACTGTATTTAACAGAGTGCCTGGTACAGATGTGGTATGCTACAAATGTTTGGTCTAATGAATAGAACAAATTTATATGTGTAAGTGTTGATGTCAAAATTAAATCTCCCAGATGATTCTGAGGCCAGGCCCTTTTACAGTTCACTACCTTAAAACTGCCACATTGTCATGGCCCCAGAGAAGCAGGCAGTCCCATTGAACCACAGCATTCTGCATACCCAGAAATGGGAAAGAAGGGGCCTTTAACTTGCATTTCATGATTTTCAATTGTGTGTTGGTATAATCTGCAAGGATTCCACTAATGGAATCCTGTGAGGATACAAAACTGTAAAAAGTAGCTCTGGCCTGCAAGACATCGTTCATCTACTTGAGGCAAAAGGGGAAGATGCACAGTTGAGTGACTTTGTGAGCTGGTGAAGGCCAGGTGGGGTGCTATCCATGGAAGAGCATCAGGCCACAAGGTGATGAGGAGGAAGAGGAGGGGAGAGCACAAGGGGCTGGAGGGGTCTGCATTCACCTTGGGAAGAGGAAGCACCTCAATGAGGGTTGGCTTTGGGAAGGTGAACAGCCAGTCATGCTCAAGAGAGTGACCTGGGCAGAGTCTGGCCGGAGGAAGGGCTCTGAGCGACAGAGACACCTGTTTGGAGCAGATTTGTGTAGAGGGGCCTCTGGTATTACTCTGGAAGGGGACGTTGCTCCAAGCTTAGGTGGGCCTTAAAGAAAAGGCTGGGGATCTGGGTAATTGCCTGTTTCAGGCAAATTCAGCCCTTGAAAGGTCGGTTTTCTTTGTCTCCTACTCTGTTGACCTTAGATTCAGAAATGCATGACTTTACTAAGAGACTAAAAAGGGAAAGTCGCTCAGTGCTGTCCGCCAGAGTACTGGAGTGGGTAACCTATTCCTTCTCCGGAGGATCTTCCCAACCCAGGAATCGAACCCAGGTCTCCCACATTGCAGGTGGATTCTTTACCAGCTGAGCCACAAAGGAAGCTCAAGAATACTGGAGTGGGTAGCCTATCCCTTCTCCAGTGGATCTTCCTGACCCAGGAATCAAACTGGGGTCTCCTGCATTGCAGGTGGATCCTTTACCAACTGAGCTATCAGGGAAATCCCTATCTAAGAGATAACTATCTACTACTTTTTTTTTGGAGAGTTCTGGCCACACTTGAGTTCCTAGTGAGTGGAAAGCAGGCCAGGCTGCATCCAGGGACAGTTCTGTCTGGCTTTTCCTAGAGAGGAGGGTTCTCATATCCCACCTGTTCCTCATGCCCATGCCTTGCTCACACCACCAAGCTGTCATGTTCCCCATGGTGCCATGTGTTTGCCAGGGCCTTCAGGGAAAATGGTTTAAAAAAAATCAGACTATGATTTTCTTAGTTACTCACCCAAAACACAGTGCTCAGGCTACCAGACACGTGATCTAGAATAAAATTTTGGTTCACGCTGCCCCTGTCATTGCTGAAGCCAGGTTCTTTGCTCTTTCACAAGTCTGGGCAGACAGCCTGTGATGTTTCCATCAGAGGTGTCACTTCTTAACAACCCTTTGATCCAAGATAGCTTCTTTGTAGTCTTAGATGGAAATTTTGCCCCAAGGAGGTATAAGAGGACTCCCGTGAAGACTCTTGTTTTCTTTAGAGCTGGCCACAAATACTGGCAGAAGAAAGTCTTCTGTTATTACCCTTGTTTATACAGTCTTATGTAAAAGGCTATCGCTTATTTTAAAATCATTTCTGTTCCCAGCCTTTTATCTACAAGTACAGTGTGAAGCTGGAGTACCTCATCCTTGTGTTCATGGAGGAATTTTCTCACACAGCTACAAGAAAATGCGGAAAGTTTTGTTAGAGGAAATTCTACTCTTTCATCTCTCATGAGTTACTGCTTCAGGAATGCAGTTTACCAAAGTGGATTAGAGTCAGCTTGTAATGGGGAAATACATGTGCTCACAAGAGCAGCAACGTGGCTCTCCCCTCAGAATTTCCGCTTTGTCCCCAGTCTACACCAGATACTGAGAATAGGCCGTGACTGTTGTGGGGTTCTTCCCAAAACAGGTTGATTGAGAATTGGTCCACTTTATTTCTATGAGCTAGAGCTTTCACTTGGCACTTAAACACCAAAAATACTTCATTGATATTACTGGGGACTCTTATATTGTGGGAAAGTAAAACATTTCTGTCTATCAATCACAGAAAATATTCCCCATTGGTTTGCTTCTGAGATTCAATCATTGCCTAAAAGTTTAAAAAAGGATATTTTTTGACTAGGTGAACTTTTCTCTAAAATGTCTCTTTAAAATATCCCCTTTTTTGAAAGGGGGAGTGAGTGAAGTGGACAAACTTTGAGTAACAGCAGTTTTTGCTTTGTCGCATAGATGGTTTAAAGAATTTTGAATGTCATTGTTCCCATCGCACCCCTGTTTCACATTCATTCAGCGGGCCTCCTCGGTGGCCAGCTGCTTGGGCAGTGCTTTGCCACCAGTGGACACGTGAGCCATTTGTTTCGTCCGGCACCATAGCTAGCCTCCAAGACAATCAACACTAAGTTCTTGAAGCAAAATTAAAGCAAGAGGACTTATCTCTTATATGGAGGACTCCCACCGTTTTACATTGAGTTTCCAGGTGATCTGGAGTAGAGCGAAACATGAAAAACTTCATTCCTTACCGATCAAGTGAAACCGGTTCCTATCTTCTCATTAAATACAAGTAAGAAACTGAGGAAAATGAGACAGAAGGCCAGAAAGACCACAGAGACTTTTTAGGCTCCTTTCATCAGAATTACATTTAGGAACCAATTTGTAAGCTTTGGGCAATAGCTCAAATAAAACTGAGTGGCCATTCTGTTTCTCAGGGGCAAATGGTGGAGGTTTATAAATGCCTTACAATTAGAGGGCATGCTCTGATCCCCTGTTTTTGATCTTTGTGATCAAAGAAGGCTATGAAGAAAATATCTGTATAGTCAAAGGTATTTTTTTCCCAGTAGTCATTTACAAATGTGAGAGGTGGACCATAATTCTGAGCACTGAAGAACTGATGCTCTGGAGTTGTGGTGCTGAAGAAGACTCTTGAGCATCCCTTGGACTGCAAGGAGATCAAACCAGTCCATCCCAAAGGAAATCAACCCTGAATATTCACTGGAAGGACTGATGCTGAAGCTGAAACTCCAATACTTTGGTCACCTGATGCAAAGAGCTGACTCATTGGACAAGACCCTGATGCTGGGAAAGATTGAAGGCAAAAGAAGAAGAGAGTGGCAGAGGATGAGATGGTTAGATAGCACCACCGACTCAACAGACATCAATTTGAGCAAACTCCAGGAGATAGTGGAGGAAAGGGAAGCCTGGCATGCTGCTGTCCATGGAGCCTGACTCGCAAAGAGTGGGCATGACTTAGTGACTGAACAACAGCAAAGATCAACAGCAAAGATCAGCATCAGTAGCTAGGGATGCTACTTCCAAATGAAGAAAGTGAGTGGCACATCCATTGTTGGTGCTTCCAGAGTCTTGAGGAATCCTGGAATCTGTGTCCTGCAGACTCTACCATAGTTGCAGCAGCAGTTGCTAAAACCAAATGTATTTTAGTAAGTAAGGAATTTGACAAAGATATAACATGATTCATTTTAATGAGGCCAGAAAAAAAATATGCATGTATATGCTAGGTAAAGAATCTGCCTGCAATCCTGGAGACCAGGGTTTGATCCCTGGGTAAGAAAGATCCCCTGGAGGAGGAAATGGCAATCCACTCCAGGATTCTTGCCTGGAGAATCCCATGGACAGAGAAGCCTGGTGGGCTACAGTCCGTGGGGTCGCAAAGAGTCAGACATGACTGTAAGCGACAGAGTAGGAGTTGTAAACAGAGATGAAATAGAATCAATGTAATTGAGGTTATTTTATTAAAATTCAAAAATATTAAAATTTAACTGGATTATTTTACTCAGCTAGTGATGGTACAAAAAAAAAAAAAAAAGAAAAAAAAAAAGTGTGCCTCTCTGGGAAGCCTTTGTATTGGAGAAGCTGGCTTTCTCATTGTTCCCTAGGACCTGTATTCCTGGGCTATGTCAGTCTTCCCAGATAGAATGTCCTCCCTAACGGTTATAATGTACCTTGGTCTAAGTTCTACTCTTCTTCCAAGACCTGAATGAAATGCCGTCTCTGGTCTGGAGCTTCTCCTAACACCATAGGTCTCAGGTAGCTCCTTCTCACCCCTTACTCCTCCAACACCTGAAGGTAGCACTTAGCCTCACTGCTTGGTGCTTTTTATCTCATTATAGCTGTGACTCAAACTGGAATATGAATCTATTGGGATAAATGGCCTTCAAGCTTTTTTGATCAAGGAGACATCAGTGAACAAGTTTTGGCATGAACCCCACATATATGTATATTTTTTACAAGTTATATATATATATGATTATATATATGTGGTGTGTATATAATACTATAGTTGCTATAAACACAAAGTATCACAGAATTGAAGTAAGAATTTGGGATTGACGTGTACATACTGCTATATTTAAAATGGATAACCAACAAAGACCTGCTCTATAGCACAGGCAGCTCTGCTTAATATTATGTAACTATCTAAATAGAAAAGGTGGGGAAACAATGAAAACAGTGACAGATTTTATTTTCTTGGGCTCCAAAATCACTGCAGATGGTGACTGCAGCCATGAAATTGAAAGACGCTTGCTCCTTGGGAGAAAACCTATGACAAACCTAGACAACATATTAAAAAGCAGAGACTTAACTGTGCCAACAAAAGTCCGTCTAGTCAAAGCTGTGGTTTTTCCAGTAGTCATGTAACGATGTGAGAGTTGGACCATAAAGAAGGCTGAGTGCCAAAGGATTGACTCTTTTGAATTGTGTTAAAGAAGACACTTGAGAGTCCCTTGGACTACAGGGAGATCCAACTAGTCAATCCTAAAGGAAATCAGTCCTGAATATTCATTGGAAGGACTGATGCTGAAGCTCCAATACTTTGGCCACCTGATGCAAAGAGCCGACTTACTGGAAAAGATCCTAATGCTGGTAAATGTTGAAAGCAGGAGGAGAAGGAGATGACAGAGAATGAAATGGTTGGATGGCATCACAGACTCAATGCACATGAGTTTGAGCAAGCTCCGGGAGATGGTGAAGGACAGGGAAGCCTGGTGTGCTGCAACCCACGTGGTCGCAAAGAGTCAGACACAACTGAACAACAAAATGGAAAAGACGATGGAAAAGAAAAGAATACTATGGAAAAGACTGTATAACTGAATTACTTTGCTGTACACCTAAAACTAACACAACATTGTTCGTCAACTATGCTCCAATATAAAATTAAACGTTTTCTTTTCAAAGTGAGGAATGTGAGAAACAAGTAAATAGAAGGTGCAGTAGATTCTTCCTGTACCCCACCATAATGATTTGAGAACCTCTTGGAGTAATGTTATCCTACTTCTTGGTGTTCTTGGCCCTAGCAAATAGTAGACACTTGGCAAATATTTGATGATGGTGGTATTACTAGGTATTAAAGTGACTAGGTCAGAAGGTGACTATTAGGGATTGCTTGATTCTTGTATTTTCTTCATTCTGGACATGGGTACTTTCTGTTTCCTCCTCTTGCAGCACTCTTCCCCAGTTTTCCTGTTCCTTCCCTTCACTAAGCACATTTTTCCTGTTCCTTCACCTCCCCTTCACTTGTTCTGAAATTTGTAGCTTCTGGGAGGGATTGGGGGCAGGAGGAGAAGGGGACAACAGAGGCTGAGATGGCTGGATGGCATCACTGACTCGATGGACATGAGTTTGAGTAAACTCTGGGAGTTGGTGATGGACAGGGAGGCCTGGCATGCTGCGATTCATGGGGTCGCAAAGAGTCGGACACGACTGAGCAACTGAACTGAACTGTCGTTAAGAGAAGCCACCTCTGATCACCCCTGTGTGGGTAAGACTTCTGCCCTTCCACACTCCTGCACAGTAATAGCTATTTATAGTCTGCCTCCAACATAGACTTTCATTTGTTGAAGGCATTACTGTACCTTGTTCACCATCATACCCCTACTTCCCATTGCAAAGTCCAACATCTAATAAAGATTCAAAAATCTGTGGATTGAATACACATAGGACAGAGAAGTGCTTCCCTGGCGGTTTAGATGGTAAAGAATCTGCCTGCAATGCAGGAGACCTGAGTTCGATTCCTGGGTTGGGAAGCTCTTCTGGAGGAGGGCATGGCAATCCACTCCAGTATTCTTACCTGGAGAATCCCCGTGGACAGAAGAGCCTGGCGGGCTGCAGTCCATGGGGTCGCAAAGAGTCGGGCATGACTGAGCGACTAAGTGCAGGATACAGAAGGAAGAGGTTGTACGTCCTTAGAGCCTGTTTGGGGACCAAGGTTGTAGCAAAACCAACCTGCCCTTTAATGTTTAAGATGGGGAAGAATACCTCCTTATCCCCAAAGTGATTCGTGAGTTGAATGACAGGTTAGGGTTGAAAAGTCTGTTGCTCTTCATTTTCCCATAGAACCCTAGCAGTTTGTTGAACTGTGGTGTATTTAGACTATGTTTACTAGGTTATGATAAAGCTCTGAATTAAAACCAAAATATACAGACTTTGTAAGGTGATATGTTGAGCTAGTACTAAGTACTCTAGAATTTGGAGGCATTTGTCCCACCTTTTCCAGCAATTTGGTATATACTTATATACATTTCTGCTTTTCCTCGAAATATAAGAACTCTGATTCAAGGATATAGAGTGGACTATAAATGATAATAAAGAAAGAACCCTTTGAGTGCATTTTAAGAAAAGAGAATTCATTTGTCTTTGACTAGTGGAATGTTCTTTCTGGTAGCACAGAAATAATAACACTGGAGCAAGAAGACGGGAATTTATTGCTAATCCAAAACTCTGCTTTTATCAATGGTTTCAATCCCTGTCAGTACCAAGCATTTGTTTACATTGTTTTAAAAAGTTTAATTTATTGCCTTTTTTTGGTTCCTGTTTAAGGCATAAAGCAATTGTCAAAAAACAAAACAAAAAAGCCCACCAATCTAATAGCCAAATATGTGCTTCTGAGTTGTTAGCTTCTAATAGGATGTGACCGTATGATATAAATGACATTCGGTTAGAACAGCTATCTCTTCTCTCTTTTTTAAATTTTCAAATAAAGTTGACGGAGGTTTAAAGCCCTGGCATTGGTGTTGGAAATTAGAGGAAGTTTGGTTGTGTGATAAAAATGTTTTACCCTCAGTGTTAGGTTTTGAATTAGTCTGTTTACAGTGGGCAGTGGTGCAGTGGTTTTAAAAATCATGTTGAATCAGCAACGTGAGGGAGCAACATTGCTTTTATTCCAGCCATGTAGCTGGAAAAGGAAATGATTAGACATCATACTCTTCATGGCTAATATCCTGTGAAGTTTTTCTAAAATCATGAAATCAGGACTCTGGAGCTTAGAAGGGACCTCAGAAGTCTACCAGTGGAAAGGGGAAAAAAAAATGAAAGGGAAATGGAATCAGCCAAACTAAAGGGCAGGATTCTTTTAGTTCTCAGCAGGAAACACATGTTTATCTGGAAAAGATTTTGGTTGGACAGGTTGTTTGTATAAGAATCTTTTTTGTGAGGAAGGAAGACCAACCTGAGCTTGGAGGCTGGGGGTGGGGGTAGAGAAAACAGTCTCTAAACTTTGAGTGAATGAGGAAAACATACAGTTTTCAGATAGGAAAACTCTACTTTCATAGGGATGATATGCTAATACTATTAGCTTACTTTTAAGTTCGCCTTGCTGCATTTTCATTTTATAAGATATGATTAAATGGTAACTTTAGCATTAGTTGCTATAAAAGCAGAAATAGTAACTTTTAAAAACATAGGGAAAACTTATGTCCACACAAAAACCTGCACATGAATGTTTATAACATCTTTATTCATAATTGCCAAAGCTCAGGGGCAGCCAAGTTATCCCTCAGTAGGTGAAAAGATAAAGTGTGGTACATCCACACAATAAAATATTGTTCAGTGCTGAAAAGAAATGCACGATCAGCCCGTGAAAAGACACAGCAGAACTTTAAATGCTTACTAGTAAGTGGAAGAAGCCAGTCTGAGAAGGTTACATACGGTGTGGTTCCAACTGTAAGACATTCTGTAAAAGGCAAACTATGGAGAATCAAAAAGATCAGCAGTTACCAGACTTAGGGGGAGAGAAACAGATGAATAGGCAGAGCACAAGATTTTTAGGGCAGTGAAAATACTCTGTATGATCTTATAATGATGAATATATATCATTATACGTTTATCTAAACCTGTAGAATATACAACACCAAGAGTGAACCCTAAGGTAATCTGTGGACTTTGGGTGATTATGATGTGTTTGATGTAGGTTTATCCTCGGTAACAAATGTATCTGTCTGGTGAGTGATATTGATAATAGGAAAGACCATGCATGTGCAGGGCAGGTACAGGAGGTATATGAAAAGCCTCTGTGCAGCCTCTCAATTTTATTGTGAACTTAAAACTGCTCTAAAAAATAGTCTTTAAAAATATATGGAAAGACGTTTTAATTGGAAAGTAGTTGGGAAATAGCACAGAGTGACATCAGTTATATAAGATTGCATATCTATACAGTGTATATATGTGGCATGTTAACTAAAATTTTCAGTGATTATTTGCATAGTACGATTGAAGATGACTTTTTAAAAGAAGATGTTCTTCTTTATTTTCTTTATCATTTGCATTTTCTATAGTGACCATATATTATCTTTGTACACAGCTACAATGAAAAAGCAAACAGACATTTTATGTTACCTCTGCTCTGACAAGTGAAACCACATCATGGCTGCATTATCCTCTGAAGTGCAGAAGGTTATCAAAGGAACAGGAGTCCATGAGTAGGGCATTGTCTCTCCAGTTAAATTTAGTAACAAAGGATAAAAGGAAATTGCCAGAAAACTGGAAAATGCTTCCATTTTAAAGCATATAAAACCAAGATACTTTATCTAACGTAAGCTTCAAGTTGTGGATAATGTCATTTTGAAGTAATTTCCAGATAGTCAGGATGACAGTGAGAGGGATGATATGGACACATCTCCAAGGCTGCAACACAAATCTGATGGGACAGAAACGTGTTTCCTCCTCATCCTGAAAGCCGATGGTTAATAATTCACTGAGCAGTGTTTACTTTTCTTTTAAAAAACTGAGGAATGAAGAAATGGCTGCTGGAAGTCCATTTATGGATGAAATCAGTGGGGGAAAATAAAATATTAGTAGAATCTTGCTAACAGAGTAGAATTTCTTACCATTGTTTTGCAGCAAGGAATTGTAGGATTCTTGCATTTGATCATAGGGAGCAAGAGGAAGTTTCTTTCATTAAGTTATGTGTGCAGAAAAGAGTAGGCACAATCATAAAGTTTATCATTGTAAGGGTTTTCTATTTATACTTCATCTCATTCCACAAAGAATTTGAAGCTCCTTGTTAAGAAATATATATAGCAGTTAAATATAAATAAGAAACCAGGGCCAGGCTAAGTATGAATTCATTCTATGGTAGATACTATGAGTGATCCACCCATATTTCCTCTCGGCCCACAAAGGAAGGGTGGAAATGTTGGAGAATTAACGTCCTCTTTCCTTGAAGCGGCCATTAATCAATGTCAGATGAGATCTAGAGGATAAATATCCCAGTTTCGTTGCCCCTTGAGTATGATCTACCAACCCTTTGAGATCCCTGAAGGAACCCAGGTGGCAGGCTGAAATGGAGAAGATTTGATGGGTTCCTGAGAGCTGTGGGTGTTCGGTTGACCTTGGTATCTACTAAGCAGACTTAGTGGTGGTGGTTTAGCTGCTAAGTTGTGTTTGACTCTTGTGACCCCGTGGACTATAGCCTGCCAGGCTTCTCTGTCCATGGGATTCTCCAGGCATGAATACTAGAGTGGGTTGCCATATCCTCCCCCAAGGGATCTTTCCCACCCAGGAGTCAAATCTGGGTCTCCTGTATTGCAGGCAGATTCTTTACTGACTGAGTTAAGAGGGAATCCCAGACAAACTTATTAGAGGAGTCTGCTAGGTTCTTAACGAAAGGAACCCTGGTCCTCCAAGCCCATTACTACTGGGCTTATTCCCAGTCTACCTCAGTCTTCCTCTGCAGAGCCTTGGGGATGCCCCATTCCTGGGACCTCAGGTCTGAACCTCAAAAAGTGAGGACCAAGGAGAGAGACTAGTCTCCTACCTAAGGCCCACCTGAAAGGTATTTTGCTGTCTGAGGACTCAACTTTCTCTCAGATGTTGGACAATGGAAGCACCACCCTTTGGGGAAAATCTATGCCCTATTACCTTAAAATAAAATATGATTCGAATAGGACAACTACAGTAAACCTAATTTCCCTAAGGAGTTTCACATACCCTGAATTATGCATATTTTATAAGTATAGCTGGATGGATAAAGGATCGATTTTGGAAGGGAACAAACTTACACAGGGAGACTAGTTAGGAAACTATTTCACAGTCCAGATGAGAGGAAGAAGGCACGAGCATGGGAGGGAAAGACCCAGTTAGATCATAGAAGGTTTAGCAGGACTTGATGATCAATTTGTTGTGAGTGAAGAAGTATATGAAGGCATCTCTATGTTTTGTTTTTTTCTGGATGACTTCAGGCAGAGTGGTGCTACTACCCCTAGCATGGCTTCAATAAGTTGGGGAAGAGGGTTCAGCCTACAAATGTCAAGTTTTAGGTTTGTCTTGGGTATGTCTTGAAGAGATGCTGAGAAGCTACTTAGAAACAAGTTTAGTAGTTAGAAGCCAGAACTAGAGTTGCATATTTGGGAGTCCTCAATGCACAGGCAATTGTTGGAAGTCAAGAGATCTTATGAAGTCTTGTAGAAGATGAATGAGCATCCAGAAAGACCAGAAGAATGATGTACAAAGAACCTTGGGATATGCACATGTTTAAAGGTTGGGTGGAGAGACTAGCTGGTGCAGGAGACTAAGAAACTGTGAAGTGAGAGGAACCATATGTTGTTGGAGCCAAGATCCCTTTCTTTAAGTACTGAGGAGAGTACTGGCTTCTAATGGAACCTGGGTACCATTTCTGATGGCCTTATCCAGGACCTCTGTTCTGCTCCTGTTTCTGCTAACAGAGGAGGCTGGAGGGATGGGTGGGTGGGGGCGGGGAGGATGAGCTCAGCTTTCACAGTGCTATGAGCCATGAGTCCCACGTGAGAGAGTCAGTCTAGTACAAATTATTTTTCTCTCCTTCTGTTGCCATTGATAGTCATCTCTGCGAGTTTGCATGATGGTAGATGTTTTTGTAGGCTGGGCTTCCTCAGAAGCCAAGTCCCTGAGAAACATCTGTGTATAGCTTCTGAAGAAGCAGGTCTCATTATACATTGAGTCTAGTCACTCGTTCTGAATTTGGAAATAACTGTGAGTCATGTGGTTCAACTCTTTTTAAAAAACAGAAGATTCTCTTCTGCTCAGTGCCACTTAGGGGCTTTTGCCTGCCATTCTTAATACCAATACTCTTTGTCATTGTCATCGCTGCTGGTACAAATTCTCAGAATCTTCTCCCCATCCTGGGTCACCAAGCTCCCTTTCCACTTCTAAACAACTGCTAATCTCTGCCCATTTGTCAAATCTTCCTTAATTAATCAAAGGACTAGGTACACATCTCCTGTGATTCCATCTTCACTCAACACTCACTAAATGCTCTCTCCCACTGGTGTTGTGTTCTTGTAAAGATTTACTTGTTATGTATTTGCCTTATATGTGTGCTAATCGTTCTGTTATTATCATTATTGTCTCAGACAGGAGTCACCTACGTTAAACTCTTAAGCATTATTCTTTGCCACACAGTTCTGTGATCACATGGTTTCTTCTTCAGTGTGTTGGATAATACTAAGCAAAATTCTCTCACTACCTTATTGCATTACCTTTCAGGGACATATTTGGGAGACATAAACAACATCATACTCTGTGGTTCTTTCTTGACTAGTAACTTTTGCTCAACACAAAAGTTTTCCTGTTTGCTTTTCCCACAGTTATTCCCTCCCATGTGCACACATGATAAAACGGGTATCTCAGGAAGAAGAAAAAAGACTTTGATAGCATTGCTCAGTAGTTCAACACAGTAAACAAGGTTTGGCGTACCCACTTCGATCACTGTCTGCTTGACCTCGTTTAACCTTCCTGTGAGTTTCTGTCTCCTCACTAGAAAATTTACTGCTTTCCAGGGGGAGACCCAGTTGATTCTAGGAGATTCTAGGAGACCCATTGTTAATAATGTTAATAAAGGACAAAGTACAGTATGATGTTAGCCATATGGTCCTGGGATAAAATCAAGAGTGGAGGATTCTGGGGGTGGTTCTGGTACTAAGTAGCTAGATGAGCCTTGGGAATGTTGTTGAGCTTCTTTAGGAAATGGTTTCCTAGGTATTGATTCTTCTTCGAGGCAATTGGATGACTGGATTAAAAATCCTTTCTATTCCTTGAATGCTGAAGTAAGAGTTTTAACAACAGTTGTAATTAGTAACAGTCGCCTCCTGCCAGGTATTTTTCTAATTATGTTACACATTATTTCAGCAAGTCCCCAAAGTGGCCCTTTGAGGAGGGTTCTCTAGCCTTCATATTCTACAAATGAGGAAACTGAGGCATAGACTGAACAACGTGTTCCAGGTCACCCAGTTTATAAGGGGGAGATGCAGGATTCACAGCTGCACTCCAGATTCTAGGCCCTCACCTGCCTCACCCACCTGCAGGCCTTTATACCTGTGGTCACAAATGAAGGCCTCATGACTTCCTCTGCACAGCCCCTTGAAGACCAGTTACAGAGTATAGTAAACCAAATACTGGTGCTGCTGAGCAAATTCAACGTAAATTGCATTCTACACTAAATTCAAAAGTATTCGCCTTATGTATTCTATGTCAGTAATTATAGAAATTACGAAATGCCATAGATTTTTTATGTCTGATTTTAACTTGGAAATTTGTAACTATGATTTCAAATAGGATATTTGAATCATATTGAAATATGATATTTCAATATCATAGTCAAACTATGATTTTGACTCACATCAGAATGTTTCCAAAGTGCCTTCAAACATGGATTTCTATGTCTGGTATGCGTGCGTGCGTGCATGCATGCTAAGTCACTTCCGTCATGCCGACTCTATGGGACCCTATGGACTGTAGCCCACCAGGCTCCTCTTTCTGTGGGATTCTCCAGGCAAGAATACTAGAGTGGGTTGCCGTGCCCTCCTCCAGGGGATCTTCCCAACCCAGGGATCGAACCTGCGTCTCTTACGTCTATCTGCAGTGGCAGTCAGGTTCTTTACCACTACTGCTGCCTCGGAAGCCCATGTCTGGTATGTGAAACTTTAAATTCAGGTAGGGAGGGCAGAAGACTGAAAAAGATGGAATATTTACCATTTTTGAGATAAAATTAAGACAGTTTGATGGAGACTTCAGAAAGCCATCTCTCCCCTACAAATCCTCCCACCAGCAACACAAGTTTCATACCAATAAAATTTTCTACGAGGAGAACTTACCCTGGGGTGGCTTCTGGTCACTTAATGCCTTCTCAGGTTCTGAAAAAGAATGTGTGGGATGACAATCAGATTTTATGAAACACAATTTTATTTCAAAATAGTTAATCATCATTACACTTCACATAATTAGTCTCCACCCTGTGGTTGGGAGGGCTTGTGAAAACCAACTCCTAGAAAGACAGATCAGGGCTCCAGACCTGCCCACTTCCAGAGATGGCAATGTGAGTTTCCACGCTGGGGCATGGAGCCAGCTTCCTATTTACTTAGAGGCATTGAGCACCTCAGGAGCTAAATGGAAGTTGTGATGCAAGTTTTGGCTGCAAAGCATGTTAGGATTGCTTGACGTGCTCAACTGACAGATGATCTGAAAGGTTTCTCAAGGCCCAGGGTGGTTTCAAGCACAGAAGGATTAAATTGTCTTTTTAAGCCCTTCTCAGTCCTAAATCAACAGGAGGCCATGCAGACAATGAGGAAGATCTCCCTGCACTCTCAAGCGGGGGTTCAGTCTGTACACAGAGCAACAGAGTGCAGTCCCAGAGTTCATTCTTGTGCTCAGGGCAGCCAGCAAGACAGGGCAACAGGGAAAGCCATATGAAGCCACAGCAGCCCCAGTTTTCTTACATGACTTAAGTTTCTTGCAGATTCCAAGATGTGGGTAAATATGTGTTTGCTTTTTAAATAGAAAGAGGCACATGTGCAAATGAATACGAGGAAGGAAGAGTGAAGTTTAGTGAAAGAGACACAGTCCCTAGTTTCCTGGGATAAGGGAAAAGATGGAGGTGTGCTCCCAGGTTGCTATCGAAACAGGGTGAGGAGAAGCATTTCACCCTAATTTAGGGTTTGGGGGCAGCCGCTTAGGCTCTGAAACACACAGGAAAGTCTATGTTAACTCATTTGAGGGAAGAAAAAAAAACCCAAGGAAAGAACATTTGAGGAAGGGTGAAAGGCAGGAGTGAGTGCATTGGGGGATGACTGACTTGGAGAACAACTACATGCAGTTTCTTCCTACGTCCTTCTGGCTGTAAGATCACCTAGGAGATTCATAGGTCATATTACTGCAATGGTAATAGCTGTTGAGGGGGGAAAAAGGATTCAATTTATGAAATGTTAAAACTGCAAATGAGCTGACCTTTTAACCAATCTTTATAGTATTAAGGGATTATGTAAGTAAATTATTGGTAATTAGACTCCCCAGGGAGAATTTAATTTGCATCTAGATGTGATTTGTGTTCAGTAATTCAGTACAAGTTTTACTTTGGCCAGTGCTGAGCTGGGTCTTAGGTTGGTGATAATGTAGATCAGATATAGGGTGTTATCATCTAGGCTAAATTTCATCATCTGTCAGCAAAGCGACATTAAAATCTGCTTATTTTGTGGTTACTAGATGGCTTCTAGAATTATTGTGAAAGAGAGCAGTAGAGTGATTTCTGTTCTCATGTGACCCTTATCCAAAGTTGTAAGACCCTCTCAGGAATACTGATTATATAATACTTTCCCCATATGACTGAGGACTTGGGGTATATTTTCATCTTCTTTGGATAGATGGGAAACCTGAGGATGAAAGTAATTAGGCTGCTTACTAAAGAACTTACACACACACACCCACACACCCACACACACACACTACAAAACAAAAATTCAAGTAGGTATGATTTTAACTGTACTAGAGCCTCTGGAGAGTTGGTGTCTTAGCCAAATTTATTTGGATGTTTTTTGCATTTCATTCTCTAAGATTTCTTGTATTGAACTTCATTTTTATTGTTAAAAAGAATATAGCATACATTGATATGATGCTATATAAATACAATTGATATACATTCCTGCTTTCTGGTATTTTTTATAGGAAAAAAATCCTAGAAGTTGTTACATGCAAAGAAATGAACATAACACTTGAACAAGGTGACAAAAACACCAACTTGAAAAGATATCTGCATCCCCATGTTTGTAGCATTATTATTTACAATAGCCAAGACATGGAAATAACCTAAGCATCTATCGATGATGAATGAATACAGAAGCTGAGATAATATATACACAATTAAATATTGCTCAGCTTTAAAAAATGAGGAAATCTTACCACTTACATCAACGTGGATAGACCTTGAAGGTATTACGCTAAGTGAAAGAAGTCAGACAGAAAATGACAAATACTGTATGATCTAAAAAACAAACAGAAAAACAAAACAACCAACTCACAGAAAAAAAGGATCTCAGATTTGTGGTTACCAGAGGCAGGCTGGAGGGGGAAGAGGAATTACAGGAAGGCGGTCAAAAGCTTTAAACTTTTGGTTATAAGATAAATAATAACTAGGGATATAATGTGAACAGCATGATGACTACAGCTAACATTTCTGTATTATAAATAGGAAAGTTGAGAATAAATCCTGAGTTCTCATCACAAGAAGAAAATATTTTCTTTCTTTTTATTATATCTCTATGAGAAGATGAATGTTAGTTGAACCTGTTGTGGTAATCATTTCACAGTATTTAATCAGACCATCATGCTGATATGCCATAAACATATACAGTGATGTTATGTCAGTTATTTCTCAATAAAACTGGAAAAAAACATTGACAGGTATTGTCAAATTGGTTATCAAAAGAAATCGTTCTCGAAATAGATACATGTGTTGAATGCTACCATGTGTCTATCTTTACCCAAAACCTTTTTAATGCATTACTTCATTCAGTCCTTGGGGGAAAAAAAAACCTAGAAGGAAGATAGTACCTGATTTATAGATGAGAACAGGGAAGTTTAGCAGGATAAACACATCCAGAGCACGGCGGGGCCAGGACTAGAGACAAGTTTATCCTCCTCCCAGCAGAAGCTGGAGGTGCTTCTTTCCGTACCAGGTTGTAAGAATGGGCATGTTAACCATCTTTATAAGTATTTGCCAACCTAAGAGGTAAAATGCTATTTACCTCGCGATTCTTACATGGCTATCTTGGATAGGGTTGGACATCTTTGGCATGCTTAATTTCTGTCTGCATTTATAATTTTATGAGTTGCCTGTTCACTTCCTCTGCCCCTCCTTTTTACTAGATTTTTATCTTCTTTTCTAAGTGATTTGTACATATTATAAATGTAATAGTTTGTCATGTGTTGCAAATCCTTTTATCCCCAGTTTGTTTCAACTCTATTGACAGTAGGACTTTAAATTTCATAGGTTACAAATCCGTGGATCTTTTACGGCTGTAGAAGTTTGTTATCCTTATCCCATTCTAGGAATATTTTTCCCCCCTGTGGTTTCTTTCTTTCTGTAATTTCCACCTTCATATTTATCTTAGATTATTTAGGTGTAAGAAGTGAGGTAGAGATATTTTCCAAAAGGCTACCTAGTTGTCTGTACACTGCTTATTGAATAAATCCATCTTTCCTACTGATTTGAACCATATTATCTTTCAGCCAAATTGATTTCTAGTTTTGGACTGTTCTTGAAGGGGTAAAGCACTGTTTAAATTATTTTAATTTTAGAATATGTTTTAACATGTACAGCAAGTCCTCTCTTACTGAAATTTTTGAACAGCTTTAAAATATTTATGGTACCAAATAAACTTTGAAACAAATCATTGAGTTTAAAAACATCCTTTGGGAATGTTGACTGTGATTTTGTTCAGTTTAGAGATTAGTTTAGAAAGAATTGGCAACTTTATAGTATTGAGTGTTCCAATTTAAGAACTTCATTTTTACACATCTTTTCATCTTCTTCAATTGGTTTTATAGTCTTTTTTCATATAAATTTTGCACTTCTGATAAATTATTTCCTAGATAGTTTGGTTTTTGTAGCTATATGAATGGGATTTTTAAGATTATTCTAATCAGTTCTTTTGACATAATAAATACCTTGGCTTTTAATGACTTATTACTGTCCATCATACTGTACTTATTTTTTAATAAATTAGGCTAAATTCTCCTGAGTTTTCTAGTCATACATTAAATAACTTAAAATAATGGTATCTTTGGCACCTTTTCCTGATAGTTTGATCTTTAATTTTCATATCTAATAATTTTAGCAATTACTTTCAGAATAATATTAAACAATGGTGGTGAGAATTAGTCTTATTCTTAACTGTCACCGGAATTTTTAAAAACTTACCATTTAGCTTTTGATTTGTGAAATCATGTGTTAGTCATGTTAAAAAGACACTCTTCTAGTCTTTTTAAAAGAATTTTTTATTGGATTACAAGTTAAATTTTACCAAGTGCCTTTTTAACATCTACTGAAACTGTCATACTTATTCTTTTACCTATTAATAGAATAAGATATAATAGATTTTGTAATAATATGCCCATTGTTATGCTTCTGAGAAAATTCCTACTTGGTCACAATGAGTTTTTCTTTTAAGGTAATGCTGAGTAGTGCAGTTGTTTCTGGTTATTTGAGTATAATTGCTACTGAGAAAAGTCTACCTAAAATGACAGAGGTAGTCCTTAAAATCTTTATAATTTTTTCTAAAGAGTTAGACTATTGTTTTATGTAATTCTTAGTGAATTTTGATCATTAATTATGTTTACACAGAAATCTTCTACTTTTTTCCCAGGTTTTAAAATTTATTAGCAGATTATTCTTGTATGATTCCTCTAATTTCCTTTGGAGCAGTGATTTATTTAAAAGCATTATTGAAGAAGGAATCTTTATTTTATAATCACAAGTCTCTGCATACATTGGGAACATTCTAGAATAGTAAAGTGGAAAAGATCATTTACTATCTTTAAATGGTGCACAATTCTCAAGTCTTCAGATTAGGAGCCACTATCTTTAAAATGTGAGATTAGAAAAGGAACTTTGAGTATATTCCCAGTTAATTTCTATGTATTCCAAATTCACAGAGATGGTGCTGGAAATGATGCTTTGGGGCAGGGCTCTCACTGTGTAGGGGGCAATTCCGTCACTAAGCTTTTTGAGGACACTAGCATGGAAGGAGAGTAATGAGGATTCCTGTTTGCCAGCCAGTCAGTGAATCTAAGGTCCTGGACAGCTGGACAGGTACCATGAGACCATGTTGCTGTCACATACTGGGACATCGGAACCCTGGGGACCCCATGCTCTGTGCTGGAGAGACTAGTCCAAGATAGTCAGGCAATGGGAATCTCAGAGTTCCATAGGTCCAACAAAGCATGATGATTTTTTGGGCAGTTTTGCATCTTGAAGAAAGAAAAAAATAATAATCATCTGGGAAGTATTTGAACTATCCAATTTTCTCATACATTAGGTGCAGATAGATTCATTACACTCTTTTTTTTCCCCCGCTTCTTTTAATATATAGCTACTCTCCAGAGAGACCGAATCTTCAAACATTTTACCAGGAAGCGCCAAAGGGCTATGAGAAGGCGAGTCCACCAGATCAACGGACACAAGTTCATGGCCACGTACCTGAGGCAGCCCACCTATTGCTCTCACTGCAGGGAGTTTATCTGGTAAGAGGCTCCTTGGCTTCTCTCCTGCCATGAGCTGAGACTTCCTCTGGTTGTATGTGATTTCAGCAGAAAACATGATTATTAAGAATTGTTTTAGAATCTGATTTTTCCCCTCTTATTCTAATATGTTGACCTAGAAATTTTAATTCCCAAACCAGCAGAAAAAAATTATACAATTTACAGATTAAGTTTTACATGTTATTTCTTTCGCTAGTCATTTTGGTAAAAATGTTAAATGAATCATGAACTGATCAAAAAGCAGTAATTAGAGAGAGAGGCTAATCAATTAATAAATGGTCTGCCCCTGAAGAGGAAAGAAATATCAACAGTATTTCTCTAAGAAGGCATGAATCACATGATGACTTACAGAAATTCTTTCAGCTATACTAAGCATACAGCGGCCTTCAGCCTTATCATATGTAGCTGAAGGTAATAGCTTTCAGTGACCACATACTATAATCCCTGGCCTTTAAGAATAATTAAATAATTATTTAATAATAAGAATAATTAAGATAATTAATAGTTGAGAAATTCTAGATGATTTGGAATAATCTTATTATATATGTCACTCAAGCTTAAGTCTAAGAGGCAAATCTATAATGTGAAATAAATTTAAGTAGTAGTTACCTTCAGTTAGAAAGTGAAGGTGAAGTCGCTCAGTCGTGTCCAACTCTTTGTGACCCCATGGACTGTAGCCTGCCAGGCTCCTTTGTCCATGGGATTCTTCAGGCAAGAATACTGGAGTGGGTTTCCATTTCCTCCTTTAGTCTTCAATTAGAGGCAACGTTAAACACATTTATTTGCAGAGAGAAAGAAGAAACACTCCCTCACTTGCACAAAACATACTCACACACACCCTTCTCAGAAGGAAGAAAAACACTCTTGCATCTTGCTTTTGTTGCAAACTTTAGTCATTTGGAAGGAAAGTTATGACCAATCTAGACAGCATATTGAAAAGCAGAGACATTACTTTGTCAACAAAGGTCTGTCTAGTTAAGGCTATGGTTTTTCCAGTGGTCATGTATGGATGTGAGAGTTGGACTATAAAGAAAGCTGAGTGCAGAAGAATTGATGCTTTTGAACTGTGGTGTTGGAGAAGACTCTTGAGAGTCCCTTGGACTGCAAGGAGATCCAACCAGTCCATCCTAAAGGAGATCAGTCCTGGGTGTTCATTGGAAGGACTGATGTTGAAGGTGAAACTCCAATACTTTGGCCACCTGATGCGAAGATCTGACTCATTTGAAAAGACCCTGATGCTGGGAAAGATTGAGGGCAGGAGGAGAAGGGGATGACAGAGGATGAGATGGTTGGATGACATCATTGACTCGATGGACATGGGTTTGGGTGAACTCTGGGAGTTGGTGATGGACAGGGAGGCCTGGCATGCTGCAGTTCATGGGGTTGCAAAGAATTGGACACGACTGAGCAACTGAACTGAACTTGGTCATTTTGTTTAAGGCAGAAACACTTGATTCATTTCTGCATATTGATCAATTGCTTTGTATTATGTGGGGTTTATCCCCAAATCACTGCAGATGGTGATTGCAGCCATGAAATCAAAAGACGCTTACTCCTTGGAAGGAAAGTTATGACCAACCTAGACAGCATTTTAAAAAGCAGAGACATAAAAAAAATTAAAAAAAAAAAAAAAAGCAGAGACATTACTTTGCCAGCAAAGGTCCGTCTAGTCAAGGCTACGGTTTTTCCAGTGGTCATGTATGGATGTGAGAGTTGGACTGTGAAGAAAGCTGAGCACCAAAAAATTGATGCTTTTGAACTGTGGTGTTGGAGAAGACTCTTGAGAGTCCCTTGGACTGCAAGGAGATCCAACCAGTCCATCCTAAAGGAGATCAGTCCTGGGTATTCATTGGAAGGACTGATGCTGAAGCTGAAACTCCAATCCTTTGGCTACCTCATGTGAAGAGTTGACTCATTGGATAAGGCCCTGATGCTGGGAGCGGTTGGGGGCAGGAGGAGAAGGGAACGACAGAGGATGAGATGGCTGGATGGCATCACTGATTCGATGGACATGAGTTTGAGTAAACTCCAGGAGTTGGTGATGGACAGGGAGGCCTGGCGTGCTGCGATTCATGGGGTCACAAAGAATCGGACGTGACTGAGTGACTGAACTGAACTGAACTGATGTGGGGTTTTTGTGATTACTTTGGATTTTATACCTTTTAGCAAGTCAGAATCCAGGCTTAGCTTATGTTTCTGGTCTTTTAAATCATGAACAGGGTCCAGTCTATTATCCTTTTAAAGTATTACTGAAGTCAATTTGCTAGTATTTTGTTGATGATTTTTTGCTTCTATGTTTATCAGTGGTATTGGCCTGTAATTTTCTTTTTTTGTGGTATCTTTCTCTGGTTTGGGTATTAGGTTGATGATGGACCCATAAAATGAGTTTGGAAGTCTTCCTTCCTCTGTGATTTTTTGGCAGAGTTTCAAAAAGATAGGTGTTAACTCTTCTCTAAATGTTTTGTAGAATTCACTTGTGAAGCCATCTGAGCCTGAACTTTGGTTTGTTGGGAAGGTTTTTTTAATTATTATTATTAAGGATTCAATTTCAGTTCTGGTAATTGGTCTGTTATGATTTTCTATTTCTTCCGGTTCAGACTTGGGAGATTGTACTTTTCTAAGAATTTTTCCATTTCTTCTAGGTTGTCCATTTTATTGGCATATAGTTGCATATAGTAGTCTCTTATGAGCCTTTGTATTTCTGTAATGTCAGTTGTAACTTCTTTTTCATTTCTGAATTTATTGTTTGGGCCCTCTCTTTTTATCCTTGATGAGTCTAGCTCAAGGTTTATCAATTTTATCTCTTTGAAGAACTAATTTTTAGTTTCATTGATCTTTCCTATTGTTTTTTAGTTTCTATTTCATTTGTTTCTGTTCTGATCTTTGTGATTTCTTTCCTTCTACTAACTTTGAGCTTTGTTTTTTCTTTCTCTAGTTGTTTTAGGTGTAAGGTTAGGCTCTTTATGGAGCTTTTTCTTATTTCCTGAGGCAAGGTTGTATCACTATAAACTTCCCTCTTAGAATTACTTTTGCCACATCCCATAGGTTTTGGATTGCCATGTTTTCATTTTCATTTGTCTCTAGGTATCTTTTTTTAAAATTTCCCTTTTTATTTCTTCAGTGACCCATTGGTTGTTTGGTAGCATATTGTTTAGCCTCCACATGTTTGTGTTTTTTGAAGTTTTTTTCTTATAGTTAATTTCTAATCTCATAGTGTTGTGGTTGGAAAGATACTTGATATTTCAATTTTCTAAAATTATTGAGGCTTGTTTTGTGGCCTAGCATGTGATCTAGGAGAATGCATCCTGTAGAATGTTCCATATGCACTTTGAAAAGAATGTGTATTCTTCTGCTTTTGGGTGATGTGTTTTATAAATATTAATTAGATCCATCTGGTCTGATATGTTATTTAAGGCTTGTGTTTCCTTATTGATTTTCTGTCTGGATGATCTGTCCATTGCTGTAAGTAGTGTATTAAAGTCACTCAATATTATAGTGTTAGTGTCAATTTCTCCCTTTAATGATTGTTAATATTTGCCTTATATATTGAGGTGCCCCTATATTGGATGCATGTATATTTACAGTTGTTACATCATCTTCTTGGATTGATCCTTGATCATTATGTAGTGTCTTTCTTTAGCTCTTGTAACAGTGTTAATTCTAAAGTCTATTTTGTCTGATGTAAATATTGCTATTTGAGCTTTCTTTTGATTTCCATTCACATGGAATACCTTTTTCTATCCCCTGGCTTTCAGTCTGTGTTTCTTTAGATCTGAAGTGAGTGTTTTGTAGGTAACATAGGTGAGTCTTATTTCTGTGTCCTTTCAACCAACTTCATTTACTAAATGAAGTCAGACAGAGAAAGACCAATATCATTTGATATCACTTATACATGGAATCTAAAAAATGACACAGAGGAACTTAGTTACAAAATATAAATAGACTCACAGACATAGAAAACAAGCTTATGGTTATCAAAGGGGGAAGGAGGGGACAGGGATAAATTAAGGATTCATGATTAACAGACATCCACACATATATATATATAAAATAGAAAAACAACAAGGACCTACTATATAATACCAGGAACTATATTCAATATCTTCTGATAACCTATAATGGAAAGGAACCTAAAAAAGAACCTATGTATAATGAATCACTTTGCTGTACACGAGCAACTAATGTAACATCATAAATCAACTATTCTTCAATAAGATAAATTTTAAAAAAGAAATGACCCTAACTTTGTACACATTAAAAAGTTAAATAAAAAAAAAGAGAGTCTTGTCTAAACCAAAGGCCCTATACTGGTTGTTGATATGATGAAGCCTAAAGTTATAGTCTTTAAGAAAAGATTCCTATTCCATTTTTAAATGAGAAAAATTAGCATCTCTGGCAACTTTGAGCCCATTTCTCTTCTTTATATGCTCCAGTTAGCTGTAGACACACCTCTCCCTGGGTTTGCCCAACCAGAAGAGTGACTGTCCATTGCTGTTTATTTCATGTCACACCATTCAACTTCTCTTCTTTACATGACCTGGCTACTACAGGTGTTTAGTAGGCATTTTGGGTGAGAACTTGTGATCTCAACTAACATTCTAAATGGAAAGTTGCTTGATAATTTAACTAAATTTTTTCTACCAAGGAACTTTAACTCCCACCTACCTCCCCCTTCCCTACACACACACTTATAATAGTGGTATATGTGTTTTATATATATATGATTAAGCATATAGACCCTGGCATTCATTCTCATCACCAACTAGATATGTGAACCTGGACAAGTTATATAACCCATCAGTGTCTCTTCATCTGCAAAACAGAGATGATTATTTTATTTTTTTTACATAGTAAATTTTATGTACACTAGAGTGCCAGGCACTGGTCTAAGTCTTTATCAACTAACTCTTTTTATCTTCATGATGACCTTATAAAGTAAGTACTGTTATCATTGGGCCTTTTATACATTAAGAATCAGTGACAGAAGTTAACAACTTGCCCCAACACATATCCAGGCCATCTGACTTTATGATCTGTGCTCTAGGTCATCCTATCATGTCTGCTACCTCACATGGCCTTTGTGAGGATTAAGTGAGATAGTACATGTTAGCTGCTTGGCTCATTGCCTAGCACATCCTACAGGCTTAGGAAAATGATCTTTATTAATGAGGGTGAAAATTGTATCACTGTCACTCAGAGACTGTATTAGGGAGAGACAGAGATGGGAGCTATGAGCGTGATGGGCATCTTGTACTTCTCCCCTGTGGACTCTGGGGTGATGTGGGCACAGAGAAGAGGAAAGATGCCTCAGGTCAGTCAGGTCCACTGGACTCACCTGTTTACCTCTGTATGTATATCTGCATATGCTTACTTCACCTTCTGCACATCTTTATGTGAGCGAGAATGCTCAGTTAGGTGGTAGAGTGACGCTTCAGCCTGAGGCTCAGTCACACACAGAGAAGGGCTTATTTTCACTAAGGACTAGGGGGATTGCTACAGAGGTTGGTAGAATGAGAATTGGCAATACTTACCTGTTTTTATGATTTGGAGTATTCTAATTTGTCAGTTTCCTTTTTGTCTCACGGTAACAAGCACTCAAAAAGGCCATCATCACTGCTGTTTCTCTGAAATTTTATTTTTTATAAAAGACTAGAGGATGAAATTTGTTTTCCTTAAGTGCTGTAATTATAGGAGTTGTTGCTGAAGTGTTTGACTAATGGTTACTTTTTTCTGTATTGTCTTGAACCAGGGGTGTATTTGGAAAACAGGGCTATCAATGCCAAGGTAAGAAAACATTTTTGAAAGTATATTTAATCTTGTTCCTGTGTTAAGTGATTATACCAAGCAGAAACAGGGTACATTCCATTAATATTTTGATAAATAACTTTCTGTAGGTCAAATGAGACCCCATAACAGCATTATCACAACTTGATCAAATTGACATTTATAGAATACTCCATCTAAGAGCAGCAGAATACACATTCTTCATAAGTTTCCTAGGAAAATTTACCAACAGAGATCACATTCTAGGCTATAAAACCAACCATAACAAATATAAAAAAATCGAAATCCTGAAAAGTATCTTCGCAGACAGCAGTGTAATTAAACTGAAAATCAATAACACAAAGATAATTCAAACACTTCCAAGTATTTGGAGATTAAGCAATATATTCTAAATGGCTCCTGGGTCAAAGAAGACTTAAAAGGAAATTTAAAAATATTTTAAACTCAATGAAAATACAGTTTATCAAAGTTTGTGAGAAGTAGTGAAAGCAGTGCTGAGAGGAAAATTTATAGCATTAAATGTACAGATTACAAAAGAAGAAAGATCTAGAATCAGTAAGTTTCCATCTCAGAAAGGAGAGAAACTTAAGCCTAAAATAAGCGGTAGAAAATAAATAATAGTGGGAAACAGTGAAATTTAAATTAGGGAAACAATAAAAAAAAATCCACTAAATCCAAAGCTAGTTCTCCAAAAATATCAATAAAATTAATAAACCTGTAGCCAAGCCGACTGTGAAAAACACAAATGCCTCAGAATATAAATTTTTTCTATGTGAAGGATTCCCTCATATAAAAAGACCAGTTAGCTCCCTGGGCACTTTCAGTTTGGTTCTCCTGAGAATTCGATCTGCTGAAAGCTAGATTTGTTTTAGATTATAGTACTGTTTACTGACTTGTCATCTGTCTTTATGTATTTAATCCTGGAAACTTTCGTATGTTCTTGAAAGATCTTAAAAATGATGTGTATTTTTATATTGCTTCATTGCTTTTTAATGGAAATTGGACTCTATCTACACTCTGTTAGTTATCGAAATGAAAATGAAGAAAAAGTTATTTATAAAGTTTTAGCTATTCAAACAATTGATTGAGTCGTTCTGCAAATACTTAATGAATGCCTACTTTGTTCAAGTCATCATGCTGGCTGGGAATCCTGAGTACACTGGAGGCCATATATGGAACAATTTAAATGAGGGAGGCCAGCTAAAAGTTTAGGAGATCAGAGGAGGAAGAGAGTTTCAGTCTAGAAGGGAAGCC
Source organism: Cervus elaphus (assembly GCF_910594005.1). NCBI lineage: Eukaryota > Metazoa > Chordata > Mammalia > Artiodactyla > Cervidae > Cervus > Cervus elaphus. The sequence continues at coordinate 28,609,817 of NC_057826.1, read as the reverse complement.
ATGGGGAGTGAGTTTCCATGAAAGAAACATTATTAAAAGTTGTGTCCTATTATAAATTTGATTTAGTCAAGTGATAGGAAAGGAAGATATCCTAGGAATTGAGAAGGACATGGACAGTGTGTGGAGGAGGGTGAAGACTTACTCCAGGAAGAGCAACTAGTCTAGTTTTTTAATGGGACAAAAAACCTTCAGAGAAGAAATGTGACAAGTGAGTCTCGGGTGGGCTTGAGAGAGCCTGAAACTCACCTGGAAAACTTCAGCTCTGTTCTGACTGATAGTGAGACACGAATGAGTGCTTTAGATCCTGGGGCTGAGGATACCAGCATCATACTGTGAGATGATTCCTCTGGAGGTGGGCTCAGGAAGGATTAAAGCCAGGAATGGTGACATTGGTTCCAGATATGAGTATGAATAGCGTGAGCTTCAGCAAAGGCCTGAGTTAGGGTGAGGGTAAGGAATATAGGAAGGACGGGAGCACAGGCTTCCCGTGAGCCCAGCATCTAAATCAGGCCATGTTGGCATGTGCAGCCCTTATTGCTCTACTGAAACTGGCTAGGCTGTCAGCCTCTGATAAATGTATAACTGCTGGATTTGATTCCCTAGTGTGCACCTGTGTCGTCCACAAGCGCTGCCATCATCTAATTGTTACAGCCTGCACTTGCCAAAACAATATTAACAAAGTGGATTCAAAGGTAAGATAGCAGTTTGCTGAATGTCTACACATGCTTACGTGTGCACATTCTCTCTCTCCTCTCTGCCTCCCTCCTTCCTTTTCTCTCCCTCTCCGCCTCTGTCTCTCTCTTTCTCTCTCTCCCTCTGTCCCTCTTTGCTGCGCCCCCCACTTCCCTTCCATACTCTTTGAAGCCAACAATGGTATCAGAATTGAAATGTCTCTCCTTTTTATATTATGGCATTGTGTTTCTATACTTGCTTAGCTTAACCTGTCCTTAAGATAATTCCATTAGTGATCAGCTGGGTAAAAGCTCTAGGGATCAGTTCTTCTAATATGAAGAGAGATTTGGAATTGTGAGAAGTTCACTGAGTTTGGCATTGGATGACTGGTATTTGAATGTAGAATCCACCCTCTGCTAGCTAGCTTCTCTCTCAGCCTATATCTTAAAATAGGATCAATACTGCAAGATACAACTGATGTGATAAATATGTTAACTGTAAATTGCACTCCCTAAACAAAGTGACTGTTGGCTCCTTCCAGCCTCTCAAGGAATTTCAAGGAGGATGTTTATTTATACATAAATTCTTGAACTTCACTCTTGCCATTTTGCGTCCAGCTGAGGTGGGTATAACAGTGTAAATTCTGAAGGTAGAAGGCAGGTGAAGTATGACCAACAGTTAGTGGTAAATTCACAAGTGCACTGAAGAGTCTGGCTCTGAATTGATGGTCCTTTACAGTGTACGCCCAGGATTGCTATGGAGTACACATAGAGGCGTGTGTTCTTTCCTTTGAGAAAGAGGCCAGAAAGGTTTCAAGAGGAGTAATATAACCCACTCCTTGTTATGCGTGGCTCTGTTGTTATCGCTTTAAATTTGATGTAGACTATAGAGCATATGCCTAATCTAATTATTTGCTGAAAATAGTTTGTGAGATTACACCTGATCCAAGAAGTGATTGTACCTGACATGAAAGCAGAATCTTTGCACTGAGATACCAAAATGCAAAGACAGGCAGAGGCTGGAAGGGCGGAATAAGATCACCACTTGAATGTCACTTTGGAATGAATTCCTTAGGTGGTTCCATGTCCTCTGGGTACCACCTTCTGCCCTGTCCTCATGATATAATCGCTTTTTGGAAGAACTTGTGATGATAGTAAGTGTATATAGTCTACAAAAGGCTTGTTTAATCCTGAAGTTCACAGGTGCTAGGAAATAGACATAAGTGTGAGGGGATTGGTAGGGAGAGACACACAGCTTGAATATAAAAGATGAAATGAAAATTCAAATTTCTTTTAATCCCCCAAGATGGAGAACAATCTTGGGTACCACATGTTTCTGTCCGGTCTTGTTCCCTAGAACACGTGCTCAATCTGCATTGTCAGGCCGGGGTAATTCGTTGCTGCTGAGCAGTAATGAGGCACCCACCTCAGGAGTTACAGCGGGCTTTGATTTGGTGGGCTCCCGTTACGGTTTTCGCGGAACGTGTGACATTGCAGCTCTCGTCCTCCCGTTTCCTTTTCACAGACTGCTGAGCAGAGGTTTGGGATCAACATCCCACACAAGTTCAGCGTCCACAACTACAAGGTGCCGACGTTCTGCGACCACTGTGGCTCCCTGCTCTGGGGTATAATGCGACAAGGACTTCAGTGTAAAAGTGAGATGCTGGCGGGGGGGGGGGGGGGCCCGCTTCCTCATGAGAACACCTTGCTGCGAGCTTTCCAAATTCTGCAGTTCAGAATCTGACCTAGAACTCATGGTTTCAGATCTTTTATAAACAAACATCTCTGTGATTCTAGATCGAATGAACCCCTTGTCAGGCATGTAGAGAGACTCTGGATCGAATGTACCCCTTGTCAGGCATGTAGAGAGACTCTAGATCGAATGTACCCCTTGTCAGGCATGTAGAGAAATCTGATCCACAGATTTCCCAGCTACAGCATGTTTACACAGTTGCTAAATTAAATGTCCCATCTGGTTAGCTAGCCTACTGGCCATCCTCTGTTTAGTGCTGAGTACAGGCTAGTCCTTGTGTATTTCAGTAGGTATATGAAAGAGGAAAAAATGGCATCTGGTCAGAAATGGAAGCTAGTAGGAGGTGAGGTGGTCAGCAGAGAAGGTTGGGTTATGGGTAAAGAACTGGTAAGAGAGGTGGTCTGATGACCTCACCAGAAATAAGCAGAAATTGAGTTCCAGAGGCATAGCTGGAGCTGCCCTGTGTCTTGTCAAAGAGCTTGGTAGAGATCAGAGGGTAGGCGGAATGACGGACTCTTCAGCTTTGACCCCACGCGGGCTTGCACTTCAACAGCTATGCCCAAGGAAGCCTGGGTTTTGAGCTTTTGCCTTAGCAAAGGGTTGGGAAGTGTGGGGGCTGATCCCTGTCCTGTTAGGAGTTGAGAGGCTATTGACCTGGAGTCATCTCTCACTGAGTGTTTCTGTAACAGTCTGGCTGTCATGGGATGCACTGTCCCCTGCTGAAATACATGTGGAGTTCAGCTTAAAGCCTTAGACACGTTCTAAGTCACCAGAGGAAGGCAGAGTTCATGTCAATAAAACTGGGCAACTTCCACTGGCTGGACTTACCAAACCTGCTTCTATTACCAAAAAGGGGCTAGTCCCTTGTTTTTAAGAAAGGCCAATTCTTTTGTTTCTCCAGAGCCCCATTTGATTATTCTTTGTTCATGTGTTCTTTGTGTGTGTGGGCTTACCTGGTGGCTTAGAAGGTAAAGAATCCACCTGCAATGCAGGAGACCTGGGTTCCATCCCTGGGTTGGGAAGATCCCCTGGAGGAGGACATGGCAACCCACTCTAGTATTCTTGGCTGGCGAATCCCCATGGACAGAGGAGCCCCGAGGGCTACCGTCCATGGGGGTCACAAGGATTCTTTTTTCATAGATACGTGAAATAAATTCTTTTTTGACCAAAATAGCAGACAGTGCCCATATGGCTTTGTTTTAGGCACTGCTTGATCATTAGCTGGGTGGTGTCCCTTTCTAGGGTGAAAGTCACTTTCTGCTCTTGTATGCTCTGTACAGAGCCATGGGTGGGGCTCATCTGCATGGTTCTTGTGCCTGGTGGTGCTGAGGGTAGCACACCTACAGCGTTCCGGCTCTTATAATTTTTGCTTTTATGGTCACGTGGTGCTTTAGAAAAGCCACTACTGGCTTGTATGTGTCTGTACCAGCCTTCCTGAGAGGAAGATGTGCTATGAAGCTAATAAAGCTTAAGCCTCAGAGCCCCTCCCTTGCAAGGCACCTTCCACGGTCTCTACTTGATGGGGTGTTCTTTTTCTTTTTAAATGATTTTATTTATTTATTTTTGACTGCGCTGGGTCTCTGTTGCTGTACATGGGCTTTTCTCTAGTTGCAGGGAGCAGGGACTGCTCTGTAGTTGTGATACACGGGCTTCTCATTGCGGTGGCTTCTCTTGTTGGGGAGAATGGACTCCAGGGTGTGCGGGCTTCAAGTAGCTGCGGCTCCCGGGCCTTAGAGCACAGACTCAACAGTTGTGGCACGCCAGCTTAGCTGCCCCACACAGCATGTGGGATCTTCCCGGACCAAGGATCGAACCAGTGTCTCCTGCACTGGCAGGCGGATTCCCAACTACTGAGCCACCAGGGAAGCCCCAGAGAGCTCTTCTTCTCAAAGAAGGCAACCCTAAATTGCATAAATTCAGCCCCCACAAAATCTGGATCTGTGCATCCTTCCAAAGATGGGCTGACGCACCCCAAACACATATCATGCTGCTTCATTCCTGCCTCCCCTCCGCAGGGCCAGGTCAAGAAACCATATCAGAACCTTGTCCTGATTAAACCTCAGGGCTTTCATCATCCCAAGTCAGCTTCCTGTGCGCCAGGAGCTTCGCTTCGCTTCGGTCTGCTCTTCCAACCGCCACTTACTTTGACCTTTAAAACAGTTGCTTTTCGTCACCCATGAAGCCACAGGCTGCAAGCCCTGAGAAATGCAGCCACACAGGATGCCGCCTTCTGAGCTGTGAGGGCCACCCAAAGACAGTGCTCAGAAAGAAGGCTGTACTTAGAGGTTTTTCTCTCAGACTCACCATTTCACTGTTTAAACAGCCATCTACACATGGCTTTGCGATTGCTACTTTTTTTGGAGAGGTACAAGAAGAGTATAAAGTCACTTGGCATGTGTCCTTGTTACTTAGTTGACTGAGCTGTCCCTGTGATGAGCATTTTAATCTGTGTTGAATCATGCTGGGAAATCAGTGATGACAGCTAAAATGTAACATAGTTGAATGTCTTTCATCAAGTTGTGGTGAAAAAAAAAAAAAGGTATTTGAAATTTCTTATTCTTCAGTATGCTAGGCTTTCTGCTTCTGCACAAAACAGAAATAGAGAAAGTCAGGGATTTACTTACACTCTGCCGCTGCTGCTAAGTCGCTTCAGTCGTGTCCGACTCTGCGCGACCCCCATAGACGGCAGCCCACCAGGCTCCCGTCAGGGATCATTATTTGTGTCGGTTGAATTTTAAGAGAAGATGGAATTGTTCAGCCCGTGCAGTTGCCCCGTCACAGTCTTTCAGGTTATCACGGTTCTGTTTCGCATCTCATGTTGACGTGGCTCTTTTCTGAATGTGGATTCCTCTCTCCTCTTCCCTCCAGTATGTAAAATGAACGTACACATTCGATGTCAGGCGAACGTGGCCCCAAACTGTGGGGTAAACGCAGTGGAGCTGGCCAAGACTCTGGCGGGAATGGGCCTCCAACCAGGAAATATTTCTCCAACCTCGGTGAGCCTTTACTGATTTCACATATTGTAATCTGGACATCGTTCCCAGATGTGGTGAGTCCTCATATCGTGTGTGGCGTAATCCAAGTCCTAGTCTCAGCAAATACGGTAAATAGATTTACTGCATTTTTAAAGAACATTTTCTTCTGCAAATAAGACTCTATATTCAGTTATGTAACAACACATAGTGAGTGTGCAGATATTGCAATAAGCAGAAAAAGGATTTTTTTTTTTTTTTTGGTAAATCAGCTTCCTGTCATTGTGGTCTGGTGAAAAGCCTGGAATCCAGGGGCCTGGGTTCTACTCTTGGTGGGGTCCCTGGGTGTACAGTTGACCAGTAACTGTGGGCCTCTGCTTCCTCCTCTCTGAAGGCATTGAACTTGAAGAGCTGGCATTCTCCACAGCCCTGGAATCCAGTGTGAAGGTTTTGTTTATGGACCGTGAATTTATCTCTGGTCCAGCCACAGACAGGAGTTCCTTCCTCTTGGCTCTCGGGGGGTGGGTGGAGCGGGTCTGTTGCTGTGTCCGTTTTGTCTTCTCCCTTCCCTGAGTGACCCATACCCTCCCCTGGTCCATTAGAGCTTCAGCCGCATCCTTCTGCTGCCTTGCTAGTTGGGGTCTGCCGAGAGCTGGGGAAAGATCCACAGCTATGGCTTGGCTTCTAAAATGTGTAGCTTGATGTCTGGTTCAGGAAAATTCTAGACTGAACTGGCAACTATTTTTGGATACTTAAGAAGAAAAGTGCAATCACTGGCAGGTGCTTGGTTGTCCAAAAAATGTCATCACTAACCATCCCGTTTCCTCTTTTTTCACTAACCACCTCTACCAGGTGGAGGGCCCCACCTGGTAGATCGGGGCCTTGGACTGACACTGTATTTCTTGATTTGAGGAAAAGTAAAGTGAAAGTGGCTCAGTCGTGTCCAGCTCTTTGCAGCCCCCTGGACTGTAGCACACCAGGCACCTCTGTCCACGGGATTTCCCAGGCAAGAATACTGGTGTGGGTTGCCATTCCTTTCTCTGGGGAATCTTCCTGACCCAGGGATTGTCTCCTGCATTAGGAGGTGGATTCTTTACCATCTGAGCTACCAAGGAAGCCCAGGTAGTGCTGGTGTTAAAGAACCCACCTCCTAATGCAGGAGTTGTAAGAGACGCAGGTTCAATCCCTGGGTTGGGAAGATCCCCTGGAGGAGGGCATGGCAACCCACTCCAATATTCTGGCTTGGAGAATCCCACGGACAGAGGAGTCTAACGGGCTACAGTCCTTAGGGTTGCACAGAGTCAGACATGACTGAAGTGATTTAGCATGCATGCTCGCAGACAGCAGTGCCTGAAGATTGTCAGGTTAAGGCTTTCAGCCTGCCCCAGAGCTTCTGAAACTCCGTGGGAATGAGCTGAGCCATGCAGCACAACCTCCAGGAATGGGCAGGGTCATATGCCATTTGAATCAAGTGTCTTTAATGTTCTGACACTTAATAGTGAGAAAACCCAAATTATCTATTATCTGACAGTTCATCACTAAAGAGAGACGTCTTTAGTCTCTCAAAAGAGAAGAATGGGTTAAAAGGAAAAAAAAGATTGAGAAATACTGGCTTTAAGTTTTTTGGCTAGGGCCAGCCCAACCAGGGGAAAGATTTAGGTGGAGGAAGTGAAATTCAAGCTGGTAAAATTTTTCTGTCTTTGAAAAATTTATGAGGAAAAACTATTAAAACAATTGGATTTTTAAAAAATGATCCATTTTTTATCTTCAATCACTGTTTCACGTGGTTGAGTAAGTACAGTCCTTGCAGTTTCAGGCTATTGCCCAGCTATTTACTGCAAACATTGCTTAGAAGTTGTCCCAAATTAGCTGTTTTTTTAATAGGTCAAATGCTCCAAGATGTTAGACTTCTGGTCTCTTGTCTCTTCTGGTCTGCTTGTCTTATAAATATCCCAAGATGGACATCTGCACCGTCGCCATGTCTGTAGGTAGCGTCCTCTGCAGGATGGGGCTGGAGAACTCCCCGAAGAGTTCACACCCACCTCTGGTTCCACCTGGTGAGCTAGGAGCTCTCATTGTATTGGCGGTTAACCTTTCTGGAGGGCAAGTTGAGCATGCATCCCAAGTCTTCAAACTTAAATCCTTGGTTCAAAGAGTTCCCTTTTCGGAAAGTTATCTGAATAGATGATGCTAAAGATGATCTTGCTGATAATGATGACAATACAGCTTAGGTTTATTGAATGTGCCAGGCACTGGTCTAAGAGCTTTAGGTGCAGTTATTCATTTACTCCTCATAGTGATCCATGTGGCAGCTGCTGTAACATCCCCTTTGTTAGGAGGGGAACTGAAGCACAGAGAGGTGGGTGACTGGTCCACGGTCACAGGGTTGGGTTGCAGAGCTGTGATTTGAACCCAGGCAGCCTGCTCGAGAGCCCAGACTCCTTATCACTGTGATAGGACGATTTGCGTGCAAGTACGATCACTGAGTGTTATCTATATAGAGAAAAACGGGGGATAATCTGTATGTCCAGTATCGGGGGAGTTATTGAATCAATTGCAATATATCCATAAAATGGATTATTGGACAGCTTTTTAAAACTCATGTTCTTGAAGGACATTTAGAACTGTGGATAATAGGTTAATAGCATGCAATTAACATAATATGTTAGTATGATAATAGCATGAAAAATGTTAAATTAAAATTAATGTTATGAAACAATGATTTCATTGTCTTTTTAAAAATTAATCAAGCATAAAGATAGATGTGTGTATATTGTTTTTATTTTTTGTTGATGAGATTGTAGGTAATTTCAATATTATCCTTCATATATTTGCTCATTGTTCCAATGTTTACATTAATTTTCATTTCTCTTCTATAATTTAAAATGTATATTATAACGTTGCTTCTTTTGTTCTCATTTTGATTTTCTGAGCAGTTGTGAAATCTGCTACTTGTAGGACATGGACACCAGATGGCGCTCTTAGAATGTGGTCACCTGTAGAAAGCAACTGGGTGGACCAGGCTGAGACAGTGTTTCTATATACTGCCATTTGAGCACAAACTGAAACTCGGTGGCTTAGATATATTTTTAAATGATTCTTACCCAAATACAGTAAGCACAGATCAGGAATTTATGCTGAAGCAGCTTTGAATGGCAGAACCTGATCACATGTCAAGCTGTATTAATCGCTCCCCATGAGCTATATTGAGGGGTGAAGCTGCAAGTAAGGTCTTCTCCATCTGTAACTGTAAATCCACGGGGATTTCTGACTCCCTGTATCTCTTCTTTGCAGAAGCTTGTTTCTAGATCAACCCTAAGACGACAGGGAAAGGAGAGCACCAAAGAAGGAAATGGCATTGGGGTAAATTCCTCCAACCGACTTGGGATCGACAACTTTGAGTTCATCCGAGTGTTGGGGAAGGGCAGCTTTGGGAAGGTGAGTCTTAGCTTCAGCTGTCTGGGTTAAAGGAAGCCTGCTCCATGGAGGTTGTTTGTATGTGCAGGGACGTACCCACGTGCCTGTTTCCCGTCTGCCTTCTGCCCCAGACGAGGCCATACCCTGAGAGCTGCAGGAGCTCTCCTGCTCACGCTCCTTCCTGCTGCTTTGCCATAGGTGATGCTTGCAAGAATAAAAGAAACAGGAGACCTCTATGCCGTGAAGGTGCTAAAGAAGGACGTGATCCTGCAGGACGATGACGTGGAGTGCACCATGACCGAGAAAAGGATCCTGTCCCTGGCCCGCAATCACCCCTTCCTCACTCAGTTGTTCTGCTGCTTTCAGACCCCTGTAAGTATGACTCCCAGTCACCATCCCATGGCCTCCTGTCTTCAAAAGTTGAGACTGCAATATGTTGAATTTCATAAAGTGAAGGTTTCATAAAGTGATCAGAAACTTTGGGGGTTGGAGACTCCCAAGATAGGGTCATTTGAAGTACCCAGTGACTTCTGATGACCAGAACCAATGAACTAACCACTTCCTTTCATGCTGTCCTGGAGAAGGATCACTTTGAGGGTTGTGTGTCCTAAGATTGAAAATGTCTTTGTATATAAGTCTTCTCTAGCAGAGTGAAGGTTACAGAAGTCCAAGAAGACAGTAAACATCATGGGCTGCTTATCCTGGTGACTGTGACCTTGGCTTCATTGCTAAATGCTAAACTGTTTCTGACCTGGGGAAAAAGAGTTCAGACCAGGATAGGCCCAAAGAGGGCATCTTGATTTGTAATGTCCCAAGGCCTTGCTCCTGGCCTCAATCAAGGACCCTTTGCTTGATTCTGTGGACTGATCCTGGGATTCTGTCTACCCCATCATGGGGTGGGAACTTCCCTGGTGGCTCAGAGAGTAAAGCATCTGCCTGCAATGCAGGAGACCTGGGTTCAATCCCTGGGTTAGGAAGATCCCCTGGAGGAGGAAATGGCAACCCACTCCAGTACTCTTGCCTGGAAAATCCCATGGATGGTGGAGCCTGGTAGGCTACAGTCCATGGGGTTGCAAAGAGTCGGACACGACTGAGCGACTTCACTTTCATCATGGGGTGCAATTAGCAGGAATGCTTTTGGCTGCAGTTAACAGAATATATGACTGATAATGGTTTACACAATAAACAGAGAGGATGAGTTTAGTTCATAGTAGAGACTTTTTTCTTGAGAAGTCTGATGATAGCACTATTAGGATTGTATGAGATGGTTAGTGTCATTAGGCATCTCTTCCTCTTGAGGTCTCAAGGTACTCACCCTATATCACAGCCCTAGCCATCACACGTCACATGACAGCATCTAACGCAGGAAGCACCGGGAAGAGAGGCAGAAGGGCTTCATGCACTTTCCTCTTATCAGGGGTAGAAAAAGCTTTCCTAGGCTTGAGTTGTAGGCTCATCCTGAGTTGCAGAGGAGGCTGGAAGAGCGAAGATCTAGCCGAGATAAGCTGCTTTGTCACAGTGGGCTCCCAGCCACCTTGACTCATCCCTGAGGCGGGGCATTCTGCAGCCCACTTAGACTGGGCTCAGGCTGGGCTTCTGCTGTCAATGGAGAGGGGAGAGGGCTCCTATGAAGGCATCGGGAGGGTCTGACAGTTATTTCCCAATCTTCTTGCTTGTCAAAGGCATTCTGAAAGAGAGTTCAGGACACGTCCCTTGTCTCTGCCACCATCAGGGATGTAAAGGCCTTGGGAGGAGTGGGATGGGGGCATCACACCTGGTCTAGGGATGCTGCAAGGCATTTCTAGGGAAAGTGACAGCTACACTGGGACCAGAAGGACCGGTTAGAATTAATCAGGCAGAGAGAGTGAAAGGGAGTATGTTGTACAGGGTGAACAGCTCCGGGTGGGTCTACCAGTAAACAGGTCTTCCGTGGTAGCTCAGTCAGTAAACCGCCTCCTAAACAGGAGATGCAGGTTCGGTCCCTGGGTCAGGAAGATCCCCTAGAGAAGAAAATGGCAACCCACTCCAGAATTCTTTCCTGGAAAATCTCATGGACAGAGGAGCCTGGAGGGCTACAGTCCATGTGGTCGCAAGAGTCGGACACGACTTAGCGACTAAACCACCACCAGTAAACAGGAACAAGAAGGGTGCATAAAGCCCACAAGCGTAAAATGTGAGGTTGAGAAGGGGCCTAGTGAGAACTGCGACTGCAGAAGTGGACCAGACCAGGACCAGGCTGTGAGAGCCTTGAAGGCTCTGTTAAAAGGGCTTGTATTTTAGCCCTAAGAATGAATGAAAGACATTTAAGCAGAAGAATGACATACCAGACTGCAATTTTATACCATAAAAAAGCAAATTTTTTGTGTGCAGTGGGTAAGATAAGCCTTCTTCAAGTATTCATCTCCTTTCTTTGATTGAAACTAGTAGTTTCATGTATAGCCTTTCAGAGAATTGTTTGTACACAAAAGCATACATACACACAACATATATGCATCTGTATTTAGTTTTTTTTAAAAAAAACATAAATGGTGGTATATATTGGCATACCATTTTGCACCCTCCTTTTTAAAAACATTTATTTATGTTTGGCTGTCTTGGGTCTTAGCTGTGGCACACAGACTCTGCATTCCTACACGGGGGCTTCTCTCTAGCAGAGGCACGTGTGCTGAGTAGTTGTGACGCTCAGGCTTGGTTGCCCCGAAGTGTGTGGGACCTTAGTTCCCCGACCAGGGATCAAACCTGTGTCACCTGCATTGGAAGACAGATTCTTAACCACTGGACCACTAGGGAAGTCCCCCCACCCCTGTCTTCTTAAGGAAAAAATCCAAAATGGTTTTATTAAGAGAGTAAATCTCTGTAACACATCTTGCAAAATGTATACTTTTTAAAAATTTGCATATAAAAAAATGAAATATAATTGACATTTAACATCGTTTTAGGTGTACAAAGAATGATTTTATATTTGCATGTGTAGTAAAATGAGCACCACAACTAAGTCCAATTAGCATCTATCAGCACACTTAGTTACAGCATTTTTTTCTTGTGTTGAGAACCTTTAAGAAATACTTTCAACAACTTTCATATATTCAATACTATATCATTAATTATAGTCACCACATTGTACATTGCATCCCCATTCACCTTATTTGTCTGAAAAAAACATAATGTATCTTGAGATTGTCTCATATTTGTATATACCTGACTGCCTCATTTATAATGGCTGCATATTATTCCATTTTAAGAACATAATACAAATTATTTAACCTAGTTCCCATTGGTATATACTTAGGTTATACTTAACTTTTATTTCAATCAAATTTGCAATGAGTCCCTTGTACTTTTATCTTTATGTACCTGTGCTATGATTTCTATATGGGGACACTGTTGGAAGTGGTATTGCTTGGTCAGAAATGGATGGATTTATGATTCTGATGGAGTCTAGTGGGCCTTCTCCCCTGTCATGGCTGGAAATAGCTAAGACTTTATCACTTATATACCAGGCACTGTTCTAAGTGCCTTATGTGTGTTATCAGTCTTTATGGTAATCCTGTGAAGTAAGTTCTGTTAGCATCACTCCCATTTTACAGATGAGCAAACTGAGGCAGGAAGCAATTTAGCTTCCAAGTGGCAGATGTTTTAAAGCCAGGCAGTCTGTCTGCTGAGCCCAAGCTCTTTCCACTTGCTGGCCGTATTTCTAAATTCACACTCCCAAACCACATGTGAGAAGGCTCGTTTCCCCTCCTCTCCAGTCATGATGCTGCCTATCATTTTGATGGCTGGAGAGATTTTTTTTTAAAGGTGACTTTGGAGTTCTAACTGGCAGTTCTCCAACAGTAAGTGAGGCTGAGCATCACATGTGTGTAAGGGCCCCTTGTGTTGGCAGAGGCACCCATGCAGCATGGAGATGGATGGAGCAGGGAAGCCAGGAGACAGGAGGACAGGTGAAAAGGGACGCATGGCATGCACTCCCGTGATGTCGAAGCGCCTCGGGGTCCAACCATTAGCTTCCTGGGCTGCAGTTTCCCTTGCACTCCTTCCTCTTGCCTCTCATAGTCTGGGCCCCTGGAGGCCACACCCTCTTCCTCAGAGTCCTCAGTGGCTGCAGGAGTCCTGGAGCCCACGCTGCCCCTGCCACCATGCCCCCGATTCTCTGCTTCCCATTTCTGGGTCCATCGTTCCGTCAGAGCTCGGTTCTGCCCATCCTCCATTGCTACCCGGAGTAACCTCAAAGCATTATTTCCCACATCCTGTGCTTTGTCTACCTAAGTCTTTTGCTGGTCCTCATCCAGCTGTTTTCTCAGAGAAAAGCGGGGTGACGGTTCTGGATTTGAGAACACCCTTGTGAGGAAGGTAAGACTGGTGGGTGGCGCTGGTTGTCCACCTGGGCGTCAAGCTCAGCTCCTCCTCATTTCATGAGCTGGGCAGGACTACATTCAGGGCCGCACCAAAGAGCAGATAGTTTGCTGTGATGTTGGGTTGGACAATATTAACTGGTGATCATCTTTGAGTCAGACAGCTGACTGACATGGTCATGCAGTGGCCACTTAAAGTTATTCTAATGAACAAATAAAGAAGTGTCTCCTGCCCAACTCCAGGGGACTTTTACCTACCCAAGGAAATCCCCATGACTCCATAGAAGCAGTCTAAGTTCTTATGAACAATTAGCTGGTGTTGTAGTAGAAAATAAATTAACCTGAAACAGATTGGAAGGCCTGTAAATATACAATATACCATGCAGAACTTTCCAGGAAAATGTGAACTATAAAATATCCCCAAATATCAGTGTCTTCATGTGATTTCCACAGTGTTCAGCTGATGTATGTGTGTATAATACATGTTCAGTCGTGTGTTGACTATTTGTGACGCTATGGACTACAGCCAGTGAAGCCTTTAACATTGGCCATCTATTTTTAGTGACAGTTTCATATATGGCCACAAGGTGGCAGTCGTTACCACAAGGTGATTTTTATTTCTGCACCAGAGAGGAGCTGACTTTGGGGTTTAAAATTTGTGTGTTGCTGTAGATGTCTCCAAAGCAAAGGATAAGAGTAATTTTCCCCTCCCCTAAGTCTAGATGATAAAGTGGTAGGAACAGGTTAAAAGAATCAAGTGCATTTTTCTTATGCTGAGATAAAGATATGCAATTTTCATGTTGCTATAGTTTAAGCCATCTCTCAGATTTGCAAGGTATCAGACTCTACATATGCATGTTATTTGCTCTCTGCATCAGTCCATCTGTCAGAAGTCCTCAGTCACTATCTCCATTTGCTATTGAAAAACTAAATATGAAGAACAGAAAATGCCGGTTACTATGAGAAATTACAGCAGGTAAATGACTACTTTTCAGCAACTGGGTTTGGCAGGCCCTGACATCTAAAAGAAGATGCTGATCACTGTGTCATGCCAAACTGTAACAGTCACCCCTGCAGAATTTAGAAGGGACCCGAGGTGAGGCGTGGGAGCCACTCCCCAGCATTTGCAATGTGTCACTTCATTGTGAAGATGCTGGTAGAAACAGCACTTCTCTCACTGTCCAGGCCTGCGGAATGAGTGTCTCTGAGGCCCAGGAGAAAGGGAGCAACTTGCTAAGGCTCCCTTGAGCTGGATGGTGGAAACAAGGTTCATCTCTGGGTCAGGCTGACTCTGGAGTCCGGCTCCGTCCACTTGGTATCTTGTACAACATTGAGGTTGTTGATTCAGCATCTGCTTAAGCCCCTCCTGTCTCCACTGGCTCCCCTCCAACCTGTTGATATGGCAGCAGCCTTGCCCTTGGGAAAGGAAGCTGAGTTCTTCCAGCTCTGTTTTCCTCTGTCTAAATGGCTTGCAACTCCCTTAAAATTCCTTTGAGCCTCAGAGTTCTCCTGGTGGAGATGAAAGCAGGATTGCTGTGAGGACCAAAGGCGAGAATGCAGACACACTCTTGCCACATGCATGACATGGTTCAAAAGTGAACCAACTGGGTGTTGTGATGACTGCCTCCTTCCCCACACCAAAACATGTCCCAGGACTCCCAGGGGCAGCACAGACCCTGCATGACGGTGACAGTAAACACTCACAAAGTAGGGATTTGGGAGCGCTTTTTGTTCTTGGTCAAAACAAAAAGATAAGCAAATTTCAAATATTAGATAATTTGTCAAGTTTACTCCCTAGAATTACGGGCCCGTGAATTATTGCCTCAGATTTTTTTTTTTTATCATAATACATGTTACTTGCAAATACATCATTCCATTGGCATTCTCATAAATTTCTGAAATTTGTAAATTCTAATTGTTTGTGAATAATTCATTAATCTGGATCATGGCTTACAGTCTGAATCAATGCTATACTCTTGGATCTGTTGATTTTATTTCTGATAACCTAGCCAAAGAAAGCAACATAAAGAATAAAATGTTATGCATAAATATGTTTAATTTTCAGTGCATAATTTATAATAGGAAGATACTGGAAACAACCTCAGTCTTCAGTGATAGGAATCTACTTTTAAAATCCATGGCTGATTCATGTCAATGTATGGCAAAAACCACTACAATATTGTAAAATAATAAGTCTCCAACTAATAAAAATAAATGAAAAAAAAATAAATAAAAACATACTACTTGATGAAGATTTTGGCCAGTAGAGATATGATTGAATATTAAGTAGTTAAAGATTGTGCGTTACTTTCAGAAGCATCTAACATATATGATATATTGCATACAATTCTGACATCAGCCCTAGAAGATGGGTACAATTATTATCTTTATTTTGCTGAGTGATAAACTGAAGGAGAAGCTAAATTACTTGCCCAAAATTAAACAGAGTAAATGGTAGGACGAGAGATGGGAGGCCAGGAAATAGTACAGAATTTATATTAGCAGTATGAATCCATTTCAGGTTCCTCCTGGGAGAGCAACTTGGCAAACCTGTCCCCTCCTCCTCCAAAAAAAAAAAAAAAAGCCAGAAAGGAAATGATGCTAGTAAACTATCAGGGACTCTTATGAAGGTAGTGGAATTATGGTTGATCTTTTTCTTCTTTGTTCTGTTTGCCAGTTCCTGCAATGTGCTTCTGTTTCTTTGTGGATGGGGTGGGGGGAGCGAGGCCTCCTGAAGCCAGGAGGGCCCAGGTCCGGGCTGCTGGCCTGGGGTACACTGCCTTTCCCAGCCTTTCAGGTTCAATTCACTTCACACTCCTTTCATCTTAATCAGGGACTGTTGTGTCGGCAGCTGAGCCTGCTGGCATTTATGGCCTGGAATCCGGGTCTCCCCACCCCCAGCTCCCCGGGCTCTCCTTGGCGCTCCCGGAGCCTGGCTGAGAGCTGAGGGCCGAGACTGGGAGGAACAAAGAGGCAGGGGCAGAGTAAACAGTGGTCAGATGCCTCAGCCTTTGTGCAGAGACCCAGTTTGTGAGAGCGAAGGTTTCCGTTTGGGAAACATAGGACACACTGTGCCCGGTGCCCAGGCCGCGTTGGAGCCGTGAGCCCCTTTATGCGTTGCTGATCTGCTGCCCTGGGCGGGGGGCGGGGGGGGCGTTACACAGAGCCTCCTTTGACGGGGCCTGAAGCCGGCGCTCTCACCTCCCTGCTGATGGGGTGTCGTCAGGTGTCACCTGCGGGGGGCGCTCCCAAAGCCGTGCACCTGGAGTTCTTGGCGGGGGGCCATCGCTTTCCCTAAGAAGCCGCACCTCGGTGTCCATCAGTAAAGCAGAAACCCTGCCTTTGAAGGGTAGGGTGGCTGGGAATCTTGTGACCCAAGTGCTGTCAGCTTACCCAACCGGTGCAAACTGATTCAGTGCACATAAGTCACCCTTAAAATATGTCTGAAAGTCACCCGGCAACAGGGGTGCAGGGGAACAGTCTGAGTTATTTTCTCTGTCATTATGTTAAATATTAGCAGAGGGGTGTAGGTGTCAAAGAGAGACACAGACAGGAGAGATGGGCAGCAGAGTCATCCTGTCGCCCTGGGGTGCATCTTCCGGAGTCAGGAGGTGACTGCACTGAGCCTTCCATAGGCGAGCTCTGGGTTCTCTGGCCGAGCTAATGGCACCCTTGTCTTGAGGAGGGCCCCCTGCCTGTTATCAGGCAGGAATAAAGGCAGGTTTTCACAGCATAGGCTTTTGTGGCCTTTTATAAAATACCCAAGGAAAGGCCATTTCTTCTTAGCCTGTTTGCAACTGGGCTTCCTCCTTCCACTGAGCATTGAGTGCCGCAAACACAAGGTGGTCTGCTTATGGGTCACTTGGTATAGTTTGCCTTTGGCTCAGATCAAAATAGAGAACAAGCCAGAACGTGGTGTTTCCCAGTTGGGCATGTTCCTGACATTAATCATGTTCCCGCTGGGGACAGAATGCACAGGGGCCGTCTCTGGGCTCTGAATTTCCAGCGGGGGAGGTGGGGGCTGATTTAGGACCTTTGCTTCTGTCCCCAGAGGCATCCCAGCTTCCCGACTATCTGTGACTCAATAGGGTCGTGAAAATGAATGAGAAATAGGAGAACCCGGAGTTCTTGCTGTTCCCTTGGCTGTCTCTGCTCGGGGAGGATGCCAGAACACTTGGTGTGACCAAAGGGCTTGAAAGGGTTGGCATGTGTTTCCTTTTGAGGTTATTCAGCTGCAACTGGCCTTGTCACTAGCTGTCACCCACGGTGATGACCTAGAGATGGCCTGGACCCCCCACCTCCAGTGTGTGGAAGGCGGTTCACGGATTGTGTGTCATTTCCCTTGGCTTGGCCGAGACTTGCCAGGGTCAGACTCATCCCCTGTGTGTCTGATGACCGGCGAAGCTTTGTGGTAGGGAGTGTTGGTTACGGTTTTCCCTAACCATGCCTGGGAACCTGCCAAACTATGGATGCTCAGACCTCCGCGGGGCCCTGTTCTAAAGCTCCAGGCATGAGAACGTGATGGGCTTTCTGCCAAATAGTTTAGTGACAAGTCAGCCAGTCCGGAATCACACTGATGGAGGGCAAGGGAAAGAAACAGTGTTTGCAATGCTCAGTCTAGCTGGCAAGAGGAGAGTCGTGCACGTGGCATAGATAGTATGATGACTGTGTTTACTCCCTGCTACAAAAGGAAAGGTAGCTGAAAAGGAGCTCTGGATTCTGGGGGAGATTTTTACTTCCGGGCCAGTCTTTCCTCAGAAGGGCAACCAGAATATAATACTAACAGTCCAACTAGCACCCTAGGGTGGCCTGCAGGTGTTTCCCTGGGAAGCTGGGTTGGCCTTTGTCAGGACCAACTAGGACCTTGGGGCCAAGACCTAAGGTGACATCTGTGGGTGGCTGGAGCAAGTCCCATCCAGAATCATGCAGTCTAGAAACCCAACTGCACTGGGTGGAAACCACAGACTAATGTCTCCTAGTTTTGAAATACTTGCTTTTTCCATAATTACTTCATCACCGGTCAGAACACAGCTATGTCCATCTCTTCTCGGGCTCCAGATCGAGGGCCTCTCAGGACAAAGTCAGCCCTGTCTGTCAGTATAAACTTTGCCAACCTCAAATTTCAGAGACTTGTCCACCAGTTGGTGAAGATCAGGGGTGTTCATTCATTCGGCAAATGTGCACAGAGTTCCTCTAGGGCGTAGGCCTGGCTCTGAGCCCTGAGGACACAGCAGTGGACAAAGCAGGAAGGAGCCCCTTCCCTCATGGAGCCGGTGTCCTCCTGGGGAATTCGGGACCTGAGGAGCAGGTCCATAGCAGAGAGTCACCCCTCTGCAGTGGCTGGTCATGGTCGAATTTCTGGGATTACTATTTAGGGCAGGCTCAGAGCAGCCATCTGCTTACAGGAGAGTCCAGGAGAAGTGTCTTGAAGCTGTATTTGTTTGTGCATTCCCATCTGGTGCAGGGAATTGAAGACCTGATGGAGATTCCTGGGGCCAGGGAGGGCAACGGGCTTGGAGTCCAAAGCAGGAGGTGTCGTGGCTAAGCAGCAGCTCAGCTTACTTCCCGCGCTCACCTTTGCTATTGGTACAGAGTTCCTCCTGCTGCTGGGAGGACTGATTTCCCTGAGAGCCCCACAGGAGGCTGCGGGACAACACTCCCTGCCCCCACCCCCATATCCACGCCTTCAGGACTGACTGCTCCTATGCAGGGTTCCTTTTCCTGCCTTCTGAAGCCAGAGAGCACCTCGGCTCCTCTCACCAGAGACCCTCCGTGCTGCACCGGCAGAGGCTTTGGCAGAGGCCCCGTCTCCCCTTAGGGCCACCCAGGGAGCTCCTGTTTCCTTTCTGTGCAGACATCCAGCTCTCAGTATATTTGCACAGCAAAAGAGCTTGCTGTATTTGGAGCTCACTCCTTCCCACTTCCTTAGGATGGTCTGCGATGATGTCTTGCTCAGGTCTTACGAAGAGAGCCTTGGAACTCTTCCCAGAAACTCAATTTCATCCTTATGGTATATGATATTTTCAACATTAAAATGATGTAATGTTTAATTCCCAACCAAAACAAGAGGAGAGCCCTTCCAGCAAAACGCCTCCCCTCTTCCCTACGTGCATTCCCAATCCTATGCCCATGGGAAGTGCCTTCATCCTTGTCCTTCCTCTCACTCCTCATTTCAGATCTCCTTGCAAAGTGGGAAGTAGCCTGTGCCCATGACTAGCCCAGATATTCTGTGCTAGTGTGTGTCTACCAGTGGTGGAAAGGTGGTTCAAAATGAGTTAGGCACAGCCAGCAAAGTAGGGAGCTGGACCTCAGACTGGTTCAGGTTGCTCTTTTGGGAACCTGTGGAATTGAGATCCTGCTCATAAACCCACCAGGGGCTTCCCTGGGGGCTCAGATGGTAAAGAATCTGCCTGTAGTGCAGGAGACCTGGGTTCAATCCCTGGGTCGGAAAGATCCCCTAGAGAAGGGAATGGCAACCCACTCCGGTATTCTTGCCTGGAGAATTCCATGTATAGAAGAGCCTGGCAGGCTGCAGTCCATGGGGTCACAAAGAGTGGGACACGACTGAACGACTAACACTTTCACAAATTCAATTTGTCCCTCTTTACTTTGGCTTCAGGTCAGATCTGGAGCAGGAAGTTCCCTCCACATTGCTCAGAACTTTACCTCCACAGCCTTGACCTTCACCAGCAGGTCAATATGTCAAGGAATTAAATGACTGATGAATAATTAACCTTTCCAGTAAAAAAAAAAAAAATATACACACACACACATATATATATATGTATGATCCCTGGGTCGGGAAGATCCCCTGGGGAAGGGAATGACAATTGCAACCCACTCCAGTACTCTTGCCTGGGAATTCCCATGGACAAAGGAGCCTGGTGGCTACAGTCCATGGGGTCGCAAAGTCAGAAATGACTGAATGAGTAAACAACAGCAATATACATATATATATGAATTTATTTAAATTTACTAAAAATTTTATATAAAATTTGAATGACTTATTTATGTAATGTGATGAGATTTGCCCACTGCTAACGTTGGGGGCAGGATAACCCTTTTTTATGAGAGGGTGGGGGCTGTCCTGTGTGCTGTAGGATGAGAGCATTGCCGGCCTCCATTCACTAATGCCAATAGCACGTGCCTAATTATGATAACCAAAAAAGTCTCCAGACATGAACAGGTGCTCCTGGGGGGAAAATCTCACCAGTTGAAAACCCCTGCCTTACGTGAACATCTGGTGGTCCAGCCTACATACGGAAAGTCAAGTAAGCTAGATCAATTTACTCTCTACAGAGGTCAAAGAAAATGTGTCAGATCTTCTTTATAAAAACATAAATATTATATCTTTTTTTTTTCCTGAGTGTGTAGACAGAGTTCCTGTTTAGGGGCTGCTAACAGCTGTCAGCAGCTAGACTGTGGCATTTGAGGGGACTGGGGCCCTGAGCTGGGAAGAGGAGGTGGAAATAAGGGATCTGTTGAATGTGAGCAGGAGTTAGCAGGCTGCCAGCTGCTGTGATGGGGCAGAGTTATCAGAGCGGGGGGCATCTAGGGAACAAAAGATTAGCTCAGCGAGCATATATTTAAAATGGATTATGTTAGAAAGCAAGCGGTCCATATAGTGCAGCTCTCATGTTTTGGCATTTAATGATTTGATTTCTGCTTTGCCAACAAGGCCCTGAATGAGTGACATTTTATGAAACTCATCATCGTCACAGTGGTCTTAAAGGGGTTCTTATCTGTGAGTCAGACTCCTGTCCTCTGTGTGCTGCATATAACTGGAATTTACAGACGGAGATCAAGTTTTAAGAAACATTTCCCAATCAGTGTAGAAAATATGTGCTGGTAGCAATACAAGCGTACTCTAGGGGAAAACAGACTTGCTGTTTTCTTTTGTTTGTTTTCCATGTATGGAAATGTCATTTCAGCTTAAGATACAGATACCATAGAGGCTGTATGCAAAATTGTGTGGTCTCTACATGTTAAAAGTAGACCCTAAAAATGAATTAAATACTTAAATGTAAGGCTAGACACTATTAAGCTCTTAGAGAATAACATAGGCAGAACACTCTTTAGGATAAATTACGGCAAGATCTTTTTTGACCTACCTACTAGAGTAAGGGAAATAAAAGCAAAAATAAACAAATGGAATTTAATTAAGTTTAAAAGCTTTTGCACAGCAAAGGAAACCATAAACAAGATGAAAAGAAAACCCTTAGAATGGGAGAAAAATATTTGCAAATGAAGCAACTGACAAAGGTTTAATCCCCCAAATATATAGACAGCTCTTGCAGCTCAATATCAAAACAAACAACTCAACCCCAAAATGGGCAGAAGACCTAAATAAATGTTTCTCCAAAGAAAGACATTTAGATGGCCAACAAACAGATGAAAAGATGCTCAGCACCCTAATTATTAAAGAAATGCAAATCAAAACTACAATGAGGTATCATCTCACACTGGTCACAATGGCCATCATCAAAAAAATCTACAAATAGTAAATGATGGAGAGGGTGTGGAGGAAAGGGAACACTTTTACACTGTTGATGGGAATGTAAATTGATACGGTCTCTATGGAGAACAGTGTGGAGGTTCCTTAAACTAAAAGTAGAATTACCATATGACCCAGCAATCCCACTCCTTGGCATATACCCACAGAAACCTTAATTAAAAAAGATTTATGTACCCCAGTGTTCACTGAAGCACTATTTACAATAGCCAGGACATGAAAGCAATCTAAATGTCCATCAGTAGAGGAATGGAAAAAGAAGATGTGGTACATATGTACACTGGAACATTACTAAGCCATAGAAGGAACAAAGTTGTGTCGTTTGCAGAGATGTGGATGGATTTAGAGACTGTCATACAGAGTGAAGTAAGTCAGAAAAACAAATATTGTATATCAATTCATATATATGGAATCTAGAAAAATGGTAAAAATGATCTTATTGGCAAAGCATGAGTAGGGGTGCAGACATAGAGGAAAAAAATGTGTGGATATTAAGGGGAAAAGCAGGGGAGTGGGAGGAATTGGAAGATTGAGAATGATATATATACACTACTATGTATAAAATAGATAACTAATGAGAACCTACTCTATAGCACAGGGGACTCTTCTCAGTGCTCTGTGGTGACCCAAATGGGGAGGAAATAAAAAAAAGGGGAGGGATTTATATATGTATATGGCTGATTCACTTTGCTGTATAGCAGAAACTGACACAGCAGTATAAAGCAATTATACTTCAATTAAAAAAAAAAAAAGACAAGTAGATCCTAGCCACCAGAGACATTACCTGTTGATATGTTGAATGGTAGTATTGTATCTATGTTGCATTTTTAATTCAATTTAGGAAATGTTTCCTGAGTCAGGGACATTATATGCTAGGGACTGAAAGCATAAGGAAGAATAAAATGTGGACTGTCCTTTGGTTGCTTTCATTCAAGGATCACCCTATCCTAAACAGGTACGTTTCATCACTGTGTGATAGAAGATAGTCATAGTGTGGCCCTTGGGGAGGTTGGGAGGACATTCCCTGGGAGGGGCTGTTCTGAGCTGGGTTTTGAGGATGAATAGGAGCCCTACAGAGACAGAAAGGGGATGGGTCTTCCAGACGGAGGTAACAGCCAGGCAAAGACATAGAGGCTTAAAACTATGATGTGGCCAGGAGCCCCCAAATAACTTGATGGCGCAGGATTGCAGGAGAGGAAATATGGGGAGGAAAGAAGACATCCTGTGCTGAAGAGTTTAGACTCTTCAGAGGTGAAAGCAACTGGCAGAGGATGTGAAGTCAGAGAGCAACCTAAGATCTGCATTTGGGGAGGGCTGTAGGTGGCTGTCTGCAGAGGAGACTGACAGGGGGCAGCCCTGGTAAGGCCGTTGAACCACTGGCCCTCAGAACCTTTCTGCCCCAAGGCAGCCATCACAAGAGTGGAGTCAGGGAAACACGTAGGAGGTGGAATTGGTAGGACTTTTAGAGTAAAAGAGTAAGAGGAGTGGCCAGAGTTCTGACCCATTGGGAGCCTGGGGGAATGGAATACATGGGTTCACTTTACAGAAAACCCAGTGGTAAGATTAGATGGTAACCCAGATGGAAGATTAGATTTGTGTCATCAGTATCCTCCTAGCATAGTGCAAGTATCAGTTCAGTCGCTCAGTCATGTCTGACTCTTTGCAACCCCAAAGACTGCTGCACATCAGGCTTCCCTATCCATCACCAACTCCTGGAGTTTACTCAAACTCATGCCGATCGATTTGGTGATGCCATCCAATCATCTCATCCTCCGTCATCCCCTTCTCCTCCACCTTCAATCTTTCCCAGCATCAGGATCTTTTCAAATGAGTCAGTTCTTCGCATCAGGTGGCCAAAGTATTGGAATTTCAGCTTCAACATCAGTCCTTCCAATGAATATTCAGGACTGATTTCCTTTAGGATTGACTGGTTTGATCTCCTTGCAGTCCAAGGAACTCTCAAGAGTCTTATCCAGTACCACAGTTCAAAAGCATCAATTCTTAGGTGCTCAGCTTTCTTTGTAGTCCAACTCTCACATCCATACATGACTACTGGAATAACCATAGCTTTGACTAGACAAATCTTTGTTGGCAAAGTAATGTCTCTGCATTTTAATATGCTGTCTAGGTTGGTCATAACTTTCCTTCCAAGGAGCAAGCATCTTTTAATTTCATGGCTGCAGTCACCATCTGCAGTGATATTGGAGCCCACAAAAATAAATTCTCTCACTGTTTCCATTATTTCCCCATCTATTTGCCATGAAATGATAGGACCAGATGCCATGATCTTAGTTTTCTGAATGTTGAGTTTTAAGCCAACTTTTTCACTTTCCTCTTTCACTTTCATCAAGAGGCTCTTTAGTTCTTCTTGGCATAGTAGAAACTGTAATTTTAAATATTTCCATAGATGTTTATAGAGGGAGAAGAGAGGAGAGTGAAAGTGAAAGTCTCTCAGTCATGTCTGACTCTTTGTGACCCCATGGACTGTCCATGGAATTCTCCAGGCCAGAATACTGGAATGGGTAGCCTTTCCCTTCTCCAGGGGATCTTCCCAACCCAGGTCTCCTGCATTGCAGGCAGATTCTTTACCAACTGAGCTATCAGGGAAGCCCTAAGTTAGAAATTTCTAAGTGGGGGAAAAAAGAAAAATCAGAAGGAAGAGGTTTCATAGGAGGAGGCATCAAGTGCCATGATGAAGTCAGTTCACCAAAGGATTCAAAACTATCCATTGAATCTGGGATGTGATTGTTGGTGCCACTATCTTAATCACCATTCTCATCCTTCGGGTTTGAAGGGCACTTCTGAACTTTATTTCACCAGCTGAAGCTTCTTGACAAAGTCAACACAATATCCTCTCCCCAGGGTAAACCTTTTTCATCTACTTCTGATTACTTTGTCCCTCATCTTATTATGGCTGTGCTTCTTTTACTTGGGTCTCAAGAGACCCAGGTTCAATTCCCGGGTTGGGATGATCCCCTGGAGAAGGAATGGTCACTCACTCCAGTATTCTTGCCTAGAGAATTCCATGGACAGAGGAACCTGGTGGGCTAAAGAGCCAGACACAACTGAGCGACACACACACACACACACACACACACACACACACACACACACACACACACACACACACACACACACACACACACACACACACACACCCTTTACACTAAGGTCTGCATCTTTCTTCCTCAGTGGACGTGGAGACCCATATTTTTCCCACATTGAACAAAGGGTCAGGAGATTGTAGGAGATTGTAGGGGGGGTTAGGGAATTTTATTCCCCAGTTTGAGGGCCAGAGAAGAATGATATTGTGGCTGCACTGGAAAAATCAGACTCAAATAGCACATGGAAGGCACATTCCAGACAGAAACTGCAGCACATAGAGCAGAGGAAGGAAGAGCCTCTCAGCCAGTGGATTCCCAGGCATCTTCTCAAGGCAGACATGGATATTCTTGGCCAGATTCGATACCTCCCTAACTGGGAAAAGTGTTTAATCAGACAGCTGTAACCTGGAATCTCTTCCTAGAAGGCAGACATGTCTAAGTGATCCACAAATCAAAGGGAGAGATGAAATCTTCTTTAAAAAGTTGCAAAGTTTCAGAACCTCTGTCGTGAAAAGGATCTAAATAAGTGAAATGGCGTAATGGCATTTTTATTTTTTATTTTATCACCCTATACAAACTAAATGCGTCAAGTATCTTCAGTAGACTTGCTCCTATTTGATGCTAAAACCAAAATCTTTTTTAAAAAGAATGTACTGTGTGAAATAATGATTTAAAGAAATCCTATTCTGTATACTTTTAAGTGACCCAACCTTTTTAAAAAAGTGAATAATCAAAAAACCAGTGCTCTGTGACAACCTAAAGGGGTAGGATGGGGTGGGAGATGGAGGGAGGTTAAGAGGTATACATACATATACCTATGGCTGATTCATGTTGATATTTGGCAGAAACCAACATGATATCATAAAGCAATTATCTTCCAATTAAAAATAAATAAATTCAAACAAGCAAAAAAAAAAAAAGTGAATAATCACCTAAGACAATGGTCCCTAACCTTTTAGGTACTACGGACTGATTGCATGGAAGACAATTTTTCCATGGACCGGGCTGGGAGGAATGGTTTCAAGATTACTCAAATACATTACATTTATTGTGCACTTTATTCCTAATCTAATGCTGCTGCTGATCTGACTGGAGGTATCAGTCAGTGGCCCAGAGTCTGGGGACTCCTGACCTAAGATTTCTTCTTTGGGAGTCTACATTCAGAATTAAAACACCATGTCCAGCTAGTAATCATCTGCTGTCAGAGATGCTTGTTTTTCCAAGCTAATAAATCTGATCTTTATCATAGTACAGTGACTAGATTATTAATACTATATCCTCTTATTCAGATCAACTTAAGCAGAAATCTAGCTAATTGTAGGATTTCATAGAAATGGCATCCGGAATAGTACGTAACTTAAAAAATCACAGTTTTGATGACTTGAGTGCATCAGGAAATATTTGTAATGTAAGTGAAAAAGAAGGGGTATGCTTTTTGTTTTCTCCCTTTCTGTTCTTTCTCATGCTGTGAAGTATTAAGTATAATTAGGACATAAGAGGTAAACCAAACATAGTTAAAATTATTTTGCAAATATCTTATGTGCTCTAAAGTCTGCAATTCTTTGGTTGCTAAAAGCCATAAATAATTTTGTTTCTCCTCGTATTTAGACTTCTATCTCTGGGTGTCAGGATTATAGCTATTTTATTTTTTCCTCAATTTTCCATGTATTTACTTTGTAATTACATTTGAATGAAGAACATGTAATTACTTTTATAAACAGAAAAGCCAAAGCTTTATAAATAAAGGGAGATGAAGTGGCGTCAAGCAGACCTAACTTCTCTTGAGCTCTTCCACCAACTATTTTAACTGTGGGCAAGGCACTTTAGTTCTTTGCGCTTGACTCCCACAAAATGGCTGGTGAAACTAGTCTTTGGCAGTTTGTTCCAGCTTTTCTGATATTCTGGCTCCTGCTATGTTAGTTCCTTGGGTTTATTAACCCTTAGTGTGGTCCAGGCACCAGGGGCAGTGGTACTAGAGATACATCATTTGGCATCCGGGCTCTGCCTTGAAAGGTTGCAGGTTTTCCAGAGAAAACAAGAACAAGTGCAGAAAGCCAGAACAGCCAGTTCAGTGATACTGGGGAAGATATGTGTGGATCAGAGGCACAAAGGAGGCTCCCCCAGAAAGGGAGGACTTGAATACCAGCTTCACTATATCCCCTATCATATGTTTGCAACTTATTTATGCCTTAAGAAGTATCCCGGCCCAGATGCTTCACAGGGGACTGAACTGCAGGTTTGATTGTCAGACATTTCTCTCATCTGGTAAGTATGCCAGTAAGCCTTGTCAAGTTGCATTACAAGAGAAGACCATAATGTGTCCAGTTTACCAGGAGAACACTTGGTTTTTGGAAAGAACTGTGTGTCTCTCCAAGGTTTCAAATGCAAGCTCCTTGGAGCTTGTTATATTGGAGACATATTTTATCTTCCCAAAGACTAGTGTCTGAGCTCAGACAGGATGTATCATGCCTGTGGGCTTAACAGAAGACTTGCCGGGTGATTGAATTAACTTCTCATCTCTTCTGGGCTACACCAAATGATGAGTTAAAAAAAGAAAACAAAACCAAAAAACGAAGAAGCCATTTGCTTCCCCCTCTTTGTTTCTTCCTTGAAGCCTTTGTAATTGTTCTTAATGTGGTTAAGTTCAAGTGGTTTCCAGTTCAGGCATGGCGCAATCAGATTTCCTCACCAGGGTGCTTTTCCACTGTCCCCTCTTTGACGTCAGTAACTGTTCCTGTTGATCTGAACTCCGTATTCACCCTGTAGATGACTTCGTCAGAGAAAAATCCTAAAGCAAAGCAGGAGGCACTTACGAGAAATGCAGCACAATGCTGTCTATTCCTGGAGGTTTCCTTTTGCTTGTTCACAGCTGGTCAATAGCAGCGTTTGATACCGGGTTGATATGTTACTTATTTAGAAGTAATTTCATAGCAGTTCTTAGGATTTGGATGAGTAAGTATAGATGTGGCTCCCAGCCTAACATTATCTTCAAGCAATAACTAAATTAGTCTTTAACTTTAAGTGTTGTTTCTATTCTTGGAGTTATTTCCAAAAGGTAACCTGTATCCTCCCTATAAATACATGTTTCGGTGAGATTTACATGTGTCAATGGCAGTGACTATGGGTTCTTGCTTTAAACAGAAAAATCTTTCTCAGTCTATGTATGAGAACAAATGAACGCCGTCGAAGGGGAGAATAGCCACTATAAGAAGTCCCATAAAGTTTGCA
The DNA here is from genome assembly GCF_910594005.1 of Cervus elaphus. Lineage (NCBI taxonomy): Eukaryota > Metazoa > Chordata > Mammalia > Artiodactyla > Cervidae > Cervus > Cervus elaphus. The sequence goes on along the minus strand of NC_057826.1, from coordinate 28,581,808 downwards.
GTTCATGGGGGAGCACATTTGCCTTGCAATAATAATTATGATTATTATAAAGCTCTTAAAATAGTATGAATTGTCATCTAACATTAGAAAAAGGAAAAAATTTGCTGGAGAGGAAATTTTAGTTAATGTGGCTTGGCTTATCAAATCTGGTTTCGTGACCCCTTGTTCAGTAGTCACGTCAGAGAAAGATAAGTCCTCTTTATCAGGTCAAGGCCATGACCGTGCAGTAGCAGGAAGTGCTCCCTCGTCCCAGCAGCTGCCCTGGGGTCCTCCTGACTCCCTGAACCCTCAAGAATCCTGTCCTGAACTGAGGATCAGGGAGCTGCTGCAGCAGCATTTCGGCTGCTGTTTCGTTCCCGTGTACTTGCCAGGCCGAGTGCTCTGTTGTGGACACCATCTCCATGTCTGCCCCAGGTGCTCCTTCTCTAGGCTGCTGCAACCCCCACCCCAGGAGCCAGAGCCCCAGGAGCAGAGAGCCAGGGTGGCTGCAGCCTGGGGGAGGTGGTGATGAGGAGGAAGACATCAATAGTACTACTACTAGAAGCTGCTTCCCAAGTGGCTGAAATGGTAAAGAATCTGCCTGCAAAGCAGGAGACACAGGTTCGATCCCTGGGTCAGGAAGATCCCCTGCAGAAGGGTCTGGCACCCCACTCCAGTATTTTTGCCTGGAGAATCCCATGGACAGATGAGCCTGGCAGGCTACAGTCCATGGGGTCGCACAGAGTCGGACACGACTAAGTGACTAACACTCACTTTCACTAATAGCTGGTAACTTTTATCCAGCACTTACTATGTGCCATATACTGATTGAAATTCTAAGCTTAAATCATTTCATCCTCCAGTACCTGTGAGTTCAGTCATCTTATTATCCCCATTTTGTAGATGAGAGTTTTGAGGAAGGGAAAATAGAGCGCAGCAGGAACTGCTTTGGTATCTCGGGCTCCCCGGCTCCGGAAGCCACGGCCCTGACCACACTGCTTCCCTTTAGCTACACCAGGGACTTCAGTGCTGGCACAAGGTCTCCCAGCTGTAACTTCGGTCCTCTTTGTGGTATGTAGTAATAACAGTAGTATTTGTTTGTTGAGATCCTCTTCTGGGTCTGGTGCCACGCCAAGCACTTGGCTTCTGGTTTAATCTTCACACGATCAGTGTAATTAGAGATGTTATTACCCCAGATTTAGAAATCAGGAAACCTCCTGCCCCTTAAAATTTGGTGAATGTTTCAGTTAAATTTTTCCTGGTAGAAAATAATAGGATAATACTAAACCAGGATCATTCAAAACGGGAGAAGTGAAAACAGAGATTCAGAGGTACAGGGGTGTCTCATGGAACCCAAGGGCACACACTGGCCAGGTCTCTGCAGAGACCAGAAGCTAGAAGGCTGTGAGGGACCCAGACGGTTTCCTTCTCAGCCATTCATGCTCTCTGTCTCTGCCCTCATTCTTCCCCTTCATCTGCCCATCCAGGCTTTTACCCCTCTGACACAGCAAAACTTTTCATGTGTTCACATCACAAAGGCGGAAGCCTCTGCTGCCTGGCTTATGCCTCCTCGGGTCCTATGCTCAGCACAGCCTTCTTGAACACCTGCCCATCTCAGTTCCAGTTTTCTGTGAAGGGGCCTGGGGTGGGGCGGAAGGGCAGCCTGGTCCGATTTACCACGGGCAGTGTGTCCAGCACTTACCTGTGTGACTGCGCCAGGGCAGGTCTCTGAGAAAGGGCTCAGTGAGCTCAGCCGACACCTCTGGAGGTGCCTGGCGCACTGACCCTAAGGCGTCTCATCCTTGGCCCCTGCTCTCTCTAGAGTCACCCTCCTTCGGCAGGGTCACCTTGCCACAGGTACCATAGCACTTTTATCTGGACGGGTAGGTTTTTTTTTTTTTGGTTGCACTGGGTCGTCTTTGCTGCACATGGGCCTTGCCTAGTGGCGAGTGGGGACTACTCTTTGTTGTGGTGCATGGACTTCTCATTGCAGTGGCTTATTTTGGAATGGAGCACAGGCTCTAGGGCTTCAGTAGTTGCAGCACTTAGACTCAGTGGGTTGCAGCGTATGGGCTGGGTCGCTGTGGCACACGGCCTTAGTTGTCCTGTGACATGTGGAATCTTCCCAGACCAGGGATCAAACCCATGTCCCCTGCATTGGCAGGCCAACTCTTATCCACTGTACCACCAGGGAAGTCCTAAACATGTGTTTTGTCTCTAGCTTTTCCTCATGGATTGCGTACCAGTTCTACCTCATAAAGAACAGTCCTTATGAGGGGCTTTAGGGAATGCACACTGCTTATACTGACAGTCACTTTCAGGTCACAGGATATTTTTATCCCCTGTGGCCTGGGGAAGTAGCAGCCCAGGACTGACAGTAGCCCAGATGGACCTGGCCCAGCCTGCAGCGGGTCAATGGAAGCAGGCAGGTGATGACAGGAATTCTATTATTAACCAGGCACCAGCTCCTTGGCCTCCTGGAACTCGCACGGGCTGGGCTGCGCTGGGCTGGGCTAGGCTGCCTGGGACAAAGGGATTTCTGAGTTGCTGTTATTCCTCCACATTAATGACTTGTGTTTGTGGTTGGTTGGATCAGGGACAAAAGAGAGGAGCACGGGACAGACAAAGGGCTGGGCCACTGGCTTTAGAGCTGAGGTTCAACTAGTCTGCGGGACCTTCAATCTGCTGCTATGCAGATCAGGGCAAGACTTCCTTTCGAGGAGCCAGAGGCTGTGCAGGTGTCCAGGCTCAGCGTCTAGGAAATTGGATTTTAGAAAAACTGGAATGCTGTCTATACAGGCTTACATACAGAAGCAGCCGTTTGCCCTCCCTGCCCACGGTGGGATTTGGAAGCTCATCTGTGCCCTAGAAATGACTCATGGCAGCCTTAATCCACCCTGCCATGCGGTGAGGGCCTCCCTAAATGCGTGGATCCCAGCAGACGCTTCCTCTGGTTGCTTCCCATTTGGGTTTGTTCAGTGTGACTTAATGTTTGTGAAGTCCCCAGCAAGACTAGGTCTTAAGCATCACAGATTGTGGAATAGTAGGTGGGTGGTGATCTTCTGCCTCATTGCTTCATCTCTGCCTTTAAAGGTCATTTGCTTAACATGAAAGGTTTCTAGCTTGGTGGCATTCATTCCATAGGAGTAGAATTCAGCCAGAGTCACTGGTTTTTGTAGCTGAGGTTTTATTATTTGTGGCAGGTTCCAACACTTCCTGGAGTCTTTTTCAAGCCAAGCCCTTGAAAATGTATAGTCGCCACATGTTCTAGCCCAGACACTGGGCCTGTAATTATGACCAAAGCCTATAGTGAGGGATCCCGTGTATTCCTAGGTCTAGGGCCCTCTTCTCAGCTGTGGGTGACCTGGGGAAAGGGTGAAGGGGAGCATCCTAACTAGCCTTGGCTTTTTGTACCAGCACTTGATCATGAAAGCCGCATGTGCTACAATGAGGCCCCCACTCAGCACCCTCAGTGCTTGGGGAGTGTCCCCCTTGGCAGCCACCGCACCCTGCCTCACCCCTGACACTCCAGCTGTTCATTCACCTTGAGTCCTGCCCTGTCCATCCCCACTCCAGCCTACCTTGTGCTTCCTCAGCCTTCACAGCTGGTGAAATCAGCTCCTAGTTTCCCCAAAGCCCGCCCCAGCCTCCAGGCTTCTCCAGTGTCCCCGATCTGTGTCCCCTGACGCCCCCTGTGCCCAGGTACTGTGCTTAGCCCTCTGGGCTGCCGTGCTCCCGGGAGGAGGCCTGGGCTCTCCTTCATTCCATGCTGCTCAGTCCCCACCCAGGGCCTGGCACAGTGTGTGCCCAGCAAACATTTATCCCTCCTTGTGGAGACTCTTAATGTGAGCCCAAAAGGTCTCTCTGAAAGACTCAGTAGACTCTGTACAGCCCATATCAGAACTCAGACCCCGTACACCCTGTGGAGCCCTGGGACCCAAGTCAGAGGCTGTTGAGTCTCTCTTTGGATGTGATTGCAACCAGCCTGATGGCATGCTTACATCAGGCAGGAGAATGGCTGTTAAGGGAGAAGGTGGTTACTAGGGGCCTTAATAATGAACAACCAGCGATGTAAAGACCCTTCTTTCTATTGGCTTCCTAATCCTACCTCCTACTGCCTGAATACCTGCTCTTAGACAGTCTCAAAATTGTCCTTTCCAATGTCCCAGCTTTCATATGAAAATCAGAGAAAATGGAGGAAGCCATGAGTGACTTTGGTTTGTTGTAACAGTCATCATAGAAATCTTCAGAGATATGGAAAAACATAAAAAAGAGATAAATGTCATCCGAGATCTCACAATTGAAAACAACTTGTCATATGTAAGCATTTTTTTTTCATCTTTTCTGTGCATATCTGCATTTGGCTATAACTGAAATCATTCTGTACATTCATGTGTATGATCTTTTTTTTCTGATGTGAAACATCTTCCCCATTACAGCTGCCAGCAGCAGCAACCCCTACTGTTTATTGCACAGTTTCTAGAAGCCCCACCTGAGGACATGTTTAATGAAAGCTTATTGCTGAGGATGGCTTCTCACTCACCCCCAGCTAATGATGAGTGAATCTTCTTGGCTAAAAGCTGGAGATTTTTATCATTTATCTCCACCTCTGCAAAAGAAAGTGTGGGGAAATTGCTGCCAAGTGTTAACTGTCTCTGCAGCAGACATTTTAAAATGGAGTGAACAGAATTGTATGTAAACAGAAGGTCTCTTCACAACAAATGCATTTTGCTAGCTGATAACATGCTTTTATTTTTCTCCCTTGTGACCTTATTGTAGGTCTTTGGTAAGATGGGCCATTACTTTTTGTTACAGCGTCATTGTGTCTCAACTGGCTTGTTTTCCCTTCCTGCTTGCTTAAAGCATCATGTGTCGCCCAAGGGCTATGAGCTGTACCCTCTGTTCTAGGTGGTGCCAGACAGGAGGTTAGAGTTAAACTCTGGGTGAAAAGCAACCCCTGCTTTCTCAGTTCTAAAGTTTATGACCTTTTCCTGTGCATCCCAGGTGTGCATGCCTCCCAGGAACCCCTGCATTATCTGAGAATCTGCCTCTAGGGCAGGTGGTGGGATTGAGACAGAGAAGTGGGACCAAGGCAGGAAGGCAGTATTTCCTTCCCCAGATCTGGGATTTAGCCCAGAGTCTGGCTTTTCAGACTTGAAGTTATGAGGATTGTTTTGGGGGCAAGCTAGAAATGGATGCAATTTCCCTTGGAATGCCCTCATCTTTTTGATGCCTACTGTCGCCGACGCTCTTGCTAACTTCACTGATGTCCACAGCTTACAGAGTAGCCACTTACCTACTGACCCAGTTCCAGTAACAAGGCATTTTAAGCTAGTGGAATTCATGTGGCTGCCAGACACAGCCATGAAAAGGTGGACAGGCCAGTTAACAAAAATGTATCAGGTGTACCTTCTTGCTGAGGCCTGGATCCTCATCCAGGCCCCTGAGGCCCCTCCAAATAAACACAGCAGGGGCATAACAACGTCCATGTATGTGGCTGTAGCTCTTGGCCCCACCTCTGTCACCGGCTCACCCTCTGCCCCACCCACTGCTAACCTGTTCCTTCCACACGAGCCTGCCCCATACAAGAAACAGGGGGCCCTGTTGCTCATCCAAGCTCGTCCTGCCCAACTTGGCCTCTCCCCTGGCCAGTCACTCCCACTCAGTTGAAGGCCTCTAGCTTAGTCAGATGACTTGGTATTTTTAGTTTTCTGTTGGCTTATATTGGCCAGCCTGAAGAGTTGTTCTACTGATGTTTGGTTTTTGGTTTTGTGTGTGTGAATCTTGCTATTCCATCTTTACTCCTGAAGTCTTGTTTCTCATCAGCAGGAAGAGATGTTTCATAGACCCAGAGGATTTTTTTTCTTCTAATTAGGTCTGTCTTAAATTGAGAATAAGAGGTCATAATGGTAGTGTCTTCCAATAAGGAAGAGCCTGATTAAACCTGTGGTAGATCAGGAGGTGAACAGGAGCACACACAATCTCTGCCCTCTCTGTCTGCCATTCAGCTGTGACTGTATGGCAGCCCCTGGCAGAGCTGGCAGCACTTGAAACCACAGAGGAGATTAGTCCTGGGTGTTCATTGGAGGGACTGATGTTGAAGCTGAAATTCCAATACTTTGGTCACCTGATGTGGAGAGCTGACTCATTTGAAAAGACCCTGATGCTGGGAAAGATTGAGGGCAGGAGGAGAAGGGGATGAAAGAGGATGAGGTGGTTGGATGGCATCACCGACACAATGGACATGGGTTTGGGTGAACTCCGGGAGCTAGTGATGGACTGGGAGTCCTGGTGTGCTGCGGTTCATGGGGTCACAAAGAGTTGGACACGACTGAGCGACTGAACTCAACTGAAACCACAAATAAAAATGCTTCGGGGTGCATATACATATCCTTTGTGAATTGGTAAAATACCAGATTCCTTACAAAACAACCTCCCACCCTCCTACCCCCCAAAAAGATGACCAGTGGCCTGATGGCACTCATTCTGAAGGTCTTGGCTCACACATCACTTGCTCAGAGTGACCTTCCCAGCTCCACAAACAGATGATATGATGTCATTGCTTCCTCCACTTTTCCTTCACAGCATTTACCAGAATTGGAAAATTTACCTGGTTATATGACTTTGTGTTTTTATTTTAAAGTAACGTGTATCTCCCAGAGCAGACGCACTGTGGACAGAGACTATGTTTTATGCCTCTCTTACTCTCTGTTCGTTCCCAGCACGTGGCTAACCTGGGACTCCATACATGCTAATGAGAGGGAGCAAGCAAATCCTTTGATCTCAGAGGTTCCCAAAGCAAAGTGTTTTACACTGTCCCTTTTGGAGACACCACTTGTTAACGGGGACCTGTACACTTCTTCCATTAAGCAGTGTTGCTTTCCACAGCACTTTATTCATGACACTTGTACAGTACTTAGTACACCAACTGCATCAATGACTTTTAAGAGCCCATTTAACCTGCTGGGTTAGAGTTTTATTCCAGATGGAGACAGCATCTCACTTGACTTTAAGTTCCCTTTTCTGATTCAGGAACCTTGTGATGGGCTAAATGGAATTTCTAACATCCAGGCAACTCTGAGGCTCTCATTAGACTGTTGTCTGGCTGATTGGTCAAAAATGTTTTCCTTTTTCTCTGGTTATTCTCTGCCCAGGTGTGGGGACCTATGGGATGTCTCTTGCTGTGATAACTCTGCACGTTCCAGACAAAAGCATGCACCTTTTGATTATGTTGCTCTCTTTCAGTTTATGAAAGTCAATGATTTTGGTAAAGATAGTGACGTCATTCTCACCTTACTAATGCTGAATATCCAAAAAAAAAAATTTAATTCAAGATTACGTGGTGTTTAAGGTGCAGAATTAGAACCAAAAGCTTCTGATACCTTCTCTACTTTTTACTTAATGCAGAAATTCAAGGTTGTGTGGAATTCTTTAAAAGAGATCCAGGTGTTACTATCACCACCTACTGCCCACCCCCCCCCCAATCCCCACCATCCCCAGGATCTAATCCATTAGACCCTCCTGCTTTGCCCTGAGCCGCTGTCAGGGTGTTCCATTGAGCACCTCCATTTAACAACCTCTTCTCCCCACACTGCAGTCCCAGATCGTATGATGCTGACTGATCTCTAGGCTGATGGCTATACCACCTTGAATCCTTTTTTTGTGTTTGTACCCAGGATCGTCTGTTTTTTGTGATGGAGTTTGTGAATGGGGGCGACTTGATGTTTCACATTCAGAAGTCACGGCGTTTTGATGAAGCGCGGGCTCGTTTCTATGCTGCAGAGATCATTTCGGCACTTATGTTCCTTCATGACAAAGGAATCATCTATAGGTGAGTTTTGGGTGCTGGTAAGCCCTCTCAAAATTCATCCCTGGTTCATTCCCCTGATTCAGCTTGTCCTTCCAGTTCTCATGATGGACAGTTGAACTCCTTTTGAAATTCACAAAGTTTTGCGTGTCCGTTAGAATAAATGAATAACACAGTGATAAGCACTGCCTGAAGACTAAAGCTCGTGCCTGTGTGGTGTTTGTAAACTAGGCTTGAGGGTCTCGAAAGGAGACTGTTCATGCATTTGTTCAGCTGGGGTTTTCAAGTGGCTGAACTTGCTGGTCTCCTCTGTTTTAACCTTAGGAGTGATTCATTCCATTTTCAGGATCCATGCCTAAACTGGAGAGCGTGAATACCTCTTGCCCTAAATGGCTGTGATAAGAATCATGGTCAGATAGGCTTGCCGCTCACCAGTCCAGGAGCCAAGAGGTGACCTGTTGACAAGCAGAGTCCTGCTTGATGATGTCTATCATGTGAAGTCCCCTCCTAAATCTTGTTTGATTTCATTTCATGACACATAGTCTTTATCGTAATATATCATATGTTAAACAGGCTTGAAGTCTGGTTAATGTTGTTAGATCTCAGAGCAGATCAAAGTAACCTTTACTCAGACACAAAGCTGAGTATGGTGGGAAATATAATAGTGAGTGTTAGGTAATTTTCATCCTCAAGTTTTCCTTTTTTCCCATTGTCAACAATGTCTTCCTGCCCTTTACATCACATGTAACTTAGTTGCCACATATGCTCCATTATTTTTCCTTCTTTGAGAGGCAATTGTTTCTTTCCTTTGAGAAAAATTCTCTCTCGGGTGCATTCATGTAAAGAATTTCCTGATTGAAATTTGCCGTTTATTAGCTTTGCTGTTCCTTTGTGAGCTGGTGACAGTGTGAACATCATTATTAAAGTGTGAGAGAGCTTTAAAAACGAAATATTCTTAAGTACCCTGAGAGGAAACAAAATAGGCAAAGAGAAGTGAGATCAGTAAAGAATGCAGCAGGACTGGTCCATGGTGCCAGAAAGAAGTGGAAAAACGAGATGGAGCAGGCGTGGTGCAAAAATGTCTTCTAGTAAATTCGCAGTGCAGAGCCATGGAAGCTCAAGTGGACACAGTGCTCTGTCACAGCCCCCCACTGTGAGGTAGCAGAGTGGGGTGCTAGGCAGGATAGCCCGCAGCGGGGTCATCCCTTGAAGGTAACCAAGAGTCTCCGCTCACTCCTAAGTCATGAGGCGGCCACAGGTTACTCTGTGGAAGGTCTGTGCTCTGTGCTTTCCTGACCCAGCCGTGCTGTTGTCCTGGCGACTCCAGCAGGGCATGTCTCCTGTCTCAGCCTGGAGCCCAGCACATGATTGTTGGTGGTTGCTGACATGGTCTCTAATGCTGGAGGGGGTTCTAGGTCCTTCCTGGTGGTGGTCTGGGACTCTGGACTGTGTGTTCCGTGTTTGTTCTCCTCTCCGTGGCTGAGCTACCCATCTCTGGTCTGTGGACCCCAAGGAGAGCCTTCCCCACATTTAATTTTTAAGAATAACCACTTTCCTGTTTGACAAGGGCTTGTGGTGTTAATTTAAAAACAAACAAACAAACAAAATGGCAACAAAAGCTAAATGGAGTACTTGTTACAGGCCCAGTACTTGACCTGCATTTTCTTTCTTGATCCTCCTAATAATAAATTATATGACACTAGTGTTATCCGTGTTACTTAGATGAGTTACTGATTTTCAACTGCAATTTGAACTGATTGCAATTTCACTGGTAGTGGAGCCAGAATTCCAGTGATGTTTTTAACCACTGAGCTACACTGTCTCCTCAGGAGAGACCTAAAGGCTTAGGGTACAACTGTAAAGTAAATTTTCAAGTAAACCCCTTGAAGAGTGGACTTCTTACTCCCCCTTTGGTGACAGAGTGACTTTGATTTGTGAAAATGAGGCAGAATGGGTATCTTAGTCCATTCAGGCTTCTGTAACAAAATAGCACAGATTAGGTGGCTTATAAACAATGAACATTTATTGTTCACAATGGAGTCTGGAAATCCAAGATCAGAGCACCAGCATGGTCATGTTTGATGGAGACCCTCTTTCTGGTTCCTAGCTGGTGCCTTCTCGCTGTGACCTCATATGGTAAAGGAGGCCAGAGATCTCTCTGGAGCCACTTTTATAAGGCACTAACCCTATTTATCAGGCCCCATCCTCATGACCTGAGCACCCCTGAAAGGCCCTACCTACTAATACTATCAACTTTGAGAATTAAGATTTCAACATATAATGTGGGGAAGGGAAGATACAAATATTCAGACCAGCAAGGGGGAAAAATACTTGAATACTTAAATATTCTGGCTTTTCATAGGACTGCATTACCTTCATGCAAGGCACATGCTTCATCTGCGTCTCCATCTCCTTGTTTCATTTGTTTTGAAATGTGGAGGATGGACAGTGTAACCTGATGTGGTTTCTGGTGAAGCAGTATCAGCCCACATCTTGAGAATTTTTATTTCAGTTCTTGGTATTGCAGTTCAAATCTGAGAATTTAATGTACTCTTTCACTTGAATTCCACGTGCAGTTTCTACTGATATGCTTGACTTCGAAGGGAGCACATTTAATTAGGATAGATTCCAATGCTATTTTCATCCTGTGGGTTTATTTCATTGGATAATTTAATTCCATTCAGGGTATTCGCCTGAGAGCAGAGTCTTAAGGATAAGCCTTTGGATGCCAAGTCCCTGGAATCCACACATAGCAAAGGGCACATTTGGATCCCAGGGGTATGAATTTGATCCAGAGAGCACAGTAGGAGTGTTGGACAGCCTCCGTGTATCATACATGTCCTGGGATGGCCTTTATCAGAGCTAAAAAGATCTCCCTGAATGATACCTCTGATCTATTCAAATAGGATTGTTGTCGTTTGGCTGTTTTGTCTTATTTTTCCAGGGGAAGTATTTCTTTTCTAGTGAATTACAAAGATGGTGCCATTTGCAAGTCATCATCAAATGGGACTTTAGAAGGTACTGCCTTAGGCTCCCTCTGACATGACTTTCTTCTCTCTCTCTGCCAACTGTGCCTTGTATGAGAGGACACAGGCCAGTTACATTCAGGTGCTTTTCTGCTTACGTTCTGACCCTGATTTCTCAGATGTGTTCATGTGTTCATTTGCATTTCATGGAGGAACAGAAGTCTGGCTCTTGGGCATTACAGCAAGGAAAGAGGCTGCCCCTTTGCCTTTGGTTGGAAGGTCTGGAGCTTTGGTGTGGCCACAGACCAAGTCTAGAGGGTTTTGAATTAAGCAGTCAATGAGTCACTTTGCTAAGGGGAAAAAAGACCATTCATTCCTTTGTTCGGGGCTTGTTGGCTGATTAGAAGCCCAGATAGTACTCATGAATAATTTACATGGGCACTGACTTTTTTCCAGAGTCAAGCCCTACACAACTGGGCAAACAAAGGGCCCCGCATCCCATTTATCTGCCTGCCAGCATTACGGGCACCACTTCTATCCTGTTTCGTAAGCTGTATTAAGGTTTGCTCACAGGAACTTACTTACGGGAACTCAGCCATCATTGACATGTCAGCTCCCAAAGCCAGCCAGCACCCATTGGATTTTCTGTTTCTGAGAAAACATGGAATGTATCTAAAATAGGTTGAGAGAGGAAGAATTTATAGAAGAGCTCAGTTTAAGTTTTGATTCATCCTTCTGAGGCTATACTTGAACACGGTGCATTTCAATGCACAGTTTTCATCTTACACGTCTGGCTGCTTTGTGCCCTGTGCAGTTCTCAGCATGTGGGGTCTTGGTAATCAGTGTTTACTCCTCAAGCTCCAAGTGCTTCCTGGGGTCACTTGCTCTCCTGTTTCCCAGATGTTGGACTGGTCACAGAGGGTGACTGCCAGACTTGACATACTGTCTTGTACTCGTATACTTACGCAGCACCTTAGTTTTAAAAGAAAATCACTTTTGAGTTCTCCCCAAATTAGAGAACAATCACTACCTAATTTGACTTTTTAAATAAATTCAGAATTTGAGAGGATTAGCAATATCCCTGCCAGATGAGATTTTTAAGCTTCTCTCTGAGCACAGCTGTAGCATCTGCATGAATACACCAGTCTCTAATATCATCTGACTCTTGTTTCTCAAAGATACTGTAAGGGACCATCAGATTCCTTGCTGACTTCATATTCCTGTGTGATCTAAAGTTAGCTGAGCATTGCTTTGCTCAGAGAGCCCATGCTAGAAGCCACCTCTGTGAGCATTGCTTTCAGGTTTAAGATGTCACAAGTCATCTGCTTCCAAATCAGCTTGGTGTTGGGTCGGTGGTAGCTGCATGTGCTTGAGTCATTATTCTCTGTTATCTAGCTCTTCCCTCTGTTGAAAATTGGGGTCACACCTGTCTGATTCCTATCTCCTGGGGCCTTTCTAACTCCTAAGTATTAGCAGAACTTACAGAGTCCCCATGTGTCTTTCATTTGAGCCTAGAATTCTGGACTCTTACCTGTATTGGAATTCAGTTCTGTATTTATATTCATTCTACTCATTCTAGTGATAAAGATGGTCTTTTGAGATAAAGATGAAAGTCAAAGTTAGGAGTTCTGTTTTCCCTTTGCCATACAATGCATCATTCCTTCTGCCCCAAGAAGTAGGTTTACTCTTTCTTGATATGTGTGCTACAAAAACAGTGACAATTGTCATTTTAATCTTCATATAGTAGCTCTTGTTTCTTTAGGATGCACAGGTCGTGAGATTCTCAGTACGTTAATAACTTTCACTTTGGATTTGGCCATGAGCTTTTACCTAGCATTGTTCCTGGAACTCCAAACTTTTTAGTCATATGCTTGCCTTCTCTCTTCTTAGCTTGTTCTGCCAGTTGGTGGTCTCATTCCATGCCTGCTCTTCCATCACCAGAAAGTGACTTCAATCCCTAACTCCCAAGATCTTTTTTCAAAGGTATGATGGAGAGCTCTGAGAATTACCAGCTTATTAGAACAGCCTGACATTTCCTCCTCCAGTGAAACTCATCGGCCCCTTTTGTCCTCCCTTGCACAGCCTTTGGGGATATTTGACAAGTATTTATTGAGCATCAACTCTCTGCCAAGGATATGGATACAGTGATGAGCAAAAACAAAAGTGCTATATTGTAGAGAGTATGGTTGAGTGAGGGAGAAAGACATCAATCACGTGATCATATTAATACCAAATCGCAACTGTGACCAGTGCTGTGAAGAAGAGGAATGCATTGTGCTGAATGAGAAGGTCTTATAGGGTGTTTCAGTCTGGTCAAGGAAAGGTGGAAGATTTTCCTCAGGAAGTGACTCATGAGCTGAGGTAAAGTAAAGAGGGAAGGAAAGAGCATTCAAGACAGGAGGAATAGCAAATGGAGGTGCCCAGTATCAGGAGGGAACATGGCAAGTTCAAAACCTTTTAGAGAAAGAAGTTCAGTATGGTTGGGATCCAGGAGGCATCACTTCCCTTAGTTGACATTTCATTAACTTGGTGTGCTCTCTGACCTCTGGTGACTTTTAAGATTTTATTAGGCACTCCGTGTAAATAATTTACTTAAAAGTTGGGTAAGGCTGGTCATGTTGTCAGTCCCTGGAGGAGCCATCCGCTCACAGTGAGTTCCTTGTGTCCAGATCTATGTGTTTATATTCAACAATGAAATCACAAAATGTCAGAACCAGACAAGACCTCCAAGATTACTTAGTGCCAAGTTCCCTGTTACAGATGAAAGATTTCAAGCCTGAAATATCCAAACAGTAACTTGCTTCTTGGGGTGGATGTTTTCTTAGGAGGGCTCACTTGCAACTTGTTTTTCATCTTCAGAAAAAAAATATCACCATTAGGAAATTTTCGTTCAGTCTTCATAGAACACTGAGCTTACGGGCTAAACAGGACATTGAGAAGCACGTGACGTTGTTCACTCCATCTCACTGAGGAAAGTGCAGTGGATCTCAGGACATAATTAGAGCTTCCACTGGTGTTAGGAGGTGAAGATACAACATGAGTAGATGTGGTGTCTGCCCTAAGGTTCTTTCTGTGGGGTGGGAGAGATGGCCCATAAATAATAGCAAGTGGGTTCCAAAAGTGAAGCATGCCCAGGGCATTATGGGAGCACAGGGAACAGTCACTTAGCCTAAGATTCAGATTTAGGCAAACTTCCTATAGAGATGATTCCTGAGCTGAGTATGTAAAGTTAAAAGCTGAATAAAGTTAAGTAGGTGTTTAGGTAGGGGACAAGCTCTAGAACTTAATGCTGAGAAGTATGAAAGTCCATGGAGGGTGGGGTAGAAAACTACTAGTTTTAGTAGTACTAAATTTAGTAGTACTAATTTAGTAGTACTAAAGCCTAAAGATTGAAGTATGGTGGGAGATAAGGCTAGAAGAGTTGACAGAAACGAAGTTATAGAAGGCTTAATATTCTGGAGAAGCTTGAATTCAGTATCACTTGAGGTTTGGCACCATTGTCTGTCATAGGAAATGTAAAATTACATGGGCTTAAATTAAATAGAAATGAATTTCTCTTCCCTGTAAGAAGTCTGGAGGTAGGAGATCTGGCTCTGCCAAGAAAACTCCATGGAGTCCTCCGGGACCCAGATTTCTATCTTTTATATTCTGCTATATTCAAAGTCACCTCATGGTCTTAAAATGGTTGCTGTAGCTCCAAAAGTCATCTCTGTATTCCAATACAAGGCAGTACTGGAACAAGAAGGGCGAAGGACATTCCTTCCAGTGGAGTCAGCTCTCTTTAAAGATCCTCCCTGAACTTTCCTACAGTACTTACCATGGATTGTCCAGAGCTTGGTCACACATGGCTGCACCTAACTGCAGTAAAGGCTAGGATGTTATTACATGGCCATGTTCTAGCTAAAAATTAGGGTTCTCTTATTATGGAAAAAGAAGGAGAATATTTATTTGATGAAAACTTGCACTATCAGATACAAATTTGATACCAGGGAATTTGGCTCTATGTAGCAGGTAATGGAGAGTCTTTGAAGAATCTTCAGCAAGTTGGATGACATGACTGGCTTTATATTTTACATATATTTTGTGTGGATATGTGCATGGGGCAGAAGGGGAAGGTTGAGTTTGTGCCTGTTACTGTGTTCTGGGTAAGAAGATAAGGAGGCTCTGAGACTAGGTCTGAGGAGAAGGCCATATGTTTTTGAGGTACCAGCAAGTAGAACAGACTGGGCTCGGTGACTGGGTAGACCCAGGGGGTGAAGGAAAAACCTGGGGTCATACCTGGGTGTTTAGTTAGAAGTCTGAACAAATGATGGTGCCATTAGGTAGGAGAGATCATGAGCCTGGAAAGAGACCTCGGCAGGTGAAGAAGATGAGAATTAGAAGCGTAAGCTATCAGGTACTTGAGACACATGCCGGTGGAAATGCATAATAGGCAGATGGACTTGAGTCTGAAGCCCAGTGAAAATGGGCAGGAACTAAATATTTGGCAGTCATCAGGACACACCTGTTAGTTCAGATCATAGGACTAGATGAGATCATCATCTTCTTTGAACTGAAGGAATGCTAGGCATAGTTTCAGCCCGTTTCGTGACGGTCCTGGGAACATGGGTGGGTTGCTGAAAGCTCCAAGTCTGTTTACCTGTCTGTTCAGTGAGGGGTACCATTGACATAACTTACATGCAGGGTGTTAATGAAGCTCCAATTAGATGGAAGTGGACATGTGAAAGCTCTTTGAAACATGCTATGTGGACAAATGAGATTATTCTTTGAATACATGCTATCAGCTGATTTGGATTTTCTTTGTGGCGTAGGCTTCAGCTGAAATTTTGCTCAGGATGTGTCCTCAATAGTAGAGAATTGGGCTTCCCTCATGGCTCAGCTGGTAAAGAATCTGCCTGCAATGCAGGAGACCCCAGTTCTATTCCTGAGTCAGGAAGGTCTGCTGAAGAAGGGATAGGCTACCCACTCTAGTATTCTTGGGCTGCCCTTGTAGTTCAGCTGGTAAAGAATCCGCCTGCAATGCAGGAGACCTGGGTTCGATCCCTGGGTTGGGAAGATCCCTTGGAGAAGGGAAAGGCTACCCATTTCAGTATTCTGGCCTAGAGAATTCCATGGACTGTATAGTCCATGGGGTCACAAAGAGTCGGACACAACTAAGCGACTTTCACTTCACTTCATAGAAATTGGATCTGTGGCTTGTAAAAATCAACCCTCTGAAGACCAACTTAGACAGCATGTTAAAAAGCAGAGGCATTACTTTGCCAACAAAAGCCCATCTAGTCAAGGCTATGGTTTTTCCAGTGGTCATGTATGGATGTGAGAGTTGGACTATGAAGAAAGCTGAGTGCAGAAGAATTGATGCTTTTGAACTGTGGTGTTGGAGAAGACTCTTGAGAGTCCCTTGGACTGCAAGGAGGTCCAACCAGTCCATCCTAAAGGAGATCAGCCCTGGGTGTTCATTGGAAGGACTGATGCTGAAGCTGAAACTCCAGTACTTTGGCCACCTCATGCAAAGAGTTGACTCATTGGAAAAAGCCCTGATGCTGGGAGGGATTGGAGGCAGGAGGAGAAGGGGATGACAGAGGATGAGATGGCTGGATGGCATCACCGACTCGATGGGAATGGGTTTGGGTGGACTCCAGGAGTTGGTGATGGACAGGGAGGCCTGGCATGCTGAGGTTCATGGGGTCACAAAGAGTCAGACACGACTGAGCAACTGAACTGAACTGAACTGATCTGAAGACCAATCTTTGTAGTTCTTAACTAGCTGGGTATTCCACCACACCACTGTTGATGTCATCTATGATGTCATGATGGTGGCAGCCGCCGACTTTGCAGCCCGTGGTCCCCAGGATCTCTTTAATGGCTCCAGAAAGTTCTCAGCACCATCAGTTGTTGATTCAGTTGTTCAGTTCAACAGCACCTACCAGGCAGTGTGGACAATCTCATCAAAAGTGATGTTTCCACTGTGTTTAATGTTTTTTTGCTTCTTTCTGTCTTTTGGCGGTTCCCTGAAGGCTTTGATATCAGGGCAGAGGCAGAAGGTACCACCTCAGTCTGGGTCTGTTCTGAATGGCCAGTTTCACTGTAATCCTCAGACCATCCCAATAACCACTTGCCTTTGTGATGTCATCACCAGCCTTTTTTGGAGACAGACCGAGGGGGCCGATCTTGGGGCCCAGGGCAGATGTAGCACCAAATCCCCCTCTGGTGCACCTCATATGTATGCTTTTCATCTCACTGGGATTGAACTTAAGTGGTGTGGTGGAGGCAGCTGGTGTCAGATGAACTGGGATTCAGGTTGAACAAAGAAAGTTGCACCTTGGCCTCCTCTGAGCTGAAAGAAGACCAATCTTTTTTTTATAATAAACTAAATTTGATTATGCTTTTCTTTCAAACCAAATAATTTTCTTCACATTTTAGCCACATTTTGATACTGTGTGTAGTTACTATACTTATGTGTACTTATCGTAAGTCCTTAAGATAGCTTCCTTAAAACTGTAACCAAGGTGAAAAGACAGCCTTCAGAATGGGAGAAAATAATAGCAAATGAAGCAACTGACAATCTCAAAAATATACAAGCAGCTCCTGCAGCTCAATTCCAGAAAAATAAATGACCCAATCAAAAAATGGGCCAAAGAACTAAACAGACATTTCTCCAAAGAAGACATACAGATGCCTAGCAAACACATGAAAAGATGCTCAACATCACTCATTATCAGAGAAATGCAAATCAAAACCACAATGAGGTACCATTTCACGCCAGTCAGAATGGCTGCTATCCAAAAGTCTACAAGCAGTAAATGCTGGAGAGGGTGTGGAGAAAAGGGAACCCTCTTACACTGTTGGTGGGAATGCAAACTAGTACAGCCACTATGGAGAACAGTGTGGAGATTCCTTAAAAAACTGGAAATAGAACTGCCATATGACCCAGCAATCCCACTGCTGGGCATACACACCGAGGAAACCAGAGTTGAGAGACACGTGTACCCCAATGTTCATCGCAGCACTGTGTATAATAGCCAGGACATGAAAGCAACTTAGATGTCCATTGGCAGACGAATGGATAAGGAAGCTGTGGTACATATACACCATGGAATATTACTCAGCCATTAAAAAGAATACATTTGAATCAGTTTTAATGAGGTGGATGAAACTGGAGCCTATTATACAGAGTGAAGTAAGTCAGAAAGAAAAACACCAATACAGTATACTAATGCATATATATGGAATTTAAAAAGATGGTAACCATGACCCTATATGCAAGATAGCAAAAGAGACACAGTTGTATAGAGCAGTCTTTTGGACTCTGTGGGAGAAGGCGAGGGTGGGATGATTTGGGAGAATGACATTGAAATATGTATATTATCATATGTGAAACAGATCGCCAGTCCAGGTTCGATGCATGAGACAGGGTGCTCGGGGCTGGTGCACTGGGATAACCCTGAGGGATGGATGGGGAGGGAGGTGGGAGGGGGGTTCAGGATGGGAACACATGTATACCCGTGGTGGATTCATGTCAATGTATGGCAAAACCACTACAATATTGTAAAGTAACTAGCCTCTAATTAAAATAAATAAATTTATATTTAAAAAAAATATATATATATATTTTCCTTAGGAAACCTTGGAACATAGGGGACAGGTTGTAAAACTTGGAGACTCTACTCAACATTTTGTTTAAATTTCAACTGTCTCTGTAATGTATGGGGAAAACAGTCAAAGTCATTTTGTTTGCTTCATTTGAAGCAAATATTTTGGTTGCTTGTTTGAGGGGAGATTCAAGAACACTTTCACACCGTTACTAGAGTGAATATCCTGGTGCAATTTCTCCAAGGACCCAGATTAATGACAGAAAGAAATTTCAGCCCTGAAACACTTTGTTTCTATACTTCACTTATTAAATCAGAATACAAATCCTGGCCTACCTCATCAGTGCTTGACCTTTACATCAACAAAGGCTGTGGTTATTTGGGACTAACTGACAAATGTGTTAATTGATTCCACTGGCTAATGAAACCAGACCACCAGTTTTGCTCTCTTCCTCACCAAATTGGTTAAGCAATCTACCTCTTCATTATAATTAAATACAACCTTGGATTTATTTGCTATACTCTAAAAATATAATCATTGATCTTTAGGTATCAGGTGAACACTGCCATTTGTAACAAGTGATTCAGTTGTTCAGTTCAACAACTGCTTATGAAATGCCTACTTAATGCAAAGCTTTATGTCAGACTCTCAGAGACTAAAAGAGGAGTAAACAGAGTCCTGCCCTCCAGCTTGGGTTTCTTGTTCATTCCTTTAATACTTACTGGTTGAGCATCCATTGTGGGCCTGGCACTATTCAAAGCTCTGAAAATAAAGCTGACAATACCCCCTACCCTCCAGGAGCTTAAATTCTAGCACAGGTGGTCAGACAAACAGATAGTAAATATATTGAGTGTTGGGGTGATAAACTCTATGGAGAAAAAGCTCTGTCAGGGAAGATAAAGCTTGAGGAGAATAGTTTTACTGTTTATTAACACATAGTGGATTAAGAAAGGTTTCTCTTGTAAGGACTGTTTGAGCAGATGAGCAGTGACCTGAGGACTCAAGGAAACAGGCTCTCTCTGAATGTCTGGGGAAAGAGCATTCTGGTCTGAAGGAATGGCAGGGCACAGCCTGTGGGAGGGGTGTGTGCTCTGCAAGGACAAGGATGATGGTGCAGGGAGGTCTGGGGTAGCGAGGAGGAGATAACCTGAGCTCTCTGCCTGATGCTGCTGTTCAAAGTAATAGCCACATGCACTGAGCTTTTATCTTGTGTGGATAAACGCCTCTGTAAGAAGTTGGACCTATTTAGTTTTACCTTCTTATTACATCTCTCCCAGAGGATTGTGTCTTCCTTCTTTTACAGATAAAGACACCTGAGGCTCTGGGAAGTAAAGTAACTTGTTCAAGGTCACACAACCTGTGGTAGAACTCTCCCATCCTATAAAATAATATATAAAATACATATATGACTATGTTAGAAATCCTGGTGATTTCACTTTTTTTATGATTATGTGTAAGTTACTGAATGACATTAACACCCTAAAGTTATTAAGGGGCTGTACACAAATATTTTTCTCATAAAAATGTGTATGTATAGTCTTCATGGGATATACATTCTTTAGTGAGAACAATCATTTTCCCCTGTTTTTTTTAATTTTGAAAATAAAATTGATTCCTCTCTAATTATAAAAGGAACATATAGTAACCATTGAAAATTTTAAATTAAAAATTAAATAACCTATAATCCTACTACTGAAAGATAATCATTTTTGTTTAGATATATTTCCCTAGAGTTTTAAAATGTATTTACTTTTTTAAAAAAAGAAACAAAATTGAGATCATACTATATATACATTTTTAACTTGATTTTTTTTCACTTAATCTGTCATGATCATTTTCCCCCATCATGAAAGTCTTTTGTATTCTCTTTTAAACCTAATATTACATGATGCAAAGTGGTCTATCATATGATCCTACTTAACTTATAGTACATTTAAGTTGATTTATTAACAGTGGTGAGTTTATTATTTCTTTGTACACATCTCTTTGGCTCAGTCTTTGATTTTTTTTTCCTGGAACAGATTCCTAGAGGTATTACTGCTGAGTCAAAAGACATTTGCATTGTTGTAATTTTTTTCCTGGGATTTGAGGAACCTGGTTTCCACTTCTGTCTTGCCACTTCCCAGCTGTGGAATTTTGAGCCAGTTACTTAACCCTGCTAAAGCTGCAGTTTCTTCACTGATAAAATACAGATCCGAGAAATGCACATCTGAGAGGTGCATGTGAAGCCTTTAGCCCGGAGCCTAGTATGTTGTGCATGCTCAGCAATGTTCACTTTTTGAACGTTCTTTGGGAAAAAATGCATCAAAGCACACGTTTTAATGATGGGTATTGGTGTTACCCCATGGATTGTATTGATCTTGCCAATTCACTTCCCCCAACAGATCTTAAATATACAGTTGGATAGGTTTTGACAAGTATACACAATATGTGATCAATTCTCCAAATAATAGAACATTTCCATCGTCTCAGAAAGTTTCCTGGTGCTCCGTTCAGTTCTCCCTAATCAACCAGTGTTGATTCCATATGGACGTTGTATGATGTGAATATCCATACTAGGAGCCTGAAAGTAAAGTCACTTCTCAGTAACATCTTTGTGAGTATAAGAGGATGCAGTTCTTCTAGGTGACTGAATGCAGCGATGGTCATGGTCAAAAGAAAGCCCCCAAAGACCTCTTTTTCTGTCAGCTTTACTCTCTGTAGAGAACATAGTTCCAGGAGGATAAACATCAGCAGATCAACAGTGGTTGTCTGAGTATCTGAGCGAGTGTAGGTGGTTTTTATTTTTTGTAATGTTTTTAAAATGTTCTACATAGAACAACCATTGCCTTTTTAATAATTATAAAATGTTATTTTCAAAAGGGATCTCATATGTGATATTGAATATACCCTAGTACAAGTTTTTTGATTATGTCAAAAATAGGTGCCTTGTTGCTCTGTGCCAGTTAAGTTCTGTCAGGCCTTGGCTTTCAGGCTGTGATCACTTCGTCTGTGAGTCACATCCTAGTCTACTCAGGTGCCATAATGAACACTGTAGACTGGGTGACTTACACAACAGAAGTTCATGTCTGTAGTTGTAGAATCTGGGAAATCCAAGATCAAGCCACTGGCCATTTCGGTTTCCGGTGTGAGCTCTCTTCCCAGTTTGCAGACTGCCACCTTCTTACTGTATCTTCACATGTCTGATGGGGAAAAAACAACCTCTCTGATGTCTCTTCTTATAAAGGCACTACTCCTATCATGGGGGGCCCTCCCTCATGACCTTATCTAACCCCCATTACTTTCCAAAGGCCCCATCTCCAAGGACAGGGGGGTCAGGGCTTCAAGATATGAATTTGGGAGGTGTGCAACCATTCAGCCCATCGCAGTGGTTCATTCATATGTTTATTAAGCTTTCAATGTTTTCTATTATGTGAAGCAAGGTGCTTTGTGTCTACTTGATGGTACAAAATCTACCCGGAAATAATTTCAACCTTGAAGAGAATAGCACCTGCTGGAGTTGAACACACTGTGGGTTGACATGAGAGAACAGCTGGGGATTAGCTGAAGGCATTGCCATTCTTTTGGCTCACTGAGCCGTGTATGTTAGTCTTGGAGCTATATTTTCCAGTGTGTTGAGACCAAATCCTCCTCCTGGATCCTGGTACTTAAGCCTGGCAGGAGAGATAGCTAAGCGGAATGTGGTGTTACCATTTGCCTTTTGATAGATAGCCTGCCTGAAGGTGGAATCTTTTTCCATTGTCTTGCAAATATCAAGTTTTACTTATCAGCAAACTTCCTAAGAAGAAATATAACTTGCCACAACCACGTTACCTTTCGGCAAATATGCCCAGACATTGATGAATTCTGTGGGTTCAGTTGCAAAGAGGAGTGAGTGAAACTGACAGGCAAACTGCCTCTCACCTTGAAGAATGACATCATTGAGGGATCCGGGTCCCAAAATGTGTGATGCTGCTCACAATGGGGAGATGGCAGTTTGACTGTGTGACCTTTCATTTCTCCTTCCTCAACCTCAGAATATCCTTTCAAACCTTCTCTTTCACATACAGAATCTCTGTCCTGCATTCTAGCCTACATTCTTAGTATTTACCTGGTCCATGTCCCACTGACACAATTCTTGAGTCTTGGGGTTGGGAGGAAATTCAGTTATATACCCTTCTCTTTCAAAGCATGCATACCTAATAGTCTGCTGCATGGTCATTTTGTCTATACTTAAACACCTCCAAATGGAGGGGAACTTGTTTCCTTCACTTCTAGGCATCGATGACTACTGGAAATTTCTCCACTGTATTGACCAAAACCGTAACTCTCAGTATCTTCTATTGACTGGTTCTGAACCACTCATAAAGAGGAGACTGAAAAAACACAAATCTTCCACACAAAAAAAAGCCTTTCAGATATTTGGAAGCAATTTGGTTCTTCCAGTGTAGTTTGTCTGTCAAAGAAGGAAATATGATTCGTGTGATGTTGTTCATCCTGGTTGTCTTTTTCAGTCACTGATTTCTGAGCATTCATAAGCCATCCATGTAATTTTTCATTCCTGATTAAGTATCTTATTGCTGTGTTACATTCTCCTGTTGTAAAATCAGCAGTATCATAGCTAGGACTTGCTTAGCTCATTTTATTCCTCGTAAATAAGACTTAGGCTTTAACTGAACTTTGTTGGTGCTGATTATAGGGGTAGCAAGCCTAGTGGGAAATTGATTGTTGGTGTGATGTTAGGCTCTTCAGAATTTCCTTTTGCGAAGGTGAGGTATAGGATGAGTACTGATGTGGGGATGGAGGAGATGAAGACCTGAACACTGCAAGTTAGAGGAACATGTGGAACTCCTAGTCCAATGACCCATCTCAAAGTTGTAAATACCAGGCTAACATTTCAGTGGCCATAGGCTCCAGGCTGATTGCATGGCAACACTGCAAATGAGGAGGTATGGACTTACAGTTAAGAGCAAGACTTTGGAATCAAACTTGGATTTGAAACTTACCTCCACAGTGTACTACCTCTGTGATACTGGATGAACTCGTTAATTCCTCTAAGTCTCAGTTTTCTAATCCCTAATCCATAACATGAGATTATTGTGAAAATTCAATTCATGTGGTTTATTTCTGATAATCCTGATACCATGTCTGATATCAGTTAATGTTCCATACATGTTATCAGTTAGAAAATGATCCAGGAAAGAAATGTGAACAGTGAATCCATTTAAGAGGTGCACAGATTTAATAAGGAAAGGATAAATAAATTATGGTATATACATCCTGAGGAATGTTATGCAACTGTTGAAAGAATGACTGAGTTAGACATATATTTACTCACCTGGGTGGTTTTCTCCTGATAAATCAGTGAGAAAAATAAGTTAAATAGTATGTATGCTCTTTTAAGTCCCATTTTTTGCTTAAAAAAAAGAGTAACAAAGCCAGCTGTGCCTAGACATGTGCTTGGAAGAAGTGGAAAAGCAGAAACAAGTCTGGAATGGATTGGACAGTTCTTAATTTTTCATTATGTGTCTTCAGATTGTACCACAGATTGTGGTGAGAATGGGTTGGTTCTGTGGTTTTTGAGAACCAATATTTTTAAATGAAAGAAGCAAAAGGAGTGGGGCAGAGGAGGAGGAGAAATCAATCAGCAGCGCACGAGGAGGATGGTCAGCTCAGGAAGGGATGTTCTCCGGGGGGTACAGGATGAAGAGCTGGGAGCCTCAGGCTTTCTCTCGCATTTGTCGTGGCTCTATCAGAGCTTGGCATCCAGAGCCTTGCTTTCCTTGTTCATTTTTAATCGCTACCCCTCCATTTCTGACACATGGTATAGAATGTTTCTTCTTTGTTTTCTTCATTTCTGTTTTTATGTCTAGCAGCTGAGCTTGTCTGGGGAGATCACATTGGGAGAGATAAATGATAGAAAGATGGATATAAATAGGGGATTAGTTGTTGACTAAAGAGCAGTGTTGATGTAACTTATTTAGATGTGTTAATACATAATCTGATAAAAAGAAATGTTGAGCTATTCTAAAAAGATTACAGTGAAAGCTAAGTCCAGCCTCCTGATTTCTCTTTCTCAAGGCAATCAGTTATCCATTTCTTGTACGTCCTTCCAGAAATGGTTTACACACATACACAAGCTCTATATTTAAGGGTATTTCCTATTGAAAAACAAAGGGTGTTATAGTATATGCTCGAAGAACAGAGGTTTTTCCTAAGCCTTTTGAAAGACCAACTCTGAACTCCTGTAAAAAGCTAGAAGTTTTGAGCCTCCTTCTCTTCTCTGAGAATGGTCTATGGATAAGGGCTCAAACCTGCAAAGAATTCTGCTCTTGTTGGAGAAACTGTGCAGATCTGTTCAGATCATGCAACAGGCTTATAAAAGTTTATTGCAGTTGTATAGTTACAAAGAGAAATTTATTTCCAGCCCTATACACCCTGCAGTTGCATCAGTGGTAAGGAGCAGCAGCACACACGTCCACGCTGGCTGCATGGGGCTTGCATTGCTTTGGGGGAGAGTGCTCATTTATCAAGTTTCTCAAGTCTCTTTCTCTATGAAGCACTGGAGCAGGCATTGTCAAAGGGAGAAAAAATAAGACATGAGCTCTTAGGTTCTGAAAACATGTGAGAGCTCTCCAGAGCCTGTAAATCCAGCGCGTTGTTGTTGTTTAGTCATTGAGTTGTGTCCGACCCTTCTGTCACTCCCTGAGCTGTAGCCCCACCAGGCTCCTCTGTCCATGGGATTTCCCAGGCAAGAATACTAGAGTGGGTTGTCATCCCCTTCTCCAGGGGATCTTCCTGACCCAGGGATCGAACGCGAGTCTCCTGTACTGGCCGGTGGATTCTTTGCTGCTGAGCCACCGGGGAAGCGAGAGCAGTGTTAAATGTTTGTTTAATCCAAGCATGAGACGCTTGCCCCTCCCTCGTTTGCCCTTAGTGAGGATTTTAACACTCCTTTGACGAAGAAATGGAACAGAGCAACACAGGAAAGCAGGTGATAGTGAGTCATGAAATTCACCCTTTAGAAGAATGGGTCTTGCCATCATGAGCCGTTCCCGAGGGACACGGGGCTCTTGTGTTACTTCTTGGAGGGAGGGAGGAAGGAAGACCTGTTTTAGGGATTTGTGTTTATTTGTTTGTTCTAATTCCTACACTAGTCACTGGAATTGAGAAAAATATGCTGGGGTGGTGAAATTAATTTAAGACTCCATTGACAGCTTGAAATTAACTTACGACTCCATTGACAGAGGAAAATTTTGACAAAGTGAACCTGAGGGTTGAATGCTGTCAGGATGGCTGTTTTTATTGCCACTCTTCAAAAAGGGGAGGGATTCAGTTTTGGCCTGAAGAACACTGAAGTTTTGTTTTCTTGTCTGTGAAGACACAGGTTCAAACCTGTCAGAGGCAGTCACTGAGTTTCCTTATGACTGACTTGTATGTGTGGCATCAATTTTTTTTTTCCCGTAAGAATCTGGATGAGTAATTCAGAAAGTTAAAAAATAGCAAAGGAGAAAGCAACGAGAAAAGCTAGCCAAGGTCTCTCCCAGATGCCAGGAAGGTCCACACAGACGGGAAACATCTGTGAGGTCTCTGTTTGTTTCTCCCCATGCAAATCCTCAGCCCTGCTCCGCAGAAGTCGAGTGCTCTATCTGTTCAGCTGCCATTGAAGAAATAGGACTCTGTTCTCCAAGGCTTATTCCTTGGGGTTTCAGAATATAAAATATGAAGTGTGTATAATCACAGTTCCCAGCATTTCTTGGCATTTCAGCTTTGGCAGCGAGAATGGGAAAAACTGAAACTTTTATGGCCGGGGAGGCTGAGTATAATCTTTGTGCTGTGGCACCGCCAGAGGAAGTATGTTAAAAAGCACTTTCCCTCCGCAGTCCGTCTGAGGGGCGGCTGGCTTTGTCCAGTTTGCGGCAGCTAGGGTATAGTTTGATGTTGTGTTTGCATCCAAACACAGAGGGAGGGTCGAGGGCTTACAGTGCAAAGCATTTTCACAGTATCTCACTAGATGATAATCCAGGAAGGGTGGTCTAGGTCACACTGGGTGTAGAAAGAGTTAACTCCAGAACCAATAACTTTCCAGAGAAGCCCAAGATAGGGTGCTTCCTAAGAATCCATTCTCAAGATAACAACTCAGCAGAAAGTTAAGATGAGAAGAGTTCAGGAAAGAACAAGCACTTTGTGGGACTTCCCTGGTAATCCAGTGGCTAAGACTTTGTGCTCCAGTGCAGGGGGCCCAGGTTCACTCCCAGGGCAGGGAACTAGATCTCTGATGCTGCAACTGAGGGTTTACATGCCTCAATTAAAGATCCTACACACTGCAACTCAGCATGGCCAAATAAATAAATTAAAAAAAAAAAAAAAGAACGACACTTTTTAAGAGATGAATTACAAGAAATTGCTTCCACTTTCAGTGGGTAGCTTATGCAGTGGAGAGGTGAGTCAGCCCTGTGTCCCAAGAAGTCCCAGCTTGCTCCTGTGATTCCTCCTGAATAGCCCCCTTTTACTTGGAGTCCCATTTTGGACAGTATACTGTACAGTCACCCTGCAAAGAGGGGTCTGCATTCTAAAACCATTTTTTTTTCTTCCTGTGAGATGTTTTACGAGTGTAAAGGGTTCCCTTTCTGTAGGAAAGGAATTCTCCCAGCATTTTCCTTTCATGGACTCTTCTCCCCCCAGGCCATGAACTGTAAATTTAGTTACTAACCATTTAAAAATATCTTTTTCGCATTGGTCACCATCTTGATTTGAAAGACACGTGGAAGAAAATTGCCTTTCCCCTGAGTCCCATGTTTTATTTCCTTTGCATGATACCTTAATATATTTACGTGAGATACAAATTTGTTAGTAGTCTTAACTATATGGGTCCACATTCATTATTTATTTGTGCATCTGTTTATTTACCCATCATTCATTCATTCATGCAAACAAATCTTCACTGAGACCTACTTTGTGTCTAAGGATACCATAGTGGCCAACACAGGCCAGGACCCTGCCTATAGGAAGCATATATTGTAATGTAAACATATTATAATGTAAACATATTAAAAGTATAATGTAAACATATTAAAAGTAACATTTTTCCAGTTGTAAAAATGACATGGAAGGAAGGAAGTGAGTTTTTCACATTTAGTTTTACTCAGTGGAGCTAAAGAAAGGGGGAGAGAGAGAGACAGATGAATACCTTTCTGTCTACTTCTTTCGTTGTTGAATGTCTAAAGTATTTGACCTGGGGTCTCGAACTCAAACAGCTTCAGAATATGGACCCAAGGGGACACAAAGTCACACCGTTCTAACCAAATAGAACTCATGTGTCCATACAACTAAAGTTCAGTTTAAAAATGAAAAACAGGGAACCCGAGGCCAGACCAGCAGGAAATGGCCACACTCCACTTGGCCCTGGCCACTCATTTCCTCCCGGACACCCAGATGTCCTTTAACTCCACATCGGTGCCCACAGGCCTGGTTCAAAGTCTCCCATTGCAGTTGGTCCCCATGTGGCTCTCTCAGAGGAAACGAGGGCCGTGTTAGGATGTCACAGCCACAGGGAGCTTTTCCGCCTTGCTTTGGAAAACATTGAGCTTTGCCTCCACAGCTTGGATGGCAGACAGACTCTGCTCCAGGAAATCTGCTGGAGAACCCGAGTGCTAGCAGAAATGTCAGGATGATCGTCTTTCATCGTGGAATTTCTGTACACTTCTGCAGCGCGCATGAGTCCGCAGGAGGAACGTCACCACACTGCAGCCTTAGGCCTCGAATCAGAGGGGCTCTGGCAGTTGCCCAGCTCCACAGTTGTGTGCGGGGGGCTACGTGGTGTCACCTTCCATGCCAGCCCTGGAATGCAGGCTCCTTTGAGCAGATGATGATGACCTTCCGAAGCCAAGTCCACTTTCCTTGGGTTCTTGGGTGGGCTGACTCTGGAAAATTCATCTTCCCGTCTTTAGCCAATGCCCACCCCCTGCCACTCTCCCAGAAAATTTCTCTTCGGTGCCAAGAATGAATCTCCTAAGAAACCAGACACTATCCTTAACCTAGATTTCTGTAAAGGATGGGAGAGGCTATCAGTCCTCTGCCCTGTGGTTCCCTGGAGCTCTTTTGGAGACCAAGACAGAAAGGGAAAAAGAGAAACCTGAATAGGGAGGAACCTAACTGCCTCTTATTCCTATTGGCCACAGTGACTCCTCCTGAACAACATTTAATGCAGTAGTTTGGTTGTAACAAAGTTTTTGCAGCCAGTGGCCTTCCATGAAGCCTCTTTGAAGGCATTGATGTCTTCAAATGGAATTACCCAAACTGTTTCGTTTGAAGGTGAATCGGTATGCATAAGTCCTACATTTCCCTGTTAACATCTCCTTCCCTTTGGTTCCCTCAACCTTTAACATGGCAGCTGACAAGGAGAATGCATACTAATAACTAATACATCCTTGATTCCAAGAAACCAAAGATCACAAAATGCTGGTGATGTCTGATGTGATGAAAATGAGAATACTGGCAACTGACAAGTTTTTTGTCATTAGTTTCAAGGAACTTCCTGTTACAAAAGCATTCCATGGGATGCAGTGGGCACGAATCTTAGCATCAAGCAATACAGGGATTGGAGTTTCATTCTTCTCTAGGTAGTGATAGATGGTTTTTGTTTTTGTTTTTTTCCCCACTCTAGGTATGGTGAGTGTGGTTTTTGTTGTTCAGTCGCTCAGTCATGTCTAACTCTTTGCAACCCCATGGACTGCAGCGTGTCAGACTTCCCTGTCCTTCACTATCTCCTGGAGTTTGTTCAAATTCATGTCCATTGAGTCAGTGATGCCATCCAACCATCTCATCCTCTCCCACCCCCTTCTCCTCCTGCCCTCAATTTTCCCAGCATCAGGTTTTTTTCCAGCGAGTCAGCTCTTTGCATCAGGTGGCCAGAGTATTGGAGCTTCAGCATCATTCCTTCCAATGAATATTTAGGGTTGATTTTCTTTAGGATTAACTGGCTTGATCTCCCTGTTGTACAAGGGACTCTCAAGAGTCTTCTCCAACACCACAGTTTGAAAGCATTAATTCTTTGACATGCAACTTACTTTATGGTCCAACTCTAACACCCATACATGACTACTGGAAAAACCACAGCTTTGACTATATGGACCTTTGTCAGCAAAGTGATGTCTCTGCTTTCTAATATGCTGTCTAGGGTGGCTTGGTTAATGATATTATTGGAGCCATGACAGTGAAAGGGAAACAGAAACCTAGATGGCAAGGAAAGTTTATGAGCAGCTGACTTTGAAGTCTCTTCCCTTTTTCTCTGTGCTAGTCAGGCTTCTGCAGGAGACAGTGTATAAAGGGCAGGGTTATGTGCAGACACCATTTTCCTGTGTGTCAGAAGAGCAAAGTCAGTCTACCCCTCCTCTGTCTCTGTCTGGATAGATTTGTGTTCTTGGTCATTTCTTTCCCCCACACTGGGGAACCCAGTCTCAGATAAGAGAAGGTTTGCCTATCCTAGTATTATTAATGCATAAGGTAAAAGCGAAGAAATGCTGGTCAGGTGGTTGAATGTGTCTTACACATGAGGCCCCTGTTCTGTAAATGGTCTTTCTTTGATGGATTTCTCATGTCTGTAAATGTGTCTCAACGAGCGAAGCTTGAGGACATTATTCCACTCAGAATTTATAATCAACTTATTTGCTATGTTCTCAAACAGTGCTACTAATTAGATTCAGAAACCTCCCATTTGGTGTCACTTCATTGCCATCCAGGTACTCACTTTCCCAAGGAGAGCATTATTCTGTCATGTCCAGAATTCCTCTAACGTGTTATTAGCAAGGGTGGTGGACCTGCTTCAATCCAGGGTCTGGAGAGCTGTGCAAAGGCAGAAGGGGACTCCAGAATGAAGCCCCAAATCCCGCCAGCTCTCTTCCAAGGAGTCGCGCCTCAGTCCCTGCCAAGAGCTTTTGGTTTCCAGGAATCACATTTGATGCAGGTTGTGAGTTATGGCATCAATGTGTGTTTGTGTTAAATGGACTTTTCAGTCTGGAAGCTGCCCTTCACCCCTCCTGACACGCTGTGGTGCTCTCATTTGCCCTTGTTTGGCTGGAGTTTAAAACATGCAGGCTCAGAGTAGACTATCTTTAAGTCTTTCCATCTCCACCATTGAGCTACTCATTCAGTATGTCCTGCACATCTGCTTTGTACTGGATTTGTACCTGAAGACCAGAAGATAAATAGAACAGGGTGCTTTAGTCTACTGAGGGCTCCAAACATACGTAAATTGACAATTTAAGACATGGTACCATAAATTCTCAGAGTGAAGCATAAACAGAATGCAATGAGAACCCCACAAAAAGGAAGCAATTAATTCTCATGCAGAGGGTCAACAGAGGTTTTGGAGAAGAGACGGCATTTGGGCTGTAGGTTTTTAGTTAACAGCAGAACGTGAAAATACATGCCAGGTAGCTGGGACACTAGGGCCAGAGGCCTGGAGACAGGAAGTGTTCCATGCTGGGGAATCGTGAGGACTCCGTGTGACTGAAGGGCCAGAGCAGGGGGCATGTGGCAGTTTGAGGTAAGTTGGGGTGAGAGCATGGAAGGTTTTGGAATGTGGCCTAGGAAGTTTGGGTTTTATCTGCCTGTCAATTGAAGTTATCAGAAGCTTTTGAGAAAGAGAGAGAGACTAGTAGGAAGTAAGTGTGGCATGTTAAAATAGAGATCAGAAGAGCAAGTCTGGAAGCTGAGAGTTCCACAACTCCAACCGTTGTGGAATAAGTCAGTCAAGACCTGGTCATAAATCATTCCAGTGACAGTGATGGAAAAAAGAGAGGAACCGGTGGTGGAGTAGAGGGAAAGCTGAGAGGACTCTGTGGATATGGGGCCCATGGAGTACGCATTCAGGTCAACTCAGATTTCCTGTGGAGAACTCTAAAGTTTTTAACTAAGTGAAGACAGCAGTGGGAAGCGTCCAGTTTTATCCTCTTGTGTTTGAAGGGCTGAAATATTTCTAGCAGCGATGCTCCCAAATCGGTTAATGGCTAACTTCTCATACACCTCTGGATCTCCGAAGAGAGGTATCAGGGTCAAGGTTTCAAATTAGGAGCCATCTGTCCAGGGTGATATTTGAATCCAGGGCTTTCACTGCACACACAACCAGCCAGATTGTGCCCTGGACAACTCCAGGGAGTGCCACTCTGTCAGAGTCTGTGACGATGTGCATGATGACTATGAATTTCCCAGGAGGTGGTGGTAACATGTCTTGAGAAAGGGGTGCCTTTCTCTAATTTGCACAAAGGCGCCATATGGTCTAGCATCTGTGCTGGAAATAGACCCAGGCAAGGGCCAAGAACAGAACCTCAGGGAACCGCCCACCCTTCAAGGGAGGGTGGAGGAGGAGCCCAGAATGGAGATACTTAGGAGTGGTTAGAGACTTAAGGAAGACTGAGTTTAGTTGTCCTGGAATTTACCTAACAAAGTAGTCCCAGCTCCGTGGGCTCTCAACTTATTTAGTTTAAGGACTCAGGTGTAGCCTCTGCAAATAATATCCCTTAGTTTTCCCTTCTCACATATCCCAAGGGATCCTGGGCAATGGGCTAGTTAAGAGTCTTCATCTCTTTAGGATGTAGCATCATCAAATCTGTGGCCCTGCTTGCTGAGGGCCAGCACTGGGCAGGTGAGCATTTTCAGAGTGAAGAGATGTCTCTGAAGTGCTCACTCCAGAGCTGACCCTGATGACTCCTAGGGGGCAGGCTGTGTTCGCTGTCTCTAGGAAAGGGCACTTTCTCAGGCCACTCACCCCTGTCACGTTTGGCTCTGGCCAGCTAGAAGGTAGGAGTTGCTGGGGGCGCTCCCAGACCAGAACAGGCAGAACCTCTCAGATGGCCCTGAGTCCTGACCTCTGAGGGCCTGACAAGGCAGAGGAAACTTAACGCCTCCTGAACCATGCAGAGAGGAGAAGACATTCCCAGAGCCATGGCTTGGAGGCTGTCTCGTCTGTCACCACAGATGAGAGCAGCGCTCACAGCCTCCCCCACGTGTACCCACAGGATGGTACAAATGCTTTTTGCAGAAGAGAAAGCATGTACCCTGCCTTGGCGTGAGTCTCTGCCCACGCAGACCTGTCCTTGCTGCCTCCCAGCACTCGTGACCTTGTTTGCATTGGTGGAAAGTTACAGGAGAAGCAATAGCACCGCCTTCCTGGCCGGAAAGGTGTCATGAAACCCAGACCAAAAGTTCCAAAAGTTCCATCTGTGAACTTGGGGGACCTAGGCCTCATAGGCAGATAAAACATTGTTGCGAATGGCCATGAAACTCAGAGTGAAACTGGAGTTCATCAGAGTGGGTGGAACTCTGTGGCTTGTACATTACCTACATCAGTCGGTCAGAATGTTCTGTTTTCAGAATAATCACTTAGATCTTAAATGTTGGTGATTTTTCTTTCATTAACTGATTCTCTGTTTTCAATTTGAATGAGGAAGAGTTCCTTCTCTAATGGGGGAAAAAATCACTTGTCTTGTTCCTGAGGCTTGTTTGGTTCCTGACCATATGTGAACCTAGGGGCCCCGGCTTCAGAAGCCCTCATGAAGCCTTGGGATGATTTCATACCCTACATCCTGAAAGTGGGCAGGTGATTGAAATACCATTTTAAAAGAAAGATCTCTGAAGCAGAGAGAATTTTTCCATGGCTTCAAAGAGAAAGTGTAAGTGTAGTGTAGTGTAAATGTAGAATCCCAAAAGCTGAGGTTTAGGAAATGTGTTCTCAAATTGCCTTCTCTGGAAAAACCACTGGTTCCCAGTGAATCCCAAATAAACTTGGGAGTTATGCTCAGATGGTAAAGCGTCTGCCTACAATGCGGGGAGACCTGGGTTCGATCCCTGGGTTGGGAAGATCCTCTGGAGAAGGAAATGGCACCCCACTCCAGTACTCTTGCCTGGAAAATCCCATGGACAGAGGAGAGTGGTAGGCTACAGTCCATGGGGTGGCAAAGAGTCAGACACGACTGAGTGACTTCACTTCACTTACCAACTTTCAAAAAGAGAGTAGTACCACACGGTGGGAATTGTGTTCTTTAGTTCAGGCTTAAAGGATTTTCTGAGATTTTAAAGTTAATTGTTCTGTAATATTCCATCCCTTCTGGTTTTGGAGTTTTCCATAAGATGCCTTAAAAAAAAATTAAATGAGCTTTTCAACTTGATGAAGGACTTCAGGAATCTCATTATTCTTTTTCTTCCTGGAGTGACCTTTTAATTTTATGCAGAATGTACAGAGGTGATTTGTCTTGTCTGGTTATAATACCAGACTGTTGTAAGGATGTTTAATCACTAGGCACACACATTAGTCATGGGTTGTTGTACCTACAAGCCCAGCTTTTTTATATTAGCTCTAGGACTAGATTGAGAGCCAGAGGATTGAGTACAACTGGCTCAATGGCACAAAGAAGTCAATCCCAGATACAGATAACATGTCCTGTCATTTCGTCCTCATTTCCTAGGCACCCATGATATACAGAACACCAGATAGGCATTGGAGGGAGAGACACTGGCCAGAAGTATTTTATATTCAAGGGGTGTAACCAGTTCAGTTCAGTTGCTCAGTTGTGTCCGACTCTTTGTGATCCCATGAACTGCTGCACGCCAGGCCTCCCTGTCCATCACCAACTCCCGGGGTCCACCCAAACCCATGTCCATTGTGTCGGTGATACCATCCAACCATCTCATCTTCTGTTGTCCCCTTTTCCTTCTGCCCTCAATCTTTCCCAGCATCAGGGTCTTTTCCAGTGAGTCAGCTCTTCGCATCAGGTGGCCAAAGTATTGGAGTTTCAGCTTCAACATCAGTCCCTCCAGTGAACACCCAGGACTAATCTCCTTTAGGATGGACTGGTTGGATCTCCTTGCAGTCCAAGGGACTCTCAAGAGTCTTCTCCAACACTACAGTTCAAAAGCATGAATTCTTCTGTGCTCAGCTTTCTTCATAGTCCAACTCTCACATCCATACATGACTACTGGAAAAACCATAGCCTTGACTAGACGGACCTTTTTTGGCAAAGTAATGTCTCTGCTTTTTAATATGCTGTCTAGGTTGGTCATAACTTTCCTTCCAAGGAGCAAGCATCTTTTCATTTCATGTCTGCAGTCACCATCTGCAGTGATTTTGGAGCCCAGAATAATAGTCAGCCACTGTTTCCACATCTATTTGCCATGAAGTGATGAGACCAGATGCCATGATCTTAGTTTTTTGAATGTTGAGCTTCAAGCCAACTTTTTCACTCTCTTCTTTCACTTTCATCAAGAGGCTCTTTAGTTCTTCTTCACTTTCTGCCATAAGGGTGGTGTCATCTGCATATCTGAACTTACTGCTATTTCTCCCGGCAATCTTGATTCCAGCTTGTGCTTCCTCCAACCCAGTGTTTCTCATGATATACTCTGTGTATAAGTTAAATAAGCAGGGTGACAATATACAGCCTTGACATACTCCTTTTCCTATTTGGAACAAGTCTGTTGTTCCATGTCCAGTTCTAACTGTTGCTTCCCGACCTGCATACAGGTTTCTCAAGAGGCAGGTCCAGAGTTCAGGGTAGAAAACTGAGGGCTTGTTCAGTTCAACCAGCACATAATTGTCCATGCAGCCCTGTGCCAGGCCCTTGGCTCTGAGGTTAGAGAGCTGAAATAAGCCTGGGAAAAACCTACAGGGAAACCAGTGATTACAGTCAGTACAATCAATGCTATAATTAGAAGTATGCACCAAATTCCCACGGAGCGTGGAGGAGAGACACCATGCTTGTCTGAGGAAGGGACACAGGAGGTTTCCGAGACACAGAGCCTGCAGTGAGACTGCCGTTGTCAAACAAGCCCGGTAGAGGGGAAGGAAGAAGGATGCTGGCCAGAGCTCCTTGAACTCTCTGCAGTGGTAAACCAGTGGATTTTCTTCTTTTCCAATCCATTTAGGATCAAAGCTTGTATAAAATGTAATAAACTTTTTATTATTTTATTCATTTTATAAGAAAAGTGAACTTTAAAAGAAAACATACATAGAAGCCCAAATTTTTATTAGTTTCAGCAGGCATAAAATTACTGTCAAATAGTTGTAAAAGTGTCTACTAAATACATGCTGACTCTCAAGGTTTCTACTTACTTCCTTGCTACCTCATGCATTCATTTTCTACTTCACTGTGGGCCAGTAGCAATTTGCAGGTGAGTACCAGTCCCCGGACCACACATTGAGCAGCACTGCTCTAGGCCCAGAGAGCGTTTGTCCACCAGGGAGCACGTTGCTCATCTGGGAATGAAAAGCAGACAGGGGACAGTGTAGGAAGGAAGGAAGGCTGGCAGGGCCGGCAGAGGCCAGATGGTAGAGCATTACAGATGCTACAGCCAGACGGGAGCCTCTTAAATTCAGATGTTCAAGGGACAAGATCAGAATCGTCATTCCAAAAAATAACTGGCAGAGCATGGAGAATGGAGGATTGAAAAGGAGAAAGAGGCCAATAAGGAAATGCAGTGATCCAAGAGATGGGTTGGATAGAGCCTGTGGCAGTGTGGTGCAAAGAAGGTATCCAATTCCAAATATAAGAAGGAGGTGTAATTTTCACTGGATGTGTTTAATTGGATGTTCACAGTAGAGAGGAAGTGTCGTCCGGTCCCACTCCATTATTTTACAGATGAGGAAACTGAGGCCCAGAGTGGTGGCAGAGCTGAGACAAGAAACCTTGCTTTCTGGCTTGAAACAAATGTCCCTGTCCCTTGACTGACTGATCAGGCAGGGCACCAGATAGTACCTGCCTTCCAGCTTGACCGCCTGACCCCTGTGCTGCCTCTGAGGAGAGGGTAGGATGCACGTCCGTCAGAAGGTTCTGGTGTGCCCAGATGCCAGCCTGCACCCCGACCCCCGCTTCCCCTCCCCCGCGCTGGCCAGCAGCTCTCAGCCAGAGGGCCTGACTCCCTGTGCTGTCCTCTCAACTACTGTCTTAATGTCAGAAGCCACTCCCAGGTTCACTGTGTCCTCTGATAGCCAGTTAGATTCACATACATCCTGTTTAGTCAGTTAACAGAATTCTTAATATCCTCCTTTCGCAGGAACAAAAGTTGCTCTCACCTGTCAGCCAAATGTTAACAGGCCATCCCCAAGCACAGCCAGTTTTCCTTTCTGATATCTCTTGGTTGGAATTGGTTTGGTTCTAAATGGGTCAGGAAGGATTCCTGTCTGGAGTGGGGTAGACTTGAAAGTGTGCTCAGAGCCCCAGAGCTTCCTGGGGTGCCATCCTGGTCCTAGGTCACCCCCAGGACAGGACCCCAGCAGGCAACGGCAGCTTCATGTTTGCTCCAGAGATCCCAGAGAGGTGCCAGGGTGTCAGCACAAACCAGAATCGACCAGTTTCCTAAAAGTCTCCCCCCTCCAGCCTCCAGCGTCCCTTAATCTGGCTTCACTGGGGTCTCAGAACCAATCCGACACCAGACGGCAGAGGGGGCAGGCTCCTCAGAATATCAGCCGTTTATTAAGGGCCCAGGAGGTGCAAAGCACTGTATTAGGCACCAAGGGAAACTAAAAAATACAAAGATAGAAAAATGAAAACCAGGAGGCACCTCCTTGGAGGTCACATATAGTTAGGTAAACAAGAACCATAAAAAAGCAGCAGCCCGCGGCAGGATTTTGGACCTTGTACCCTCTGCCCACCCCTTCCATTGAAGACCTCTGTGGTTAAAGGAAAGCGAACACCAGTGCAGTGGCCTTGATAGAAATGCTTCAGTGTAAGCATGGTGCTCGGAGTTGACTGCTCATTGGTGAAAACACTTGACAAAAAAAGAGACTTGGATACACTGAAAAGATACCTTCATTTATCATCCGGTTGTTTAAACAGTGAACAGTTTGTAGCAACATCTCCCAAAAGTGGCCTTGCAACATCTGGGTTTTATCACTTCATTGAATGTATGAGGCCCATCTCCATGATTGGGTGTATGGCCCAAAGAATGAGGCAGGGAGAGGGTAGAAGATGAGGAGTTTTATTTGATTGCATTGCGAGATGTGGATTTCATGTCAGTTCTCCGGAAAGGAAATATATGTCCCCAGCCACAGTGATGGTGGGGCTTACCTGGTGGCTCAGATGGTAAAGAATCTGCCTGCAATGCAGGAGACCCGGGTTTGATCCCTGGAGAAGGGGACTGACTACCCACTCCAGTAGTCTTGCCTGGAGAATTCCACGGACAGAGGATCCTGGCTGGCTACAATCCATGGGGTCTCAAAGACTGAGTGATTGAGTGACTAACACTTTCACAGTGACGTTATTGTAGCAACAGTAGGATTTAGTGACTTTCTTCTCCTCCAGCTTATACTGCTTAAAGAGCTTCTCCAGCAGCACAGTTGTAAAGAATCTACCTGTCTATGCAGGAGACATGGGAGACTTGGGTTCAATCCCTGGGTGGGGGAGATCCCCTGGAGGAGGAAATGGCAACCCACTCCAGTATTTTTGCCTGGAGAATCCCATGGACAGAGGAGCCTGATGGTCTGCAGTCCATAGGGTTGCAAAAAGTTGGACTTGACTGAGTACACATGCATGTACATACTGCTTATAAGAATGGTATAGTTTTTTAAGGAAAAAAACTGGAAATAGAACTCCCATACGACCCAGCAATCCCACTGCTGTGCATACACACTGAAGAAACCAGAATTGAAAGAGACACGTGTATCCCAATATTCATTGCAGCACTGTTTACAATAGCTAGGACATGGAAGCAACCAAGATGTCCATTGGCAGACAAATGGATAAGAAAGCTGTGGTACTTATACACAATGGAATATTACTCAGCTATTAAAAAGAATACATTTGAATCAGTTCTTATGAGGTGGATGAAACTGGAGCCTATTATACAGAGTGAAGTAAGTCAGAAAGAAAAAAACCAATACAGTATATTAACGCATATATATGGAATTTAGAAAGACAGTAACGATGACCTTATATGCAAGACAGCAAAAGAGACACAGATGTAAAGAACAGACTTTTGGATTCTGTGGGAGAAGGTGAGGGTGAGATGATTTCAGAGGATAGCATTGAAACATGTATTAAAAAAAAAAATGGTACAGTAGTGAACTGTGCCTGTAGTGAACTGGCTGGCAGATGAACTTAAACCAATCTTCTCCTGCTGTGCTGGGTGGGGCTGCTGTTGCCGAACAGAGCATCTTCGTGCTTCAGAATGTGGTCTCAGCAAAGATGTGCAAAGGAGACGAAGGTTTTGGGTGATGAGGTTGTGCCAGTTCTTGAGACATTTTGCTGGTTGTTGGCGCCAGGCAGGGGCACCGCATGGCAGCCTGCTTTGACTTCTTGATCCCTTCCCTGCAGAGCCATTTATAAGCCAGGTGCGTCACTTAATAATATAATAGACTTCCCTGCCCCAAACTCAGAAGCTTACAGTAGTTACTTAGAATTTTAAAAGTCTGTGTATACTCTATTTTTGATTCCCATAAAAATCTGAAGTAATAGGCCATGCTGTGATCTGTTATCTGGTTTTTTGGTTGAGGAAATAATAACTAACGCTTCCATAGCACTTCAATGCATTGTGGGCAGTGTTTTAAGCAATGCATATTAAAAACTCATAATTCCCATAAAGCAGGAACTGCTGTTATCTGCATTTCACAATAAGGAAATAAACATGGTGGTTAAGTAACTGGCCCAAGATCCCAAGCTGGTAGAGAACAGGGCCAAAACTCCAGCCCAGGATGCCTGGCTCCAGAGTCCCTTAACCACACATTACACTACCTCTTGGAAACAGGCAGGCAAAAGTTGGTCGAATGACCTCCCCAAGGTTACCTGGGGGCGGGGAAAGGAAGCAGACTGAGAGGTAAATGGGGGCGTAGTTGAGAGCTCTCACTTGGCCTCTGGCTATCTGTCATTCTTGGTCACAAGACCTGGTTTGCTCTCTCCAGGATTGGTCACTCTGGATTGTTAGCAAGTCATCAGCATGGACTTCCCCGGGAAGTCCCCGGGAAATGTCAAATATGCCCCACAGGAGGATTAGAAATAACTCAGTTGGTAAAGAATCCGCCTGCAATGAAGGAGACCCAGTTTGATTCCTGGGTCAGGAAGATCCACTGGAGAAGGGATACGCTACTCACTCCAGTATTCTGGCCTGGAGACTTCCATGGACTGTATAGTACATGGGGTCACCAAGAGTTGGATGCGACTGAGCAACTTTCACTTTCAGAAAATAGTTATTGCTGCATGAGACTTTATATTTGCAATAGATCTTTAGATTTCTTTTTTAATATACATAGAGGCATGTATAATGCTGTGGCATGGGTTATTTATGAAGTGAAATCCGGGGTTAGGATCTGTTTAGACTAAGATTGATCACCTTGTGACCTTAACAGTGTTTTGTTTTGTTTTGTTTTTCATTTATTTTTATTAGTTGGAGGCTAATTACTTTACAATATTGTAGTGGTTTTTGTCATACATTGACATGAATCAGCCATGGATTTACATGTATTCCCCATCCCTTTCCCACCTCCCACCTCCCTCTCTACCCAATCCCTCTGGGTCTTCCCAGTGCACCAGGCCCGAGCACTTGTCTCATGCATCTAACCTGGGCTGGTGATCTGTTTCACCCTAGATAATATACGTGTTTCGATGCTGTTCTCTCGAAACATCCCACCCTCACCTTTTGCCACAGAGTCCAAAAGTCTGTTCTGTACTTCTGTGTCTCTTTTTCTGTTTTGCATATAGGGTTATCATTACCATCTTTCTAAATTCCATATATATGTGTTAGTATGCTGTAATGGTCTTTATCTTTCTGGCTTACTTCACTCTGTATAATGGGCTCCAGTTTCATCCATCTCATTAGGACTGATTCAAATGAATTCTTTTTAATGGCTGAGTAATATTCCATGGTGTATATGTACCACAGCTTTCTTATCCATTCGTCTGCTGATGGGCATCTAGGTTGCTTCCATGTCCTGGCTATTATAAACAGTGCTGCGATGAACATTGGGGTGCACGTGTCTCTTTCAGATCTGGTTTCCTCAGTGTGTATGCCCAGAAGTGGGATTGCTGGGTCATATGGCAGTTCTATTTCCAGTTTTTTAAGGAATCTCCACACTGTTCTCCATAGTGGCTGTACTAGTTTGCATTCCCACCAACAGTGTAAGAGGGTTCCCTTTTCTCCACACCCTCTCCAGTATTTATTGCTTGTAGACTTTTGGATAGCAGCCATCCTGACTGGCGTGTAATGGTACCTCATTGTGGTTTTGGTTTGCATTTCTCTAATAATGAGCGATGTTGAGCATCTTTTCATGTGTTTGTTAGCCATCTATATGTCTTCTTTGGAGAAATGTCTGTTTAGTTCTTTGGCCCATTTTTTGATTGGGTTATTTATTTTTCTGGAATTGAGCTGCAGGAGTTGCTTGTATATTTTTGAGATTAATCCTTTGTCTGTTTCTTCATTTGCTATTATTTTCTCCCAATCTGAGGGCTGTTTCTTCACCTTGCTTATAGTTTCCTTTGTTGTGCAAAAGCTTTTAAGTTTCATTAGGTCCCATTTGTTTAGTTTTGCTTTTATTTCCAATATTCTGGGAGGTAGGTCATAGAGGATCCAGCTGTGATTTATGTCAGAGAGTGTTTTGCCTATGTTCTCCTCTAGGAGTTTTATAGTTTCTGGTCTTACATTTAGATCTTTAATCCATTTTGAGTTTATTTTTGTGTATGGTGTTAGAAAGTGTTCTAGTTTCATTCTTTTACAAGTGGTTGACCAGTTTTCCCAGCACCACTTGTTAAAGAGGTTGTCTTTTTTCCATTGTATATCCTTGCCTCCTTTGTCAAAGGTAAGGTGTCCATAGGTTCGTGGATTTATCTCTGGGCTTTCTATTCTGTTCCATTGATCTATATTTCTGTCTTTGTGCCAGTACCATACTGTCTTGATGACTGTGGCTTTGTAGTAGAGTCTGAAGTCAGGCAGGTTGATTCCTCCAGTTCCATTTTCTTTCTCAAGATTACTTTGGCTATTCGAGGTTTTTTGTATTTCCATACAAATTGTGAAATTATTTGTTCTAGTTTTGTGAAAAATACCGTTGGTAGCTTGATAGGGATTGCATTGAATCTATAGATTGCTTTGGGTAGAATAGCCGTTT
Source organism: Cervus elaphus (assembly GCF_910594005.1). NCBI lineage: Eukaryota > Metazoa > Chordata > Mammalia > Artiodactyla > Cervidae > Cervus > Cervus elaphus. The sequence continues at coordinate 28,540,401 of NC_057826.1, read as the reverse complement.
TGACAATATTGATTCTTCCAATCCATGAACACGGTATGTTTCTCCAGCTGTTTGTGTCCTCTTTGATTTCTTTCATCAGTGTTTTATAGTTTTCTATGTATATGTCTTTTGTTTCTTTAGGTAGATATATTCCTAAGTATTTTATTCTTTTTGTTGCAATGGTGAATGGTATTGTTTCCTTAATTTCTCTTTCTGTTTTCTCATTGTTAGTGTATAGGAATGCAAGGGATTTCTGTGTGTTAATTTTATATCCTGCAACTTTACTATATTCATTGATTAGCTCTAGTAATTTTCTGGTAGAGTCTTTAGGGTTTTCTATGTAGAGGATCATGTCATCTGCAAACAGCAAGAGTTTCACTTCTTCTTTTCCTATCTGGATTCCTTTTACTTCTTTTTCTGCTCTGATTGCTGTGGCCAAAACTTCCAACACTATGTTGAATAGTAGTGGTGAGAGTGGGCACCCTTGTCTTGTTCCTGATTTCAGGGGAAATGCTTTCAATTTTTCACCATTGAGGGTAATGCTTGCTGTGGGTTTGTCATATATAGCTTTTATTATGTTGAGGTATGTTCCTTCTATTCCTGCTTTCTGGAGAGTTTTAATCATAAATGGATGTTGAATTTTGTCAAAGGCTTTCTCTGCATCTATTGAGATAATCATATGGTTTTTATCTTTCAATTTGTTAATGTGGTGTATTACATTGATTGATTTGCAGGTATTAAAGAATCCTTGCATTCCTGGGATAAAGCCCACTTGGTCATGGTGTATGATTTTTTTAATATGTTGTTGGATTCTGTTTGCTAGAATTTTGTTAAGGATTTTTGCATCTATGTTCATCGGTGATATTGGCCTGTAGTTTTCTTTTTTTTGTGGCATCTTTGTCTGGTTTTGGAATTAGGGTGATGGTGGCCTCATAGAATGAGTTTGGAAGTTTACCTTCATCTGCAATTTTCTGGAAGAGTTTGAGTAAGATAGGCGTTAGCGCTTCTCTAAATTTTTGGTAGAATTCAGCTGTGAAGCCATCTGGTCCTGGGCTTTTGTTTGCTGGAAGATTTCTGATTACAGTTTCGATTTCCTTGCTTGTGATGGGTCTGTTAAGATCTTCTATTTCTTTGTGGCTCAGTTTTGGAAAGTTATACTTTTCTAGGAATTTGTCCATTTCATCCAAGTTGTCCATTTTATTGGCATAGAGCTGCTGGTAGTAGTCTCTTATGATCCTTTGTATTTCAGTGTTGTCTGTTGTGATCTCTCCATTTTCATTTCTAATTTTGTTAATTTGGTTCTTCTCCCTTTGTTTCTTAATGAGTCTTGCTAATGGTTTGTCAATTTTGTTTATTTTTTCAAAAAACCAGCTTTTAGCTTTGTTGATTTTTGCTGTGGTCTCTTTAGTTTCTTTTGCATTTATTTCTGCCCTAATTTTTAAGATTTCTTTCCTTCTGCTAACCCTGGGGTTCTTCATTTCTTCCTTCTCTAGTTGCTTTAGGTGTAGAGTTAGGTTATTTATTTGACTTTTTTCTTGTTTCTTGATGTAAGCCTGTAATGCTATGAACCTTCCCCTTAGCACTGCTTTTACAGTGTCCCATAGGTTTTGGGTTGTGTTTTCATTTTCATTCATTTCTATGCATATTTTGATTTCTTTTTTGATTTCTTCTATGAATTTGTTGGTTATTCAGAAGTGTGTTATTTAGCCTCCATATGTTTGAATTTTTAATAATTTTTTTTCCTGTAATTGAGATCTAATCTTACTGCACTGTGGTCAGAAAAGATGACTGGAATGATTTCAATTTCTTTGAATTTACCAAGACTAGATTTTTGGCCCAGGATGTGATCTATTCTGGAGAACTTAACAGTGTTTTAATAGAGAAACTGAGGTGCTGGGAAAGTGACCAAACTGAACTAGCCGGTATTTATTGGATCAAGATTAGTCCAGCATTCAGGCCAGAAGAATGTTAATCTCCTCTCAAAAGATGTGTTCATCTGCTACTTTTGCTTGCAAGCTAGGTGATACTTTCCAAAGCAAAACTAAGATGTACAAATTAAAAATGCTTTTCCTCATGATTTGTGAATTCTGTTGATTTTTAAGATCATAGGAGGTTATCATGATTCTCACACATTTAACAGATTAATAAGAAGAATTATTGTGTCTGACTCTTCGTGACCCCATGGACTCCAGCTTGCCAGGCTTCCCTGTCATTCACTATCTTCTGGAGTTTGTTCAATTAAAAAGAATATTACTACATAAAATTGGGGAGTCTTTGGACAGCATCTCCACATATAAGTGCTCACATATTTCAAAGTAAACCATATAAATGGTTTTCTTGAAAAACATGGGCTCTTTGGTTTCAAGACTAAGTCCTGGGAACGGATAGGGTAGGTGTTGAGGAAGTAGCAATGACTTCTCCCAAAGGGAATGTCTTAGAGGAAATTTTGATGCTTTGCACATTTTCCTCTGATATGCATAGCATTCGGAGGAAACCAGTAAAGTTCTTTCTTGGAAAGGAACTCAGATGTGTGTTGCTGCCCTGCATCTAGCTTGTGATCAGTAGCCTGGAAATGACCTGTGGAATATTCCAGGCCTACTCTTGGAGTTTGTAATCTGATTTGGGAAAGCAAGACTTTTTGTGCAAAACATAATTAGAAGACAAAGCAGTACCAAGTATAAGCCAGAACTAAGATGTGAGGTTTCCATTGAATTCTTAGGACCTGGGAGTGGCTCTGAACTCCAGGTGTCCTTGGGCTTTTCAGAGACTTCCCTTTAGATGGCTCAGGTTTCTTCTCCAATGGGGAGAGCAGGTAACTGGATAAGACCCGTAGGTGTGGCTGAAAGTTCCGGTTCAAGTCAGCCTTGGTCTCCCTCCATCTCCCCTCCCCTCGCCCCTCCCCGCCCCTCCCCTCTGAAATTGCTATTGTGTAAGGTATTACTAATGCTGGCAAAGATTTGTGTTTAGCCATTTGCCAAGCATATCCCTTCCTGGGTTGGGGCTATAAACTCTACTCCTTCCTGCCATAAACTATTCCTCATCACCCCCTCCCAGTAGTACCCGTGTCCCCTTCACATATTCTGCAAGGCTGCATGTTCCTTCAGCATCCACTGCAACAACTCTTGCTACTTGTTCATCCCAGGTAGTAACTCTGGCAAAGGAGGGACATTACTATCTCTTCGCAGTAGCCTCTCTTCAGGGAACTGCCTCAGTGATGGGATCTAGTCCCATTAGTCAGAAGAGCCCTGGGTTTCCTTTCAGGGAGCTAGTAGCCACAGCAGGACAGGTTAGGGTTCTCGTTGTCCCTTATTTACACTGTCCCCATTGTCTCCAGCAATGATGGCAGCAACCACAGCTGGCCTTTCCTAGTGCCCTGTAATGTTAACAGAGCTGCACTCTATGAACCTGTTTGTTGGTATTGGTGCTGTGTGTCCAACATAAACCTGGTAGGATCTGTCGACCAGGATCCCCATCCAGTCCACAGCTGCCCCAATTGTCCTTAGATTCCTCCTGCTTAGGAGGGAGCTGTGCTCTGATTCTTCCTTATTGGAAATCTTTCCATCCTCATCTTTGTGCACATGCCCTGCAACTAGCCAGCCAGTAAGGAGCTTCTGCCTGCCTACCCTGACCCCAGCTTGCAGGCTCTCAGAATCCCCATGACTCGCTGATGCTATTGGTGATCTTGCAGCTGGAGAACCTTTATTTCCTTGTTGTATTTCTGTGGTTGGGAAGCCAAGCTGCCCTGGCAGGTGGTTTTCCATGGGTCAGTTGCACTTGGCTCTCTGCAGTGGGGGGCCTGTGTTGTTAAAGGAGGATTCAGCTTGTTGATCACTTTGTTTCCCCTGAATCATCAAGTCCAGGTATGACGTTGTACCCAGCATCTCTTCTCTGTTGGACCTAGGCCTGATGGCCAGAAGGTCCCTGGCCACCAAGGGGCTGTCATCTCTTTGGTGTCTTTGTCCCAAGCCCTCCACTCTGCCTCCTGCTCTCCCACGGGATGCTGCCAGGCATCTTGTAGGAAGTGTTTTGACAAGAAGGATCGGTGAGAGTTTTTTCTTGGCAACTATAAAATAAAAGTACTGTGAGGAGCTCCTAAATAAATTTGTGCTGCTTCAGCCAGGGAATTTCAACCCTCCTGGAAGTGTAGGGGAAATGGAATGAAAAAAAAAAAATGTGGAAGGCTCAACTGCCAGTTTGATGGCTCATTCATTTGATGGTCCTCAGGAGGTGTGTGATCCACACAGGGTGGACATCAGCCAAACTCACTGCCTCTTGCATTTGTCCAGAGAGTCAGGGAGTGTTTCCTTTGTGCTTCTTTTTTTCCCTACCGTCAGACAAGGCAGGGGGAAATTTCTCAGGCCCTTTGCTCAAGTTGGTCCTGTGTGTACACAGGGGTGATGGTGGAAACAAGCTGCCTGCTATGGAGCCCAGCACCTGGCCTGAGGGGGTTCGTTTGTGAGTCTCTGGCCCTGTTTTAAAGGGGGTGTAATAGCCAGCCTTGCCACAGAGTCATTTATTATGATTATTTCCCATCTCAAGTAGCTGTTGGGAAGAAATAGGAAAAGGTAGAGGGAAAAGAGCCACAAAGGTGCTTCTAACATTTTCTGGGCTGGAAATTGTTGTATTGTTTTTCATTCACTAGAAAATAAGTTATTTTACATCCACTCTCATAATGATGAATGTTCATGCTTCATATATTAGTTCTTAAGCCAGTGTTGCAATAGATCTGCCTCACAAACACCAGCTAGAATGTCACTTTATGAGGACAAATGGCATGGGGACCTCATTTAATAATTCAGAACGTTGCTTCATTTAGCAGGTGCCTCATTCTCATCTTTAAGTTGGTTAAGACTTTAGGGACATATCATGGAGCGTTTGAAAATATCAATGCCATTCATGATAATTATGTACATGTGAGACACTTTAAATAATTTCATTGGTTAAAAAAAATGAGCTTCTGACAACAGGTCAGAATTCTGAGTCCACAAATGTTCATGTTCCCTAAGGAAGTAAGGTGATTTTTTTTCAACATGCCCTTGCAACCTGGTTTCCAGAATAAGTCCTTTCCATTCCTACCAGTAGATCACTTTCCCTACACATCTTCCTTGGGAATTATAGCCTGAAAGAGTAGAGAGACTAAAGAAAAGGATTAAAGCCAAAATATGTAAATACATATCTTAAGACTTTTTCCTGGCTATCAAAGTAATACATAATTCCTACAAAAAATTTAGAAAGTACATAAAAGAAAAAATCATTCATGAACATATCACCTAGACATGTAATCTTTTAGCTTTTCCCAACTCCCTTTCCCTCCTGTCTTTCTTCCTTCCCTCTCCAATAGTTGTAACATAATTAAAAGAATATTGAAAGTAAAATTTTGTGTTCTGCTTTTTCATTTAGAATTGTATCATCCTGTAAATAAGTCATGAAACCCAGCAGCTATAAAAAGATTGATAGATTTGATTATATAAAAAATATGAAAGTTATCATAAACAGAACAAAACAAGCTGAACAATAATATTTGCAACCAATATAACAAATTTCTGCTGTCCATTATGTGTAATGAATCTCTACAATATAATCCAAAAAGCAACTCAAATTTTAAGACGGATAAAACTTGTGAGTAGGCAACAGACAGAAGAAATACAAATGGCCATTAACCATATAGATTTTTTTTAAAGTTTAATCTCAATAATCAAGAAATGAAGGTAAAACAGTGAGATCATTTTCCCCTAGCAAATTGGCAAGGATAAAAGGGTGATTACATCTAACTTGAATATGGAAGGTAAATGGATGCTCTTGTACACTATTGGTGGGAGTATAAATTGGTGCCAGCTTTTTAGAGGGCAGTTACTCAACGTCTATTTAAATTTTAAACATTTGTACACTTTAACACAGCATTTCCACTTCTAAAAATTTAACCCTCCTACAAGAGTGCAAATAATGTTCATTACTCCATGGACACATGGAGTAATGTGTTTAAAGATGCAAGCAATTAGAAACAATCTACATGTTTATGGAAAAGGACCTAATTAAATTATGGAACATCTTTATAATGGAATTTTATGTAACCATTACAAAGAATGAGGCAGATCTACAGGATATAGAAATATGTCCAAAAGTTCATTAAGTGAGAAAAAAGTTACTTCATAACATTTGTTAGTGTGGCATTAAGGAAAGATTGTATGACTAAAAACCTGTTCTTGTTTTCTCCATAATTTTTTTCAGGAATGATGGAATTTAAGATAATGAAAATAGTACTTGTATAATCACAAAAGAAAATCATTTTCAAAAGACAAAATTTCTGTCATAAGCATTTCCCTGCATTTATTTGTCCTTCATTACACCTCATACAACTTTAATAGCCTTCATAAAATTCTGTCATGGATATACCATAATTTATTTAGCTATTCCCCTCTTAATAAATAATTTAGCTTGCTTCCAAAATTTGCTCTGTTATGCACAATACAGCAACAAACATCTTTGTAAAGTAAAAAACCTAAGTCTACACTCCCCAAAGGATCCCTTCATGTAGCAGAGGTTGAGAGTTTAACCTAGAACGAATTCATGAAATGGTTTTGAACATGAAAGGGTAACATTTTCTAAGCCTTTTAAATCTTAACAGGACTACATTTGGTTCATTGGAAGCAAAACAGTTGGCTCTTTCCTTCCTGGTACCCAGTTATGCTACCCACCCTGACTATAATTTATCTCACTGGAAAAGATCCTGATGCTGGAAAAGATTGAGGGCAGGAGGAGAAGGAGGTGACAGAGGATGAGATGGTTGAATGGCATCATCGACTCAATGGACATGAGTTTGAGCAAGCTCAGGGAGATAATGAAGGACATGGAAACCTGGCATGCTGTAGTCCATGGGGTTGCAAAGAGTTGAACACAACTGAGTGACTGAACAACAAAGTGTTTGTGCTCTGAGTGTGAAAATGACCAGGGATGTTATCCTCAGGATGCTCTTTCCAAAGCTTCATCCCAAGCCTTTGCCTTTCCATTCCATTCTCTCTCCCCAGGTGAACTCATCCACACCCAACTAATGACTCTTCATTTTCTATCCCTGGCCTGGCCTTTCATCTAAGCTCTAGCAGTGTATATTCAGCTGCCCATTAAACATGTCTACTCAGATGTCTAAAAAATACCTCAATATGTCCAAAATAAATTCTTTAAGCCAGAACATGCTCATACGTTCTTTTTTTACCTTCTGCATCTTTCCATTACTAAATCCTATTACTTTCTTCCCCTGGTAGTTCTCCGTCTGTCTAGTTCTCTTTACATTACTGCCCCACCCTGGCCCAGACCACCATCAGTTCTTTTCTGAATACTCCAGTAGCTTCCCAACTGGTCTCTTCATGTTCTGTCTCTTCCCCTCTGACCTGTTTTCCTTGTGGCTGGAGGGCCTTGTTGTAAAATCAGATTAATGCCATCCTTCTCCTGTTTAAGACCTTTCAATATTTTTCTTTTCTTTTTTTCCCTCTTGGACCAAAGACTGAAATCCTCACTGGACCCTGCTGTATGAGGTCCTGCTCTTTCCTGTCTCCTTTAATCTTCTGAGCCCCTTGCATATTGCCTGGCTCGTGGATGGTACCCAGAGATTTGTTGGATGAATGAATGGCTGAATGTCTTCTGTTAGGTAACACACAAATGGCATTACTATAACAGGTGATAAAACCACATTTTAGGCTTTTGCTTTTTCAGTGACGTTTTAGAATTCTTTTACCAATTTAATACAATTGGCCCTGCTTCAAAAAGCTGTCAAGTTTTTATAAACCCAGATATTTAAAACACAAACTAACCCTAAATGGTTTTGTTTTGAGACTAAGATCATAATCCAAATTCACTCTCTTGGCAAATGCCACCTCTTAACTCTTGCCTACATGTCAGCTTTTCTTCCTTAGAAAAGGGTAGAGAGTTATCGTTATAGTATTTGACAACTAGAAAGAGATTTGCTATGTGTTCCCCTACTCCTGTACCTTCAAGATTGTATGAAATCCAATCAACTCCTCCACGCAAAAGTTAAGAACCAAACAAAGAATTTATTTTTCTAGAATTTTGATTATGCATTTAATAATGTGTCACATGTCCTTTTGGCATAAATCAGTTTCAGGATATTTGTTGATTTTCAGATGGTTCTTGTTTCAGTTGATGAAGTTCTTTCAGGAAACAGCCTACTAGGAGAATTAGCCAGTGACACAGTAGCACTGTATGGAAGAGAGGGTGCCTATTGTGGTGGGTTTGGAGCCCAGGCCTTAGAAGGGAGGTGAGCAGAACTGAATTCAAATCCTGACTTTATCCCTGGCTCACTAAATGACGTTGATGTAGACCTTACTTCATAGGGTTGAAGGTAAAATAAGAATGTGGATGAAGCACTTAGCATTTAGTGAACATTCAGTGTATGTTACTACTACTGACACTAATTGTTGTTGTTGTTATTTTGTTATCATCATCTACAGAAGGTTTTTTCAGGCACACACACACACCCAAATAAGCAAACAGACAAAAAGCAATATACTTACAATAGTATATTGACTGTATATTTTAAGATAACTAATACCAAAGTTGTACTCTATCTAAAAAATAGTCTTTTAGATTTAGATATTGAAATATGGATAGATGAGACGATTTCATATTTTGGATTTGCTTCCAGATCCGACAAAAAAGATGGGTCAAGAAGGCAGTAGAAGTACAGTTGAAACACGATTGGGCAGATAGCTGTATTTGCTGTGTGATCACTACAGGAGATGTTATGTTATTCACTATTCTTCCATATAAGTTTGAAATGTTCCATGATAAAATTTTTTTAGATACATTAAAAATAGCTTCTGAATAGCCTCTTAGATGCATTGTTGTTCAAGGAGCCAGTCTCAACTCACTGGTCTTTATTTCTTTTGGAAGAATAACTGAGTCCAGAGATCTAAGCAGTAAGACTCCTGTCATTCTGTTTTATGACTCTCAGAATAGCTCGTGGTGAAAACAAAACAAATACAATTTCTGAATTTCCTTTGTTTTCAACCACTTCAGAATCCTCTCTGAAACCACTGTGGGCATTTTAAGTAACCCTCATTACCCTGGCAAGAACAATGTACCTTTCAGACCATCAGGGAGGATAAAATAACTCTTTCTACCCTTCTGTGCTTGCATAACAAAGGTAGAGCTATTAAATACCACTGCTCAATAAGCTAATGAATGATGAGGCCATAATTGTGTATTTGGTGTTTTAGGATCTGAGCCTGTGCCCTGTATGAACTTGTAATCTTCGTTGTGGAGCCTTGTTAACTTCGGCTGCTGACTTAAATGTTGGCTGGGGAGGCTGAGGAAGTCCAAAGCCAAAAACTGACCTCTCTGCCTATTTCATATTCAATTCAGGAGTCAAAGAGTGACTTTTTTTTTTTTTTGCTTTGGTTTTTTTGTTTAAGTGAAGATAGCTATTTACCCTTAGAGTGGAAGCTGACAATAGCCACAAATGGCTCTGTGTTCTCCTCTTTCATCTGTGTGTGAGCTGAGGGAAAGGATTATGCTTGGGTCCTCTCTGCTTTATAATTGCCCCTCCTAAAGTGGTGTCTTTTCCCCTAAAGCAGAGAATTTGAATTTATTATATTTCGGGGCTCTTTCTTTCACCCCTGGAATCTCTCTCCAAGAGGAAAAGCACATGGATTTTTGTAGGTTTAATTACTTTGGCACAAGGGTTCCAGTGAAGTTTATGGAACTTCATTCCTTCCCCCCAAAATAAAATAGGCTCTGAATTGGCTGGTGCAACTCATTGTGACCCATCCAAAATGCCTCTGTTTATCTCTTTGGTCAGCATCTTGTGCCAGGTGTGCGCTGAGGCCAGGGAGCAATAAGGCTCAGCCCCAGCCAAGGGGTGAGACAGGTGTATAGACAGAGTCTTCTGGAATGCAGTGAAAGTTGTCAGTCATAGAGCTGTGAACTGGGTGCTCTGGGGGCAGAGCTGACCATCTGGGGACATTGGCACAGACCTCACAGTAGAGGTATGAGACGTTTGGGCTGAGGGCAGAACTGAATCCTCAGGTTATCTTATGCTCTTAATCAAACCCCCTTATTATTTCTAGTTGAGAGTTTTGTCCTGTTAGGTAGTTCAGTTCAGTTGCTCAGTCGTGTCCGACTCTTTGCGACCCCATGGACTGCAGTACACCAGGCTTCCCCGTCCATCACAAACTCCTGGAGCTTACTCAAACTCATGTCCATTGAGTCAGTGATGCCATCTAACCGTCTCATCCTCTGTCGTCCCCTTCTCCTCCCGCCTTCAATCATTCCCAGCATCAGATCTCAGGTAGTACTTGGTATGAAACCAGCAATGGCATTTCCCTCAAGGCTGGTCCAGTTCTGAAAATGCCTAAAAGCAGACTGCAAAGTCAGGACTGAGGTGTAGAACTGGCCTCTGTGCCCTGGGGCATCCTATGACCAGGCCAAGTCACATCCCTAGGGCCGCTCAGTTCCTTGTCCTGAGCAGCGGGGCCGTGTCCCAAGACTTCTCTCAGCAGAGGGCATTGTGATGGGCAGCATATGAAACTGATGACAAAGCGCTTTTCCCTCCCTGAACAAGTCCTGATACCTGTGACGGCTGCTGAGTAAGAGGCAGTCAGACCTCTTAGCTGGGACGTTAGTCACAAGCTCTCTTGAGCAATGTCAGTTCGGCTCTTTAGACCATCGTGGGTTTCTGTTAGCACTTGCTTCTTCTACCCAAGGAGATCCTTTCTGAGCTCTCAGCAGGCGCGTTGGCTTCAGGAGATTTTAGAAATGCACCCACCCTTTCAGGCAGTGTGAGAATCAGAGGTCTCTGAGTGTAGGACCACACAGACGTGGACTGCTGGGCTGGAACATGGTGCTGATAAAGCCAGCCCCGAGGCTCAGATCCCCTAAGGCCGTGATCCCTCCTGGAGCCGCAGATGAGAAGCTGGAGCTGGCAGAGATTAGAGATGACAGTGTTTGGACTGATGAGTCCCCAGAGGAGCCAGACAACCAGGCGCTAATAGGGCCTCGAGTCTGAAACCACTTCTAGCAGAACGACTGAGACCATGCTCTTGACAGTGGCTATGACCAGAATCCTCCCGCCCCCCAACAGCACACACACCTGTTCTTCTGGGATCCTGCCTTCATGTGGGCTAATGAATCTTGCTCACACTGTGTGTGTGTTGAGAGGGCAGTGGAGGAGGACATGGTTTCCACAGACCAGAGCCCACTGAAAGCTTGTGTGGGACGTGGGATTCTGCCCAGGGAAAGGGGCAGGAGGCTGACCGGGGGGCCGGGGCCGAGTCTGGTTTAGAGGTGGAGGAGCCTCGCATTGCTGAAGTGGCTGCACAGGCACCCAGCATATCTCCACCAGATACCCGGGAGACGCCTGGAGCATGAGCGCAGAGTGGAGGCTGGCCTGAGAACGCTGCTGCTCTCATCTTGCTTCTCCGGGGATTCCTGGAAAACGGGACTTGGTTCTCCTTCCTGGGTGGCTTCCAGTGACCCCTGTCTGCAGGTCCCACGTGGTCCAGCCGCATCAACTCACTGGGCCCAGGGTGGAAACCAGTCTTGCCAGTTCTGTCATCACCTCCCTCCCTGGAGTGGCAACGTGATCCCGGGCTGGACAGAGACCAGCCTCTCCCCTCGGGCCAAGCAGCCCAACAGGCCTTTATTGTCAGAGTGGAGATGGGAAGATATGGGAAAACAGAGCCATGAATACCCCGACACAGCCCCCTGGGGATGCTAAGAGCCAGAGCAGCAGTCAGTAGCCCCCACTGTGGAGATGCCCAGTGAGGGACCACTGTCACCCCCCATATCATAGCCCCAGGAGGCCGCGGCTACTGTAGCTTCCCACCTGGCAGTCGACTGCAGACCTCCAGGTCAGGGCGGTGGTCTAGCATTGCTGCTGGCTGGGCAGCCTCCTTCACTGCTAAGCCAGTGTGGTTGCCTCTGAGCACATCTTTCCTTGAAAAATCAAAGGATAGAGGTTGTCGCCCTGTAGGCAGGGCTGCTCCCCTGATCCTCCCCAAGGCTAGATTGAGAGGCAGACAATGGGATGTAGGTGTGTGGGACTCTTTCCCAGCTTGCTGTGGTGCCAGCTTCCCTCTGTTATGATGCCTGGTATGTGTGGGCAATGGGAGACAGTTGATGCCAGAAGCCTATGTCGGGGAGGGGGTGTTTAGGAGCACTGCCTTTCATTTGCAGACAGTTTTATTGACATTTGACCAATATTCCTACCTCCATCGATACCTTTCACCAAGCAGTTCTGCTGCTGGAAACTCACTTCCTGTGATTGGATTCTGCTCCTCTGGGTTAGGGGAGGGAGGGTGAGTGCCTTTACCATGCACTCACCGTAATATCTGAGGTTTCTATGTATCTGGGTTATACCCAAACAAACCCTGTTCTCACTCCTGTTTTGCTTTTCCCTGGTCATTAATGTCCCCACTAACCCACTGAATCTAAGGCAGAAACCCAGGAGTCATCAGTTCTGCTGCTGCTCTTCATCTGCCTTTAAGTGGTCATCAGGCCTTAATCCTGCTAGTGTTTTCACTAAAACACTGCTGACTGACCCTTACTTTCCATTCCATCTGTCACCGTCCTGGTTCAGGTCTTAACATCTCTTCCCTGGACTCTCTCAGCTCCCCTCTAGCTGATCTTTTTTCATCAGCTGGAAAACTTAGAGAGTTTCAGTGGATCACTTTTGCCTAATATCTAAGTATCAGAACTCCTTAGTGTGGTATGCAGGGCCCTTCACAGTATGGACCTAGCTCTGCTTTCTAGCCCTGGCATTGTGATGGCCTCAGTGTTTCCTTGTGAGTCCTCCTAGGCCACATGGGGTTCCTGAGCTCACCTGCATCTCTGCGCTTGCTCTGTGCGCTGGCCCTGTCCACCTGCCCACAGTGACCGTCTCATACCGCTTCCCCACCTAGGAGACTGACTCATGCTGTAAGACCCAGCTCAATTCCTGCCTCTCCTGTGGAACTGTCCCTCTGTCCTGCCACTAATAGGAATTAATTGTTCCTTCTCATTTTTCTCTTACAGCACATGGTTCCTACTTCTCTCATGCCACTTGTATTACACAACAGTTGGTTCTATCTCCCTCCCCATCTCCTTTCCTCTTTCCCCCAATGTATGTGTGTATACATACACGTATCTACACACACACACACACACACACACACATCTATGTGTATATACTTTGAACAAAGATTTATTGAGTGCATTGTGCTAGGCACAGCATGAACCAGATGCATCTGATGCCTCCTCCGTGGAGCAGACAGTCGAGTGAATATCTATCTGTCTCCCAAACACACAGTGCGTTCCTTGGGGAGAAGGATCATCTTGCTCTTGATGCCTATCCCACTGTGTGCTGCGCAGTGGCTACGTGCTCTAGGACTTCATCGAGCGAAGGCCAGTGGGCAGAGAGAGATGCCGCAGAACAGGGTGTAGGGGGGGTGGATGTCTCCTGGATAGAAGGTCAGTGGGAAGCCTGGCAGTCACATTGTCAGTTTTTAATGGGCAGCCTGTGTTTTGATGCGTGGTTAGCCCATTCAGATGGAACCATCATCCAGGACCATGAGGCAGATTTCGAGAGCAGATCTCAATCTCTTATCCAGATAACACAAACAAGTGTGTCCCCTTTGAAGGGTGGGTGCAGAAAGCTCTCCCGGCTGTTTGACCCCCATCTCATGACCTAGTTCAGCCAGGTGGATGGTTTGGGGCCTGGCTGCCCTCCCATATTTGCTGCTCTGTGTTTCTTGCAGAGATCTGAAACTGGACAACGTACTGTTGGACCATGAGGGCCACTGCAAACTGGCAGACTTCGGGATGTGCAAGGAGGGGATCTGCAACGGGGTCACCACGGCCACCTTCTGCGGCACGCCCGACTATATTGCTCCGGAGGTGAGTGTGCTCACTGCTTAAGCGGCTTTGGGAATCCAGACTCCCCAGCAGCCCCATCCAAAAGGCAAGGCTGAGCAGACGCTGCTGCTTGTGGGAGGCGTTGAAAGCTGACACCTCCAGACTCCTCTCTGGCTCCTTGGGTGAATGATGGCTAAAAATGTCCTCGGTTCCTCCCAGTACAAATTCAAGTCCAAAAGAGTTTTGTAAACTTTGCAGTTGCTTCAGGGTTTAGCCCTGAATGTGAGGACAAAGTGCACTCTACACCTGTCCCATTTAATTTTCTCCTTTGTCTCTACACAGAGCTTTGATCCCAGCCCCATTTAGCAGAAATAACTACAAGCTCTTGAATTGCCCCCATATGAGTGAGTGAGCCCACCTCCTCCTCCTCCACAGATGTAGTCCCAAAGTGCTTTCAGGTTTGGATCGGCGTATACTATTACTTTGGCCTAAGTAGATCATAGATGTTTGACCACCGGGATGAGAAGGCCTCTGATTTGACCCCAGGAAAATAGACCCCAATCTAGAGATGGACTGAAACATGCATGCCAGTGCAGGAAATTTCTTTGCTTTACTTCAGCTCCTAACCCTTCATTTTCTGTAGTCATTAAGGGTGCGTTTGTTCACTAAATGCACAGAGCTCCTCTCATGTCACCCCTTTGCACAGATCCTCCAGGAGATGCTCTACGGGCCCGCGGTGGACTGGTGGGCTATGGGCGTGCTACTCTACGAGATGCTGTGTGGCCACGCACCCTTCGAGGCAGAGAACGAGGATGACCTCTTTGAGGCCATACTGAATGATGAAGTGGTCTACCCTACATGGCTGCATGAAGACGCCACAGGGATCCTGAAATCTGTAAGTGTGACATACTCAGCCAGCTTTCCAACTGTTATAAACCAGCATGCTGTGTGTGCTGTTTGGGTTTGAAGTTTGTTTGTTTTTTGATCCCACCTACCAGCTCTAACTGAAATGTGTGTTTTAATCTATAGAATCAAAGAACCAGAGTTTTCTCAGGCTTTTTTGTCCTCTTATGCAATAGTTATTTTTGGAGCCAACTGCCCAGGTGATGCTAGTGGTAAAGAATCTGCCTGCCAACGCAGGAGACACAAGAGATGCAGGTTTGATCCCTGAGTCAAGAAGATCCCCTGGAGGAGGAAATGGCAACCCACTCTAGTATTCTTGGCAGGAGAATCCCATGGACAGAGGATCCTGGTGGGATACAGTTGCAAAGAGTCTGACATGACTGAGCAACTGAGCACATGTAATAGTCGTTGATAGCATTGTTGGCCAGATGTCAAGTTATTTCTACCACTTGTGGCTTCAGTGTAGGTGAGGTGATGCTCCTATTTCATCCAGTCAGGATGAATAAGGCTGTTGGGTCATGTAAATGGCGCTAGCAGTTGTTTCTGTACTGATTGTGTTTCTGTCGGCAACATCCAAGGAGCAGGATGAAGGGGCCTTTCCAGTAGTGCTGGCAGAGAAGAGAGGTTTCTCAGATTTGGGCAAGATCTCATTTGCTTCCATGTTGTCCTTGTGTAAGTCAGGTGCCAGGCCCACAATTTAGGTGCAGTGTGGAATATTGTGTAGAAAAAGTGTTTATTTTGTGCATTTAAGGCAATGTGATGGAAGCCTTATTTCCAAGTGTGGAAGAAACGTGGATTTGATGCTTTTATGTTGAAAATAAGAGAGTCACAAGTAATATACACAATGGATAAACCAACAAGATCCTACTGTGTAACACAGGGAACTTTGTTAAATGTTATGTGGCAGCCTGGATGGGAAGGGAGTTTGGGGGAGAATGGATACATCTATATGGACAGCTGAATCCCTTTACTGTCCACCTGAATCTATCACAACATTGTTCATCAGTGTTCTCTAATATAAAATAAAAAGCTTTAAAAAGAAATAGATGAAGAAAACCAGAAAAAAATTAAGAAGGAACAACCAACAAGAAGGAGAAATTCTTCCAGGGCTTTGATCAAGGGCCCTGCCATATGCCAATAACCTTCTGATTCTAGGACCTGTTTAATGTACAGAATGATAACTAATTTTTTCGTATTGTTTATTACCAGGTATATGACATCACCTGTCGTCCTTACAGTCTTATATATCCTATAGACCCCGAATATACCAGTAAAATATAAAGTTATAAAAAAGTTAACATGTAATGAGAGAATAATATAATTTGGGTCAATACCCTATTAGGAAATCAGGTATTATTTCCCAGTATATGCACAGAGAGAATAAAGATGAATATTCTCCAAATAGGGGAATATCAGAACAATCCATTTTCTCTGGGGTGGTATCTATGGGTAGTATCTATGAACAAAAATTACTTTGTTCAAATTATATCACTTCCAGTGATTGGAGACAAAAAAAACTAAATTCGGGAAATACTAGCTTTGTTGGTGAGAGGCTTGCCTCTCTGGAAATCTCCAGTCATATAATTAGTGTCACTTTAAGGACATGTTGTTTACAGATTACTCTGTCCTGGGGCCGATAGAATGGTTGTTCCTGAGAAGTCTCCACTGCTTCAGAAGTGGAGACTTCTCAGGAAATGATCACAGAAATCCTTCTCAGGCAAATATTGCCCAAGTGAATCATAATTTATTACTTGATTCTCAAGTTCAGGCACCAGTGCTCTCCTAATATTGAAGAAGCTTTAATTGCACATAGAAATAAAAGTGAAGTACTTTGGGATTCTATCAAATGTCTTCTATCTACCCTGTTTTCATAAGAAAAATTTATTTGTATATTTAGTAGAAAATCTAGACTAAGGAGAATGTGGCTTTTATAATTTTTCATTAATAAAAAATCAGGGAGAAGGGCTTGTCTTTATAGATTTATGCCTTAAAATTTCTCAACCCTTGGAAGGAAAATGTGGATGACCTAATCTATGATAACACAACAAATTGTGCTGCAGAGTTGGGCTTACTTTTGAATTATTACTCTCCCAGTCCTGTGGTCTAGAGTTGGGGTCCTTCTGACTTCCAAGGCATGCTAATCCCCTGTAGCCTGCAGTGACCACCATCACAGTACTAATGGTTTTTCATGATGCACATATTTAGTCTAATTTAGTCCAATTACCATAGCTGATTTAGCTTTTTTTACTATTTAAAAGAAAGACCTCAGAGTTATATAATTCAAATGAAAATGCTAGTTCATGCCATAAGGAAATATGCATTGTTGGCCTTAGTATATAAAAGTTATTGTGCTTGGTACCATGAAGCTGCTGCTGCTGCTAAGTCATTTCAGTCGTGTCGGACCCCATAGACGGCAGCCCACCAGGCTCCGCTGTCCCTGGGATTCTCCAGGCAAGAACACCGGAATGGGTTGCCATGTCCTTCTCCAGGGTAGGAAACAAAAGTCAGTCTGTGCCTCAAGAAACTTTAATGTTCCCTATTTAAGGATTAACAGTCCAGTTCAGTCTTTCTCTGATAAACACTTAATACCTTTTGAATCCAGGTCCGGGAGAAATCTTTAGAGACCGTATCAGCATTGAGCTGACCATCACCGCATCTGCTCCTCTTAATTTTTTTAGAAGTCCTCAACCTCTTTTTAGCATTTAGAATCCTCTTAAGAGAATTCTTCCCCACTAAATCTGAGATACAGGTTTCACCCCTTTTAGCCCAATCCCTATAAAACCTAGAGTAGCTACTAAGCAAGGTTAAGATTCACATGGAACTGTTAAGATGATTTATATTTAACCAGATAGATCCAATTACTTTTTTTTTTTAAGTTTTATTAGTGTATAGTTGATTTACAATGCTGTGTTTCAAGTGTACAGCAAAGTGAGTCTATTATACATATGTTCACTATTTTTCAGGTCCTTTTCCCATATAGGTTATTACAGAGTATTGAGTAGAGCTCCCTGTGCTATACAGTAGGTCCTTGTTTATTTTATATATGTAGCGTGTGTATGTTAATCCCTGACTTATCCCTCCCTCAATTACTTTATATCTTTGATATCTATAGAAACATTGCTGGTAACTAGTATATATGTTATCCAGGAGCATCCTGCCTCCACAATCTTGGTTCTGGGAGAAAACAGCCTCTGGTGTCTCGCGAGACTTTGCTCTTCAGTGGGGACTGAGTTGTTCCTTCTCCCTGCAGACTCACTTCTGGGAAGTTGTGAACCTCTTGGCTTACTTTATTTTGGCCCCTTTCTAATGCCAGCAGCACAGGGGATGACGCTGTGTCGCTGGCCGAGCACTGACTTTCTTACGTGGCTCTCTGTGTCCTCTGTCGGGCATCTTTCTGTACGAGGAAGCCTGGGTTTCAGTCCATGGCAGGCTTATCTCCCAGCTCTGCTACGCTCTGGCTGAGTGACCTTGGCAAGCTAACACACCTCTCTGAATCTGTGTCCTTGCTCAAAAGATCTGTAAATTGAAGTAATAAAATCCATGTCACAGGGTTACTCCCCAGATTCAGTGAATTCGTACACATAAGCCACGCAGGAACACGGTAAGCATTCTGGTTCTTCCTCCCTCAAGGAGTGTACCTTAAGAGCAATTTTCTGAAAAACACTGGAAAAGATGTCAGAGAAAATTACTAAAACATATTCACCGAGAGGATTTCGGAGACAGCTTTGTACATTTCAGCCCCCAGGCCTAAAAATAAAAAGCTTAAATGCTGTAGCTGAGGAAATTCAGCTGTTCTTGGCAGAGGGCTGAGATATTTAAACAGAAGTGTGATCAAAGAAAAGGAAGAAAACAGTGAAGAGCTCTCAAGACGTGGGGAGAAGCACCCAGGAGGGAAGTGTCAGCGCCCGGTGGTGAGGAACTGGCCTGCAGACCAGAGCTGTCCGAGGGCAGATGTTGGCTCTTTCACCTGCTGGCTGTGGGAACTTGGGCACACAGTGTGATTCTGCCATGCCTCGGTCTTCCTCATCTGTACCCTCGGGATCAGAGATGATGTGAGGGGGATACTTGGAACAGTGCTGAGCATAGACTAGATGCTCAGGAAGCAGATGCCAATGTCATCAATGAGACTGGGGTGCATTTTTGCATTTTTAGACTCTTGGTCCTTTTCTCTGAAAAAGTATGATTCTACTTATTGTATTAGGAAGATGGTTTGAGGTAGCAAGTCATGCCTCACAAACCATTCAAACTGCTTTCTGACTCTAATTGCAACTTGATTTAATTAGACCAATATAGTGTTGTTGTTTTTTTCTAGAAGAAACCTAAAAGATTATCTATTCCAATTCCCTCATTTAATAGATGAGGAAACTTGAGGTCCAGAGAAATTGTGACTCATCAAAGGCCATTCAGCACATTACTTAAAACAACCAAACAAATTAGAACCCTTGTGTAGCTCTCACGGGAATGTAAAATTGTGCAGGCACTGTGGAAAGTGGTATGGCAGGCAGTTTCTCAGAAAATCAAACTTAGAAGTACCATATAACCTAGCAATTCCATTTCTGTATATCCCAAAGAATTGAAAGCAGGGGCTTGAATATATTTGTACATCAGTGTTCACATCATTGGGGCTTCCCTGGTGGCTCAGAGGTTAAAGCATCTGCCTCCAATGCGGGAGACCCAGGTTCGATCCCTGGGTCGGGAAGATCCCCTGGAGAAAGAAATGGTAACCCACTCCGGTATTCTTGCCTCCTCCCATGGACGGAGGAGCCTGGTAGGCTAGTTCACATCATTATTCACAAAATCTAAAAGGTAGAATTGTGCTCATTTCACATGCTAGCAACATTATTCTCAAAATCCTTCAAGCTAGGCTTCAATAGTACATGAACCAAGAACTTCCAGTTGTACAAGCTGGGTTTAGAGAAGATAGAGGAACCAGAGATCAAATTGCCAACATCCACTGCATCATAGAAAAACCATGGGAATTCCAAAAAAATTACTTCTGCCTCATTGACTAGGCTAAAGTCTTGGATTGTGTGGATCACAACAAACCAGAAAACTCTTAAAAGAGATGGGAATACCAGACCACCTTACCTGCCTCCTGAGAAATCTGTATGTAGGTCAAGAAATAACAGAACTGGACATGAAACAACAGACTGGTTCAAAATTGAGAAAGGAGTACATCAAGGCTGTATATTGTCACCCTGCTTATTTAACTTATATGCAGAGCACATCACATGAAATGCTGGGCTGGATGAAGCACAAGCTGGAATTAAGATTTCCGGGAGAAATATCATTACCCTCAGATACGCAGATGACACCACCCTTATGGCAGAAAGTGAAGAGAATCTAAAGAGCCTTTGGAAAAAATAAATAAATAAATAAATAAAGAGCCTTTGATGAAGGTGAAAGAGGAGAGTGAAAAGGCTGGCTTAAAACTCAACATTCAGAAAGATGAAGATCATGGCATCTGGTCCCATGACTTCATGGCAAACAGATGGGGAGAAAGTGGAAACACTTGCAGATTTTATTTTCTTGGGCTCTAAAATCACTGCAAGATGGTGACTGAAGCCATGAAATTAAAAGACGCTTGCTCCTTGGAAGAAAAGCTATGACAAACCTAGGCAGCATATTAAAAAGCAGAGATATCAGTTTATTGACAAAGATCCATATAGTCAAAGCTATGGTTTTTCCAGTAGTAATGTATGGATGTGAGAGTTGGACTATAAAAAGGTTGAGCATCAAAGAATTGATGCTTTTGAACTGTGGTGTTGGGAAAGACTCTTGAGAGTCCCTTGGACAGCAAGAAGATCAAACCAGTCAGTCCTAAAGGAAGCCAACCCTGAATATTCATTGGAAGGACTGAAGCTGAAGCTCCAATACTTTGGGCACCTGATGCGAAGTGCCAACTCACTGAACAAGACCTAATGCTGGGAAAGATTGAGGGCAAGAGGAGAAGAGGGTGAGAGAGGATGAGATGGTTGGAGGGTATCACTGACTCAATGGACATGAGTTTGAGCAAACTCTGGGAGATGGTGAAGGACAGGGAAGCCTGGTGTGCTGCATCCATGAGGTCGCAAAGAGTTGGACCTGAGCAACTGAACAATAGGAAAAAGTGGAAGCAACCCAAGTGTCCATCAACAGGTGAATGGATAAACAAAATATGTTATATGCATACAATGGATTAGTCACCCTTAGCAAGGAAGGAAATTTTGACGCTTGTTACAACTTGGATGAACTTTGAATGCATTATGTTTAATGAAATAAAGCAAATACAAAGGGACCTCCACTTACATGAGAATCCTAGAGTAATCAAATTCAGAGAGACAAGAGCAAAATGGTAGTTGCCAGGAGCTAGCAGAGGGGTTGGTAAGGAGTTAGGGTTTAAGGGATGAAAAATTTCAGCTTGGGAAAATGAAAAATTTCTGTAGATGGATGGTGGTGATGGTTGTACAACAATGTGAATATACTTAATCCCACTAAACTGTACACTTAAAAGTGGCTAAGAAGGTAAATATTGTGTTCTATATATTATACCACAGTGAGGGGGAAATACCCTGGGATCAGAATCCAGTTTTTTCTGACTCCCAGTCCAGGGTTCTGAGCTAGCCTACACCTGGCCACTCCCCATTTTTATTCTCCTTTCCATTAATAAGTATCCTTTGCCTTTAGAGCCCCACATGTTTAGCACCCAAATAACTCCCTGATATGATTCTTTCCAACTGTCCTAGAAACATGAGCCACTGGAGGAAGCTTCCAGGGTGCCATGTACTTAATACTCACAGAGCATGAATCTGCCAACCATCTAACTTTCCACAAAGTAAGATATAATGTTTATGATAAGAATGATAGTGTTATTTAAAGATTGTGCATTTGAGTCTTTCTCTATTGACCTGAGATGAGCCTGTGACCGTAGAAGAAACTGATACATGAGGGAATCGGGATCCCTGTCTCATTCCACCCGGCAAATACTTGTCAGATGTCTTCCCTTGGCTTGGCCTTGTGTGAAGTGCCGGGAAGCAAAGCTGAAAAGACACAGCCTCTTCTGTTGCTCACAGCCTCGTAGGAATGAGAACACGTAAACGGATACTTAGCCCGCTGCCAAGGAGGAACGATCAAAGCTCTCTCTGGGGTCAAGGACAGGGAAGCGACATAAGGACAAGGCAGAGGAAGCAGCGTCTCGGCTGGGCGTTGAGAAACAAACAAGGGTTCAGTAGGGTTGACGGGGGTGGGGGGAGGGTAGTCTAGACAGAGGAACTATCTTGTATAAGTACCCGGAGGGGAGTGGAGCATGTGTGTTCAAAAAGTGCAATCACCAGTTCTACCCTTAGTGCGATAGGGGAGGGTGAGGGCTGGGAAAGATGCCATGGGGCCTCTGAGGGGTCCAGGAGACATTCAGAAAGTGGTCTATTCCTTGCAGTTGGTCACGTGGGTCTGGAGCTCAGGAGAGAGGCGGCAGATGACCACTATAGCATGGTGTTGAGAACAGGGGAGCAGCCGTGGACTGGGGGAGAGGGTGGAGAGTAAGAGGGGGGCCTGGGTGTTGAAGGGGTGACAGTGGGAGATGATCCGGTGAGGAGGTTGAGGAAGAATGACTTTGGGTTGTGTGAACATCTCCTTCTGAAGCCCATCTGCTAGTTTTACATGTGGTGAGATAGGCTAATGTTTTTGCAGTGTGCTTTCCTCAGAAACTGATGCTCATGGTAATTTCTGAGTAGTGCTAGCCAGGTTCAGTGCTAGTCCTTGGCCAGGAACCTAGGGCTTGGGAAATGCATCTGTTAGGAGCTAGGTAGGTTGAGACATTTTTAAGGACTCTGAATGAACTTTCATTTTGTTTTGTAATTCCAGATCAAGGTAAGATACCCTGCTTCCTTTAAAAATATGGACTTCGGGCCTTTTTCAAGGATTTTGTAACCATCTGTGATTCTGGGGGCTTACTGACTTCAAAAGTTCCTAATGTTATGAACCTGGAGGGTATCATGCTTAGGGAAATAAGTTAAAGGGCAAATATTGTAGGCTATCACCTATATGTGGAATCTAAAAAATACAACAAACTAGCGAATATGACCAAAAAGCAGCAGACTCACAGATATAGAGAACAAACTACTGGTTACCCGTGAGAGAGGGAAGAGGGGAGGTGGCAAGACAAGGGTAGGGGATTAAGAGGTACAAGCTACTATGTATAAAATATATATAAGCTACAAGAGTATATTGTACAACCACAGGGAATATAGCCAATGTTTTATAATAACTATAAATGGAATACAATCTATAAACATTTTAATCGCTGTGATGTACACCTGAAACTAATATAACATTGTAAATCAAGTATATTTCAAATTAAAAAAAAAAAAAAGAGTTCCTAATGTTGACTCCACTGGGTGTCATAATCCCCAAACTGTCAGGAAGTCATGCATGCTCTTCTGGATTGTAATCATTTGTCATGAAGCTTGGTGACCATTAGAAACTTAGACACAGGATTTCAGAGATGGAGGATGTATAAAAACAGTTTGTCTAAATCCCTGGTTGGCAGGCGAAGCAACCTCACATAATAGAATGGAAAGAACACACACTAGTCTGAGGGTCGCAAGACCTCTACTTGCCACTGCTACTCAGTCTTTATTCCTTAATACAGTGATGGTAACACCTTTGGTACCCACTTCAAATGGGGGTAGCACCATGAAAGCATTTTCAAAGTGGTAGGCACAATGCAGGAGAAGTTACTGGTATTGTTAAATTATGAGTAGTAATTTCACAGCATGCTGAGAGCTGTCATTATCTTCATCCTCTCTTTGAACATCCACCAACATCATCAAGATTATTAAGTGCTTAATTGTACATGAGGTTGTGTTAGCTTTTTATTTTGGAGAGAGCTGTATTTCTGTTTTCCCAGGAGCCTTTTTCTTTTTTCAATTAAAATTTTTTTCTTATGCATCTTTTAAATTGAAGTATAGTTGAGTTACAATGCTGTGTTTCAGATGTACAGCAAAATGACTCATATATATATAATGTACATAATATATATATTATTTTCCATTTTCTTTTCTGTTATAGATTATTACAAGATATTGAATATAGTTCCCTGTGCTATGCAGTAGGTCCTTATTTTTTATCCACTTTATATAGTATGTATCTTTTAATCCCAAACTCCTAATTTATCTCTCCCAGTCCCAAGTTGAGTACCTGAGGGCACCCCAAAGGAGAATTTGTAACAAATACCACGCAGAGAAGGAGAGCACCCACTGGTGAGCGGTGCCCACGCTGGTCCTCTTGTCTCTGTGTGTGACCCTCTTCTGCTGGGTCTGCCCTTCCCCACGGGAGAGGCAGGAAGGGCCAGGATCCCTGAGCCAGCCCCTCACATCCGCTCTCACCACTGTCTCAGCGTGGTGGGTCATCCCTACTTGGCTTCCTGAGATTTCCCGACAGTCTTGTCTTTGGAGCATAAGGTCAGCAGCATTCCTGGAATTGGCGTCTTCTGGATATTTTCCTGCCCTTTTTTTTTTTTTTCCTTCAGAAGGAAATGCTTTCTAAATGCCTTCTTACTTTAAAATAGAAGGTATTATTATTATCCCATGTCTGTAGAAACTGTGTGGATACGCGTTTATGTAACACCATAGCATCATAGATGTTCATGACCCGGGGGCTTTGTATGGTGTACTAACGTCAGTGAGTCCCCTCAATTCAGGGTGAGGGGTGTTCTTGTCTGTCTTTCACGGTGAGGGAGGGGCTGAACAGGGTGGGCACCAACATCTCACCCAACATAGCCCCTAACCCCTATTCCTTTCCTTCCCTCACTCTGCCATTCATCATCTTTACCCCCACCACAGGATTGGATAGCCTTACACCAAAAACTCAAGAGTCTCCCCAAAGTGTACATAAACATGGAGAGAGGGCTGAGAACCTGCTGGTGAGAACACTCCCCCTGGAGCAGAGAGTCAGTGGGGGAGGGGACATGGAGTACAGAGTTTTTGGCCCAATTTTCTACGTGAGAAATAAAAAAATCCCAAGTCATTAAGCAGTGATCCCTACAACTAAAAATAACCACAGTTTCCACTCCAATAGAGAAGACTATTTTTCTCTCTTGCCCTTTTGTCTCTCCTGTCTCATCTCGGTGAAGGTTTATGTTAAATGCATGTTTCAGAAGCAAAACTATCCTACCCCTGCTCTCAAAGAACAGTTATATAAAAACTGGCAACATCCACAGAAGGTAGCAGAGGAAAGATAAAGATATGAACAGATGGAGACTTTCTAGATTGCTGACCTTAAAGATGATTTAAAAAATGTTTTTTTTTTTTTTACTTGGTTTGGGTATAAACACATTCTCTGTTGGCTACCATGTCACTGAGTTTCCTAAACTGGCATTCAATTATCCCAAAATGCTAATAATCATGACACAGAAGAAAATACATGGTTTGCTTAGAGCTTCGGCAGTTGCACTGAACTTTGGCTTCATCAGCTCCAGAGAGGCTTGGCGGGGTCAGTCCTCCTGAGTCCCCAGAGCTTAGGAAGATGAAGGCCTCCCTGAGGTGAGCGTTCCTTTGTGCTCCTTCATCTCCTGTGAGAGATCACAAGGCACCAGTGCTGACTCAGCTGAGTCAACGCCCTTTCCTCCTGCTCACACAGGTGGCCGGGTTAAATAAGTGCTGAAAGGAGTTTGGTGCGTTCCCCTGAGTCACCTTTGTCAGTTCAGGAAGCACTGTAAACTTGGCCTCAGAAGGAGATTATAGCGTGCTCTCGCTTCTGAGCTTTACAGAAATTAAAGTGTATGTTTGCGTGTGGGCTTATCTGTCATCACACCTATCAGATTTCATTCCTCTGTGTGTTGTCTGCAGGAGTCTCGCTCACCTCTGTGTACAGAGAGGGAACCACAAGAAATCGGGGATCCTCTTTTAGCGCTGAGTGTGTCCCACACCTGTCACCAGGCAGTTAACCGCAGTGGCACTGGGCATGTTCCTCGGCATTTCCTGCTCCCCTCCTGGCAGAGGTTGGAGTGCTTGAGGCAGTAGCCAAAGGTGGTCAGCCAGGGGGAGGCCGAGGAAGCAGAGGGAAGCCTGGGGCCAGGGTCTTGCAGAGGATCTAGCTCTCCATCATTACAGCCGATTTTTCAAATACTGTTACGGGGAGAATCCAGAAGTCAGTTACCAAAAGATCCTTTAAAAAGAGGATGGTTAACATGCAGCCTGGCAGTGCTTGCCCGTGGCCAGGACTGGAGTTCCCTTAGGAGGAAATGGAGCTTTGGGCTTCTTACTGAAACTGACATTATAGAAACGGGTCATGTACTCACAGACAGACCAGGCTGGTATAGGCAGAAGACAGAAAAATGCTGATATCCTAGAGACTTCATTTTTGGCATGTTATTAAAGTTACTGTTCTCAATTTCCTTCCCCCATTTTAGATTGTTAGGACCTCTGTTCTTAGAAAACTTACATTTTATCTGTGGCTAGCAGTATGAAGGATTTTTTTTAAATGAAGTATTAATATCACATGACTCTTTAATCTTCATATCTCAAACAGGATAAAAATGTCAGGTTTTATAAAATGAGCATAGAAATATTTTCTATGTAGAGGTTTGCTGACGGATGTCTGTGGGTCCCAAGAGATAGAGTTGGAAAAAAGTCTAATGAACAGAAGTAGCACACTTTGTTTTCTTTAATTTGTCACTTCCAGTTATCACACAGAGTTCCTTTTTAGCAGGTGATGGTTAGGTTTGGTTTGGACACCCAAGACAATGTGTATCCGGAATAAAGAAGGGCATTGGACTGGGTTTCATCAAGAGGAAACGAAGACTTTGTGTAGTATGCCTCTGGAGGGTCCTTCTTCAACACTTGCTCCCTCTCAATAGCTGTGTTTGGAGGATCATAGCTGTCAGGAGAGCTTCCCTTTCCTTTAACATTTGGGAGTTACTGGAGAGCAATGAAATCCTCCCCATCAGTCAGAGCTGCCTGGGACTGGTTTGCCAGGAATAAAACCATCTTGGGCAACAACATTGGCATTGGCACAAATGCCCGACCTTGGGCTTCCTTCTCTGAGACTCGCTTCTGACCTTTACCTCTTTTTTTAACCAACACTGTAACATAACTATAGTGAAGCTACTGAGATAGCTTGGGTTTCAGGGTAAGCTATAATGAGTGTAAAACGTGAGCAAGACAAAGTGTTAAGAGCATTGATAAAGAATTAAGTATATGTCCAGGAACAGCCTGCTGGATTCCAACCATAGACAGGATGAAAAATATAATCAACAAAACTTTCTAGTTACCTGTTTTATATATAGTAGAGGGTATATGTCAGTCCCAATCTCCCAATTAATCCCTCTCTCCTTCCCCCTGCCCCAGTAATCTTGTTTGTTTTCTGCATTTGTGACTCTGTTTCTTTGTAAAAAGGTTCATTTGTACCATTTTTTAAGATTCCACATATAAGCAATATGATATTTGTCTGACTTCACACAGTATGACAATCTCTAGATCCATCCATTGCTGTAAATGGCCATTATTTCATTGTTTTTATGGCTGAGTAATACCCCATTGTACATATGTGCCATATCTTCCTTATCCATTCCTCTGTTGAGGGACATTAAGGTTGCTTCCATGTCCTGGCTATTGTAAACTGGGCTGCAGTGAACACTGGGCTGCAGGTATCTTCTCAAATTAGGGTTTTCTCCAGATATACACCCAGGAGTGGGATTGCTGGATCATATGGTAGCTCTATTTTTATTTTTTTAAGGAACCTCCATACTGTTCTCCATAATGGTTGTACCAATGTCTATTCCCACCAACAGTGTAGGAGGGTTCCCTTTTCTCCACATCCTCTCCAGCATTTACTGGAGATTTTTTGATGATGGCTATTCTGACTGGTGTGAGGTGATACTTCATTGTAGTTTGGTTTGTATTTCTCTGATGATTAGTGACGTTGAGCATCTTTTCATGTGCCTCTTGGCCATCTGTATGTCTTCATTGGAGAAATGTCTATTTAGATCTTCTGCCCAGTATTTTTGATTGGTTTGTTTCTCAGTTTCCTAATCTGCATTTCCTCCCATGACACCCCATCCCTGACTCGGTGCCCAACCTCATCCCTCTTACCATGGCCCTGGGCCACATGGTGCTGCTGGCACAGGTGGTTCTCGGGTCTGTGCCCTAACACCACAGCCTGAGGGAAGCAGGGCGAGAGAAAAAGGTGACTGACTAGTCTTTATAATGACGTCAGATTCTACCTGTGACAGCAGCAAAACACACAGACCCCGGTGGCTGCAACCTATACCAGCATGCATTTTATCTGCCTTGGATGCAGGGAGAGCCTTCATGGCCATGGACCATATTCTGTTCTCTGTCCTGTATTCTTTCTCTGCTGTCCCGCCTCAGGACTCTCTGTAGAGCCATGAAATTCATTCTTCCTAACTAGGAGTCTTTCCCTGAAATACTGATGGGGATGTCCTGAGGCATGCCCTCTTAGCTTCCCAACACTAACTGCTAACTCTGTGACCTTTGGTCTGAAGTTGAATGGAAGGAGGAGGTCATTTTGTTTGCTCAACAGCCAAATCCATCTGTTAAGTAGGAAATACAGTGTTCTTTCTCTCCTGAAAGAAAATCTTATTAATCACTCTGTTTATATAACTAGTCTTCTTCCTATGAAATCAGATTCCAAAAGAAAAAATACTTTCAATCATTGCGTACATTTGAATGAGTTTCAAAGTACATTTGGACCCTATCTCTAGATGCATTGTTACACAGCGTGAGTTTGAACTCTATCCTCTGGAACATCTGACAACTCAAAACCACAGCCGCCTCAGGTGTAGCAGAGCCCACAAGACATGACAGGTACTGTCTGATCTCAGATTTACACGAAGGTGTTCCAGTGCTCTCTTCACCCTGCATTCAACACTTCCCTTCTATTGTTAAAGCAGATATAACTGCACGTTAAAACCCGAGAATCGTCTGTATTATTGTTTTCAGATTGTCTTTAGAAATCTTTGCTGTCAGAAAAGCAATTGCTTTCCTCAAAGAAAATGAGCAAAGAAATCTTTGCTGTTTTTCCTGAGACCATCACTACCACCCCCCTGTTGGAGTCTGGGACTGTGAAGGCAGAAACAGATCTTGTGCCCTTTTCCTGGTTACAAAGTAGAATAGCAGAGAGAGAGCGCCAGATAAACCTTGGGGCCAAAGCTCAGCTCAGACGTTCCTCTCTGACAGGCGTTTCAGTCCATGCTCCTGCATTTAGGTAGAACAGGATGGCCCTCCGAGTGCTTTAACAAGATACTTGCTGAAACTCACTAGCATTGATTAAGGGCTTGCTCTGTGCTGGTATTTTACATTCATTTACTCATCGTAATAGGAGGAACTTTTAAAAAATCTCTATTTCATAGTTGAGGAGTCTAAAGTCCAGGGAAGTTAATACACTTGTCCAGGGTCACACAGCTCATGGAAGAACTGGCATCCAAACACAGTAATGAAGCTGAGGAGCGGAACCACTTCCCCTCTGGGCCCTGCATATCAGAGGAGCTCTCACATCCTTTATGTACCCATCCCTGGCCCGGCAGGAGGCTTCGCGGGACATTCCTGTACCGACCTGGCCCATAGCACTTGTGTTTTCTCAGGCGGGGCACCTGGCTGACTGCTTCCCACTGTGCTCCTGCCTTCTCTGCAGCCTGGAAGGAACTGTTGTTTCTCATTCTCTGGGCAGGTATGCTTTGAGTCCTTTAGGACCATCTTTCCACGTTCATGAGGGCCTCAGGAGAAAGGGGAATACAAGAGGTGTCCACACTTTCTTGCCCCTGATCTCCAGTTAGCTGGAGACTTACATTCGAGGTGGAATCAGATTTTCCACCCTGGACTCCTCACTCTTTGCAGCTTATAAAACGCTTTCATTGAACCTAGCAAACAGTCTGCTTCCTTTAGTAAATGTATCCAAAATCTTTCATGGAGTCACTTTATTTTCCTCCTGGGCTGACTTCCCCTTTTGAGACCACAGTCAGGGAGAAGGTCAGTTGAGGTGAGGCAAGTTTTAAGTATGACCTTAGACATGGATGAGTGATGCCTCTGAACACCGTGGTTGTTAACGTGTTTGGCTTCAGGTCCCAGTAGGGACATAAGCAAATAGAGAAAGTTTTCTGCAACGGGATGGTGCCATCACCAGCAGCAGGAACATGGTGTTTAAGGCGAGTCCTGGGCCTGGCCTAGGGCGGTGAACCCCCTCTGCCCCCAGCCCTCTCCACTGATGTGTGCCAAGAAAGATTCCAGGCCTGGGATTGATGTTCAGTGTTCCCTGAACCTCCCATCTCTGCATCTTTGCTAGGGGGTGGGGCTTAGTCATAGAGGACCGATAACCCCGCCCCGCCTCCAACTGGCCTTCTGCTCCCTCAGCAGCACAGATCACTCCCCTGTTCCTCCCCGGAATGGTCCCCCTCCTAGTTTCTGTTCCATGATCTCTGTCCTCCTGTGATTGTCTCATGAGCTCTTCTTCTCACCCTGTGCCAGGGCTGGGAGCCAGCACAGGCATATGTGGAGGCCGGGGAGCGTGGAGCCGGGTGTGAGGCCGTGAAGAGTGCCGGGACCGGGGGTCACATGCCCCAGCCAAGGAGGCAGGCATGCTCAGCTCAGGTCATTTTCACCAGGAAGTAGTACAGGCCCAGCATTCCAGAATATTCCATCTCCCAAGAGAATTTGGAAAACTTGACTTTCATGTGATGTAACATTTGCTACTTCTTTGACAAGTCGTTAAAATTATTTTAAAACACTCTACGTGGGCCAAATAAAATGTCTGTGGCCTGGGGCTGCCCTCGGTTCTCTTCTGTCTGCCTCCACGTCCGCCTTCCCAGCACGCCAGCCTCCCTCCCAGCCTCAGCTCTATCTTATCAAATGTCGTCATCATCCCTGGGAATCAGACTTCTCACCCTGGTCAGGATCCTCCTGGTGGATGTCTGCACATCTCAGATGCAAAGCTGAGTTCACCAACTTCCCAGATCTGTAAGGTCTTGAGAAATGATAGAATGGTAGATGTTTATTATGTCTTCATTCCTCTGACAAAAGTCATCACTGCTACTATTTCTACTTCTACTAACACCAGTATACTCCCAACCTTAATTGGTTCCTCTTCTGTCACCCATTTCCATCACTCAACAGCCAGAGAGGACCCTGGGACCTGGCTGCCCTCCTCTCTCTGCCCCCCCAGCTCCAGGCAGTGTGGAGTCTGTTCATTCTTCTTCCAAAAGCCCTCCAGGGCTTGCTCCCTGCCTTTCCTCTCACTAACGAGAGATTCTAGTTTCCAAACGTATGTTTTCTTGGCAGTGATCTCAGCCTCCTAACTAATCACCCCCATGTATCTCTTCCCTCTCTACTAGGGATTTAGCCATCATGTTGTGTCTAGAGTCATCTCCTAGGTCAAGGGCAGCTCCCATCCTTCACGTCAAATACGCTGTAGACAGGTCTTGCTGGCTCCCCTGCGGTTCCTTAGCTGTCCTTTCATGCCAGCCCGAACACCCAACGTGGTGGGTGCTTGCCTGCAGCTATGCCAGTCTGCGTTCTCAGGCATGTGATAATTCTATCCACCTCGTGTCATCAAATGTCCCCTCTTCTGTGAGGCCACTGCCTGCCTTCTCTCCACCAGCTCCCCAATGCTAGTGTGCTAGTGGCCCAGGCTCTCTCCAAAGCTTCCGTTGCACTTGACTATGTCTTCTTTTTATCCAGCTGTGTTAGTTAAAGCGTGCTTGCCTCTGCCCGCTTCTCTTGATCAGCTCCTTCATGGGGAGATACTATCCTCATCATCTGTGCACCTCCTACACCACCCCCCACCATGAGGCCTAGTTCACTGCCTTGCATAGACACCTGCAACTTTTATAAATTGAACTTTTTTTTTTCTTCTACATGGAGGATGGCAATATCTAAAAGGCTCAAGATATTCAAAGTTAACACAAAACTGCCTGGTCATTCAAAAGAACATTATCAGAATTCTAAGTAAGCTAGTGGAAAGGGTCATTCTGCCTGACCCTGTTTGCAGGGATGAAGTCTGTAGAGAACAGCCACGGCTTGGTCTGCTTTTCTTTGGTCAGTGCCTTGCCACAGTGCCTCTTGGAAGCTTGGCTTCTCTGCCGGGGCAGGGAAGAATGGGCAAAGGCGTTCAGACACCGGGGTTTCTGCCACCCTGGCAGCAAGAGCCCCACACTGTTCCTCTTGCCCAGAAGAACAAGTTGTACCCACACATTCACGAGGTGTCCTCTGCTCGCACCATTGGCAGGCCTGGGAGTTTCCCATAAGCCATCTGGGTCTGTTCTGCTGCCCTTGTAGCTTGAGTTTTTTGCAGCATTGTCTTTTGTTAATTAGCTTTTAGAACAGACACAGCTACTCCTTCAGGGATTGTATCCCATTGACTTTCCTAAGAAGGGAGTCTACTCGTTTCTTCGGTGTGTGTATTTTCCCCTGTCTTCCTAAGATGCATACACTTAATCTAGGCAGAGCCCGCACAGCACGAGTGCCTAGCTCTTCCAGAATGGAGTTGTTTATGGGACATTTCCTATAAGTCTGCTGATCACCCCGCATGCCCGGAACGCTCACTGCTCAGTAGCTCTCAAAGTTGCTTTTACTTTAGAGTTCCACCTCCAAATTCAGCACCACCAGGCCTTTGATTCCCCGTCTCTTGGAAAGAGGAGAAACCATTAAACTCCATCATTTTTTACTAGCTCTTGTTTGAAGCTTTTGTAGCATTTTATGAGGTCTCTCCTGTCATTTTGCTTAGGGACCTTGGCAGCCTCCTCCTTCCACCTGATCACATTCACCTGAAGCAACCCAGGAGGTTTGGCAGCTTTGGACACCTGTGACATGGCAGGGCTGGTCATCTCCCAACCCCACCCTTTCTTATGTGCACCTTCAAGATCTTTTCAAATGTACTGGGTAAATTCCACTCCAAAGAAGTATCAGCTTCTGCTCATTACTTTTGCCTTGTGTTCTTAAGTCAGACTTGGAAAGGGGTGTTTGGGGGTGGGG
Organism: Cervus elaphus; assembly: GCF_910594005.1. NCBI lineage: Eukaryota > Metazoa > Chordata > Mammalia > Artiodactyla > Cervidae > Cervus > Cervus elaphus. The sequence continues at coordinate 28,507,714 of NC_057826.1, read as the reverse complement.
GCTGTTATAAATTCATTTAAAGATAACTTGATTTAAATTTTTGAAAAGTTTTTATCCAAGGTCATTTTCTTTTGATTATGGAAGAGTATGCCTTTAAAATTAGAAATGACATCCTGCCATGAAGAGTGAATTATCCTGTACTGGTCTTTGGTCAGGAAATGATCAGAATGCCTGTATTGACCACTTCATGAAAGGAGAGTTGGCCCAAAACATCTTGATAGGAGGTCAGTTGCCAAGAAGTTGCCCAATTGACATATAAACACAGAGGATGGATACACACACACAGTCCTTAAATGTGTGGCAATGTGTTCCAATTTTGGTCTATGTGGCAAGAGTCTCAGTCATGAAACATTTCAAAATGGAAGAGCAGGAGAGAAGGGAGCATCTCGAAGGAAAAAACTCTTCAGTCAAAACTATAATATCTTTGTTGCATAAATAAAAGTGTCCAACTTTGTTTTTCCTGGAGCCCGAACACAGAACTTTAAGTTTCTCACCCTGCGGCTCCTTCACCCGGAGCGTCAGAATAATGACGCTCTCTCTTCTCTCCGTGGTCTTGTCAGAGAGCGGGAATCCTGGCCGGCTGGTCAGGTCGCTCAGAAAAATGGCACAGCTGTTCTGAAAAGTAGCCCCATTCATAAGCTGCCGGCTGTCCTCAACTGCGGTGCTGGAGAAAGGCACACTGTTTTATAGAGAGGTTCTTTTCTTTAAAGGGGAGAAAAAAAAAATACATGGTATTTACAGGAAAGAAAACTGGGCCCTTCGGTTTTATTTTGGTTGCCACGTCTGAAATGGAAGTGGGGAAGGCCAGAAATACACACGAGCAACTGCGCCTTGACGGGATGATTCATAGTGGTTGTGCCGCCTGTGATGGAAAATGCAGCTGGTTAAGCAAGATCAGCCATGAAGCCTCACATCATCTCCTCTGGCAGGGTTGATGCCTACCGTCTTGTGACAGCCTTACTGTGTGTGATTGTATGATTGACTGTCTTTCTCCCCCTCTCAGTTCATGACCAAGAACCCCACCATGCGCTTGGGCAGCCCAAGTCAAGGCGGTGAGCATGCCATCTTGAGACACCCTTTCTTTAAGGAAATCGACTGGGCCCAGCTGAACCATCGCCAAGTAGAACCACCTTTCCGACCCAGAATCGTAAGTGTCTGACACCACTTCAGTAGACCTTCTTCTTTCTTAAACTGTCTCAGTGTTCCACTTGAGCAGCTAGATGGTCCACCAGGGGATGACCAGACCAGAAGTTCAGCCAGATGCTCTACAGGGCAGCCTTATCCAGGACTCCTCCTTGCCCCCGAGGCAACATCTCTTGGTGTGCCAGGGGTTATGTCTCAAAAAGTGTTCACCTCTTGCTTGCCTTGGCCCCATCCCCTCAAGTTAAAATTTCCTGGAGTTGAAGAGGCTTTGAAACTTTCCAGGTTTCCCCAAAAAAGTTTGGTTGAGAAATTCATTGTTCTAGCTGATTTCCTTATGCTCCTTAGTCAGGGAGCCTTTCCCAAGCCCCCAGGAAAGTAGAGAGGATGTGAAATGCTCCTCAGGGCCCTCAGCCTGGCTCGCTGGCTTGGAGAGCTCAGCTCTGTGACAGCCCCTGCAGCACAGGGCTCAGGGCAAGAGAGGAAATACTGGGAGTACCATGGGTGCTTCCCCAAGGGAGGAAGCTAAGTAGGGTGGCATTCCTGAAGGGTCCAGCTCTTAGACTGAGAGCTAAGCTGTTTCTTATAGGTGAATCAAGAGAACCACAGTGGGAAGGCAGAGAAGCTGGGCTTCCAGTACATCACAAGTTAGGGGGGACAAGGATGCTCAGAGAGAAATATCGTTGACTCCAGGAAGAGAAGTGAGAGATCTCACAATGGTAAAAATGATCTCTCCAGCATTAGTTTATAAAGATATAAAATACACGTTTCCGTATGTCATTGGCTTAATCTGTAACAGCCTGCTAGGTTGAGACACCAAACACCCAGAGCATAAAACCACTTCCTTTCATGGGCATCCCCCTGCCAGCCCCTCTGGGAGGAGGGGAAGTTTTGCCAGCAGGGCAGAATGAAGCTGCTGGTGAGTGAAGTGAGAGGCATTTGTTCCCTGAACTCAGAATTTCCAAGAAGTCTTTCAAGAAAATCGCTTCAAGCACATAGTGTGAATTTACATAACCTCTATTGTCTTGTGGGCCCCTGTATGGCCTGCTGAGAAGTGTTACTTCCATGAAATGGACAGGGTGAACCAGCTGGCTGGGTCAGGTGAGCAAGTTAATTCCTTAGCTTCCCAGCCTAAGACTGGTCTGCTCAGCAAGATTTTTATGAGGCTAGTGAATTGGTGGTTACAGATGCCCTAATAATACACAATGCAGTAGAATTAGTAGAAAGCAATGTTTAACCAATTGTCATAACTGGAATTAATGCTGCTGAGAGAGTTGCAGGGCCGTCCTCTGAACTCACTGGCAAGGGCTAAGTCCCACGGAAGATTAATAAGCCTCATGTACAGAATCTGAAGTTTTCCTTGTTTCCTTTTTGACAGAAATCCCGAGAAGACGTCAGTAATTTTGACCCTGACTTCATAAAGGAAGAACCGGTTTTAACTCCAATTGATGAGGGACATCTTCCTATGATTAACCAGGATGAGTTTAGAAACTTTTCCTTTGTCTCTCCAGAGTTGCATCCATAGCCTGTGGCGAATGGGAGAGATGGTATGAGAAGCAAAAGGAGAGATTTTTCCAGGAATTTCCTCTGTGGGGAACTCCTCAGTGTCAACGTTCGAACAAGACCCTTACCTTCAGGGAACAGGTGGAGAACTCTGTAAAGGACGGAACATCAGGAGATCAACCACTTCAAGTTCTGAGGGAGCCAGGGTCCTAGAAATAGTGGATACTGAAATGAGATTTCATGAAGAAATACACTGCTCAGCTCTGAGTTTCCATGGTTACTTCAGGTTCAGGATATTAACAGGAGCCAAAAGAAGAACAGGTGTGAAGAATAAACCAGATCCTAGAACTTCCAAGTCACTCAGGATTTCTTACTTCAAGGGACAAACCTAGACGTTGTATGGCCTACTCCCAGCTCTTCTGTAAGCCAATGAGCCCTGAATACTGGCAGTCTGTAAGAAGTCTCTAAATGCTCATGAAGAACTTGACGAGAAGGAAAGGGATGGCTTTCCAAATAGAATGACTTACTCTGAACAAGAAATAGTGTCCATAAAGCTCATAAAGCCCAATCTTGACAACAGTTGGACATCAAGGCAACTGCTACAGCTTATTCTTTTATCTTTCCTTTCACTTCATAGATATTTATTGAGTGCCCAGTGAGATGGTGCAACAGTACCCAGCAGTGTAAACAGATTTGCTCTCACCAAGCTTTCATCCTTAAGTTACTGGAAAGGTGTGTGCATTCTGTGAAATGCCTCTCCACGTTGCCTACATCATACTTTGTCTGCACATAACTTTTTTCACAGAAGGCAGCTTGCTGCCCCAACAGCAACTATCCACATACTTGGCAAGTTGACCAGCAGATGAGCTCAGCAGCTAGCAGACCGGTGGAATCTCATCGTCGAGGCAATGTGCCGATATTGCTCTGGTCTCATCACTGGAGAACCACTCTCCAATCAGGTCCGTGACCAGACTTATGGCTTATACCTTAGCAAGTTATTTAAATTATATTTTAAGAGACAAAGATGTTTGTTACGCGTTTTAATAATTAGAAATGGCTCTTGTAAGCAGGACATGTATCGAAGAAGGACCTTATCATATGTACCCATGTATGCAGTTGGAGAATTTTATCTGGCTGAAATAAATGCATTTTGTAACAAAAGGGATTTTACTTGTCTAGAAGGATTTGTCCCATCCCCACTAGGAGAGGAGATATATAATTAAAATAAGCTTTGAGCACAACAGACAGAACTTTTGACTCAAAGCAACTTCCTGAGAGCAAAGGTTGACATCCCATTGTGTGTGTCACTTAAATGAATGTGGCCTGTCTCTTCGTAACCACAACTTTCATTCTGAGTCAGGGTAATGAGGTCTAAGCCTCACTGCCACAGACTCATCCTCAAACTCTTTGTAGCTAGACACAATAATTGCTTATTTCTCATCCAGTGAGAGCAAGTTCAACAGCCCCCTTCCTACTCTTCACTATGCCATCTGTTTATGCAGATTCCAAGGTTGCCATAGGAAGGGAAGGGCGAAATGGAGGCAGCGCTGAGTGTTTCCCTACCTCTCCTGGGAGGAACACGCATCACCTGTGCTCACACCAGACTGGCCAGAAAAACAGACAGGACTGGGAATTACAGAGGAGCCAAGGGGTATCTGGGCAGTAATGACATCACTGTTGGAGGTTCTTTTTTGTATTCCAAGATGGAAAATGACTTTTGAATGAAGAGAGTAGTTAGAAGCCTCCCTTTATATTTCACTCTCAGCCATTCTTAGATATACTCACTCATGTAATTTTACTAGGTCGTCACAATACCCCTGTGAGGCAAGCTGCTCATTCTACCACTATGTCCAGTGTGAGCACCATGGTGCATTTTGTACCCGAGAACAAGAAAGGATCTGAGAAGTTGAATTAGTTGATTACCCAAAGGTTTCAGACTTGGTGAAGAGTAGGTCCAGTCTGGAGTCGACATCTTGGATGTTCAAATCCCACAGACTTCTGGAAGGGACTGGAGGACTCTCTGGCCTTTGTAGCAACTTTGCAGCTCAGTGTCTCCTTTTGCTCTGTGGGGCTGACTAGCTTCGGTCTTGTTCACAGTGTAAAGAACCACAAAGAATAGCAGGCCTCCTGTGCTCGTTTACAAAATCCACTGTCACAGGCCTGCAAAGGACCCCACTATCTTCTAGACTCAGCAGCTTCCCTCGTGGCAACCTATTCCCAAGTCTGCCACCTGGGTCCCCTAATTTGGGTTCAGTCCATTCTTTTACGATAACTGCAGACCTGTTAGATTATCTGACAGCCAGACGTGGCTGTGATAGGATTTCTAACATTTCTGCCCCATCCCTCTTTTCTATGTGAGGAGAGAGGAGGTACAGGAGATTGACCTAAAACTCAGAGAGTCTTCGACCCTAGGGTTGGAGCTCTGTTTCATATCTTTCATCCATCCTCCTAAACCTTACTTCCCTTTTGAGGATCACAAGGCCTGCACTTCCTGAGGCGGGCTGGCCACAAGCCATTTGATCAGCGGGTGCTTAGTCTGCCAGGCCAGCCATTCCCCTGAGCTCCATGGGTACCATGGAGGTCAAGACAAGGTCACACTGCCTCTTCCCTCCTGCAAGACCATCTCGCCTCTTCAAAAAGGAATCTTGAAAAGTCTTCAGGCCTTAACACCCTTCTCCCTCATCTCCACACCCATTTGTCCCTGTTCTCCTAAACTATTCCATGCTACCCTATTAGCCATGCAGCCCTGAGTGTTTGAAAGGAAAATAGAGCATTTGCTCTGACATGTTGATTATCTTTTGACTGCAGAAGGAGTTTTCACTTACTGATGGATAACATTTATTGCACAGGTGCTGTTACACTTTTCAGTGAATTTACTCATTCAGTGCCCCAAGAGGCGGGCAGTCTCATCTCCATTGTACAGATGGGGAAACTGAGGTATTGAGTGATTAAGTAATTTGTCTGAAGTCACACAAGTGAAACAGTAGGGTCAGGATTGAGGTCAGGCAGTTTAACTCCTGAGTCCCTAGTTTTAGCCCAAATTGTTAAAATTCCTCTATTAAGGTCAATTTTATTGTTCCCAATTTTGTGAGGTATTGAGCACAATAAAAAGGGTGTAAACTGGATTTAGCAGTGAGCGCTAGATAAACTGACAGCTGGGCAGGACGGTATTACTCATCCGGTTCTGTAGAACCCTTTATCAGCAGTGAAACTGTGTGATTTGCATGTCAAGGGCCTGGAGTGGCTCACCCCCACCCTGCTGCATCTGCCCCCCGCCCCCCCTTAAAGGAACTGGGGCAGGCCAGAATGATGCAATCAGCACTTGGACCTCCCTGAGGAAGAGGAAATAGTCTGGGTCAAAAGATCCTGCAAACCCTGTGTGAAGTCCTGGGGTAACCTCTGAGCCTTGGAGGTGAGAGAGTTTAGTGAGGGGCGGTCTAGCCCCTTTCTCTTCCCTACTAGGGGATCCCCTGTGTTTCAGTAACCCACCTTGGTCACCCATCCTGCTGGTAACGTGGAATCATCAGAAAGGAGACATACAGCCTGGGGCTAACCTGGGCAGCTGCATGGTTACAGCTACAGAGCTGATGTAATTTGGTAGCAAAGAAAAGACCAAATTAAAAGCACCCCATTTATCACTTGTTGATCTTAACTGGGTGAACATTGCTATAAAGATATTCTAGTCACAGATATGGCCTTGACTATATCACGGGCCAACACCATAAGGCTTTATGTCCCCACTATTCCCAGATTTGGTCATCCTGTTTGCTTTGTCTGGCTGTGTTGACTTAAAATGCCTAGGCAGCTCTCTCTGATTGCCCCTGGCTCAGAGTTGCACCAGGTCCTATAACTCCTCATTTTACGTCATCTAGGGATAAGACTCTGATACCGCCAGAGACGTGTGCAGTGGAAATGAGCCCTCTGGTCATATGTCACTCTAAACTGAGGTGCAGGTTGGACAGATCAGGTCCAAGTGCAGCTATCAATGAGGCTTTATCGTCTCTCTTCCTTCCTGTGTTGAATTAGAACCACGGCTAAGAGTGCCACCCTCGGCTTCTTCCTGTTCCAGAGGCACCCCATCACCTCCACTCCCCTGTCAATTCCTCTTTCTCTCCTCCTCACCTTTTGCATTCTTTATTCCCTGGTGTAATAAGCCAGCTCTATACTCTCTCCCTCCCTCTATCATTTGGTTTACAATACACAAAGATGACATAAAATCCTGATTTGCTTACATTATACGCTCTTTTAGGGCCCAGAAATGGAAGCCATCCATCCCTTGTATTTCCACATCTTTGGCTTCACCCCCGTACCCACACTCTACCCACTATGTCAGGTATTGCCCAGGCAGAGACTGCCTCTGAGGCAACCCTGCCTGCTCTGCCCACCATGGTTCTGGGAGGCAAGACATCAGAGGAGTGAGCTGGGTAGAACCCACATCTGTTCACCAAATCTGCCTCTTAATGTGTGTTCTTGGAGAAAGGGAGTCATTTCTCCAGGTTACCATTTTCTAGCCCACACTCTGCACTCTGGCCCACCCTGTCCAATCTGCAACTCAGTTCAGATGAACCTATGTCTACAGGGCTCATTTGAGAAATGAGTAAAATTGACACCTGCCTAGCCAGTCCTGTTACTGCAGGGATTGGTTGTGATGCTCTATGTGAAGCCTGTACCACAGCGGGGCACGTAGAAAATGCTTGGTCAGTGGTAGAGATTATTACCGTCAGCTATTTCAGAGGACAAGGGAAGATTGCAGGTGATGTCCTCCAGGAAAATGGGTGAGTGGGACCCCCACGTTCTTCACGCTGCCCATCTCGCCTATGGGGATTCCATGCCAGCTCCAAGTTGGAGGGCTTTGTACTTTCCTGAGTAGTTGCCTGCAGAGATTTCTCAGGAGATTCTTTCAAAAACTTCTAGGATGTTCTGAGTCCATCCTACCCTGATTGACATGCAGAATCAGTGTTAAGCTTGAGACTGTGCTGCTCACCGTTAAAAAAAGAGACTTAAGAAGTTCCCATGGTTTTCCATAAAATGGCTCTTATCTTAAACCTTTCAGGAATTCTTTTGTTCTGCTGGATTCAACTCACTTCTGACCAGATAACATAGAACCACACCCCAACACCAGCACCTGCTGGGCATGCTCTGTACACTTAGCACACACACCACCAGGTCAGAAAATAGAACACATGTGCTCACAATGTCCGCTGCACCCTGGCATGAATTAGGATTTGAAGCCAATCATAGAACACAGGGCCTTTTTTTCCTGTTTTAAGATATCTATGAAGGTTTCTGGTAAAACCAGAGACCTCATAGTCCTATGTATTCTTACTGGACCTTGAGCCATAGCACCCTTGTCCTCACGCAACACCCAAAGACCACCCAGAGCTGCCTTTCTTACACCACCAAGGCAGTTCTTACCCACAGAGGTTTCATTCTTCCAAGGGCTCAGACCACAGCTAGGAGAGTTTGGGCTAAATAAAGTGAAGATTGTGCAGGCAGTGAGTACAGTCCAACATTCAAGTGGTTGAAACAGGAATCTTCTTTGGAGACATCTCAAATTAGAAACCAAAGCTAGTCTAGTAGTCATTTGATCTGACAGTGTCAGAAATTGCCTGGATGATCTCTGAAGTTCTTCCAGCCTTATGCTCTCAGGACTGCAGATGAACAGAGGAAAATCGTTCATCAGTAGATGTCAACTCCATACTATCCTCACCACATGCAAAACCTCCACTTCTCAGATTTCCTTCCCCCATCCCTCTCTGTACAACCTTTACACCCTGGCACACTCCTATACCTCCACAAGCTCTCTCTATCCCAAATCCCCCTGAGGCTCACACAGATCACTTATCCCCAAAAATCACATATCCATATCTCATACAAGGTTGCCCTTCACATTTCTCATGCTTGTCCACACATGAAAAGGAAAAAGGCTTTCTAAAGTTACCATCAGGCCAAGATCACAAGAAGGATAAGCCCTCTTCTAGAAACTGATAATATAGCTCTTGTAAATGAAAGAGAAAGCAATATTCCTCAACCCAGTTCCCTATTTTCTCAAAGAAAATTATTTTCAAGGATACAATTGTCATTGACAAAATGAATTGTAGGCCAAGGGAGATAAAGAGATGATATCAGTTATTTAGGTAAGTACAGGCAAAACTGCAGAATTATTTAAGCAGTAATTTATGAGCACCAGAAGGGTTACTAATCATTTGGATTGTACAGGGGTTCATAAAAGACATGTCTTGAAAGTCTAATCTTTTTTGTTGATGGTTACTAGACTGGTTGATCAGGCATATATGATCGGTTTCACATAACTGAGCTTCAAAAACATACATGACAAAGTCTGTCTTCCTTGTGACCCAGCAGGATTCAATGAACAATGGTACCCAAAGTATGGTGATTACTAGATTAGTATCGATCTGAAATAGTGTTCTGCAACCTAAGGTAATTCCTGCTTCCCTGGGATTAATAGACAAATTTCATATCTTCCTTTAGATTTCAGACATCATGACCTACCACAAAAATATGACAGACACAGTGCTACTTGTTTGTTTTCCAACTACACATGCTTTCTCAGGAGATTCTGGTACATAGAGCAGAGTGGAGCTTAGAGATCTAGTCACTCATGAAACTAACATTTATTAAGCATCAACTATATGCCTACATGCTTTTGTGGCTGGAAAAACTAAAGTAAAAAAAGAAAAAACCCCAAAGATCCCTACATTCTAATCTAGAGATGTGACAGTGTTTACCCAAATGAATCCACTCAGTGGTAAAGCAGCTTTTTGGTCTTACCTTCAACATAATTGTGTCTGTAGCACCTGGCCCATTGTAGGTGCTAAAGAAATATGTGCTGTTGAATGATGCCATCAGAGCTAGGTGTCAGCCACCCACTTTCTGACTCCAAAGATAATACTTTTGCTCATCTCTATGCTGGAATTAAGAAATAAACATAACTTGTATGTGGGTCTGAAGAAGCTGAGTATATTGGGGCAAGATGGAGATGATAGCATGAGTAAAAAGTAGGCAAGAAGCAAAGAGAATAAATTCAATGTACGTATTCATCCAACAAATGTCTATTAGGATTTTATCAGACCTTTTGCTAAGTGATGGAGACACTATGACAAGCAAGACAGTCATGGTCCCCAGCATCCTTGAGCTTATGGCTTAGTGAATACAGGGATAGGGTGCCATGGCTGCCAAATAAATAAAAATGCAATCAAGGCCCCAGAGTTCCCACTGAACTGTTTCAGAGGAGGGGGTGATGAGCCCCACTGAGCTTGCTGTGATTAGACTGTGCCCAAACAACTGCACTCAGCTGAGGATACCAGCATATAGATACAAAGCTCCATCATGTTCAGAGGAGAGTAAACTGGATGATGGAGGAGAAAAAGCATGTAACATAGCAATGAGGGGGTAAACTGGGCATGAGCCTGAGAAGGAAAGGACCTTCAAGTATACCAAAAACTACCCTGGTGATCATTAAGGCTGCTCTCCAGGTGTTTCCAGCTCTCTTTCTTCTGGGCATAGGGTAAGAATCCCTTTTGGGCCCCATTATGGATGATGAGGCCATGTAAAGAGTTCTAGTCAACAAGTTAAGAGGAGACTGATGTATAGTACATGTAATACAGCTAGACCATTCACTGCTAAGAAAGTCTCTCTTTCCCCTTCAGTGAGCATACTCTTTCTCCCAGTAAATGGCCATGTTGAAACATAATGACTAGTCCCTGAATGATTAACATGAACTAAGAGCAACTAACACTTTCACCTTCAAGCCCTCAACCAACCCTTGATGGATATTTTACAAGATCAGCAATAATTATTCATATTTTTATTACTGCTAAGATTGTGGTGGTTCTTTGCCACTGTGGCATAACCTAGTCCATCCTGACTATTTTCTTGGGCTCCAAAGTCACTGCAGATGGTGACTTCAGCCATGAAATTAAAAGATACTTGCTCCTTGGAAGAAAGGCTCTGACAAACCTAGACAGTGTATTAAAAAGCAGAGATAGCACTTTTCCAACAAAGGTCCATATGGTCAAAACTATGGTTTTTCCAGTAGTCATGTACAAATGTGAGAGTTGGACCATAAAGAAGGCTGAGTGCTGAATGAAAAATTGATGCTTTCAAACTGTGATGCTGGAGAAGACTCTTGAGAGTCCCCTGGACTCTCAAGCAAGAAGATCAAATCAGTCAATCCTAAAGGAAATCAACTCTGAATATTCATTGGAAGGACTGATGCTGAAGCTCCAATACTTTGACCACCTGATGCAAAGAGCATTGGAAAAGACCCTGATGCTGGGAAAGATTGAGGGCAGGAGGAGCAAGGGGTGACAGAGGATGAGATGATTGGATGGCATCACCAACTCAATGGACATGAATCTGAGCAAACTCTGGGAGACAGTGAAGGACAGGGAAGCCTAGAGTGCTACAGTCCATGGGGTCACAAAGAGGTGGACAAGACTGAGAAACTGAACAACATCATCCTGACTAATGCTTGCTATATGGAGAAAGTCTGGTAATTTAGAGCTCTCAGGGTTGAAACTGGGATCTTGTCAGGCTGCAACAGGGGTTACAGAACTTGTTTTGGCATAAAAGTGAACTTTTTTCACAAAGGCACTCAAGCATATAGTCAACTTTCTTGGGAAAGAAGTTCACCATCACTGGACATCTTCAAGGATCTTTGGTGGGATGGTGGACAGGAAGTCAGATCAGACCATCTCAGAAAGGCTTCTTGCAACCCTAGGAGACCATCACAACACAGACTGAATGGGCTTAGCATGCACACTGTAAATGTGCCACACCCCAGGGCCCACTGGGGTGGGCTTGAGGCTGGCTCACCATAATGTCTCCACTGGCCAGGGCCTCTGCTGCTTTCACGCTTCCACACGGCCCTGCGCCTGTGCTCAGCACTGCTGATGGGCTCAGCAAGTGTGCACCAATTGCACAGCCGCTCAGACGACAAAGAGGTAAAACAAATGGTAACAGTTCTCTCAATTCTCCATCATGTAGATTGATAAATAGACTTCTGGGACTTCTGTCTGCATTAATAGCATCCTGGGGACAGTAGGAAACCACTGAATTCACCCCTATTGGTTTGTCCCTCATTGTGCTGATATGCTTTCTAAGCATATCAGGAAGAAGAGCTAAATGTCCTCCCTAAGCAAGCAAGTCCAGTATAAAGATCTTCTCAGGGGATATTTGTGTTGAGAGAAAGTCTGGGGAGAAATACGGATCTCAGCATCAAAGGCTGGATTCAAGCACTTGCCCCATCTTCTCACATTCTGCCGCAGCTGGCTCATACTGGCTCACAGGAACCAGTCAGACAAATCTCTTTCCAAGTCAGTAATGAGTGAGCTCACTATGGCAGCTTTAAATCAGCCCTGGTGGAACTATTTACACCATGGAAATCAGTAAATGTTACAAATCAGGGGTTCGTTTGGTTTTATTTGACAGCTTACCAGCATACCCTTGGTTAACAGTAAGAAAGTCATAATTTTAAGAACCAAAATGATCTGGTTCGTGCTCTACTGGCTGTTGTCATTAGGGGAAATGTATTGAAATTTCCATGAACTTTAGTTTTCTTATCTGTAAAAAAATAACGAAGATCAAACTATTAACTACCTAAGAGGGTAGTGTGGGGATCACATGAGATAATGTTCACAGATCATTTACTAAACTAATCAAAGCTCCTTCACCTTGGAGCACATACAGACAACAACCTCCAGGGACAGAAAAAGAACACCTCTGAATCGCAACTACTTCTTTTTTTAATGTGTAAAACCTTCCCAGAAGTGTCCCAACCTTACCTCCTCATAGTCCATCAGCCAGTTTTGCATCACATGACTATACCTAAAAGCACTCACATTGCAAGGGCAACAGAAGTTGAACCACAGCTTCTGAGGGTGCCCTAGAATCCCAGGTGAGATTGGTGGGATTTTTAAAGTTCCTGTGCATTTAGAATACAGAACCAGTGGCTTAGAGTCGAAGTCTTGGACAAATTATGACTTAGCCCACTGGGCCCAAAGAGGGATTCATTTTCTCCTGGAGGGTAAGGATGGAGGACACAACCAGGGTTCAAGGAGTGTGACAGGGATAAAGGAGGCAGTGTATCAGGTAACCAGCAGCATTGGCCCCAGTCTGCATCCCCAACCACTGGCGCTTTGGGTGGGGAGCAAAGAGTTCAGTGGGAAAAACCAGAGGTATTAAGAAACCATTCTTAGAGGCGAGATACTCAACTGTTTGAAAAACAGAAATGAAGTCTTAGATTGAGATTTGAGAAAATAAGGCATGGGAGGGAAAAGGTTAAGAAAGCATTTGCAGTTCTGGTTCAAGATGGCATCATAAGAGGTTCCCGAATTCCCCTCCTCCTACGGATATACCAAATCTACAGCTCCCAAGGGAGCAAGTACCACTGAAAGAAACCCAGAAACTAGCTGAGTGGCTCCTACATATTTGGCAAATGAGGGAAAAACAAAAAAACAAAAACCACCCATATCAAAATAGATAGAAGGTGCTGAGACACAATCTTGCCATAAACCCCACCCCTAGCTCAGTGACACACAACTGGGATGGGAACTGGTAATTCTGAGCTTCTCTCTGAGGAGTGAAGGGGTTAGTCTGCATATCTGGTGCAACAACTTTCAAGACTTCCACCTGAGAGATGAGCCCCCAAAACATCTGCCTCTACAAGGCAATTGGGCTTACATCCATGAGATCTACAAAGCTATCGCAAATTAAAAAAAACAGTTCTTAACCAACTCCCATGGATTCATCAAGGTTATGACCCCAGGGTCTAGGGCAGAGGCAGCAGAATTAAATGTCCAGTCTTTCTAAAAAATAGGCATATTTATCTTAAAAGTGATGGCCTGAGGGGTAGGATTCTAAGGCATCTAGGGGACAACTACTTAGCAACTAAACAACAACACTTGCTCCAGAGACTGGGGAGGCTGGCAGGTGCCATCTGCTTCACACTCTGCCTCTGTCTCAGTCCAGGTCACAAGTATCTCCCAGAAAGGAACTTGTGTACACAGCATTTGCAGCTACCACCCAGGAGATGCAACCCTTGATAACCTGACTTTGGTGGCCAGCAGAGCATGTATTTGTGGGTTTCCCAGCACAAAAACAGACAGAAAAACAATTCTTAACCAGCTACCCACTCAAGGCATGGTACAGAGGCAACAGACTGAAAAGCCCAGTCTTTCCATCAAAGAGGCCTATCTACATATCTTAAAAGCAATAGCCTTGGACTTCCCTGGTAGTCCGGTGGTTAAGAATCTGCCTGCCAATGCAGGGGACACAGGTTCAATTCCTAGTGCAGGAAGATACCACATACCTCAGAGCAACTAAGCCTGTGAGCCACAACTACTGAAGCCTAGAACTGCTGCTCTAGAGCCTGTGCTCTGCAATGAGAAGCCACTGAAATGAGAAATCTGTGCACAGCAACTAGAGAGTAGCCCCTGCTTGCCACAACCAGAGAAAGCTTGTGCGCAGCAACAAAGAACAGTTGCAGCCAAAAATAAAGAAAAAATTTAAAAACAAGCTGCAGACTGAAGGTCATGTTTCTAACTTAATATATTCCTAGGAGCTGACCACTATCCTCTCCAAAGACAACGGAGGCCAGTGGGTGTCCGTCTTTGCAGTCTCCCTGTGTCCCACCCCAGGGTCACCAGTATCTCTGATAAAGCAGTTTGTGCACACATCTGGTACCCTGGCTTTTGTGGCTGTCACCCAAAAGTTACATCCTTGAGTCTGATGTCTAGTGGGGCTGAGTTAACAGGTTCAGTTGGAAGGTAGCCAACAAATCAATGGTTCTTCTTCTTATAAACTGGCTAGCCTCCAGGGCTCAGTACAAAGGGAGCAGACAGAAATGCCTTCTCATCTTCCCGGTGAAAGAGGTATATTTGCATATCCTAAAATGCTGCTTCCTGGGGGTGTGGCTTCCAGTCAGCCCACATCTGGTGCTGACTGAGATCCCCTTGAGATTTCCCCACTGAGATCTCCACTGACAGGTCTTGGCACTCCCTCAAATACTGGGAGTCACCAAGAATAAAGATGGCTGCTTAGACAATCACAGATGATTGAAAGACAACCAAGAGCTAGGGCAGAGTTGAATGATAAGTTTCATTTCCTACACCAGGTCATGTCTTCAAGACTGAGCGCTGGCTCTTTTATCTAACACACAGAAACCAATGCAGAGAGTAAAGAAAAATGAAAAACACAAGAATATGTTCCAAACAAAATAACAAAATAAAAATCTAGAACAAGACCTTGTGAAATGGAGATAAGTAATTTACCTGATAAAGAATTAAAATAGTGGTCATAAAGATGCACATCAAAGTCAGGAGAACAATGCAAGAACAAATTTCAACAAAGAGAAAATATAAGAAAATACCAAACAGAAATTACAGAGCTAAAGAGCTGGACTGTAAAGAAAGCTGAGCACTGAAGAATTGATGCTTTTGAACTGTGGTGTTGGAGAAGACTCTTGAGAGTCCCTTGGACTGCAAGGAGATCCAACCAGTCCATCCTAAAGGAGATCAGTCCTGGGTGTTCACTGGAAGGACTGATATTGAAGCTGAAACTCCAATACTTTGGTCACATGATGTGAAGAGCTGACTCATTTGAAAAGACCCTGATGCTTGGAAAGATTGAGGGCCGGAGGAGAAGGGGACAACAGAGGATGAGATGGTTGGATGGCATCACCGATTCAATGGACATGAGTTTGGGTAAACTCCAGGAGTTAGTGATGGACAGGGGGGCCTGGCGTGTTGCGGTCCATGGGATCGCAAAGAGTCAAACAGGACTGAGCAACTGAACTGAATTGAAAGAGTAAAACAACTGAATTTTTAAAAATCCATGGTGAAAATCACTGCCATGGAACAGAATAAAGACAAAAAGAAATGAAAACAGTCTAAGAGATATCTGGGACAATGTTACATGCACCACCATTTGCATTATAGGGGTCCCAGGAGAAGAGAGAGAGAAAGGATCTGAAAAAATATCTGAAGAGATTAAAAAAAAGTGGGAACAGAGGGAACATACCTCAACTTAAAAAAGGCCCCATATATGACAAACCTAAGCCAACATAATACTCAATGGTGAAAAGCTGAAAGCATTTCCTCTATGATCAGAAAACAAGACAAGGATATCCACTCTCTCCACTTTTATTCAATATAGTCTTGCAAGTCCTAGTCACAACAATCAGACAAGTCACAACAATCAGAAAGGAAATAAAAGGAATCCAAATTGGAAAAGAAGAAAAGTCGTCACTGTTGGTAGAAAACATAATACTATATATAGAAAATGCTAAATATGCTATCAGAAAACTACTAGAGCTCAATGAATTCAGTAAAGTTGCAGGATATAAAAGTAATACATAGAAATCTGATGCATTTCTATATACTAACAATGAAAGGTCAGAAAGAGAAATTAAAGAAAAATCTTATTTACCATACCATTAAGAAGAATATAATACCTAGGGATAACTTACCTAAGGAAGCAAAAGATCTGTACTCTGAAAACTATAAGACACTGATGAAAGAAATCAAAGATGACCCAAATAGATGGAAAGATATACAATGTTCTTAGACTGGAAGAATCAACATTGTTGAAATGCCCATACCACTTGAGGTATTTTGCAGACTCAGTGTAATCCCTATCAAATTACCAATCACATTTTTCATAAAACTAAAACAAAAAAAATTTTTAATTACTATGGAAACAGAAAAGAACCCAAATAGCCAAAGCAATCTTGAGATAGAAAAATGAAGCTGGATAAACCAGATAATCACGATGGTGTGATCACTCACCTAGAGCCAGACATCCTGGAATGTGAAGTCAAGTGGGCCTTAGGAAGCATCACTACAAACAAAGCTAATGAAGGTGATGGAATTCCAGTTGAGCTATTTCAAATCCTGGAAGATGATGCTGTGAAAGTGCTGCACTCAATATGCCAACAAATTGGGAAAACTCAGCAGTGGCCACAGGACTGGAAAAGGTCAGTTTTCATTCCAATCCCAAAGAAAGGCAATGTGAAAGAATGCTCAAACAGCTGCACAATTGTGATCATCTCACACACTAGTAAAGTAAAGCTCAAAATTCTCCAAGCCAGGCTTCAGCAATACGTGAACCGTGAACTTCCAGATGTTCAAGTTGGTTTTAGAAAAGGCAGAGGAAAAAGAGATCAAATTGCCAACATCTGCTGGATCATCAAAAAAGGAAGAGAGTTCCAGAAAAACATCTATTTCTGCTTTCTTGACTATGCCAAAGCCTTTGACTGTGTGGATCACAATAAACTGTGGAAAATTCTGAAAGAGATGGGAGTACCAGACCACCTGACCTGCCTCTTGAGAAACCTGTATGCAGGTCAGGAAGCAACAGTTAGAACTGGACATGGAACAACAGACTGATTCCAAATAGGAAAAGGAGTACGTCAAGGCTGTATATTGTCACCCTGCTTATTTAACTTATATGCAGAGTACATCATGAGAAACGCTGGGCTGGAGGAAGCACAAGCTGGAATCAAGATTGCTGGAAGAAATATCAATAACCTCAGATATGCAGATGACACCACCCTTATGGCAGAAAGTGAGAAAGAACTAAAGAGCCTCTTGATGAAAGTGAAAGAGGAGAGTGAAAAATTTGGCTTAAAGCTCGACATTCAGAAAACTAAAATCATGGCATCTGGTCCCATCACTTCATGGGAAATAGATGGGGAAACAGTGGAAACAGTGGCTGACTTTATTTTTCTGGGCTCCAAAATCAGTGCAGATGGTGATTGCAGCCATGAAATTAAAAGACGCTTACTCCTTGGAAGGAAAGTTATGACCAACCTAGACAGCATATTAAAAAGCAGAGACATTAGTTTGTCAACAAAGGTCTGTCTAGTCAAGGCTATGGTTTTGCCAGTGGTCTTGTATGGATGTGAGAGTTGGACTATAAAGAAAGCTGAGTGCAGAAGAATTGATGCTTTTGAACTGTGGTGTTGGAGAAGACTCTTGAGAGTCCCTTGGACTGTAAGGAGATCCAACTAGTCCATCGTAAAGGAGATCAGTCCTGGGTGTTCACTGGAAGGACTGATGTTGAAGCTGAAACTCCAATACTTTGGCCACCTGATGTGAAGAGCTGACTCATTTGAAAAGACCCTGATGCTGGGAAAGATTGAGGGCAGGAGGAGAAGGGGACGACAGAGGATGAGATGGCTGGATGGCATCACCAACTCGATGGACATGGGTTTGGGTGAACTCCAGGAGTTGGTGATGGACAGGGAGGCCTGGCATGCTGCGGTTCATGGGGTCACAAAGAGTTAGACATGACTGAGTGACTGAACTGAACTGGAATCAGTCCCCCTGACTTCAGACTATACTATAAAGCTACAGCTATGATACTGGCACAAAAATCAAAATATAGATCAATGGAACAGGCTAGAAAGCCCAGAAATAAATCCATGAACCTATCATCAATTAATCTATGACAGAGGAGGCAAGACAATAAAATGGGAAAAAAGACAGTTTCTTCAGTAAATGCTGCTAGGAAAACTGGACAGCTACATGTAAAAAAATGAAATTAGAACATACTCTTAACACCATACACAAACATAAACTCAAAATGAATTAAAGACCTAAATGTAAGACCAAATACTATGAAACTCTAAGAGGAAAACATAAGGTGAACAATCTTTGACATAAATAACAGCAATATCTTTTTAAAGCTGTCTCCTACAGTAATGGATGTAAAAATAAAAATAAACAAATTGGAACTGAATTCAAAGCTTTTGCACAGCAAAAGAAACCATAAACAAAAAGACAACCCACAAAATAGGATAAAATATTTGAAAACAATGCAACCAACAAGGAACTAATCTCCAACATTTACAAACAGCTCATACAGCTCAATATTTTAAAAAAAATTTTTTAAATGGTCAGAAGACCTAAATAAACATTTCTCCAAAGAAGACATACAGATGGCCAAGATACAAATGAAAAGATGCTCAACACTGCTAATTATTAGAGAAATGCCAATAAAATCTACAATGAGAAATCATCTCACACCAGTCAGAATGACCATCATCAAAAAATCTACAAACAATAAATACTACATAAAGGGTAAAGAAAAGGGAACCCTCCTATACTGTTGGTGGAAATGTAAATTGGAACAGAAAAAAATAAAAATAGAGCTACTGTATGATCCATCAATACCACTCTGGCCATAATTCAAAATGTTATCTGCACCCCAATGTTCATTGCATCAGTGTTTACAGTAGCCAAGACATGGAAGCAACCTAAATGTCCATCAATAGAGGAATGAATAAAGATGTGGTACATATATACATTGGAATATTTCTCAGCCATAAAAAAAGAATGAAATAATGCCATTTGCAACAACATGGATAGACCTAGAGATTGTCCTACTAAGTAAAATCAGACAAAGACAAACGTCATGATATCACTTATATGTGGAATTTTTAAAAAGGATACAAATAAACTTATTTACAAAACAGAAACAGACTTAGAAAACAAACTTATGGTTACCAAAGGGGATGCCTGGAGTAGCAAGGGGAGGGCAGGAGATAAATTAGGTGTTTGAGATTAACATATATATACTGCTGCTGCTGCTAAGTCACGTCAGTCGTGTCTGACTCTGTGTGACCCCATAGACGGCAGCCCACCAGGCTCCTGTCCCTGGGATTCTCCAGGCAAGAACACTAGAGTGGGTTGCCATTTCCTTCTCCAGTGCATTAAAGTGAAAAGTGAAAGTGAAGTCGCTCAGTCGTGTCCGACTCTTAGCGACCCCATGGACTGCAGCCTACCAGGCTCCTCCATCCATGGGATTTTCCAGGCAAGAGTACTGGAGTGGGGTGCCATTGCCTTCTCCAATATACACACTACTATATATGAAATAGGTAAACAACAAGGGCCTACCTTATATCACAGGGAATTCTACTCAATATCTTGTAATAACATATAGTGAAAAAGAATCTCAAAAAGAAATATACATGTATGTATGTGTATATGTGTGGATACATATATATATAACTGAATCACTTTGTTTACACCTGAAACCAACACAACATTATATATTTACTATACTTCATTAAAATAAATGGTAAAAACTAAAGTAAGATATCAACCCTCCCTCATATGAACAAGAGAAAACAAGTGTTGGCGGATGTGAAGAAAACAGAACTCTTGTGTACTGTTAGTAGGAATGTAAATTGGTACAGCTACTATGGAAAACAGTATGAAAGTTCCTTAAAATTTTTTTTTAAATAGGACTACCATATACAATCCTGTAACCCAACTCCTGGGTATTTATCCAAAAAGCGAGCCCCAAATTACTACCTTAAAAAATAAATACATTCCATCTTACTTCACTGTAGCATTACTTACAATAGCCAAGACATGAATTTACCATAAGAGGCCATTACGATGGATGCATGGATAAAGAAGATGTGTTAAATATATATGAGAGAATATCATTCATCCATAAAAGAGAAGAAAATTCTAAAATATAGAACAACATGGATAGACTTTGAGGGTGTTATGCAAATTGAAATAAGTTAGGCAGAGAAAGACAAATACTATATGATCTCACATATATGTGAAACCTAAAAAAAAAAGAGCTCATAAATACAGAGAATAGATTGGTGGTGGTGGGTACAGTGAAATGGGTGAAGGAAAAGGATATAAACTTCCAGTTTTCAGATAATAAATTCTGGGCATGTGATATACAGTATGGTGACTATAGTTACCAACAGTGTATTGTGCATTTGAAAGTTGCTAAGAGTGAATTTTAAATGTTCTCATCATTAAGAAAAAAACTAACTATGTGAGGTGATGGATCTTATTGTGGTGGATTGATCATAACTTATTATTTTACAATATATACATGTATCAAATCATTATGTTGTATTTGCTGAGTCGCTTCAGTCATGCCCAACTCTTTGCAACCCCTTGGACTGTATGTAGCCTGCCAGATTCTTCTGTCCATGGGATTCTCCAGGCAAGAATAGTGGAGTGGGTTCTTTACCACTAGGGACACCTGGGAAGCCCCATCATGTTGTATACCTGAAACTAATACAGTGATGTTGCCATTCCCTTCTCCAGGGGCTCTTCCTAACCCAGGGATCAAACCTGGGTCTCCCATATTGCAGGCAGATTCTTTCCTGTCTGAGTCACCAGGGAAGCCCATAATGATATCTCAATAAATAGCAAAATGATCAACAGAAATAGCCTTTTTAATTACCAAATGTGCTGTACTTAGTAACTCATTCGTGTCCGACTCTGTGCAATCCCATGGACTGTAGCCCACCAGGCTCCTCTGTTCATGGGGATTCTCCAGGCAAGAATACTGGAGTGGGTTGCCATGCCCTCCTCCAGGGGATCTTCCCAACCCAGGGATCGAACCCAGGTCTCCTGCATTGCAGGCAGATTCCTTACCGTCTGAGCCACCAGAGAAGCCCAATTACCAAATACTTCTCTAAATAAAAAGAAATATTCTTTAAAAGAAAGAAAAGAAAGCTTTTACAGCTTATCCTGAGAGGGTAAGACATGTTGCTCTGTTCATTCTATTCTTCCTGTATTACAGCACTGGAGGGAGCCCCGTGAGGACCTCTAAGATTCTCTTCACTAATTCAATGAGGTGGTGAAGGGAGGTGTGAGTTCCTGACACCAGCAATTCCTAACTCCAGCTGTGTCTTATATTTCAACTCAATTCTGACACTATCTACAGGGAGATAGCCTCAGATGCCCCCAGTTAAGTCCTACAAAACTGCCAATAGCAAATTCACCTGTGCTTCTGACCAAACAGCTATAGCGTAAGGTTTCCACAGCCTCCTCCTGGGGTTCAGTTAATTTGCTAAAAGGGCTTACAGAACTCAGAGAAACATTTACATACTAGATAACTGGTTAACTATAAAAGGCTGTAACTCAGGAACAGCCAAATGGAAGAAATGCGAAGGGCAAGGTATGGAGAAAAAGCATGAAGTTTCCCTGCTGCTCTGCCCAAATCTCTGTGAGTTCACCAACACAGAAGCTCTCCGAACCCATTATCACGTAAGTGTGGTTGGTTACATTATTGCCTTTGGTTACTGAACTTAATCTCTGGCCCCTCTCCTCTGGGTGCAGAGGGAGGGTTGCGGGGAAAGGGGTATGGGGCGGTGGGGGGGGGCGCGGGTACTGGAAGTTCCAACCCTCTAATCACATGGTGGCCCCATTGGTAACCAGCCCTCATCCTTAGGTGCTTTCCAAAACTGCTTCATGAATATAACAAAAGACATCTTTATCACTCTCATTACAGGAAATCCCAATGCTTTTCAGAGCTCTGTGCCAGGAATAGGGTTCAAGACCAAATATATGTGTGCTAAGTCACTCCAGTCGTGTCCAACTGTTTGTGACCCTATGGACTGTAGCCCACCAGGCTCCTCTGTCCATGGGATTCTCCAGGCAAGAATATTGGAGGGGGGTTGATATGCCCTCCTCCAGGAGATCCTCCCAATCTAGGGATTGAACCTGCATCTCATTATGTCTCCTGCATTGGCAGGCAGGTTCTTTACCACTAGCACCACCTGGGAAGCCCAATATATTTATTATAAATCACAATATCACAACCACATGTGTTCTTGCAGGCCAACATTGGGACAGAGCCACAGGGACAGCAGAATTTTCCCCTTGGCTTATCTTCCCAGAATGCTGGGGCCCTAATGAACTTAATCTATTTGTCAGGACCCCCAAATGGGGTCAGCACACATCACAAATCTAAACCTTAGTTAGCCTGCACTTATGGGAAACACCTGTCAAGGAAGTCTACACCAATCACAGACCTCCAACTCGGCTATAGCTAGTTCACCTGAGCCTGGAAAACAGGCTGTGTTAGTCTTATAAGCCCCTGAACTCCCAATCATGCCTTTCTTCAGCATTGCCTCTTCTCGTGCACTAAAGGACTCCCTGTTGCCCAAAATCTCTCAAGGTGAGTGCTTGAGACACTATCCTGTCCCAACCCATGGATGGTTTTCCCTTGAACAAAGGACAAACTAGATGGCTACTAGATTTAGTTTTATCATTTGACAGGCCCCAGCTGAGATTCTAGGGACTGACTTCCTGAGGCTCAGAGATGTCTCCTGGACTCGAGGGGGGCTACCAACAGTAACTGCTGAGACTATACAATGGATCTTGAAGAATATGGACCTTGAGTCAGGAGACACAGACTTGAGACTTGGCTCTGTACTCACCCTACAGTAGCAAACTCCCAAACCTCACTCTCTTCATTGTTTAAATAGCAACAATAATATCCACTTTACATGACTATGGTGATTTAAAAAAAAAATAGGACGACTTGTAAGCTCTTAGCTCTCCATACAAATTAGAGTTACAGTTAGCATAATTGAAGAATCAGGTTTAAAAGCAGGGGACTTTAGCTGAGTCAGCATTTCCCCATTTAAATGCTCGAAAACATCAGTGGAAAAGCTGGGAGGAGAGGAGGGAGAAATGGAAGTGGGGAAGAGGAGGAAGTGGGGAGGAGGGGGAAGTGGGGAAGAGGAGGAGGGAGAATCATGTTCCAACTCATCCTAGAGGAGGCGCGGAGTTCAGTCATTGCTGCTAAGAGCAGGGCCTAATTCTCAGCTCCATCTGTCATATTCCCCAGACACCTCCACTCTCGTTAGCTCTCCATTTGCCGAGGAAGGGATAAGGGAAGTGGAACCAAGGAGCTGTATTTTTTGTTTGTTTCCTACTACAATCTGTTTTGGAGGCAGAGCATGAGTAGCCCAGAACTACTACTTACCTCCCCAGCTGCATCCCACACGGAAGCCAAGACCTTTCAAAAGCAGGAAAGGGACTCAAATTCTCCTTCATGTCTCTTTTATGTGAGAGAGAAACGGGGTCTGTCTCTCTGAGAGCAGGAACACTCCCACTTGGAGTAGAGGGCCTAGGGCAGGGCAGTGGGATGTTGGACAAGAAACAAACGGGGTCAAGCAAGGTCACTTCCAAACCAGTTCTTATTTCTGAGGTAAGGCCAAGACTGAGCCAGCCTGGGACATGGTAACTTTCTACTCAGATAAGCTGGAGAACTGGGCAGGACCAGGGAATGGGTCTTTGTGAAATGCTGGGCAAAGCCAGCTGGAGGCCCTGCTCCTTTCTCAGCTGACGGTCCCGTTAGTGGAATCAGGTCAGTCCTGAACTTCCTGGATGACCTGGAGCCACGCATCCGCTTCCACGTGACTCCAGGGCCAGCCAGACAACTTCATGGCCCCGCTGGGAAAGCCCAGAGGCATGGGGATGACTGGATCGGGTCTCGAGAGGGACATTAAGGCATACTGGAAATAGTGTGTCTGGAATCTCGTGTACTTGAGTCCTCAGGAATGCATGGTCTGGGTAGCTTTCTGGTGACTTACAGGAATGTCTCATGGGGATAGGGGAGGAATGTGGTAACAGCTCTGGATCACCTTGGAAAAATAGCGCTCATTTGCCAGCCTGGCACTGCAATTCCAGGAAGCAGCTGTTGGTGAATCAGCAACCGTCTCTTTTCCTGTGGTTTCAGGAAGCTCATTCAGGGCCTCACCCACCTCCTCTCCAGGAGGAGACACCCCTCAGCCACACATGGGCTCTTCTGGGAGGGACTGGAAGTTGGGGGGCTCAAGGGAAGCTCCCCAGCCCTAAAGCCTAGGGAAATGGGGTGACATGAAGGACCTCTCAGCCCCAGGCCCTACCTACATCTTTTGGAAATATTCTCAGGATTTCACTACAGAAAATCCATTCCAAGTTCCTTATTCTCGCTTCTGGAATTCATCACACCCCAGAAACCAGGTAGAAGTCTGCATTCTGGGTGACGTGACTTGCTTTTGCCTCAAGTGTTATCAGTCTCTTAATTACAGAGCCAGCCAGGGTCTTCAAAGCTCCCAGAAGCTTGTTGGCTGGTCCTCTGTGGGTTACTAGGCAATGGATGGGGTTTAGGGAAAGGAGCGGGTAACCAAGTTCCCACTACCCTGCCCTGGGCCCTCTAGTACCTCTACTCCAAGTGGAGTATTCCTGCTCTCTGCCTTTGTACTGGCCAACCTCTGACCTCCTTCTGAGGTTACTGCTTACCCTGGAACAGCTTTGGGCCACTGGACATAGCATTTGTGCCTTAGTTTTTTCTCAAAGCCAAAAGGATCTAGGCAAATAGTTAACAGATTTCGAGAGGAGGGTCGCTTCTGATTTTCATACCCACATGAGACTAGTTGTGTGTATGCGTGTATCTGGCTCACCTCCATGCTATTACATTCAAACACGGGTTTAGACTTCAGTGACCGACACTCAGGCCCAACGATTAAGAAAGCAAATCCATGTTCACTGATGATTCAGAAGAACCTGAAAGATGAGCTGAGTCAATATGACTGGAGTTTTTAATCCCTCCACCCATCCCATTGCCATGTACCCACCTCCTTACCTTTCCCTGAATGTCAGCAGCCTTGATCGGCCAGGACTCAATGTGAGTGCACTGCGGAAGTTGGAGAGAGATGGCTGAGTTGGCCTCAACCACCCTCCAAGACTCTTCATCCATGTGGCCTTTTAGGGACATGAGCCCTCTGGCTTCAGGGAAGACAGGCGGCTGTGCAGCTTGTAGCAACCTGAACAGGGAAGCAGAGGGGGTGGGGTGTGGGGATAGCAGTCAGCTTGGGGCTCCTAAAGCTCCAATTCTAGGGCATCTAATCATCTAAGAGGAGGTTTTGGTCTTACCTATGGACCAGGGACCCTCAGCAGTGGGAGAGGGATTTGAAGGAAACTGTGAAAACTTCTAGATAAGCTTGAAGTCAGGATAGATAAGGAAGAGAAAAACAAACCTCCTAGGGACCAGGCCCTGGAGTTCATTTCTTGCCCTAATAAACTTCCCAGGTCCCTCTAGTGGTAAAGAACCTGCCTGCCAATACAGGAAACATAAGGGACACAGGTTCGATCCCTAGGTTGGAAAGATCCCTTGGAGGAGGGCACAGCAACACACTCCAGTATGCTTGCCTGGGGAATAGACAGAGGAGCCTGGTGGGGTATAGTCCATAGCATAGCAAAGAGTCAGACACGACTGAAGTGACTCAAAACAGCACAGTAAATAATACCACCCCAGCTCCTTTCCTTCCACCTACCTTCCTTTGCTCAGTTTCCACTCTTTGTTTCTCTGCAGCTTTTTGGTCATATACAGACTGGCCCAGTGGTTCTCATCAGCTACACCTGGAACCTGCTAGAACTGCAAATCCTCAGACCTCACCCCAGACCTACTGAACTAGAAACTCCAGGGGAGGGGCTGGCAAGCTCTATTTTACCCAGTGCTCCAGAGGATTCTAAGTTCTCTAGTTTGAGAACCAGTTAGGCTGCAGGCTCCACGAGGGTTCTGACCATACAAGGCTTAGCGTGGTCCAGGGCACCAGGGGCATAGCCCCTGCACAGAACCTGAAGTAGGAAGTAGAAAGATGATCAAGGAGGCAACCTGGAAATACCCGGAACCTAGGTTGTGGTTGGGTGGCCCTGGCTAAGTCACTCACCTCTTGGGCTCTTTCGTTCCTCTTCAGAAGTGTAAATGGGGGGAAGTTGGTCTCTGAGGCTGGAGTAGTTCTCGTGTCTCTGAGTCCTGATCTGGCCAGTGCCTGCTTCATTAGTCTTTTCTGCTAACTCCCTACCAGCCTTCATGGCAATCCTGAGTTTGTCTTGTCCTTGGTCAATTACTATATGTGAGAGAGACAGAGAAACACAATGTAGAATTGAAATAGAAACACCTGTAGTAGAGGTCAGAGCCTCCAACAGAAACGGGGCCATGCTTTGAGTGTATGTTCTCAGCAGGGAAGGAGCTGGAGGGGTCCCTCCTGTTGAGAGCTCAACTGGGAAATAGGAAGGCTATATTATCAGGAGTCCACATAGCCAATTAAAGCAACAGGCTTTTACTCACTCACTGTGATGGTATAAACAAGAGTCTACAACTGGAAAAAGTGTCTACTTCCCTCATGGAGCTGCAAAACCAGCCTAGGGTCAGGTGGACCTGCCTAAATGTCAGGGTCATCTCTCTCTGAAGAGAATTCCTTAAAAAAAAAAAAAAAAAAAAAAAGGCAGTTTATGGAACCTGGAGTTGGTGGGGGGAGAGGAAGGGCTAGGAGTGGAAAAGTACTGCGTATTGAGAGAGGCAGGGAAGAATCTTCAGTTTCCACACAAGGAAGCCTCAGGAAAGAGCATCTGAAGAAGACCTCTGCCCAAGGCCTCAGTCAGACAGACGCAGGAATGAAGGGGCTTCTGAGCTAGGAATGTAAATATGCAAAGAGCGAGGCCAGTGGGGAGGTGGGGGGTGGTAAGGCCTTGACTGCACCTCCCTCCAGGAGCTGCAGTGTGCAGGCTACACACCAAGGCAGGGACCTGCCAGGCAAAGCCTTTATAATTGCCAAAGGTTGCGCCTGAAAAAGCACACAAATCACACATAGCTTTTGAACCAGGAGTTAGACTCCTCACCTCTCCCATAAGCCTCTTCCCCCACCTGCCTCTTAGTCAACACTGCCAGCTTTCAAGCAAGGATCAGGGCACTTGCCTCTGTCAGAGATGCCATCATTTTGTCCAGGTGGAAATCACTTTCCACCCACTTTTCTAGTCTTGCAGTTCTTGGTTTCTGTTCTTTTAAACTGCAGGTATCTCTGAGAAATAATTGAGAGAACTAAGTGCAAACACCAATGAAAAGTTCACATTATTGGCACAAATAAGACTCTAAGATGAATCCCAAAATGACCAGATCTTCCTGAAAGATGACCCAGGGTGTGGGGGAAAAATGTTTCAGAACAAACCCTACTGATGCTTAAGCTGAATCACTCACTTGTCCCAGCCTATACAATTTTTTACTATCATTTATATTGATGTGTCCTGTCTTCCCTATTGGACTGTGAGTGTCTGAGGGCAAAGACTACACCTTAACATGCCTGTGTGCTCAGTCGTGTCCAACTCTGCGACCCCAGACACCTGTCAGGCTCTCCTGCCCATGGAATTTTCCAGGCAAGAATACTAGAGTGGGTTGCCATTTCCTCCTCCAGAGGATCTTCCCAACCCAGGGACTGAAACTGCATCTCTTGCATCTTCTGCATAGGCAGGCAATTCTTAACCACTGGGTCACTGGGAAGCCTGTATATCACCCCAAATACATTGCTCTCAAATATATGTGGATAAGCGGTTGGGATACAGAGCCTCAAGCAAGAACAAAACCAGTTCTTCTGTGATCTGGAAATATCTAAGTCTTACGTTAACTTTTACACACAATTTTGTCCTTCCTTCCCAAGTGGCTTGTACATATTTTCATGTTTCAGGCCGGGCCTCGCATGTTTCAGGCCTCAGGCCTGGCCCATAGAGTTAGCTCTAAAAAAGTAGGTAATGTCTCAGAACAGTCTTCACCAAGAGACAAAAGGTTGAACTGGAAATTTAATCCTCTCAAACCCCATGAAGATCCATCCCCTGGGGTGTGAGATTCCAGCCATGATCACACAGGATCGCCCCTTTCTGGATTCCCTCAGAGAGTGGCCACAAGCACATGGGGGATATTTCTGGGAACAATGAGCTATCAACAACCCCTCTTTGCTTCAGCTTGCCCCAGGACTCAGACTTAACTGGTGGAGATTTATGGGTTTGTGTATAATGTACCTGATGATTCTTATTATTCATCACAGCCACAGTTTGAAATTGCCTGGTACAACCATCCCTAGCTCTTGACCATGACCATCAAGGTGGTCCTGAAAAGGAGTCAACAAGCCAGAGAGCTTGTTGCTTTCTAATGGATGATTTATATAATTTAGGTCAAAAAATTGGACCCATCCACTCTAGGCAGGCACAGCCAAGCCTACTATCCCAATACATTCTACTCTAGCCTTCCGTTCACCCCTCCCCACTGACCCTCCTGCTTCTTTGAAGTCATTGTGAGTAGGTCCTAGATTTACAGCCCAGTTCAACTGAGATTTCCCTGTCTTCCTCTGATGATTTATGATCATCCTGTGGCCAACAGTCAGAGTCTGGGTCATGGAGAGGAAAGCCACCAGAGAAGTTCCAGTTCATCATTCCTCTGAGGATCAGTAGTTCTGACTGCTTAGCAGTATTTCCTGGAGGAGAGTTTCCATAATATGGCTCCCTGGAACTTAGCTCCAAAGATTCCAGTTTAGTCAGTCCAGGTGATGTTCAATCAGCTGTATTTTTTAAAAACAAACTTTACAGATTCTGATGCATGAGCAAATTTGGGGACCACTGGACAAATTCTAAGCTCTTTGAGATCAGGAATGATGTGAATCCTCCCTTCTGCATACCCCCAATGACTAGCACAGCATCTGGCTCAGAGCAACCAGTTATATTCATTGAGTCAACGAATGCTGAAAACGTGGTGGTGGATTGGAAGTACAGTCAATCTAGCATCTTACCTAAAGGTGAGGTGAGGGCCAGTGGGATGCAGAAGGTCAAGCCAGTCAGTGTGGGGCTAGGGACAGGAATAAAGCAGCAGGGCTGTGGTGGGAGTAAGCAGAAGAAAATGGGGAATTTGAGCTCCACGTGGGAGAACATGGCCCCTGCGCTGGAATATGCGACAATCCTTAAAGATGCTGATGCCACTGTGTTGAGAGTTCTGCGTCTAGTCCCACCTAAGAAAGCAAATCTAATTGGTGACTTCCTGGTTAAAACCCTCCAAAGCAAAATGAAGCAACCAAAAAACCCCTCCAAAAGCCTGCATTGTCAGGATGAAGTTCACACTTTTCGCTGACTCAGAAAGTCCTTTCCTGGACCCTCCCCAGCTCATCACAGGTACTGGCTCCCACTTCTCTACAGGGCAGGGCTACCCCACCTTCTTCTAAGGTTTACTCTCTGCCTGCGACGCTCATTCTGGTATCTGAGGCCATCCGATCACAGTTCTCTTCCCCCCAGGAGATTGCCAGTTCCCTGAGGGTAGGTCAGCCTCCTGTGTTCAAAATCTAGCCATCAGTAATTCTAATATTAATATTTCAATGAAGGGAAACCCACAGCAGACGCTCAGGACTGGCGTTATGTGTTGCTGTAAAATTGGATTCTGGAAAACTGGACACAAACTAGCGCATCGATTTGGATCTAGAGAGGAACTGGGAGATGGGAGTTGTGTTGAGAAAGAGAAAAGTGAAGGTGGGAGGGTCAAAAAAGAAAACAGAAGGAAGAGTGTCCTGCGCTATCCAACCCTGGGGGTCAAAGGCCGTGGGAGGCTGTCCTGTGGTCACACTCAGCCAAGGCAGGCTGCCAAGAGGCTCCACGCCGGAAAAAACCCCGGCGGCGGCTGCCCAGACGTGACTCGCTGGTCACAAGGGGGCGGGACGGGGGCGGGCGCGGGGCGGGGCTGCGGGGACAGGGTCAGGTGCACCACGCGCGGGCGGCGGGGCGCAGCGAGGCCCGTGCTGGAGGCAGCTGATTGGCCTGCTTGACGCTCCGATGCCTTGATCTGGTCTGACAAGTGGAGGCTGCTGTGAGAAGCGGCCTGGATTTTTGACATTCAGCGAGCTAGAAATAACTGGCTGGGCTCTTGGCGCTGCGGTCACAAATATCTTGCCCTTCGGAGATGACGGCCCAATTGTAGGGGCTTTTCCGCAATGCAGATCTGTTCTCTGAGGGCAGGCCTGAGTTCTAGTCTGGACTCAGCTCCCAACTTGGCTCAGTGGAGTCACTGGAATTGGCTGCAGCTCAGCCTTCCCTCTGTAAAATGGGGTTGTTAGCTGACCCCCTTCCGCCTCTGATGAAAATGATTCTGAGTGGCTGCCCTGACCCTCCTAATCCCCCAGCCTGACCTTGATGTCGCAGCTTCTAGAAGCCTGGCGCTCCAAATACTCACTTTGGGAGGGACTAGAAGATGATCCTGTTTGAAAAGGTACTGATGAAAGTTTTGTGAATCATGGACCCTGTGAGACTCCGTTGAAAGCTATGCGCCCCCGCCCTAGAAAAATTTACACACCAATCAAAAACATTGCTTATAAACTGCAGGGAGTTTCTGGCGTAAATCACAGACCCCTGGTTTATCATCCCCAATCTAGTCCAACTCCTCCTCTTGCTGGTGAGAAGACTGGCCTGAAACAAGTCCTTGGGGTTTCCCTCAACTTCCAATCCTTATACACCAAGAGCGCTGTGTTTTTCCTCCTTTTTTCCTTCAACTATCCTCCTCACTGACTCCCACACCGGGGCACTCTCTAGAGGGAAATTGTCCTATAAATATTTATATAGGGAGTGGGATGTCCTGTAGCAGAGAAAGTGAAAACTAACACCCCCAGGTCTGCAGAATTTCATGCTTCTCTCCCAGCTTTCACCCCATCCTTTGTGTGAGCCTGGGGAGGGGGGCTAATAGGAGCTGAAGCTGCTGCAGCAGAGAACTCCACAGCCCCTTCAAAACCAGCACCATCTACATAGTCACATAAAACTTCCTACTCTGACACCAACCAGGAGCTGCCTGGCAGCAGGCAAAAGCAGCCAAAGCAGCTTTCACAGTGGCTTGCTTGCCCAGAAGTATCTTGTTACAAATGGGCTTCTTGAGTAATGGGGAACTCCTGGGAGGGCCCCTTTTAATGTTCTGCAAGAAACAGCTCTAACAATGGATGATTCAGGAGGCTAGTAATTGGCCCTCACTCCTACCATATTGTTTTGATAAAGTAACATAGCCCAGCAGTGGGTAGGAAGGCAGTAAATAAAAACCTAACCTCTCCCTAGGCAAAGTGTACATGGCACTCGTGGCATCGGCATCACCAGGTGCTTGGTAGAAAGGCAGGCTCTGTCCCAGACCAACTGGGAGATCTGCACTGTAAAGAGATTTTGAGAAGATCTGCATATGGGTTAAAGTTTGAGAGGACCCCACCCACCCAAAGTCAGCTGATAGTAGTCTTAAGTAGAGTCCCAGTCATCCCTTACTCCCACCTGGGAAAAACTCAAAAGGTGGATGAAATTCCTCCTTGCTCTGCCTGTAAGGGACGATGGTCACGCTCATAAGGAGACCCAGTACTACCTATACCCTGCTCCCTCAACCAGAGACCTCATCTACCTGTTTACAGAGCCACTCACCTTGTTACTGCCATTCTATTATTTTATTTTTTGGGGAAAACAGAGAAGTCTTCTATCTGCAGATGAAAGTGACAAGGAACACCTCCTAAATAAAACCCAGTTTGGCTTTAGCTTCGGTTTTCTCTAACCCCATTGCTGCTGGAATCAACTCCAGGGTCTAACTACTGAATACTTCAGGGAGAATGAGAGGAGGGTAACTCTCTGCAATTGCCCATTTGTACTGTCTAGTGCTCTTTTCACTTGCCCTCGGAAATGAAGGTGCAGAAACTGTGGGTGGCAAGGAGGGCACAGACCAGTGACTTCCAGAGTGGGCCTGACAGGAAGTGGAAGAAGACTGCTCAGGGCAAGACAGGCTTCAGTGACACCCTACTGAGACAGAGACCTGATTTCCCAGGATGTCCCTCCCTGCCTGTTCTCTGAAATACTGGGGTTCTATGCCTTTTAAAAAAAAAAAGATGCTTGGCCAGCATATGGAAAATGTAATGTGGGCACTTTACTGCCATCCTGGCTTCAAGGTGTCAACTGCTTTGTTTGCAGCCTTAGAAAGACATCCTTGATCTTTTATTGTCCTGCCTTTGCTCAAAGCAGCAAACTCTCCCTGGGGAAATGGCTTATCTTAAAAAGAGATGCTGTTATGGCTGAAGATGTTTTAGCTTCACATCCACTCTCTGACTCCTGTGGAAAGTAATTGCTGCTGTGGTTTAGCCCTGTGCCTTTTATTCTTCCATCTGTGCCTAGGTGAACGTAGCTAAGTGGACTGGAGAAGGCCATGGCACCCCACTCCAGTAATCTTGCCTGGGAAATCCCATGGACGGAGGAGCCTGGTGGGCTGCAGTCCATGGGGTCACTAAGAGTCGGACATGACTGAGCGACTTCACTTTCACTTTTCACTTTCCAGCACTGGAGAGGGAAATGGCAACCCACTCCAGTGTTCTTGCCTGGAGAATCCCAGGGATGGGGGAGCCTGGTGGGCTGCCGTCTATGGGGTCGCACAGAGTTGGACACGACTGAAGCGACTTAGCAGCAGCAGCTAAGTGGGCACAGATGCTTAAAATTCAGGAGATAAATATCTCCACAGAGAATAATTCAGACAACAGGAGAGAGAACCAAGAGTAAGCAAAAGTGCACAGTCCCAGTTACAAATTTGTGGGGCGGGTTCACTCAGCTGGTGGAACAAAGTGATTGTTACTCAGGATCCTGGGTTAGTGAGAAGATCAGAGAGCCACTGGGACTGAATTACATCCCAGCATCCAACTGAAAAGAAAAACAAAACTTCACCCCCATCATGTAGATGTTGGGTGGTTTATTATAGCTGCTACAAAGGGATTTCTTTATCCCAAAATGGTTGATTAGAGGCATCTCGAATCACAACTTGAATAAACTCTCCAGGCAGCCACATAACTGTGGACCCAGCTTTTTACAGCTCAATTTTCCTTGCCAATCCAATTACTTTTTTTCTTTAAAGCTTCAACTTACCTTCTCCAGGAAGACTTCCTGAATGATCTCAGCTTATCCTAATGTCAAGGAAATTTACTGCCCAGGAGCAAAATCTCCCCTTTTGTTTTTGTGTAACCTTGGAATCATGTTCTCATTGTTTGTTCTTGTCCGCCTACACAGATCCATCAGCAGTAGTTTTCCATGTTCTGCATCTCCTGTTATCTCCCAGGCTCCTACTATACCCAGTCTGTGCTTGACCAATATCAGTTGGGTTTACTGAGACTGTAACCTCTAAGTGGGAGGTCCTTGGTTCATCCATCTGAGACCCAGGGCCTCTTGGACAGACAGAAAAAGGGTTAGGACTATTGACTCAGGGACATTCTTAGCTCTGTGTGAATGCTTTGTTTTTTAAAACAAGGGTTTTTGCTTCCAATGTATTGAAGAGACATAACCCCCACTGTCAGCATATTTTTAAGCATCTGCTTGTGTTGGATCCTGCTGTCAGGTCAGAGTCCCCGCACACAGATTCCCCCCCTCTGTCCTGTGCACCCACCAGAGATTGGGCAGCTGGTGGAATGTGTTTAAGCCAAGTCTACAATCTAGGGAAGTGAACAGGGCATTCTGAGATTTCCTCTCTTCTCAAATTTCGCCAGTGTTCTCAACAGCCAAAACTAATGAAAAGAATGGATTTGTTTTTATTCACAGGTGTTAATGCTCCTCCAAAAGTAGTTGTTTGGCTAGCTGAGATGTTGAAGGCCATTGACCAAAACAGTCTGCAGGTGTGGATCAGAGCAGAGCTCTGGATTTCTATAGAATGTGGCAGTCTTCCACTTCATGTCACCTTCATCCTAATGAGATTGCTGTATTGTGTGTCTGCTAAGTGCAAGGCATTGTGTCGGCATTAGAGATAGAGTGGTGAATAGACAGGGCTAGTAATGTGGTGGGAGAGCCTGGAATTGATCCAATAAGTAAACAAGCAAGGATATAATTATCAACTGTGATAAAGGCCCTAAAGGAAAAAAGAATAGGATGCTCCACAAGAACATTACAAGCACTTCTATCTGATCTAATAGGGGTGGGGAGGGGAAAATTCAAGGAGGGCTTCTCAGAGAAAGTGATATTTGAGTGAAACACCAAAAGAGA
Organism: Cervus elaphus; assembly: GCF_910594005.1. Lineage (NCBI taxonomy): Eukaryota > Metazoa > Chordata > Mammalia > Artiodactyla > Cervidae > Cervus > Cervus elaphus. The sequence continues at coordinate 28,473,458 of NC_057826.1, read as the reverse complement.
AATAGAAATTAAAAAGTAAAGAGGGGTAAGGGAGGGCTTGAGAAAGAGCTTGAGCATTGGAGGAAGTGAAATAAAGTCCTTGGATTAAGGGGAATGAAGAGAGCAGGGATCAGGAGAGATCGACAGGGGCTGGGACAGGTTGGAGTATAAGCAGTACTGAGGTTCTGGCTTTTATTTTAGAACAATGGAAAGTCATTATAAGCAGGCAGTGAGAGCATTAACTTTGTTTCCAGAAGTTTGCTCTGGTGAGACAACGGTGAACAAAAACATCATCACTTACTTCTCTTCCAAGTCTCCCATGAAGAGTCTAATGAACTGCCCAAGTTCTACTTCTGAACCTATGAGCCCAAGTGGGTGATGCCTCCCCAGACCCACTGAAAAGCCCAGAGGGCTTGTTGAAAGGTGTGGGAGTCCTGCTAAAACTCACTGTGAAGGCATTCAAATCTGGGCTGCTTTACTTCCATGAGCGTTTGCCTCCACTCCCAAGGAATAAATCCTTAAAATTATAACCCTTGGCTTCCCATGCCCAGGCAGGCTCGCTTCTGTTGGATCACAGTAATCATGGCTTCAGCTGTGAATTACCAATCTCAAATTAAATGATTACCCCAAGGTCAGTGGACTAGTCAGCTACCATACCAAGGCCGGCTTCCTAGTTCCCTGTACCCCAGGCAGATGTGCCCTGAGGAATGTTGTCGGGTCCTTGTAATATGGGTCACTTAGAAGGAGAAAGAAAGAATGTGTGTTCCCCAGACATTTTTTCTTTGATGCTCATGTTTATTCTAAGATTCAGTTCCCAGGGTCACCTTCTAGAGTGGTAAGAAGCTCTCTTTGACTGGAAAGTGATTCTTTATTTGAAAACCATGCCCATCCTTTGCGGATGATGGTAGCTTTCTCGCTGGTCGTCCCACATTGCCAGCTCCTGAAGCTCCTGGTACAGTTGAAACAGGCCTGGGAACAGCCCTTGGGTTGCTGGAAAGACATCTTAATCTTCGACAGGTTTTGACCTGAAAAATAATCACTTATTCACTAGATTTACTTGACAGATTTTACACTGTTGGCAGCTTGTGTCTGGGCCTTTCCCCAGCCCTCTGTGCAGAAATGAACCCAGGGTTACTCATCTTCTGCATTTTAAAGGAATTATGGGAGAGCTCAAACAAGCCACTGAAAAACCTGTTTTATTTCAGAACTTGTGAGTGTGGATATTTCAGGCCCCAGTAATGCCATTGAAATTAGAGATGACTCTACCTCCATCAGAAAAGGTTTCAAGGCATGTGGGGTTTTATGGGTGGTTTTCCCCGGAAGAGAAGCAGCTTAAAAAATTGGACCTACATGTCCAGCTTTGTCCTTGCAGACAGAGCTCCCTCCCGTCACCCCATTTCTCACTCCATGAGCTGATCTGTCCTGACAGCTGCCAAATAAGTCCTCTCACTCCTGGAGCTGGCTTTGGCATTGCCACAGTTCTCTCCTTTTAGAGTCCACTCTTCATCTCTTCGGTGTTTCTTCAGCCTTATTTCGGGGGTGAATTACATGGATATAAAGCTCTTCATAGAAAAGTATAGTTTCAATCAGCTAATAGAGGTTCTAGAGGATACATCCATCTATGGTGCCAGAACTCATCCACCAAATGCAAAGTTACATTTGGACATAAATCATCTACAAACAGTTCTAAAGAACACAGAGGCCAGAGGGAATTCTATGATGTCTGTCATCATCTTTTTTTTTTTTTTCTTTTTTTTTGCTTTTCTGACTCATGCACCATTGGAATGTCTTGCCCGTTCTGTTCCTCCAAATTAGAACAGTTCCTCTGTTTGGGTCTGTGATATGCTTACTAAAGGGCAGAGTCTGAACCCAGTCTAGAATCTGATAAAAAAAGTGTTTTTCTCTCAGTCACTGATCATCCCATCTGTCACCAACTGATGGAACAGCCTTGGGGAAACCACATGACCTCCTTCTCGTTCTTTCTTTGTAAAATAAGGAGAATGCTGGTCTTATGCTCTCATAGAGATATTGTGAAATTTATTTAATTTGCAGTATTTGGGTGAACAGTGACAAGTTTTCAAATAGTTTATTAATATAACCATGCTGTTATGTGAAGTAGGGTTTTCTTACCCTTTCTCCCTACCCCCCTGGCAGATAAAAAAAACAAAGAAACAAAATCCTTGCCAAACTATGTGATGGCATGCCTAACTTAAGTCCTGGCCAGAGTGGGAAAGGCTGACACAATTGTGGGATTCATGCCTGGGTTCCCAGGAATACACAAACCTGCATCTCTCCTTTGTCTGCTTTCTTGCTTTACTGTCTCTATGGCCTGGGCCTCATATTGGGGTGGAGGAGAAGTCATACAATTCCTGGAGGCATAATCTGTTGCATGTTAATATAAATGCCTTAAAGAGTTTTAGCCTGGCTGCCCATATTTGGAGGGCTGAAGAAAACATTTGTGTGTGTGTGTGTGTGTGTACTGACTCTGATGGTGTCTTTCTCACACTGAAAATTACTGGGGGGCAGAGACTGGTCTTTGCCATCCATTTTTCATGATGCAATGAGTTCTAGGCAATGAGTAAATGCTTCTGTGGGTGAAAGGGCTCTGGTCCCAGTGCTGTCACCAGTTAGCTGGCATGCCTGGGCTATGGCTGTCAATTTCTCTGAGTCTCATTTTTAGTTGGAGGTTTCAACTGATGTTCAGTGAAACCCTTTGGTTTAGGGAGGAGTAGAGACAGGCTCTATTATATTTATTATTTAGCATTTGGAGCAACTTTGTAAAATTTGGGCTAATAGAAAAAAGCTGAACATTGCTATCTTCTAGCACTATCTATGGCCTGAAAAATTCCACCAGAACCCTCACTGAGTGCTCCTGTGAAATATTTATTTTCATCTAATCCTATTTTTATTCTTTTTTTCTTCAAAGCTAGTAACTGTTGGAGAGCAGAGGTGAGGAGATTGGCCTCACACTTCTGTCTGGTAGACTAGGAATTCTCAGCTTGGCCCAACCAGTCTGGAAAGTCTTTCTGTAGTGAACAGCTGTGACGGGGATGCGGTCAGGTGAAATGCGATCAGGGCTGAAATCCCATAGCGTGGCCATCTCCCAAGACATGATGATACTCAGGCACAGCTTAGAAATCTTCGAGTTGTTCCTAACCCTCGACACTCACCAGTAATGAAATGTGAACTTCCAGGATTGGCCCCATGTTCTGTCTTCCGAAGTAATTTTAATTAAAACAGACAGACTCTGGCATAAAAGGAAGAGGTAGGGAGTTTGCTGAAAACCTAAACTGTGCTGTTAGAGGTGGCAGCATTTGCTAGTCTCTTTCTGGCTATCAAGATGCTGTGAGTGCCATCGACCCACAGGTTGCTATGACTTTATCAGATAAAGCAGGACCAAGACCACGAGTCTGATGGTGGGCCAGGGGGAGTGGTGTCCCAAACACTGCCCCCAAAGTGAACCTGCTGGAAAATGAGTAAGGTCCCCAAACCATTCAGATGGCCAACCCCAGCAGACCCGCATAATCTACCAAGTAAGAAAGCAGTGACAACACATATCTGGAACCTGCATCCTCCTTTTTCATCTCTAGCAATTACTCTCCGCCACGCAACCTTTCCAAGGCCCTCAGTCTAGAACTTTCTCCTATTCACCAAGAAGTTTTGTCTGGTGAGAGAGACCTTGTGAACTTGTAGGGCTGGTATGCAGGCTTGCTAAGTTGCTTCAGTTGTGTCTGACCCTTTGCAACCAGGCTTCTCTGTCCATGGGATTCTCTAGGCAAGAATACTGCAGTGGGTTGCCATGCCGTTCTCCATGGGAATCTTTCCAACCCAGGAATCGAACTCAAGTCTCTTATGTCTCCTGCCTTGGCAGGTGGGTTCTTTATCACTAGTGCCACCTGGCAGGGCTGGCAGACTTTCCCAAATCATCTGTAAAGCTCCTCTCAAAATGGCACATTGACCGTTTCCTCTCTCTTCTCTCTCCTCTTCCCTCCATCCTCACTTACTCCTCAGCAACCCCACAGTATCACATATTCCTGCTCTTCTCCTCCACGTAATGCCAAGCATCTGGAAGCAATCTCTCAGCCAAGTGTTGACACTTCAGCGCTCTTCTGAAGTTAAGAGGCAGATAGATTTCTCAGGAAACATTTAAAAGGAGCTTGGGTTCCACTGTTTTGAATTATGGCACATGGAGAAAGGAGCCCAAACAAAGTATTATAAAAGGCTTAGAGAAATCTGAGGGTCAAAGCTTCTTAAATAAATGTTATGACCTAGTTGGAACATGGCACAAGTTGCCTTTTTGGTTCATTTATTTAAAATAATTGTGTGACATCACTGTTTAGTCACTTGTCTGTGTTTATCCCCAAGGCAATTCCTAACGAATGATGCCGGCAACCGTGAGATGCTCTTTCATACACAACAGGCATCATGGTCTACTGTGCTCATTTGCAGAACATGCAGTTTTCTCACACAACAGGTTTTTGTTTTATCCAATCAGTGAAACAGAGAACCTTTAGAAGGAAATGGTGTCTGGCAAATCACTATCATCCTTAAGAGACACTATTTCGATTTTAAAATAAAGGCTCCTTTAGAACACATTTGAGTCAGTTCTAATGAGGCGGATGAACCTAGAGCCTATTATACAGAGTGAAGTGAGTCAGAAAGAGAAAAACAAATATTGGATATTAACGCATATATATGGAAGCTAGAAAGATGGTACTGATGAACCTGTTTGCAGGGCAGCAATGGAGACACAGACATAGAGAACAGACTTACGAATACAGGTGGTGGCGGGGAGGAGGGAGAGGGTGCAAGGAATGGAGAAGAGTAGCTTGGAAATTTACATTCCCATATGTAAAATAGACAGCCAATGGGAACTTGCTCTGTGACTCGGGGAACTCAACCCAGAGCTTGGTAACAGCCTAGAGGGGTGGGATGGGGTAGGAGGTGGGAGGGAGGTCTAAGAGGGAGGGGACATATGTGTACCTATGATTGATTCATGTTGATGTATGGCAGAAACCAACACAATATTGTAAAGCAATTATCCTTCAATTAAAAATAACTAAATTTAAAAAAAAGAAAATAAGGTCTCCTTTAAGCGTGGCTTGCAGAGTCAGGCTGTTAGGTACCTCCAGGTTCATGAGTGCTTCATCTTGGTGGATTGCTCCTTCTGTTATCTGGTGTTTTTGCCTTGAGTTCTAGTTAGTCTGATATAAATGAGCCAGGTTTCTCTTTATTATCGTTATATGGTACATCTTTCTAGTTCATTTATATTCACACTTTCTCTTTCAGTGTTGTTTTAATTTGGTCTCCCATAAGCGGCATATAGCTGGATTTTTTTTTTTTAATTCACTCTGATAACCTTTACTGTACCGTACTTAGTCGTTCAGTCGTGTCTGACTCTTTGCGACTCCATGGACTGTAGCCTACCAGGCTCCTCTGTCCTTGGAGATTCTCCAGGCAAGAATACTGAAGTGGGTTGCCATGCCTTTCTCCAGGAGATTTTCCCAACCCAGGGATTGAACCTAGGTCTCCAACATTGCAGATGGATTCTTTACCATCTGAACCACAAGAGAAGCCCAGTGATATATTCAAATATGTCACAAGAAAATTTATTGTGACATATTTGAATTTCTGCTTCCTTTTTTTGAGTTTTCTCCTTACCATAATTTTTTTAATTTTGGAAATTTCTCCTTTTCTATCTTCTACTGTACTAACAAGGTTTCCATTACTTACAGTATTTTAATAAATACAAATTTACTTGCTGATTTCAGTGGTTCCCTTTAATTTTTAAAACACACCTATTTAACCCTGAACTTTTTTAAAACAAAGGCTAAAGTTATGCAACCTCTTCACTATTGCACAGGCCTCAGATTAGAAATGTCACAGGAAAGATGGCATTTCTTTCCATTTTAGTATTGCTGTGTGGAGCTTGAATTTTCCCCTTTTAAATACAAAAAAAAGAAAAAAAGGTTAATATGTATACCCTTATGGTCAATAATTAATTAAACTTATTGATAAGTATAATCAATTTCTATTTCGTCATTATTTCTTATGATTTGGGCTCACTTTTCTTTGTGAGTGAAAGTGAAAGTTGCTCAGTTGTGTCCGACTCTTTGGACCCCACGGACTTTACGTTCCGTGGAATTCTCCAGGCCAGAATACTGGAGTGAGTAGCCTTTTCCTTCTCCAGGGGATCTTCCCAACCCAGGGATCGAACCCAAATCTCCCACATTGCAGGTGGATTCTTTACCAGCTGAGCCACATACCATTCTTTAATATTTTTAAATCTACTGTCAGTGCAGTTGTCACCTCTTTCTAGATAAGATAATAGATATTTCCTCTCTGGAAATTTTGAGCTAAATTTCTTTACTGCTAATGCTGTGCTGTTTTACTTCAGTCTGTCTGGAAGGCATGAGTTTTCTCTCTCCATCTTAAAGTATGAAGACGCTTCTCTTTTTTTAATCTGGGGGACTGAGAACTGAACGTTGGTTTTAGCAAAGTCAATAGGGGAGGCAGGGTTGGACAGGGAGAATGCCTGATTAGGATGGTAATACTTGGCAATTATGTTTCGGCCTTTCATGAGTGGGCAAAAGTGAGGTTTTATTTACCCCCACCAACTGCCGGCTTCAAGCAGTAAACTGACTTTTATTCCCCGCCTCAGGTGGAACTCTTTAATTTTCTTTACTCTGCAGACACTAAGAAGTAACCTCAGCCTAGTTTTATTCCTGGGGCATTGTTGACTTATGGTCGTGGGGATGTTTATCCATGAGCCAGCTATACAGTTTTTGTTTTCTGCTTTATCTCTTATTGCTATGAGTTTAGCCCCAAAATTGTATCAAAGCATGTCTCTGGAGCAGTATGATTGACTGGAAGTTCCTTACACTCTTCAAACATTTGAACGTTGCGGACGGAGTATTAGTTAACTATTTCTGTGAGACAAACCATCCCAAATCTCAGTGGATTAAAACAGTAACTATTTAAGTTATGATTCTGCATATCAGAAATTTAGGGTGGATCAGCTGTACATTCTTCTGGTTTTTGCTAAGTTCTTTCATGCATCCATGGTCAGCTAGAGGTCAGCTAAGGAGCTTTGCACCTGGGGATTAACTGGTTTCAGCTAATGCCAACAGGGGTGACAGGATTGACTTGGCCATGTGGTCATTCACTACCTAGCAGGCTCACTCAAGCTTGTTCACTGGTAGCTGAGCAGAGTTCTAAGAGAGAGAAAAAAAAACTCACAAAACCTCTTAAGAGCTAGGCTTAGGAAGGGCACAACATCACTTCTGCTGTGACTTATTGGACAGAGCTGGTCACATGGTCAGTCCACATTCAAAGGGTGGGAAAGTGGATTCCATCCCTTGACAGGAAGAGATGGAAAGCCACATTACAAAGGAGCATGGATGCAAAGAAGAGGATGGCCATTTTTGCAAGAGACATACTACCAATGGGGTACGAAATTAAATTGTTGTGTGATTGATTTCAATTAGATATAAGGAGAAAATATATCAACAGTAGAGCATATGAGTAATTTTTGAGTGCTGGGTATAGAGGAGTTAGTTAATGGCAGAGGCTCTGCATTGGATTCAGGACAACCAGCTGAGTATTTGCCATAATCAAGGTATGATCTGGGACCCATGGGAGAGTCACAGAAGAACTACTTCCTGCTTTTCAAGTAGTGATGACTTCAATAAAGAGTGCAGGGCAAGTCTCCAGCTCTATAACAAGGCAGAATATTAATACTTTGAGGTGATTGGACAAAGGAAATCTTCAGAGTGAGGTAGACTACAAATGTAGGCTGAGAACTAGAAGCCATGAAAAGATTAAAGACTCAAAAGAGACAAAGATTATAGGCAATGGTTGCATTTTGGCCAGCACCCTTATTTAATTGGTAGAGACCAAAAAGCTAAGAAATGCATTCATCCTCAAGAAACAAAGGAAAAAAAGAAACAGAATCCTAGTTCTCCCAGCTGATTCTTTTAAAAGTTAAACCAGAAAGCATTTATTGCTTTTAACTTAAAGAACACTTGTATCAACAAGAATTCTGTACACCTCAGCAAAGATGGGTCCTAGCTTGTGGTGACTCTGGCAGATTTTCAGGGTGTTAGCAAGAAACCCCTTTCATACCAAAGCCATCAATTTTTTGTGTTCTCCTGCCCAGGCCAAATGAGCCCAGGAAGTGAGCCCAATGGCTGGTGCTCAGAGGGCATTGACTTGTGGGTCTTTAATTCCAGCCTCCAGAAATGGCAAGAGTTCCTTTTTTGTGGAATTAGCTTGTTCTAAAGAACTGGAGAAGGAAATGGCAACCCACTCCAGTAATCTTGCCTGGAGAATTCCATGAACAGAGGAGCCTGGCAGGCTACAGTCCATGGGGTTGCAAAGAGTCAGGCATGACTGTGCAACTGTCACTCAAAGAACTGAAGGCCACCCTTGCAAATGTCTTTTGGCCTCTTTTTCATCTGTCCACACCACCCAGTGAGTTTTTCAAACTATCAAAATTTGACTTTTGACTTTTTGACTTCCCAGAACTTATTGACTTTTCTGACTAATTCTCAGATTGAAGGCCAGACATGGCCTGGTCTTCAATATGTCTTAAAGGGCCCAAGGATCACAGTCCCCAAGGGAGCCATGTCTATCCAAGCAGTTATACTTCATCAAGCTTTTGTTCTCCTTGGAAACCACTAGAACTCCACCCACTAGAGCAAAATGAATCTAGTACAGGTAAGTCAGACATTCTCATAATGCTCAGTGTTCTTTGCAAGGGTGGAGAGAGATGATACAGAGCTTAGTCAGTCATCCCGATACAACACTGGTGAATGTTTTTGGAAATAAATGGGAAATATTTAATAACTGTGTCATCATGCTTCTGTCCCTGAAATGAATTTAATCCAACACTGCATTATGTGTGTGAATTTGTGTTACATGAAAGATTCTATTTTGAACTCAGAAACAGTGAAGAGATGGAAATAAATATATTTGAGGGTTACTCTGACTTGACCCCAGGCTTTATTTTTGTGCCTTCACCACATCTGTTTAATTCCCCCATCCTTTCAGTTCTGACTATATGATATTTCTAGGATCTGATCCCTTCTCTGGATCCACATTGCCACTACCTTAATTTGCAACCTCATCATCTTCCAATAGGTCATTGTAAAAGCTCCTGTTATGGGTTGAATTGTGTCCCTGCCCCCAAATTTATACACTGAAGTCTTAACACACAGTACTGCAGAATGTGACCATATTTGGACATAGAGCCTTCAAAGAGGTAATTGAGGTAAAGTGAGGCCATATCAGTGGCCCCTAGTGATCCAATATGACTGGTGTTCCCATAAGAAAAGGAGATGAGGACACAGACAAGCACAGAGGGTAGACCCCTATGAAGACAGAGGGAGATGGTGGCCATCTCCAAGCCAAGGAAAGGCTTCAGAAGACCAACCCTGCTGACACCTTGATCTCAAGTTTCTAGCCTCCAGAACTGTGAGAAAATCTGTTATTTCAGCCACTAAGTCTGTGGTGTTTGTTATGGCAAATCCTAGCAAACCTCTCTGGAGAAGGCGATGGCACCCCACTCCAGTACTCTCGCCTGGAAAATCCCATGGACAGAGGAGCCTGGTAGGCTGCAGTCCATGGGGTCTCTAAGAGTCGGACATGACTGAGCGACTTCACTTTCACTTTTCATTTTCATGCATTGGAGAAGGAAACGGCAACCCACTCCAGTGTTCTTGCCTGGAGAATCCCAGGGACGGGCGAGCCTGGTGGGCTGCCGTCTATGGGGTTGCACAGAGTTGGACATGACTGAAGTGACTTAGCAGCAGCAGCAGCAAACCTCTCAAATTGATACTTCTAAAGAGAGGGTTGCCTCTCAAATCGATACTTCTAAAAGTATCTTAATCATTAGCCTGACTGTCACTTAACTGCTAAAACCCTTCCGTCACACCGCACCCCTCAGTGTTTTCCACTTCAAGTTTGCTGGAACAATAGTTCTGTGAGACGTCCCCCCAGGCTGTGGAAGTTTGGGAACTCTGTAAGTCTGCATCTGGAGGAGTCACAGTGTGTGTTTGTATATTAAAGGCTCTGAGAAGTTTCATAGTCAGAAAACCTGGTTATCTTGGTTTAACCCAGTGTTTGCCATATTTATTTCACTAGAAAATTTTTTCTTGATATAATACACATTATATCTACTGCAACTTGTGTTCTGTGATACAAACCAGGACGTGCTGCTCTATACAACAGTACTTTAGCATGTCATACAGAATGAGGGCCACCAGATTTAGCAAACAAAAATTCAGGATGTTTAGTTGAATGTGAAGTTCAGATAAGTCTAAAAAATTATTTCTCTAAAATTCAAATTAACTGACTGTCTTGGGTTTTGTCAGGCAATCCTATACAGAACCCTCTTTGACCCTCTAATATAGTGCACAGACTGAACCAAAATGAATTTGGTAAGAAGTTTTTCTCCAGTTAACATACCAGGAAAGGATAAAGTCAAGGTCGATTCTTGGCTTTGAGTTGGATTCTTTCAATTTGCCACCCATCATGTTCCCTTATTCTCTCTTCCTCCATCCTGGTTGTACATTAGAATCACCTGAGGAACTTTTAAAACTACCTCTACCTCGTCTCAAACCAAGTGACTTAGAATTGGGGGGTTACTGTTTGGGCGGGGTGGGGGGGGGTGGTTGCTGAGTGTCAGGGTTGAAAGGCAGGGCTGGGAGGAGAGTGAGTCAAGTGAGGCATCCCGGGAGCAGGATTTAAGGAGGCTCTCCCTCTCAGGGCTGACCTTGTCCTTGCACAAGCCCAAGAGTGAGGGCCTCCTTAAAAACCATGTCCCTGCTAGCCTCACCCTAGTCAGATCCTGTTAAAAAGAAGCAGGTGCCGGATTGTGGAGAAGAGCCTGCAGGGGGGTTCTGAGCTGCCCTGAGTCCCCTTTCCACATTTTGATAGTTTACCAGAAAATGTCAACATTTATGAGGAACAGATATGAGCTCTAGCCCATAAGCATGAGTCAGGAGAGGCTTCACAAGGCCAGGTTTTCCTGAAATGCGAACTTGCAGCCAGCTCTAGTTTTCTCTAGAAGGCCACTCCTAAAAATTACAAAATGCTGGGGTTCCTCTTTTTCTGTTCAGGCTGGTGATGTTTGAGTAGCCTCTAGTCGGAGAAGGCAATGGCACCCCACTCCAGTACTCGTGCCTGGAAAATCCCATGGACAGAGGAGCCTGGTAGACTACAGTCCATGGGGTCGCGAAGAGTCGGACACGACTGAGCGACTTCACTTTCACTTTTCACTTTCATGCACTGGAGAAGGAAATGGCAACCCACTCCAATATTCTTGCCTGGAGAATCCCAGGGACGGGAGCCTGGTGGGCTGCCGCCTATGCAGTCACACAGAGTTGGACACGACTGACGTGACTTAGCAGCAGCAGTCTCTGGCAACCCATGGCTTCTGTTTATTAGGTATGGTTTTAACCTTCTGAAAATATAATGAAAGTATATGCTTCACTTTTCTCTCCAAGGTTTATAGATGCCCATCCCCACTCATGGTCCCTCCTCCTCCTTGCTTTCTGCTTTTTTTGTTAGTGATTTCACACCCCATCACTGACAGTCTGGTCAGAAAGGAGCATCGTTAATCCTTGTTGGAGGCAGCACGTGGGCAGCTCACCTGAGAGCAACGGAGGCCAGCCTGGCTTTGGGTGGCCACCTCTGGACCCTCTGTTTCTTCACTGGCCTCTGAGTTCCATGCGCACTTTACCCAATTCCACTGTTACTGGCTGGCAGCCAGATCCTTAACTGCTGTTCCCAGAGACTCTGCAGGTTTTCAGACACCAGGGAAAGAAACTTTGTAATTTTCCAGTGCTGGAAAAAGATAATATTAGTTGATGGGAGCTCCCCAGCATAATCAAAATTAACTTCTTTCTATTGTGATAATTGAGTGATTTTCAAGGATGTTCTTCTTATAATTGGATACAAAACCTACCTCCTCAGAGGAAAATTTGGAAGAGAAAAACACAAAGGAAAGGGTCAGATAAGGCAAAGTTTATGGCAATTTCCAAGTAATACCATGATCACAGAATCCTGTGGGTGTATCTCACTTGGCTTAATAGCTGCATCCCTGTAAAATTTCACATAAATGGAATTTTTTAAAAATTAAATCATTGTAAGTGCATAAGAAAGATTGCTAAAGAAAGGAAGCCTGAAAGACCATACTTTATAAAGTGAATGATCCCTACAGAATGCACATCATCCCTCCCACACAATACACTGATCTTATTTTTATAAGCTTGCTGTTTTTCACAGGCTGGATTTTCAGGAGGTGGGGGTGCCTGTTACTTATAATGATGACTGGTCTGAGGTCATAGTTGTTCTCAGAAACTACTTTCCTAATGCTCTCTGAGGAGTATGAGCAGCTTCCAGGGTTTGGTGGAAACTTTTAGCTGAGGAAATCAGTCCTGTGTGTAAACTGACCCAGAACCCTCCTCCAGAGGCCTACCTCCAGACTGATGTGGGCTCTGGGGTACCCAGAAACATTGTCAATGACTCAACGTTGGAAGAGCTGATGGGGGACACACTGGGGCTAAATGTTGCCAAATGCAACAAGAACCCGCAGTATGGTGTGATGGATAGAAGCATAAAGTGTGGAGCCACACTTCTCTGCCTGTGCCTTTCTCCTCTAGCTGGGTGACTCCCGGAACCTCAGTATCCTCATCTGTAGGATGGGGCGATTATCATAGTGCCTACCTCACAGTAGCACCTGGAATACAGAAAGTGCTCAATTGGCTATTTAAAAATTGCTGGTTTAGCTCTAGACAGGAGAGGAAAAAAATAAAAAAAACCAAAGATGCTTATGTCTACTGGGTGGTGGTCTATTTCAGGTACGTGCTTTCATTTAATCCTTGTGTCACATGCACACACAAAGGTACTAATATTATTCCTACTTCTCAATAGAAACTAAAATTCAGAAAGGTTAAGCAGTTTTCCTAATGTCACACAGCAGATAAGGGACAAAAGCAGATATCTGAGGCCAGTCTTTCTTTCTACCCTGTCTCAGGCCTGAGGAGACCAAAGCCTGAAAGTGACTTTTCAAAGATGATGGCTTAGAGCCTGGAGGGTATTTGGATTTAGAAATAAAATTGATTCAGGAAGTTACATCAAGGAAATAAGGGAGGGAAATTCTTTTATTTCATAAAAATTTATGAGACTCCATAGTGTGCTGACACTCCAGGTACAGAAGTGACTAAGGCCTCACCCCTGACCTTGATCCCCAGGGGTGAAAGCCACAGTCAAAGTAAAATTACAATAAACATCAGCCGGTGTTAGAACTTAAAAGAATGTGCCATTGAATCCCTGACTTAAAAATGATCAACTTAACCTGAGGAAGGTTTCTAAGGGAGGTGACCTTTGAGGGCTTTACACTTATGATCTTACTCACTCCCCCTGTACTTGGGAAAGTGGGCAATATTATTACCCTGGGGCAGGGAGCACTAGTTACCAGGATCTAAAGCCCCTTCTTGGACTTCCCAGGTGGCACTAGTGGTAAAGAATCTGCCTGCCAATGCAGGGGAGACAGTTTTAATCCCTGGGTCGGGAGACCCCCTAGAGAAGGAAATGGCAGCTCACTCCAACATTCCTGCCTGGAGAATCCCATGGACAGAGCTGCCTGGTGGGCTACAGTCCATCGGGTCACAAAGAGTCAGACACGACTGAAGTGACTTAGCAGCAGCAGCAAAGCCTCTTCTTACTTATGAAGAGAGCCCTGACTATCTTGGGGAGGCACTATGGCCAGTTCAAAATCTACATCTTCTGGATTCCTTTGCAGGCAGCTCTGGGCCATAAAATGGAAGCAGGGGTCATTGGGTTAGACCACGAAAAAGGTTCTTTAAAAGGCTGTAGGCTGGTCACATGGGCTTTTTCTTGCTCTTTCCCCCTGCTTCCTGCTTCTTTCCTAGAGTACAGATTTGATGACTAAGTCTCCAGCACTAACTTGTGACCTTGAGAAAGGAAGCCTCAAGCTAGTGATGGCAGGACAGAAGGAGCTTACAACCCTGATGACCATGACTTACTGTCCCAGCCTCAGACTGACTCCTTCCAGACTTGTTTGTTTAAAAGAAGGCAAAACAAACTTTGATCTTATTTAGGCCTGTGTTATTTTTGGTTATTGTTACTAGCATTTGACCCAGTCCCAAACTGGCATGTGGCCCTGAGGGTGTTAGGAGGTGGTGCTGAGATCTAAACTCCAGCAGCCTGACTCTTCAACCCACATTCTGATCCACTGTTGCGGCAAGCCATTGGGTCCAGTGCAACCCAATGGCCTAGAGTGTTTTCTTGAAATTGTAATCCCTTTCGGCCCACTGTTTAGCCCTGGCACCAAGTGCATGGCCTAGTACTCAGCAGCACTCAATAATATATGTTGAGTGAATACCAAATAATTGCCCCTCAACCATTTCCTCAGGAAAAATGTTTTTCTGAGGGGTTGTAGGATGGTTCCTGCTTCTTAGTTATCCCCAGGTCAGTGTCAGTATGAAGTCTGTGAGAAATCTGAAGTGCTTTGACATGTTAAAAGAATAATAGAAGTGATAGATAATAAAAACTTGAAGATATAAACCTCATTTAATTAAGTAGAATTCTTTTAATGGTGAAGCAAAATATCCTATTTTTGGAGGCAACACTGAAAATGTAATTAAATGATGAAAGCAAGTGTTTCTATCCCAAGTCCTTTTTTAAACTTATTTAAAAATTTTTTTATTTATCTTTTTACTGATTTAAAAAATATCAAATATGACTTTATAAAAACTTAAAAGTGAAGTCCTCTTGTAACTCCTTCTATACATCAAAACACACTAAATATTTTGTAAATGAGCTCATGGTGTATGTCCTATTTTGCAACCTTTACTTTTTTCAATTAACATCATATTTTGGACATTTCCCAATGCCTTGCATTTAAATTAACTTGGTTTTATTTAAGGCAGAAGGGTGTCTTTTATCCCTATGGTCTTCTTTAAAAATTGTATTTGGATGTATCTGACTTTGCTCTTAATGTGTCATTAGGTATTTGTAAGAGGTGGTTGATGAGAAGGGCATCAGAGATTAACTTACCCCCAGCCAGACTCAGCCGGGCTCTGGAGTAGTCAGGTTGAAAAATGATCAGCTCTAGAAATAAAAATATTCTGGATCAATGTTTTGTGGGTAGCAAGTCATGAAGCTCAGAGTCAAGAGCAAACAACTTAGGCCTGTCAGGATAGTCAATAAGCTTCTAGGATCCCTGATAAAAGCCCCCTCTGATCCCTTCCTGGCATCTGTGGACCTAGGGGTGGGATGAGGGAGAAGCAGGTAGCATCCTGCAACCCAATAGAGAGTCTGTTCCTTGACCGGCCTTCTCCCAGAGCATTGAGAGCCTGTGGGGTACTGGGCACTTACCATTTTGGACTCAGGTACTGGAGAGAAAATGGTCCAAAAAAGAAGTCTGCTGATGTGACCGCTGCCCTTTAGAGTTTAAGCTCTAGATGAGGAGATGAATGCTATGAATCTCAATCCCACCACTTCACCCACGTCAGACATGCTCACTGTCCACATGATTGCCCCAAACCCATCAATCAACCTACCCAGCTATTGTAACCTGAGCTTGCTTGGTAAATGTTGAGAGCCGCTGCTGTAAGCTTGGGTAACCAGCTAGGCACAACCGAGAAGACTTTGGGGAAGAGGCGAGTTAATCATCAAGCAGGACTTTAAAAGAGGGAAGGAAGTGCAGGGGTCAGGGCCCCCAGCAGCACAGATGCACAGATCTGCAGCTGATGTGCAGGCTGTGGTGGTGGGCTGGAGCGGTGGGAAGGTGAAGGAACTCAGTGAGGAAATTGATGCAGGCAAGAAGGAATCAATGAGGAAACATGAAGGCAGGAAGGAGAGCTTAAGATGGGGAATGGGCAGGGAAAAGAGCGGAGGTGTGAGAGGCTTTTGAATCTGTCGATGAGATTGACTTGGATAGATGGGCGACAGGGATGAGCTGTGCCTTGGGCAGGGGCACCCCCAAGGAGAGCCAGGCAGGTACCAGCTGTACCTGCTGAGCCCATTCATACCCTGCGTCTGGAAGGCAGCAGCTCCACCAGGAACTTGCCAGCAACTCTCTTGTGCAAGCTGAGAGAGATTCACCCACTCTGCAGCCAGCATGATTGCTTCATGGGCAGAGTGGTTAAGGATGTTCTAGTTGTCCAGCTGACCCAACTAGTATTTTTCCCTCCAAGATGGCAAAACAGCTGGGCCTGCCTTCCCATCCACAGTGCCAGGTCCTCCAGGCAGAGAGCACCGGAATCCCTGGAGTCAAACGATGCTGGGTCTGCAGACTGAGAGCAGTGAGAAAGGGCGCACATCAGGGGAGCCGAGGAGCATCTCAGTGAGAGGAAAAGACAAAGACCTCACAGAAGCAACGTGGAGTGACCTAGAGATTACCATACTGAGTGAAATAAGTCAGAAAGAGAAAGACAAATACCGTATGATATCACTTATGTGTGGAATCTAAAACGTGACACAAATGAACCTACCTATGAAACAGAAACTGAGTCACAGACAAAACAGACTGGTGGCTGCCGGGGGGAGGGCGTTGGGGGATGGATGGAGTGGGAAGTTGGGGTTAGCAGATGTAAGCTATTATATATAGAATGGGCAAACAGTAAGGTCTTGCTATATAGCATAGGGAGCTATATTCAATATCCTGAGATAAACCATAATGGAAAAGAATATTAAAAGAATGTATATATGTGTGTGTATACATATAAATATATATACATATAACTGAATCACTTTGCTCTATAGTGGAAATTAACACAACATTGTAAAGCAACTATATTTCAGTTTTAAAAATATATTGATATAAAAAGGATTTGGGCTCAGGTTTGGTGGTTTGGGGGAATGTGCGAAGAAGGGCGACTTGTTCTGGACTGGGTGTTATCAGGAAACAAGAGTAATTCTATGATTGGATATCTTAATCATTCTTACCTAGAAGACAAGGAGGAATGAGATGTCTAAGGCTATAAATAGTAAAGAAACGGCAGCCACTCACACTAGCCAGGAAAGGGGGCAGCTTTGGTGATTTATATGATTTAGACAATGTTCTTCTTTTTGTCTGGGTCAAGCCATGATTATGAAGTATTCCTGTTTTTGTTTTGCTCCCTCATGGTCACAGAGTGGCCTTGTCTGATGATGGTGTTCTATGGAGAGAGCTATGTTTAACAGGGAACACCATGGCCCCACTGTGAGTGCCAGGCTGGGTCCTGGCTCTTTGGAGTTGCTTTCTGTTTCTCGATAAGAACCAAGGACCATGTCTAAAGGCAGCCAGGAATCCTAGAGAGAAGAGTCTGAGGGCTTGCGATGCTTATGTCTAAATGGGAGCTCTTCCTGGAAGGCTGGAAGAGACGCCTGGGAAGCCAGGTGCTCGTGCTGTAAGGCTGCCCCTAGTCCATTCATTCTGTTAACAAACCTTTACTGAGCAGTTAATATACTCGGGCCCTTGGGACAGAGCTGTGAGCCAGAGAGTCCTCCCGGAGTGTCCACATTAGTGAGGGGTGCACATAGTATAAGTAAACAATAAAGAAGATAGTCTTGGGTAGTCATGGATTTTATCATGCAAGTAAAAGTAGTTGATAGAGAAGAGAGTGACTAGGGGGATACCATTTTGGAGAGGTGGTCAGTTACACTGTCTCTGAGGAGGTGATAAGAAGGTGCCATGTGAAATTCTGGGGTCAGAGTATTTTGAGCAGAGGAAACAGGAAGTGCCAGGGCTTCTAAGAACAGGAAGAAGATACATGTCTCTGCAAGGTGATGAGTGAGAGTGAGATGGACCAAGAAGAGGACAGAGAGGTAGGCTGGATCTCGGAGTCTGGGTTTTTTTTCCCCCAAGTCCTAGAGACGATCAGAAGACTTAAGAGGGAAGAACCAAGGACCTCACATCTCCTCTGAGATAGCAGAGATGTGCAGCTTATTGACCTCTCTCTGTGTCCCAAGTCCTGTCTCTTACCAGCCACAGCCTTTCCCTCCAGGCCTGGGGTTTAGGATATACCAGGAATAGCCTGGTCTTTTCCTTACCTGCTGAAGTCAATCATTGTTTAGAAGGGTGTGTTAGTTTCCTATTCCTGCTGTAACAAATTACTGCAACTTAGTAGCTTAAAACAGCACCTTTTAATTTCAGTTCTGGAAGTCAGAAATCCTAAAATCAAGGTGTGAGCAGGGCTGTGTTCCTTACAGAGGTAGAATCTGTTTCTTTTGTCATTGTTGCTGGCCACACCATGCAGCCTGCAGCATCTTAGCTCCCCGACCAGACCTGCATCCCCTACATTGGATGCTTAGAATCTTAACCACAGGACCGCCAGGGAAATCCCAGAATCTGTTTCTTCTGGATGTATCTGTTTCTTTTAGAGACCACCTGTATTCCTTGACTTGTGGCTCCTCCCTCTATCTTCAAAGCTGACCGCCTAGCAACCTTCAAATCTCTCTATGACCTTTCCTTCCACCGTCACAGCTCATTCTCTGATTCTGACTCTCCTCCTCTTATAAGGTCCCTTGTGATTATATTTGGCTCAGCCAGATCATTCAGGATAATCTCTGTATCTCCAGATTCTTCAATTAATCACAACTGCAGTTGAAAAATTACATTTTGCTGTGTAAGATAATAGAGTCACAGGTTTGCGGAATTAGCGTTTGAACATCTTTGGAAGCCCTTCTAAGACAGTGAGCTGGAGAGCAGAAAATGAAGTCTGACCCAAGTCATTCTACTGCTGCTGCTGCTAAGTTGTTTCAGTCGTGTCCAACTCTGTGCGACCCCATAGACGGCAGCCCACCAGGCTCCCCTGTCCCTGGGATTCTCCAGGCAAGAACACTGGAGTGGGTTGCCGTTTCCTTCTCCAATGCATGAAAGTGAAAAGTGAAAGGGAAGTCGCTCATTTGTGTACGACTCTTAGCGACCCCACGGACTGCAGCCCACCAGGCTCCTCTGTCCATGGGATTTTCCAGGCAAGAGTACTGGAGTGGGGTGCCATTGCCTTCTCTGAGCCATTCTACTAGGATGTGTCATTTAACCAGTATGGATCTGCTTATTTGCTGTAAAAATAGGATGGGGACTTCCTGGTGGTCCAGTGGCTAAGACTCCACACTCCCAATGCAGGAGCCCAGGTTTGACCCTGGGTCAGGGAACTAGATCCCATATGCTGCAGTGAAGACTTGGTGCAGCCAAGTAAATAAATATTAAAATAAAATAAAAATAGGATGAATACTTGCCCCATCTACCTCAAGAAGTTGTTACATCACACAGATTAAGGTAGCATATTTGAAAAAATAAGAAATGCTATAAAACATAGAGAGTAATTATGAAGTAATTATGAATTATGTAATTAATTATGAATTACCAAGCCTATGAAACATGGGTACGAAAGCAGTATTATATATTAATATAAAACACTGGAATTGAGAGAGCTGGGTTTGAGTCTTGCTTTCCAAAATACTTGCTGTTACTTTGAACAGGTCACTTAACATCTTTGGGTTTCACTGTGTGTGAAATTTGAAAAATGCTATCTTCTCATTAGGGCTTCCCAGGTGGCTTAGTGGTAAATGCAGGAGATGCAAGAGACGCAGATTTGATCCCTTGGTGGGGGAGATCCCCTGGAGGAGGTAATGGCAGCTCACTCCAGTATTCTTGCCTGTGAAGTAACATGGACAGAGGAGCTTGGTGGGCTACAGACCACAGAGTCACAAAGTCAGACATGACTGAACAACTGAGCATGCACACGTCTTCTCACTAACATTATTGTAGGGTTTAAATTAAGTAACATTGCCAGTGGTGCTTTGTGAAACACTACATAAACGTTGTTTGTTGAATATTCCATAGGCAGTCACCCAAATACTTCTTCCTTGATGCATGATGAATCCAGGCAACAGGGACGTACTTGTCAGACCAATGCCAACAGGTCTGAATCTCCACTGTACGAAGTGAATAAGAAATGAAGAGAGAAACAAGGGCCTCTCTCTTCCCTCTCCCTTCCAGCTACTGAGGAACCAAAAGGCAGCAGGAAGAAACTACAGCATTTAAAACGGCTATTCGAGAAAATGCAAAGTATGCCCACTGAGAATATAGAAACTTCCTGCAATGAAGAGGTTTCGATCGAGGTGGACTTTCTCTGGAAGAATCACCTCTGGTCACAAGATTAAAATAAGTTGCTCAAGAGCTGCCTTACTCATTCTGTACCTGTTACCTAACCATGAGCATAGCACTTGGTTAGAAATGGGCATGAAACATGCTTCCTGTGTGTGGGCTATAGACTCACACATATTTATTCAGCACATCATTTCTGAGCACTGAACTATGCACTAAACACTCTCAGTGCTGGCGACAAAGTGGGAGGGAAAGACAGAAAACCCTCAACCCTCCTGGAGCTTGTAAGTTGAGGAAACGAATGCTAATCAAACAATTCCACAGAAGAATGTAAAAGGACAATCCAAACTCCCCGAAGGCAAGTCCAAGGCCTCTGGTACTGGGGGAACTTAGCACAGAGGTCCTAACATGGCCTCCAGAAAGTAACAACTGAGCTGAGATCTGAAGGCTGAGCCAGTGTATTTAGAGGAAAATGGACAGAGGAGTTTTCCAGGCTGAAGGAACTGCATGTACCAAGGCAAAGAGGAAGCATGGGATACCTGAAGACCTGAGAGAAGGCCAGTGTGGCTGGACTCCTTGAGTGAGGGGTACAGTGGTCGGGATACAGACTGGAGAGCCATGCAGGGTAGTTCCAGCCACAGGGGTCATTATGTGGGCAGACTGGGTGACCGACAAAGTCAGGACATAGTGTTTTACCCAGTCCCAGGTTTTGTTTTGATTTTAATGTTTCCAGGAGTATCCTGTCATTGCATTTCCATAACCTGAAAAATTCTTTAAATATGTAATAATCACAGGACATAATTCTCACTAGATTAAGAGAAGCACCTTAGGTCACCTTGTGTAGGTGAAGAGTGCCTTAGGAGTCCATACCTGGCCCTGCAAACTGGCTCCAAGACAGACCAAATACTACTGAAACTCACTGTTAATAACTTCTGTCTCACTCTTGTGTTTTCCCGAACATCTAACACAATGATCACATTTGACTCCCCCCAAATAGCGTGAAAGTGAAAGTGTTAGTCGTTCAGTCATGTTCGATTCTTTGCAAACCCATGGACTGTAGCCCGCCAGGCTCCTCTGTCCATGTATTTCTCCAGGCAAGAAAACTGGAGTGGGTAGCCATTCCTTCTCCAGGGGATCTTCCCAACCTGGGTCTCCTGCATTGCAGGTGGATTCTTTGCTGTCTGAGCCACCAGGAAAGCCAATTTTAGCAAACTTTGGGAGGCAGTGAAGGACAGAGGAGCCTGGTATCGCAGTCAGACACAACTTAACTACTGAACAACATTAGAATAAGTGTGAAGTAGGGCATTTTAACAGTGAGGAAGATGTCCAGTGACTTGACTCAAATTCCATCTGCCCCGAGGGGACACTTGAACTGACATGAACTGCTTCTAGATTAAAATGGTTTTTCCCACAGACCACCACTGAGTCACCTACAAACTCTCTCTGACCTCCTTAATGTCATGGAACTCTAGAATTTTCCAAGTTGTAGGGAAACTTGACAATCAACCGACTTGTTGAATTTTCTCATTTGGAAATTTCAGGAAGTTTGAAAAAATTTGAGAAGCCATAATATTTCAGAAAAAGACTATAAAAGTGGTATTTTCCACTAAAGGAAGAGGGAAGTCATTAACGAGTTCTGTCTAGTGACTCACTGTTGGCTCCCTAGCACATGCCATGTAACGGAAAGACTCTCCTCCCATCACTAGTAGCAGTGACCTTAGGAGGCCCATCACTTTCCTTGGTACCCTCTGTTTTCTCAATATAAAATAAAAATGTAAAGTGACTACAACTGATGACAACAAATAATCTTATAATTCAGCACATACACACACAGAATTGAGACAAAAGTTCCAATAATATGTACTTATCCTTACTAGAGCAATGTATGCTTTTCTTTTTTTAAAAAAAAAACTTTTAATTTTCTATTGGAGTATTGCCAATTAGCCATGTTGTGATAGTTTCAGGTGGACCACAAAGGGACTCAGCAATACATATATATGTACCCAGTCTCTCCCAAACTCCCCTCCTGTTCAGGCTGCCGCATAACATTGAGCAGAGTTCCCTGTGCTATACAGTAAGTCCTTGTTGGTCATCCATTTCAAATATAGCAGTGTATACACGACCATCCCAAACTGCCTAACGATCCCCTCCTCCCATCCTTCTCCGCCAGCAACTTTAAGTTTGTTCTCTGTGAGTCCGTTTCTGTTTTATAAATGAGTTCATTCACTTTTCTATTCTACTTTTTCAGAAAAAGCTCTTGGCAATCCACTAAACTGATTTTACTACCCACTAGAGTTTGAAATCCTCAGCTTGACAAACTCTGGTCTGGATCCCCTCTGAGATGCCTCCTAGTCTGGTTCCCTGACATTCCTCAGGGCTGCCCAGAATCCTTTAAGGCAAGTAGCTACTGTCTCTGAACCTGGCAGCTCCAGAGTGACTTGGAGGTTAACACTATCAGTTTTTTGGCCTCAGCAACTAGCACTGGCTGCCCTTGTGGCAGTTTGTCCCTACGTGGATAAACAGAGCATGAACATGGCCTTCTGATTACAGATGGCTGAGATCTGGTGGGGAAAGATCTACATTCAAACTGTAGAGTTAGAGAACTTGGCCAGTCTCTGTCAACTCCCACCCCAGATGCCCACACACCACACACACTACATACACACACCACACACCTCACCCATGAACATACAGCCCTCATAGTTGTCCACTTATTCACCACACATGCACACAGACCTCCTACACGCTATACACATGTACACATGCCATGTGTATACACACACACACACTCACCATATAGTACATATATCTTCCACAACATACATACACACAGACCACACATACACACATTGGCACTTCAACAATGACACCACTGAAGCACTTTGTTTTTAAAAATTGCACTCTTTTAAAGAAAATCAAATACTAATACTATGGTATTTCCAATATATTTTTTTCAAATTTAATTAAATTCTCACTTTATGAGTGGTAATTTTCCATGTTTTTTTTTTATTCTAGTCTATAATAGCTTAACACTGTATATTAATGTTTATATCTTGAATAATTTACACAATTCCTTAAAGTTTTGAAAGAGACTTATAAATGCGTGCTTTTCAAAAGTACTGCACATCTTGTTTCACTAATGTTTTAAATTTTATGAATTCTGAAGATTTTAAACTCTAATAACAGTATCAAGGCCAGTATTTCACCATGAAGCGAAGTAGGTCTTGAAATTTGAACATCACCATTTTGCCTTAGAACTGCCATCACCCACAGGGAGGTGGAGAAATACTGGTTCTCACGCCCTCATGATGATTCTGAAGCTGCTTTCAGTGTCTCGATCAGTGCCTGGCATCTGGAAACCTTACAGGAAGTGTCTGGTGAGAGAGTGGCTGAAAAGGAAAAGGGGGAGTGGGGAACAGGAGAAGAAAGAAAAGAAAAGAAGAAGAGGGAGAGAGACAGAGGAAGAAGGGGAGTGAATGAGCCAATGAGTGGAGTGGGTAGGGCGAGTGAGATAGAACAACTGAATATTGCTTCTGCCTTAGACGTCTTTCCCTATGGAAAATGGAAACCAAAGACCATTTCCATGATGGATCTTGTTCAAAATATTATTGCTGGAACCCACCTGGTAAAGTGGCAATTTTGTGGGATGTTCATGGAAAATTCAGCTTTCCATCTGCTAGAGGAAGCAAATCTTGCTGAGACATTTGACAGACACACAGTTGTTTAGTCTTGGACGTGCACTTTTCCATGGTAACAGAAGCCATGTCACGGAAATATATGCGTCACTCATCTAAATTGTTTTCTTTGCATCTCTAAGGATCACACATGAGTTTTGGAAGGAAGGAGAGGGTTGTTTTTTTTTTTTTTTTGAAGGATAGGGCTTTATTGTTCCTTTTAATGATAAAACATTTTAAATGGTCATTGTTTTTGAATCATCAGGAGATACAGATAACTATAAACAGAAAACAAAGATTACATATTAGTCAAAACATCCAGAGGTGATAATTATTAACATTTGGTATTCCAGATTTTATTTTAATACAAAAAATAGATGTATATATTATATATACATATACATGTATTACATTACATAATCTTTTGTTTCGTTGAATATGTTGAGGACATCTCTGTCCATTTTTAAAAATATTATTACACAGCTTTCTGTTCTCCTATGGAAAATATTTAGGTTTGCCAATTTTTGATTATTCTAAATTACACAGCACAGAACATTCTTGTGGAGGCATTTTTTGTGCATTTATTTCCTTAGATGTGAGCATTTAAGTGTCAATATGCACATTTTAAAATGCTATATCAATTTGCCAAATTGCCCTCCAGAAACTCTGAACCAATTTATATTCTCTTTAAAGTATATGAAAGTACCTATTATCTCATGCCCTCATCAACACTAGTTATTATCGTTCTTTTCAAACTTTTCTAGTTTTATAGGTTAAAAGGTATTTTCATTTTTAATTGGCATTTCATATATTCCTAGTGAGGTAAAATAATTTTCACATTTTTTGGTTATTTGCATTTCACCTTTTTTGTGTAACCTGCCTGACAGTGTTTCAACTGTATTTTTCCAATGTGTTTTTTGTCTTTTCCTTAATTTCTAAGAGTTCTTCATAATGCAAAGATATTAACCCTTTGCTGCAATATATGTTGTGAATTCTTTTTTTAGTTTTTCATAACTCTGAATATGTAGACATATAGACGTTTTATTTTGTTTTAAGGAATCAGTATACCTACAATTTTCTTGTTGTTTCTTACTTTTGATTCATGAGTAGAAAAGTATCCTTCATTCCAAGATTACCTATGTTTTTTCTATCTTTTGGTTTTTTTACATTTATATTTTCAAGTCATATAGAATTTGCTTTGTAGCATAAGGCAGGGATCTAAACTTTTTTCCTGACTTGCCAACGAGTTGTCTCATTAACATCTGGACTAAATAATCTGTATTCTTCCTACTGGTTTGAAATGCCTTGTTTACCATGCTAAATTCTCACAGACACCCAAGTTCTTCTGTTACTTGTTTTTTGTAATTTTCTGAAACCCTAAATCCATGTATGTTAGTCTTTTAGAACTAGCTATCATTTTAACTATCTAGATTGAAAATTCTTATTCCTTAGACTCCACGAAATAGTTGAATAATCAATGCTACTTTTAATAGAAAGAACAAGGTCTATTTCCATCCTTAGGAGGTGTGGGAAAGGGGAGAGTTTTCTCCCTGGGTCATAGGGTTTTGATATGGAAAGATGTAAAGACCATCTGTTCCAAAGCCCTAATTTTACAAATATTAATTGACTTGTTTATGGTTAACATAGCTAACAGTGCAGAGCTGAGACTCAAACCAAGTCATATTCCCCTAAATCCATGCTGGAGGAAGATGGTTCGAGTGTGGGTCTATCAAAGACAGCAAAAACAGAGTTAATAAAAGGATGATCCTTTCTGTTCTACATCTCCAGGAACTTGCAGGGAAATGGGAGGTTTCTGGAGCACCACCTTGAGAAAGCAGTTAAATATACAGGAGCCCCTGCTGTTACCTGAGTCCTCCTTAGAAAATTCAGCAGAAAAAGGGACATCACGGATGCACCAAAGAGTGAGCACACGAGGACACATGCGCAGTCAGTAGGAGCAGCTTATCCAGAGTGGTGAAGTTCCAGGCATTTTTCAGGAGTGCCACTCTCACCCTGGCTGACTCTATGAAGGTCACTGAGGTCAGACGCCAGCAAGAGCCAGCAGAGAGGCAGGAAATGTGTGGGGCTCTGGGAACACAGCAAAGGAGAAAAGCTTTTTGTAGGCAAGGTTTGAGAGGAAACTCTGACAATGTGAGGAGGGCCCTGTGTATGTGTTTTCTTTTCTCAGTCAAGAAAACTCTTTTATTTTTTATTATTAAACTCTTTTCTTTTTTATTATTGGAGTATAATTGAGTTACAAATTATATTAGTTTCAGGTGTACAACATAGTGATTTGATATTTTTATAGATTATAGTTCATATAAAGTTGTTATAAATTATTGGCTATGTTCCCTGTGCTGTACATTACCTCTTTGTAGCTTATTTTATATTTAGTAGCTTAATTCCCTGCCCCTCTTCCACCCTCCCCTCACCACTCGCCGCTCTGTAACCACTTAGTTTATTAAATTGTGTTCTATAAAACACAGTCCAGTTTCCCTCCCACCTCCCCCTGGTGGAAATCACTTCTCTAGCAAACCACTTTCTATCTGACATTACTGAAGTTTTTAAAATACGCTTAGTTCAAAAAAAAAAAAAAGTTTCCTAAAGATATTATGTACTTTGATTTTTTATTAGGAATATGTAGACATATGATTTAAAATTCAAGAGGCACAAAAGACTATAGTGAGAAATCTTGCTCCCACCCATGGTCTTCAGCTACCCCGTTCCTTGTTTACGAAGAACTAAACTCTAGTTTCTTATATACCCTTCCAGACTTGTTTTCAACATATCCAAATACACATATTATTCTGTGAGAAGTTTTACACAAAGAGTAGCATGCTACACACACTTTTCTGCACCTTGACATTTTTACTTGATACATCCTGGGGATGCTCCATGTCTGTACACAAAAAGCTGCCTCATTCCTTGTCATAGCTGCATTTCATTACACTCTAATGCATGAATAAAGCATGTTTTTTAAAACAGTTCTCTCATAGATAGATGTGTTTTTTAATTTATTTTTTATTTTTTTATTTTAACTGGAGGCTAATTACTTTACAATATTGTAGTGGGTTTTGCCATACATTGATATGAATCAGCCATGGGTGTACATGTCTCCCCCATCCTGAACCCCCCTTCCATCTCCCTCCCCATCCCATCCCTCAGGGTCATCCCAGTGCACCAGCCCTGAGCACCTTGTCTCATGCATCGAACCTGGACTGGTGATCTGTTTCACATGTGATAATATACATGTTTCAAGGCTATTCTCTCAAATCATCCCACCCTCGCTTTCTGCCACAGAGGCCAAAAGACTGTTCTGTACATCTGTGTCTCTTTTGCTGTCTCGCATATAGGGTCATTGTTACCATCTTTCTAAATTCCATATATATGCATTAGTATACTGTATTTGTGTTTTTTGTTCTGACTTACTTCACTCTGTATAATTAGGCTCCAGCTTCATCCATCTCATTAGAACTGATTCAAATGTATTCTTTTTAACAGGTGAGTAATATTCCATTGTGTATATGTACCACAGCTTTCTTATCCATTCATCTGCTGATGGACATCTAGGTTGCTGCCATGTCCTGGCTATTGTAAACAGTGCTGTGATGAACATTGGGGTACATGTGTCTCTTTCAATTCTGGTTTCCTCAGTGTGTATGCCCAGCGGTGGGATTGCTGGGTCATATGGCAGTTCTATTTCCAGGTTTTGTCCAGATTTTGCCATCACATACAATGCTGTAGTTAATATATTATTTTACACATCAACAAATTTATATTAAGAATAAAATCCTAGAAGGGGAAATATGAGATACAAGAAGATGAGTATTTGTATTTTTTTTAATTGCTAAATTTCCCCTTTTAGAGATAGTACCAATTTAAAGCCCTCCCAGTAATGTTGAAAGTGCTTGTCTCACATCTTTGCTAATATAATGTGTTATCAACTTTAACTGGGATAACTGAACACTAGTGTCTCAGTATAGTTTGAATTTGTATTTCTCTTATGAATAAGATTGAGAATCTTTTTATATATTGAAGGACAATTTGTATTTCAGTCCTATAAACCCTTTATACTCTTAGCCATTTTGTGTCTAGTATGCTATTGATCTTCTTGTTTTTGATTTTTTAATATTTATTGATTCTTAAGAGCTTTTCATACAGTAGAGCAGCTAGTGATTTATCTGTGATTTTGGTTGCCCCTATTTTTCCAATTTGTTCTTTGTCTTTTAACTATTGGTACTTAGAAATCCTTTTATTTTATGGCTTCTGTGTTTTCTTTCAGGCTTTCCCAGACTAAGATTGTAAAAAATGACTTATGGCTTATTTTTGTAAACTGATGGTTTATTTTTTTACTTTTAAATATTTGATCTCTCTGAAATTTATCCTGGTCTGAAATTTTAGATGTGAATACATTTTTTCCCAGATGTGCAGCCAATTATTCCAACATAATTTATTAAATAGTTTTATTCCAACACTATTGATTAAATAATTTTTCTTTACTAATTTGAAATACTGTCCTTATAATATCTATACTTTCAAGGTATTCACATATTATAAGTTAAAATGAACTTTTCTTTTGTAACAGCTGTCCTCAAAATCTTCATAAATCTTATAATTTCATATGTTCTTGCTCAGTCACTTCAGTTGTGTCTGACACTGTGGACTGTGGCCCACAAGTCTCCTCTGTCCATGGGATTCTCCAGGCAAGAATACTGGAGTGGGTTGCCATGGCCTCCTCCAGGGGATCTTCCCAACCTAAGGATTAAACCCCCTTCTCTTATGTCTTCTGCATTGGCAAGAGTGTTCTTTACTACTAGCACCACCTGGGAAGCCCCAATGATTTCATATCAGTCTCTTAAAAATCACTGGAAAATTGCATTTTCATTATTTTCTTCTCTTTACTTTTTTCCCTCTTTTTGCTTAAATAGTTACTTTGTCATGACAGTAGGCCCCAGTGAACAAGGAAGAGAGCTTCCTCAACTTGATAAAGAATATCTACAAAAACCAACAACTAATGTCATATTATACTTATGATAAAAAACTAATAACTTCCCAACCAAGATCAGGAAAAAGGCAAGAAAGTCCCCTCTCACCACTCCTTTTCAGCACCATGCTGGAAGCCCTTACTAATACAGTAAGATGAAGAAAGGGAACAAAAGGTATCCAGATTGGGAAGGATTAAATAAAATTGTCTTTGTTCACAGATGACATGATCATCTATGTAGAAAATATAAATAAAGAGTAGCAACAAAAAAAACTCCTAGAGCCTAGAGTTAGTAAGTGATTATAGCAATGTTGCAGTATTTAAGGTTAACATACAAAAAAGTCAATTTCCTTCCTATATATATACAAGCAATGAACAAGTGGAATTTGAAATTTAAAACACAATGCCACATACATTAACAGCCCCCAAAGTTAAATATTTAGCTATAAGAAAATATGTGCAAGATCTGTATGAGAAAATTTTCAAAACCCTGATGAGTGAAATCAAAGAACTAAATAAATGCAAGGGATACTCCATTTTCACAAATAAGAAGACTCAATATTGTCTAGATGTAAGACCTCACTTGATCGATAGATTGGGCTCAACCCCATTAAAAATCCCAGCAAGCTATTTTGTAGATATTGACAAACTGGTAAAGGCAAAAGACTCAAAATAGTCAGTACAATAATAGAGGAGAAGAACAAAATTAGAGGACTGGCACTACCTGACTTCAGGGCTTACTATAAAGTTATAGTTGTCAAAACATTGTGGTACTGAGGAAAGAATAGACAGCCTAAAAATAGACCCACATAAATCTAGTCAATTGATCTTTGACAAAGGCAATACAATACAGCAAAAACATTCCTTTCCATAATGAACAAATGGACACCCACATACCAAAAAAAAAAAAAAGATTCTAAACATAGGTCTTATGCCCTTCGCAAAAATTAATTCAAAATGTATCATAGACCGAAATGTAAAATTCACAGCTAGAAGATAACATAGGGGAAAACCTAGATAACCTTGAGCATGACAATGACTTTTTAGGTATAACATCAAAGCCATAATCCATGAAAGAGACAATTGATAATCCAGACTTCACTAAAGTTAAAAACTTCTGCAAAAGATAATGCCAAGACTTTGAAAAAGCAAGCCACAAATAGGAGAAATATTTGCAAAAGACACCTAATAAAGGACTGTTGTCCAAAGTATACAAACAATGAAGAAACAGTCTGATTTTTAAAATGGGCCAAAGGGACTTACTTGCTGGTCCAGTGGTTAAGACCTAGACTTCTAATGCAGGAGGGGTGAATTCAATCCATGGTCAGGGAACTGAGATCCCATGTGCTTCATGGCCAAAAAACCAGAACATAGACAATAGAAGCAATATTGTAATAAATAAAGACTTTAAAAATGGCTCACATAAAAAAGTCTTTTAAGTGGGCCAAAGACCTTAACAGATTCCTGACCAAAAAAGATATACAGATAGCAAATAAATATATGAAAAGGAACCCCGCATCATATATCATCAGGGAAATGCAAATTAAAGCAACAATTGAGATACCGCTTCACACCGATTAGAATGGCCAAAATTCAGAACACTGACAATACCAAATACTGGCAAGGTGTGGTGCAACAAGCACTCTTACACGTTGCTGGTGGGAACGCAAAATGGTACAGCTACTTTGGCAATCTGTTTGGTAGTTTTCTTACAAAACTAAACATAATTTATCATGCGATCTAGCAATTTCTCACTGGCATTTACCCAAAGGAGTTGAAAACTTATCTACACAGAAACTGCACACAGATGTTTATAGCAGCTTTATCCATGACTGCCAAAACTTGGAAGCCACCAAGATGTCCTTTCGTAGGTGAATAGGTAAATAAATGATGGTACATCCAGACAATAGAATATTATTCAGCACTGAGAAGAATTGAGTTGTCAAGCTGTGTAAAGACATGGAAGAATCTTAAATGCATATTGCTATGTGAAAAGGCTATATGTTGTATGATTCCAGTTGTATGGCATTCTGGAGAAGCAAAACTACAGAGACAGTAAAAAGATCACTGGTTGCTAAGGGTCTGGGGAGGGGGTGGGAGGGGAGAAATGAATAGCAGAAGCACAGAGGACTTCCAGGGCAGTGTATGATACTATAATGACAGATACATGTTGTTATACATTTGTTCAAACCCATAGAATGTACACCAAGAGTGAATTCTAATGTAAACTTTGAGTGATTATGATGTGTCAGTGTAGGTTCACCAGGTATAACAACATACCACTCTGATGGGACATGTTGATAATGGAAGAAGCTATGCATATGCCGGGGCAGAAAATGCATGGGAAATCCCTGTAACTTCCTGTCAATTTTGCTATGAATCTAAAATTGCTCTAAAGAAAACTGTCTTTATTAACCGCCCCCAAAAAAAGATATATATATATATGCCGCAGGCCAATTTCTCCTCTAAACCTCTCTCACATTCTTCATATCAATGTTTCTGTTTTCCCAGACAGATATCGCCCCTACTTTTTGGATCATTTGTGCCTCTTCTTCCCTTTTAAGGAGATATTGCAAATTGTTCCCCTTTCTCCCCACCCCCATCATTAATCCTTCCTCTCATCCAGGTGGTTATAGCTAAGTTTCTATTTCAGTAAGGCTGGAGTTTCAGAGTCAAGGCAGGGCTCTTAGCGTACAATCAGGAGTTATCAACACAGAGGTGGCTGCTGAAGTCCAGAGAATGTTGATCTGCAGGAAAGAGTAGGTACATGGGAAAGAGTGACGATTGCTGAAACTTGTATTACAAAGAAAAGTGAAGGAGGATCTAGAGGAGAAGCTGCCATGCCATGCTAGGTTGCTTGAGTTGTGTCCGACTCTGTGCAACCCCATGGACTGTAGCCCGCTAGGCTCCTCTGTCCCTGGGATTCTCCAGGCAAGATTACTGGAGTGGGTTGCCATTTCCTTCTCCAAGGGATCTTCTTGAACCAGGCATCGAACCCGCGTCTCTTATGTCTTCTGCACTGCCAGGCAGGTTCTTTATCACTGGCGCCACCTGGGAAGCAATGAAAAAATAAAAGATGAAGAGGAGCCAAATAATACAGAAAGATCAATGAGGTTAAGGATAAAGAAACAAAACAGGGAATTTGGTGACAGGAAGTTCATTGCTGCTCTTTGGAGCAGGTCACCCTTTCCATCTCAATTGCTTCCTCTTCTAGGTGGATAGAATTGCCATCAGCAGAACAGTTCTCCCAATAGAACAGTTAGAAAAGGCAAATAAATGAAATACGGAAATGATCTCTTTGAAGGAGGCAGAGAGCTACTGAAGTAAGGAAAACTGGAAAAGCTCAGGCACTGGAAAGCGGGAAATGAGAGGAAAGAGCTGCTTCTGCATACATTTTTACGCTCAGGGCTTTTGCAGGAGGCTGAGAATCCCAACTCAAGTCCATTGAGTCGGTGATGCCATCCAACTATCCCATCCTCTGTCATCCCCTTCTCCCACATTCAATCTTTCCCAGCATCAGGGTCTTTTCAAATGAGTCAGTTCTTCACATCAGGTGGCCAATGTATTGGAGTTTCAGCTTCAGCATCAGTCCTTCCAATGATTATTCAGGACTGATCTCCTTTAGGATGGACTGGTTGGATCTCCTTGCAGTCTGAGGGACTCTCAAGAGTCTTCTCCAACACCACAGTTCAAAAGCATCAATTCTTTGGCACTCAGCTTTCTTTATAGTGCAATGCTCACATCCATACATGACCGCTGGAAAAACCATAACTTTGACTAGACGGACCTTTGTTGGCAAAGTAATATCTCTGCTTTCTAATATGCTGTTCAGGTTCGTCATAACTTTTCTTCCAAGGAGCAAGCTTCTTTTCATTTCATGACTGCAGTCACCATCTGCAATGATTCTGGAGCCCCCAAAAATAAAATCTGTCACTGTTCCCATTGTTTCTCCATCTATTTTCTATGCAATGATGGGACCAGATGCCATGATCTTAGTTTTCTGAATGTTGAATTTTAAGCCAACTTTTTCACTCTCCTCTTTCACTTTCATCAAGAGGCTCTTTAGTTCTTATTTTTATGTCATAAGGGTGGTGTCATCTGCATATCTGAGGTTATTGGTATTTCTCCCAGCAGTCTTGATTCTAGCTTGTGCTTCATTCAGCCCAGCGTTTCTCATGATGTACTCTGCATAGAAGTTAAAAAAGCAGGGTGGCAATATACAACCTGATGTACTCCTTTCCCTATTTGGAACCAGTCTGTTGTCCAGTTCTAACTGTTGTTTCCTGACCTGCATACAGATTTCTCAGGAGGAAGGTCAGGTGGTCAGGTATTCGCATCTCTTTCAGAATTTTCCACAGTTTGTTGTGATCCACACAGTCAAAGGCTTTGGCATAGTCAATAAAGCAGAAGTAGATGTTTTTCTAGAACTCTCTTGCTTTTTTGATGATCCAGTAGATGTTGGCAATTTGATCTCTGGTTCCTCTGCCTTTTCCAAATCCAGCTTGAACATCTGGAAGTTCACATTTCATGTACTGTTGAAGCCTGGCTTGGAGAATTTTGAGCTTTACTTTACTAGGGTGTGAGATGAGTGCAATTGTGTGGTAGTTTGAGCATTCTTTGGGATTGGAATGAAAACTGATCTTTCCCAGTCCTGTGGCCACTGCTGAGTTTTCCAAATTTGCTGGCATATTGAGTGCAGCACTTTCACAGCATCATCTTTTAGAATTTGAAATATCTTAACTGGAATTCCATCACCTCCACCAGCTTTGTTCGTAGTGATGCTTCCTAAGGCGCACTTGACTTCACATTCCAGGATGTCTGACTCTTGGTGAGTGATCACACCATCGTGATTATCTGGATTGTGAGGATCTTTTTTGTATACTTCTTCTGTATATTCTTGCCACCTCTTCTTAATAGGTAATAGACAGGGAGGCCTGGCATGCTGCAGTCCATGGGGCCGCAAGGAGTCAGACACGACTGAGCAACTGAACTGAGAATCCCAAGGTAGGATGCGGTGCAGTCTGGCAGGGGCTGCAAAGGATCAAGGGAAACCAGCAGAGTTTTGGTGAAAGACTTGGAAAGCCCTCAAGCATACAGCCTGTTTCCCTCTGAGAACTTTTGCCTAATGCTGGGGCTGGCTGTTCAGAGCAGGGGTTTTAAAACGCAGGTGGAAAACCTGCCCCTGAGAAGCTGAACTTTTTCAGCAGTCCTGTAAGACTCTGATTAGAGTTTAGTACCCACGAGGGGGGGGGGGGGGGGGCGGGGCGGGTAGGGCCTTGCAGAATACAATGGACTTTTTGTTCAAAGTCCAGGAAGTCCGAGACGAACCAGTGGAAGACTGAGACTTAGCAGAGCTATAATTCAAACTTGACTCAGCAAATCACTAATTGGAATAGCATGATCAGCTACCATTCCACCTGGACAGCGTGGGAATGGTAAATCCTTTCCGAAAGAAGAGGTCATCTGAAGTCTGTGTTACTTAGTACACATAATGTCATGCACTCAACTCAAATGTACTGGGACTACCAAAAGACAGGATCACATGAATGGAAACACAAGGAAAAGCAGACAGAAACACACAAGTGATTCAGTTGTGAAGTTAGCCAACAAGGGCTGACAACTCACTATCACTGGATTTTAAAAAGGGAAAGATGGACAACAGTGATGAGAAGATGGAATCAATCGCTTGTCTTCCATAAGTTTTCTTGGGTCCTCCATTTCTAGAAGTCATCTTTTCCTTCTCCACATAATCTTGAAAGTTTATCTGTACTTATTTTTTCCCTTAGCACCTTATAGAGTTTTATCTAGCAGGTGATTAAAAGCATGAAATTTTTGAAGTCACACTGGGTTCAAAATTCAGAATCAGCCACTTGTTAACTACATGTCCTTAGATAAGTTGAGTGAGTGAGAGTTGCTCAGTCATGTCTGACTCTTTGTGACCCTGTGGACTGTAACCTGCCAGGCTCCCTTGTCCATGGAATTCTCCAGGCAAGAATACTGGAGTGGGTTGCCATTTCCTTCTCCATGGTTAGAGAAGTTACTTATCTTATTTAAGCCTCAATTTCCTTATCTACAGAATGGAGTCAATAATAGTACTTTCCTCACAATGTTGTTATGAGGAATTCAAATATACTCTCACTAACTCAGTTGCAGTAAAAATGTGTTTAATTTTTAGTTATATGCTCTAGTTTCCCTCACAGTTTCTGCTGAGAAGTGTGAAAAGAACTTTAATATTTGTTTTATTCCATTCATTTTATACAGACTTAATACCTGGAATATTTCTTTAGAGATCTCAGTTTTTTGGGAATAAATGTTAGACCTTTGCTTCTTTCCTCCAAGATGTATCTGAATACCTGAAGAGAGGTCTATGGGTCAGGGACTTTGTGGCGGAGAGGAGAGGCAAGATCCTTAAATCCATCCAGCTTCCTCTAGTTGCCTTTGATCTCTGCTATGAGATAGCTAAACAAGTCTGCTCCCTGGGCTGGTAAGCAGTAATGTGCCCTTGTTTCTGTCTGGCTATTAGGGCTTAGCAGGCTGGAGCCCACTATTGAATTATAGAGCCCCGCCCACTTGCCTTGAGACTCCTCTCCTTTCACGACAATGGTAGGCTTCTGCTGGGCCCCTGATCTTCCCAGCACCTGTGTGTCTCCTCACTGGGATGGAAAAGAATTATTGCTGCTTCAGAATAGGCGTCCTCCTTATCTACTCCCCTAGTTCCCTGTGCCTGTCCTTCATAACACTTCACTAAATTGTTAACTTTATATTTTTATGGGAACATTCATTTAATGTTTCCTCCCACACAATATTACAGCATGACAGTTTCTTTAATTGTTCATCATGGTATTTCCAGTGCCCACTGTAACAGGTACTTGCTCAATATTGCTAAATCCGTAAGTGAGAAACTCCAACTTCAAGGCCCTAAGATTGAAGAACATGGATGATATTGCTTCAAATATTTTCCCATTCACACCATGAACCTTTGTTAGTTTTCTACCCAAGGGCCATTCCCCGTGTGTTCTCTGCTTCCAGAACATTAATTTTGTTTGGTTGGCAAAATGCCCAGTGCAGAGACTAAATCATGAATTGATCTAAACAAATCATGACAATCTTATTCCATTTGTCCAGCAATGGATTGCCACATTGTTCCAGCTAATGAGCTAGAAAGATATCTCTAGGGGGCTTCTGGGAAAGATTTCTGTCCTTTATGGAAGGAGAAAAAAAGTATAAGGAGAGAGCTCTCTTTAGCCTCCTGTACCCCCAACCTCTCACTTCTTAGATGTGGTAAAGTAAGGCTGTTATGTTTAGAATCGTGGCAACTATCTTGCAACCATGAAGGAAAGGCCTGAAGAAAGGCCAACATGACCTCATTGAATTTCTCTACCAAGCGTGGCACTACCTCCAGATTTCCTGTTATGTGAGATCATAAACACCTTCATTATTTAGGCGAGTATGATTTGAATTTTGCATTGTAGGAGCCAAAATTTTTTTTCTGATTCACTGTGAAACAAATCCAATTTCATATCCATTCCATGACCTAGAGCTGGGTAAGCAGGTCAAAGATCCTGTTTTTACCCCCAGACAAGTTGCAGTTTACCTCAGACATAAGCCTCATTGGCATCCTGGGCTACATGTCAACTTGGCTTTAGGTAACACCTCTAAATCCCACTGAACAAAGAATTTCTAAATTGTCACACCTGGTGACCAGGTAGCTACAGGTCAATGGAATGGGATGAGGAAGTAGAATTGAAGAGGCAGAGGAGTGAGGGCTGAAGCCAGGAAAGCAGAGAGACCAAGAAGCCATAAAAAATAAGAAGTTAAAAGATTGGGGTGAAGGAAAAGTCTAGTCAAGTAAAAATAAGAATAACAGAAGAATTGGGAAGGGAAAATTTTTATTTCTTAATTGTCTAGGAAATAATCTAACAAAAATGTACAAGACTTTTTCTTGTAAAAAATTTAAATTCCAAGAATGAACATAAACAATGACCTGAAAAAAATGGTGTGCTACTTCAATTATATGGTATGCTTTAATATTTTAAGAATATCGCTTTTTTACAAATTATAGATCCAATGTAATTTCAGTAAAATACCCTTCCTACAATTTGAGTGACTTTGAAAAACTGGCTCTAAAAAGAAAAACTGGCTCTAAGCTGTATATAGAAGAATAAACATTCACAAGCAGCTAATTTTAAAAAGCAAATGAAAAGATGCCATACTAGATATTAAGGTATATCACAAAGACATAATTTTAAAAAGGAAAAAAGGCGAGTTAATCAATGGAATAGAATAGAGAACCCAGAAATAGACCTAGCTATTGACTGGAATTTGGTGCATGGTAAGAGGGGACTACACCAATAGAAAGGGAAACCTCTGAATGGCCAATAAGTTTATAAAGAGATTCCCATCATCACTAGCCATCAGAGAAATGCAAATTAAAGCATCAGTGTGAGGTCACTTCTCAGAAAGCTAGATACTATCAAGTACAGCCGAGGTACACTGCTAGTGGAGTGTGAACTGGTGGAACCACTCTGCAATCAGTTCTAGAGAAGTAGAAGACACAGTCTCAGCCCTGAGTATGTGCCCAGTGAAACTTGAATGTGAAGATTGTAAGGATACACATTAAGGATGTTCATCACGGTGCACAAACATGTGTGTGTATGTGTTAGCAAGGACTTGGAGGCAACCTAATGTTTATTAATAAAGCAGTGACTTCATTAAGCATACACATAAACAGGATAGGCCACTAGGCTAGTGAGAGGTAGTAAGGGAGATTTGCATAGAGTAATAAGTATGGGTCACCAAAGCCTAATGGTGAAGAAAATAGGTAAGAAGCAGAATGAATTCTATAGCACAGAACCATATTTGTGAAGTAAGAGCACACGCACACACAGAAATGGCAACACAGAATATTTTTAAGAATATATATCTAATGTGTGGAGGTAGATTGGAAAGATACGTAGACGTTCAGGTCAGTACCCATGTTGGAGAAGGGAATGGGAAACGTTAGTTTATCTTGATTGTGGTGATATATATACACATTTGTTTATATATACATATATGTGGTGTTGGAGAAGACTCTTGAGAATCCCTTGGACTGCAAGGAGATCCAACCGGTCCATACTAAAGGAGATCAGTCCTGGGTGTTCATTGGAAGGACTGATGTTGAAGCTGAAACTCCAATACTTTGGCCACCTCATGCAAAGAGTTGACTCATTGGAAAAGACCCTGATGCTGGGAAAGATTGGGGGCAGTAGGAGAAGGGGATGACAGAGGATGAGATGGCTGGATGGCATCACCAACTCGATGGACATGGGTTTGGGTAGACTCTGGGAGTTGGTGAGGGACAGGGAGGCCTGGTGTGCTGTGATTCATGGGGTTGCAAAGAGTTGGACATGACTGAGTGACTGAACTGAACTGATATATACGTATATCAAAACTTATAAAAATTGTATACTTTAAACATAAGCAGTATTTTGTATGTCAATTATACTTTAGTAAAGAGACAAGATAATGACAGTGGTGTGTGAACTGATGAATGATTATTCAGTTCTTCTGGGCTCCAAAGAAACATATATACATACAATGGAATACTGCTCACCCATAAAAAATGACATAATGCCATTTATAGTAATGTGGCTGGACCTAGAGATTATCATACTAAGTGAAGTTAATCAGAAAGAGAAAGACAAGTACCATATGATATCACTTATATGTGGCATCTAAAGTATGACACAGACTTATCAATGAAGCAGAAACAGACCCACGGACATGGAGAACAGGCTGGTAATTGCCAAGGGGGAGGGGTGGGGGAAAGATGGATTGGGAGTTTCAGGATAACAGATGCAAACTATTATTTATAGATTGGATGAGCAACAAAATCCTCCTGTATAGCAGAGGGAACTATATTCAATATCCTGTGATAAACAATAATGGAAAAGAATATGAAAAAGGGTGTACATATATATATATAACTGAGTCACTTTGCTATACAGCTGAAATTAGCACATTGTAAGCCAATTATACTTCAATAAGGTAAATTAAAAATTAATCAGTGAATTAAAAAAAAATAGAAATGCAGTGGCCAAAGAACTCCAGTGGTTCTTAAGTTTTCATGTGTGTGAAAATCATCTGAAGTACCTGCTAAAAGAACAAATGCATGGGCCCCACACTCAGAGATTCTGAACCTACATGTTACCATGCACTCTAGATGACCTTCCCGTCAGTGGACCCTGGATCATACTTGAAGACACCCTGAAGTCGATAAAATGAAGCTGCTGTGAGAGAAGGAGGAAATGAGTGAGCAGAGGTGACGGGTAGAACCTCTGGCTGGCACCAGCAGCAAGGAACCGACGCTCCAGCCGCTGGCCCCCTCAGCCTTTCCTCCCCTCCCTCTCATGGGAGTCGATCCCGGGGGCCTTAACCTGGAGGGATTTGGGTGATGGAGATTGACAACAGCCATCTGGGGCGTGCATCTGTGGGTAGGAAGCCCCCAGAGGCATCTTCTTCCCCAGCCTGCTGGGAGTCTGGTGCCTCCCGTGGTCCTGAGCTTAATGTGATCGCCCTTACTCCCAGTCGGCTTCCGGGAGTTGGGCTGTGGGGAAGCGGGCTATGAAGAGAGTGAAGATGACATATGTGGGGCATCATCAGAAGCACATGCTGGAGTCTGACCCGACGAGAGAAGAATGGGTGGAATCATCTCTAAGCAAGTCTCCTAGTAGCCCCCCTCAGAGTGCAGATGGTCCAGGATTTTCGCCATAAAACAATGCTGTCATCCCTCCAGTGCCTACTTTGCTCTTGTCTCCTTTGGTCCCTGTGTCTTGTCTGTACATCAATAGCTGGGCTCTTTTCTGGCATCGTGTGCACCACGTGGAGGAACTTCTTAGTAGCGATGGCTGTGATTGTAAGCAGACATGACTTAGTCTTAAGCTTGTCCTTAGGCATGTCTAATGGCGCACTCAATCCTGTTTCTCCAGCCAGAGAAGTCTACCTCCTTATGAATGGAATACAACCACCCAGTCCAGAATGGATTGGTCTCCATGCTACAGTTATTTATCCAGGCACTGTTCCCCTAATGGCCCAGAGCACCAACAGGAGCTTGGACTCACTCTCCTCTTCCTAATATGTAGAACGGCCCGGTTTCCTAAGGACAAGGAAGGTTTTTCAGATTTATACAAACAGACCAAGCATACTTGTGGGTATCCAGGTAACAAACCCAGTTTGAAACTCCCTCTGACAGCATAATTCATAGCCCCAGACCGAAATGCTAATGTGAACACAGATGCTCCAAGAAATCAACTTCAGTGGAAAAGATTAAGAAATGGTCCCAAATAGAATTTTCTCTAGAAATCCTTTGATTCTCCAACAGTGTCTTTTTATCACAAATGTGGATATTTTCATGTCAAGGAAAGAGAAACAGAAAGAATGACACAAATATTTCAGGCTTATTAGTAATCAGTCAAGTTTTCTCTCTGTCCCTGGGAAGTGCTTGAAGTCAGCTGTTTGATGCCAATTGCGTGTGATGTGTAAAAGCGTGTGAACCTGAGGGTCTCCGTGTGTGTCTCTGGGACTGGATCTCCAAGCCTGGTTGAATGAGACCTTGTGCAGCTGCAACTCCCATGGTGCCGAGCAGCCTGGGCAGGCTGACAGAGCCATTCTCTGTCTAAGTAATGTGTTTGCTTAAGCATGAACATTAGTGTCAGAAACGCTTAGTGCAAAGCAACTTTTCGGGGGTGAAGCAGTCATTGCCAAGTCTGTGCGTCTGGGAATTCGTTATGTCTGTTCGTCTGGGGCTAGGGGTAGGTTTAGGCAACGCTTGTATTCTGTAATGAAGTTGAAAAGATTAAAAAAAAAAAGAACACTATAAAATCATCTTTTGGGGGCGAGTCCAGCTGCAGCACTGGGAATGTCTTCCTGAAGAACTGAATATCATAGCCCTTGTTATGAGGGCCAGATCCTCTTGCCTTCATCAGCCCCATCTTCTGAGATGAGCGAAATGAAAAGTTATTTTACACCCGACCTTGCACAAAGCTAATGTGCCTAATTAGCGGAAGATCTGCTTCTAGGATAGGAATCTGATCTTAATCAGTAGAATCCCATCTTTCAGAGATGAGGGCACATCTTGGGCAGACTGTGTATTTTTCCTTGTCTTTCTC
This sequence comes from Cervus elaphus, assembly GCF_910594005.1. Classification (NCBI taxonomy): domain Eukaryota; kingdom Metazoa; phylum Chordata; class Mammalia; order Artiodactyla; family Cervidae; genus Cervus; species Cervus elaphus. The sequence continues at coordinate 28,432,550 of NC_057826.1, read as the reverse complement.
ACAGCCGCATTGCCTGTGAACTGAACTGACAATCTCTCTGCCGCTGTTGCCTGCAGGGCCACAGGCATCCACCTCGGAGGTGGCTGCCAGCGCCGAGCTGGGGGCCGCCAACTGGACCACACAGTTCCGGGCTCACAGCCTGCCGGCTGGTTCATACACACTGGGCTTCAGCTTAAGAAGAGACTGGAGCCAAGACAGCCCTATGAAACCATCTTGTTTTATATTTGTCTTTGGGATAGTTATTAATAATATACGAACCTGGTACAAGTCAGGTCTCCTTTCTCTCCGCTATATCCATTATTCCTCTCCTGAGTCAGCTTCTATGACCAGCTTCCTGTGTGGTGGTCCGCTCAGTGGTATACAATGGTGGGGTGATGGGAAAGAGAGGGTGCAGGCAATTTGGGGGGGTACACTACTACAGAGAACATAAAAACAATAATAAAACTGACAACAAGTTGCTGCTTATCACCAATGCTGACAGTTTAAACAGTGTTGATAATAAAACACTTCTCCTGACACGCTCTGAACAATTGTTTGTGTTGTTGTGGTTCATGACACAGGTGGACTCAGCCATAGGTGTTCTTTGGAAAGCATGTTTGTGATAGCTCAAAGTCATCCAAGGTCCCTTTTCCACACATTTTGTCTCCCTAGTTCCTGTGATACAACACATTCCTACATTAAACAGATTGAAAATAAGCAAAGATAGCAGAGCAGTTGCCTAGACAAAGAAACAGAAAATGCATGATTTCAATTCTATTTGACCACACAGAGCTTCCATTTGTGTTTAAAATTTAAGACAATGAAACAGATTGTAAGCTGCATGGTGTAGTATTTTTTTATGTGCAAATTTCAGTTCATCCATGAAATATTTGGCTGAATTTGAAGATCTCTAAAATTAAAATTTATTCTTGCCGAAAATTGTTAATTGTTTGAGAACTGAAGACCTTGAGAGTGAATGTCTCCTTCAATTTTGTACCTCACTCTATTGCTAGCCACGCCTTGTACTATGGAAATCCAAAACACACCTGCTTGCTCTCGGTTGCAGCAGCTGCGGCATTGACAGCTAACCTAAGCTTGGCCCATCAGGTACAGCAGAATTCCACCTGGAATTTTTAATCTGGAGCAAGTGACTCAAAGATGGAAGGAGAGTTTGGAACCCATCTTTGTAGAAGTGGTGATAGTGCCAGGGTGGTATCTGGCCTTCTTGTAAACCTTGGTTTCTACTTGTTTGTCAACTGGGTTTGCAGCTGACTCTCAGAACTCCCTGATATCCTTCTAGGGAGTTTCTTCTCTGCTTAAGTTAACCAGAGTCAGTGTGTTATTTGCAGTCAAAAACTTTTACTGATATTCCTAATTCATAAGAATAGGCTGAGGATGAACTTTGAAGCCCAGGATAATTATTTACAGCAGACAAACAAGAGCCCTAAAAATGTAGAGCAGTGGCCTTCCCAGGAATGTCAAAGCACATCTCCCAACTTGTCAAAGCCCATCTAACATACCAACTATCCCCAGCCCACCTGGTCAGATCTTAGTAGATTCAGCAAGACAAAAACCCAAGGCTCTCTTTGATTAGAGAGACTTTCATAGAGTTTTGGGCTTCCCAGGTGGCTCAGATGGTAAAGAATCTGCCTGTAATGCAAGAGATCCAGGTCTGATCCCTGGATCAGGATGATCTCCTGGAGGAGGGCACAGCAACCCACTCCAGTTTTCTTGCCTGGAGAATCCCATGGACAGAGGAGCCTGGCGGGCGACAATCCATAAGGTCACAAAGAGTCAGACACGACTGAGGGACTTTCACTTTTATAGAGTTTACTCCATTTAAAATAAATTAAGGGCCAAAATCATTTTTAAAACATCTAGTTAAGAGTTACAGTTAAGGCAAAAAATTAGAAATAATAGAGGAACAGAAGGTATCTTGTCAACAAAAGTCTGAAAGCAAAGTTAAAAACATCTCATCCAAGCATTTATTTTTGTTAATTACTTGTTCTTCTCTGAATGCTCTTGGATCAAAGGAATGGAAATCTCAGTAAGCTACAGTTAAATGTTAATTCCAAAACATACTACAGGGACGGGTTACATGCAGTATAAGTATTCAATTCATAGTTGATTTCTTTCCAAAATTATTTATTCTATTCTTATATTCAATGTAGTTACAGCAAACACCTAGCTTTTGTATTAGGCTCTATGACTTTGAGTAAGTTCTTAAAAATCTCTAGACTGAGGTTCCCTCCTTTTTCTTTTGGGGTAGCGATGTCACCTTGGAATGATTGAGAAATTTTAGATAAAGCACCTACCACAGTGCCTGTCACATAGTAGGGCACCTAGGCAATTTTTCCTTCACTTCAATTCAGTCACTCAGTTGTGTCCAACTCTTTGCGACCCCATGGACTGCAGCTTGCCAGGTTTACCTGTCCATCACCAACTCCCAGAGCTTACTCAAACTCAGGTTCATCGAGTTGGTGATGCCATCCAACCATCTCATCATCTGTCGTCCCCTTCTCCTCCCACCTTCAATCTTTCCCAGCATCAGGGTCTTTTCTAATGAGTCAGTTCTTCACATCAGGTGGCCAATGTATTGGAGTTTCAGCTTCAGCATCAGTCCTTCAAATGAATATTGAGGACTGATTTCCTTTAGGATGGGCTGGTTGGATCTCCTTGCAGTGCAAGGGACTCTCAAGAGTCTTCTCCAACACCACAGTTCAAAAGCATCAATTCTTTGGCACTCAGCTTTCTTTATAGTCCAACTCTCACATGCATACATGACTACTGGAAAAACAATAGCTTTGACTAGATGGACGTTTGTTGGCAAAGTAATGTCTCTGCTTTTTAATATGCTGTCTAGGTTGGTCATAACTTTTCTTCCAAGAAAAGTTATGTTTTCTTGGAAGAAAAAATGTTTTGGAATTAACATTTATGTTAATAAAAATGTCTTGGAATTAACATTTATTGCAGCTTACTGAGGAGATTTCCATTCCTTTGATCCAAGAGCATTCCTTCACTTAGCCTTCAGTAAGCACCTGCTGAGACAAGAACTATTTAAGCCATCAGAATGTTCCCCATATTCCTACTGTATTTGCTGTCTTCCTTTGGCTACTTGCTAAGATATGATTAGGTAGTCTTTCTAAATGTCAAGATGAATAGCCGCAAGTACTGACTTCCTCCATCTATCTCCTATCTGCTCTTTCTTCACATGTGTGAGTGCACACACTCACATGCACGCACGCACACACACACACACATTCTCTCTCTGTCACTTCTAATTTAGGGACTCTGGTGCACCTTAAGAAAAGTCAGCTCCATCTGTCAGTCCTACCAAAACACCTCCTGCTTCTGCAAAGCTGCCTCCGCCATTCTGACTCATCCAAATCTGTTCACTCATTGTATATCCTCATGGCATCATGCGTGCTTGTTTCACTAGGCTTACTGTGAAATAATTATGTGTAATCATCATGCAGTTCCTGCCTGACTTACCCCCAGACTCCATTAGGAGGAGTGTCCGTCACTGTCTCTCTTACTTCTGTACCCATAGCTCTTAATATAATGCCTGGTACCTGAAATATATTTCTTGAATAAATGGAAAACAGTTCTTGAAACCCCACATCTTTTATGGAATCTTCTGCAATTCAGGCTCTCCATAGCGCCACCTCTGTGCAACTCTCTCTACTCTAAACCCTAAAAATATCATAACATTTGCCCCTGTCATTCCAAGGCAGTAAGCATATACTGCATGTGGTTTATCAACTTAATTCAAGTTTCAACTTGAAGTCCATAGCAGTGGCCCAGATAAGTGGACAACTCAAGCAGACTTCTGGCACTCCATTCAGCAAACATTTGTTTAAATATTTGTTCAAATTTCTTAAAGAATAGACCAAGGAATTCATGGTCCGGTGCCCACTGAAACAGAACTATGCCTCACCTTTCAGTTCAGCTCTGGTTCAAACTAACACACTGCAGCCCACAAAAGGTTCTGACAGTTGACTGGAACCACCACAACTTCTAGAGGGCAGTTTAGAGACCATCAACTTCTCTTTGATCACTCTCTTTGGAAGTCTCATTGCCCCCAGCCCAAGCAATTTAACGAATTATTTCTTCTAATCACACACAGCAATCTCCTTGAGAGGGCTACTGGTGAACACAATTTTTTCCATCTTATTACATTTCTAGAGATGTTTCAGGACCCATTTTAGATCAACACCTCATTACATGACCATCTGGCTCATTTTTTAATTTGACTCCTTGGTTCATTATGCCAATTATTTGGGACTCGTAATAAAGAATGTGTATGTTAGTTAAATATGTTCATGCCACAGCCAGAAATCTCAGTGCTGGGAAGACAAAAAGTACAAATAAGGGGTTAAATCTATATGCTTTAAGATGTTCTTTGCTGTATCTTTTTTTGAAGAGGGGGTAATGGAGAGTGAGAGATTATTGGATCATTAAGGTAATGATCGAAGGGAATACTTTTATAGGAAGGAATTGGCTTCTGTGACTATGAGACCTGGCTAGGGAAGTCCAAAATACATAGGGCAAGCTGTCAGGAAGGGCAGGCTGGAATCTCAGGCGGGAGCCGAGGCTGCAGTCCAAGGCAGAATTCCTTCTTCACACAAACCTCAGTTTTGCTCCTAAGGTCTTTCAGCTGATTGCATCAGGTATATCCAGGTTATTGAGGATAATCTCCACTACAGAAATTTAACTGATTGTTAGATGTTAAGCACATCTAGAACATACTTTCACAGCAACAAGATTAGCATTTGATTGAACAACTAGGTTTGGCCTAGTCAATTAATACATAAACCTGCTATTTTTCCTGTTATAAAAACAATTATAGAAAAATGGACAGAACAAAAAAATATTGCCTAGAATTCTATCACATACAGAGAACCACTATTAACATTTTGCTGTGTTTTAGTGAATGCCTTCTAGTTTTGTCTTTCTAGCAACTTATTTATTTATTTATAATAGCAGGAAAAATGGAAATAAATGACATGCTAAAAATAAATAATAAGGAAATAGTCATGGGAATTACAGTATATGCATATGAAACAAAATTATGTAGTCTTTAAAATTTATAATTATAAAAAATTACCAACCAGAAAAAAATACTTCAAATGAAAGAAAGCACAGTACAAAATTATACCCCACCCTGATTGTGATTATAACTATGTACAAATTGTGTAACATGGTAACTTGAACTAGAAGGAAGCAAAAAATAATGCAACAGGGAGGGAGGGATGAAATAAGCAGAGCAAAGAGGACTTTTAGGGAAATGAAGTTATTCTGTATGGTACTATAATGCTAGGTCTGGATCATTGCATATTTGTAAAAACCCAGGGAGCATATAACACCAAGAGTGAACCATGTAAATTAACATATGTAATGTATGTAACTATGTAAGATAAACTATGGATTGGGGACAGTAATGATCTGTCAGTGTGGCTTTACTGATTGTAACAAATGGACCACTCTGCTGGTGGATATTGATAATGAATGAGATTACGTTATGTGTCGAGGTCAGGGAGTATATGAGAATTCTCTGTACTTTCTGTTCCATTTTGCTGTGAGACAAAAACTGTTCTAGAAAATAAAGTCTATCCAAAATTAAATAAATAAATAACAGAGCAAATGTCAGTGCCCAGCCCAGAGCCCACCAGCACTTAGGATTTTATGTGCCCTGGATGAGCACTGCAGATCGCTGTCACACAGATGACTCTGCCTGGGGACTTTCTCTGTCCTCTATGGCCATTCTGCCAGAGCAAGGGGCAAAATTAAATTGCTGGAGAATTAACATCCTTGCAGTCTATGGGGTGGCACAGAGTCGGACACGACTGAAGCGACTTAGCAGCAGTGGTTGGGAACTATCAACAACCAGCAACTGATGAAAGTGGCTGGGTATATACCTGGCCCCTCAGGCAAGATATCCTGGAAGTGGGGCTTGCACCCTGACCCCCAGGGCACCCCTGGTAGGTGAAAGGCCAGAGGGAACCTGCTCTAGTTCATGCTCTCCTGACTTCCTTCCTGTCCCATTGTCCCCTTCACTAAGGCTTCCTCATCTCCTAAATTAACTACTTGCCTTGTCTTGATCTGGTTCTAGAGTGTATGTTTTCAACAGGGATGATAAGAGTTCCAAAGGGGTGAAACAGTTATCTGGGGAGAGTGTTAGTGCGCTATATGTATGTCTGTGCTTTACACATAAAGGTGTACTTTATACCAAAAAAAAACCCCACAGATATACACACAGTATACTAACATTTACAATGTATCTCAGGTATTAAAAATTCATGGGGGAGCCCATAAATAAACCCATGTGCACTTAAGGTCAATTAATCTATGACAAAGGAGGCAAGGATATGCAATGAAGAAAAGCCAATCTCTTCAGTAAGTGGTGCTGGGAAACTAGACAGCTGCATGTAAAAGAATGGAATTAGAACATTGTCTAACACCATATACAAAAATAAACTCAAAATAAATTAAAGACCTAAATGTAAGATCGGATACCATAAAACTCCTAGAGGAAAACATAGGGACAACACTCTTTGACATAAATTGGAGCAATATTTTGGGGAAATCTATCTCCTAAAACAAAGGAAATAAAAGTAAAAATAAACAAATGGGACCTGATGAAATTTAAAAGCTTTTTCAAAGCAAAGGAAACCACTGACAAAATGAAAAGACAAGCTACTGAATGGGAGAAAATATATGCAAATGATATGACCAATAAGGGGGTAGTAACCAACATATATGGACTTCCCCAGTAACACTGTAGTAAAGAATCCATCTGCAATGCAGGAGCCGAAAGTGATGTAAGTTCAATTCCTGGGTTGGGAAGATCTCCTGGAGAAAGGCATGGCTACCCACTCCAGTATTCTTGCTTGGAGAATCCCATGGACAGAGGACCCTGGCGGACTGGCGAGCTACAGTCTATGGGGTCGAAAAGAGTCGGACATAGCTAAAGTGACTTAACACACACGCACAGCCAGCATATATAAACAGCTCATAAAATTCAACATCAAAGAACCAACAATCCATTTTAAAATGAGCAGAAGAACTGAATAGACATGTTTACAAGGAGGGACTGCAGCTGGGCAATAGGCACGTGGAAGGATGCTCAGCATGGCTAATCATCAGGGAAATGCAAATCAAAACCACAGTGAGATATCACCTCTCACCTGTCAGAGAGGCTATCATCTGAATGTAAATAACAAATGTTGGTGAGGATATAGGAAAAAGGGAACCTCCAAAACTGTTGGTGGGAAAGTAAATTGGTGCAGCTGCTGCGAAAAATAGTACAAAGTTTTCTCTAAAACTCTAAAAATAGAACACCATATGACCCAGCAGTTCTACTCATGGGTATATATCTGAAAAAAACATAAACACTAATTTGAAGAGATACATGCACCCCAATGTTGACAGTAGCATTATTTACAATTGCTACAACATAAAATCCACCTAAGTGTCCATCAACAGATGAATAAAGAAGATGTACACACCCACTCCCAACCCCCATCATTTCATTCCCCTTTCCGGACAATCTGGTCAGAATCATTTTGGATTAAGAGCTAGAATCAGGGCTTCTTCCCTTTTTATGCAATAAGAAAAAAAAAAGTTAAGCATCCATGAAAACTCTGTCTTTATGAGAGTTAACTGGGGTGTGAAGAGTGTGAGAATGGAAAGAAAGGGTCAGGAAACCCTACCTAGCAGGTGGGGCAGGAAGAGGCCCTGGTCATGCCCAGGCTGGAGGGAAACCATGGAGGATCCACCTGAGTCCCTTGAACTTTCATGGCAAGGGCAGGAGATGAAACGGGCACCAGGGAAACTTGGAGGTCAGAGTCTGTCTAACTGGGACTCTTGAGGGCAATAGGGCTCTGGGAGTGTGCAGAGAGTCACTTGGAGAAAGACCCTAGCTGCAGAAACCTGAATGTTATGAAGAGTTCGGGGGATGGCTGGGAAACCTATAAGGTGGTTACAAATGCCATGGGTATTTGGCAGGCAAAACAAAAGATCAAGTCAGTTCCACATTGCTACTCACCAGCACGAGGCCCTACATTCTTGAAACTGGCCCAAGGAAGATTTTCTTTTATAGTATTTATAAAAATGGTAGTCAAAGTGCTCTATTGTCATATCTCATTTTAAAGTCAGACTAGAGATTGGTGAACACCATTGTTCCAACTTTGCTCCTGGGTGACAAGGAGGCCTGGGGCTCTCACCCAGGCAAGACCAGGGTTCCAGGAGCTCAGCTGGGTCCTGGAAGGGCAAGGCTGGCTGGGAAAAGAGGGAGATGTCTGCACAAAGGCAGATTCTCACATGTCTGGTGGCTTAGGGGGCAGCAGACTAGACAGATTCTCAAAGTCCCTTTCTTACCCCTGTGATTCAGTGAGCTTTATTGTCTTATGTAAGTGCTCAAGAAACTTTCTCCTTGTAAACCAGTCCTTGGAGAAGCTTGTAAAGCTTTTGTGGCACACGAGGTAAAATTCCACTCTGTTCAAAGTGCAGCATTTGTAGAGAGTGAGTCATCGTGATTTCCAGCTTTTCCAGCAAATGCCTTTGGCTGTTAAGTGCTCTGAACTTCTGCTTCCCACCCAAAGATGAAACTGAGGAGCTCATCTGTAGACATACAGTTTTAATAATAAAAATGCATCTCTTCGTTGAGAGCTTATGGAATGCCTCTTTTCATGAATTATTTTATTCCTGCGACAAGCTTTTGAGATTATGGTGAGGTTATTGCTGCCTGTGGTAAAGATGGGAGAACTGATGGTCAGGGAGGTCAAGCAATTTGCCCCAAGATCACATCACTAGTAAATGGAGTAGATAGCTTCATTCTGGGAACTGTACACGATACTTCCTTTCAAAGAGACAGAACACTATCTTTATTAGAAGGTTACACTCCTAAAGGTAGGTGGGCAAAGACAGCAAGAATGCCCTTTGACCACAGAGGTACCTCAGCATGCACTTGAGATGGGAGGGTTCGGAAGATCAGTGAACAGCAGTAGATCATTTAGTGTATTTACCTGTGACCTTCCACAGTGTCCTTTGGCTTAGCAAAGGGCTCCATAAGTACCTGAACTTACTCTCAGGGAGGGATAGTTGCTTGAAAAAAGTAGATTGAACTCTGAGTCTTTGCAACATACTGAAAAGTATCCTCAGGTTACCTTCCAATATGTGCTCTATAAAGGACTATAGTGTCATGAAAGGAACTTGCTCCTCTTGACAAACATTTTTCAATGTATCCATCTTTGGATATCCAGTCTCAAAAGTCTCATCCACTCCTGCAAGTTCAGTTCCCTGGATAACTTCAAATCTTCTTTCTCCACCTGTTTCCGAGATGGCCACCATCACATCCTTCCCTCTCTATGGGTTCATGCCATCCCCCAAAGAGGTATAGTCTATTCTTTCACTCTTCTTAAATATGAGTGGACCTTAATGACTTGCACGACCAGTAGAAAGTGATGGAAGTGACATTCTCTGACTTTCAAGCCTAAGTCAAAAGAAACCTTGCTGCTTCCATCTGAGTCTCTTGGAATAATCACTCTTGAAAGAGAGTTGTAATGTAATGAGTGTGATTATTCTGTGAGAGACCCTGGAGGAAAGAGAGGTGCCAAGGAGCATCAGATGCCACATGTGTGGGTGAAGCAGCTTCTTGGAAGTGGACCCTCAGTCTCACACACTACCTAACTCAAAGCTAAACCATCCAGCTAAGCCCTTCTTGAATTCTTGACTCACGAAATTACAGGGCCAAATAAAAAAATTATTGTAATCTGTTCAGATGGGGGATAGTCTAAAAGAGCTTCCAGTTATAACTGGCTTCAGTTATACTGAAACCAGAATGCAAACATTCTCGTCTCTTGTAACTTAAGAAACAATAATACAAACAAACAAAAAACACCACATCTTCCTCTCGCGATTCTAAATCTCTTCCCCCTTGTTCATGCCTAAATGCTGAGTGGTGTTCAACAGATTTCTCGACCTTCTCTTCTCACTTCCCACTCACTTCTCTGCCCACTTTTTATCAAACATCTTGTTTCTTCTGAAATTGCAACAATCCTAACAGCTTTGTTATTACCAACACTCTTTTGTCATTATCGTACTTGGCTTCCCTGCTATCTCTGACATGTGTCTGCTTCCCCGTGGAAACGCCCCCATCTCCCGGGCTTCTTTTTTCTCACTGATGCTTCCTTCTCAGCCTCATTCTTCTTCATCTGCTGACATCTTAAAGGGGTTGGATTCTTTAGGATTCTGCCTTCAGCTCTCTTCTCATGCTACAACGCTCCCTGATTGTCAGATGCGTCTTACAGATGATATTGTGTTTATTAAATCCACCAGAGTGAATCAGAAGGTGAAATTTAAATTTCAATATTTTCAAAAACAACAATATTACAATAGCCAAGAGGTGGAAACACCATAAATGTCCACTGGCTGATGAATGAACAAAAAGTGATATGTACATATAATAGAATATTATTCAGCCTTTAAAGGAAGGAAAGCCCTTCACATGTTACAGTTTGAATGAACCTTGAGGACATTATGCTAAGTGGAATAAGCCAGTCATGAAAAGACAAGTGCTGTGTGATTTCTTTTACATGAGATAGCTAAAGTAGTGAAATTCACAGAAATAGAAAGTAGAATGGGTGGCTACCAGGAGCTGAGGTGAGGCAGAGGAAGGGGAGTTATTTAATGAGTACAGAATTTAAGTTTGGCAAGGTGGAAAAGTTCTGGAGACTTGTTTCACAACAATGTGAATCTACTTCACACCACAGAAGTATACACTTAAAAATGGTTAAGATGGTAAGTTTTATGGTGTGTGTGCTTTTTAACCACAATAAAAACTGCAAAACACAAGGAGGAGGCGAGGTGAGGGATGAATGGAATAGGAGTTTGGAGTTAGCAGATACCAACTAGTGTGTATAGAATGGATAAATAAGGTCCTACTGTGTAACACAGGGAACTATATTTAATATCTTGTGATAAACCACAATGGAAAAGAATATAGAAAAGAATATTATAAATATAACACAGAACCACTTTACTGTACAGCAGAAATTATTATAACTTTGCAAATAAACTGTACTCTGGTTTTAAGAAAAGTACATGAAAGGGTGAAAATCAAAAAATACAAAAAAGAAAGACAATTCTTTAAGATAGTAGCAAGTTGCATGTCAATATTTTAAATAGTCTTTATTTTTCAAAGGTCCATAAATACTCAGTTCTTCAAAAATGGGTACAATTATGTCCCATTAAGGGGTAGCCCTAAACCTTGGATGAAGCAGTGTATTATGTAACCCTGTCACTTCCTCATTTGAAGAAGATAACATCCTTGTTTATACTTCCTGGGGTTCATGGAATTACAGAGCAGGAGAGACTTAGAGATGATGTAGTTCTACTCTATTGTATCCCACAAAGTCCATCGGAGTTGCAGAGTCCAAGTGTTACACCATGTGACTGGGGAAGATTAAGTCCTACTGATCTTCCTGATTCACCCCCCAGCTCTTCCTTTTTCCTGTACTACCTTATCTTTGTTGAAGGGTAGTAGGAAAGGAAGGAACAGAGGAAGAAAGGTGCCTGAAAACAATAAGAGCAAATGATGTGTTGATGCTTCTAAAGGGAGATTTCTCTCCAAAATATAATCAGTTATCTTCTAAAAGATGATAAAATTGTGTAGAGTTGTGAAATGTTTACCCCCAACTGATATTATCATACACTTAGTTCATGGCACAATTGTTTTGTGATTCTACTATTAAGAGCAGGAAAACATGAAACAGAGGAGTGTTTCTGAAAAATCCTCATCAGTTTTTTTGTGGAGGTATTTAGAAGGTGACCAGACATTCAAAAGATCCAAAGTAGTTCTCACCAGAACCTTGATGCCAATATCCTAGGACCCAGGTAATCAATAGAGCAAAGCAAAATGTGATGAGTATAAGGAAGAGCTAAGAACATTGCACAAAGGGGGAAATATTTATTGGCTGTTCTATCCAAAAACTTCTTAGGAACAGTAGCGGAGCACTGTTGGAAGCAATGGAATTTCACCTCCCAAATTTTAATACTGCTATTTTGGGTCCCCTGTCTTTTAAGCAGCTTGGGATTAAACCAGATTAACAAGGACACGGTTTGTGATAGTCACAGACTTGTGATCTCAGAATATTAGTAGCTGCCCAGAAGATGTGCTGCAAGTAATTAAGATGATGAGGCAAAGGTCAAGATTATGATCCGGGGGAGTACATGTCTAGCTCTGATTACCTCTACTCATAAAAATTATGACTGCTGCTAATCTCTTCCCTGGCTCTTGATTATGTTGAGCTGAATAAATCCCTGGTTCAATAGCATCAGTTTTCCTGCAAAAGGAGGGGAGCCTGGGACTGGCTTTGTACAATACACCACAGTCTTGATTGCTGAGAGGCAGAAAGTGTACGTAGACTCTTCCTGCCAACGCTGGGCTCACACTTCCTTTCTCACTTTTCTCATTAAGGGTAGGAATGAGTCATTTGTACTTAGTTAAAGGAGAGAGGGGCTCTTTGCCAATACATCCATGTAACTATCCCAAATCTGAAACTGTTCCCAGACATAAGATTAGTGAATGCTGAAACATCTGAGCTGTTCTCCTACCCCACCTAGCTGAGCCCTTTTTTTCTGCCTCACTTCCAGGAACCCTATCATGGTGTGTGTACATCAGATAAAATCTGGAATGATGAGTTCTGTTATCTTTATTTCTCATATTTTTCAAAGAAAAATATATCTAAATGACTTCACAGTGGTTTGTCTCTTTATATATGACTATGAACTATAATACAGTTTTGCATTCAGTCTTTTTTGAAGTTGTGTGTTTAATAAAACCCGTATTGGGCATCAACTCTGTTTCAGGTACTGTGTACTAAGTGCTTTATATACATTTTCTAACTTAATCCTCACATTAAAGAAAATAATTTTTAGATGAGGAAAACTAAAATAACAGTTCAAGGCGGGACTTCCCTGGTCAGCCAACAGTTAAGAATCCAGCTTACGTGTGGGGGATGCAGATTCAATTCCTGGTCAGGGAACTAAGATCTCACATGCTGGGGAGCAACGAAGCCTGAGTGCTGCAAATACCCAGCCCATGATCTCCAGAGCTGGTGAGCCACAGCTAGAGAGCCCTTGCCACAAGGAAAGATCCCAAGCGCCTCAACTAAGACCCAAAGCAGCCAAATAAATAAGTATTTAAGAAAAAGAAAAAAAAAGTTCAAGGAGCTCGTCCAAATCTACACAGCAAGCAAAGAATGGAATCAAGGGCTCAAAACTAGGTTTGTCTGATGCCAAGCAGACAGACTTGGCCACACAGAGTTGTTCTACATAGATTTAAGGGAAATTACATATACATAGTGAATATTAGACTTGGCCAGTGTCTAATCTGACTGACGCTGACAGATATAGATAATGACATGTATTCAAATTTTTTTTTTACCACTTCTGCCAATGGAATCAGGTTACCAGTCCTGTCAATTATTTGCATTTAATCCTATGCAGGCATCACATAACTCCCTGTGATGGTTAATTTTATGTGTCAACTTGGCTGGGCCACAATGCCCAGATATGTGACCAAATATTATTCTGGATGTTTCTGTGAGGACATTTTTAGATGAGATTAACCTTCAAATCAATGGACTTTTAGTAAAGCAAATTTCCCTCCATACTGTGAGTGGGTCTCATCCAAGCAGTTGAAGGCCTGATCAAAACAATAGATGGACCTCCTCTGAACAAGAAGGAATTCTATCAGCAGACAGCTTTCAAACTTGGACTTCAGATTTTGGACTAGCAGCCTCCATAAGGATATGAGCTAATTTCTTGAAATAAAACCCTCTACATATATAGATATACATTTTATTGATTCTGTTCCTCTGGAGAATTCTGACTAATATACTCTCATATTCCATAAGTCAGAGTGCATCTCTGAACAGCCATAGGCCACTATAAGAAACAGTCATCTTTTAAAAAAAAATTGTTTTTATTTATTTATTTGGCTGTACTGGGTCTTAGTTTTGGCACTTGAGATCTTTAGTTGCAGCATACAAACTCTTAGTTGTAACATGTGCGATCTAGTTCCCTGACCAGGGATCAAACCTAGGTCCCTTGCATTGGGAGTGCAGAGTCTTAGCCACTGGGCCATCACATTCTTAGTATCAGAAATCCTCAAAACCAATGGTGTACAGCTTAGTAAAAATACAAAGGCCACACCCTACCTAACACTTACTGAATTAGACTCTCCAGGAATAGAGCCTAAGCATGTCTATTTTCATTAAGCTCCATACTGATTGTGACATCAATTACTGGTTAAAATATAACTGCCTTATATGAAACTAGAAACATGGGGTATGTCACATGTCATGTACATGTGACAAACACAGTATGTCAGGATAGACATGGTTCTTCTGGGGTAACAAACAACCCAGAGATCTCAGCGTTCATGCTACATGACCAATGCTGGTTGGTGGAAGGATCTTCTGTTCACAATAGTTGTCCTTCACTCTGTGTATTAGTTGCAGTTCAATGCAGTTCAATGGCATATTCAAAGAAATAATTAAGGATAGCTTAATAAGCAGACTATTTACAAAGGTGAGGGATAAGGTTGAGGGAAATCAACAAAAGAAAGTACTAACACTAGGGCCAATGACAGCAGCTCCCAGAACCCAAAGAGATTAAATGCTACCCAAGAGGAGGTGGAGATCTTTGGTAGAAGAATGCAACCAGCCCATGGAGACCTGGAAGGGAGGGAGTGAAAGAATAAATATCCCAACACCACTCTCCTTCTGCCCTCTGATCTCTGGCCAGTACCTTTCATTACTCAAACCCAACCAGAAGAGAGAGGAGAAGGGATCTGCAGCCATAGGCCATAAAAGGCAACCTCCCAGGGCATAAAATATCATGGATAGGGTGGAATCTATAAAGGCAAATATAAAATATCTAGTTCATTCTGGAACCCAGGCTAGTGCCAACCTGATTATTGACAGTCAGCATGGTAGAAGGGAAGAAAACGAGGCAATACCTAAACTGGCTTTTAAGCTTCAGCCCAGAATTTCCTTGACCTACACAAATCACATGGCCTAGACTGACTTCAAAGGCTGGAGGAGCAGTGTGGAGATACAGTCCTCCTCCAGGGAGAGGAAGTAAATGGTGACAGTGAACTATGCAAGGGAGGCGAATGGATAGCTAGAGGTCATGTGAGGGGGACACTTGGTTCTTACTGTATTTCCCTTCTTATCTTTTGAATTTTGTAGTGTATTAACCATATTACCTACTCTTAACAATCAATAATAGTAAAACATTAAAATGATATACTTGAAACTGATATAATGTTGTAGGTAAACATTCTATATAATTTTTTAATTTTAAATTAAATTTTAAAAAAAACCCTGTAATGAAACTACTGTGATCAGTCACTATACTCAATGTTTGTCCTTCTTTTTGGCTACCCAGCATCTGAACTATTCAACTTACGAGAAAGAGTTAACCTCCCACTGTAGAAACTGAATATGCCAGATGCTAGCTTTTCCTGCTTCCTTTGCAGCTAGGACATTGTCACCTGATCAAGTTTCTGCCAATCAGATTCAGTTGCCCCAAACTTTAAATTGGAGACTATAGATACAAAGAGGGTACTGAACCAAATCCCTCCTGTTGATGGCTAGTAGCTGGGATGGCAGCTACATCCAATTTCCAGAGTCATCAGGGAATGTAGCAATATCCAGGTTTCAATTTTGGTGATTCTTGGAACACCATCGGCAATGTCTCCCACCCAGCGGCAGCAACTGCAGTTCTAGTGCTCATAGGACTAGTTCCAAGGCGTGATTTTCAACTTGGTTTTGGATGTGTATCCTCTAAATCTGGTTCCTACTCCTTCTGGAGAGTTTAGGAAGTATCCAATAACTTTCTACTAAATTCCACTTTCTGCTCAAATTAGCAAGTTTGGTGTCTGTTATTTGCAGCTAAGAATGCGGATTGTTACAATGCCTAGCTTCTGGCCTGTTATTGTAAGAAAGAATAACTATAAGAACTAGATGAAATTTTCTTTAACTTTCCATTAAGAAAAGAAACTGAAAGGATTGGGTTAGTAAGTAAATAGCAGCTTAATCTTCCTTTAGCAATTCTACATGTGTAAAGATTTTTTGAGCTGGCTGCTTATCATTGCTTAGAACAAGAGTTGCAGGGCAATATGGATTTTAAGCTATTTGAGGCCCAGAAAATTAAAGTGAGCTGGACAACAGTTTAGATTTTAGGATTTTGTCTTAATCTTGGGAAAGTGAGGATACTAGCTAAAATAGAGTAACAGCCGAATTCAAGTCAGGACACCCAGATTCTAGTGTAGGACTGTATCTAACAAAGATGACTAGATCTCTGTTTTTTTCTATTAATCAGATGATTGCTTAGAGTCCTTCAGCTCTGATACTTTATGCTTCTAAATTGTTAAAACCCAGAGTGAATTCTGTTCCCTATTGGATAATGCAGCTCACAAAGGTGCCAGCCAGAGAGAGTCAGACTGAATTACTCTGTATTTAGCTTCTCTGTACTTAAGATGCTTTCACTAAAATGCGTGTTTAAACATAGTGCCGTGCAATGAGAAAGAGGTCACCAGTTATCTTATGACAACTTTGACCAATAAATTTATCTACAAGACACAGTTTTTCTTACTGCTTTATATTTTCTTAAGTTCAAAACCTAAGACTCTAGTGACCAGAGCTGCATGAGAGACAACTCATCAACCAAGAAGATTGGCTTATTATGTTTGTTTTTATGTTTGTTTTATTCATAATTGCAAAACATGGGAGCAACCAAGATGTCCTTCAGTGAATGAATGGATAGATAAACTGTGGTATATCTAGACATGGGGATATTACTCAGCACTAGAAAGAAGTGAGCTATTAAGGCATGAAGAGATATGGAGAAACTTATAATGCATATTACTAAGTGAAAGAAGTCAATCTAAAAAGGTTGCATATGATTATATGATTTCAACTACAGGACATTCTGGGAATGGCCACAGTCAAAAGATCACTGAAGCCAGGGATGAATAGAAGAGGCACAGAGGACTATGATACTGCATGATACTATAATGATGGATGCATGTCTTTATACACTTGTCCAAATCCAAGAATGTATAACACCAAGAATGAACCCTAGTGTACATTATGGACTTTGAGTGATAACCTGTCAAGGTAGTCTTGTCAGTTATAACAAATGTACCACTCTTGTGGGAGATATAAATTAAAAAAACTGTGGGTGTATAAAGGCATGGAGTATATGTATGGGAAATCTATGCATCTTTTGTCAATATTGCTGTGAGCCTAAAACCGCTCTAAAAAATAAAATGGTGAAAAATAGATAAGAATCCAAAAAAAGAGATTCAGCAACCAAAAAGATTAACCACTCTACTCAGCGATGGGCAGGCAGAGGAAAGGTGCATTTTGAAGCTTAGACAGACACACACACAAACTATTTTTAAATGCCAGAGGTGGAAAAATGCAGTGCCTTGCATTAGTAGACAATCTATGCTTTTATTCAATGAGATGTATCACTCCACCTTCTGTTTTATTCTTATAGTTTTAATGAAATATATAATCTCTATTAGAAATCCTGGAAGGAGTTCAAAATTGAATCTCCTCCTAGCTAATTTAATTTAAGTGCTTTGTAGCAATTTTTTAATCACATCCCACCCTCCAAATTGTACACAGCTGGGAAATAGTGTGGCTCTATTCAGAGTTCAAAACAACCTCCATTTCTCATTGTTGGCTCAGATTTCTAAAAATTACAGTCTGTGGCTGAGCCTAGCAATGAGGAGAAATTTAAATTTGGAGAAATTTCGAGAAAACCATGTTCCTTGCCAAAGAGAGCTCCTTGTTCAAATGATAAATTGGGCAAAACTTGTCTTCTATGTTCCAACTTCTTTCTTGGTTTCTCTTTCCTTTAACCCTTAGATAATTTCTGGCAAGAAATTATAGATAAATAGATAAATTCATCAAGATATGTTTTCCAAAAGGATTGATAAACTTATTTACATTTAGTTGAGGAGTCAACTATAGCCCACTTCTATATACTGCTCAGCCCATTGGAATCTGGCTTCAGTGCCAATCCCTAATCAGCCCCCCACAGAAATCTCTTTCTGAGCTCACCAATAAGCTTCTAATTGCTGAATCCAATGGATTCTCCTCAGTCCTTTTATTTTTTAAAAAGTTTGATTGGAGTACAGTGCTTTAAATGTTGTGTTAGCTTCTACTGTACAGCAAAGTGAATCAATTATCCGTACACATGTATCCCCCCTTTTTGGATTTCCTTCCATTTACATTACTACAGAGAACTGAGTAGTTTCCTGTGCTATATAGTTGGTTCTCATTAGGTATCTGTTTTATAGAGGAATGGATAAAGAAAATGTGGTACATATATACAGTGGAAAATTAGTCAGCCATAAAAGGAATGAAACTGGGTCCTTTGTGTAGACATAGAAGGACCTAGAGACCATCATACAGAGTAAAGTAAGTCAGAAAGAGAGAAACAAATATTGTATATTAACACATATATGTAGAATCTGAAAAAGATTGGTATAGACACAGGTTCAATCCCTGGTTGGGGAAGATACCCTGGAAAAGGAAATGCCAACCACTCCCAGTATTCTTGCCTGGGAAATTCCATGGACAGAGGAACCTGGCTGGCTACAGCCCATAGGGTCACAAAGAGTTGGACATGACTGAAATAACTTAGCACAGTGCAGCACAAAGACAATCTCATCTACAAAGCAGAAATATAAGACGCAGATGGACGGAACAGACATATGAATACCAAGGGAGGAAAGGAGCAGGTGGGATGAATTGGGAGACTGGTATTAACATATATATACTCAGTCCTGTAGGAGAGAGATGATGAAAATTGTCATTTTCCGCATCCTTCTTGCTAACTAAACTGTTTAATTTGCCCATATCTCAGGGATGAGTCATGATTTATCTAACCAGTCACGGCAACTCCTTCCACTTTGTCAATGAGTAATCTAACAGTGGGAATGAGCTTTGGTCAATGAGACATGAGGAGAAGTCTGATGGGGCCTCTGAGAAAGATTTTTCCTCCTGGAAGGGAATGAGGTGCACAAAGAGATTGCTTCATTGTCTCCACTCCCCTTGCCTTCTGCTTGAGATGCTCTCAACTGCGTGGAGTGGCCAGCCTATGAGCCTTAGGGAGACACTTTTGATGCACTGACAATGGCAGAGCAGAAGGATGGAAAGTGGCCACAAAACCAGAGACCCCCACCTCAGATGTCTTGAGAAGTCATCTGTAATAACATCACTCATTTTTATCCTGTTTCTTGCAGCCAAATGTATCCTGATTAATACACCTTCTCTCTAAAGTATATGATATTGTAGACCACTTTTTCCTTAAAAACTGCTCTCCCCATGAGCTCAGTCAGCTCTGGTTCTCATCTCTTTCTTAACATGTCCCTCAAATATATTATTAGGGGCTTCCCTAAAGATTAATCTTTAAACCTCTTTTGTGCTTAATCCATGTAGTCTTTTGAGGCGAGTCCTTCCAGACCACCACTTTTATTCCCACCCATACTCTGACAAGTCCCTCAGACCCCTCAGCCAGGCTCTGTCTCAAGATGCTTAAAACCAAATTCAATCATTTTCTTTTGCACACATTTCTTCCTCCTGTATTTCTCATCTCAGCTGATGCTAGAACCTCTTCCCAGTCACCCAAGACAATAACATGGGCATGATTCTAATTAGGACTCCTCCCTCAATTATTCACACCCTCTGCGAGTCTTCGCCACAGCAAATGGGTTACAAGGTCATGTCCAATAACCTCCTACTTTTCTAAAATTTTTATTATTTTTAATGGGAAAGTACAAAAATTCTAAAATACTGAGACAATACTCTCTTTATCCCTCATAACAGCTGTCTGAAAATTCTTTTATTTTTAACTAGAGGATAATTGCTTTCAAGGTGTGGTACATATATGCAATGGAGTATTATTCAGCCATTAAAAGGAATGAATTTGAGTCAGTTCTAGTGAGGTAGATGAACCAAGAGCCTGTTATACAGAGTGAAGTAGTCAGAAAGAGAAAAACAAACGTCATATATTAATGAATATATATGGAACCCAGAAAAATGGTACTGATGAGCCTATTTACAGAGTAGGAATAGAGACTCAGACATAGAGAACAGATGTCTGGACACAGCAAGGGATGAAAAGTGTAGGATGAATTGAGCATTGAATCATATACATTACCATTTGCAAAACAGATAGCTAGTGGGAAGTTGTTATGAAACACAGAGAGCTCAACCCAGTGCTCTGTGACAACCTAGAGCGGTGGGAGGGAGGTTCAAGATGGAGGGGACATTTGTACACTTATGGCTGATTCACATTGTTGTATGGCAGAAACGAAATACTTTTAGAATCCCTCCATCTTCTCCACTCTTCCTGCTGTGACCTCATTAGCTCACACTTTCTAATCTCTTGCTAAAACCTTTAAAAGGCCCTCTTAACTGATTCATTCTCTAGTCTTGCCTTTCCCACTCAATTCTCCATACTGCTCAGGATGATTTTTCCGTGGGTCGAATGTTAAAGAGCCACTCCTCTACTTAATCCTTCTTTGACTGCTGAGAATGGTATTTGAGGTCCTTCATCATTTGACCTTACAATTATCTCTGGTTTCATGTCCTCTGGATATGATCTGATGAAGGGCCCAGTTTTTTCCTAGAAAATCTAATCTCTACCCTCACTTCACCTTTTCTTTATCCACCTGTTGCACTTTCATTTATCTTCAGTTCAGGTCTTATTTCAGTTGTGAAGAGTCTTTCTTTATCTTCACCATCCTCCTTCCCTCTTCTATCCTCCAAGAAAGTTATATATTCTCCCACAGTATATTGTGATATTATACCATGGCATCTGTCAACCAATTCGGGAGTCATTGATAACTCTGCCAAATTTCCATTAGATTCTGAGCACAGTGAGAACAAGGACTGTCTTATTCATGTTTTATTCCAATATCTAGCAAACTACTCATAGATAGTAACAATAAATGTTTAGTAAAGGAAGAATTAAGTGAGTGAATGATGTTCTAATTCTCAGGGCATTTGCATTTTACAAAAAAAAAACAACAACAATAAACCACTAATCCATAAAAATGAATTTCTAATTACTTGATGTACCATCTGAGGGTCCAATGGGGAGATAATTTGCTGATGCTGGTGAATCACACTACATGGACAGTTAACCCATAGTAACATCCCTGTCTTGCCCGTAAATTCTCTTCCCAAAAATGTTAGAAATTTTGGTCTCTCTGAACAAGGCATATTTGAAAGCCCATAGGTTGTACAAAACTAATTATAGCCTTTAGTGAACATACAATAATGTTTTTAATGTTGTAATGATTCCTTTAAAAACCTTGTGTAAAAAGTGTAGTTCTTAAAGATGAATTCAGAAATTTTATGGAATACATCTTTAATATGTGTAGACAAGAGGTATGATTTTTAATCATGCTGTACCTTTAAGATCTAGTTATAAGTAATTCCCCATATTGTTAGTGTATGCACTGTGTTTAACAATACATGAGCAGATTCAGTCATTTCCAAGACATGGTTATCATTGATTACAGTACAAGTTGTACTGGATCTTCTCTACTTCCTTGATTGAGATCTATGCTGTACCCTCCTCTGCCCTGCTCCATGCCACCAAGAGGCACCTCTGTGGATTGCATCTATTCGGCTCCTGGGCTCTCTGATTTCTGGTTGGGTTTAGCCAGTGAGAATCACGAGCTAAAGGTCAGGAGAAAGAAGAAAAAGACAGAGATTTTCTACCCTGCCAGGTCATGGTCTGACAGTGACTGCATTCCACCATCAAATGCCACAGGTCCTCATGGGTGGACTTCTGTAACCTCCCCCTCCTCTTCCCTCTTAGGCGTAGAGGTCATAGAGATGGTAGCAGCACCCTGCTATTGCTAGTGCATAGGGGTTTCACTATCCTCTCCTGGATTCCCTCAACCCTGCCCTCACCCTTGTATGTATTCCCTTCACTGAACTCTCTTTATTCAGCTGGTTTGAATGCCACCTGTTTGCTGCTTAGACCCTGCCAAATCATATGATCAGGATGTTCAGGGAGGCAAGGAGGATTACTTTATTTACACCATATCCCATCTTTGTTTGCTCAAACCACAACCACCTGTGGGTACAAAAGTGTCCCAAAAATAGCAGTAAAATAATATTTTGGGGTGGTCAGCTGCAGAATTTTGGTTTGCTTTCTCTCTGTGTGGTTCCAACATAGGAAGAACTACAAAAATCCAAGAGGGAGACACTCGTCTGTTTAGAACTAGGACACTTACTCCCATTAAGCTGGATCAAAGAGCCACCATGGAAAAGCTGATAACCAATGGGACACATTAAAACATCACTGGTCAAACTAGTGCTCTGTGACAACCTAGAGAGGTGGGATGGGGTGGGAGGTGGGAGGGAGGTTCAACAGGAAGGTTCAGCAGGAAGGGAACATATGTATACCTATGACTGATTCATGTTGATGTATGGATGGCAGAAACCAACACAATAGTGTAAAGCAATTATCCTTCAATTAATAAATTTAAAAAAATCACTGGGCTAATAAAGCATCACAAGAAATAGGACAAAGAAAACAATATTACTCAGAAATCCTTTCCAGAAGAATACTGTATGTGGTTGATAGATGTATTTCCATGAGTTGTTGGAGCAAGAAATAAAAGAGGATAAGGCGCTCCCTCCTCCACGAACCCTGCTACACTAATAACACTCCCTCTTCAAAGTAAAATGGGGTGGGTGTACATGGAAAGTGGGTTGGGTTGCTGTTTGACTGTGGGCCATTACTGCTCTATTCCATTGTCTCACATGCAAAGTGACAGTAATACCCGTATCTGTCTCAAAATGCTGTTGTACATTGCTTATTAGTTTCTACAGTGATATTCTTTGAAAAACTTGTAGATGGCTCATTTTTTATTTTAGCAGTTTTTAAATAAGGATATGTTTGCTCATGATTTTGATTTTTAAGCTGTATATATGTAATATAGCTTTATGAATTAAGTAGATGTTACCCAAGGAATATCATAACCTTTAGATGTTGTCACTTGAATAAAAATTTGAGCTCTCCTAATGCAGAAAATGCAGGAAATATTAAGCCACCAAATGAACATTCAGTCTCTATGCTATCTTGGCCAAGTCAATGTTTCAGTCTCAAATTTTCAATCTGTAAAATGGGACTGTTTATATTTGCATAAACTTCTAGGATTTTGCAATTCACAAATAAAGTACTACTAATTATGGCCCAGGAATGGAAGAGGAACTTCCCCCAATGAATCAGTGGGTAAAGAATCTGCCTGCAATGCGGGAGACGCAGGCTCAATCCCTGGGTCAGGAAGATCCCCTGGAGGAGGAAATGGCAATCCACTCTAGTATTCTTGCCTGAAAAATCCTGCCAAGTGGAGATTGGCAGGCTAATCTAAAATGTTGTAAAGAGTTGGACACAAGAGTATGACTGAGCACACATGTACGCATGACAGAAGAGATCATCATTTTCGCTGACCTTCTCTCTAATCAAAATCTAACTTTTAAGGCTTTCTCCTAATCTTTCAGTGAAATCTTTCCATGAGAAATTCGTTATTTGTGTTCAGACATCCAATCCTCCTCTACTCCTAGATGAGAAAGACAACAGAGACAACTGCTCAGCTTTCTTACATGGGGCCGCATGAAATGTTCTAGCTGATAAACAATGGAACTATACAAAACCCATGCACAATTCTCTAGTCCCACTTCCCCTAATAGCATCTAAGTTCACATATTTCAGGTTATATAGCTACAAGATGATAACTAAGCCATTCTGACTTGGCAGTAGGTATAACAGCAGATGGGAAGAACCCTTTAGGGTTACTTTATTTACAGTTCAATTAAACTCTCTGCAGATGAAATATCATAAAAATTATTTGAAAGGTAGAAATTTCAGTTCCTATGTTTCAAACACACAAAGATTATTTTTAGGTAGAAAAGGTCTGTTAATCTCTTCGATCACATGTATCTACTTACTTTTATGTGGAGCCAGTTCTGGGTGCTCAGTTAAGACCATAAATGATCTGATGTGATCTTAAGTGACCTAAATGTGAGCTAACATTAGGATCGATTGTGTGATAAACAGCAACTTTTAAAATATAAGTATGTCACATGCAATGTTTGTGATATGTGAGTGCGTGTCTGACTCTTTGGGACCCCATGGACTGTAGCCTGCCAGGCTCTGTCCATGGAATTCACCAGGCAAAAATACTGCAGTGGGTTGACATATTTGTGGCAAAAAGTTATTCATTATTTACCTGAAAGTCAAGTTTAACTAGATGCCCATGAAATATTGGAAACAAACTTACGCATTGTTTGTCTGAAGTTCACATTTAACTGGGCAACTTCTATTTTACCTGGCAACTCCACCTACATACTGCCTTAGTCAACAGTGCATTCATTGCTATTTATATTTAACTGCTATTAAACCTGGAAGGGTAAGCACAAACTGAACAATTACTCTAAGCAATATCCTGTTTGACCTAGCTGCAAGCTATGAGCTATAAAAGATTTATTAAGGGAGGATCGGTTGTCAAATTTGTTGAACACTTCTTATGGACTCCCCCTCTTCTTATGAACTCTTTTAACCTCACCTGTGTCCACAGTCTACAGATAGAGGTTCTGCTCCAGCCACTTCTGTGGCACCACTTCTGGGTGGGCTTCAATCACTCAGGTGGGAACAACCTGACAATACCTTGCCTCATATTCATAATACAGGCATCTGACCTTCTACCCTGGGGCCTTCATATTGCTGCTGAAATGCGATACTGTGAGGCCCACTTGCTCCTATGTATGGAGGAAAGTTTTCATCAATGGGAGACGGGAGCTGGCAAATACAATTTTTTCTCTTCCTCCTCCAACACTGGTTATTCGGAGAAGGAGTAGTTCATATGAACTTTCATGCGACAGTTGTGGGGGGAATTAAAGAATCAGTTGCATTTGATACCAAGCGGTGCCCAGATTTTGTCTTGAGACCTGCTTTCTGGAAAGCTCTGACTAAGATATCATATTACCAATATCTGGTAATAAAACCATCTGCAAGATAGAAAAATTTAAAGTTTGTAGTAAGGGACTTGGGCTGTGGTCTAGCTTCTGTCATTTGCTAAGTGAATGATGTATGTTGTTGTTTAGTCGCTAAGTCATGTCTGACTCTTTGTGACCCCATGGCCTGTAGCCCACCAGGCTCCTCTGTCCATGGGGTTTCCTAGGCAAGAATACTGCAGTGGGTTCCCATTTCACTCTCCAGGGGATCTTCTCGACCCAGGGATCCAACCCACATCTCTACATTAGCAGGTGGGTTCTTTACCACTGAGCCACCTGGGAAGCCCAATTCAGAGATCATTTAACGTCTGCATCTTTCAGATTTTCATCTGTAAAATGAGGGTAAGAATTTGTACTTCATAGTTCTAAAGACTCAGTGAGATAATACACATAAAAAGCACTTTAATAGGGACTTCCCTGGTGGTCAGTGGTTAAGAATCCACCTTGCAATGCAGGGGACGTGGGTTCAATCCCCGGCTGGAGAAGATCCCACATGCCGCAGAACAACTAAGTCCATGCACAACTACCGAGCCAGTGCTCTAGAGCCCCTGCCCCACGACGAGAGAAGCCACCGCGCTGAGAAGCACACAGATCACAACTAGAGGCTGGCCTCCACTTGCCACAACTGGAGAAAGCCCGCAACAGCATAGAAAACAGCACCAAAGACCCGCACAGCCATAAGTAAATAAATAAAAAATTTAAAACAGAGTAATAGCAATCACTGTTAATTTTTTCTGTCAGGCACTGTATTAAGTGATTTTATTCTTTCCCACTAACCCTATGGGTTAGGTTCCATTGTCAACTCATGTGACAAACCGAGGCACTGAAAGTTTAGGTTACTTGCTTAAGATTACAAAACTAGTATGGGTGGAGCCCGAATCTGAAGCTGGGTAGCCTGATTCCAGACCTAAGCCCTTAACCATTACGTGATACTCTTCATCTGGTGAACAAAATAGTGTCTGGCTCAATATCCATTCCCTCTCTCCTCCTTAGTTGCAGAATCCTGCCTTTATTTGGGATAGCAGTGTGCCCACTTCACTGACCAAAGCTCCAATATTCCTTGCAATGAGGTGTGATCATATAACTAAATTCTGACTAATATGTGTAAGTGACGATGTTATGTGGTATTTCTGGGAAGTTTCCTTAAAATGGAGAGAGGCAGACCTTTCTCTTGCTGCCCCTTTCTTCTGACTGAAATGTAGACACAAAGGTTGGCGTGCAAGCAACCATTATCGGCCATAAAGTGACATCATGAGGATGAGAGAACAGTGAGATGTTGTGGAACCACTGCATGAACCATAGGTAGCCTACCTCAGATCTGCTTTTAGGCTAAGAGAATTACTCTTCAACTTATTTCAGTTGGTGCTGTTTTTATATTTGTGTTTGTCTATGTTTTCTCTTATTATTGTTATCTAGGTGGCCAAATTTGATCCTCATGATATAAAAGTTGACAACATTTTTGGCAGGCTGTGTATTCATTAATATTGTAAGACACAAAGTCAAACACCTATTTAGTTATAGTTATTACATTTAATATTGATAAAGGGAATATCCTTAAGAACTATTGTCCTACCTAAGCATGACTTTTGCTGGAAGTCAGAAGTCAGGAGAAAATGTAAGATACTTATTACAAGAGTCAAAATTAGTTGATATTGCTACACATATTGCAGAACAGCTGCTGTCACATAAAACTAAAATTCCATTTTTTCAATCAAGACTCATCTCTCCCCAGAGTAATAGGCTGCTTACTTCATGTAAACATATCCCTCTTTCCATCAAGACATGGCTAAAGAAAGAATGTATTTGTTTACCAAAATGAAGTGTCAAGCCAAATCTATATCCATAATTACTTTCAAGGCCAATAGCCAGGAAGACCATGTTGATAAAAACCTGAGAATTAGCACATTAAACAAGCAATCAGTATTTATTCCTGACTATTAGGCAATTTGGCAAAGCATTGGAAGTTAATTTTATGATCACCTCTCATAATTGTTGTGTCAGAGAAAACATGTGTTTATATTTTTTTAAACAAACTTGCTATTTATAATGATCCCCACTTATTTTTGTTGTTGTTCAGTCGCTCAGTCCTGTCCCCATGTAACCCCATGGGGGGGTCATCTGGTGTCCAGTCATCTCAGTCGTGTTCTGACTCTTTGTGACCCCCATGGACAGCAGCACACCAGGCTTCCCTGTCCTTCACCATTTCCCGGAGTTTCCTCAAACTCCTGTCCATTGAGTTGGTGATGCCATCCAACCATCTCATCCTCTGTTGTCCCCTTCTCCTCCTGCCTTCAATCTTTCCCAACAGGGTCTTTTTCAATGAGTTGGCTCTTCACATCAGGTGGCCAAAGTATTGGAGCTTCAGTTTCAGCATCAGTCCTTCCAATGAATATTCAGGACTGATTTCCTTTAGGATGGACTGGTTGGATCTCCTTGCAGTCCAAGGGACTCTCAAGAGTCTTCTCCAACACCACAGTTCAAAAGCATCAACTCTTCAGCATTCAGCCTTCTTGATGTTCCAACTCTCACATCTGTACATGACTACTGGAAAAATTATAGCTTTAACTATATGGATCTTTGTTGGTAAATTTATGGCTATGCTTTTTAATATGCTGCCTAGAATTTTCATAGCTTTTCTTTCAAGAAGCAAGTGTCCATCCCCACTTATAATATCAATGAAATTATATTTCAGCCTTATAAAAAAATGCCCATGTTGTCAAAGACAAAATAAAAACAATGTGACTCATGGTTAATGAGAATTTTTTAAAAAGTAATCAAATAGAATTTATGACTGTGAATGCCTAATCTATTTCTTATTTGTACTTTTTTCATTTTGTTATGGTAAATACAAAATTATATGCCCAACTTTTAAAATAAGAGAAATGAGAATCACCAGGCATTTGAACTAAATGAATTGTTACAGCTGGGAAATAAATCTAATTTGGAGACTTTTAGCAGGTTTGACAAAAATAGAAACATATTGGGCTATATTGTACCTTTGTCTAATAATATGAAGTAAAATATTTATAAAATAAAATAATGTTTAGACTAAATTCAAAGATGAGTTGCTGTGTGGCCCTTAGATAATGGGATGCAATATCTCTAACTAAAATTTTATGAAATTATGCAAGTGTTCAAAAGAACTTTCATGTAGATTCTAAATAAAGCCTTGAAGGTATAAAACTAAATTGTAACTCAGTGAAGGCATTTTACTGGAAATATAGTGTGAAATTGTATAAGAAATTTATTTTCTGAACTACTAGAATTAGAACTACTAATTCTGTAGATCTATCATGGCAGAAGTTTATGCATGCTTACAAGTGTAACATATTGTCAAGGAACTTCCACCATTTCTGGGCACTTAATTTCTTTTGCATCCCTTTCTTCTCTTTTTCTCCCATTCAGGAAAGAACATCTGATGCAAATTCTGGGGACATTGCCATGGGTATAATCTTAGTATTGTTTTAATTTAGAGAAGAAGGTAAATAATTTGCAAAATTCAGCTCTTTAACCAGTATTGACATCAGATTAATTCCAACATAAGCTGTCTTCCAAAATGGTCCTTCTCCTTTCTTCTATCCCCATGATCCCTCTCAACTTAAATATTGGATTGTTTAGAGTCTATGTTTAATTTTTAAGAGATGAACACTGTGAAATAGAATTATTTACTATTAATGAGGTTCAAAATATTATTGATAGTTTAATTTCTTAGTACAACCTTTTCTCATTAAAAGAAATAGAAACTATGACCTTTAAGAAACTACATGCCTTGATCGTGTTCTTGTCTTAAACTTAATCTGATCTGCTAGTTATAGTTGAGTTGATAACAGAAGCTTTTCAGAATCCTCTACTTGGATTTTGTGGGAGTTAGATAGAAAGAGTAAGTAGTCCAGCAACACCCCTTCTCCCCAGAAGTAGGAGGAGAGGAGAGAGTAACTCAGGAAAAACTACAATTTCCCTACATAGTATCACAAATAAATAAAAATCCTAAATCCATGACTTCATCACAATTTCCTCCTTTTGGTATTTTCCTAGTGGTGTCTAATATGAAACAGCCTGAACTCATATTAGATTTGGGAGGATCAGCACAGAGTAAGTAGAAAGGGAAGTGACAGAAATATGATTCCTATTATTACATATAGAGGAGTATAAAATTGTCTATAATTTTGTATTTAAACATTAAATTTCACCTGTTTATGGTATGTTTATTAAATAAAGTCCTTAAAAATAAGGTCCTAGAGTGTCTTTCAATGTATATAATTCTGAGAGTTTTCCAAAGGGCATGCAAGGAATTGTAGATCCATTGGCCAAGAAACTGCTTTAGTTCAACAGAATTTAGGCAACCTGGAAGAAGAACCAGGTAGCATCTTTGGAGTGTCCCTTTCAAATATCAGATGTCTCAAGAAAAACCGTGGAAAATGTCAACGGGTATTTTCTGACACTGGAAAGTATGAGACACTATTTTTGACTGCAGGGCAATTTAGTCAGGCACTTGAGAAAGCTGGAGTGAGGGAATAAGAGTTGTCTTTCAGAGATGGCCAGAGAGAAAGTCATTCCTCTTCAATGTTGGCAAGAGCTATGAAGGTTCCTGGCAGTTAGGCTAATATTTTTCCAAAAGAAAACCATTGAATCTAACCATGCATATAGACAGATATTTGGTTGACACTGCAGAGTTCTGTGCCAACATGGAAAATACAATTTTGATGCTAAAAAATATTAAAAATAGGTGTTAACAGTTAATTGCCTTGATCATTGAAAAACTTTATTAAGTCTTTTTAAAAATATAAATTTTCCATAATATTTTTCCTTGATAGGTTAGCCAGGATAGATTAGAAGAAAAATTAGCCAATAATTAACATGATAAAATAAATTACCACCTAGTGTTCCGCTAAGAATCAGACCAAAGGAACTCAAGGGTTACTGATGAAAGGGAAGAACAAATGAATGAGTAAACAATCTATTTGATGGAGCTGTTTTATATTTCAATTAATTGAGGAAGGTTTTCTGTCAATTGAGAAATTATACTTTTGACATTTTTTAGGCATATTGCTCTTTCTGGAAGTTATTAATGTTAGTCAGTAGGTTCATTTGCTTGTACTTTAAAAAAAATATAAAGCCAATTCCTGAGCAGAGATTGTCTTCCTTTTTGCTCTATCTGGAAGGCATAGATACTATTCTTTTGTGTAATGGTAACATGTTATTTGACTATACATAGGAAAGAAGAGAATAAAGACTTGGTATACAGCCCTATTTTCTACAGTTTATGGTTGGAGTTCAATTAACACTAGACTTTGACAGAGATGCCATGATACAGACATGGAAGAAGCATTAATGGTCAGTGATCTGGAAACATGATGTAGCTGGGTCCTCTGTTTATGGAGTTGAGATAAATAAGAGAACTGATCTACCCTATAAAAGGACTTTCATTACCCCTACCTGTTTGTTTTTTTTTTTTTTTTTTTATGAAGTAAAAGAGAACAGATCAAGATTAGTTGTGGAACTGATGCCATAACTTCTTTGTTCCTCAAGGTACTAGACTGAAAAACTTGACCTCACAATTTGAAAAGACATATGTGGTTCTGAAAGCTGTCCAACAGACAAGTGGTCTATAATTTGACAGATAAATGGTTCTCCTTTGCCATCAAAGGAAACAGTAAACCCGCAATTATATAAAGAACCTCCACCCAAAGCTCTGCGTTTAAGATGAGTCCATCTTCTTGATTTCAGGAAATGGAGGCTCAGAACCTTGGCAAACTTCACTGACAAGGGCCTGGTTACATTGGCACCTGTTCTTCAGGCTTCACGAGTTTCATGGATTAGCATGAAATTTCTCTTTTATCACTTCTCTGTAATGGTCTCTTATATAGAGAGACAATCTCAGATTTTGCCTGATGTTCTGGCCCAATCATTTGCATTTTATTTTTACTTATTTTTGACTGTGCTGGATCTTCATTGCTGTACATGGGCTTTCTCTAGTTGTGGTGAGCAAGGGCTACTCTTTGCTGCAGAGTATGAGCTTCTCATTGCTGTGGCTTCTCTTGTTGGCCCAATTATTAACAGAACTTGTTTCCGCTTTCAAAATGGCCCCAATTAGGACTATAGATTATATGGCCATCTCATATCTTATTGACCTACTGTGGAAGTCAGGCTCTCAAGGGTTTTCCATGAACACTGAAAACTGCCTCTATCCTGGCCATCTTAGATTTGAAGACATCTTGGATACTACAAGTAATTAACTAAAAAAGGAGAATTGGGACAGGATATATCAACTTTTTGTGACTATGACTAAGTCAATTGCATTTCCTGGCCTCAATTTCCTCATGTAAAATAAGGGTGTTAAAGTAAAGCCACTTTCCCTGGTGGCTCAGATGGTAAAGAATCTGCCTGAAATGCCAGAGACCCAGGTTTGATCTGTGGGTCAGGAAGATCCCCTGAAGAAGGGAGTGGAAACCCACTCCAGTATTCTTGCCTGGAGAATTCCATGGACAGAGGAGGCTGGTGGGCTACAGTCCATGGGGTCACAAAGAGTCAGACACTACTGAGCAAATTTCACTTCAAAGTACATGAACATTTTAGCAATAAATGTCACCTTGTCTAAAAACCAATAGAGTTTTAGTCCTCTACTCCTTTCTCCAGTTCACTTCTAGGGCCTGGGCACACCAGAAGAAAGGTCAAGTGTCACAGTTGACTCAAAGTCAATACTGCAGTCTAATAACCTCAACCATTATGAAGTTGCTGTAGATTCTTTATCACCACTCTAATATTCAAACAAAAAGATTCTGAGGTCCCAAAGACATTCAGACCAGCTTGAGGTAGGCAGAGCTTCTAGGCTGCTGTGTACAGAAAACTCTGGCCTTCTGCTTTATTGACTATGTCAAAGCCTTTGACTATGTGGATCACAACAAACTGTGGAAAATTATTCAAGAGATGGGAATACCAGACCACCTGACCTGCCTCCTAAGAAATCTGTATGCAGGTCAGGAAGTAACAGTTAGAACTGGACGTGGAGCAACAGACTGGTTCCAAATCAGGAAAGGAATAGGTCAAGGCTGTATACTGTCACCCTGCTTATTTAACTTATATGCACAGCACATCATGAGAAACACTGGGCTGGATGAAGCACAAGCTGGAATCAAGATTGCCGGGAGAAGTATCAATAACCTCAGATTTGCAGATGACACCACCCTTATGTCAGAAAGTGAAGAAGAAATAAAGAGCCTCTTGATGAAAGTGAAAGAGGAGAGTGAAAAATTTGGCTTAAAACTCAACATTCAGCAAACTAAGATCATGGCATCTGGTCCATCACTTCATGGCAAATAGATGGGGAAATGGTGAAAGACTTTATGCTTCTGGGCTCCAAATCACTGCAGATGGTGACTGCAGCTATGAAATTAAAAGACGCCTGCTCCTTGGAAGAAAAGTTATGACCAACCTAGACAGCATATTAAAAAGCAGAGACATTACTTTGCCAACAAAGGTCCATCTAGTCAAAGTTATGGTTTTTCCAGTAGTCCTGTATGGGTGTGAGAGTTGGACTATAAAGAAAGCTGAGTGCCAAAGAATTGATGCTTTTGAACTGTGGTGTTGGAGAAGACTCTTGAGAGTCCCCTGGACTGCAAGGAGATCCAACCAGTCCATCCTAAAGGAAATCAGTCCTCAATATTCATTGGAAGGATTGATGCTGAAGCTGCAACTCCAATACATTGGCCACCTGATGTGAAGAACTGACTTATTTGAAAAGACCCTGATGTTGGAAAAGATTGAAGGCAAGAGAAGAAGGGAACAACAGAGGATGAGATGATTGGATGCCATCACCGACTCAATGGACATGAGTTTGAGTAAACTCCAGGAATTGGTGATGGACAGGGAGACGTGGCGTGCTGCAGTCCATGGTGTCGCAAAGAGTTGGACATGACTGAGTAACTCTGAGCTGAACCTATTCCATGTTGTCCCTAAAGTATCATGCCTGAGAACAACAATGTTCTCTTCAACTTCCTGGAAGACCCTGACTCTCATTTTTGAGAAATACAGGTACATAGTAGACATATGTCACCATTTATGATTCTACAGAATTAGGGAGGTTCATGTCTCAACCAACCCAACTTCCATCTTTTGCAAGCATTCATTTTGCACTCTACTTCTTCCAGAAGGATTTGCATTTGCTTCATCTCCTCATTGATAACTACAATCTTGTTAGTTTATTTATTAATTTTCTTTATGATCCAATAATCTCTACATAATTACTAAGGGCAATTGGCAGGTCAGAGATGCAAAATGAAGTCAGGATCTTGGCAAGGCAATATCATGCACAAGAAAAAGTTTTGGGATGGGGTGTAAAGGAAGAATCCAGTGAAAATGGAGGATGCCCTATGGAGAAAATGGAACAGACAATAGAGACAAGAAATGACAAAAGTCAAGAAACAGACTTTTAGTTGATACTTGTAGTTCTCAAAGGGGATGACTTGACCTTATCATATGTCCTTTGTCTTTCAGTTTCCCTGTATCATTTCAATCAGCCCTCTTTTCATTCAACGTCTGAGTTTCTATTCTTTGAAACCAAATAGTCCCTCGAGACCACAAAAATCCCTGTTCAATAGACTTTCTAGTATAACTCCAGTCTAGGTGAGTGTATCAGTGAGACTCCCAATAGCAAACAGATGGAACACTCAACTTGAAGTCTTATCAAGGTGTGGGGTATTAGTAGAGCCACAGTGGACAGTACAGAAAGCCAAGGTTGGTAATTGCACAGCATTTAGCACACCGTACCTGAGAGCACAAAGGAAGGGAATGGTTGTGCTGTGCTTAGCCTCAGTTGTGTCTGACTCTTTGCAGCCTCATGGACTGTAGCCCACCAGGCTCCTCTGTTCATGGGGATTCTCCAGGCAAGAATACTGGAGTGGGTTGCCATCCCTTTCTCCAGGGGATCTTCTCGACCCAGGAATTGAACCAGGGTCTCCTACATTGCAGCCATCAGGAAAGCCCAAGGGAATGATTACTGGAACTCAAAAGGAGAGAGTCCAAAACAGAGAAACACCTTGAGTGTTTCAAGGTGTGCACCTTGAGGAGCAGTGATTTAGGTCAAGGAACACAGCTAGCCCGAGGCAACCTCTCAGAAAGGGAATCAGGGAAAACATATCCTGACCTCACTTCTCTGCTTCCAACACTCTATTGGTGCTCCCCATTGGCCAAGCTCCGCCTGAAGCCAGAGGGCAAGGAAATCTATCAGTGTTGTCCATACAGCTCACTGTCCCGGCGTAGAGATGTCTGCTTCATTGATGTCTGTGTTGACCTGAATAAATTTCTGAATGCAATTTCCTGAGAAGTAGTTAAATCTCCCATACTCACAGTTCTGGGCGAGAAAGCACTGTCTGTCTGGAAGGTGAGGTGCAAGTCCTGCCTAGTCATATACCAGACCTCCCAGAGCATCCTTCCGGCCCAGCAAGGCCAGGGGCTGCACCTCACCCATCTGCAGTCTGCCTCTGGTGTGTATATTGTCTGCCTGGAAGGAGAAGCCTGCCTGAAAAAAGGGAGCCGTGGGCAGTAATGAGAAGCGGCAGCCGAGTGTGAAATCCTGCCACTGGCCAGCGGCAACTGGAAACAAGGCCGAAAATAGCTCAGGCAGAATCCCGGCTTCAGGACAGGGAGAGAAACTGCTTTTATCAAGAGATGTCCTTTAAAGCTATTTAGAGAACATGTGAAAATGGTATTGTTGTGTTATTTTTATTCCAAACATCCATTCCCAAAGGAAACCTGAGCCACAATGCCTTTCTGGATCTCCGGGGAAAATGGGACCCTTCTGTTGGTGTGGAGAAAGCTACATAGGAGGACTCAGCAGATGACAGTTTACAAGAACCAGGGTCCAGGACAATGCTGCATGTGAAACATGAAGAGAAAATGCCATCTCATTCTCAAAACTCCTTAATGTATCTTCTTGTGGAGTATAAAAGTGTCTCTTTCAATTTTATCACCCAATCTTACTAAAGTAGATCATGTTTTCAGTTCTTGAATTCATTCTGTGAAATCCAATGTGACTGCCTAAGGAATAACTATATTTTCTTCACTATCTTTATCCACCTCTCACAACTGCTCCCTGAAAATCTTGAAAAATTCCATTAAATATTGATATCTGCGCTATTTTAATCACAAAAGCGGTATCACAAGCCTCAATGTGATCACTGATTCCAGAGTGTACATTCTAAATCAATATAATTTGATAGACTGGTATTGAGTTTCTTCTGTGCATTAGACACTCAAAATACTAAGATGAGTTTTAAATGATCTGACTTTCAAGGAACTAGACACATAAACATAGGGTTATAGTATAGTATAATAAGTAAACGTATTTTATAAAAAGTGAGATCATTGTATAAGAGAAGGAATGATCAAATCTTACACAGGCAAACAGGCTTCCTGGAGTAAATGTATGAATCTGGCTTTAAAAGATGAATAGGAGTTAGGAGGTAGCTAAGTGTGGAAGGGCATTCCAAGCAAAGGGAAGTGTATGTGCAAAGGATAAGAGGCCTGAAAAAGCAAATTGTGTCTTCAGAACTAGCAACAAGTTGGCCCTGCTGAACCTCACCCACTCAGGGGAGAGGCTGGGGAGGAAAGCAGACATCAGGCAGTTAGCAAAGGATGATCAGCAGGGGTGCATGCTAAGTAATCTAAAATGGCATTTGCAAATGGTTTCTTTTCCTTTTTTATTGGGCTTCCCAGATGGCAGAAGTGGTAAAGAACCCGCC
Source organism: Cervus elaphus (assembly GCF_910594005.1). Classification (NCBI taxonomy): domain Eukaryota; kingdom Metazoa; phylum Chordata; class Mammalia; order Artiodactyla; family Cervidae; genus Cervus; species Cervus elaphus. Next base: position 28,396,708 of record NC_057826.1, on the reverse strand, counting down.
GCCAGTGCAGGAGACATAAGAGACACAGGTTCGATCTCTGGGTCGGGAGGATCCCCTGGAGGAAAGCATGGCAACCCATTCCAGTATTCTTGCCTGGAGAACCCCATGACAGAGGAGCCTGGCGGGCTATAGTCCAAAGGGTCACAAAGAGTCAGACACGACTGAAGCAATTTAATTACATTTAATAATTAAATCAGAGTGTCTCTCCCTATAAAAGTTTCATCTCAGTTCTCTTCTAAAATCTGAATTCTTAAGTGGGAGGGAATGTGGCACTAATTTCATCATGCTGTGAGTTGACTATCACCTGTGTGCCCCCAGGGGCACAAGTCACTTAGGATAACACGGTCTTTCCTAGAGTCCTGGTAAGGAAAGGAAGTACTGCTACCAGGCTATACAGAAACAGCAAAGGATAATTTAAAGCAGAAGTGTGAGATGGTCACATTCCCGTTTAGCAAGATCCCATGACAGCACTGTGGATACTGGGCTGTTTTGAATGGTGAGAGGCACAATGTATTAGATTCCTAAAGCTGTTGTAACAAATACCACAGATAGAAACTTACTTTCTCAGAGTTCTGCAGGCCCAAAGTCCAAAACCAAGGTGTGAAGGTGGCTACACTCCCTCTGGAGGCTCTCTGGGAGGATCCTTTGCCTCTTCTAGCTTCCTATGGCTGTTGGTAGTCCTTGGTTTGGCTTGTGGCCATATCACTTCAATCTCTGCCTCTGTCTTCATATTACCTTCTCCTCTCTCTGTCTTTTCCTCTCTGTCTCTTGTAAATAAACTTGTCACCACATTTAGGCCCCACCTGGGGAATGCAGGTTGACTCATCTCAAGATCCTTAACTCAGTTTTGTCTGCAAAAATTCTTTTTTTTTTTTTTTCCAAATAAGACATCGCTCACATGTTCCAAGAATTTGGACATAAACATATCTTTGGGGAAGCTATCATTCCACCCACTTCACAGAAGAATCCTATTTCTCAACCTATGATCAACAGACAAGCTGCCTTAGGATCTCTAGGAATGCTGCCCTCTGTCCTTTGCAAACTGCTGGACTAGAGACACGGACTCAGTAAGGAGATAGCAGCAACCATGAGGATGACCTTGTGGTGTGGGTGTGGGAGCTAGAATTAGAATGGTCAGCACTCAGTGGTGACTTGAAAGTGGAGGGGAGGAGGATGAAGGTGGACATACTGACTCCCAGGTGTCATCACAGGGCCTCCCCAAAAGACAGAAATACAGACAGGAAATGTAGAATCCCAGACATCTCTGGGCTTGTAAGGACTAGTAAGATCATTTGTCCAGCCCTTCAGAATTTTCCTTTTTGTTTTCTTTAACAAACAATCCTGCAGCTTCTGTTTCAGCAAGTTACCTTGCACAGTCTGATTTCATTGTTGACTGTTTCTTTCATGAGCTTGTAAACTGAATGCAGGAAGAGGCCATGATTGTTGGGCTCTCTGTTGTTTCCCCAGCATCTAACTGAGTGTCTTGCATATAGAAGATGCTCAATACATATTTTTGAAGGAACAGATGAATGAATGAACAATTCCAGTGACTGGAAGATACGGGGACGAAGAATTGGCATGGGCAAGACTAATGCAGGGTTATTACAGTGGCTACTTTTCAATTTAGAGCAACTATACTTGTAAATTTCTCTGTGTGCAGTCACTTATTTTGTTCCCCACATGGAGCATAAGGATTCTTCTACATGAAGATTTCTTTCAAATACTTTGAAGAGAATTTTTGTGTACCTTGAACCTCTTTCTCTTTGGCTGAATGTATTCATCTTCTTTGACCACATGGCCTGTTTTAGAACTTTACCTTCTCCTTGTTCTCCTTTCACATTCTTGACTATTTGTGAGTGTCCACCGAGTTCTCTGCACCAGGGTTTTGTAGTCAGCAGGACACAATAGTCATGCACTCACAGTCCAGTGTATCCTTGTCTCTCTAAAGTTATTAAAGATATCAATCCCCAGAACTAAGAGGAGCAGGTACCATTTCCTTCATACTGGATATGTGCTTTTTGCAACTATATCTAAATAAGAGTTTATTTTCTTTCACTTCCTCTTTTGCAGCACTAGACATGATGTTCCCTATTGTCTGTACCACCATGGGCCATGAATTAAGTGGTTTTTCTTTTTGGTACAAGGATGTCTTAGTCTGCTGGGGCTACTATAACAAAATAGACTGAGTGACTTAACAGAAATGTAGTTCTGTTAGTTTTGAATCCTGTGACGTTTGTGATCAGCATGCCAACATGGCTGGGTTCTGGTGAGACCCCACTTCCTGATGTATGGATGGCCACCTTCTTTCCCTGTCCTTGTGTGGCAGAGACAGAGATCATTCTTCTCAAGTCTGTTCTTATAATGACACTAATCCCACTTACAAGGGTGCTAACCTCATGACTTAATTACCTCCCCAAAGCCCCACCTAAAAATACCATCGTATTGGAGGTTAGTAGTTCAACATTGGAATGTTGGGGCAAATCAAACATCAGTTCCATAGCATCGAGCACACATAGAATTTGCAGTACACTCAACATTCAACACTAGAACCTTCCATCTCTTACAGAATATATAACTACACTCTGTAAGATGGTAGTGCAATGAACAGAAATGGACCCCAGCAACCTGGAGGGGCAGGGTATCTTTTCAGTCATCTGTGAGAAGCAGGTGCTGTGTCAAGCCAGGGAGAGGAACCAGCTTCTTGGAGGCTCAGGTTACATCTTGTGTTCCAGGAAGCACATCAGAGTCATATACAGAGTGAAGCCAAAGTGATTGGTTTCTTTTTTCCCTATTCTATAGTTTTACATGTTTTTTTTCTATTGTTATAACAATGAAATAAACTTTAAATAAAACAGAATTCAACCAAACTACTGAAACAGTTGCAATGAAAGAAAATTCCCTTTAGTTGAATTCTTTTTGTTTTATTGCAAGTTTATTTCTAATTGTTCACTAATAAAGCTCCAAGCTTCACAAAAGGATATTCTCCTTTAAGGGAACACAGATGTTTGACTTAAAACTCCATTTTTGTGACATTTCAATATTGGTATCCTCATTTTTCACTAATGAAATGATAAGAAAACAAAATCTGCTTGTCCTACAGCAATTTGGCTGCCGTTCAAAAATGTTTTCATTAACATGAAATAATATGTTCTGCAAATCTAATTGCAGGAGAATTAAACACACTTACCAAATAGTCATCTGTGATCCAAAATGAAGAATAAGCTATAGAACAATACCAGCAAATGGACAGTAGTAAGAGATTCTAAGGAATGCCCACACATCTCTGTTGTGGTCATTTCTGGGTCTATTTTGATGTTTTTAAGTAAAAGTCTGAAATCTTGTACCTCATTTTTTGGTATGAAATGACATTTATTTGCCTCTCATTGTACTTCAAGAATAGTTGAAGTAAATAAATGGAGGTAGTTTGCATTTATAAACCTTTAGTTTTGTCAATTATAGCTAATCTGTTGGAGTTATAGCCAATAGACAACAGTTAGAAAGAAGGCAAAGATACCAATAAAGATTTAGTGAAAGGTTGGATACATGTAACTCCATGGTTGATTCATGTCAATGTATGACAAAACCCACTGCAATGTTGTGAAGTAATTAGCCTCCAACTAATAAAAATAATTGAAAAAAAAAAAAAGAAAGGTTGGTGTGGGTATATTAGGTGTGTACAAGTAAAACTGGTCAAAACTTTTTGGTTGTTTTAATGTGCCTGGGTCTTCCACTTTGAATTAAAACATGTAGTCAGTCAGAGCACTTGGCTGTAGACCTGTTTCCATTCCCCAAATGCTGGATTGTCTGTTCCCCAGTGCCGAGTCCACTGCCAGGTACATAGTAAGTGCTGAATATCTGTAGAATGAATAAAACAAGTGAAGCAAGGAACAAAAATTTCAACACTTCCTGATTTTCCCAATAAAAGTACACAGGTCAGTAAACACTTCTAAGTTCTGACACCAATATTCCAGGGACAAAGATTTGGCCCACCCAACAGAACCCTATCCTTCACATTATAAACCAAACACTAAATGAACTGATCATTATTCTTCCTTGCTAATGATACTAGGATATAATTAACATTTAGTCTAAACATATCTTTATAACGATATCTGCATATTTAAAATTTTCTGTTGTGTGTAGAATGTAATTTTATCTACAAATGGTTTCCAAACTAGACTGTGACACTGACCAGATGGATAATTCAAGCATGTTCAACTGATCTCAATTATTGCAGGTGATTTGGAAATTCAGTGATACTCTTAGATAGTTCCAGTCACGTCCCACACATACATCTATCTAGTCCAAGCCAAAAAGATTGCAGCAAAGGTGTGTGTGTATGTGTGTGTGTGTGTATGTGTGTGTGTGTGAAAACACTTGTGTATTGTTTTCTGTTTGCTTATTTTACTAACATTAATCTCTGTCTGTCAGTCCTAGAGGAATTTTGCCCCTTCATTTGTTTACATAAGCAAGCAAATAATCATAGAAAGTCAACCTGGCCGTATAGAATAGACCTGAGTGTATCTTGAAATAACATTCTTCTTCAAACTTTCTTAGTAGCTTCCAGCATGCTCAAGGACTGCCAGGGTATGATTAACCCTCTTAGCTCAGTTCCCATCATTATGCAATGTGTTTTAAAATGCAGGAACAAATAAATGATGTCACAGAGACAAAAACTCTGCAGGTAAAAACTAGCATAAAGCAGATAAGCATTCTCTGGCTGGGATACAGAGCTCTAAAACCTCTAAAAATAATTAAACCTTACTCTGAAAACACTATGTTTCAGATGTGAACTGCCCGAACTTGTTTCTGAATAGATTCACTTTATGTCCACAGAAGGGTTTTTTTTAGACATTTTAAATTTATTCATAGAGTTTTAATGCACTAAATTCATGTTCACGCAGTTTAATCATGAATCATTGAACTACTTTAGTGCTTAGTCCATTCTCTGATCTGAGAGCCTAAAACTTAAAATGTTCTTTTTCTTACATTTAAAGATGAAAAAAAGACTATTTCTGCCAGTGGCTATTGGATCACACCATTTAACTGAAAACAAATCCCTTACTTACCATGCATACATACGTGGTAAGATGGTTTCCTTAATTGACTAGTTAGATCAATGACTTGGTGTTGATGAGTTCCACATATTGGCTAGGGAGCAGGAAAATGAAGTTGGGGTGTTAACTCATCTCTAGTGGAGGAAGCATGGGATTAGGAATCAACAGATTTGTAGCTAATCTTGGCTGAGCCTTCAAACAGCAGCATAACTTGGTCAAAGAAGGACACCACTCTTGAGCCCTTAAATTCTCATGACATGTTGAGGTAGGCACTACTGGTATCCTCTATTACAGGAGAAAGGAGTTAGATATTTGCCCAGAGTCAAGTCGGAGGTTAGAGGCAGAGCCAGGATTCTCCCTCGAGCAAGTTGGCTACTGTACTGATACTGTGATCAGGGATGTAAAAGAACTTTTTAGAAAACTATTTATGTACTTATCCTGGCTGTGCTGGGTCTTAGTTGTGGCATGTGGGGTCTTTGTTATGGCATAGGGGATCTTTTAGCTGCTGCATGAATGTGGGATCTAATTCCCTGACCTGGGATCAAACCCAGGCCCCCTGTATTGGGACCTGAAAGTCTTACCCACTCAATCACCAGGGAAGTCCCCATAAAAGGACTTTCAAAAATATAGAGTGATTTTGCTGACATAAGGAAAGTTCAGTAACCGTGCTCATGTGCCAAAAATTGGAATGGGTGTGGAAGGAATATACGATGACGATGATGGATGATTTTAGGGGTAATTGCCATTTGATTTTGGAGTAGGAAATGGCAACCCACTCCAGTATTCTTGCCTGGAAAATTCCATGGAGAGAGGAGATTGACAGGCTACAGTCCATGGGGTCACAAAGAGTTGGACATGACTGAGCAACTGAACACACATGTACCACTTGATTTTAAGGAGTAGCACATGTTAGTTAAATAAGGCAGTTAAGCTAAACGTAGTCTTACCATATCATTCAGCAGTTGCATTCCTAGGTATTCACTCAACTGATTTGAGAATTTATGTTCAAAGAAAAACTTGCATAAGAATATTCACAGTGACTTTATATTTATAATCACCAAAAACTGAAAGCAATAAATATGCCCTTCAGTGAGTGAATGAGTAAACAAACTGTGATACGTCCATGCAATGGATATTCAGAGAGAACACGAAAAGAGCTATCAAGTTACAAAAGGCCTGGATGAATTTTAAATGTATAGTGCTAAGTGAAAGGAGCCAGTCTGAAAAGGCTATACCCTATATGATTTCAGTTTTCTGACATTCTAGAAAAGGCAAAACTATAGAGATAGTAAAAACATCAGTGATTTTTAAGGAAGAAGGGAGGAAGAGTTAAGTAGATTAAGCACAGGCAATTTCTTGGGGTGATGAAACTAATCTGTATGATACTGTAATTATAAAGGCATGACATTATGCATGTGTCAAAACTCAAAGATCTTCACAGCACAAAGGCTGAACCTTAATGTATGCAAGCTTAAAAATTAGTTTAGGAAGTTGAGGGCTTCCCTGGTGGTTCAGACAGTAAAGAATCTGCCTGAAATGTGAGAGACATGGGTTTGATCGCTGGGTTGGAAAGATCCCCTGGAGAAAGGAATGGCTACCCACTCCAGTATTCTTTCCTGAAGAATTCTGTGGACAGAGGAGTCTGGAGGGCTACAGTTCATAGGGTCACAAAGAGTCGGACACAACTGAATGATTTAACATGCACACATGCACGTATATACAGGGATTAGTATACACAAGTATATTGCCTTGTTCTCTCACCTGAGAGAGCCCAGAAGTAATGACATCCCAGTAGCAAGGAGCACTCCTAGTGCCCAGATCTTGGTTTCTAATACCACGTGCCAAGAAAAGGAACCAGGGCTCCTCAGAGAAGTATGGCCCTACAATGTGGTTCTAGGACTAGGTTAGGAAAGACGCAAAATGGTCCTGGAGCAACTTGTAGTTCCAGAAAGTTAGGAAGTATTAAAACACACAAACACTCACATACACACACACTGGCAGGGGGATGTCGAAGGCATACAAGAGCCAACTGTAAGAGCTCCCAGTGGCCAAATCTGGAAATTTGAGCAATAAAATAAAAACGTAATGTTAGACTAATATAATCCAATGTATAACAATGTAGTAACTATGAGTTATAGTTATAGTTTATGTAGATACCACACCCACAAGGAGGTGGAACCTCTTTAGTGTTGGCGATGCATCATGGCTTCCTTACAAAGAGTACAGTTTAAGGGGACATATACATGCCTATGGCTGATTCATGTTGATGTTTGGCAGAAACCAACACAATTCTGTATAGAATCCTTCAATTAAAAACATAAATAAATTTTAAAAAAGAGTACAGTATGGAAGGAGCTTAATTAACACTGGAGAAACATAAACTAATCAAACAAACCAGGTGATTGAGATGGTGTTGACCAGCTGCAATAGGTCATGTTGATAGAATGGACCTTGCTATGATACGATGCAAGTGATCTTTGCTGTGGTCTTCCTCAAAAATCAATCACGCAGTCTAATCATTAGAAAAACATCAGATGAATCTAAATTAAGTCACATTCTACTAAATACTTGGCCAGCACTCCTTAAAAACAAATTCACTCTGGAAAAATTCTCACCACAAGACTAAGATACAAGTAGATGTAAAATGGTGTCCTGGATGAGATCCTAGAATAGAAAAAGGACATTAGGTAAATACCAAGGAAATCTGAGTAAATTCATAACTTTAGTTAGTAGTAATATCAGTATTGATCCATTCACTATTAGAACAAATGTAGCATACTAAATAAGTTAATAATAGGAGATACTGAGTATGGAGTATATGGGAACTCTTTGTACTATTTGTACTATCTTTGTGATATCTGAAAGATATTGCTTCTCACACTGTAAATAATATTTCAATGTGAGGTTAAAAGGTGTAATCAGACACAAATCAGTGAAAACAATCAATTTATCTCCTTGGATGTAATGATATTAGTCACAACTACTTCCTACAGATGAATATAGATGATGGAAAGGGATTTTTAAATGCAGAAGTATATTTAATTTATGGGTTTAAATAAACAATATTCATTTTCAGATAGTTGCCAAGGGCAAGGTACTATATTTAGTTGTCTAACTAGCCATCCTCAGGATTGCTACTATTAGAAGTTCAGTGCCTAACTAGAGGATCTTGGAGATGGCTTATTAATTGACTTATTTTACAATAAAACCTATCACAGCCAGGGTGTAATTGTCTTTCAGCCCTTCCAACAACCCAGTGAGATGCCTGATCTGATGGACACTTGCAACAGGAGTTATGGAAAGGAGTGTTTGAGCTTCTGTATTGTTCTTGGCCCTACAATATGATCAGTGAAGAAACCTGAGCCTTCCCCTTTCCCAGCCCTGTAAAACAAGATCAGATGAGTAAGTGTGAGTTGAAAAGAAAGCATGTGCAGTTATCACTGCCTTACCTTACCCTTGCTTGGAAGTAGGTCTGAGAGGAGGATGGCAAAATAAGAGCAACAACTAACACATGCTGCATATATATCCTGTGTCAGGCATGGTGCCAGGTTCTATACTGGTGGTCAGTTCTCATAAAACTGTGGGCGGTAGAGTCTTATCCTTAAGGTTTTAAGGGGGCCCAATAAATTCCACTCCTATTTACAACTTTAATTCTCAACAAATTGAGATATAAGACAAACGAGTGACAGATGGAGATAAAATCACTGCTGTGACTGATAAAGTCTTTCTTACAGTGCTGGAGAGAGAGGCAGTTAGTACAACCATTTTTGAAAACTAAAGCTGAACAAATGCATACTTCTGCATGCATGCTAAGTCCCTTCAGTCGTATCCTACTCTGTGCAACCCTATGAACTCTAGCCTGCGAGGCTCCTCTGTCCATAGGATTCTCCATGCAAGAACACTGGAGTGGGTTGCCTTGTCCTTCTCCATGTGTATACTTAATGTCTCAGCAATTCCACTCTTTGAAATATAACCAGTAAAAAGTGTATGTACATATTCAGTGAAAGATATATTCCAGAATGTACATAACAGCACTATTTGTAAAACTGGAAAATACCCAAGTGCCCAACAACAGTAGAACAGATAAATAAATCTTGGTGTATTCTTGCAATGGGTTATTATACAGCGATAAGGAAGATTAAACTACAGCCAAATGCAGAAGAGTACGAACAGTGTGATTCCATTTAAGTTAAATACAAAGTAGGCAAAATGAATCTGTGGTTTTAGAAGTCAGGACAGATGTTGCCCTTGAGTAGGGTGGGAACAATGACTGGGAGGGACCAGGCCTGAGGCTTCCCAGGGTGCTTCTCTGGGTGTTTGGTTGTATTAAATAAAGATAGAGAGCTACAATGTAAGCTGTGTGCATTTTATCATGTACATTATACTTTAATAGAAAGTTTTCTTTAATCCTCTTGCTCCCACCTCCCTATCTAGCTACCACTTCACTCCTCTCCTTTTTAAAACAAAGCAAATTTTTAAAAATACTTTTTTGATATGGACCATTTACGATATTGCTTCTGTTTCATGTTCTGGTTTTCTGGCCTCAAGGCATGTGGGACCTTAGCTGCCCAACCAGGGATTGAACCCACACGGCCTGCATTAGAAGGCAAAGTCTTCACCACTGGGCTTCCCTGGTGGCAAAGAATTCGCCTGCAATGTAGGAGATAACAGGAGACGTGGGTTTGATCCCCGGGTCAGGAAGATCCCCTGGAGAAGGAAATGGCTACCTACTGCAGTATTCTTGCCGGGAGACTTCTATGGAGAGAGGAGTCTGGAGGGATACAGTCCATGGGGTTGCAGAAGAGTCGGACAGAAATGAGCAACTAACACTTTCACCGCTGGACCACCAGGGAAGTCCCCAGAGCAAATGTTTTTGAAAGAATTGTCTTTCTTCAAGGTCTCCATTCTCTCTTGGACCTGCTGCAACAAGGCTTTTGGCCCTAGACTCTCTATAACTCCTCTTATAAAGATTAATGATGACTTGACATGGCTAAATTCAATTGCCAACTTGCCTCATCTTACTAATCAGCAGCATGCCATACAAATGATTACTGTCTATATTTACCTGGTTCTATGCTCACTCTCACTCCCCTCTCTAGGTAAACTCATCAAGTCTCACAGCTTTAAATACTATGTATATCTTTATGATTCCCAGATTTTTGTATCTTTTGCCCAAGTCTCTCCTTGGCACACCTAACTTGTATATCCCACTGCTTACTCAGCATCTCCATTTGGAGATCTAACGTGTGCTGTGCTTATTCGCTCAGTCATGTCTGACTCTCTTCGACTCCATGGACTATAGCTCACCAGGCTCCTCTGTCTGTGGGGATTCTCCAAGCAAGAATACTGGAGTGGGTTGCCATGCCCTCCTCCAGGGGATCTTCTCAACCCAGGGACTGAACCCAGGTCTCCCGCATTGCAGGCAGATATTACTGTCTGAGCCAGCAGGGAGATCTAACAGACATCTCAAAAGTCTGATAACCCCCAAATCTGCTCCTCCTCCCACATTCTTCACCTGTTCACAGCACTTCTCAGCTCTACCCCATCCTTCCAGCTGCACAACCCCCAAATCTTGGAATGATCCTAGACGCTTCTCTTTTTCTTACATATCTAATTCACGAACCAGAACTGTTAGCTTTATGCTAAAAATACACCTAGAATTTGCACACTTTTCATCACCTCCACTGGTACCATTCTGGTTCAAATCATTATTTCTTACCTCCTTATCTCTCATTCTCCTAAATGCTTCCCTTTTGCCCCTCACCCCTTGTTTCTGCACTCACTACCATACAGTTGATTTTCTACGTAAAGGATCCTGAGAAATAATAATTCAAATAATTTCCTTTGTCTGCTCCAAACCCTCCTCACTCGGAATAAAAGACAAATTCCAAATTATGCTCTTTTAAACTCTGCATAATCTGGCCACACTTTCTCTCCCAGATCTCATCTCATGCAGCCTTCCCCTGCTTCAGCCGCCCTGGATTTTTTGTAGTTATTCATACAGTCCATCTATCCCCCTAACCCTGGGCATTTGCACTGGCTGTATCCTCTCTCTAGAATGCCCGTCTCCAAAAGTACACATGATCTGCATTTTTATTTTCTTCAGTCTTTACTCAAATGTCAACTTTTTAAAAAGGATTTCTGTGCCATCCTGTCTAATATTTCACACACTTATCCCTCTGTTCTGCATTTGTTTTTCCTCCTTGGCACTTATCACCCTCATATGTGAACGTTTATTTGTTCATTTGTTTATTGATTGATTAGTTGTCCTTCTCCCCACTAAATTTTGAGCTCTGTGAAGACAGGCATTTTTAGCTGTTTTGTCTCTTTGTGCTCCAAACCCAAGACACCCTTAGAACATATCCATTCAATAACTAACTGCATGTGACATTGCAACTCTTATCATAAACTATATCCCTCTTCTGGTATAGCATTCCCTGAGAGTCTGTTTTCTCTCACAGAAGAAGATTTGTTTATTTTTATGATTCAATCCAATTTACCACTAGTTTCTCTAGGACTACTGGTATGTCTTTCAGGATCCTGAGGAATTTGCTTCGGAGTCGTGAACATGGGAAACTGAGCCAGACTGCAGTTCTCCACCTGATCCCATGGTCATACAGGTCTGCCTGCTCACGGGATCTGTCTGCTTGTCAACTGGAAGGCTCCAGAGCTGGTTCTTACGCACGGCCTAGGACTGGAGCCCAACATGTCAAAACCATGAGGCTGCCATCTGTTCGAGTTATGTAATTTGAGATCTGGAACAATTTTCAGTGTGGGATTTGCTGCCCAAATAGAATCATTTTCAGAAAGAAGATTAAGCTTTCTTTGCTGGGAAAAAGAGAAATTACCAGAAAAGTGATCATTTCATTGCGTATAAATAAACCTTGCTCCAGAATACAATAAACGAGAAAGACAGATTTGCTTCATCAATATTTTCCTGCTTTAAAAATAAACACAAGGTGACACTTTAATTTTGTAAGTGCAAAATAAATTCTTAATGGGAAAATGGAATTATCAGTTTAACAGATCTAAATTTTGTTTGGAGCATTAGCCTGCCCTATAAGACACTAAGCAGAATCAGGGGGTGAGGGAAGCCTTGATAAGCTTATTGATGTTATAGAATATGGTCTTTCTTTCCAGGAGAGAAAGTTACCTGACCCACCATTAGTGGGACAGAAGACTTGATTTGTTTTTCTAACAGAACTTATGTGACCCACAGTTACCTTATATGACCAAAGGAAACCACTTATGAAATGACCGCCTGGAGTTAAGGATTAAAACTGCAGCTTTGTAGACTGGAATTTCTCTCACTAAATGTATTCACCTAAACAAGGCTTGATTCAGTGCCCTAATTCTTACTGACTCCAAATTTTAATGAGCTGAGGACTTGTGTTAAACACCACTCATTTTTCCACACGGAACTAGCACTATTGTTTTGCCTGATTACAAAAACAGAAATTTTGTAATCATGGACTGGTTTTACTGGGAATAAAATCAGTCATCAAATTAAAGTATAACAAAAGAAGTGAAAATCACCAGGACATCTATAACCTGGAGGTTAAGAGGTCAATATGTTTTGCAGATTCTTCTGGGGTTTGTTTTGGATATGTAATGTCTCTTTTTTTAATAAAACTTAATCATATAATAACTGAATTATATATGTATACATGTATACATATGTATACATGTATATATATATATAAAATATACATATATAATAAAATTATAACTGAATCACTTTACTATATGGCAGAAATTAATACAATATTGTAAATCAACTATACTTCAATAAAAATAATTACTCTCTCTCAAAAAAATAAGACAACAATGAAATTTGTCCCATCTATTGTCTCTTCCTTTCATAAAGGATATCTCTGTAGCCTGCAGTGCTATTTGATAGCATTTTACCACAAAATTGAAGTCAATCCTCTTAAAACTTGCCTCTACTTTATCAACTAAGTTTATTCTAAAGTAAATAGAAAAAGTAATATTCTAAATCCTTTGTTGTCATTTTAACAACTAAGTTCACCACCTTGTAGGGGCACAATTTGTGGTGTCCCTAAACAATTATAATAGTGGCATTGAAGATGACTGATCACAGATCACCATAACAAATATAATAATAACAGGAAAGTTTAGAGTATTTTGAGAATTAACAAAATGTGATACAGAGACATGAAGTGAGCACGTGCTGTTGGGAAAATGGTGCTGACAGACTTGCCTGACACAGGGCTGCTGCAAACCTTTAATTTGTAAGAAAAATAAAAAGGCAATATCTATGAAGCCCAATAAAGCAAAGCACACTAAAATGAAGAATGCCTGTATTTTACTGCCTGTAGTCAGGCAGGGAAGAACTCTCTGATAAAACAGACTTGAGTAAAAGCCAGTAGGGGAGAGAGCTCTGTAAGACTCTGGGAGAAGTCCTTTCTGGGGAAGGGAATAAATAGCAACTGTGAAGGTGCAGAGGCAGATGTGAGCTCTGTGCATTGGCAGGACAGCTCGAAGACCCCCAGCATCACAGCGTGTGATAATGCTGGGGGATATGATGTTGCAGAAGCAGATTTTCTTTTTTCTAAGTCTCTTTCAATCCTTCTGATAACCTCAAGAAAATCTCAGTTCGATGCAAATTTGTATTTAATACTCCTCTGATGCAAAATTTGTTACTCTAACTTTTAACATAAATGATGACAGATTGGAAGATCACAGCCTTCTGAAGTGACACTATAAAATAGAATAACGTTGGATTTTATCTTATTTACATTCATGCTTACTATATATTATGGCAAGTAATCTAGTTTCCTGCTTAAGAGTGATACAATTTTTCTTTTAAACAGACATATTTAAGTTTTCAATTTACTCAACTTCAAGAAAAAGAAAATATGACATAAGAAATATATAAACGGTATATAGTTGGAAGTTGCAAAAATCATAAAGGAGACTGGCAAATGACTAAAGTTTGGGAAACAGTTCTAGGCCGTCCAGCCAGCACCTGAACTCCCTAAAAATGGATCCAAACCCACCAAAGCTCTTCTGTTTTCTAAGATGATTACTACATAGCAAATGCAGATATAAATTAATCCAGATGTACTAGTCAGTGATACTCCCATCCCCGAGTAAAATAACTGCTTTTAGACAACTTTAATTTAAACATTCTCTTTGGAAGAAATATCAAGATATCATGGTTAGTGCAAAAATCAGGCAGAGAGTTGTGAAAGTGTTTTCCCATTTATATTATCTAGATGATTTAATTGACTGTTCTCCCTAGTTTTTTCTGGATTTATGTGCTAGTTTGTTTTTAGCTGTGGTACTAATTTAGATGGAAGTCTTTCTTAAATGAAGTAGTGTCACAAATAAAAGGATACTTTCAGTGGATGATGGCTTAGAAGGTTGTGTTCTACCTACTTTCTGATACAGTTTGAATGCCTCAGTACTGTATATTATAATGTTTCGACTGAAATTCTTTCTAGTGAGATTTAAGCAAGGAGGTGGGTGAGAGTTGCTTTGTATTCTCGGCACTCTCTAGAAGGAGAAAATAAACCATGAATAGAGCCATTCCACGTGCAGGTCCAGGCTGATCACCAGCGAGTTAAAAGGTACAACACCATATCCATCTAAGTGTAAATATTTTGCTCATGTTTAGTCGCTCCTAGAAGAAAGAGTTGGGAAATGGTGTACCCACTTTCACATAGAAGAAAGCCCCACTTGCACAAAATTTTAAATCATTAAAGAACAATGGATATAATCTGAATAATTAGAGGAGAAACTAGTCACTCGTTTAAATTATCTGTAGGATTTTTGAAATCCATGTGACAAAACATATTAAAAAGTGATAAAAAAAATTCCTCCCCACTCACCAAAAAATTCCTGGACTAGGAATCAGAAGGCTGTAGGTGCTAGACTCAGCTCCTTCAACTGCTCTAGTGTCTATTGACCTTGAAGAGCTCACTTGTTTTCTCTGGGCTTAGTTTTTTAACCCTGAGAGAAATAGATTAGATATATTCCATTTAGGGTAAAAATGCTATGCTTTTTTATGACAACAGCAAACAAATATTACCAGAGTGAATAAATTGGATATACAAAATAAACAGAATATCTGGTTAAAAGAGTTTCTGAATGACCAAGTAATGAAATTACAGAAAATAACAAGCACAAAAGAGATACTTTTAAAAAAAGTATAATTGTCAGAAAATACTAAATTACATTTGGACATTGAAAAGTCATGAAAGTATTCAAGCAGACAAAAAAGAAACTCTTTGAGATAAGAAGCACACACAGTTATGTTGTAGCCATAATACTGCCCAACTCACTGGACCAGAGAAGGAACAAATTTATTATATATTTCCATTTCTGAAACATGCACACCATCTGGGTCATTGTGACATGGATCGAATGTCAGGTTACTCCTGAACTGAAATCTATGCATAGCTGTCAGAAAGAAGATGTAAGAGCTCCATTTCTGAGCAGGTGTAAAGGGAGCAATAGCCAGGCTGGAACCATTAGAAAGTATTTTTAGGGCCACACTTAAATCATTTCATAATAATATGCCTGTCATTGTCTACTCGTATATTGTGTGGTCTGAATTAAAATTCAAATATATTAAGTTTGTCCTGGCAAATCTTTCTCTTTTCTGCTCCTTTTAATGGGCCCAGTCGTTGACTCAATACTCGGAAACAGGTATATTCAATCAACAGAGAAAAAATTTTTAAAAAGCCACTTATAAAGCAAAACTGTAAGGACTAGGAGGAGCCTTGGCTACATTTGTTGAAGAATAAGATAAGATTAGCTTGTCTGTCCAGATGTCTGGGAATGGATTAAATTACTTCCTGGGGCTCCTTTAAGGATCAAGATGCCATAGAAAATTTCAGTAACTGGCACATTTAAAGAGTGAGAAGACTGTTGACTCATTTAAAAATGCTACCTATCTCTGTACTTAGGTAAATACTTGTGAGTATATTTTACATTGGATTCCTTGTAACCATTTTCAATTTACTTAAAAGACAGCTGGGTAATATAGTGTATCTCCGTGGGTGGAGGTTCTATGTCGCAATTTACAGGAAGTAATTTATCTTCCCGGTGGGTTTTCAGGATATGGTGATGACTAGACTTGTTACTCAAATGATTTCCTAACAACAGCTTCAAAGGCACCGATATTGGAATTTGAATCCATCTAGTATTTGAAAGCCTATGTGGATTCCCACTCCCTTTCTCAAGGACCACATTTTCCAAGGGATCAGAAATCAAGGTATATACGGAGTTTCAGATGTTATCTACCATAGCGACCATCCTGTGATGCCTAAACATGTCACAGGATGAGCTTCTGCTAGAAAAAAGTAAACGTCTCTGGTATATGTTAGTGTGCATTTTTTTCAGAGCACATTCCAAAACATCCATCAAGATTACTGAAAAAAAAAAGGGGGCACAGAAATGTAAATGTGGAGTCTGACAGGTACCAAAAGCCCAAGGGAGCAGACATCTGTCATTTTTAAGCAGAATTCAAAAATTCCAAGAAGCAAAAGAAAAAAAATTACCAAGTAGCACCTTTCCTACATCCAGAACTAGACCCTGCATGAGTAATATCGTGCCGATTATGAAGCCCTGACACAAAACCAACAAACAAAATTACACATCAGCATTGCTGGAGCAGTTGCAGATAAGCTTGTTTGTTTTATTTGGAGTCCCTAACATCTCTAAAACACAAAGCTGAGCCATAAAAAGTGCAACTAACCACATATGATAGTTTTTTTTTCACTTCTAGAATTGGCCAGTTTTAAAACTCCTGAGTGAAGAAGCTACATCATTGATATTAAAGATGTCTTTCTAACTTGTAGCAGTTAAACAAAACACCATATTAAAAAAAACACACACACACATAAAAATAAAGCCAAAAAGTAAACAGAATTGTGGAATTACCTGACAGTGTGTTATAGTGTAAAACTTTAGCAGCAGCCTCTGTATTAGACTGGAACACAGAATACTTTAAATGTATATGGTATTTAACTTTCCTCCTCCAGAAGAAAAAGAAGTAGATCTTTTTTTGCAATAAATAAGCTGGCATTGCTGGAGAAGGCAATGGCAACCCATTCCAGTACTCTTGCTTGGGAAATCCCATGGATGGAGGAGCCTGGTAGGCTACAGTCCATGGGGTTGCGAAGAGTTGGACACAACTGAGCAAATTCACTTTCACTTTTCACTTTCCATGCATTGGAGAAGGAAATGGCAACCCACTCCAGTGTTCTTGCCTGGAGAATCCCAGGGGCAGGAGCCTGGTGGGCTGCCGTCTATGGGGTCACACAGAGTCAGACACAACTGAAGTGACTTAGCAATAGCAGCAGCAAGCTGGCATTGCATTAATCAAACAGAAAGCAAACAAGATGTCTGAACCATACGCATTAGAGATTTCAGAATGACGCAGCAAGCAAATTATACATGCAGTGCTTACACTTTCAGAAAAACAGGATGCTCAGAGAGACCTAAATTACGTGTGGGTGCTATGAAAAAAATGATGAGGTAGGGCATAGCTGGTTGAAAGTGAGATTTGGAGCTTTTTTCCTTTAAAATACTTTGGGCTCATTCATGTGTGCGATGCCTCAGTCTTTAATGGAAAAAAGAAAAGCCACAAATATGAACAGACCAAAAGTTCACTCCAAATGGAAGACACGAATCAGAATCTTTAAGGAGGTTTGCCTCCACCCCCTCTTTAGAGGTGATTGGCACACACTTAGTTTAGACTCAAGGTAACATGATAGAAAAACTTTCTGTCAAGAATCCACAGTGGTCTGTGCTGCCGTTGATCTGCCCTATCCCATGGTCATTCAGTAACAGGACTGACTTGAGTGAGCAGTTCCGCTAAATGAGTCTGGTTTGGTGCCCTTGAGCTCCAAGGTCATGTGACTAGATGTGTTCTGATGCTCCAGAGGTGCAATGGCGTGACTAACCTTGCTGAGTCATGCTATACTTGTGGGGCATGAAGCATCAGTGCTTTAATTAAAATGCCCTTAGGAGCATTGGGAAGCAATGACCACTCTTTCCCTTCACTTGGGGTGTGTCAGTGACACAGGACAGAGTCCCACAGAGGATGTAATTCATATGAGCCAGTCTTGAGTAGATTTCTTTTTTTCCAGTTACGAGAGTGAAAACCTGACCAATTCTTACAGACTTAACAAAGGAAAAGGCATTTTCCTAATTTTTCTGTCCATGTAAGTGATCCTAATAGGGGAGAATGAAGAACAAGGTTATTTGTTGATCTGTTCCCTCATTCCAACCCCTTGATGTGGGAAAGGAGAAGAAATTCTGTCCTTGAGAAGATTCTGCAGATGCCAGGGTATAATCAAGTTTCAATAATATTAAAAAGATCTTGTACAGACTTCTAGAGCTTGCCAAACACTTGCCAGGTGGCTCAATGGTAAAGAATCTGCCTGCCAAGCAGGATACACAGGAGACTTGGGTTCGATCCCTGGATCAGGAAGATCCCCTGGAGAAGGAAATGGCAACCCACTCCTGTGTTCTTGCCTGGGAAATCCTATGGCCCGAGGAGCCTGGCGGGCTATAGTCCACAGGGTCCCAAAAGAGTTGAACATGATTTAAGCAACTAAACAACAGTAGCAGAAACACTTTCACATAAATAATTTCATTTGTGTCTGATAGCCTCCCATGGATGTCAGGATTGTTCTCTTTACATATGTTGATTTTTAAAAAACTAAATGTACTGTAGTATGTATATAAGTGATGTTCATTATAGAAATGTTTTTTCATTGTTTTCTGGAAATGCATGTAGAAAATATCACCATAGAGGCCATCTTCCAGCCCCCACAAATTGCACATACCACCCTACTCTAAAATATACAGAAGAATGATTTTCTAGAGAAAGCGACAGTTCACACATTTTTTCTAAAACAGGAAGCAGGCACCGCAGTAGGAGAAAAGGGAAGCTAACCTTCCTCTTTCATTTTCTCTGGGGCTGTGATGCAAAGCAATGATGCAAAATATTTTAACCCCAGCTAATCACTATAAGAGAAAACATAAAGTCTCAGAGTTAAGGGTTAACATAAGCTATTTTTTAAATTTGTGATGTGGGTTAGTGAATTAAGTGAAGTAAAATGGAAATTCTTAATTATTATTCTTTGTTCCAGGGTTTTTATTTTATTTTTTAATTGAAGTGTAGTTGATTTACAATATTGTGTTAATTTCTGTTGTACAGTAGAGTGGTTCAATTATGCATATATATAGTCTTTTTGCATTCTTTTCCATTATGATTTATCACAGGATATTGAATATAGTTCCCTGTGCTACACAGTAGGACCTTGTTTATTTATTCTATATATAATAGTTTGCATCTGCTACTATTTTTAGGTTTTAGAAGGTTACTTCATATCTACTCTGATAACCAAAGTTTCCAGGTTTCGGGAAATTTGTCCCCCTTTTCATTTACTCAATAATATATGATTACTTGAGTGGTGTAAATGCCACTGTCCTTTTTGCAATCATCACAAAACTTCTTTTGTAGCCTTGATAAATTTTTTGATCATTTCTACTTTTTCTAGTGACATTCTTTCTTTCCCTTTGCCGTCTGTCCGTCTCTCAATCTGTTGTCTGACTCTGTGTTTCTCTCTCTCCATACCTGTCATTTCACTCTCAGACTTTTTCCCTCCTCACACTATCCTCCTCCACCCCACTCCTGTTAACTGATTTACTGTACATGTCAAGAACCATCAAGAACAGTATCAACTCATAAACACCTCCCTGCCTCCTCCTGTGAATGCCTTTTTAATTCCAACTCCATCTTTCTCACCCTATCCCCAAATATCTTATGACAGGTGCTTGAGGCCTCACCTTAAAAAATTGTTGCTAATAGTTCGTCTTAGGCATCCAATAGTGAAAAACTGGAGGTTGGCCAAATATCTCTCTGTGGGGCTGCTGGTTAAATAAGTTACAGTGAATGTATGAAATGGAATACCAAAATATCATCAATAGTGCAACCAGGTACTGACATGGAAGATGACATATTTTGCAAGAGCAGTATGTATAATATGAAGACCCTTTTAAATCTACATAATTGTGTCTTAGTCTGTTCAGGTTGCTAAAACAGAATACCACAGACTGGGTGGCTTATAAACAACATTTATATCTCACAATTCTGGAGGCTGAGAAGTCCAAGATCAATGTGCCAGCAGCTTTGGTGTCTGGTGAGAGACGGCTTCCTGGTGCACAGATGGTTATCTTCAAGCTGTACCCTCACAGGGGAGGAGAGGCAAGGGAGCCATCTGTGGTCTCATTATCACAGAATAACCATTCTTAAGGGCTCCACCTTTGTGACTCAAAGGCCCCTCTCCAAATACCACCACTTTGGGGCTTAGGTTTCAGCAAATGACTCTTGGAGGACACAAATATTCAGTCTACAGCAATTTGCATGGCAGCGGTCTCAGAAGAATTTATTCCAAATTGAGAGAAGAGATTGCCTCTACATAGTGAAATTAGGCATGCCTTAATTTTTTTTAATTTTTATTTTTGTGATAAATCCATGTTGCTGCTGTTTTTTTACAAAATTAAAATGATTCTCAAATACGAGTTTTGTCAGTTAATCAAAATACGATATCAAGAACACACTCTCCCTAGCTTCTCACTGCTAATTCAATTTTTCATGTAATGTAGAAAGCAGGAGGAAATATTTCTGATGGGTTCTCCACCACCAGAAGACAGTCCTCTGAAGCAGTCTTCTGACAAACTGAAGCTGTCACTGGCCTTTCCTCCCGATCACAGATCTCGAAGCTTGCGAAGCAGACCACCGTGGAACCCAGCGTGGCCCCTCCTAGTGGTGACAAAAGCAAAGCCCAGAAACTCTAGCTCTTAAGAACAGATCTGACTCTTCTCTGAATTAGAGAGTCCTTGCTCTTAAAGGAAATTGTCATATATAGGTATCAATAACTTTAAATGATAGCCTTCCTAGTATGAAATGATCTTTTTATTTATTTATTTTTATTAGAATATAATTGCTTTACAACGTTGTGTTAGTTTCTGCTGTATAACGTGAACCAGCCATTTGTATACATATATTCCCTCCCTCTTAAGCCTCCCTCCCAACCCCCTATTCCACCTCTCTAGGTCATCACGGGAGCACTGAGCTGAGCTCCCTGTTCTAAACAGCAGCTTCCCACTAGCTATTTTACACATGGTAGTGTAGGTATTGGAGAAGGCAATGGCACTCACTCCAGTACTCTTGCCTGGAGAATCCCATGGATGGAGGAGCCTGGTAGGCTGCAGTCCATGGGGTCGCTAAGAGTCGTACACAGCTGAGCGACTCCCCTTTCACTTTTCACTTTCATGCATTGGAGGAGGAAATGGCAACCCACTCCAGTGTTCTTGCCTGGAGAATCCCAGGGACAGAGGAGCCTGGTGGGCTGCTGTCTGTGGGGTCACACAGAGTCGGACACCACTGAAGCGACCTAGCAGCAGCAGCAGCAGCGTATGTATGCCAATACTACCCTCTCTATTCGTCCCCCTCTCTTTCCCCCACTGTGTCCACAAGTCTGGACTCTACATCTGCACCTCTATGCCTCCCCTTTGAATCAGCTAACCATTTTTCTAGATCCCATATGTAAGCATTGATAGAAGATATATACTGCTGCTAAAATTCCCTCTTTACTTGAAAATTTTACTTAATTCTGAGCATTAGTGTTCCTTGATTTGACTAGTCTTATGCCATTTGAGTGTGTTCTCTGATACCCTCATTTGCATATTCTGAAATAATGTAACAAAAACTTTTACAGGCCCCAAACAACGAATTTCCACTTTGTGTGTGTGTTTGTGTGTAAAAAGATACAGTCATAGAACCAGTAAATTGAACAATGAATGATTTAAATCAATAAAATTTGCTCTTGGGCTCTCCAAGTGGCTCAGTGGAAAAGAATTCACCTGCTAATAGGAGATGCTCAGGAGACATGGGTTCGATCTCTGGATTGGGAAGATCCCCCTGGAGAAGGAAATGGAAACCTGCTCCAGTATTCTTGCCTACGAAATCCCATGGACAGATAAGCCTGGAGGGCTGTAGTCTGTGGGGTTGCAAAAGAGTCAGACATGACTTAGTGACTAAACAACAACAACAACTGGCTCTTAGTTTACTGAATTATGAAATGTCCTATAATAATAGCATTTTTTTCTCTTACTGTCAAACCACTAATACCATATCAACATTTGCACTTTGCAATGCCTTGTTTGTAACTTCTGATTTATTCATCCACGGCTCAGATTTGGTAGTAGGAACCCTGGCTGAGGTTACCTCTGCAGATGCTTCCCTGGGAAATCGATTGTGTATCCAAGATTAGAGGATTCAGTGAAATGCTTAACGCATTTAAACAAACCTGCTATCTTCTGTTTATTTAGCAATATCCTTTATATACACAGTTATATGCATAACAGCAATGATTTCCAATTATTCTTATCTGCTCAATAAATGACTTAACAACTGGGGCAACTTACTGCATTTGTTTCACTTGTATCATGACAATCCTGAGGGCAATAAAACTACCTATGCTAACAAGTATTCAGTGGTTCAGATTTCTTATTAATTCAGATTGAGCACTCCTCAGGTTGCTTGAGTTCAGTTTTACTGTAAAAGTGGATCCACCAATTAATATTGCTTAACAATAGTGTGTAGGGATTAGACATTCATGTCTTCATTCAATAAACTTACATTACTGAGTGCCTATTCTTCACCAGGTGTTGAGTTGACCCTGGGAGTATGGACAGAAATTAGGATGATCTTTCTATACTTCAGGATCTCTCAGGCTGATGCAGCACCCAGATAGGTAAGGAGTCAATTACCCTCCAGGGAAGTACGTGCTATGAGAGAAACTCCAGTTTTCTGTGTATTGATGATTCTGAGCTCATATCTCTCTTCTACACAGTTAGCTGTTTTTTGCGTATCTCCAGTTGGGTGTTCCTCAGAAAAACAGAACCCACTCTGAATATTTAAAATAGAAAGTTTAGTATATTAACACATATATATGGAATCTCGAAAAATGGTACTGATGAACTGATTTGCAGGCATGGATAAAGACACAGATGTAGAGAATGGACTTGTGGACACAGGAGGGAAAGAGAGGGTGGGACAAGAGAGGGCCCTGAAATATGTACACTTCCATGTGTAAAATAGATAGTTAGTGGGAAGCTGCTATATAGCACAGGAAGCTCAACCTGCTCCTCTGTGATGACCTAGAAGGGTGGGATGGCAGGTAAGAGAGAGGCTCAGGATGAAAGGGATATATGTATACTTATAAGTGATTCACACTGTACAGCAGAAACGAACACAAAATTGTAAAGCAATTATACTCCAGTTAAAAATAAATTAAAATAATAATGATAATAAAAAGAGAGTTTAATACTCCATGGGAGCCACGAGCTGAAAGGCCTAACAGGAGGCTTTGAGGGAATCCTGTGTCTGGCAACAGCAGGAAGTCACCGCCACTCCTAGACAGGAGAGACCAAGCAGGTGATGCGTCACTCAAACACAAAGTGTGGGGTTATTGGAAAAAAGTGGAACAAGCCTGTCTGGAGAAAGCTAGGGCCACAGAGCAGTCGCAGCCACAGCTGGAGACATGCTGGAGGCTGGAAGGGAAGAGGAACAATATCCTGGCCTCTCCCCTCCTCTTATTCTCTAATCCCTTGCCAGTGCCTCCCATGCCCAAACCAAGCCAGAAACCGGCTAACATGAGAGCGCAGGGATTGTAGCCAGCAAGCCGACACACAACAGAGCAAGGAAAATGATCTGCGGGCAAATAGGCCCAGGACCAAAGAATGCCTCCAACTCACTCAAATGTTCAAAGCACAAATTTTCATCCCGAGAACCTCTTCATCCTGTCTGCCTGCCTGCCTTCGTGGCTGCCAGCAATTGCCTAAGCCAGCAACTTGGATATCATCCTTGATTGCTTTCTTATCCTCATTCTGACAATCAATCACTAAGTCCTTTGACCTGTGTTCTCTTTATCTCTCAAAAGAGTTTTTCTTTTCCATCCCAACTGTACATCCTTCTTTTAGGTCACCACCATTTGACATCAATGACCACACCAGCCTCCTAACTGGTCTCCTGCTGCTAGACTTACCTCTCGCTTTCCTTCCAATTCATTTCACCCATACTCTTAATTACAGTATAAATCTGATTATGTCAACCTCTTGCTTAAAGCCTTTCTTCTGTGGAGCACCAGTGGGGTGTCCTAAGAATGAAATCCAAACTCCTTTTCTTATGAGGTCCTTCAAATCTGGCCCCTTCTGTTTTCAGCCTCGTGTGTTTATTCATTCACTCATTCATGCCTGCCTGCATTCACTCGGTCAATAAATGTTCACGGAGTGCCTACTCTCTGTCAGGCACTGGGCCAAGCGCTGGGGACACTCCCTACCATGAATGATTCAGGCTGTCATTCACCAGCACCCTGAAAACCACATTCCCTGTCTCCTTCCTCTTCTCCAGCCACTCCCTCCTTCACTCATTCCCTTCCCCTCATTCGTATTCTTCCTTCTTATCTTAGATGAATCTTCCTCTAAACAACCTCCCTTTATTCTCCAAGTCCAGACTTGTATTCTTTCTAAGAATCTCCAGAGTGCCTTGTGCATACTTCTTTTCATTAGCAAACCACACTTTATCACACTTATCCCTTTACTGATTTAATCCTCAAATTGTGGTTAAATTCTTTAAAAGCAGGAGCTCTGATTTTTTTGTTTGTTTGTTTTTACTGTTTTACTGCTATCACCTTAAATAGTGCACAATACATTGTAGGCTTTCAAATCTTGATTAAAAGAATCAACTAATTAACTAATAAGGACAAAGTGCTCTGGGAATGTCCCCTGTAAGGGGGTGATAGGATGGTCGGAAGGGAAAGCTGGGGAAATTTTCCCAGAGAAAGTAGTATCAAAACTGAATTTTGAAGGACAACTTGGAAAAGTTATTGGAAGTTGGAAGGGAGAAGAGTAGGTGAAGAAGTAAGGGAAAGTGTGAGAAAAGTTAACATGGTTTGAACACAGAAGCACACTCCAGAACTTCAGGTAGCTTCATATAGTCAGGTTCATAAAGTTTGAGAGGAAAGATAGTGAAAGATGAGGCTAACAAGGATAAAGATGGCCTTGCTAAAGCGTTAAGAGCTTAAACTGAAATTCCTGCAAGATGTTTTTTTTTTTTTTTAATTTTTTTATTAGTTGGAGGCTAATTACTTCACAACATTTCAGTGGGTTTTGTCATACATTGATATGAATCAGCCATAGATTTACACGTATTCCCCTGTCCCAATCCCCCCTCCCACCTCCCTCTCCACCTGATTCCTCTGGGTCTTCCCAGTGCACCAGGCCAGAGCACTTGTCTCATGTATCCCACCTGGGCTGGTGATCTGTTTCACCATAGATAGTATACATGCTGTTCTTTTGAAACATCCCACCCTCACCTTCTCCCACAGAGTTCAAAAGTCTATTCTCTATTTCTGTGTCTCTTTTTCTGTTTTGCATATAGGGTTATCGTTACCATCTTTCTAAATTCCATATATATGTGTTAGTATGCTGTAATGGTCTTTATCTTTCTGGCTTACTTCACTCTGTATAATGGGCTCCAGTTTCATCCATCTCATTAGGACTGATTCAAATGAATTCTTTTTAATGGCTGAGTAATATTCCATGGTGTATATGTACCACAGCTTCCTTATCCATTCATCTGCTGATGGGCATCTAGGTTGCTTCCATGTCCTGGCTATTATAAACAGTGCTGCGATGAACATTGGGGTGCACGTGTCTCTTTCAGATCTGGTTTCCTCAGTGTGTATGCCCAGAAGTGGGATTGCTGGGTCATATGGCAGTTCTATTTCCAGTTTTTTAAGGAATCTCCACACTGTTTTCCATAGTGGCTGTACTAGTTTGCATTCCCACCAACAGTGTAAGAGGGTTCCCTTTTCTCCACACCCTCTCCAGCATTTATAGCTTGTAGACTTTTGGATAGCAGCCATCCTGACTGGCGTGTAATGGTACCTCACTGTTTGCAGATGACATGATCCTCTACATAGAAAACCCTAAAGACTCTACCAGAAAATTACTAGAGCTAATCAATGAATATAGTAAAGTTGCAGGATATAAAATTAACACACAGAAATCCCTTGCATTCCTATACACTAACAATGAGAAAACAGAAAGAGAAATTAAGGAAACAATACCATTCACCATTGCAACAAAAAGAATAAAATACTTAGGAGTATATCTACCTAAAGAAACAAAAGACCTATACATAGAAAACTATAAAACACTGATGAAAGAAATCAAAGAGGACACAAACAGCTGGAGAAACATACCGTGTTCATGGATTGGAAGAATCAATATTGTCAAAATGGCTATTCTACCCAAAGCAATCTATAGATTCAATGCAATCCCTATCAAGCTACCAACGGTATTTTTCACAGAACTAGACCAAAGAATTTCACAATTTGTATGGAAATACAAAAAACCTCGAATAGCCAAAGTAATCTTGAGAAAGAAGAATGGAACTGGAGGAATCAACCTGCCTGACTTCAGACTCTACTACAAAGCCACAGTCATCAAGACAGTGTGGTACTGGCACAAAGACAGAAATATAGATCAATGGAACAGAATAGAAAGCCCAGAGATAAATCCACGAACCTATGGACACCTTATCTTTGACAAAGGAGGCAAGGATATACAATGGAAAAAAGACAACCTCTTTAACAAGTGGTGCTGGGAAAACTGGTCAACCACTTGTAAAAGAATGAAACTAGAACACTTTCTAACACCATACACAAAAATAAACTCAAAATGGATTAAAGATCTAAATGTAAGACCAGAAACTATAAAACTCCTAGAGGAGAACATAGGCAAAACACTCTCTGACATAAATCACAGCAAGATCCTCTATGACCCACCTCCCAGAATATTATTGGAAATAAAAGCAAAACTAAACAAATGGGACCTAATGAAACTTAAAAGCTTTTGCACTACAAAGGAAACTATAAGTAAGGTGAAAAGACAGCTGTCAGATTGGGAGAAAATAATAGCAAATGAAGAAACAGACAAAGGATTAATCTCAAAAATATACAAGCAACTCCTGCAGCTCAATTCCAGAAAAATAAATGACCCAATCAAAAAATGGGCCAAAGAACTAAACAGACATTTCTCCAAAGAAGACATACAGATGGCTAACAAACACATGAAAAGATGCTCAACATCACTCATTATTAGAGAAATGCAAACTGCAAGATGTTAAATAAGAAATTGAGATGATTGTGCTTGTATTTAGGAACAACACTCTGGCAGCTGTGTGAAGAATGAATTGGAGACAGCAAGCTGGCTGCAGGAAGAGCAGTTGAGACAATAAATAGAGCCCGAACTTGGACAGAGTGAAGAGATATTTAAGAAATAGAATTAATAGGACTTGGTGAGTTGATTGATAAGGAAAAGGAAAAATAAAGGGTAAATCTAGAATGATGAGTTGAATTTCACCATGCTGACCTTGAGAGACCTCTGGGCCATCAAGATAGAAAAGTCCATTTGGATCAGATAGGTCTGAACACAGAAATGATCTAAAGTAGACATATGAGATAGGAACGGCTGTGTGAAAACATAAGTGAGAAAAGGATAGGTATATTGGCATTCACTGCACACTTCTTCCAACTTTTCTCCAGTTGGAAATTCTTCATTAAAAAGTACTGAGGATAAATGAGAAGAAGCTGAAGAAAATAAAGAAAAATAGAATAGAAGAGAATAAAAGTAAAATAAATGAATAAAATAAAGAAGCTGCAGTACAAGAGGCAGATGGCATGAAAGCCAGCAAAGGGTGGTATTCTTGAAATCAAGGGAAATGTCTCAAGGAGGAATTAACTGTCGAATTCTGCAGATCAGTAAAGTAAGATAAGAAGTCTAAATCATTTATTGAATCAAGTAATTTGCAACCTATGTAAAGGTAGTTTATCTTAGAGTGATGGAAGCAGAAGACAATGGTAATAAGCAGTGGCCAGGAAGTAAAAAGCGGAAACAATGACTGTAAACTACTTTCTTAAGAAAATTTAGCTGTGAAGTAAAAGCGGTATCAGGTAGGTAGAAGGGACTATGGCAAGAGTCTCTTTTTGAGATGGAAAGCATGTGAGCTTATTTGTATTCTGAGGTGAAAGAATCAGAGTGGAGGTTGAAGATACAAGTGAGAGGAGATAAAGTGTGTTCCAGATCCCTGAGGAAAGGGCAGGTGACGAAATCCGAACAAAACAGCCGGAATTAGCTGCTTACAACAGGCAAGATATCTTTTCTCAAAGACAAAGAGATAAAGATAAGAATAGGTGCAAGTAATTTTGTGATGGGGATGCAGGAAGTTGAGTGAGTTCTTGTTTAACCACATCTTGTTTCTCTAAACCCCAAAACTTTGACCACCTGACTGAGCTGGGGATAACTGCCAGGGTTAATTTGTTGGGAAGTTTTTGGTTGCATGCCCAGGTAGTTGTATCAGATTAGCTTTCCTGGAAACATGGTTTGAAACCAAAAGCTGTACGTAGCAGACTTACTAGGGATACCTATTAAAGAAATACACCTACAAAGAAGACACGAAAATAGAACTGACAGAGGGAGAAATCAGTCCACAGTGCAATTACAATGGAGACTTCAGTTAAAACAACACTGAGCCCTGGAACTTTGGGAGGGTTTCAGTTCAGTTCACTTCAATTGCTCAGTCGTGTCCAGCTCTTTGTGACTCTATGGACTGCAGCACGTGAGGTTTCCCTGTCCATCACCAACTCCCGGAGTTTACTCAAACTCATGTTCATTGCATCGGTGATGCCATCCAACCATCTCATCCTCTGTCGTCCCCTTCTCTTCCTGCCTTCAATCTTTCCCAGCATCAGGGTCTTTTCAGATGAGTCAGTTCTTTACATCAGGTGGCCAACGTGTTGGAGTTTCAGCTTCAGCATCAGTCCTTCCAATGAATATTCAAGACTGATTTCCTTTAGGATAGACTGGTTGGGTCTCCTTGCTGTCCAAGGGACTCTCAAGAGTCTTATCCAATACCACAGTTCAAAAGCATTAATTCTTTGGCACTCAGCTTTCTCAATAGCCCAACTCTCACATCCATACATGACTACTGGAAAAACCATAGCTTGGACTAGACAGACCTTTGTTGGCAAAGTAATATCTCTGCTTTATAACATGCTGTCTAGCTTGGTCATAGCTTTTCTCCCAAGGTCTTTTAATCTCATGGCTGCAGTCACCATCTACAGTGATTTTAGAGCCCCAAAAATAAAGTCTGTCACTGTTTCCATTGATTCCCCATCTATTTGCCATGAAGAGATGGGACCAGATGCCATGATCTTAGTTTTCTAAATGTTGAGTTTTAAGCCAACTTTTTCACTCTCCTCTTTCACTTTCATCAAGAGGCCCTTCTGTTCTTCTTTGCTTTCTGCCATAAGGGTGGTGTCATCTGAGGTTATTGATATTTCTCCTGGCAACCTGATTCCAGCTTCTGTTTCATCCAGCCCAGCATTTCACATGATGTACTCTGCATATAAGTTAAATAAGCAGGGTGACAATGTACAGCCTTGACGTACTCCTGTCCCAATTTGGAACTAGTCTGTTGTTCCATGTCCAGTTATAACTCATGCTTCTTGACCAGCATACAGATATCTCAGGAGACAGGTCAGGTGGTCTGGTATTCCCATCTCTTGAAGAATTTTCCACAGTTTGTTGTGATCCACACAGTCAAAGGCTTTGGCATAGTCAATAAATCAGAAGTAGACATTTTTCTGGAACCCTCTTGCTTTTTCGATGGTCCAATGAATGTTGGCAATTTGATCTCTGGCTCCTCTGCCTTTTCTAAATCCAGCTTGAACAACTGGAAGTTCATGGTTCACATACCATTGAAACCTGGCTTGGAGAATTTTGAGCATTACTTTGCTAGTGTGTGAGATAAGTGCAATTGTGCGGTAGTTTGAACATTATTTGGCGTTGCCTCTCTTTGGGATTAGAATGAAAACTGACCTTTTCCAGTCCTGTGGCCACTGCTGAGTTTTCACAATTTGCTGGCATATTGAGTGCAGCACTTTCACATAATTTCTCATAATCTTTTAGAATTTTAAATAGTTCAACTGGAATTCCATCGCCTTTACTAGCTTTGTTCATTGTGATGCTGCCTAAGGCCCACTTGACTTCACATTCCAGGATGTTTGGTTCTAGGTGAGAGATCACAACATGGTGGTTTTCTAAGTCATGAAGATCTTTTTTGTATAGTTCTTCTGTGTATTCTTGCCATCTCTTCTTAATATCTTCTGCTTCTGTTAGGTTCACACCATTTCTCTCCTTTATTGTGCCCATCTTTGCATGAAATGTTCCCTTGGTATGTCTAATTTTCTTGAAGAGATCTCTAGTCTTTCCCATTCTACTGTTTTCCTCTATTTTTTTGCATTGATCACTGAGGAAGGCTTTCTTATCTCTCCTTGCTATTCTTTGGAACTCTGCATTCAAATGGGTATATCTTTCCTTTTCTTCTTTACCGTTAGCTTCTCTTCTTTTCTCAGCTATTTGTAATGCCTCCTCAGACAACCATTTTGCCTTTTTGCCTTTGTTTTTCTTGGTGATGGTCTTGATCACTGCCTCCTGTACAATGTCAGGAACCTCCGTCCATAGTTCTTCAGGCACTCTGTGTACCAGATCTAATCCCTTGAATCTATTTGTCACTTCCACTGTATAATAGCAAGAGATTTTATTTGGATCATATCTGAATGGTCTAGTGGTTTTCCCTACTTTTGTCAATTTAAGTCTGAATTTGGCAATAAGGAATTCATGATCTGAGCCACAGTCAGATGCCGGTCTTGTTTTTGCTGACTGTATAGAGATTCTCCATCTTTGGCTGTAAAGAATATAATCAATTTGATTTTGGTATTGACCATGTGGTGATGTCCATGTGTAGAGTCGTCTCTTGTATTGTTAGAAGAGGATGTTTGCTCTGACCAGTGCATTCTCTTGGCATAATTCTGTTAGCCTTTGCCCTGCTTCATTTTGTACTGCAAGGCCACATTTGCCTTTCAGGTATCTCTTGATTTCTTATTTTTGCATTCCAGTCCCCTATAATGAAAAGAATATCTCTTTGGGGTGTTAGTTCTAGAAGGTCTTGTAGGTCTTCACAGAAATGTTCAACGTCAGCTTCTTCAGCATTACTGGTTGGGGCATAGACTTGGATTACTGTGATATTGAATGGTTTACCTTGGAAATGAAGAGAGATCATTTTGTCATTTTTGAGACTGCATCCAAGTACTGCATTTCAGACTCTTTTTTGACTATGAGAGCTACTCCATTTCTTCTAAAGGATTCTTGCCCACAGTAGTAGATAAAACAGTCATCTGAGTTAAATTCACCCATTCCAGTCCATTTTAGTTGAGTGAGTTCCTAAAATGTTGATGTTCACTCTTGCCATCTCCTATTTGACCACGTCCAATTTACCCTGATTCATGGACCTAACATTCCAGGTTCCTATGCAATATTGTTCTTTATGAATTCAGACTTTATTTCCATCACCAGTCACAGCCAAAACTGAGTGTTGCTTTTGCTTTGGCTCCATCTTTTCTTTCTTTCTGGAGTTTTTTCTCTACTGTTCTCCAGTAGCATTGGGCACCTATCAACCTGGGGAGTTCATCTTTCAGTTTCCTATCTTTTTGCCTTATGAAAAGTCCTTTCAGAGTTGTCTCAAACTAAGGCAGTTGGGATGTGCCTTTGTACCTAAATCAACCAGACTTTGGCTAAGACCATTCCACAAGAGGATACAGCATGTGGTAAGGCAGTTCTCTGTGGCTGAGGGCAATGCCCTGTGAGGGACAAAGCTCTGTGTTGTCAGTTGCCATTCCCAGGAGCATGGGTTGGATGAGCCAGGACTGAGGAGTAGATGAGGGTGGAGCCCATGGAATCCACTAGATTCCTCCATCACACATAGCAATCCACTTATTTCTTACAAGTTTGTTCCATTTCGGAGCAGCTTCTTCAGGAGTTTGGTTGGGAAATCTCATGTTTCCTGGGCAACCTAGAAAGTAAAGTACAGCACCCAAAGCTGCATTTGCCCTTGAAATCGCAATTCTCCTCCTCATTATCCTCCTCCACTATCCACCCTCATTTAGCTCCTCTGTGATCCAGGCAGCATGAGGAATCTGATCCTCTACTTACCATCGCCCTCCTCAGGTGGTGGCTGCTGATGGTATCCATTTACTCTTTCTTTTAAAAATTTTTATTTATTTATTTATGTTTTGGGGCTGGGTCTTCATGGCTATGCCTGAGCTTTCTCTAGTTGCAGCAAGCAGCAGCTATCCTCTGTTGCAGTGCACAGGCTCCTCATCGGTTGGCTTCTCTTGATGTGGAGCACAGGTTCTAGGTGTACAGGCCTCATTAGTCACGGCACACAGACTTAGTTGCTCCATGGTATGTGGAATCTACCCTAACCAGGGATCGAACCTGTGTCCCCCTGCATTGGCAGGCAGATTCCTATCCACTGTACCACCAGAGCAGTCCCTCTATTTACTCTTAACAAGAGGGCATGAGAAAACCAAGCGAGATGCTAGTGGATCACCTGCATGCCAAACATCTTCTTTCATGCCCCTACAGTAGAGCAGTAGCCCTATCTCGTCCTGATGATTAGGGGCAATTACTTTTGCCAGGATAGTGATGCTTTTCCTTGCCTACTGGTCTTTTGGCTCATAGAGCCCAAAGTGACCAAATGAATGTTGAAACTTAAAATGCAATGAGAATTTTATTATATCCTCTAATAAAAGGGCCTTCAGTCCCATAATTCCCAAAGCAGGGATAAGACATACAGATTTCTCAAATGGGTTTCTGAGATGATAATATAAAGAGACAGTCCCTTTCTGTTCTCTGGTTCCCAAACTCTTGTAGGAATACAGGAGTACCATATAATCTTTGTTATTTAGGATATACACAACATCCTGGGAGATGCTGCCAAGCTCACAGGGTATTACCTTAAAGATGTAGCTTCAGACGCATCTTTAAGAGGCTGTTTCACTGCTCTATCAGACTGATGGCCTCTGAGGGATACAGTGAGATAAGACCAATGAATCCCTGGCCATGTTCCATGGCTGCACTCCTTTGCCGTCAAGTGGGTCCCTAGGTAAGTTATGATGGGTTGCACTAGCTAAATGGCTACTTGATGTCTCATGGTCACATGCTCTGTCTCTATCATGGCCCAAGAGCCTGCGGAGTGGTTTTTGAATGGTTTATAGCCCTTTGCAGCAAAAGGCATGGTCTTGAGCCAGAACACCAGAGGTATACCTTATGGTTTTCCTTTTGAGACTCCCCATGAACTACAAATGATCTCATTTCTCATGACAAATACCTCTGTTGTTGTTGTACAGTCTCTTAGTCATGTCTGACTCTGCAACCCCATGGACTGTAGCATGCCAGGCTTCCCTGTCCTTCACTGTCTCCCATGTACAAACACCTCCAGTACATGCATTTTGAATAAGGGCAAAAGTTGATTATTGGATGGGAAAAACTCTTAGATATTACAATGTTTCATGTTTCTCCAAAGTTCAAATCTATCTGACCAAAATCATTATTCCTCAAAGTTTTATTTCTCTTATTGAATTTTCATGGGCATTATATGGCCAGCATTGACATTAATAGATAGCATATTAAAAAGCAGAGACATTAATTTGCCAATAAAGGTCCATCTAGTCCAAGCTATGGTTTTTCCAGTAGTCAGGTATGGATGTGAGTGTTGGACTATAAAGAAAGCTGAGCACTGAGGAATTGATGCTTTTGAGTTGTGGTGTTGGAGAAGACTCTTGAGAGTCCCTTGTGCTGCAGGGAGATCCAACCAGTCCATCCTAAAGGAGATAAGTCCTGAATATTCTTTGGAAGGACTGATGCTGAAGCTGAAACTCCAATAATTTGGCCACCTAATGCAAAGAACTGACTCACTGAAAAGACCCTGATTCTGGGAAAGATTGAAGGTGGGAAGACAAGGGGATGACAGAGGATGAGAGAGTTGGATGGTTAACACAGACTCAACGGACATGAATTTGAGTAAGCTCTGCTAGTTGGTGATGGACAGGGAGGCCTGGTGTGCTGCAGTCCATGGGGTTGCAAAGAGTCAGACATGACTGAGTGGCTGAACTGAACTGAACTGATTGACATTGATTTCAAAGAAAATACACAAAAGGTACTTAAGATGAGTGCTAGAAAGCTGTGATGAACAACAGCTGTGATTGGCAGGTTTTCTCTTGATGGATTGCTCTATCTTAAAGTTGTAAATCAAGAGTACACTGCTTGTGCCTATGGGTTGCCATTGACTACCTTGTAGATGTTGTCTATATTTGATTCTCAGTGTTTACATGTGATTTGGACTTTGAGGATTAGCTAAAAATAATTGACATTTTATTATTATGATTCTACAAAAGTCCTTCAACCTACCATTAATCATTTTAAGTGCCAAAATAGAAAAGATGGTCAACAATATCTTATTGAACATCAGCCTATGATTTTGTTGAAAATCTGTTCAAGACAATCTATATGTCATATATTGTGATAGTACTTTTGCAACTGAGGCTACAAAACCATTAAGACTTTTGGATCACTTGGAAAGGAAACATCTTGAGAAAGCAGGTAAATGCATAGAATATTTCAAAATTTTAAAACAGAATTTGGAGTTATGTAATATAAATACTTTTTTAGTTAAGAAGAATATATATTTGGTGATTATCATTTTGTAATTAGCACAGATGTGGCATCATAATGTTGTACACATGAAACATAATGTTCTGTACCAATTCTACTTCAATAAAAAGAAATTAATATGTGAACTTCCAGTTAAACATGGCTATATTGAAATTTTTTTTTCCCCCTCTGGGCCATCTCTCAAAACTCAGTCTTAAAATGTAAAAAAATAATAATGGAAGGTCTTACAAGATTGCAAAAATCACTGCAAAATCTGGTAGTTCTCATATACTTGCTAAGACTGCAATTGCAATAGTGATGCAACAAAATATGGTATTTTAAAAGAACTACCATTGAGCAATAATTCAATTCAAAGATGAGGTATCAGTTAACATTTGAAAAACAATTAATTGGTACATTAAAAACAATAAAAATTTCAACTTAGGTTGATGAAACACAGTTACTGACTATAAGGCCCTTCTGACAATAAGACAATGATTTGTTATTTGTATAACTCTACTGGAGTACCTTGCCATTTCCTTCTCCAGGGGATTTTCCCAACCCAGGGATAGAACCTGTGGTTTTAAGTTGTAAGAATGCATGTTTGTAAATTTTTAAGAAACTGACTATACTACGGCATCTGTTTTTGCTTTTGTAAAATTTTGGTTTGTTGAAACACAAGTACCATAGAATTTGGTTCCCTGTGTTTCTGATGGAGAAAATTACAGGATTGGAAGACAAAAAGGTTTAGTGCACACTGACTCAGTGGTAAAGAATCTACCTGTAATTCAGGAGACGTGGGTTCAATCCCTGGGCTGGAAAAACCCCCTAGAGAAGGAAAAGGCGAACTACTCTAGTATCCTGCCTCAAAAGTCCATGGACAGAGGAGCCTGGTGGGCTACAGTCCATGGGGTTGCAAAGAGTCGGACACCACTGAAGCGACTTGGCAGACAGCATACCTCATTAATATTTTTTAATTTAATTTTTAAAATTATTTTATTTAAAAATTTTCATTGGAGTATAGTTGATTTACAATATGTTAGTTTCATGTGTGCAGCAAAATGAATCAGTTATACAAATACACATATCCACACGTTTTTAGATTCTTTTCCTATATAGGTTGTTATAGAGTATTGAGCAGAGTTCCCTATTTATATAGTAGGTCTTTATTAGTCATTTATTTTATATACGGTAGACTGTATATGTCACTCTGAATCTCCTAATTTATATCTCCCCCTTACCCTTTGGTATTCATAAGTTTGTTTTCAACATCTACAACTCTTCTATTTCTGCTTTGTAGGCAAGTTCATTTGTACCCTTTTTCATATTCCACATATAAGTGATACCATATGATATTTATCTTTCTCCTTCTGACTTACTTCACTCAGTATGAGAATCTCTAGGTTCATCTATGTTGCTGCAAATTGCATTATTTCATTCCTTTTTAAGGTTGAGTAATATTCCATTGTATATATGTACTTCATCTTCTTTACCCATTCTACTGTCGATGGACATTTAGGTTGCCTCCATGTCCTGGCTATTGTAAACAGTGCTGGAATGAACATGTTATCTTTTTGAATTATGATGTATCTTTTTGAATTATGGTTTCTCAAGATATATTTGTCTAAATCAAATCAAACAGAATAGACACAGATGCAGGTAGAAAGGAAGTTATTTACTTGCCCATAAGTAAGCTTATTCAAATTCCAGTTTTGGCCCAGCTAGAATGTTTTATTACCTTCTGAGAGGAAATACAAAAGATTTTTCTGGACATTATATATATACATATATATATATATATATATATATATATATATATATATATATATACACACACACACACACACATATATACATCTATGTGTGTATATATGTAACTAAATATACATATATATATATATAAGAAACTAAAATTAAAACTATCAGTGTCAGTTCAGTTGCTCTATTATGTCTGAATCTTTGCAATCTCATGGCCTGCAGCTTGCCAGGCTTCCCTGTCCATCACCAACTCCTGGAGCCTACTCAAGCTCATGTCCCTCAAGTCAGTGATGCCATCCAGCCATCTCATCCTCTGTCATCCCCTTCTTCTCCTGCCTTCAATCATTCCCAGCATCAGGGTCTTTTCAAATGAGTCAGTTGTTCGCATCAGGTGGCCAAAGTATTGGAGTTTCAGCTTCAGCATCCATTCTTCCAATAAATAATCAGGACTGATTTCCTTTAGGATTGACTGGTTTGATCATCTTGCTGTCCAACGGACCATCAAGAGTCTTCTCCAACACCACAATTCAAAAGCATCAATTCTTCGGTGCTCAGCTTTCTTTATAGTCTAACTTTCACATCCATACATAACTATTGGAAAAACCATAGCTTGGACTAGACTAATGTCTCTGCTTTTTAATATGCTGTCTAGCTTGGTCATAGCTTTTCTTCCAAGAAGCAAGCATCTTTTAATTTCATGGCTGCAGTCACCATCTACAGAGATTTTGGAGCCCCCCAAAATGAAGTCTCTCACTGTTTCCATTGTTTCCCCATCTATTTGCCATGAAGAGATGGGACCAGATGCCATGATCTTAGTTTGCTGAATGTTGAGTTTTAAGCCAACTTTTTCACTCTCCTCTTTCACTTTCATCAAGAGGCTCTTTTGTTCTTCTTTGCTTTCTGCCATAAGGGTGGTGTCATCTAAGCTTATTGATATTTCTCCTGGCAACCTGATTCCAGCTTCTGTTTCATCCAGCCCAGCATTTCACATGATGTACTCTGCATATAAGTTAAATAAGCAGGGTGACAATATACAGCCTTGACGTACTCCTGTCCCAATTTGGAACCAGTCTGTTGTTCCATGTCCAGTTCTAATTCATGCTTCTTGACCAGCATACAGATATCTCAGGAGACAGGTCAGGTGGTCTGGTATTCCCATCTCTTGAAGAATTTTCCACAGTTTGTTGTGATCCACACAGTCAAAGGCTTTGGCATAGTCAATAAATCAGAAGTAGACATTTTTCTGGAACCCTCTTGCCTTTTCGATGGTCCAGTGGATGTTGGCAATTTGATCTCTGGTTCCTCTGCCTTTTCTAAATCCAGCTTGAACAACTGGAACTTCATGGTTCACGTACTATTGAAACCTGGCTTGGAGAATTTTGAGCATTACTTTGCTAGTGTGTGAGATGGGTACAATTGTGCAGTAGTTTGATTATTCTTTGACATTGCCTCTTTTTGGGATTAGAATGAAAACTGACCTTTTCCAGTCCTGTGGCCACTGCTGAGTTTTCACAATTTGTTGGCATATTGAGTGCAGCACTTTCACAGCATCATCTTTTAGAATTTTAAATAGTTCAACTGGAATTCCATCGCCTTTACTAGCTTTGTTCATTGTGATGCTGCCTAAGGCCCACTTGACTTCACATTCCAGGATGTTTGGTTCTAGGTGAGAGATCACAACATGGTGGTTTTCTAAGTCATGAAGATCTTTTTTGTATAGTTCTTCTGTGTATTCTTGCCATCTCTTCTTAATATCTTCTGCTTCTGTTAGGTCCACACCATTTCTCTCCTTTATTGTGCCCATCTTTGCATGAAATGTTCCCTTGGTATGTCTAATTTTCTTGAAGAGCTCTCTAGTCTTTCCAATTCTATTTTTTCCCTCTATTTCTTTGCATTGATCACTGAGGACGGCTTTCTTATCTCTTCTTGCTATTCTTTGGAACTCTGCATTCAAATGGGTATATCTTTCCTTTTCTTCTTTACCGTTAGCTTCTCTTCTTTTCTCAGCTATTTGTAATGCCTCCTCAGACAACCATTTTGCCTTTTTGCCTTTGTTTTTCTTGGCGATGGTCTTGATCACTGTCTCCTGTACAATGTCAGGAACCTCCGTCCATAGTTCTTCAGGCACTCTGTGTACCAGATCTAATCCCTTGAATCTATTTGTCACTTCCACTGTATAATAGAAGGGACTATATTTGGATCATATCTGAATGGTCTAGTGGTTTTCCCTACTTTCTTCAATTTAAGTCTGAATTTGGCAATAAGGAATTCATGATCTGAGTCACAGTCAGATGCTGGTCTTATTTGTGCTGACTGTATAGAGCTTCTCCATCTTTGGCTGTAAAGAATATAATCAATTTGATTTTGGTATTGACCATCTGGTGATGTCCATGTGTAGAGTCGTCTCTTGTGTTGTTGGAAGAGGATGTTTGCTCTGACCAGTGCATTCTCTTGGCATAATTCTGTTAACCTTTGCCCTGCTTCATTTTGTACTGCAAGGCCACATTTGCCTTTCAGGTATCTCTTGATTTCTTACTTTTGCATTCCAGTCCCCTATAATGAAAAGGACATCTCTTTTGTGTGTTAGTCTAGAAGGTCTTGTAGGTCTTCCTTCGTAGAACTGTTCAACTTCAGCTTCTTCAGGATTACTGGTTGGGGCATAGACTTGGATTACTGTGATACTGAATGGTTTTCTTTGGAAATGAAAGAGATCATTTTGTCATTTTTGAGACTGCACCCAAGTATTGCATTTTGGACTCTTCTTTGACTATGAGGGCTACTCCATTTCTAAGGGATTTTTGTCCACAGTAGTAGATATAATGGCCATCTGAATTAAATATATCCATTCCAGTCCATTTTAGTTGAGTGAGTTCCTAAAATGTTGATGTTCACTCTTGCCATCTTCTGTTTGACCAGTTCCAATTTACCTCGATTCATGGACCTAACGTTCCAGGTTCCTATGCAATATTGTTCTTTACAGCATTGGATTTTACTTCTATCACCAGTCACATCCACAACTGAGCATTGTTTTTCCTTTGATTCTGTCTCTTCATTATTTCTGGAGTTATTTCTTCACTCTTCTCCAGTAGCATATTGGGTACCTACAGACCTGGGGAGTTCATCTTTCAGTTTCCTATCTTTTGCCTTTTCATCCTGTTCATGGGGTTCTCAAGGCAGGAATGCTGAAGTGGTTTGCCAATCCCTTCTCCAGCAGACCACAATTTGTAAGAACTCTCCACCATGACCTGTCGGTCTTGGGTGGCCCTACACAACATGGCTCATATTTTCATTGAGTTAGACAAGGCTGTGGTCTAACTAAAATTCTAAATTAAAATTAAAACTAGGATTCTGGAAATTTGGATTACAATCTTATCTCTTGACTAATTTTCTATGTGATCTCATGCCATGAACCTATTTCTTAGAGAATTATATTCAACAGTTTTGTGGACTGGCTTTGACTATCAAGTAGGAATGATAGATATGAAAGTGCTTTAAAAATATTAAATGTACTAATCAAAGATGAAGGATTATTATTCTCATTAATTAAAATTTTGGTCTTTGACTTTGTCCACCTACTACTAAGTAATGACATTCATTCTGTATTTCTCAGTCTAATTTTTTTAAGCTGTGAGTTAAATTATTTTAGGTGAGTTTTGCCATAAAAATATGGAGCTAGAAGGGACTTTGAAGATTCTATAGCTCAAATCCCTCATTTTTCAGATGATAAAATTGAGTCCCAAAGAAGGGTAGGTTATCTAGATAGCAGATGGGATAAAACATCAGGTATCCAAGATATTGATGCATATGTCATACTTATTTCATCACATCAAAGAGGAGTGCTCTCAGATATTATGCTTCCTATCAGAAATTATTCAATGAACAGTTGTCCATCATGCTTATTCCACAGGCTTCCAAGTAAGCTATATCATATTTATTACCACCACTCCTTATTCCTAGATCTTTTCACATTAGTGTTCATGGAGCCCAGGTTTTAGGAGGTCGACAAAATGGTATTTATTGACTTCCTTTTTTGTTCTAGG
Organism: Cervus elaphus; assembly: GCF_910594005.1. Classification (NCBI taxonomy): domain Eukaryota; kingdom Metazoa; phylum Chordata; class Mammalia; order Artiodactyla; family Cervidae; genus Cervus; species Cervus elaphus. Next base: position 28,356,186 of record NC_057826.1, on the reverse strand, counting down.
CACTATTCAAGGTATTAAAGATTTAGCATTCAACAAGACAGAAAACCACTGCCAGAGTTTAAAGTTTACTGAAATACTAAAGGATTTCACTAAAAGGATACATGTGTTGTTAAAAGTAACCTATTCTCTTAAGCTTATAGGACACACAGCTGATACTCTTTTGGGCAGTATATTTCTTTAGTTGGAAGGCTCTATTGGACCACTGCTTCTCCATATTGGGTTAATATTCAAGTTTCAGTCTTCCAAGAGGTAGTTTCCAAGTCTTTGAGTCTTCTAAGAATATGTCTGTGGAAACCCACATGGAATATGAGAACCACCTGTATGTCTCATATCTGCCTTGTACTGCATGACACATGTATTTTGCTTATACCCTTGGTGGCATTCATTTCCTAAACACCCAGCAGCCCTTGGTTAAGCAGGAAGATGAAAAGAGCCAGCTTTTAAAATCTGGGTCTGACCATTTTATTTGCCCTCTACTTTTCAGAGCAGAGAGTATCCATTCGGCTATTTTATCTTCTGGATTCTTCTCCTTTGCACTAGCTGACAATCAACTGCTATATATGTTCTTCTGGTTGGAGTAGTGAGAACAGGGTATGTAAAGATCTGAGAAACAGAACTGGGATCCAGGAGCCAATGGCCACTGTCAGAGCTGAGATGAACAAGCAAAGGCTAAGGTGTAGACAGCTCTCTGTTGATCAACTAATTGCTAGTTGAAATATAACCTGGTGGGAATGATAGCAAGTAAAGCCTCAGAAATTAAGAGTGGAACAGCAAACAGGTGGTAAGTCTCCTATGATTGTGTCAATTTTAATTAACTTCATTGGGGTATAATTCAAAAACAATAATATAAATCCATTTTATGCATTTGATGTGTTTTGAAATATGGATATACTTGTGTATCCACCATGACACCAATATGATAACTTTCAGGACAGATTCCTATTTTCCTACAACATAATTTTCTCATTTGCGTTTTCCTAGAGATCCCGCTTTATTGACTATGCCAAAGCCTTTGACTGTGTGGATCACAACAAACTGTGGAAAATTCTTCAAGAGATGGGAATACCAGACCACCTGACCTGCCTCCTGAGAAACCTATATGCAAGTCAGGAAGCAACAGTTAGAACTGGACATGGAACAACGGACTGGTTCCAAACAGGAAAAGGAGTATGTCAAGGCTGTATATTGTCACCCTGCTTATTTAACTATGCAGAGTACATCATGAGAAACGCTGGGCTGGATGAAGCACAAGCTGGAATCAAGATTGCCGGGAGAAATATCAATAACCTCAGATATGCAGATGACATCAACCTTATGGCAGAAAGTGAAGAGGAGCTAAAAAGTCTCTTGATGAAAGTGAAAGAGGAGAGTGAAAAAGTTGGCTTAAAGCTCAACATTCAGAAAACTAAGATCATGGCATCTGGTCCCATCACTTCATGGCAAATAGATGGGGAAACAGTGGAAACAGTGGCTGACTATATATTTGGGCTCCAAAATCAGTGCAGATGGTGATTGCAGCCATGAAATTAAAAGACACTCCTTGGAAGGAAAGTTGTGACCAACCTAGACAGCATATTAAAAAGCAGAGACATTACTTTGCCAACAAAGGTCTGTCTAGTCAAGGCTATGGTTTTTCCAGTGGTCATGTATGGATGTAAGAGTTGGACTGTGAAGAAAGCTGAGCGCCGAAGAATTGGTGCTTGTGAACTGTGGTGTTGGAGAAGACTCTTGAGAGTCCCTTGGACTGCAAGGAGATCCAACCAGTCCATCCTAAAGGAGATCAGTCCTGGGTGTTCATTGGAAAGACTGATGCTGAAGCTGAAACTCCAATACTTAGGCCATCTCATACGAAGAGTTGACTCTTTGGAAAAGACCCTGATGCTGGGAGGGGTTGGGGGCAGGAGGAGAAGAGGACAACAGTGGATGAGATGGCTGGGTGGCATCACTGACTTGATGGACATGAGTTTGAGTAAATTCTGGGAGTTGGTGATGGACAGGGAGGCCTGGCGTGCTGTGATTCATGGGGTTGCAAAGAGTCGGACACAACTGAACGACTGAACTGAACTGAGAGGTCCTAGGATAGGCAAGCTCTGGGATTGTCTTTGCTCCAACAGAAAGTATCAGGGAAGTACCAGTAGCAACAAAACCTTAAGGTAAAATCTTGTCCCTGAAGCTGGTTGCCATAGATCTTGCTAACAGGATCTGGACAGGGATTGGAGAACACCCATGCAGCAAGGCTCACAGATGTTCCACTGCTTGGTCACATGGGGAATGTAGAGGGAATAGTCAGGTCATGTATCCAGATGCTTATCTGTCCAAATACAAAACCTTTTAACAACTTACTGGAATGTCTTCCTTTTGTCTCTCACAATCCCAAGAGTGGGGCAGAAAACAGATGAAGGTGAGGACTGGGACTAGAAGGTGTTGGTTGAAGTAATGAGACAATGTCTGTAATTCTCAAGATCCACCCCAAACCTTGGCACATAGGACATGCTCAATATCCTAACCCCTGATAATAAGGTAATGCTGTGACAGTTTGGCTGCCTTGATATTGCCTTGTAATTCACACTTACACAGGACAGTAGCTAATCTGTCTTTGCAAGTCCATGTATAAAATTAACCAACTTCTTGCAACTGCCTCTGGTTCTTCATAGGCAAGTTCTGAGACACTTAACCAAAGGACCTTTATAAATTTTCCAATATAAGAGCCAAACAGCTAATGTTTCTGCATTACCCACAAAAAAAAAAAAAAAATCAAAGGGAAAACATTATCCACCCAAAATTTGGAAAATGTGAGTTGTGGCTTAGGGCACATGGAAAGAAAACCAAGCTAGAATAAATATTAGGCACTGTAAGATCCTTCTTTTCTTTCTCCTTTAATTTTTCTATCTGTTTTTCATTTAAAAATGCCTATTTGAAAATCCCTGGGTAAAACAAAAGGTGCAACCTGTAGTGGAAATTACCATCTAGAAGAAGAATACCTTTTAAATGGCATATTCACTGGCATTTTTAATATTCTGTTTTCTTCCTGATAGAAACCACAGTTGTTTTGGAGAGGATGACGAGACTGCAAAGTTTATAAAAGTAAGCACTTCTGACATAATACTTATTTTGGGATTCTCTCACCTACCCTCAGTCATCTGACTGCCAGAATCACTATATTTAAAAAAAAAGTTTTCTTTGTAGCATCAAAACAAAGTCGGATGGAGATGTACAGAAATTCTGGAAGGTTACAGTCTAGCAAGAGCTATCGTTTAGCAGGGTTTTGGTAGAAATGCAGCAGACTGTATTTTGAACTTGAAGATTTTCTCTTCTAGAGATATGTGAGCAAATCTGAATTTTGGTCCCAAATAAGCCATAATTATGCAATATTAATTCATATCATAACTATAAATGCTCAAAATCTAGCAAGAAAATTCTTAAAATTCCTAATGTGGAATTCTTAGATTCATAGTGTACTTTTCACCCTTTGTTTTCATAAAAATCAGATGGAGCGAAGCTGGTTTGAACCAGATTTTGAAATTGTTATTTACAATGAAGAGGCTTCATGTCCTTGCAGGTAGAAAAATAGAATATATGATATGTATGGCTTCCCTGGTGGCTCAGATGGTAAAGAATCCACTGCAACGCGGGAGACCTGGGTTCAATTCCTGGGTTTGGAAGATCCCCTGGAGGAGGGAATGGCAACTCACTCCAGTATTCCTTGCCTGGAGAATATCCATGGACAGAGGTGCCTGGCAGGCTACAGTCCATGGGGTTGCAAAGATTTGGACACAACTGAACAACTAAGCATAGCACATCATGATATGTAAAATCAGAGTAGCTGCTGTAGAGATAGTAAGGATGAAGGAGAGAAAAAAATATTTTTTAACTGGTTAGAATAGTGTGTATAGGTAGAAAGCAATTTTCTCTATTTATAATTCATTTACGGTTGATAGCTTCCACGAACAGAAATTGACATGGTAAGGTTTTCCCAAAGCAAACTGTATTATGAAAATTAGTCTTTCTAGCTGTTGAATGTCTCTGTTAATCTAGATTAAACTCCATTTCATTTGTTATCAAATTTAAGAGCTCTTTTTCATAGATGTTAATGTTACATTAATTTTACTTTAAAATTCTTGTGATTTTGCATTCTTCTTCACTGTACATCTGTTTGTTATAAATATTGAAATTATTACATATATACAAATTGAGAAGAACTAACCTACAAACAATATCACATCAAATGAATTCAACAGGTAGACAAAGTATATACTAGTCTATCATTTGTACAAAAAGGAAAGGACATGAGACAGACTTTTTGGTATATTAATTGAATATCTCTGTGTAGACACAAATAATTGGTAACAGCAGGTCCTACAAAGAAAGAATAGGCAAGATAAATCAGGACAACTTTTTTATATTTGTTCATTTGCTGCATTTGATTTTTTTCCTAGCCAAATGCATAACACACCCACACAGGTAGTTATATTATTTGACTTTTCCTTATTCTAAAATAGACACAAGGTTTTTGTCCCCCCACCCCCATCTTCCACTGCTTTGAGCATTTTTTGCCACACAGGTCTCACAGTTTGAACAACATAAAGGAGTGTCATGGTTTCACTGATTCCTAGCTTTTTGACTTTGTATTTCTAGCTCTTTGACCATAAATTTACTGTTCCATAATGGGACCATCACAATTTCTAACTCATAAGCTGTCCTCATGCTTAAACCAAAGAGCACTTCTAAAAATCCTTAGCACAGTGCTTAGAATGTGGCCAGTGTTCAGAGATGATTGTTCTTTGTACTGGTAGCCATCCTATCTTCTGGGGCTGCCAAGATAAAAGTTCCTGTCCATAAAAAGTCTCTATACTCTTCGTGCATGCTAAGTCATTTCAGTCGTGTCTGACTATGTGTGGCCCTATGGACCTTAGCCTGCTAGGCTTTTCGGTCCATGGCATTCTCCAGGCAAGAATACTGGAGTGGGTTGCCATGCTCTCCTCCAGGGGGATCTTCCCGACTCAGGAATCAAATCTGCATCTCTTACATCTCCTGCATTGGCAGGTGGGTTCTCTACCACTAATGCCACCTGGGAAGCCCCTCTACACTCTATAATGGCACACAAACCTGCATATTACGCGAGAAGTTTATGTCTGGCCATAATAGAAGGTTTACTATATATATTGAATCAATGAGTGAAACATTATATGTTTTAAATATGCTAACATATTGGTGTGGTCTGGGATGGGATGGGGGCTAGGAAGTGGGCTAGGCAGATTCTTAATAAGCATCTTTTTTTGGTTTATTAAATTATCAACTTTTATACAGATGAAAAAAGTTGAAATCTTGAAAGTATTTGGATCTGATCAAGAGGTATTAGTTCCATTTATTTTCAAAGAAAGAACAATTCTCTTTTCTCTTATGTCTTTACTTTCTAGAAATGAAAAACCTTAAGAAGCTGTGACTTTTCAGAATCTCCCAACTGACTCAGATATTGGAAAAATATCCAAAGATCATTTTTCTTCCTAATCAAAGGGATGCTTCATCAAGATTTATTCCTACAGGTTTAAGCCCTTTGCTTTATTCAGGAATATATGAAAACTTGACTTTGGGAGAGTATTCCATTTTTCTTTCGTAATCAATAGATTTTATTGCTTATAGTAATTTTAGGTTTATAGAAAAATTAAACACAAAGTACAGAGAATTCCCATGTACTCCTTCTTACTCCATTTACAAACCCACAGTTTTCTCTATTGCTGACATCTTGTATTGGTGCGTCACATTTGTTATAATTGATGAACCAAGATTGATATATTGCTATTGAGTAAAGTCCACAGTTTACATTAGGGTCCACACTTTGTACATTTCAATGAGTTTTGCCTAATGCATAATGTCATGTATCCACCATTAGATTATCATAGAAAACAGTTTCTCTCCCCTAAAAATCCCATGTGCTGCACCTATGCATTCCTCCTCTCCTCCTCCTAGTCCCTGGCAGCCAATGGTATTTGTTTTGTCTCCAAAAGTTTTGCCTTTTCCAGAATGCCATATAGCTAGAATCATACAGAATGAAGCTGTTCCAGATTGCCTTCTTTCACTTTCGGCTAAGTCACTGTGTGACCCCATAGATGGCAGCCCACCAGGCTCCCCGTCCCTAGGATTCTCCAGGCAAGAACACTGGAGTGGGTTGCCATTTCCTTCTCCAGCACATGAAAGTGAAAAGTGAAAGTGAAGTCGCTCAGTCATGTGGACTCTTAGCGACCTCATGGACTGCAGCCTACCAGGTTTTCCAGGCAAGAGTACTGGAGTGGGGTGCCATTGCCTTCTCCGGCTTCTTTCACTTAGCATTATGTATTTAAAATCTTCCTTAGACATGCATTTAATGCCATTCAGTGGCTTGATAGCGCATTTCTTTTTAACACTGATTGATATTCCATTGTTTGTCCATTTACTTCTTGGTAAGTTTTAGTTGCAAATTCTTCACAATTAGGAATAAAGTTGCTCTAACTATTTATGTGAAGGTTTAGTGTGGACTTAAATTTCCATGCTCCTTTGGGTAAATATCTGGGAGTGTGACTGCTGGTTGTATGGTAAGACTATGTTTGCTTTGTAAAAGACAAACTGTCTTTCAGCGTGACTGCACCATTGTGCATTGCTACCTGCAATGAACGAGAGTTCCCAGTGCTCCTTGTGTTAGCATTTGGTGATGTTCTGGATCTTAGCCATTTTAAATATGTAGTGGTATATCACTGTTACTTAATGTGTAATTCCTTAACAAGATATGATGTTGGGCATTTCTTTTAGGCTTGTTTTCCATTTGTATATATTCTTTTGTAAGGTATCTATTCAGAATTTTTACCCAGTTTTTAATTGAGTTATCTAGTTTCTTATTGTTGAGTTTTAAGTTCTTTGTATATTTTGGATAGAAGTCCTCTATGAGAGGTGTTTTGCAAATATTTTCTGCCAGTTTGTGGCTTGAGTTTTCACTGTCCTAGCTGTGTCTTTTGCAAAGTAGAAGTTTTTAATTTAATGGAGTCCAATTTAGCTATCTTTCATTCATGGATCATGTTTTTGGTACTAAAGTGAAGGTCACCTAGATTATCTCCTATGTTATCATCAAGAAACTTTATCGTTTTGTATTTTACATTCAGGTCTAGGATCTATCTTGAGTTAACTTTTGTGAAAGGTGTAATAAGGTTGAACTCTAGATTCAGTTTTTTGCATGTGGTTATTCCAGCACCACTTGTTGAAATGGCTATTCTTTCTCCATTGGATTGCCTTTGTTTCTTTGTCAAAGGTCATTTGGCCATTTTTGTGGGGGTTATTTCTGAGTTCTCTATTCTATTTCATTGATCCATTGGTCTACTTTTCTGACAATAACACTCTGTCTGGATTACTGTAGCTCTGTAGTAAATCTTGAATTTTGGTAGAGTCAGTCCTCCTACTTTGTTCTTCTTCAATACTGTATTTACAGTTCAGATCTTTTGCCTTCCCATATAAACTGTAGAATCAGTTTTTCAATGTTGCAAAGTAACTTGCTAGGGATTTGGATTGCATTGAGTCTATAGATCAATCGGGAGAAGAACTGACATCTTAATAATTATGAGTTTTCCTATCCATGAACATGAAATCTCTATTTAGCTCTTCTCTGATTTCTTTCATTAGAGTTTTATAGTTTTCCTCACATAATGAGTGATAGTCACTCAGCTGTGTCTAACTCTTTGTGATCCCATGGACTGTAGCCTGCCAGGCTCTTCTGTCCATGGAATTCCAGGCAAGAATCCTGGAGTGGGTTGCCATTTCCTTCTCCATTTCCTCACATAAGTCTTGCACATATTAAGTTAGATTTTTACCTAAGTATTTCTTTTGGAGGGGGCTGCTAATATAAACAGTCTCACGCTCCCCCGCCAACTTTACTGAGATATAATTGGCTTATAATACTGTGTAAGTTTAAGATGTACAACATGATAATTTGATACATGAACCTTCTGCAAAATTCTGAGAACTCTAAGGTTGGTTAATACATCCTTTACCTCACACAGTTACCATTTTGTTATAGCTATTCTTGTTATGGTGAGGACCTTAAAACTCTACTCTCATAGCAACTTTCAAGTATACAATACGATATCATTAACTATAGTTCATAGTATTGTAAGTTTTTAATTCAAATTCCAATTGCTTATTTCTTTATTTAGGAAAGCAATTGATTTTGGTATATTAACCTTATATCCAAATCTTGCTATTGTTGATTATTCATTCCAGAGTTTTTCTGTTTGTGTTGTTTCCATGAATTCTATTGATTCGCCTTGTTCCTTGTTTCTTTTTTGTCTTCTACTCCTTTTCTGCCTTTTTTGGTTTTAAAAAGAAGCTTTCCTTATGATTCATTCTATATATTTTCCCTCCTCTCTTGGGATATCAATCACATCTAAACAAATTTAGTGGTTGCTCAAGAGTTTACAAAATACTTTTATGACTAATCCAAGTCAAACATTATATTGCTTCACCAGGAGTGCAAATACTTTTTACTAGCGTTTTCTCAATTCTTCCCTCCTATCCCTTTTAATATTCCTGTCATTCATTTCATTATCTGTAAAACATAATCATCAAATATACCTTTACTATTATTTTTCTGAACAATCTGCTATTTACCAGATCAACTAAGAATAAAAACATTTAAAAAATTATTTTACCTTCATTTATTCATTCCATAACATTTTTCTGATTTTTATGCAGATTTGAGTTTCTAATTTATATTACTTTCCTTCTCTCTGAAAAGCTTCCTTTAACATTTTTCATAAGGCAGATCTACCAGCAATAAATTTCCTCCGTTTTATTTCTCCTTCACTTTTGAAGAATAATTTCACTGGCAATAGAATTCTAGATAGGTGTTTTTTTTTTTTTTCCCCCTTTCAACATTTTAAACATTTCACTCACTCTCTTCTTGCTTGCATGGCTCTAAAGAGAAATCCAATGTAATTCTCATCCTTCCTCCTCTAGAGGTAAAGTATTTCCACTACCCCGTGACTTCTTTCAGGATTTTCTCTTTGTCTTTGCTTTTCTGGTTTGAACAAACTTTTTGATATTTATCCTATGTGGTATTCTCTAAATTTCCTGGACCTGTGGTTTGGTGTCTGTCATTAATTTTGGAAAACTTTCAGCCATTGTTTCTTTACATATTCTTTTTTTCTTCTATATCTCTTCCTTTGCCAGGATTTCCATTACAGTTAGGTTACACCTTTTGTAATTGTCCCACAGATCTTAGATATTTTGTTCCATCTTTTTCATTGACTTGTTTTCTTGGCATATCTTCAAGTTCATTCATTCTTTTCTCAGCTATGTCCAGTCTACTGATGAGCCCATCAAAAGCATTCTTTATTTCTGTTACCTTACTTTCAACTTCTAGTACTTTTTTTATTCTTCCTTAGAATTCCCATATCTCTGCTTATTTTATTCATCTGTTCTTTCTTATAGTTCTTTTTCCATTAGATCCAAGAGCATATTAATCATAGTTATATTAAATTCTTGGTCTGATAATTACAAAATCTTTGCCATATCTGAGTCTGGTTTTAATGTTTGGTTTATCTCTTCAATTATGCTTTTTGCTTGTTAGCAAGTCATAGTTTTGTTGTCGAAAACCATACATGGAATATCAGGTAAAAGGAACTTAGGTAGATAGGCCTTTACTATGAAATTTATATTTGTTTGCCTAGAAGATAGGCTATGCTATTGTTTGCTGTAGCTGTGGTGTCTGAAGCTAAAATTTCCTCTAGTGTCCTTGTTTTTGTTTCTCTTGTTGCTTTTGGATACCCCTAGTAACTCTTTAGGAGAAGGAAATGGCAACCCACTCCAGTATTCTTGCCAAGAGAATCCCGTGGACAGAGGAGCCTGGTGGGCTGCTGTCCATGGGATCGCACAGAGTTGGACATGACTGAAGTGACTTAGCATAGCATGCAGTAACTCTTTAACTAGGTTCTGAGGCTTGTGCTTCTCTTAGCTGTAATCCTCCATTACTACCGAAAAGCCCTACTGATGTGGTGGTATGGCAAGGTGTGGGAGAAGAAAAGCATGCTATAGTCCTGTGATTAGGGATCAGCTGTTTTGTGAGACTGAGTTGAGCACTTTCCTTCTCTCACGTTGAAGGCTAAAAGGGGTTGGCATTGGGTGTTCCCTGTTCCCTAACGCACATTAGGCTCTTGTATAATAGCTTCCCTTGAGGATGGATCTTGTTAACAGAATGCTCTGAAAGTATTTCAAAAGGGTTATTTTTTTTCTCTAGTCATGCAAAAAGCAAGATATTTTCCTCTGATCTTCACACTGATAATCTCTTAGGCTCTTGGAGTTGAAATTTAAGAAAGTTGTGGGGCCCCTCGAAGGCTGAGCCTCCTTTGCAGTTTTTAACTCTCAAGCAGGTCCACTAGAGCCTCCAGCAGTTCCTCACTTGCAGTTTAAAATGTTCCTACTGATATTGGTTGACTCCAGCTGTGATGTTGACTTCAACTTCTGACTTTTGTTCCTGGTAAACTGTGATCCTCTGGTAAGCTGTGACTCTCTATAACTGTCGTCTTTCCCACTTTCAGGGCGGCAGTTGGCCTTGTGGCCTCATTTCCCTGGTGGATCTAAGAAGAGTTGTTGGTTTTCAGTTTGTTAAGCATTTTTTCTTACTGTGAGGATGGATGCTTCCAAGCTCCTTACATGTTGGACCAGAAACTGAAAATCCTTTGATATTTCTTTGTAAATTTATACTTAAAATACCTATCATAAATGAAAAATGCTAGTGTCAAAATCTCAGTGTATTCTTATTCAAAAATTCAGACAAATATACATATTTATTTTCTGTTTGGATCCTTGAAAGAAAAGAAAAAGAGACTTTTTAAATGTCTATTATCTGCTAAGCACTTCCTTCCAAATGATATGCTTTTTTGTTGTTCTTAGAATAGATAAAGATGGAGAAGAGGAGGAGAACTAAGAATAATATTAAGCCAAGAATCACTTACTGACCACTAGGTCTTGTTATATAGTTTGATGCATTCTAAATGATCTGAATCTGATGTGTTTCACTCTTTAAAAAGCTCAACACTCTATGTTACTTAGTACTAAAATTTCTGGTTTTATCCTGCCTCTCCTGAGTCACTGTCTAACTTCCTACTATAAATATGGGTTAAGGGTCAATTGCGTCATTTTCGAGTAATCTTTCAGCCTACTTAGATAGTTCTGCAAAGTGACTTGGAATGAAATTTGAACACTTACAAAGATTAGAGAGTAATTAAATATGATTGTTTGTTAAGGTTTAGTCACATTATAACCATCTAAATGCATTTGTTAATGGATGTTTATAAAGAGGATAATTTAAAATTTTATCCCATAGGGAATTTTGCTTTTTAGAATTGTTAGGTAACAAAAAATGATTAAATTAGGGCATACTATTTAGCTCCTTTTTGATTATGTGAAAACACAAGCTAAATATTACTGCTTTCCAAGTTCACACGTGTGGGTAAACACAAATATACGTATATACACAGATAAAATACTGTATTTTATATATTTTTGAAAGGAAAAGTAAACTCTGAGCAAATGTAATGACTATTCAAAAATATCTTTGCTGATTGGATTAGCATTCTGCTGTAAACTTTAAAAAATGACTTAGATTTGATATTACAAAAGGCTCAGTTTTTTGTTGTAATAAACACTATACCCTTCAGGTATGATCACTGGCCAGAGAAAATTTCTTAGCAGTAAAATAAAAAGGAAATGGTTGAAAATCTCTGCCATCATGCTCATATACAAGTGTGGGAACACTGAGCAGTTTCACAGTTGAAAACAAGAATACATGTGAATTTATATTAACATAATAGGCAGTCTTGGATAGTTAAAACTTGTTGACCTTTGGTAGAAGCCCAAGTAATTACCAATAGTAGTGGGACAAATTTGGAGGTAATAATAATGATAATAATGAAAACACAACCCTGACAATACTAATGGTTAACATTTATTGATAGTTTACTATGTTCCAGGTATTGTTCTAAGTACTTTACATGTACTATCTCATTTAATCATGCTCTGATTCTGTGGTTTAGACATAAATGAGTAAACTGAGGCACAAGTTATATGATTTGGTAGTAAGTATCACAGCTGGTACTTAAGCTCACTCCTAACTCTGGAATCAGTGTTCTTAACACTGAGTTTTTAGAACATTAAATTAAACAATTTTTAATTTACAGAGTCATTCTTTTCACAATTAAGAAGGAAAAATGAGTATTTTTGGTCCTTTCCTTTTTTCAGGCATTTTCCATGTTACTTTTCAAGAAGGCATGTCATTCACAGTTGTAGATCTGGGGGGGGGGGGGGGGGCGCGCGGGGAAGTAGCATTAAGATCAGTCTTTAATCCTATCTCTATGGATTTGCTGATGAGTTAAAAATAGGTGTTATGTGAATTGATTTTTGTCTTATCAGAGTTTAATCTATGTAGACCATTGTTATGTAGACCATTATTGTTACATGACAATATAATTGACATTTACTCAGATATCCACATTAATTTATAATCTGAAGCCAGATTGTAGCAATGTAACTAACAAGGCAAAGGTGAGAAGTAAAATAATCTAGTGTCAAACTGGAGATAGGTGTGCAATGCTCCTTTGTTGGACTCAAAACACATTTCTTTTTCATTTCAAAGACTGATAGGCTTGAAAAGTAGGCTTCAGAAGCCAAGTAGTAAGTCTTATCCAGTAGCTTGCAAAGTCATGTTAGCAAACAGGCAATACTGCTGCCACTGAGTTAACTCTGGTGCAGGTCCCCTGCTTAGGTCTTGGTAAAGGTTTTCTTTCCTTCTTTCCTGTCTACACGGTGATTTCAATTCAAGGTGGTAAGTCTCAAACTAAGGGTCATCTTCGCCTTTTTCTAAATCCATCTAAGATTATTTTCTACTCTTTGAAAAGCAACAAGAATATAACTGTCCACTTAAAGCCATTTTTCCTACTTTTTCGCTCCCCCCCTCCCCGAAATTCAGGTTTATACTTTTATTAAAGTCACTTACACCTATTTGTATTGCTTAAAATAATTTCAGATTTTAAGAGTTCCTGCTGCCTTAACTACTTCCCTTGAGAGGCTTACAGCAAGAAGAGCTTGTTTATTTTATATTTGCATTCGTATTTACTCAGGAATCAAACTTCATCACAGAGAAACTTAATGGATAAAGAGAGTACCCTAGTGTTACATGGCAAAGGGTGCGGTCGGTGACATGGCCTGGTTGGGTAACCTGGCAAGAAAGACCCCACTGTAACACGTCTGAGTAGAGGGCCCAAGGGTTTGCTGCCACGACGCAAAAAGTCTGCTTTTTTGAACTGGGACTTGGCAGAGCGGGCGGCAACCCTGCACAGCGCAGCTGCCGAAGAGAAAGAGAGCTGGAGGCTGGCTGCACCGACAGCAGGAAGTGTGATGCAGGCATGAGACCCAAACACCGAAAGCCCTTCTCAGCAGCGCCTCCCAAAGCCAGCCACTGCTTTCTCTAGGAGAAGGCGCAGAGTCCCCAGACCCAGACTGGCCGCACCCCATCTCCTTTCTCTTGCCTCTGCAGCGGCACACAGACGAGCACGTGAGCGCGGTAGCGCGTCCCAGCTGTGCCTCAGCTGACCGCCCCCTGATTGGCTGAGACAAACGTGGGCTGGGGTGGGGACTGGCCGCCTGCGTCGCTCGCCATTGGCTCTCAAGGAACCCGCCTCCCCCTCAGGTGAGGCGGGCTTGCGTGAGCGCGCGCCGGGCTCCGCGGGCGCGCGCGCCTCCAATACTCCCCTCCGCGCGCGCGCCCCCGAGCGCGCCTCCGCCCTTGCCCGCCCCCTGCCGCTGCCTCAGCTCCTCAGTGCACAGAGCCGCCTCGTCTGAGGGGACGCGAGGATCGCCCTCGCTGCCGCTTTGGCCAGTACGTCGGCCCGGGCCCTGACAAGCTGCCCCAGGGGAGGCTCTTCGGAGCCGGAGTTGGACCTCTGCGATTGCCGTCTGCTCTCCCTCCTCTGATCTCACGAGGGGTTTCCCGCCTCGCACCCCCCACCTCTGGACGTGCCTTTTCTCCCCTCCCCGCGTGTGGAAGGAGCCAGCGCTTAGGCCGGAGCGAGCCTGGGGGCCGCGGGCCGTGAAGGCATCGCGGGCACCGATTCACCATGGAGGGCGCCGGGGGCGCGAACGACAAGAAAAAGTAAGCCCACTCCCCTCCGCCGGCCGCCTTCTCCCCCCGGCGCCCCCGCCCGCCGCCGGGGGCTCGCGGGCAGGCCTCCGCGTTCCGGGGGGCCGCCTTTTTGTTTCTGCCTCTCTCCCCTCCCCTCTTTCTCCCCCAGCCTCGCCGGCCGGGCTCCCCACTGTCCACGTCGCCATCTTGTCGTGGGGGGTGGGAGACGCGTCTAAAGTGCTTTCAGGGGCCGGGGGCTGGGCCCTGCTCGCCTCCTTTCCCGGCAGCCCGGGCCTCGCATCGCTCTCCCTACCCGCCTCAAACCCCCCGTCTGCCGCGTGCCCTGCTCCGGGTGGAGTTCCCCCAGCCTGAAAACCCCGGGAAGAGAAATGAGCCGCAGCTTGATCGCCGCCACTTGCACTCGAGCTTCCGCTCCTTCCCGCCCCCATCCTCTCCTGTTCCATTGAAAACTCGGCCCCGGGGCGGCCCCTGCACGCAGGTCCTGGCTTCAGTGTGGGTTCGGGGCCCTTGGTTTCCGACCTAGGAGCTCGCGTGGTTGGTTGGGTGAGATCTTGCTCTGCGGTTGTCCGGCTAGGCGGGTGTCTTTGCCTTTGTGCATTAGGGATTTGCCGCGATGGCCTGGGATGCTAACTTTTTCGTTTGCACGTGCAGGTTTGGTTTGGTTTTGGTTTAATCGCGTTGAAAAACTTGCCTAGAGCAAGAGTCGGAGTAACGGGAATTTAGAGAAATAGTAACATTTTAATGAGAACATCAGAATTGGATACCTGTGTTTCTATCACCTGTCAAGAGAGCCCAGATGTTATAAGTGAATTATATGCTTCATTCATTCTTGAAAATATTTTAGTGAAAACGTAGCGGGTGGCTAAATTCAGGCACTCACTTTTAATGAGCTTGTTGGGAGGGGGGGACGTATATGGGTATATGATCAGAGCAAATAAAATGCAGCACTAAAATGTTGTGAAGTTTTTAGATTGACCCGACTGATTTTTCTGAAATTGAGGTATATTAAAATATACAAGAAGTGAATAAATAACCATCTTGTTAGAACTTAAAGTTTTAAAAACACCTCGAAGTTTGAGTCTTAACTGGTACATTATAGGATTAAGAATTGTGAGCCCAACCAGTGGAATGAAGTGCCCCCCCCTGCCCCCACCACCTCCCCCAACTTTTTGGTCCACTCTGGTATTTTAATCTTTGAGGAAATTATTTTAAGGAATTGAAGATTTATGCTAGGAGTTCTGGTTAGTAGGCTGGCTTTACTGTTAAGTCCTTGCACTCTTCTGGGACAGATTAAGTGCCCTAATCAGTATCAGCAGAAGATAAACTTGTTTATGTTCCTGCGATTTTGTGAATTCTTTTTTGGTCTTTCTCTAATAGAATGATAGGTTCTCAGTTTGTATACACCAGAGAAAGCGTATATAAAATTTAAAAAGTGAGTAAACAGATCTAGACCTAATTCCAAGAGTTGCCAGGAATTAATTGCAATTAATTTTGTAGAGGTGATTACAAGGCTTTTGATGAAATGATGAGGCTGCTGTAAACCTAAGGCACATCACCTCAGTGTATTGTCAATATTCTGTCCTTAGTGCTAAAACATATTTAACATTGTACATGAAGTTATGCATCAGTTGGTCCCTTTTTGTATGCTATATTGTACTTGTATCTCCTTTGCAGTTCATAAGTTGAGAAGAGCATAAGCAACTTTAATATAAATGAATTAATTACCTACTGCGCTTCATTCCCAAGTCTAAACCAGTTCTTAATTTTCTTCAGTCCCATTTGTTATTTGCAAAATACTCTCATTTGAAAATTTAGCATAAACTTGGATTGGATTTAATGTTTCTTATTACAGAAGTTGTTAAAACTGATAAATTAAGTTAAACACAACAAATGGTACTCAACAACTTATAGGTGCTATTTGTTAAAGAGGTCTTTTTTTTTATCCTTTTCTAACTAACAATTTTAAAACTTTTTAAAAAGAAAACTGGGAGATCGAGGGGCAGAGATTTTTCTCCTTCGAATTTTGCCACTAAATGAGCCCGTAGGGTGCAGGTGAGGGAAACAGATTTATCCTTTTTTAAAGGAGGGCTGGGAAACTCAAAAGCTAAAGGATTAAAAGAAATCAGAACAGACGTTGGGTATGGTTATAATAGATTTCACATAGGAAATTTCATGTTGACTGCTTAGTAACAGGGATTGGACTTAATAGCACATTAATATTGAATTTTAGATTTCAGTGCACTGTCAAGAGGTTCATTATTGTTCTCTTTTAGGTTTCAGGGCAGATTCCTTCAGAGTTTTCAAAACATAGTTGTATCATTAAAGTAAAATCTCTGAGAATGGACATTCCTTAACTTCTTAACTTTGGTCATTAAAAATCAAGAACCTCTCATTCACTAGTGAACATTTTTCTTGTTACAATTTTACTTTGATTTCCTCTTTGAAGAGGTTGCCTGATGGTTAAGAGCGTAAGATTTGAACCTGACACCTCTGAGTCCAGCTTTTTACTTGTTAGCTTTGTGAGCCTGGGCAAGTTATTACTGAATGCTTCTGAGCTTATTTCCTCCTTTTGAAATGATAATAATAGCAGCCATCTTAGTGGTTATTGAGAAGATTAAATGAGATAATGCCTAGTGCTTGGTTTAGGAGTTTTGGTAACATTAAATACTTGAAAGTAGATGTTACTTGTTAAAGTTTTAATTTGAACTTCCACAACACTTAAAAACTTTTTCCTTCCAGGTATTTGTGTTACTTCTTCTTCTCCCTACTTTCTTTTCTTTATCTCCTAAAAATGAAAAGGCTATCATTGGACCCAGAAGTTTAAAGGGATTCTTTTTAGTTAAAACAGTACCTGAATTATGTTGGCATCTGGCATCACGTATTCTTGAGCATCTGATCTAGTGTCTACCCTAGGCCCCCTTTTTTCACATTTCCTTACCCCCTTGTTTCCTCCCTAAATAGGCTACTAAAAATTTTCTCTGGACTTCTGAGACTGGAGTCATAATCACATATACTAGTCAGTTCATTTTAGCAGGGTATGTGCAAGGCACTGGAGTCTTACAAATGGCAGTAACAAACCTTTTTCTTTTTTTGTCTTAATGCCAGTTTGGAGTAAACAGTTTTGTAAATATTAATCTTTCCTAAATATGATGAGTTGATAAAATAAGTGTGGTAAAACATATGAGGCTACATAGTAAAACTGTCCTTTACTTATGAATTTGTCCAGAGGTAAGATCATTGGCTTTTATCTCAAGGCAAGGCTTCAAGTCTGTATTATTTATCTGGTTTTTGTAGCTCAATTTGTATAATATTTATATTAGTGCACTCTTCCACGTGTATGTGTTTACTGAACTACCATGTTGTTTTAGATTAAGTGTGGTAGTTCATTACTATGGTCCACTACGAAGCATTTTGTGCAGTTTAGATAACATCCAATCTTTCTACCTATTGACTTTCATTGTCTTTGAAGCTTTATTGGGGTTTGGGCTCAAGGTAAAGATTTCGTGGTGACATTCTATTGTATGTTAAGAATGGTGTGCAGAAGGCTGAGGGATGTCTCTGGACTGATTTTTTTCAGAAGAACTTATGACAGTCTTTATGTTTGGTGGTAAAGTAAAAACCTTACCATGCATGGGTGTTAAAGATTTGGGTTAGATTATTGTGCTTGTGTATAGACTTGTACTCTTAAAATATAATTTTAAAAAATTTAGATATTTAAAGTACTATATTCTTTCCTTGTCTGAGATTGTTAACATAGGACTGGTTTTCCAAGCAGGAGAAAATGCTGACTTAAATGTGTTGTTGGATTAGTTTTCTATTAAGAAATTGATTTTAATTCATAAGAAGAATGCTCTTTTTCCCCCTTGTTTCTTTCTTTCTCTTTTTTCTTTTATAAACATTGGGACTGATTATCCAAGTTGGTGGATTTTATACTCAGCCTTCTGCTGTTTGTGATGTATGTGTTGTGTGTTTTCTGCTTAACTAGAGGGTAAGAAAAAAATTTGAAATTAAGATAAGTCAATCTTGTTGCTCACTATTTTTGATGAAAGTATAATGATAATTTTTAAATTTGTTATAGGCCTTGGAATTTTAAAAATAATTGTATCTCTGTCTCTTGGAGCATCAAAAAATTAAGTATTTTGTATATGTATTGAGTTTTATATTAAAAGTTGTGTTTTCTGCAGTAAAAAATAACAAACTCATATCTTTGCCAGATACGATTCTTTTAGAAAAAATATAAAATTAATTCTATAAAAACATTTATAAGTGATTATCTTATGACTTTTTTCTCCCAAAGCTTTTGAAATGATTATGGGGTTTTTTAAGTTGTGGTTTTAAAAAACAACATAAAATTTCCCATCTTCACTATTTCTAAATGTACAACTCAATACTGTTATGTATATTCACACTGTTGTATAACCAATCTCCGGAACTTTTTCACCTTGTAAAATTGAAACTCTAACTATTAAACAACTATCCCCAATTTCCCCTTCTTCCTACCTTCTGGCAACCATCATTCTGCTCTGTTTCTATGAGTTTGACTACTAAATCCCTGTTATAAGTAGAATCATACAATTTTTGTCTTTTTGTGACTGGTTTATTTCACTAGGGCTTCCCTGGTGGCTCAGCTGGTAAAGAATCCACCTGCAATGTGGGAGACCTGGGTTCGACCCCTGGGTTGGGAATATCCCCTGGAGAAGGAAATGGCTACCTACTCCAGTATTCTGGCCTGGAGAACAGAGGAGTCTGGCAGGCTACAGTCCATGGGGTCGCAAAGAGTCGGACATGACTGAGAAATTTTCAGTTCACTTATTTCACTTAATATAATGTCCTTAAGATCACCCATGTTGTAGCATGTGTGAAAACTTTCTTCCTTTTTAAGGCTGAATAATGTATATCCTTTGTTTATCCTTTCATCTTTCAATGGACACTTAGATTATATCAACAAAAATAATCAATAAATAATCTATAATAGACATAGGAAAGGATTTTCTTTGAACCAAACTGAGGACTGTAGCCCAGAAGACAGCCTCTCAGATTACTGAGAAACTGCTCTGGTGAAGCATGGTTTCAGCACAATTTATGTCTTGTTAGAACAATAGGGATACATTCATTCAAGGTTTCAAAAACAAAAAAAAACAGACCAACATGTACATAGCGAGTCAGTATGGCCTTGGCACCTGGGAAGGGAGCCTTATCATCCAAGGAGTACCAGCTTTGGCATCCCAAAGGGAGGCATTTAATCTTTTTTCCCCAAAATATATTTTTTAATTGAAGAAATCACTTGTAGAACAAAAATAGACATGACTTTTAAATCAATGGATGAAAGAAAACACCATTTAGCATAGAAAACAAATGGTAAAGAGCAAGGAAAGATGAAAAAACAAGCACAAGGCAAAAATGATAGAATTGAAATCATACTTCTGGTCAGTGTGCCCTTTTTTTGTTTTTAATAACTGAAGCATATGTACAGTGTATATTTGGTAAACCACAGTCTGTTCTAGTTAGCATAAAATTTAACTCATGTACAGCCAGAATTTCTTCATACCTCAATATGTGAAAATTTCTATTATTAGTTGCTTCCACTAGTTGACTATTATGAATAGTGACTGTATGAACATGGGTGTGCAAATATCTCTTGGAGATCTTGTGTTCAGTTATTTTGTATATATACCCAGAAGTAGATTGCTGGATCACATGATAACTCTTCTTTTAAATTGTTTAAGGAGCTGCCCATATTGTTTTCCATAGTGGCTGCCCCACTTACATTTCCACTTACAATGCACAGGCGTTCCTATTTTCTCCCCATCGTTCCCAACACTTGTTATTTTTTTGTTTTTATGATAGTAGCCATCATAATGGATATGTTGAAGTGGTTATGTTCTTAAGGGTTTGTTTGTGGATAATTAACCAACTTAAAACAACAGAGAACAGTTGCCACTAGAAGCTTTATCATCAGAAGTGAGGTTAAGCATCTGTAAAATGAGAATTAAGTTTTTCTAGTGACTTTGAAAGATTCCGTGTACCAGTACTTTCTCAGAAAAGTATTTAGTGTTTAAAATGGTCTCTACTTGTTATATTGTTGCTAAAGTCCCATTTCATTAGTAACTTTGTTTGAAAGTATTTAAAACAATAATTGAAGTGACTGACTTATATTAGACAACTATTCTCAAGGTGTTATGTTTTCTTTGCTCTGGTGATCTCACCTGTTATGAGTGTTTTCATTTAAAAATTTCACTAGGTTATAATATTGAACATAAAGATTATTCCCAAGTATGATTTTCAAAATTTATTGTTTCGTACATGGGACAGAATTTAGTAATGGAATATAACTCACTGCAGTTTTTGCAGTTCTACTGTAGTTCTACCTATTGGTTTCAAAGTTAACAGTGTTTAAAATAACTACTAGTTAATATTGCGTTTCCCCTTATTAGTGACATTTCCATGTGCTTCTCCACTTTTCTAATAGTTTGTAAGAATTTATTTTTCCAAATGAATCATACTAGGGTAAACATAAACATAAAGTTTAAAGGCAGAACATTTAAGTCTTTGAGTTGAGTGTATTTCTGTTCCTACATATAGATCTTTCTTGAGAATTCAGATGCTAAGCAAATTTCTTTAAAGTGATTCCTTCCTCTTTTTTTCAGTTGTGAAATTGAAACATTTCAAGAACAAGATCACAAATAGACCTAACTTGAAACTTGTAAAAGAGATTACTGGTATACAGTGACCTCTTAATAAGCATTTGAATGAATAAATGAAACAGTGAGAATAACTGAGTGAACAAAGAAAGCAGAGAATGATTTTAAGAGGATTTTTTGGAAGTCATCATTGCTCTTCTATGTTGCTCTTTTCATAGGAATTTTTCTTATACTGGGGCATCTGCATCTCTTGTGCTACTTTAGAACTGTTTTGAATCTTGAATTTTAACTTTTTTGTCACTTAAATATTTATGCTATTTATTAATACCAGAGGAGAAGGGGACAACAGAGGATGAGATGGTTGGATGGCATCACCGACTCGATAGATGTGAGTTTGAGCAGGCTCCAGGAGTTTGGTGATGAACAGGGAAGCCTGGCGTGCTGCAGCCCATGGGGTTGCAAAGAGTTGGACGTGACTAAGTGACTGAACTGAATTGATTAATATCAGATCAGAAAACACATTGTGTTAATAAATATAGCTATGTAACATGTACAAGCCTTGAAGATAACTCAATACTCTATCTTAAGGTATGTTAAAAACTAATTCTATATATGCAGTGTGTGTGTATCTTAGTTGCTCAGTCATGACTGACTCTGCAACCTGATGGACTGTAGCCCACAAGGCTCCTCTGTCCCTGGGATTCTCCAGGCAAGAATACCTGAGTAGGTTGCCATTTCCTTCTCCAAGGCATCTTAATCCCCACTCAGGCATCAAACCCAGGTCTCCTGCATTGCTGGTGGAGTCCCTACTGACTGAGCCACCAGGTACTCTCCTATATATGCAGAACACCAAATAAAAAGTTTATATTACTAAGACGCATATGTGTATGGTTGTGGAAAATCAGCTAGGTAAATGTGGAAAATATCTACTTTTGTTTCATCTTTAGCAAACATTTCTTACAATCTACTCTAAACATCTAGTAAGTTTAGATCAGTTTATATTCTCTAGCAGTATTTGAGAGTGCCCTTTTCTTATACTTGATCATCATTAAAGTTTGTTTTTAATATGAAACACTGACTGTTTGTTAGTATATTAGGATTCTTTTTATTGCGAGTGATGAAACAGAGCTCAAACTAGTTTCACGGGCTGGATGGGGAGGCTGTTACTAGCTCACACAATTTGGCTTTGGTTTAAGGGACAGCTAGACCCAGTATCTTAAGTGATGTCCTTAAAATATAATCTCAGGCTTTCTCTTGAATTTTACTTGGTTTATAGTTTGCTCGATTTGCATGTTGCCTCATTCTGCCACCGACAGTCTATTAATATGGTAGGAAATATGGCCACTAAGCATTCCCATGCTTGCCTCCATAGAGTTTGTAATGATAAGGAAAAAGGAGAAAAACTCCCTCTGTCTTCTAGTATCTACATATCGGTCTCCTGGATGAATGCCAGTTTGCCCTGCTTGGATCATTATTTTTAGCTATGTAAATGGAGTCCTCTGATTACATGAGTCAAATATCATTTTGTATATTATTTGATTGTCTTGATGTACATTATTAATTATCTCCTTATAAAGGACTCTTGATCAGTGCTGGTATCCCAATGAACGGGCTATAGGTTTTTGTTGCAAAGTGCCTGAATTCATATGCTACAGAGTCTTCTTTCAAGCCTGGTCAGTCTACAACTGTTCTTGCTGTGTGCCTTTGGGGAAGCTTCAAATCTCTTCTCTGGACTAGGGTGTTCATTTCACTTCTTTAAGAGAAATGTCGTAATGACTGACTGCTGGCTAAGAGCTTTAGCTCTATAGAGGCTGGCTGCCCGCTTTGCTCCTTCAGCTGTGTGATCGGGCACTAGTTGCTTTACCTCTAGGTCTCACTTTGTTCACGTGTAAATTAGGACAAGAATAATTGCCTTATAGGATTGTTGTGAGGACAAACAAGATATTAACCCATGTGGAACACTTATAACAGTTCTTGGCATAAAGTAAGGGCTTAATAGACTGGAAACCATAATTGTATTCATACAGTTATTATATTTATTGTTTTCAGAAGAGTTCCACTTCCCTAAATCTCATGATATTATTTAGAATCCATCAAGCCTTCTTTAGGACAATCTGACCAAGGCTGATGTCCTTTTGAGCCAAACTCTTAGTGAACTTATAATAGTGGTAAGAACAGTTAGTGCTGCTTTTCCTCTACATTGGTATTTTTCTATGAACATTTGGCCTTTGAAAATTACATGGAGATACTTTTTTTGTATAGACATTCTAAAATAATCATTTTCTACATTCTAAAACAATCATTTTCTACAGTGGTAATAGTAAAGGAAGAAAAATACTCTGAAGGTTATTTGGTTGTCGGAGGATGGAAAATTAATAAAGCCTACTTTTCCATGCATTTCGGGGGTCAAAATTTCATTAAATGTCTATTTAGCCTGTTTGTGGAGAAGAG
Source organism: Cervus elaphus (assembly GCF_910594005.1). Classification (NCBI taxonomy): domain Eukaryota; kingdom Metazoa; phylum Chordata; class Mammalia; order Artiodactyla; family Cervidae; genus Cervus; species Cervus elaphus. The sequence goes on along the minus strand of NC_057826.1, from coordinate 28,332,936 downwards.
TTGGAAATTGCCTACCTTTGCAGTAACATAGCTAAAATGTTTAAATGAGTTATGTTTCAAATCAGTAGAGCCTTCATTAGGAGTGAAGGAAGGGATATTTTCTTGGATAATAAGTTGATTTATTTCAATGGTTCAAAAATTTTTTTCAGCCCTAGACCACTACTCTTAACACCTAAGCACCAGGGCCTATAACAGATTATTGCACATTTATTTATTTGGCAGACATTTGTGCATCTTATTTGTTAAGCAGAGCAGTGAATTGTCGATGGCTCAGGCCATAGTTAAATAGGTTTTGGTTTTAATTGATTCATTTATTATGTGTTCCATCTTCTATTTTCTAGTACAGTGTGATTTTAGGTTTGAGATTCTTGCAAAATAATTGACTTTAGGATTTAAGTATTATTAGTTTAATATCAACCATCACAGGAATATCCTCTATAATTGTGTTTACAAATTTGCCAGTCTACTCTGAGAATTTTCTTTGTTGTTCAGTTGCTTAGTCATGTCCAACTTTTTGCGACCCTATAGACTGCAGCACGCCAGGCTTCCCTGTCCTTCATTATCTCCATGAGTTTGCTCAAACTCATGTCCATTAAGTCAGTGATGCCGTCCAACCATCTCATCCTCTGTTGCCCCCTTCTCCTCTTGCCCTCAATCTTTCCCAACATCAGGGTCTTTTCCAGTGAGTCAGCTCTTCACATTAGGTGGCCAAAGTATTGGAGCTTTGGCTTCAGCATCAGTCCTTCCAATGATTATTCAGGATTGATTTCCTTTAGATTGGCTTGATCTCCTTGTAGTCCAAGGGACTCTCAAGAGTCTTCTTTAAAACCACAGTTCAAAAGTATCAGTTCTTCAGCGCTCAGCTTTATGGTTCAGTTCTCACATCCATCCATGACTACTGGAAAAAAACATAGCTTTGACTAGACGGACCTTTGTTGGCAAAGTATGCTTTTGAATAAGCTGTCTAGGTTTGTCGTAGCTTTTCTTCCAAGGAGCAAGTGTCTTTTAATTTCATGGCTGCAGTTATTATCCGCAGTGATTTTGGAGCCAACGAATTTTCTTAGAGACACACAAAAAGCACTCTTAAAAAACAATCTATTCATTTTTTGCAGCTTTAAATGTTAGAAAGTTCTTTATTCCAATATTTCTCAACCCCAGCTAATGTTTAGATCTCTTTTGGAGCAAAGTAATACTTGTAAACCTTTGAGGTGTGCCTAGTGACCTCAACATGATTTTACCAGATTTAAAAATGTAACCCTGTTCCTTTTAGTGATTGTTTGGTACCAATTTGATCATAAACATATGCAATCTCAAACATAGACGGTTTGTAGCAAGAATAGAGACCTTATAGAGATCTTCTAGATGATCCAGAACATGCTTTTTCCCCTTTTTTCTTACATCACCACCAAAATAAGAATAAAAATTTGAAATTCTCAGAGTTTACCTTCAGCACTACTTTCACTCTATTGAGCAAAGCCTGCCATGTTAACTCCCACTTGCTACTTTCTGAAATTGCATAAATTGCCAAATCTGCCTTCTGTATGACATCCTTTTCAAATATCTGAAGGTACTTGTGTCTCTTTCTTCTATTCCTAAGTAAAAACATCCTTAAATTTCTTTATATTTTAATTAAAAAATTCTGTGTTAAGTTTCTGATTTGTGGAAAGGCATAGGCCATATTAAATACAGGGGCATTATTCTTAGGTGGAATCTGAGAGCTGCTGCTTAGTAATAGTGTTATTTATCCTCTTTTTATAGACAAACAGGATCAGAAGGTTGTTTGAAAATTTATTTTGTAACATTGGATAGGATGGATTAGTGTAGGTGGAGAATCAAGCCATGGCTTCAGAAGAGCTTCTCTTTTGTCATTATTTTCAGAAACTTCATCATGGTCAGGGTTTAGAAATAAATAGGAAAAATCTTCAGGATATGATTTCTGTGTATATACCTTTGTTCTGATACATGTGTTTTCCCCCTACTATAAGAGAAAAAACTTCATTGTTATAACTTATATATCTTGTTATATTTTAAGCAAATAATTAAACATTTTTCTGGGACTTTCCTGGTGGTCCAGTGATTAAGACTTCACCTACCAATGCAGGCATTGTGGGTTCGATCCCTGGTTAAAGAGTAAAGATCTCACATGCCTCAGGGCTAAAAAACTAAAATATAAAATAGAAGCAGTATTGTAACAAATTCAACAAAGTCTTTAAAAATGCTCCATATGAAAAAAAAATTTTTTTAAAAGGATACATTTTTCTGAATATACGCATGCATAAAGTTTAATGTCACTGACCTTGATTACCAGTCTCAGTCCTGTTACTATCAGAAAGCATATGATAAGGGAAATGGAATGGAATTTACAAGGTGAGAAGGGAGGTAATGCGAAGGGAGAAGAGTGGTAGAGCAGGTGATATGATTCTGGGAAAGCCGGTAAATCACAACCTTACGGAGAGTGAGTCTCAACGCTCTGATGTTTGTGACATTCATAAAGAGTTTTAAGAACTGACTTATAAAAAATTATTTCAGAGAACTGAAAAAGCATTGTACCATTGTCACATTTTTCATTTAGTCATCTTTATTCCATGGTAAAGAATCCGTCTGCCAATGCAGGAGATGCAGGAGACATGGGTTCGTTACCTGGGTCAGAAAGATCTCCTGGAGAGGAAATGGCAATCCACTCCAGTATTCTTGCCTGAAAAATCCCGTGGATAGAGGAGCCTAGCAGGCTACCATCCATGGGGTCGCAGAGTTGGACACTACTTGAGCACGCATGCAAAGCCTAATTATGTTCTGATCTTTTTGAGGAAGAGTTACTGGTTTTGCTATGCACACACTTTATTACTGACTTATCATTGAGTTGTACCTCTAGCTTCTTATTCCCAGCAATTGTATCTTGTTCTCCCAGCAATTTTACTGCTCACTCGGTTCAGTGTTCTGCCTGACAAACATAGTTGTTGTGGTATGTGTATGTACGGCAATGCTCAGTCACTCAGTGATGTCCGACTCTTCGCTACCCCATGGACTATAGCCTGCCAGGCTTCTCTGTTCATGAAAATTTCTAGGCAAGAATAGTGGAGTAAGTTGCCATTTCCTACTCCAGGGGAATCCTCCTGACCCAGGTATCAAACCCAGGTCTCTTGTGTCTCCTGCATTGGCAGGCGGATTCTTTACCACTGCGCCACCTAGTTAGCTAGTGATATATATATGTAGTTATAGCTAAAAATAAGTTTTTCTCAGTTTCAAATTTGCTGGCTAGCCTGTTAAATTTCTGCTATAGGACCTGCTAATAGTTCTCAAAGTGCTGTAGCTTAAGAATCACCTGGGTGTTTAATTAATAGAAGGATTCCCAGGTGCTCACCTCTAAAGATTCTGACTTGGTAAATTGAGGATGAGACTCAAAATATGTAAACTTTATAAGCACCCATAGATGAAACACAGACCTTGAACATCTAAGAATGCTCAACAGAATCATCGGGAAGATTGTATTTTTATTATTATTATTTTTTAATGGACTTCGTCTATTTTTTTCTTCCAGTTTTATTGAGATATAATTCACATACAGCACTGAGTAAGTTAAAGGTGGGCAGCAAAATAATTTAACTTATATACATCATGTAATGATTACCATAATAAGTTTAGCAAACATCCATTTTACATACATACAAAATTTTAAAAAAAGAAAAGTTTTTTCTTGTGATGAGAACTCAGAATTTACTCTCAGCAATTTTCATATGTAACATATAGCAGTGCCAATTTATTAAACATGTTGTACACAGAAAATTGTAGTTTAAACCAACATGCCAAGCCTACGATTTGAATTTCCAGGGTTGGGATCTAGGCACAAATATCTGGGGAGAAAAATTCTATTGGCAATTGTGATGCATACCACAGGTCAACCATTGATTAGTCTAAGTCCATACTGTATTTTATACTTATGTTCTAAATATGTGGCAGTGTTAATGTCTTACAGTCCAGATATGTTGTCTGTGTTTGTAAAGAATTTGGGCAGATTTTTTAAAGAGAAGGTATTTAGTAAACAATTTTGAGTGTTGAAAAACAATCTTTTACTTCTCTGGGCATTTTTGAAGGACACATAACAAAGTATTTTCCTAGAGCAGAGGGGCTCAAGGTATTCTCCAGACCAACATCTTTGGTATTACCTGCTAATTTATTAGCATTACAGATCTTTAGACCCATCCAGTCTTTCAAATTGGAAACTCTGATTGTGAGGGAAGCTAAAGTTTGAGAACCTCCATCTTAGAATAATAACTTCACATTTTTTGGTTTAATTTATCTAGTACTTTATATATTGGAGGGAATCAGAGTTTTTTTTTTTTTTTTTGAGAGGCTCAAGACTGATTCTGAACCGAGAGAGATGATTTTTAAATCATTAGTTAAGAAAAACAAAAGCATATTCTTTTTTAAAACAGAACTTCAATACACACACACACAATCATGTAAACAGATGTAAATCTATTTGCAAATTAAGAAATTTAATTAGTGCATAAATAGGACATTTACATATTAAAGCTATCTCAGATGTTATACAGATTTCATTTTCAGAATGTACCCTCTAATTTCAAACTGATTCAGTTTTTTCTTTTTATTTCACTGGAACATTAGGGAATAGTGTTAAAACTAAGCACTTTGTGAGATTATTGGAAGGTGAATAATCTTTCTCTAATTGTGGACATTTAAGAGATCATAAGTTTATAAGTTGGATATATTAAGTTGGAAATGGCAACCTGCTCCAGTATTCTTACCTGGGAAATCCCATGCACAGAGGAGCCTGGTGGGTGACAGTCCATGGGGTCGCAAAGAGTTGGGCATGACTTAGTGACTAAACAGCAACAACTAAGTAAGATAATGATCATCTAAACCAATAAAATCTTAAGCTGCTTTCAAAAATAATACAATTGTATGTATTCTCAATTTTTTTTTTGTTAGAAATAAACCATTTCACCTGTTTTTTGGAATTTCAAATTAATTACAAAGTGTTTAATTTTCAGAATCTGAAAATTGATTAGAATGAGAAATTGAAAATATTGAATTATATTGTTTACTCAGTTTTACTTTCCATTCCCTGGAAGAAGTATGATTGTACTTGCTTTATTCCAAAATGAAGAAAAAAAATTAACTTGTTTTCAGTTAGTCTTTTTGGGAAACAAGTTTAAAAGTTACATGACTACTTCTTTCAGGTTTTTCAGTGCAGGTGCATTGATAGTGTTAAGTGTTAATTCAATGGGAATTTTTCTTAAAAACAAAATGATTCTGCCATCTTGAAACTGCTAATTTTTAACATTTGTAAACTTTGCTACACTTTGTATCATTGTATTTTTCTGGTTTTATCTGTGCATTTGTAAGTTATAAATTTATTTATATGCATATATATGTGTTACATACAGAGAAACTGATTCATACTCAAATTTTGTTGTAAAGCCTGCTGTTTTTGCATACTACTGTATTGTAACATATCTTTGTGACCCCCATAGACTGTAGCCCGCCAGGCTCATCTGTCCATGGAATTCTCCAGGCAAGAACACTGGAGTGGGTAGCCATTTCCTCCTCCAGGGATAAGAAGAATACTTTTAATAATAAATACAAAATATTGTCTAAGTGTAACCCTCCCTTGGGGGGGGGTGGAAACAACGAGGTTAGAAATCAACTTAATGAAAACTTTCATGTATTATAATAATTACAAGACTCTCTTGGAAAAGATTATATAGAAAACAAAGTGAATCAACTACCGTGTTTCCAACTGGACTAGGAAGACATAAATGTGATAAAGGTGTTGATTTAATTGGTTAACAACATTAACTATACCTCATGCATTTTTCGTGACATAGATTGCAGTGGTAAGGGGAAGTAATCTTAAACTTCAAGCTTCCTTTTAGCAAGTTGGTATTCTAGTTTCTCAGCTCTCTGCCTGTGCTCTAAATCTCTCCTCTGTTGAGATCACTTATTCTTTTTGGTGATGATATTGGTGCTATTCACTGTTAATACTGCTTAGTGAATTTTTTTTTTTTGTTTTGTTTTAGCTTTTCCCCCCATTCTAACTTATGTGTAGTATGCTTACTTATATTTGAAAGTGCATATCTGGATAATCACAGTAAATCCCAATAGTATGCCTTGTTCATAGTGCTGACATTGTTATGCTGTTCAATTATGATTGTAATCTATAGGATCATAGGAGTGCTGGTAAAGCACAAATTCAGTGCTGAAGTCAAATCAAATAGCAGATTTGGGCCAAGTACTAAAGCCACTTGTGCACGTTTCCTACTAAGAACACAGAAATGAATGAGGCAGTTTCCTGCCTCCAAAAAGCTTTAAGGGACTGTGAAAGTGAAGTCTCTCAGTCGTGTCCGACTCTTTGCAACCCCATGGATTGTAGCCTACCAGGCTCCTCCATCCATGGAATTTTCTAGGCAAGAGTACTGGAGTGGGTAGCTGTTCCCTCCTCCAGGGGATCTTCCCGACCTGGGGATCGAACACGGGTCTCCCACATTGTGGGCAGACACTTTACTGTCTGAGCTACCAGGGAATCCCAAGGGACTGTGAAAGTGAAGTCGCTCAGTCGTGTCTGATTTGTAGTGACCCCATGGACGGAGGAGCTCCTCCGTCCATGGGATTTTCCAGGCAAGAGTACTGGAGTGGATTGCCATTTCCTTCTCCAGGGGATCTTCCTGACCCAGGGGTCAAACCCTGGACTCCCGCATTGTAGACAGATGCTTTACCATCTGAGCCACCAGAGGAACATAATTATAGCAAAATAACCAGAGTGGTCAGATCTAGGGGAGAGGAGCAGTTTTGAAAGACAGAATGCACAGACAAAATGATGATGGAATTGAATTTTGAAAGTTTCTCACATAAATTTACCAAGTTACATATTGAGAAGGATACCCCAGCAGAGAGAGTAGGGTCAGTCAGTTCAGTTCAGTCGCTCAGTCGTGTCCGACTTTTTGTGACCCCATGAACTGCAGCACGCCAGGCCTCCCTGTCCATCACCAACTCCCGGAGTCTACCCAAACCCATGTCCATCGAGTCGGTGGTGCCATCCAGCAATCTCATCCTCTGTCGTCCCCTTCTCCTCCTGCCCCCAATCCCTCCCAGCATTAGAGTCTTTTCCAATGAGTCAACTCTTCGCATGTGGTGGCCGAAGTATTGGAGTTTCAGCTTCAACATCAGTCCTTCCAATGAACACCCAGGACTGATCTCCTTTAGGATGGACTGGTTGGATCTTCTTGCAGTCCAAGGGACTCTCAAGAGTCTTCTCCAACACCATAGTTCGCAAGCATCAATTGGCGCTCAGCTTTCTTCACTGTCCAACTCTCACATCCATACATGACCACTGGAAAAAACCATAGCCTTGACTAGAGGGACCTTTGTTGGCAAAGTAATGTCTCTGCTTTTGAATATGCTATCTAGGTTGGTCATAACTTTCTTTCCAAGGAGTAAGTGTCTTTTAATTTCATGGCTGCAGTCACCATCTGCAGTGGTTTTGGAGCCCCCCAGAATAAAGTCTGCCACTGTTTCCAATGTTTCCCCATCTATTTCCCATGAAGTGATGGGACCAGATGCCATGATCTTAATTTTCTGAATGTTGAGATTTAAGCCGACGTTTTCACTCTCCTCCTTCACTGTCATCAAGAGGCAGCTTAGTCTAGTGTTATTTAATACCATGGTTTCTAGAGTCAGACTGCTTGTTTGAATACAGGCTTACCATTTATTAACTGCGTAAACTTGGGTAAACTGTTCACGTCCCATTATTTGTAATATGGTGATGATATAATAATTTAAATAAGTTGGTAGTTGAAAAGTGTTTAGAATACCAACGTGTACATAGTATGTACCATGTATAGATGTTTAGACTCAAAGCTGCAGGCCAAAATGCCAACTAAAGAATGAAAATTTCCTTGGAATTTCCTCTAACCTGAGGAGACGTCAAGAAGTACAGGGCAGTGAAAACAGTGAAATACACACATTTTACCTATCAGCTTGGCAAAAATTAAAATGATAAAAAAGATCCATAATATTGATATATTACTGCAGAAAACATGGGGAAATAAATACACACATTCCTGGGTTGCCAGAGACTAAAAAATGGAAACAAACCGTTCTGGAAAGGATAATTTAAATGCCACATCCTTTAGATCATGGAATTTCACTTCAGAATGTCTATCTTATATAAATACTTACACAAGAAGTGCAAAACAACAACTTGTTCCTTCAAGGTCAGAAAGAATATTTAAAGCAGCAAATAATAGAGTTGATTTTTAAGAAGTTTATACACTAACTTTATTAGAAATGTCTGATCATCTGTTAACATTTTAAATGATTATGATCTAACTTCAGTTCTTAAAGTCATACATATTTACAATTAGGAATGCCAACAGGCCTTTCTTGCACAATTAGTAGACAATACAGATGAATTAACATATATGCAATTATCTTGTATTCTTACTAATCTGAAGAATAATAGGCATTCTCTGTAAAATGGCTATTGCTTATTCATGAACTCTGTACATAAGAAACTGAATAAGACAGCAGCTGTAAATGTGTATTTCCTGTACAAAATCATATGAAGATATAACTGTTAGCTTTTTGTACAGTACTGTATGTTAAATAATAATGAAATAATAAGCATGTGAAAGCTAGAGCATCACAAAGATTGAGCTATATTGCTAGTTTACCCAAACATTGATTCTAAAATGGTCATGGAAACGGGTAAGCAAACTATTCAAAAGACAGAATTTTTACTGTACTCTTGACTGATTTCTAGCATGACTATCAGATTATGAATGGCACCTTATGCAGACATATTAATAGCAGAACTTTACTTGATCTGTACTTAATAAAAACAGTATAGATGGAATTGATAATTTAGAGAAAAACAGTGCACTTATTTGCATGCTAAAAATCTGCCTGTTGTGGTCTACAAAAGTTTTATTGTGCCATTTAAGAATAAGTAAGTAAATAGTACAGGATTCACCTTTGTGGAACCTAGACTCCATGTTCTACCAGAAATAATTCTTGGTCAATAGTAATATAATTCTGTGGGGTATGACCTGATAAAAAGAGCCTTCCTGTGAGTAGACAAGAAACTGGGCAGTTCAGATGCTGAAACGTTATTAAGAGTTTTGGAAGTTTTAGCTTTAACCTGAGAAATGTTTTAAGAGCTCCTCTAGTCACATGTGAAGAACACCAGATAAATTTGTTCATTAAATCTTTATTACAGGTCTCCTGATTGCTTTATGTCTAGATTGATTATGAATAGAAGATAAACTGATTTTCATCACCTTCTTCATCTAATTTAGGTTTGTCAACTCTTGAGGTGTATCATATTACTTCTTTGTTAAGGCTTACTTTTTTTTTTTCCCCCAAAATTTGGCTAATGCTCAAATTCCTGTTCTCACAGTCTTCACTAGCTTATACATTGTCCTTTAAATGTTTTATCCAAACTGTCATTTGTAATGGATTTGTCTTATAAACTTAGTTGCCATATCTTGGACAATCATTATCTTCAAAGTTCTGAACAATACAAATATTTCTAAAGGTATGGAGATAATGCATCATGATGGTTAGCTTGATCAGATGCCCTTTAAAAGTATATAATATGTAATATAAGGATTTGTTTTTCCCAAGTATTTCAGTTGGGTAGTAATTTGTTGGTAGCTTAGATTTGGTTGAGTAATTAAATGAAAGAGGGCTTAGTAAATCTGATGGAAGTTTCTGGTAAAATTCTGATTACCTGGACTAATTATGGCATTTGAACCAATATCCATGTTTATCATGAGATCATTGATTATCACCGTGTTTTTGTTGTTGATTTTACTTGAACCAGATAGGAATGTGGTTCTCACTGCCATTGCTGCCTCTTACCTGCCAATCCAAAAGGGAAAAGTGAGAGAAACAGTGTCTGAGATGTTAAGCTTTTATTATTGTACATTTAAAACATTTACTTAAAGTCAGTGAGAACAATGGATGCAAATAAAAAAATGAAGTTTTAGACTGAGGACATTGTCAGATTTTCATGTTAGCCTTAGCATGTAATATATTTTTGTGTTTTTTTTTAAAAATTCTACAGCATTGAGATAATCCTGATTCACAAATACCAAGTTATAAGTAGTAATATTTTTTAATAGCTCACCTTAAATCTCAAGATTCTCAAGTTAAATTGATCTAGATGCTTGAATTGAACTTTTTCTATCAAAGTTCACTTATTAATAATAGCAAATATTCACATTCCTTATGAAAGTATAAAAGTCAGATGAGCACACAAACTTGAGCAAGCGCGAAAACTGGATCACCACTGTTGTCACAACACAGCTGCGAGAATTTCACTTTTTATTATACAGCTTAACAGGAGTATACTCTGAGAAGGAGGACCTTGTTTGTTTTGGGGAATGTTACTTCTGTGATTGAATCTGTGTAGCTTTGCAGGTCGCTGGAGGGAGAAGAGATTTATGTGGAAGCAATTATGTACTTAGTTTGTAGAATATAAGGAAGATTAACTGAAGTAATGCTGGCAAGATCCTTAATATACTGCCCAGTGCTTAGTAAATGGTAATGGTTATTTTCAACATTTAATAAATAATTGACTTAATTGGATTAGGTTGAGGGTCATAGGGAGAGCAGCTGACTATTGAGGTAGAAGCCGCGTTCTGCATTAAGAAGATAAAGCCTTGTGGAAGAGCAGAGATAAGAAAACACCTGCATTTCTTAAATAAGAAAACACCTGCATTCAAATCCTGTCTGCTACAGCATGGCTATTTTTAACCTAATGAATCCCAGATTCCTAGTATGTAAAATAGGGATAATATTTAATCTATTTATAGGTTGTTTTGAGAGAAGTACAAATATTACAGGGTAATATTTGATATGTAGTAGGTTTTAATAAACAATAGCTACTAAAGAAGCAGCTAAGGCCAGAACCAGGTTAGTCTTGTCTACCTTCAGCTGGGTCAGGAGGAATAGATAATGCAAAGAAAGATGGTTCTGCTTGGATGACTTATGAAAATCTTTCTAACTGGTTTTATTCTTGGAAGAGTTGCCTAAAGATACATAATTATATTGACACCCTCAGTAATTTTCTTGGGCTTCCCAGGTGGCTCAGTGGTAAAGAATCCATCTGCCAGTGCAGGAGACTCAAGTTTGATTCCTGGGTCGGGAAGATCCCCTGGAGAAGGAAATGGCAACTCACTCCAATATTCTTGCCTGGAAAAATCCAATGGTCAGAGGAACCTGGTGGGCTACAGTCCATGGGGTCACAAAGAGTCAGACATGACTGAGCACACATGCATGCGTCTTCACCAGCAATCTTTCTTAGCCTGTTCTCTTAAATTTTTAGTATTGTGCCACCACATCTTTTTTTTGTTTCATACCCCTGCATTTATTTGGTACCTTTTGTGTCAGTAAAGATAAGGGACTGCTAAGGGAGTAAGCAAGCTGAAAAGAGTAGCTGATTATAGATGCTAATATAAATTCCTACAGCTTATAGTCTGTATTGCTCATGTGGTAGGGGAGAGGGTAAGAAAGCTCTAAGTTAAGACTACTTGTGAATGGCTGTGAAAGTAGCCTTAGATATACAGGCTACTTGTAAGGTTTTGGCCAAATCAAAAACATCTTCTCCAATTTGATGTGCCAGGGAGGAAACACTTGGTTTGGACAGATAAAAAGCTTTATCTTCGACTTCTTGTGAGAGTCCCTTTTGTCTACAGTAATCCAAAAAATTGTATAGCTGTCTTGTAAAAATACATTTATGTAGTAGGATAAATCTCTATACAATTATATGGCATTTTCTAATCCTTTCATGGTAAACAGAAAAATGTAAAATGAATTTTATTCAAGCAAAGGCAAACTTTTTTAAATTTCTTTTTTTTCTCTCCTCCTCCTTTTTTGTTAAATAGGATAAGTTCTGAACGTCGAAAAGAGAAGTCTAGAGATGCAGCCAGATCTCGTCGAAGTAAAGAGTCTGAAGTTTTTTATGAGCTTGCTCATCAGTTGCCACTCCCCCATAATGTAAGCTCACATCTTGATAAGGCTTCTGTTATGAGGCTCACCATCAGCTATTTGCGTGTGAGGAAGCTTCTGGATGCTGGTGAGTTGTTTTACAAGGACATGATAGGTCTAAAAATTAGAGATCAGAAATAATTGGAAATTACTTTTGCAAGGTGGTCATACTCTCACTTCTTTAACACGATATCCTTTTTATTACCTGCTTTTAAAGCTTCAGTCAGGAATGTTAAGATTTGGCCTCCCTCCCCCTCTTTCTCTCTTGCCATACTTACCTACCTACCTATATTTATCTTGCTTTTAATGACATGACCCTTCCTCTTTTCAGTGGTTTACCTTGCTTCATTACTTTAAATAATCATTAAAAACAGCTGGAAAATCTAAATTTAGTCTCTCTTCTCTGGCCTTGACTGTTCTGTATTAAAAATTGACAGAAAAAAAATTTAAATATATGGAAAAAAATATGTGCTACATGTATTAAATAAAGTATCTGGGGAAAAGTTTTATAAAAACATCTGAATATTACTATCACTTAAGTACAAAATTTTAACCACTTTTTCTTTAGGTGATTTGGATATTGAAGATGAAATGAAGGCACAGATGAATTGCTTTTATTTGAAAGCCTTGGATGGTTTTGTTATGGTTCTCACAGATGATGGTGACATGATTTACATTTCTGATAATGTGAACAAATACATGGGATTAACTCAGGTAAAATGCCCACATATTAAGAGCTGTTCTGTATGTGTTTATGATTTTGTTATAGATCTAATTTTTAAAATGTTTTTATTTTTACAGTTTGAACTAACTGGACACAGTGTGTTTGATTTTACTCATCCATGTGACCATGAGGAAATGAGAGAAATGCTTACACACAGAAATGGTGAGAAGAAAAGTTTTTTGTTTGATTTGTTGTGACAGGTGATTTTACTTAATTGGATACTATCACTAATCTTAAAATTTTGCTATTGTACTAACCTAAGGCAAAACCTCATTTCATGCTTCATAAAATGTTACTCTGTTCTTTGTTATATCCATGTTTTCTATTTTTTATGAGTTTCATAAAAATACCTACGTTTTGCAAAAAGCCCATCTAATTCTGTAAATAATTATAGAGAAATAAGACTTGATAAAATAAAATTGAAAAATAAATAAAAATCAGGACCAAGTAAGTTAATTTAATATTAACATTAAGGCAAGGAAGTCAGTCATACAAATAATAGGATTTTACATAGTTTAGTATAAAAGTTAAGGTGCTAGTTTGGGTTCAAGCTTCTGAAGGCCCAAGAAAAAGAAAAAGTTCACCAAATTTTAAAACATAACTGCTTATTTGACCCCTCAGATTGTTCATAATAATTGAAGACTATATAGTTCAGTTACAAAGTATTATATTACGGATGCCCTTGCATTTTTTGTTGTTGAGTTGCTAAGTTGTGTCCAACTTTTGTGACCCCGTGGATTGCAGCACACCAGATTGTCTTTCACTATCTCCCTGAGTTTGCTCCAACTCACATCCATTGAGTCAGTGATGCCATCCAACTATCTCGTTTTCTGTTGTCCCCTTCTCCTCCTGCCTTCAATCCTTTCCAGCATCACAGTCTTTTCCAATGAGTACGCTCTTCGCATCGGGTGGCCAAAGTATTGGAGCTTCAGCTTCAGCATCAGTCCTTCCACTGAATTATTCAGGGTTGATTTCCTTTTAGGACTGACTGGTTTGACCTCCTTGTTGTCCAAGAGACTCTCAAGAATCTTCTCCAGCACCACAGTTCAAAAGCATCAATTCTTCAGCACTCAGCCTTTATGGTCCAACTCTTACATCTTTACATGACTACTGGAAAAACCATAGCTTTGACTATATGGATTTTGGTTGACAAAGTGATGTCTTTGCTTTTTAATACGCTGTCTAGGTTTGTCATAGCTTTCCTTCCAAGAAACAGGCATCTTCTAATTTCATGGCTGCAGTTATTGTCCACAGTGATTTTGCAGCCCAAGAAGAGAAAATCAGTCACTGTTTCCAACTTTTCCCCTTCTATTTGCCATGAAGTGATGGAATTGGATGCCTTGATCTTAGTTTTTAGAATGTTGAGTTTTTAAGCCAGCCTTTTCATTTTCCTCTTTCACCCTCATCAAGAGTCTCTTTAGTTCTTCTTCACTTTCTGCCATTAGAGTGGTATCTGCATATCTGAGGTTGTTGATATTTCTCCCAGCAATCTTGTTTCCAGTTTGTGATTCATCAAGCCTGGCATTTCACATGATGTACTCTGCATATAAGTTAAATAAATAGGGTGACAATATACAGCCTTGAGGTATTCCTTTCCAAATTTTGAACCAGTCAGTTCTTCCATGTAAGGTTCTAACTTGCTTCTTGATCTGCATACAGGTTTCTCAGGAGACAGGTAAGATGGTCTGGTATTCCCATCTCTTTAAAAAAGACCTACTAGGACTTTTAACTTTTAGGAATGAATTATTAAAAATAATCAAATGTTCCAAGATTTGGGAAAAAAGTACTTTGTGTATTACAAATCTTAACAAATAAAGTCTTTTCATAACTGTGCCTTCTTAAGCAGAGTGTATGGATCATAATTTGATCTTTCTTCCATGACTCAAAGTTACCACACTGAAAATTTGTCACTGTTCTCTGCAATTCTTTGCAGCTCTCCCATTTAAGGGTATGTTTGTTTGTTTCTACATTAAACCTCATTGATTATTCTTTCTCAGTCATTTTTTATGGTTTTCGTTTTAACCTCATCTCATTTCTACTAAAAGGTAACCTTTATTTAGAGATTATCTGTGCCAGGACACTGTTTTCTGCATTTTATGTGCTTTTACTCCTATGAAGTTACAATTTCTATTCTAGTGAAGTTACAATTTCTATTCTACTGAGGAATAGAACCCTATGAAGTTACAATTTCTATTCTACTGAGGAAACTGAGTTACAGAGTTACTGAGTAACTTGCCAAAGATTATTTGGTTTAAAACCCTATGAAGTTACAACTTCTATTCTACTGAGGAAACTGAGTTACAGAGTTACTGAGTAACTTGCCAAAGATTATTTGGTTTAAAACCCTATGAAGTTACAACTTCTATTCTACTGAGGAAACTGAGTTACAGAGTTACTGAGTAACTTGCCAAAGATTATTTGGTTAGCACAGTGAGGGTTAAACTAAGGTAGAGTGGTTCAAGTCCATACTCCTTAGTACTTTAGAGCTCTTTCCATGTTCACCAACTCTCAATACACTCCTACTGCCATTTCTCACCTTGGAGCCCTCTTCTGTTTTTTAGTTTCATGTTGTGTATTTACTGTGAACTCAGAAAAGCAAATGCATACTTTTTAGAATTCTATGTAAAGAAGGAGTAAATATACTCTGAGCAAGGACCTAAGTGGACTGTTGATGAGTTTAATATACAACTTCTAGTGTTTATACTTTGACATTTGTATTGGCAGCTCAGTGCTTCCCTTAGTCTAGATTTGGAAGTCTTATTTTGGTTTGGTGATGATGCTAATGCATTATTCTAAATAAGATCTAGTTTACTTATTAGAGCTTAGATGTATGTTTTTAACCAAATGCTTTTCTTAAAGCACATGTACTACTCTTATTGTAATAGATTTCTGATTTAATTATGAACTTAAAAAAATAATATTTCTGATATTTTGTTGGGAAACAAAAATGCAGATTTTCACTTTTAGCAAAATAGGGCTGCTACAGTACAGTACAGTTTAATGATACACTAAGAGCCTATGGTATGTTTATACAGCATAGTCTTATTTCATTTAAATTAAAAAAATAGAATTTAGAGTTCATTAAATTATTATAAAGTATTTATTTTTATAGAGCTGAAAACTTAGTTGTTTAAAACTTTTTTTTATTAAGAAAATGCTAGTACTTTTCACTTACCTTAGTGTTAAATTTATCTTCATGTCCCAGTTCAAAGGCTTTAGGTTTCCAATGGGCAGTCTAATTCAAGTTTAGATTATGAAGGACTGAAAATACCTCAGAGACTTTACATGTGGATCTCTGCTGCTACCACAAGGACCCCTTCCCCCCCACCCCCACCCATACATACACTCCTATACCATCACCAAGGCCATTATGGTTCTTGTTGCATCTTTTTAAAATTCACTTTCAATTGCTTCTAGGGAGGGCAAATTCAGTCCTATTTAAGTAAACCTGAATAACTTGTATCAGCACCAAGATTGTCCGAACTTGCCTGTGTTCTGTAATTCTGAGTATGAACTAGAACTCTTCTTTCTTAAGAGTCCAGTATTTCTAGCTATGCAAGCCTAAATTTAATTGTATTCTTTTTGACTTGACACTTTCAATATACTAGCCTTAAAATCTCCAGATCTTTTTTAAAAGTTCTCTTTTCCCTTATTTCCATTAATCTTCCAAGTTTTTATAGATTCTGCCTCTTCATTTGTCTTTTGTCACCTTTTTTTTTTTACTTCTACTGCCTGCTGCTCAGCCCCTCGTTACCATCATTATATTCTAACACATATATTTTGCTGCGATATTAATGTTCCTTAGGTTGCTATTGTATTTCCCAACTCAGAATTTTTTGGAAGCTGCATTTGTATATTTAAGACTGATCTAATTGTGGCACCCATGACCCTCTCTAGTTAGAGCCCTAACCATCCCTTCTAACTTTTTCTGATTACTCTTCTGTATGTACTTTATATTAGAGTCAAACTGAATTATGCATTCAAACTGAATTATGCACACTGTTCCCCAAATGTGTGATGTTTTTTCTCACGTCTATGTTTTTCACTCTTCCTTCTGCCCAAATGTTGTTGTTACTAATCTCTACTTACTGAAATTTTAATGTCTCTTTTTCTGAGAAGGACTTTTTGATTTCCCTTTGACTTAAAGTTATCTCCTGATCTCTCTTTATACTTTTAAAAATTGTTCTTGTAAGTCTTGAGCATTTACTTTACATTGTGGTGTCACTGACCTCACTACATCTACTTAATTTTTAACTTCTTCAGGAGAGGCATTGTTTCTTGTTCATCTTTATATTGCCTGAAATATCCAGTCCAGATCCTGAATAATGAATACTTGAATGAAGTATTTGGCTTGAATCAGATTGATCAATAAAGAGAAGAAATCAAGTTGCTCTTTGTTAGTTGAGTGTAATCTCATGTTATTAGTTATTGAGGTTTAGAATGGGAGTAAACACACTTCAGGTTGTTTAATTCTAACTTTGCTTTGAAAAGTCACTCAATATGTTTTTTTTCCCCCTAGTAACAAAGTAGAGATAATTTCCTCCTTGCTTTATAGGAAGATTTTAGAAAAATCAGATATATAAAAATGTTATTTGGTATTAAAAAGAAATTTTCTATTTTAAAAGTTCTACAAATATTGAAAATGTTTGTTATAAATTGAGCTAACATATCTAGTAAAAGTTTGGAGGGGTTTGCTTAAGTTCTTTTTTGGGGGGGTGCTTTATACACTGATAACACAGGGAGCAAATTCATACCATGTTTATATTTCTTTGTAAACTGACCAACTCTACTGGCTTGAATGTGACATGATTAAGTGTTATTCTCATCTCACCATCTCAGGGAATCACTGCTATTGTGAACCCGTTACTTACTACAAGTGTATTAAATTCCTTGGATGTATTGGAGTGAGCAAAGCAGGTGTGAAGCACTGTTCTCATATTGAGACTTTTCACTGAATAGCAACTAGGTATGCAGGTCAGGAAGCAACAGTTAGAACTGGACATGGAACAACAGACTGGTTCCAAATAGGAAAAGGAGTACATCAAGGCTGTGTATTGTCACCCTGCTTATTTAACTTATATGCAGAGTACATCATGAGAAATGCTGGGCTAGAAGTAGCATAAGCTGGAATCAAGATTGCCGGGAGAAATATCAATAACCTCAGATATGCAGAGACACCACCCTTATGGCAGAAAGTGAAGAGGAACTAAAAAGCCTCTTGATGAAAGTGAAGGAGGAGAGGGAAAAAGTCGGCTTAAAGCTCAACATTCAGAAAACCAAGATCATGGCATCTGGTCCCATCACTTCATGGGAAATAGATGGGGAAACATTGGAAACAGTGGCTGACTTTATTTTTCTGGGCTCCAAAATCAGTGCAGATGGTGACTGCAGCCATGAAATTAAAAGACGCTTACTTCTTGGAAAGAAATTTATGACCAACCTGGATTATATATTTAAAAGCAGAGACATTACTTTGCCAACAAAGGTCTGTCTCATCAAGGCTATGGTTTTTCCAGTGGTCATGTATGGATGTGAGGGTTGGACGGTGAAGAAGGCTGAGTGCTGAAGAATTGATGCTTTTGAATTGTGGTGTTGGAGAAGACTCCTTGAAAGATCCAACCAGTCCATCCTAAAGGAGATCAGTCCTGGGTATTCATTGGAAGGACTGATGTTGAAGCTGAAACTCCAATACTTTGGCCACCTCATGCGAAGAGTTGACTCATTGGAAAAGACCCTAATGCTGGGAAGGATTGGGGGCAGGAGGAGAAGGGGAGGACAGAAGATGAGATGGCTGGATGGCATCGCCGACTTGATGGACATGGGTTTGGGTAGACTCCGGGAGTTGGTGATGGACAGGGAGGCCTGGCATTCTGCGATTCATGGGGTCGGAAAGAGTTGGACACGACTGAGCGACTGAACTGAACTGGGCACTGTGCTACTTTTGCTGTAACAAATTTGTGTATTTAATTATGTTTTTAAATTTTATTTCATGTTTTCATTAGGCCTTGTAAAAAAGGGTAAAGAGCAAAATACACAGCGGAGCTTTTTTCTCAGAATGAAGTGTACCCTAACTAGCCGGGGGAGAACTATGAACATAAAATCTGCAACATGGAAAGTAAGTATAAAAATGATCTGTGAATGCAGCTGATTTTAGATAAATTAATGCATCTTAACATTACTAGTATTAAGACAGCATTAGAACTGTGAGGGAAAACTTACTGTTCCTTTGTATTTATAGATTTAGTATCCAAAAAAGTTTAGCAATTCATCAGTTAAGAGGCACGAACTTAACTCATGTGCACTGTTGGCTTTGCCAACCACCTAGTGTTTAACTCTTGATACACATTAATATTTTATTTATTGTTGTATCATTTCTTTGCTCAGTTTTGAAACATCGTCATCAGAGCAAGAAATAACCATCAAACAGGTATAGTGACCAGGTAAATGAAAAACAAGCTCAGATTTGTACGAACGGAAATTTTTTCAAAGACTAATCTTATGGTACCTGAAGAGTAGGTAATGAGCGGTAGTGTAGAGAAAATGCTGATTTTCAAAAATATAGTGATCTACTAATGATAGTAAATTTTATCAAAGCTTACTTGCCATGTCAGACTCAACTGTCTCTGCATTTTGTTTTTTACTAGCATAAGTTTTTTTTAAAAACTGCTTTGTTTTTCTTCATTCTCAGGTACTTCACTGCACAGGCCATATTCATGTATATGATACCAACAGTAACCAGTCTCAGTGTGGGTATAAGAAACCACCAATGACATGCTTGGTGCTGATTTGTGAACCCATTCCTCATCCATCAAATATTGAAATTCCTTTAGACAGCAAGACTTTTCTCAGTCGTCACAGTCTGGATATGAAATTTTCTTATTGTGATGAAAGGTAAGTGAAATATAAAATATAACTTGAAATTTTTAATTAGTCCACAGAATTGTTTTAACTATTGACTATAGTAAAGACTGAAAGCTGAAAGAAAAATAGACCTCTTTAATAAATCTAGTTATGTAGCTGTGGTGTGCAGGCTTCCTTCCACTTAAGTTGAATACAATCATACATCCTAGAATTTAGTAAGATTAACTTTACAGATTAATTCAACCACATTTATTGAACATTTACTGTGTATCATGCACACACTCTAGCAGGTGCTATCCAGTGATTATTAAGATGAGGTTTTTTTTCCTTTAGGTGTTCTGATTTATTTAAAGAAAAAAATAAATATATTTCAAGAGACATACAATACATAATTTGAGGAAGGATTACTTCTGGTTGTGGACTAGAAGGGAAAGTCTTTGGTCATCTCCTCATCCTACATATTTTTCCTGAGCAGCTTTATCCTTGCTGATGGTGCTGTTTCACAGATTTCTATCCATAACTATTTCCATTTAATTGCCAATTTGATATTTTTATCTAGATAGATATTCTTCTGTATTATAAACTAAATATTTCCATACCTGACTGAACCACTCCTATCCCAAAACAACTTCAGAAACAGTTTTTCCTCTTACAATACCTGTCATGATTAATATACCAGTGTAGACATATAACTTTAGCAAAAATTGGAAAGTCATCCTTAACTTTTCTTTTGCTCACTTATCTACATTCTGTTTCAAAATCTTAATAGATTTACTGTGTATGTCTCCTCCATTCCCTCCTTCCACTCTTGCTTTCCTGCCATTGAGTTCTTCAGCTCATTATTACCTTTGGTGAACTGTTGCCATTAAAGTCTCCTAACTGCATCTCTGCCAACAGATTTGTGCCCTTTTAATCTCATCCAGGTTTCCAAGAATGAACTTCCTAATGTGAAAATCAGATCATGTCTTGTGAAAATGCCTCCTTGCTTCCCTTCATCTTCACACACAAACTTTTGTTTATACAAAATATTAGAAGGGCAGGAGATTTTTATTTATCAAAAGAAGACATGCATTTTGAAAAACTGAAAGAAAAATAGACCTATTTAATAAATCTCAACTTCTTAGCATGGCAAGGAAAGATATTTATGATCTGGCCCCTGCTGACTTCTCCCCCCAATTTTTTTTTTTTGAGGAGACTTTTATTTTTGACTGTGCTAGGCCTTTGTTGTGGTGCATGGCCTTCCCTAGTTGTGGTGTGCAGGCTTAGTTGCCCTGTGGTATGTGGGATGTGACCAGGGATCAAACCCGTGTCCCTTGCTTTGGATGGTGAATTCTTTACCATTGGACCACCATGGACGTTCCTGATTTTCCCAAATTAATCAGGAGGATGGGAAGACCCTTCTGATGTGGCCCTTAAGACCCTACTTCCAGAGAACTCCACATGCTATTTTGTTGTCTTAGTACAGTATAGTTTTCTTAACTCCAAACACAAACTTAGCTTCTAAGAGTCACTTACTGCATCTACTTGTAGAGCTTTCCTTGTTTCTTTAAAAAACTACTGTTCCTTATATATGGTCTGTCATAGCCTTTTTTTCTGTTTTGTAATTATTTGCTTGCTTGTCCCATTTTTTTTACTGTAAAACTAACATAGTGGCTGAAGGCATAGGTTTTGTAACCAGACTACTAAATGCTGACTTTGTTGCCTATATCCAGATGATCTTAGACACATTTCTACTTTTCTTTGAGCATCAGTTTGTCACAGTATAATACATGTATTAGTATTATCTTAAAATTGAATGTTATAGGAGAAAATTGATTTTAAGCCCTATCCTACTGGATGGGAAAATGTGACAAAGCACTGGCTTTGGAATCACATAATTCTTGATTCAATCCTGGTTTGCAGTCCTGGTACTTATAGTGTGGCCTGGGTGTTAGAACTTAGCTGTTCTAAATCTCATCTTCCTTATCTGTTAAATAAGGGCCATGCTTCTAAATGCTGTGGTAAGGATTATTAAGAGTTTGTTGAGTGCCTAGTGCACATAATGACTGCTTCACCACTGGGGTTAACTTTATGAAAAATGAAAACCGAAATGCTAAGAGACATTTTTATGGTGTTTGGTGCCAGTATTTATATCAATGCATGATAGAACATTTATGCCCATCCTTCTTTAGGAACTATTTTTATGTTTTTGAACTCCGTATATAAAGTATAGGGGTGGGAAAGGAAAGTGATGGAGTTAGAATGATAATGAAAGGGAGTGACATTGTCCTTCTGCTTATATCAGAAAGTTAGCAAAATGGTCATGATAGACAGCTAAAAGCAGCCTGCTTAGAGACCAACCAAGTAAGATTTTGAGTCTGACAGGAGATAGATATTTTCTGGTTACTCTAAACTTCTCACAGCTATACCCATTAAGAACCAACATGGAAAAAATTTTGGAAAAATTTGCTTTCTAGAACTTCTCACAGCTATACCCATTAAGAACCAATGTGGGAAAAATTTTGCTCAGTATTGAGGAATTCTAACATATCAGACTTCTTACATCCAAAATATCCCACAAATGACTACTATTTATTATACTAATTTCCACTTGTAATCATTCAAACATTTGAGTAGCTACTGTGTTTGTGGCACAATAACATACTGAGGTAAAAATGAAGTTTAATATTAAATAGTTCCTGCCCCATGATACTTAGAACAAATGAATTGTGTACTGCATAGTTGCTTTAGATTACAGGTTTATAGTCCATTAAAAACACTTTTTGGTTAAATTTTCTTGATCACTCCTCCCCCTTTTCATACAAAAAGCTAATGTTAAATTAACTTTACCGTTCTCCCTCAAATATGAATAAAATTGACCTAGGAAACCATGTTGTTATATTTTGACATCCTTTGTCCCTTAGTGATAGAGGCACCTCAACTCAGATTGAGAAGCACTGATTGACATCTGATTAAATCAAAGCTCCTTAACATGATATACAAAAGCTCTCATTAATCTGATTCTCCTGCCTACTTCTCCAGCCTCACCTCCCCACTAGCCTGCTTGTACAATGTCAATCATTTTCTCATCTCTGTCTTTGCTTTTAATGTACTTTCTTCCCCAAATAATTTACTCTCTTTGACTCTCTTCTATACTCAACTCATAAGTCTCCTATAAGAAGCTGTCCCTCATCCCCATGATTCCTTATCATGGACAGGGGTAGTTCCTCTGATTCCTGCAGTATTACTGTCACTGCACCTGCCACATAATTTCTTAAGTAGTATGGTTAAGTGCACCAGAAAATTCACCATAGGTTGAGTTTTTGCCTTTGCATTTTCACATCTAGAACAATGCCAGGCACATGTAAGAATATAAAGGTTTAAATAATGAAAAAATTTTAATTCCATGAGAATTTAAAAAAATATATAACCCATATAAGACCAATTAAAATTATATTGGTGGCTCAGATGGTAAAGCATCTGCCTGCAATGTGGGAGACCTGAGTTCAATCCCTGGGTCAGGAAGATCCCCTGGAAAAGGAAATAGCAACCCACTCCAGTACTCTTGCCTGGAAAATCCCATGGATAGAGGAGCCTGGTAGGCTACAGTCCATGGGGTCACAAAGAGTCAGACACAACTGAGCAACTTTACTTTTAAAGCATAATTAGGACTGTTGTGATTTTCTTTTTTTTTAAGGTTTCCTTGTAATGCTGCCACCTAGTGTTGATGTGTTTAGAGATAGCCCTTAGTAAACAATTTTGGATTTTGGCTTAGTTTGGTTTCAGTTCAGTTCAGTTCAGTCACTCAGTTGTGTCCGACTCCTTGTGACCCCATGGACTGCAGCCAGGCCTCCCTGTCCATCACCAACTCCAGGAGTTTACTCAAACTCATGTCCATTGAGTCAGTGATGCCATCCAGCTATCTCATCCTCTGTCATCCCCTTCTCCTCCTGCCTTCAATCTTTCCCAGCATCAGGGTCTTTTCAAATGAGTCAGCTCTTCACATCAGGTGGCCAAAGTATTGGAGTTTCAGCTTCAGCATCAGTCCTTCCAATGAATATTCAGGACTGATCTCCTTTAGGATGGACTGGTTGGATCTCCTTGTAGTCCAAGGTTGAGTTTTTGGTTTTTTTACAAATCAGCTATTTATCTATTTATTTATTTTGGAATAAACTATGGCAGATCTTTCCTTAAGATGTGACAACAAACAGTATTACTTTTATACATTTCTTAGGATAAAGATACCTCCCCTGTGTGTTTTCTAGAGTTAGTTGGTTTTTTATATTTTTGTATACAGTATATTATATAACTTCTGCTTGAACCTCAGTTAGAAAGTCCTTTGAATTCTAAAGCCTGAGAAATCAAAGAACTTAACTCCTCTTTTGCTCCCAGAAGAGCAGAGAGTATTTCTGTTAGCATGATACTATTTCTCATGAAATGGATTCCATTTCAAACTGTGGTTAGACAGATGCATAAAATATAGTCTGTGTCCTAACTGAACTGCTAAGGAACAGAATGGGTAACTGAATTACTTTCTAGTGCATTTTCAGTTTGATATCACTATTTCATCTAAAATGAATTTCTATAATTTTTTGTAATTTCAAAAACTAAGTACAAGAGCATCTTCCCAAACCAACATAATAAGAATTTATTTAGTTCCCATATTAAAATTTTATCATAGATATTGATCCCCCAAAGTGTGAAGCCTTGCCTAGGAGAACTGTCACATAAAGAATCTGATTTTATACATACACACACAAAAAGAATCTGGTTTTATGGTAAAAATAATGTTATGGGTTTAGTCTATATTTTAAATTAAATATCATTAACTGCCTTTGAAGCTTTTATCATTTAATTTAGCAGTCCTTCATACCTATTTATTATATTAATTAACTCTTATTACCAAAGATATGTACAATAAAATATGATGAAAGTAGGTAACAAGTTTGGATGAAGGAGATATAAGGGTTAAGCAGCAGGGTGAACCCTTGGAGCTTAAAGGAATGCATGGTGCTGCATTTAGTTATCTGTAGAGTTACTAAAGGTGAGGTGTAAGTTTATTTAAAGAAGAATGCTCTTTATTTTTGAAAATTCAGTTGTCCATAAGATTAATGCATATCAGGTACTCTGAAGAAGCAAAATTTTATTCATTAGTTAGTTTATGTCATTTTTATTCTTACTTATATTTTTTACTTAACAGAATTACAGAATTGATGGGATATGAGCCAGAAGAACTTTTGGGCCGCTCAATTTATGAATATTATCATGCCTTGGACTCTGACCATCTGACCAAAACTCATCATGATAGTAAGTATAGACATTCTAATTATTTAACTGTTGCAATTTCTACTGTTTGGTTGTATATCTGACTTTCTGGTTAAAATTAACCAAATCTTCCTAGACCAAACATTTGAATAAACCTCTTCTTAAGTGATCATCTAGATCATTAAATCTTTGTTTCATATTTGTTATAACTAATACCAGTTAAAGCAGAATCATTTGATAATATATAAAACTACCCTGGCATTTTACAGAGACAAAAAAATATAGAATATTATAGCATCATTTTCAGAAGTCATGCCTAAGTGTTCAGAACAGTTAACACAAAGAAGGCACTCAGAAAGTAACTGTTCAACAGATTAATGAATGTGATCAACATCATGCACAGTTAGTAGAAATAAGTACCCTTGACATAAGATGTAATTCTCAGTTTTACTCATATGAATGTTATTTGAGGATCACATGATAAGTAAAACTTTGGAATTTCTCACTTGCCTGTTTAATCAGTCCCTAAATATGACTTCCCAACATGATTGGGGAATGCCTGAATGTCACTGAGTCAGCATGATTAGCCTTGAACTATAGAATGGGCCTAAGTCTGCAGTCAGGGTCTCAATACTCATGATAATATCATCATGTTTATCTAGTACTTTCTTCCAAATCAATAATTAAGATTGTCTACGTTGCCAGAAGACTTTAGCATGATACCAATTGAAATTCAAATATGCTAGCACAACTATTTGAAGCATCTTTGCTTCTCTGGAAACTATAGCAGGAATTTAAGGAACCGGTAGCAGTGCCACTTTCTTGAATGTTCTCAGTAGAATTAGAGTTATTCATTCTTTAATATTTCTGATATGTTCAACATGTAAGTTGTTAAAGGAGTTTTAGTCACTGCTGTCCCTCATTCCTGGCTTTCATCTTATTTAAAGTGAAGGCTGGCAAGAAAGGAGTTTATTTGGGGGATTAGAAGAATGGAATAGGTACTTTTTCAGCTATCCTGGGGTGTTTTCACTGTTTCTTAATTTAAACAGTTACAACTGATTAAACATTTCTCCTTTTTTCTAAAATAATGATCAACATTCTGCATTTATTCATTCAGTTGAAAATTTGAAGTTATTTTCTCTACATGACACTTTTTTCCTTTTCACTCCTAGTGTTTACTAAAGGACAAGTCACAACAGGACAGTACAGAATGCTTGCCAAAAGAGGTGGATATGTCTGGATTGAAACTCAAGCAACTGTCATATATAACACTAAGAACTCTCAGCCCCAGTGCATTGTATGTGTAAATTATGTTGTGAGGTAAGCTTGGAAAATAAATATTTGAGGGCAGCAAGTAGTAAGTCTTTGAATACTCTTTTCTTTTATAGAAAAGATTATAAATGATAACTGAATTTTATTTTCACATTTCTACCCAATTATGGTTTTCAGTATTTCGACCTGAGTTTCTAGGCCAGCTATCTTTCACTGATTCAACTAATTACCATCAGTAGCTAGTCATCCCCATCCTTTTTACTCCCATTTGAAAAAAGACCTTGAAAAAATACCACATCTCTGATGGATTAGTTTGTTCTAGTCATAGAGCTGTCATCATAAACTATCTCAAGGCGACTGTATTATTTTTATAAAAAGAATTCTGGCCCTGGAATAGTTAGGTTTGTGTCATAGCTTTGTCCCTCATTAGCTCCATGACTTGGAGAAATCTCATTTCTCTGAATTTCATCCATTTAGGAGAGATGATAAAACTTACCTCAAAAGGTTAAAATGAGGATTAAGTGAAATTATTTGTGAGATTACTGTAAAAGGCTGTGTGATGGGACACACAACTCTTGTGTATTCATGAACTCTTCTCTTAGTGGACTGGCTTGTGAATATTATGGCTATCAAATTTCAACTTGTTGACCTCTGTGACACAAACCTCCTCCATTTTAGCAATTATCACTTTGTATTTTAACTGTTTGCACACCTACTTTCACACACACTTGGTTTTACACTGCCTAAGGAAAGGGTTAGATATTTTGAACTTTGAATCCTCAGTTCATTTAGTAAACACTTAAAGTTTGTTGATTAAAACAGCAGTGGCTCAGTGGTAAAGAATCTGCTTGCCGATGCAGGAGACACTGGTTTGATCCCTGGGTCAAGAACATCCCCTGGAAAAGGAAATGGCAATCCACTCCAGGATTCTTTTCTGGGAAATCCCATGGATAGAGGAGCCTGGTGGACTACAGTCCATTGGATTGCAAAAGGGTCGGACATGACTTAGCAACTAAACAACAACAAAATTAAGCGAATCATGAAGATGGAGCTGTTGTTCATCATCCCTCTTCAACTCTATCCTGTAGGTGGTATCACAGATTATTTTCTTACCACCAAGGAAAAAACAGTGCCCCTCTGAGAAGGACCTTTGTCATTTATCTTTATATCTTAATATTCTAGCACCATCCTTAGATCATGCTTCATATATTAGTGTCCAAGAATTCTGTGTTAATTTCATTCCATGTGGGCACAAAAGATCTGTTTATTGTCCTACATGTACTTGACTATTACATTTCTTTGTCACCACCAATCTTCTCAAAGGGATAGCTAAAGTTTCTTAATTGAAATTAATCAAATATTTGAATTATCTTGTATTGTGAATTTTAATAGGTTTTTATTTCATATTGGGATTTTAAACCCTGAACATGACCAGGTAGGCATGAGAGATGATTTAAGGCATCATTCCATAAAGCAGAATTTTGAATTTTTTTGAGAGACATTTCAGAGTCCTCCAACATTGTGTCAAGTGCTCATTTAAGAATTACTAATCTCTCTTTTTTGACAGTGGTATTATTCAGCACGACTTGATTTTCTCCCTTCAACAAACAGAATGTGTCCTCAAACCTGTTGAATCTTCAGACATGAAAATGACTCAGCTATTCACCAAAGTTGAATCAGAAGATACAAGCAGTCTCTTTGATAAACTTAAGAAGGAGCCTGATGCTTTAACTTTGCTGGCCCCAGCTGCTGGAGACACAATCATATCTTTAGATTTTGGCAGCAATGGTGGGTCTCTAGTTATTCTGTTAATTGCCTAAACTTTTACATTTTTTGTTGATAATCATTTGGACATTGTGGCCTTTGGCCCTGTAATTTGTTAGCATTCCTGCTTTTGTCACATTGTTGGAAAGTGTGCTCCATAGTTTTTAGGGTATTTCTTCTTCCCACTTTTAATTGTTCTCAGCTACTCTGCTATTTCTGTATCCTACTGTCATGTTTTCTTTACAAGTTAGCAGTTATATTGCAGTAGCCATAAGTTGAGCTAAAGAATAAATAATATCTTGCTAAAGAATAAATAATAACCAGATATTGAAAAAGAAAACTAATTTCAAACTAGTTTAAACTTGAATGAATAAAAGGTATGAGAAAGTTGGAATGCAGGGGTTTTTAAGCTATATAGATTACAGAAGTTGTCAATAGTGGATTGGTAGGATAACTCAGACTTACAGTTATACCATAGTATCTGCAGACTTTTAAATTAAGTAAAATTTGGTAACATTTTTGTTACTTAAGTCAACTAGGCAAACCTTTTGTAAGGGGCGACATAAATTGTTGTATATGTTAAAATCTAGGTAATCTTTAAATTGATTTTTCCCCTACAGACACAGAGACTGATGACCAACAACTTGAGGAAGTTCCATTGTATAATGATGTAATGCTTCCCTCATCTAATGAAAAACTGCAGAATATAAATTTGGCAATGTCTCCATTACCTGCCTCTGAAACTCCAAAGCCACTTAGAAGTAGTGCCGACCCTGCACTCAACCAAGAAGTTGCGTTAAAGTTAGAACCAAATCCAGAGTCACTGGAACTTTCTTTTACCATGCCCCAGATTCAAGATCAGCCAGCTAGTCCTTCTGATGGAAGCACCAGACAAAGTTCACCTGAGGTAGGTGTCATAATATAATTAGAAAAGGTTAACTTACAGATTTTAATGTTTGGGGATGTATTTGTAAATTTGAACCACATAGCATAGTTTTGTTTGTGTGACTTTTAGCACTTTTAAAATTACTGCAAAAGCTATGCCTAACTTAGACCTCAGTCCCATGTTTCAGGCTCAAAAAAACAGTCAGGAATGTGGGAAGGAGATGCCTTACCACAAGGCAAAAGGTAAAATATATATTGCTCCTCTGTGTATTTAATATCAGTAGGACAATAAAACTCTTGAATTTAGATATCCACAGAGGACAGTACTGTGTGTTTATGATTGCTCCAAGTCCATTCATTACCCTTTGAGTTGGAGAATTATCCAGTAGCAAAGGGCTTTGCCCAGTTTAGTACAATTTCCATCACTGTATTCATATTCTGTGTATTACATGAAAATACCAAGTCTTGCCCAGAGTAATTTGTATTAAATTTTTGTCTTGATACTAGTTTTCTCATATACAGAATAAAAACAATCTTTAAGGGCTAGCTGGGCCAAGACTGAAGGTATCAAATAGGGCTCTATATCCAAATCTAGACATAATTGATTTCAGAACTTCTTATGTCTAAAAACATGCTGATGGATGGGGACTACTCATATTTATGAGTTGATAAATGTGGCTCAAGTAACCCTTAAAAAATGATACATTATTTTACATTAAATATTTATTGATTCAAACTGGCAAGCTAAAAGTAGGAGATCTGACATGTCATAGCCTTCTAGAGAATATATCTATTCTCTGGGGGCTGGGTTTTGTCTAGCACAAAAATGTTTGAATCATTTTGTTTCTAATCCAACCAAAATAAATCTAACAAAAATGTTAAGATGAGGAAGGCAAAAGTTTATGCTTAGAATATACAGCTATCATTTTTTGGTTAGAATTCTTGCTGAAAACTAAACTAGTACTACATTCATTAAGGTGAATACAAATAAAGAACTTTAGTCTGCAGCCCTGTCCCTGCCCCACCCCACCAGAGTTGCTGTGAGATTTTTAGGTAGATCACTATAGCAATGTGGCCTCAGTACACAGCTTGATTCCAGTGAGTGTATCATCTAGTTATTGGCCAGCTAGGTACCAATGGGAGTTCTACTATCAGGTGAGTTTTATTCTTTAGAATAAAAAGATAAACACATCTTTTAATTTTATAAATGATGTTATGTACAGTTAGAAATGGATATACTGGCAAAATTATAAGTGTAAGTTCAAAAATTTAATTTCTCACTAGTTAGATAATTTGATAGAAGAGTTCTGTTGTGTATTCTCTGAGATCAGGTTTGCAAATTCTAACAACTAGCAAAACATTTATGCAAGCTTCTTCAGAGAAAAGTAAAATATATTAATTCTTTTTACAGCCTAACAGTCCCAGTGAGTATTGTTTTGACGTGGATAGTGATATGGTCAATGAATTCAAGTTGGAATTGGTAGAGAAACTTTTTGCTGAAGATACAGAAGCAAAGAATCCATTTTCCACTCAGGTATATATAAACTTGTTTATTATATATATTTTCTATTAAAATATATTAATTTTTATTCTTAAGTGACGGTGGGTTTAACTTGTTGCCTCATAAGGTATGGCCATTGTAAAAACTCATGTATCTTGTTTTAAAGGACACTGATTTAGACTTGGAGATGTTAGCTCCTTATATCCCAATGGATGATGACTTCCAGTTACGTTCCTTTGATCAGTTGTCACCACTGGAAAACAGTTCTACAAGTCCTCCAAGTGCAAGCACAAATACAGTATTCCAGCCCACTCAAATGCAAGAGCCTCCTATAGCCACCGCCACTACCACAGCCACCAATGATGAATTGAAAACAGTGACAAAAGATGGTATGGAAGACATTAAAATACTGATTGCATTTCCATCTCCTCCCCACGTACCTAAAGAACCTCCTTGTGCCACAACGTCACCATATAGTGATACTGGAAGTCGGACAGCCTCACCCAGCAGAGCAGGAAAAGGAGTCATAGAACAGACAGAAAAGTCTCATCCAAGAAGCCCTAATGTGTTATCTGTCGCTTTGAGTCAAAGGTATTTATATGTAACATTAAACTTATAGTTTGGTCATTATTCTTAAGGAAATGTGTATGATGGTAAATTATCTTTAAACATAGCAACCTTTTTCATATTTATACTTTAAGGAACATAAAACTGACATACGAATTCTGAACTTAAAACAAGCACTCAAGAAACTGTTTCTAAATTAGCTTGTGTATTACTTTAGAGTCACATCACTTACCTAATGTAGGAGTAGGAGAGTCTTCTAATATTCTAAAAATAAAGTCCAGCCAGTAAGTTCTATAAATGTACAAAAACTGGCCCAGTTTCTTATCATTGCTTAAATCAGACTAACTATCCTCTCAGGGTTCTTTATAAGCTCACCCAAAGAAAAGCCCCAACTGAAGTGTGTGTGTAGTTGCCCAGTTGTGTCCAGCTCTTTCCAACCCCGTGGACTGGAGCCCACCAGGCTCCTCTGTCCATGGAATTGTCCAGACAAGAATACTAGAGCGGATAGCCATTTCCTTCTCCAGGGGATCTCCCAACCCAGGGACCAAACCTGGGTCTCCTGCATTGCAGGCAGATTCTTTACCATCTGAGCCACCAGGGAAGCCATTCCAACTTAAGGATATTAATAATTCTCCATTCCAAATTGAACTTGATGGCCTTCAGTCCTCAGCATTCAATACAGATACTTAATAAGCATTTAAAACTTTTGGATGTATAGTTAGTTATATTTATATACATATATATATATAGTAGATTAACTATGTAGTTATATATAACCATATTATAACTATTGCTTTTTGTTTTTCCTTTTTATTTATAGAACACTAGCTATATCACAGATTAAATAGGTTGGTTTTTTGGAGGGTGGCTTGTACTAGGCCTTGGTTGCAGCATGTGGGACCTAGAGATCAAACCCATAGAGTTGGAAATGGATATATTGATAAATACATCCATTGATTGTGCAGAGTCTTATTAACTCTTAGACCACCAGGGAAGTCCCTAAGTATTAAAATAGGTTTTTAAGAGCTACAATAGGAATCTAAGCATGTTTTATGATATTGCTTCTATGGAGTTAATTTGAGCAAACACATGAACACCACCAAAATTTTAAGTTATAAGTTTGGTGTATGATTTGCAATAGGATTTGATGTATTTTAAATTTGAAGCTATAGTCAGAGAAAATGAGTCAGTGGGGCAGTGTGTGGGGGACAGAAACGATTCCGTGTCCACAGTGCCTAGACTGAGATATTAATAGCAATAGGAAAAAGCGCTGCCATAGCCAGAGGTTATGGCTTTTTCTCCTGCCCTGCATACTTTGATCTAGAATGCTACTAGAGACCTTTTCCCGGAACTTGGAAAAGATCTTGTAGCTTTTAATTAACAAAGTAGTAGTCTACATTACTTTTTTACTGTATCACCAACCAACGCTGGAGCTCCTCTGGGCAATGACAGTGTTACTAATATTTAACTCAGTACCTAACATGGAGTACTTGCTTTATAGATGGTTATTGGATGAAGAAAAGAATGAACTTAGCAACAGAATTAGCAATGATCTGTAATTTATAGTTACAGAGATGAGATTTTTCAGTTTTCTAAATAAGTATGTACTTGTCAAAACCAAAGTCCAACAAACATCTAGTCAAATTAACAATTTTTTTTTTTTACATTAGTTCCAATACAGTATGCACTAAACACTTTAAGAAATGAATTTACCTTTCAGAACTATATGGAGGCTTTTTCTTTACTACCTCTCTTGGTAATTTGAAAAAATCAAAGTGTGGTATTAAACCAGATAACTTGAAGTTTTAAAGATTGAAAATAAACTATTAAAAGTACTACTACTAAGATGATATTTACATGATAGACTGAGTTATCCTTAATAAACATGTATATAAAAAATTCAAATATGCCTGTCTATATATTGAAGGTTTTATAGAATTTTTTAAAAATTACAAAACAAGACTGCATGTAGGAGAGCAGTTAGTGGTACCTCACTTACCCATACGCCATTCTCAACTAGATGAACAGAGCAAGGATCTGTCATCATTAAGCTGGGGCTCGGGGTAGGGAGCTGGTTCTTGAAAAGACAAAACATGTAACAAAACCGATGTACTTGACACATAAAACTGTTCTTTAATGTTTACTATTAATTTTAGATGCAGATAGTTCAAGTTTGATAACCAGATCAATACTGAGGGCAAAACAGCTTAGTGGGAAGATCACTGGGAAGGAGAGTGGGTATTAGGAAACCTACAGTGTACTTCCATATTTGCAGCTAATTAGCTGCAGAGCAAGTTACCTAACAGGCCTCGATTTTTTCATTTATAAAATATGTATTATATATGTGTATTATCTTGGGGACAAGAGCAAAACTAAAACGAACTAATGAAGATGCAGTGTTCTGTAAACAGTGAAAGTGTTATCCAGTGTGAAACTGATCTTGTATTACAGTAGTCCCAAGAATATGTATGTATTAGGTGGAATGAAAGGCCAATATTGAACTCTTTAACATCAGTGTAGTTCTGTTCACTTCTGTTTTATAAATAGGGTAATGAATAGCTTAGGAAATTTTGTTTTAAAAAATAAGCTTTGACTTTTAGGGCAATAAACTTTAGTATAATCAGGAAAACTCTTATGTATAACATTATATCCCTTAATGTTGGAAAATAGGCATTATATATTTTGTTTAAAAAGCTAACGGGATATTTTTTTAAATAAATAAAACAACCATATTTTTTATTAAAAAATTGTTTTCAGAACTACTGCTCCTGAGGAAGAACTAAATCCAAAGATACTAGCTTTGCAGAATGCTCAGAGAAAGCGAAAAATTGAACATGATGGTTCACTTTTTCAAGCAGTAGGAATTGTAAGTGTGACAGCATGTTTGCTTTTCTATTCTAGCTGATGTGCTATTTCTGAGTTAGATATATAGGTAATTCCTGTATCTTCCAAATACTAATGTTACATTCTCAGAAATTACACATTGGTTTCTTTCACTTTGTACGTGTTCTTTCTTAAAAGTACAAACATTTAATGAATACAGTCTCAAAAAATTCCAAAATTTAGAGATGTATTTAGAGTAAGTATAGTTCTCCCCTCATTCCACACCCAGTATCACTACCAAGTCTCTTTCTCTTCCCTTTTGGTTACTTTCCCTTCTTACCCACAGAACACAGTCAGTGCTAGTATAACCCATACCAATATTTTCAGACCAAATTAACTGGAAAGTATTTTTACACAGTTGTCATATGAGTGGCAAATGAATTCATCACAGTATTAAGAACTGAGAGCAGTCTTTAAGAATCTTGCCTATGTATTGTTAGTAAATTTATACTGATTTCAAAGTTCATGATTTAAAAAAAATTCAACATAGTAAAATTGAAATAACTTTACTGTTTTCAGGGAACATTATTACAGCAACCAGATGATCGTGCAACTACCACATCACTTTCTTGGAAACGTGTAAAAGGATGCAAATCTAGTGAACAGAATGGAATGGAGCAAAAGACAATTATTTTAATACCCTCTGGTTAGTTTACTCTTTCTGCCATTAAACGTCACAAAGAGAATTAAAATATATGAAACGTTTATTTAGGAGCTTTACTCCAAGTAAGAGTGATTTCCATTCCTTACCAGGATTAAAAAGTAAGGTTGCATTTTATTTGATGAGTAATAGTTTCCAGATGGAACTCTGAATTATCTTTGATCTGTGTCTGTGTGCTATCAATAATGAATAGAAGCTGAAACTTGTACATTTTAATGCCTTTTTCTAAATTGGTTTAAATCACTCTGAGCCTTCAAGGTTCTTTTAAACAGTTGTGATATAGCACCAGTAATGCTTGTTTGCACCTTCTTGATTACATAATTGCAGTTTTGCCTAACAGATTAAAAACCCTTCTAGAGCTAACTGGCCTTATTTGCCCCAATACCTAGTGCATAGTTGCTGTTTAATAATATTCATTGATTAGATGAACGAACACTTAGCTATCTCTTGTTTTTCAGATTTAGCATGTAGACTGCTGGGGCAATCAATGGATGAGAGTGGGCTGCCACAGCTGACCAGTTACGATTGTGAAGTTAATGCTCCTGTACAAGGCAGCAGAAACCTACTGCAGGGCGAAGAACTACTCAGAGCTTTGGATCAAGTTAACTGAGCTTTTTCATAATCTCATTCCTTTTTTTGGACACTGGTGGCTCATTACCTAAAGCAGTCTATTTATATTTTCTATATCTAATTTTAGAAGCCTGGCTACAAATACTGCACAAACTCGGTTAGTTCAATTTTGATCCCCTTTCTACTTAATTTACATTAATGCTCTTTTTTAGTATGTTCTTTAACGCCAGATCACACACAGCACATTTTCACAGTTCTTTGGTATTTAAACCATTGCATTGCAGTAGCATCATTTTTAAAATGCACCTTTTTATTTATTTATTTTGGGCTAGGGAGTTTGTCCCTTATCGAATTATTTTTAATAAGATGCCAATATAATTTTTTTAAGAAGGCTATAACCTTTCATCATGATGAGTTTAAAAAATTTTTACTCAGTTTTTTCACATTTTACATAAACAATAATGATTTGCCAGCAGTACATGGTAGCCGCAATTGCACAATATATTTTCTTAAAAAAATACCAGCAGTTACTCATGCAATATATTCTGCATTTATAAAACTAGTTTTTAAGAAGAAATTTTTTTTGGCCTATGAAATTATTAAACCTGGAACATGACATTGTTAATCATATAATAATGATTCTTAAATGCTTGTATGATTTATTATTTAAATGGGTAAAGCCATTTACATGATATAGAAAGATATACATATATCTGGAAGGTATGTGGCATTTATTTGGATAAAATTCTCAATTCAGAGAAACGATTTGATGTTTCTGTAGTCACTTTGCCAGCTCAAAAGAAGATAATACCCTATTTGTAGTTGTGGAAGTTTATGCTAATATTGTGTAATTGATATTAAACCTAAATGTTCTGCCCACCCTGTTGGTATAAAGGTATTTTGAGCAGATTGTGAACAAAAAAAAAATCATGCTTTGTTAGCAAAATTGCCTAGTAATGTTAATTTGCTCAAAATTTGATGTTTGGTTTTATGCACTTTGTCGCTATTAACACCCTTCTGTTTTCATATAGATTTCAATAATTGAGTAATTTTAGAAGCATTATTTTAGAAATATATAGTTGTCACAGTAAACATCTTGTTTTTCTATGTGCATTGTACAAATTTTTCATTCCTTTTGCTCTTTGTGGTTGGATCTTTTAACACTAACTGTATTGTTTTGTTACATCAAATAAACATCTTCTGTGGACCAGGCCCCCTTTGACCAGCTTTTATGTTAAAACAATATTTGTTTCAACACCTCCAACTCATAAAATTGTTTACCAACAGTTTAAGTATTTTATATTACATTATTCTTGCTATTTCTACATTCACCCCATTGCCATCACTTTAATTTATACTGTGTCCCTAACTGTAATATTAAATAATAACAAACCATAATATTCCACTGTACAAAATATGCTTTTAGAAAACTGTCATTTATGAATTTATGAACCTTTAATTTATTAAAGTAAAACAGAATTTTAATGTTTTAATATGAATGGGATGAATGAAACAAATCCTTAACATTATAGTTACATAATGTTGTAAGGGTTAGAAATTCCTTGTAAGATTTCCAATCTATTTTCACTCACAGATGAAGCTATTTAGACCTTGAGTGATAAAGGATTTGTCCAAGCCTTAAAGGTAATAAATGGCAGACCAAAGATTTAAACTTACGTCTTCTGACTTAATATGAAACTAGAAAAACCTTGCTTTGTTTCTGCCTTAATACTGTATGTTTTAAAATTTTTAACAGCTTTATTCATTTTCCTACATTTTAAAAATAGCAATTTTTTTAATTGTAAAAGTAATACATTCTTACTTAAAATTTAAAAACTCAGCACAAAAAGATATAACAGTGAATCCTTGCTCCTAAAAGTAACAACAGATTATTTTTATGGACAAATTAAATACATACAGAGCCTTAGGCCCAGTATACTGAGGTTACAGGAACATCCTGAATAAAATTAAGCCACAGACCTTAAGTGGCTGTTTTTAATCTTAGAATGAAGGAAATGTGATTACAATTACATGAAAGTTTGGGAACAAACATTTACTAAGACTCAATCTAAGTTTTGTGAGGCATATGCATATTTCATTGCAAATACTATGATCCACAGTGCTTCTGGATTTAATTACAGATAGTACTGGAGGTGGTATTTTAGAATAAAGTAGTTATTTAACATTCCCAGTTGAAATTAAAAAATTCTCATTTTGGTAGCAAATTAAGCTGAAATCTAGAAGTTTATCATTTTCAAGTATTAGTAATGTTCAGATCTGTAATGACCAAGAGTAGGAAAATGACTTTTGGGAGCAATGATTTAGATGAGAAAGCCACTTTAAAGGACAGTGCAGCTGGAAGAAAACAAGTATCCACCCCTCTCATTCAGAAAACAAGCCCCCTGAGTGCTTGAAGCTGTTTTAAATAGCAGAACCAGTCCTTCCTCCAGCAGCTTGCCAGCCTCTTTGAGACCATCACAAATGTCTTTATAATGTCTTCATCCAAGTATAGCCCTACCCCAGCAACCATAGATAGACCTGTAATGTCTCCATTTCTTATGCATGGCTTATAGTTTCCCCTTCTCTGATGCTGATGTGAATGAATGACCATAGTGTTATTTTCACATCTGAAGAAAGTATGGCAAAGGAGTTTGGTGTATTTTGTTCATTTGTTCCAAGGTTCACTGTTCAATTTGGAACTGAAAGAGTTCCATGGAGATTCTACCACTGCTGCGTACAAGTTTTAGATTGAGTTAAAATGAACCTAATGTCTGTTAGTACTCTGTGCTAAGCTTTTTGCATGTTATCTCACAATTTTCCAAAAAACCCTATGAATTAGGACCTGTATCTCATGTTGTAGATAAGTCTTGGAGAGGTAGCCTAAGATTCAGAGCCTCTGAGTTGGTGGGGTGCTAACCAGTCCAGTAAAACCCTACCCGTTTCCCCATTAACTGTTTAAATGGCAAATATCAATAGAAAGCAATAGGGATGTAGGGAACTGAGGGTGGTAATGCAATCACAGAGGACATCGAGGGGATGTTCTATGAGAGGAATGGCAAGACAAATGGAAATGAATAAAAGTGTGCTGGTGCTATTTAGTGAGTTCTGAGTTTGAACTAGAGATTCAGGTGTCTGCTTATGGCGACATTAACTCACAGGTAAATGAGGTGGTTTATGAAAAGCACAGTGATAAACCATAAAAGGTCACATGAATATATGGTATGGTTTTGTCAGCGCTATTTGATTTAAAGGCATGCTAGACACAATTTATTTTCTTTTAAGCTTGTGTTAACCTCACAACTACCATTTCTAAATTTCGATTCCTCACAACCTTTAAAATACAAAAAAAAAAAAAAGATGAACTTAAAAGTTACAGGGTTTGCTGAAACCTAAGCATTCCAAAAGTTCAGATTTCTAATGTAGCAACGTCAAAAACAAGTTGCAACGAATACAAAAAAAAAAATTTAACGGGGTTTGATTAAATAAAACCTTTGCAAACATGTTGTTAGCTAAAAGCAACAAAAATGTAAACAAAAAAATGTTATTCGGGTGTTTAAGTCTGCTACTAACCACTTCGCTCGTATTTCATCCCTTTAAATAGCGCTGAACCTGTTGTCCCAGATCATTTTACAGAGAATTAGTTCAATCTGTTGGATCTGAAATAAAATAGTCTCCTTGTAAGACAAAAGCTACACTTTACAACTACCTCCTATGAACACCTTCTGGAGCTTTGTTGTGTTCACACCTTTCCGAGGTTTGGACATAATTTTTATTCTTACCTGTAGTGGACGGTTTTATCCAAGACGCTGCTCAGACACCCGATCTCCTTGTACTATTTAATTTCTTTTATTCCCTTTTCTTGGCTCCATTCCCGGACGGAGAGGAAGGACAGGTGCCTGAGAGCGGCAGTGATCAGACCCTCAGCGGGGAAAATAGCTAGGATGCGGAAGTGACCGGCTACCCCTTCTGTTCCTTGCGCCCTAGTGCCTACATGATAAGGATGTGAAACGTGAACCGCCCAAAGAAACTTCCCCAAACCCCGCCCGCCGCCCTGCAGGCCACGCCCCAGTACGTGCTGGGGCGCAGCACCGCAGCCCTGGCCCCTCCCCGGGACTGGGGGCCGGCGCGAGGCGGCAGGAGCGGCGCGTGGAGCCGCAGCCCCAGGCTTACGCCTACGTGTGGGAGAGCATGTGGAGGCGCTGCCCCGCCCGGCCTTTGGAAGCACGCGCGCGGGCGGGTGATCGCGCGGAGGCGCTGGCGCGAAGGCTCCGAGCTGCTTGTTGTCTTCCGAGACTCGTCGGATTTTGCTGCCCGCTTTTTCTTAAACTTGGTCGCTTTGGATGTTGGGGTTGCGGAAGGAGAGGGGGAGGGGGTGGCGGAGAGATCTGAAGGACGGAGACAGGAATTGCTGTAGTTAGAACTGTTCTGAACTCCTAAGCAGATGCTTTGAAGTGTGATCCTCAGCTCTGTAGAACAGAGAAATACCGAGGGGTTGCCTAAAAGATTGAGTAGCTATGTAAGACTTTTTAAAAATTACTCCCCATCTACTAATAACTTGTCAAAAATAGAGGAGTTGTGTATTTCAAGATATTAGCCTTAAGGCACCAGAGACTTCGTTTATTTTAAATTAAGCATTTGAGATAGGCCTGATTAATAGAAACTTTAGCTTCCCTAGGTGGGTTTTTATTGTTGGTTTGATTTTTTTGCCTGTCCTGTTTTTTGAATTTGTTGTGTGACAGCACCCTGAGAATCGTTTGGGAGAAGATAATCTTTCTGGACAGAAGGGTAGTGAGTTTACGGAAAGTGGAAAAGCTCGGGGCCTTAAATTTAATCTGTAATTAGTTTATGATTACGCAGTCTGTTGTAAAGCGCGGGGCAAGGTATTGTTTAGAATAAATTACCCTCTGTATATCCTCAGCTGACTACGTTTTATATTTTTTTAGGAAAATTCATTATGTTTTTTCAAATAGAATTACCTAAAAAGTAGGACATTAAATATTCTCTCATTTGACATTTTAAAAATGTGGCTGAGGTGTGAATATTTTTTTTCCTAATAAAAACTGATCTGTAGCCTGTCTCTGTGTGTGTGTTTAATTAGAGAAGTGCCCTTCAGGGAGAGTGCTACAACTCTTTTCATCTTATGGATGCTTAATCACTGTAAAGTGGTGATTCTTTCACAGAGGAGAGCAGGCTGGAGGTTTGGGGGAGTGGTATGCTTTAATGTTTATCACAAAAGCATTTTAAAAAATTGCATATGTAGCCTGACAAGTAGGCTAGAATACTGTCAAGTCAAATATTATTTAGGGATCTTTGGAATATTAAAACATTAAGAAACACTATTTTATGTAGAGATCTTTTCCATATATTTCTGGACAATATTACTGGCTCTTTGGAAAAAAAAAATTTAATGCTTCCACACAGAACTGCTTATGATTACTTGAACAGGACTACTGGACAAGCTTTGGGGTAAGTCTTTATAAACTTGCCTGACTGCCCAGCCTGCAGGTAGACTATTTAAAGCAAAAACTGAACTGAAGTAAAATTAGAGGCAATCACCAATTAGAGAGGAGCCTGGAGAGCCTAGGTAGGTGCTTTGCTTCTTTCTAGGCAAATTAAGCTGCTAATATTTGCCAGCCCTATGAACATCACCTTAAGCCCTTGCTTACTTCTGATTATTTTTCAGCCTTCTGTGACCACTTATGTATGTCTTTTCTCCCTTATTAAACTGAGTTCCTTCAGAGCAAGGTTCCCATCTGATTCATCTTTGATTGTTCCTAAAACCTTCCACTTTTCTTGCACAAGGACAACACACACATGATTGAGGGTGGGAGAGGATCTCGTGTGACACAGACCAGAGAAGAAATGACCAGAAGAATGGGGGAAATAGGACCATTTTCTAGCTCTTCCAGTGAAATCTATTTATTCAAAGAACAGTTTCTGAGGTTTGAGTGAGTCCAAGGTGTTTGCTGTGTTTTGTGTGTTTGTGGCACCTCAAAATTCATATGTTGAAATCTAACATCCAAGATGATAGCTCAGTATTAGGAGATGGGGACTTTGGGAGGTGATTAGGTCTTCAGGATGAAACGTTAATGGGATTTGTGCCCTTGTTAAAAGAGGCTCCAGAGAGTTCCATTGCTCCTTTGACTTTGTGAGGAAAATGCATTTTAAGACCAGAACTAGATACCAAGTTTCTAAGATGATTTGGCTGAAATGAGAATGCTTATTCACTGGTCAGTTCAGTTCAGTCGCTCAGTCATGTCCGACTCTTTGCGACCTCATGAACTGCAGCACGCCAGGCCTCCCTGTCCATCACCAACTCCCGGAGTTTACCCAAACCCATGTCCATCGAGTCGGTGATGCCATCCAGCTATCTCATCCTCTGTCTTCCCCTTCTCCACCTGCCCCCAATCCCTCCCAGCATTAGGGTCTTTTCCAATGAGTCAACTCTTCGCATGACGTGGCCAAGGTATTGGAGTTTCAGCTTCAACATCAGTCCTTCCAATGAACACCCAGGACTGATCTCCTTTAGGATGGACTGGTTGGATCTCCTTGCAATCCAACGGACTCTCAAGAGTCTTCTCTAACACCACAGTTCACAAGCATCAATTCTTCGGTGCTCAGCTTTCTCCACAGTCCAACTCTCACATCCATACATGACCACTGGAAAAACCATAGCCTTGACTAGATGGACCTTTGTTGGCAAAGTAATGTCTCTGCTTTTTAATATGCTATCTAGGTTGTTCATAACTTGCCTTCCAAGGAGTAAGCGTCTTTTAATTTCATGGATGCAATCACCATCTGCAGTGATTTTGGAGCCCCCCCAAAAATAAAGTCTGCCACTGTTTCCCCATCTATTTCCCATGAAGTGATGGGACCAGATGCCATGATCTTAGTTTTCTGAATGTTGAGCTTTCAGCCAACTTTTTCACTGATAGTAAAGTATAAATCTTGTTAAGTTTTACATTTGCATTCTATCATCTAATAATTTCTCAGATACATATACTCCACACTCCTGCAACATGTAAGTAGAAATCCATAATAAACCAACAAAAATAAAGGGTACCCAGTGAAACTGTATTTAAGATGAACAATGAATAATTCTTTTAGTTGGCCTGAAACTCAAATTTGATTTGGTCTCATGTGTTTTATCTGGCAATCCTACAAATAAGAGAGGAAAAAGTGTTCATAAAACATGGTTTATAACAGCAATATCTGGAACCCACCTAAATTTTCATTGAGGAAATAATAAACTGTATATTCACACAGTGGAATGTTAGGAAGTAATGAAAATAAATGAATTACAGCTATGAGAAATCATATAAATGAATCTCAGAAACACTATTAAACTTAAAAAGCAATTCAAAGACTATGTATTAGAAATTGCAACACCGTTATAGTAAAGCTCAAAAATCAACCACAAGTAAACAATATATTGTTTAGAGATCCGAACACATGTGATAAAATATTTACAAGAGAATGAGAAACAAAATAAGGTAGTTGTTATTAAAGTAATGGCAGAGGCAGGAGAATAGTTTAGAGGAGGAATCAGAGATTTATGTGAAAGGTGTTGGTCACGTTCCAGTTCCTATGCATGTAGAAGGTACACAGGTGTTCACATTCCTGCTATTCATCTTATTCAGACATGTTACGTTAAGTTTTTTTATAATGCATATTACATAACTTAAAAAAAAAGATGAATGATAAGAAAAGTTACAGAGAGCCCTTATACTTTTAGGATAACTCTCCAAAAGAATAAGAATAGCATGATTTGCAATCACGGAAATAGTGAAAAGTACAAAATATGACTTGATAGCCAGCTCCTGACGGATTCAGCCACGGTGCTGGTGAAGACGCTAGAGAGTCCCTTGGACACCAAGGAGATCAAACCAGTTAATCCTAAAAGAAATCAACTCTTGAATAGTCATTGGAAGGCCTGATGCTGAAGCAGAAGCTCCAATACTTTGGCCACCAGACTCCAAGAGCTGACTCATTGGAAAAGACCCTGATGCTGGGAAAGATGGAGGAGAAGCGGGGGAGTGGGGCGCGGGGGGAGGGGGCGGGTCGCCAGAGGATGAGATGGTTGGGTGGCATCACCAACTCAATGGACATGAGTTTCAGCAAACT
Organism: Cervus elaphus; assembly: GCF_910594005.1. Taxonomy (NCBI): domain Eukaryota; kingdom Metazoa; phylum Chordata; class Mammalia; order Artiodactyla; family Cervidae; genus Cervus; species Cervus elaphus. The sequence continues at coordinate 28,289,868 of NC_057826.1, read as the reverse complement.
CTGGGATATAATAAAGGACAGGGAAGCCTGGCAGTAATGCAGTCCACGGGGTCAAAAAAAGATACGACTTAGCGATGGAACACAACAAAATCAGATACAGTACTTTTTGCTAAGTAATGTGCTAGACCGTGGTGGTGGTGGTGGTGGGGATATTTACAAGAACTTCTCAAGAGTGAAGGGTGTTAAGGCTACAACCAGAGAGCCACACGTTAAGCACAGGTATGATAGCCTACGAGAGGAAGTCCAGTCTGCGTGGGTGTGTGCTCAAGTCACTTCAGTCCTGTCTGATTCTGCGACCCTGTGGATTATAGCCCGCCAGGCTCCTCAGTCCATGGGATTCTCCAGGTAAGAATACTGGAGTGGGTTGCCATGCCCGCCTCTGAAGTCCAGTCTACTTCTCAGTAAACCCTCTTTGGATCCTATTTCCACGAGGCAGTGGCTTGAGGTTGTGAGATGTTCCTTCTTAGGTGTAAAAGTTGACTTGTCACCCTAGGATCACTTTAAAGGGGAGAGATGGTAAGTGTAATAATGATTGGTATAAGGTATAATACAGACCTAAAATCCTTCTTTGGCTCACAGGTCCCCTGAGGAGTAAACTTATTTACTGAAATTAATCGCGCCCACCTCACTTCTCTAAAGCGATCTGAGCTCCTGAGGCGAACGATTGCGCAGGCGCAGAAAACAACGCGAAAGCTTGGGTAGATCCGGCTGGAGGTGGAGTTGAAGCGGCCGGAAATGCGTCACGGAGGGCGTGTGCGTCAGGTCGTAGTGGGTGGGGCTCAGAGCCTCGTTTCCGCGGCTACCGCCGGTAGCCTCCCTGCGCGTGGCGTGTTTGCTTTGCAGACATGGGGGCTCCTGCAGGCTTGAAGGACGACTGTGAGGCCCTGCTCAGCCGCTTCCAGGAGATGGACAGCGTGCGCTTCGAGGACTTCACTGAGCTCTGGAGAAGTATGAAGTTCGGAACCATCTTCTGGTGGGTGTTTCTTGTCCCGCCTCTCTCTGTTCAGGGGCGGCGTAACAAGTTTCTTCCATCCCTTTCGCTTTGCGGGACCTGGGAAGGGCTGAGCAAAGTGGCAGTCTGAACACCGCCTTCGTCTCTCCTGGGCCGTCATCTGTGCTTGGCTCCGCGTTTTCCCTGGGCGATTTCGTTGGCTTGGGTTTCAACCATCCATTTTGCGGCATCCTCCCAGATATGTATAGCTCTACCTCGCCGCCCTTCTCCACTCTTCTACCTCCACTACTTCATCCTGACCTAGATTACCGTCGTGTGCCCTCCCTCTCGTTTTGTTTTCTTACAACTCCATGTTTAAAAACAAACACACAAGCAAAGACAAAACCCCGCATGATTGAATTCATTTTTCATACAACCTCTGAAGTTGTAAAGTGCAGATTTGATCATGTCACGGCCTTTCATACCACCCTTAAATGGTTTCCGTTGCCTCTGAGTACAGCTCAGATTCCCTAACAAGGTTGGCAAGACCCTTCGTGACTGGCCTTTGCCCAGCGTTGCAGCTTCATCTACCAGCCCACTCCACGGCTCTCTACATGGGTTTCCTCAGTCTGGACCTTTACCCCAATTGCCTTTACCTGGCTACCTTATTCTTTATTCAGGTTTAAGCTCTTGTGACAGTTCTTCAGGGAAACATTCCTTAGTCCTTCTGGACTAAATAAGGTGTTCATGCTCTTTTTCTTGTAGCACTTTGTGCTTATTTTACCTCTTGACTTAATCACATTTTAACTGTGTAGTTCAGAAGGCAGTATAGTGTAGTGGTGAGAAGCATGGATTATGGAGCCCCACTTCCTGAATGTGGTCAGAGTCCTCTACTGATCGTGATAATAAGTGCAGTCTTAAGTGCTCAAGAAATATTCGTTATTACTATTTTAAATTTTCTTTCCACTAGACTTAGCTCTTTGAGGACAGTGACTGGATGGATCTAATATTCCATTAGCATAATACTTAAAATGCTAAATTAATAATAAAATGAATGAGTCCTTGTGATTATAACTCTTATGTTCTGCTGAATAAAATGTGAACATTCTCTTTTTTCTCCTTGTTGATGTAAAATAAGTACCTGTATAGTTTGTCCATTGCAGGGGATGGAGAATGGAGAAACGTTTGTTGTACAATTAATGAAAGGAGAGGAACTCGTTTTTTTTTTTTTTTTTTTACTGGTGCTAAATGTTATGCATTTATAGCTGTATGTAATCCATAGAACAACTCTGAGATCAGTAATTATCCTTGTTTTATAGATGAGGAAATTGAGATTTAAAAAGGTTAAATAATTTTTTCATGATCACACAACTAGTAGGTGGTACAGCAGGTACTGAAACCAGCATGTCTTACTGTTTCTGAAACCCGTGATCTTTTTCTCTGTATCCTTCTTGGGAAAAGTGGTTTAGAAAAATTTTGCTATGGTTGCCCCATCTTTTAATTTAATGAAGAAGGAACTAAAATGAGAAGACAAGTAGAGATTATTTAACGAGTGGTGGATTTTCTTTAGAAATTGCTTTGGTTGCCAGTACTGTAATAGGTATTTTTCATTCTTGTAGTATATTCATTACTTAGAGGGCCCAGGCTTTGGTATATAGTGGGGTCTCCTTTGTTACCCTGCTGTTTACATTGGTGAACTTTTTCCCTGCAGAATTGGGAGGAGGAGGGGGAGGAGGGTTACATTGTGCTGTGGTTCTCCAACTTTTTCACCCAAATGTCTCAAGAACAGATTAGGACCCCCTGAGGCTACTGGGGAAAAATCACCATTATATATTAATATGCACATATATTTTTTAATTGAAGTATAGTTGAGTTGATGCCTTTGAACTCTGGTGATGGAGAAGACTTGAGAGTCCCTTGGACTGCAAGGAGATCCAACCAGTCCATCCTAAAGGAAATCAGTCCTGAATGTTCATTGGAAGGGCTGATGCTGAAACTGAAACTCCAATACTTTAGCCACCTGATGCAAAGAACTGACTCATTGGAAAAGACCCTGATGCTGGGAAAGATTGAAGGCAGGAGGAGAAGGGGATGACAGAGGATGAGATGGTTGGGTGGCATCACCAACTCGATGGACATGAGCTTGAGCAAGCTCTGGGAGTTGGTGATGGACAGGGAAGCCTGACATGCTGCAGTCCATGAGGTCACAAAGAATCAGACATGACTGAGAGACTGAACTGACTGACTGATAGTTGAGTTACAGCATGTTAGTTTCAGATGTGCAGTGTAGTGATTCCACAGTCAAATGCATTCCAAGTGATCAACCACAAGTTCAGTAACCCATCTGTCACCATACAAAATTATTGAAGTATTACTTTTATTGGTTTTATGCCTTATGCTGTATATTATATCCAGTGACTTGTTTTGTAACTGGAAGTTTGTATCTTTTAATCCCCTTCACCTATTTTGCCCGTCCATCTACCCTCTTCCCCTCTGACATCCATCATCGTGCTCTCTGTTTCTGTGTTTCTGTTTTGTTTCTTTGTTTTTTAGATTCCACACGTAGTGAGATTATGCAGAACTTGTCTTTGTCTGACTTATTTCACTTAGCATAATACCCTCTAGGTCAACCGCTTTGTCAAAATGAACCTGATCTTTGTATTTTATTCTGTAACATTACCGTGGTTATTTTAGTATATTACATATTTAAAATTCTTAAACCAGTAGTTAGTTGTAATCCTACTCCTTTTGCTCCCAATTCAGCAGTAAAGTTGATGCTTTTGGAACGTGCATCAAGAGTACCTCGGGCCTCAGTGTAAGAAGCACAGCAGAAAATTAGGTCTTTATCCTTGAATCATGAAAGGATCAGGTGTGGAATGCCCGTCTGCTTTCTAGCAGCTGCTATTTAAACAAGTATAAACCTCTTCTGTTATTTTTTTTCACAATCATAATATAGGTTCTCTTTGTTTTCTAGTGGTAGAATGAGAAATTTAGAAAAGAACACGTTTACAAAAGAAGCTTTGACTTCGGCTTGGCGATATTTTTTACCTCCATACACCTTCCAGATCAGAGTTGGTGCTTTGTATCTGCTATATGGATTATATAACACGCAACTGTGTCAACCAAAACAAAAGGTAACATTTGTGAGTTGTTTTCCTCCAGCAGAAATATGAAACAGGTGCAATATTTTCATAGCCAACTGATTTTAAAGAGAAATGCCAGTGTTTCAAAATTATAATACATTTGTGAAAAAAGATTTGCATTTACTAATAATTTTTTTATTTCTCTTGTTTGCAGATTAGAGTTGCCCTGAAGGATTGGGATGAAATTTTAAAATTTCAGCAAGATTTGATAAACGCACAACATTTTGATGCAGCTTATATTTTCAGGAGACTGCGACTAGACAGAGCATTTCACTTTACAGCAATGCCCAAATTGGTGTGTTATCTGAAGGAGATTGTTTTTCAAAATGAGAAATTCTGCTTCATTGTCCGTAAAGTGCCTCAGTCTCCAGAAAGTGGAAAGAGTATTATATCATTCCCAATACTTGAGAAGAGGCTTCTTGGACTTCCCTGGTGGTCCAGTGGTTAAGACTCTATGCTTCCAATTCAGGGGGCTTGTGTTCAATCCCAGGTTTTGGTCAGGAAACTAAGATCCCGACATGCGATGTGGTATGGCAAAAAAAGAAAAGAAAAGAAAAGAAAAAAGATTTCTTAAAATAGGAAAAAAAAATATGGGCAATTCCCTGGTGATCTGTGGTTAGGACTCCAGGCTATTACTGCTGAGGGCCTGGGTTCATTCCCTGGTCAGGAAACTAAGGTCCTACAAGCTGTGTGTCATGGCCAAAAAAAGGAAAAAGGAAAAAAATGCTTTCTGATTACTTTTTTGTGAAAGCAAAATTCAGTCTCTCCTAATAATGCAATATTTCTGAGTATTGTCCATTAAGTAGATGGTTAGAAGAAGAAGTTAGATGGGCATCTGCATTTGTTTATGCCTTTATTCAGACATCAGAGGGGCTACTGAAGAGAACTGAGAGATTTTAATGCCAGTTAGTGAAAAGTTGAAACTTCCACTAATATATATTTCTCCAGTCTTGTGACACTTTCAGATGCTAGATTGAAAGAGCATTTTAATCAAAAGGTTCTAGTTCTGTCAGTTGACAAATCATGTAACTTCTCTGAATTTGTAAGCATGTGGCCTGGGATCTTAAGGGTTATTTCAAAAGTTGTTTAACAGTCTTTGAAAAATACATTTTTCAGAGTAAGTATGTACTTACTTATTTAGTAAATACATACTTAGAGCTGGTTTTTCTTTTTGTTTTTTGGCCCATATTTACTTATACATGATTTTTATTGCTGGCTTACTTACAGTACTTAAAATATATCTTTTAAAGCATCTATTTTAAAAGACATTATTATTTAGTTGTCATACAGAATGAAGAAAAAAATGCAACGAACTGAAATTACTGAAGAATTTAAGGACCCAAATGATCGTGTAATGAAACTTATCACTTCTGATGTATTAGAGGTAAATTTGCTTTTATGTTCTTAAAATTTTTTAAAAACTGTTTTGTTGTTAACTATATATTGAGTTTATACCTTCATCTACTGGATACTGAAATTTTTTCTAATCATAGAATGCTATTACCTTCTCTCAAGTGTCAGGAATACTTTACCCTAAATATATCAAAATTTCTGGAATAAATTTTGAAAGAGTGAGAAATAGATGTAAAAGACTGGACTTGGACTAAGGATATTGGGATTCAAATATTGAAACTACCATTTGTATTTGACTTTAGATATATTATAAAACAAGAATTTAGTGACTTTTTTTTTTTTTTAACAATATATGTTCATTTCCTAAGTTCCTTTTTACAATGCTTGAGTAAAAACCCACTATTATAAAACAAGAATTTAGTGACTTTATTTTTTTTAAACAATATATGTTCATTTCCTAAGTTCCCTTTTACAGTGCTTGAGTAAAAACCCACTATTGAAAATAGTTTATTTTGATAAAACAAAAATTTGAAGTCAAGAATAATAAGAGTTACAGTCTTAAAACAGCTTTTCAATCTAATGTATTTCAGTATTTTGAGATGTGCAGTATTCAGGAAAATCCTTTGCATTGATAAATAGTTAAAGAGAGTTTTTCCTGAGTGGGAAAGTTGCCCCGAGGTTAAAACAAAACCCCACTAAAGGGCTGCAGCCTTCTAATTAGTGATCCCTTCCTGTTTTCTAAAGAATAGATTCCTGTGTACATAGAAAGTGTATAGAGTGAGTGTGAGCAGGTGGGGGACTTCTTGTGTTTTTTCATTTCTTTGAGCCTTAGTTTCCTCCTCTTTAATGTTATGATTGCAACCCTTATTTCATCCACTTGTAAGAGTTGAGACCAGATTATTCCTGAAGAGTGCTGAGTGTGGCCTCTGGCACATAGTAGATGCTTAGTAAATGTTACTACTTCTCCCCTCAACCCTGTTCAGTCTTTTCCTATATAAGGAGTGAAAAGGGGATCAGATCTTTGATTTGCTCAACTGTTTCTCTGTGTCCCAGATGCTACCATGTTCTCATAGCTTCAACTGTCAGGTTGATTGATTTTTCAAAGCACTCTGGGTCTGCTCTGTATACCGACATCAGTTTTGAGCAAGAATTGTTAATCAGGGGTCCATGGATAGCCTTGAGAAGGTCCATGGATCCTTTTCCCCTCTAAATCATATGTAAATTTTTCATATGTATGGACACTTGGTGAGGATGAGGTACTCTATCCTCAGATTGACACAGGTGTTCATATACCTAGAATGTTAAGAATTACACAGAAGGAAATTATTTACTAAGTATCTAAAGACAACATGGTGTAGTGCAGGAGCGATACAAGATGTTTTGTGTATATTATCAATATTTTACTCCTCAACAACATCCCTGCAAAACAGGTGCTTTAAACAAATTTTAGTTATTATTTTTTTCTTTTTTTTACAGAAGATGTTTTATCCCTGATTAAAAGTTGAGGAAACTGAGGCACGGAGACATTAATTTAGGAAGCAATTGACTAAGATTCTGTAGCAGTGCCTGTTGGACAGCAAAGACCTTGTCTGAGCTGAGACTGGGGTTGGAAAGGTATCATTTGCAGATGTCTAGTGAAGTATGACAAAAATTAAGATCTTTGCCCTATAGCAGCTGAGCAGGAAAGTGGGAGAAGGTCATGTATAAAAATAAAGATAGGAAAAAAAATTATTTGCATAATAGAGGGAATTTATGTTTTATCTTTTGGGGAGAGGGGAATCATTGAAAAGTTTTAGAGATTGGAGAAAATTAGAGTATATATTTAGGTTTGGGGTAAGGAGCTATTAGAAGGAGATTTTGTGTAGAAAAGAAGCTATGAGGTCCCTTCTGTGGAGGAGGTGGTGGGTTGGTGACCAAGAGCCGGGTGGAGGGATTCCTTTGAGCTGAAGAAGGCACTTCTTCCTTGGAAACCTGAGGGAAGGAAGTGGAAATGGACTCATAATTGTGAAGAAGAGAAGCAGAAAGCAAACAGACCCAATAGCCTTAGCTTTAAGAGAGGGAGGAAGTTTGGAGTAGCATGAAGAATGAAAGATTTGGGGATGCCAGAAAGGATTTGCCAAGGAGTACTGATGTGAATTATAAAGAGAGCCAGAGGGGGTTTTTGAACCGCAGGATGTTGTTCTTATTAGTATTCTCTTAATGAAAAAAAGATGATTTGAACCCAGTTGGTTGTAAGTTTTGATTGTTGACTAATTTGGTGGTAGAACCTTAATTTTTTTCAATATGCCTTCTTAAACATTTTTATTATTCATTTGAAGCTCTTTAATTAAAGGTTCCTCTGTTAAATAATTGTATATGTGAGCAAGCAGATAATGGGAGGTTTTAGAGAACAGAGCTGGGGTGATGCGTAAAGCCATATTCTTTTGTGATTGGAGAGGAGGGTCAGAAGGGCCAGGCTATGAAATGCCTTTTCGTGGAAGCTTCTAGGAATGGAGAAGTCTGTGTGAAGCCATCCTGACTTTATCTAGCATTTTTGGCTTGCCACAGATCTGCTTTGAAGGCCTTTTCCTTTTGTACTTGTGTTGGCTGTATTTTTCCTGTTCTTGTCGTCGCTTGTCGTCGCTCAGTCGTGTCCAACTCTTTGTGACCCCATGGACTGTAGCCGACCAGGCTCCTCCGTCCATGGGATTTTCCAGGCAAGAGTACTGGAGTGGGCTGCCATTTCCTTCTCCAGGGGATCTTCATAGCTTATTCCTCATTTTCACTGATAATCCCTAAATTGATTACTTTTCTGTTTTCCTTCTCCTCCTGCAAATGCTCTTAAGTCTTCATGTCAGCATATTTGAATTCTGATTGTGATTCTGCCTCTCAGTTATCTTTTGTGATTAAGGAGGTTTAATAAAACAAGAGAATAGAAAATTGAATCAAAGTAGCTGATTTTTTAAAAAATTCAGGTATAATTGATATATAATATTGTCTTAGTTTCAGGTATATAACATAATGATTCAATATTTATATGTATTGTCAAATAGTAACCACAGTAAGTTTAGTTAACATCCATCACCATACATAATTACAATTTTTTAAAGGATCTGATTAATTCCAACTCGGTTACTTAAATATGCCCTTTAGCAAGTCATTTCACTTTTGAATCTATTTTTTTCATTTATAAAATTATAATAATGGCATTACACGTTGAGTATTCACTGTGTGTCAGGAACTATGCTGAAGGTTTTTTGTATGTTATTTCACTAATTATCATAATAGTCCTGCAGAGGAGATAGTGTTTTCCCAGTTTTAAAAGCAAGGAAACTGAGACTCAGAGAAGTTAAGTAATTTGTATAGTGTAAGGTACAGACACTGGATTTGAATGTCCAAGTGTGTAAAGCTCCAAAGCCCTACACTACCTTTTATTTCTTAATCCTTTGATTTTGTATAATGTTTTACATTTACAGAATACTTCCACTTGTATAAGCTCACTTAATACATCTGCATTGTGTTTGTCCAAACGAGGAACGTGACTGTGACTGAGGGATTTGTTCAAGGTCACAATCTAACAAGTGACAGGTCCCAGGCCCCAAGCTCGTTGTCCTTGTCCTGTATTGTAGTGCATGTAAAATAGTGGGAATACAGCACAGTGTGCCATGTGAAATGTTAGGGGCTCCCCACGTCAGGACACTGTTCCCCATTGAAGATCCTGCATATGTAAGCACTCAGCACTCCTCAGCAGTTTTGAATTCCTTGAACAGATGTTGATCAAGTCCATCAAAATCTCCTAGAAATGCATTGACTAGCCTAACTTGGGGGTGACTCAGAGGACGTGGTAACAATCGGTGAGGGATAGTTCTCTGCTGGTCTTGGAGCTGAGTGTCAGTGCTGGTTTTATGTGATTCTTGTCTGCCTGCCATAGGCTGTCTTCCTGTTTACCCTGTAGACCTGCCCATTTGTCTGGAGGTTTCTTGAGTAGGAAGATCTAACTAATACTTATGCCTCAAATGGTGTCATAAATCACTATTTCATTTAATCTTGAATCTTATCACTGAAGTAATGAAGAAGCTTATGGAGATAGACACAAGAGCTTTGAGATTTCTGAAATCAGCACATCTCCGGAGGATTGGGTGAGAGTCATGAGATAGGAATTCCCAGCTGAATATAAAGGATTGTGTAAATATCCTTTATGTGACAATATGAAATAAAAATGTGATCTTAATTATTAGGAGTAATATTTAAAGATATGCTATACTACAAATAAGTTTTGTTACATCCAGGAACGCAATCCTATATTAGACTTTCCCCTTCATCTCTCCATATGTTGTATATTTATTAAAGTTTATTGAGTTGAATTCCGTAATTCCATATTTCTGGAAAGCAGACTTTTCATTAATAATGTACTGGTTTGCATAGTTATATTATTTTAAATATACAGTAATAAGTTATTCCTTCTCAACTCTGTCACTTTGGAAGGTGATTTTATTTTATTTGTGTTGGTGCATTTCTCCTCGAAAACTGAATTAAAGGACTCATCTTTTCACTTGTAGGAAATGATGAACGTTCATGACCATTATCAGAGAATGAAACATGTAATTTCAGCTGACAAATCCAATCCGGAAAAATCCCTCAACTTGATAAAAGATGATTTTTTTGACAATATCAAGAACATAGTTTTGGAGCATCAGCAGTGGCACAAAGACAGAAAGGTTTGTAACTGATACATCACCTTTGCATTTGTGTCGTCCATGACTGGCTGGACATGGGTGAGGGTGTTGAGCGGCAGCCTCGTTTAGTGGCTACCTCCTGTGAAACGAAGATCTGGAGGGCCTAACTTCTTTAGTTTCAGCTTTACCAGTTAGTAGCTAGGTGATGTTATTTAACCTTACAAATGGGTTTTATGTGTAATAATATTATATAATTATAATTGCAACTATATAACATATAGTTAAATAATATCCATTTAATATATATGTACACACTATGTAGTGTGTTAATTATAGGGAAATAAATAATTATAGGGAAATAAATAATCTTGGTTTACCATGGATTTAGTACAATCTTTAGAATTTAGCATTCTCTGGAGGTTGCACACAGGCCGTCTTTAAGCCAAATCCTACACATAACTTTTTTTTTTTTCCCTTTGCATAGCCCTGTTCCTAATGTTTTAAAAACTTGAACTAATTACCAACATTTAAATATTTTTGGTCTTAAGGTTCCAGACATCTGACTTCTCTTAAAGGTGAGAGGTTTGGCTATACCGGTCCCGCTTTGCTGCATGGCAGCGGACGGCTAGACTTCATGGTGGCTTCTCCGATTGTGGCAGAGCGCATGCTCTCTCTTCACCAATGCTCTACCTGCCTTGGTTTAACTGTTTACAGATCTCATCAGTGCAAATCTTCCATTTAGTTTTCTGACCCAAATGCTGATGCTAGAGTTGCCCATATTCCATGTTAGTCTTTTCAGCTAGAGAAACTTAACTCTGGAAACCTGAAGGCCAGCCTTGCTAAATTTCCCTTTGAAACCACTACTCCATCTAATTTTACTAAATACTTCTAGGAAAAAGATAAAAGAAAAAAGTAATTTCTTATTACTTACTATGTGTTTAATAATGTGTTAAGGTCTTCACAAATGCTAGAAAGGCATTTTTATGTGTTATCTTTCATCATTATGTGTTATATATCAGAGAGATTTGTTGCTACTTTTTGACTTATATAATGGATAATGGCTCAAAACTCAATTTTTATAAAAGATGAACAAGGAAAGTGATGAGATGACAGCCCTGGGAAGGAGGAAATAATTTGCTTCCTCTGTGGACATTTATTTTAATGAGAGCACATTTTAGAATGTTTGACTACTTTAAGTGCTACAGCTGGGTTGCACAGATGACCTAGGCACTTATGTAAACATCTTTTGTAGCACTGTCTTAACTTATTTTAATGATCATGACTAAGACCTTTGAAAACCTGAAGGAAAGGAGAATAAACCAGTTTTCTCACGACCACATAAATCTGCATATTATCTTTCATTAGTTAGGATTTACTTTTATTGATTTTGTAATTCTAATGAAACCTAACCATGACCTTAATGTCTGGTGGTGAGCCATGCTTCAATACTTGTGAAATATTCTTTTAGTTTTTCAGTAATTAAGTAAATGATTTCCATTGTTCTGAAAATAATTTTCAGTTAATTTTTAGTTGGTTTGAATTGTAAATGTGTAAATATAACTTACTTTATCTTTTAGAATCCACCCTTAAAACTGAAAGTTAAAGGTGGAGAAGAAAAGAGTGAGAGAAATTCACAACAATCAGAGGTCAGAAAAATTCATTATATGATTGCTTCTGGGGCAAAGGTTTGGTTAGCTTCTTTTCATTTTCTGTGTGGCTATGATTCTGTGTATTGACCATAACACGCTGTGGTCAATATTATAATGTTAATACATACATTAGAAAATTCTGTAAGATGGGTTCTGTGAAGAGCTAGTCTGTTCTTTACTGGAAGCCTTGTGAAAGACCACATGAGGTATAGACTGGGCCTGAGAATGTTCACCGTCTTCAGCAAGAGAGGGGACGGGTGGTGGCGGAAGGTGCCCTCAGTCCTTGCAGGGCCAGGGGAGGACTGTTGTAATGCTGTCTTTTTCTCCCTGCTTGTCAGTCTTCCACCAAGCGTGCAGCTTAAGCTACTCTTTACGGCTTTCTGCCTTCAAGGTTCTCATCCATCTTAGTGGATGAGGCAGAGAGCCATCTTTGGGCCTAGGCAGATGAAGAGAGAATGGCATAGTCACCAGGGCTCAGGCCTTTCATTCTTATCCTTTTTAAATCTTGAATGAAAACAATCAGTAGCCATGGGGTTGTTATCATGGCCCCTGTTAGAAAGTGATGCATGTCTATGTGTCTTTACTTAATATGTGTCCAATAAATGTTAGTTTCTTTTACCCTACCTTCTGTCTTGAATCTGATTCTGTCTTATTTCTGATTTAAAAAAAAACAAACTTAATTATTCGTGATTTTACTTAATGTTTGTGTGTTTTAACTTTTTCCCATTCCGGGTTGTTTTTACTTCCAGAGATGTGAAAGGGCAGAATCATTAGCGAAAATAAAATCAAAGGCCTTTTCAGTTGTTGCTCAGGTAAGTTATTTATTTAATAAGGTAATTTAGAAATTTACTTGATGCTCTTTTAATCACATTTTTATTTTTTCATCAGAGTAACACCTCTGCATAGTTTTAAAAATCTAACAATACTGTTTAGCTTATACAGTTCAGCAATCCTGCTCCACCACTTCCTGCCCCTGGACTTCTGATCTCAAAAGGCAGCCTTTTCTCTTCTTTTTCACCTTTTTCTCTTCTAGTTATTTTTTTCCTGGTATTTACCTGGAATTTTGATGCCATTGTTCTTTACTAATAGTCTTCCAGCTTCTAGTATTCCTAATTATGAAAGGTTTTAGAATTTTATCTTTATCCCCAGAGCTCTGGATTTTCATGATAATGTACCTTGGTGTAGGTCTTTTTTTCCACCAGTGCCCTGGGCTCTTAGGATTGACGTCCTTTTGATCTGATAGCCTTCAGTTCTGAGGGATTTTTCTATAAATGCTTCTCTGATCGAATTGTTTGCTGCAGTTTTGCTCTTTTTCTGGAACTTTTATTTTCTTCTTCTTTGTTTTTATCTATTCGCAGAGAGCTTTCTTTATCTTCTGAACTATTATAATGGATTTTTAAAATTTCTGCTGACATTTTTTCATTACTAAGATTTTTTTTCTTTTCTCTGAATCTGTTATTAATTCAAAAGTGGATCTCTTATTTTTTTTCCCCCTGGGTGCAATATGTTTATCTGTTTGAGGATGTTAATTACAGTTTTTTGAAGTGTCTTCCTTTTCCTCCAGAGTTCTTATTTTTGTTTATTCTGTTCTCTGTCTTTCATTTTAGTGACTTTTTGCAAATGTTTGAAGATCTTGAAATCATATTTAAGAGTGGTCATATAGAGATACCCCGGTAGCTCAGTCAGTAAAGTGCCTGACTTTACTGCAAGTGCAGGAGACCTGGATTCAATCCCTGGGTCAGAAAGATCCCCTGGAGAAGGAAATGGCAACCCACTCCAGTATTCTTACCTGGAAAGCCCCATGGACAGAGGAGCCTGGTGGGTTACAATCCATGGGGTCACACGAGTCAGACACAACTTAGTGACTAAACCACCATACAGAGATACAGCCTTTTAGCCTCATGTTTTTCTTAGATCTAGCCATTTTTATCAGAGAGCAAGCTGGGGGAGGAAAGTAGTAAATAAGCCCAGCTGGCAGTGTTTCGGGTGCCTACAGAGAATCCACTGACAAGATCACCATTCATTCCTTCCAAAGACTTCATTCAACACCCCTGCTTCCAGTAAGAGGCTTCATCCTTTCCTTAGCTTTTCTATTACGGTCAAAAGCCTTCAACTGCTCTGGCTTAGCCTCTCCAGAGAGCTCACCTGTTTTGTACAGGAAGAGGTCAATTGTTCAGCTTTGAGGCTAGAAAATGGGATACTATTCCTTCTGTAGATTGTTCACATAGCTGCACATTTTTTAATGACCCTAGTTCCTGATCCACTTGGACCAGCTTTCCTTGTTCACCTTTCTTCATCCTAAGTCAGCCATCACTTTTCCACCTCCAGAATGATGTTGTTTTGTTTACAGCTGTGTTGTTTCCTATTATCTCCATTTTGTGAGTTCATTCATTTTTATTCCTCTCCTCTAATTTTAGTGGGGTTTCAGGAAGGAGCACCAGTAAACTTACATGCTTTATCTCATATTTTTTTCTGGGATTTTTTCCCTGGGTTTTTTTCATGGATTTGAAAGTGTCTTTATTCTGTGGGAAACTACTATAATTCTCTGGTTGTTGAAATAAAAGGGAATAAATGAAAAAAGTGAAAGTGACTATAGATTAGTCAAGTGTTATCAATTTGCTTTACTGCAGTTTTGAATGAAAGCATCAGGACAATAACTTAATTATCCCAAATTCTTTTAAACCAGAACTATTTCCATATTATATAGGCTAGTTGTTTAATTTCTTAAGATATTATGAAATACTTTAAAAAATATTAATTAAATTATAATCCCCTTAAATTTTTATAAGAACGTGTCATTGCATGGTTATGATTTTTTTTAATTACTGAGGTACAATTAACATATAGTGCAAGGTAGCTTTTAAACTGTTGATAATACATGTACCACATAGATGACATTGACTGAAAACTATGTTAGGGCTCTGCTTAAGCAAGTAAGGGAATTTATTGACTGATACAACTAAAAAGTCCTGGGACTCTACCTCTATTTCTCATCTCTTACATTGCTTTCACTATCTTCAAGTGGTATTTGTGACAACTCCAGCCTTCCCAGCTTTCAGTTCAGTGGAAAGGGAGAATTTTCCTTTCTAATAGTTAAACAGATTTCAAAAATTGAGTTATATCAGTGATGGCAGATCACACGCCCATACCCTGGTGGCCTTGGGGATGTGAAGCTCATTTTGACTAGATTGGGACCACATGACCATATGGAGACTCAGGCATAAAGTAGTTTCCCTTGAAATACATGGTGCTAACAAAGGAAAGTAAAATGTTTTTAGAAGAAAAGGAGAATAGGTTGTTAGCTGGGAAAAATATACTTGTCCTTTTTACCTCCACTTCCAACCATGCATCTACAACAATTTAACCCAATAAGGAAGTTTTAACCCAGTTTGAATAGATGATGATGACAGCTGCAGGGACCTCTTCCTGTTATAAAGATAAAAGGGTATATACACCTGTGACAAATATTAAGCAAGCAAGTGTCATGGTAAAGACTTGACTATGACAAGTCTTTCTGTAAATCTTTCCTCATCTTTGTCTATCTGTTTTGTCATTCCCTAAGTGACCTGTTGTTCAGTTGCCCAGTCATGTCCTACTCTTTGCAACCACATGGACTGCAGCACCTCAAGCTTCCCTGTCCCTCACCATCTCCTAGAGTTTGCCCAAGTTCATGTTCATTGTATTGGTGATGCCCTCCAGCCATCTCATCCTCTGACGCCCTCTTCTCCTTCTGCCCTCAGTATTTCCCAGCATCAGGGACTTTTCCAATGAGTCGTCTGTTCACATCAGATGACCAAAGGACTGGGGCTTCAGCTTCATCATCAGTCCTTCTGGTGAATATTCAGAGTTGATCTCCCTTAAGATTGACTGATTTGATCTCCTTGCTGTCCAGGGGATTCTCAGGAGTCTTCTCCAGTACCACAGTTCAAAGACATCAATTCTTTGGTGTTCTGCCTTCTTTATGGTCCAGCTCTCACAACCATACATGACCACTGGGAAGACCGTGGCCTTGACTAAGTGGACCTGTGTTGGCAGAGTAATGTCTCTGCTTTTCAGCACACTGCTAGGTCTGTCATCACGTCCCTGCCAGGAAGCAGTCGTCTTCTGATCTCGTTCCTGCAGCACTGTCTGCAGTGGTTTTGGGGCCCAAGAAGAGGGAGTCTGTCACTCCTTCCCCTTTTTCCCCTTCTATTTGCCATGCAGTAATGTTTTGCCATTCCCTAAATGATGTATTGTTGGATTCATTTTGTGATTTATTGTAATTAATTAGATTTCCAACTATTTAGGCATCAAAGTCAAGAAGGCACCGTCAGGTCAAAGTTGACTTTTCTGATTCTGAATCCAGCCAAGTACAAACCAAAACAACTAGGAAAAGAAGAAACAAAGAAACGTTGAAACCAGCAGGAAGGAAAGTGTCTTCCAGAGACAGAGGTACCTTTTGAGAACCTTAAAAAGGGGAAATGGGACTTACGTACTATCTTCCCTCACCATGTTTTCTTTATTAAAAAGCATTAGATACTTGTTTAAGAACCTTGTGAGATTAATATTAAAAATAAATTTTCTTAGATTCTTGGAATCTTACTACTGAAAGGGACCCTAGAAGTCATAAAATTGGGTCATTTCATAGATGATAAAATTTAGGCCCATACAGATGAAATAACTTGTCCAAAAGTGATATGGTTATAGAATCAGTTTAGAATTATCCATATTATACTTCATTAGTAATTTTTGTGTGTGAATCAAACTTACATGTACAATAAGTTATGATAAGTAGCACATTCTATAAACCATATTTTCCATTAGCTGTATTAACTAAGCTGTACCTGCTTTTCTTTTGAAATAGTTTATAAAGTTACCTTTGCTGTTTGGTTTTTAAAAACATGAATATGTACTCAAGTAGTTTAATTTAAGCACTGCACAAATATATTCACCATACATAAAGTTGGAATCTTATTAGCAGGCTCAAGGGGAGAAAAGTATTAAGAAACATACTAAATATTTAGTGCCTAATAGAAGCAGCACACAGAAAGCCACTGCAGCAGTATATGAAGATATGTTAACAGCCTTTTAGCATGTTTTTTTCCTATATTGAGATAGTAGAGGGAGAATTTAAGTTCAGTACCTTTAATATACTCCAGATATGATAAGTTCCATCAATTAATGCATGAAGTGCTTTGAGAATTCAGAGGCGGAGATACTATATTTGTTAAGGATAATTAAGAAATACTTCCGAAGGATAATTTTTTTTTTAATTTTCTTTACAGGGTTAGCATGTATTGTGAAGAAAGCTGTTAGGCCAGTCTCATAAGTATTAATGAAAAAATTCTAAGTTATATGTATCAGAAGAATCTCAGATATAGAACAGCTTGATTGTATACATTCATTTTATGATGCAGGGATGGTGCAGTTAGGAATCTATCAATAAGATTTGCTGTATAAATAGGTTAAAGGGGAAAATGTGAATTCATTTTAATAGTTACTCAAGAAAACATTTGATTAAATCTAGCATCCATTCTTGATTTTTAAAAATATTCTCTAGCTGTTGGGAGTCAAGAGACTTTCTGTAAAGGGCCAGATAGTAAATATTTTAGAGCTAACTGGAACTTTCATACATTTTTTGTGGGAATTCAGAATGGTATAGTCACTCTGAAAGACTGGCAGTTTCTCATAAAGTTAAACATATACTGACCATATAACACAGCAGTCCCACTCCTTGATGTTTACCCAAGAGAAATGAAAACTTACATTCACACAAAAATTTGTATATGTAAGTTTATAGCAGTTTCATTCAAATTACAAAAGATTGCAATCAGCCTAAATGTTTTCAGCTGGACATTATGTAAATGTGATATACCATACGGTTGAATACTACTCAGGAATAAAAGAACTATTGATATATCTAATAACACAGATAAATCTCAGTGTACTGTGCTAAGTGAAAGAAGTGAGACACAAGAAAAGCTGTATACAATATGGCTCCATTTATAAGATATTCTGGAAAAGGTGAATCTACAGGGGCATAAAAACAATTGTTGATTCCTTGGAACTGGGGGTGGAGAGAAGTGATAACTGCAGAAGGACACGAAGCAAATTTTTGGTGTGATGATCTGTTCTGTAGTTTGATTGCAGTGGTGCTTGCATGACTGCGTTTATCTAAACTCCTAGATCTGTACTACCTTAAAAATGGTGAATTTTATTATGTATTAATTCAAATCAAAGCAGAGGACATGGGGTAAAGATGGATTCGGTTGATTATACTTAAAAAATTAACTTTTGGTAGATTTGGTTGCTTTTTGTAAGGTGTCAGCAAAGATACTTAGTTTTAGAAGCCTACACAGGCAGTTTTTATTAATAGTTGATCTTATTTCATTTAAGTGCAGCAGAGAGTTCAAGCTACTTTCTTAAACATCAGGAAAACAATTTTTTTTTGGGGGGCGGGTGGAGAGAATGCTTCTTTATTTCAGAAAGACACATCAATTTTCAGATCAAAACAATTAGTTTCTTGGTTTTTCTTTCTCTCAATCAGCCTCCAAAGAGACCACACCAAAGGAGAGTCCATTTTAAGCAAATTAAGCTTTAGGATACATACCTAATAGATCTCACTGAAATCTCACCAAAATAAAATTTAAGAACAGTTTTGTACATAAGCTATTCAAGATTTCTCCCGCACTAGCTGCTGGGAAGCACAGTGAGATGGCAGTTTTATTAGAGACAGCAGCTTCAGACCCAGAAAAGTGGGAAGAGATAGATAGATCAGTGGCAAAACATAATATTCTTTCCTTTCAGGAAAACAGTTTTTTTATGCAGTTGAAGAGCAAAGAAGGAGCCAGATGCAAGCTAGGGAAGAAATTAAATGAAAATTCCTTTTCATATGAAGCATTTGACACATGTAATTTGTGAAAGATCACTTCCTTCACTAGCCATATTTTTTTTTACGTAATGTAGTTACCTGAAACATTTTCATAAACTCTGAAATTAACTTTTAAAGATGGCTGAGATTTGTTATTGAATTTACCTAGGTGTATTAGGGAGGATTTAACCCATGAGAACCCACACAGTAAAATGTGATCTGAATTAAGATCTTTAATTATAACTCAACTATTCCAGCTAACCCCAGCTTTGTAGCTCAGAAGGTATTGTAAATACGTTGAAGCAGAGGTAATTTGTTATTCTTCACCTTAATAAAGATTCAAGTGCTTACTAAAAAGATCCTCTTTAATCAAAAAGTTCATTAAAGTAGAAAAGTATGTTTGATTTCTAGGGATTTGTCCAGGTGACAAAAACACAGAGGACATTCATTGCAGGATTATTTGAAATGGCAAAGACTGTTAACAGCTCAAATGTATAACATTGAAAAATTGGGTACATAAAATTTTTGTCCATATAAAGAATATTTTGCTGTTCCTAAAAAGCTGGAGAAAGTTTTCTGTATACTGACATGAAAATATGTCCAAAATATATTGATACATTGCTTAGTGAAAATGTTTTTTTAAAGAAGAGTATGATTCATTTGTTAATAAATACATATGTAGACACAAAGCTACTATAAAATAAAATAGATAAACAACAAGGTCCGACTGTATAGCACAGGAAAGCATATTCAATATCTTATAGTAAACTATAATAGAAAAGGACTTGAAAAAGAGTAATATGCGTAATCAAGTAATCAAGGCTTCCCTGATGGCTCAGATGGTAAAGAATCTGCCTGCAATGTAGGAGACTCGGGTTTGATGCCTGGGTCAGGAAGACCCCCTAGAAAAGGGAATGGCTACCTACTCCAGTATTCTTGTCTAGAGAATTCCATGGACAGAGAAGGCAAGTAGGCTGTGTAGTCCATGGGATCGCAAGGAGTTGGACATGACTGAGCAACAACACTACACACACACACACACACACACACACACACACACACACACACACACACACACACACACACACACACACACACACACACGTATAAACGAAATTACTTTTTTGTACACTAGAAACTACATTGTAAGTGAACTATAATTAAAAAAATGCAGACAGAAGTTTTATATATATATCTTTGAAGAAAACTAGATGCATATAACAGAGGTTAATTCTCAGGGATGGGATCATGGAAATTTCTAAGTCCATAAATTTCCATAATGTTTGACTTTTAGAGGATAACCATGTTTAGTAATCAGGAAAAATCCAAAGATTAAAAAGCAAAAAAAAAAAAAATAAAAAGCAAACAAATGTAAAATAATTGCTTAAACTAAGACAAGATGGACATGCAAAAAGGCAAGGTGGTTGGAAGTACAGGATACGAAGGTTCCATTTTATGTGGATTGTGACGGCTGTATTGAAGAGTTACTGTTAATATAGAAAGATATATTGAGAATTGGATTGTGACCAGGCCTGAAGTGTGGAACCAAGAAATTTGGACTTCATTTAGTAGGCAGAAGGGAGTCTTGTGAGACTGCTGAGCAAGCAAGTGGTATGACCACTTTTCTTTGAAGAAGATCAGTCTGGGAGCAGTATGGTAGTTAGGTGGGAACATACTGAAAGTAGGAGCTCTAAGTAAGAGGCTGTTGAGGGGTAATGAGGACCTGGCCGGGTGGTTGTAGGGATTAGACAGGCAGACTGACAATTAGGAGAGCCAGTAGCTGTCTACAGGTAACCACATACAGAGGCTGGTGGAGAGAGGTGAGATTGGGACGCTTACAGCCTCAGCAACTGGGGGAATGTCGGTGACTTTAACAGAGTAAGGATCACAGGATGACAATTTAATTTGGGGGGAGAATTTGCCGCAATCTGTCTTTCCAGGCTCAATTCTTGTAAAGGGTGTCTAGTACATAAATAGGTGCTCATGTATATTGATTGGATTTACCCATGTTTGTGTTATTTAAGCTTTAGCTACACCTGTTCACCATTCCTAGAACACAACTTGCAGCCTTCTGGAAGAACATCAGTTAATAGTAATGGTGTACATGATGGTGAAGATAACAGCTATTACTTATGTAACACTCTTTCTTTTTAATTTTTTAAAAATTTTAATTAATTTTTTTTTTTTAACACCAAAAGCATTTTGTATTGGGGTATAGCCAACCAACAGTGTTGTGGTAGTTTCAGGTGAACGGTGAAGGGACTCAGCCATACATACACATGTATCCATTCTCCCCCAAACTCCACCTCCCATCCAGCCTGGCACATAAAATTGAGCAGAGTTCCATGTGCTATACAGTAGGTTTTTGTTGGTTATCCGTTTTAAATATAGCAGTGTAACTCATTTTCTGCTGAACTTTTTCCCCACATCCGAGGTCACCTAACTAATATTTAGAGCTGAGACTTGAGTGGCAGTCTGCTTGAATTGAAGCCTGAGTCCTTAACTGCCATTATTGCTCTCTCTCAGGTAATTGGAAATGTGGCTCTGGAGCTCCGATTAGACCTGCACTTAAGTAATTGTCGTATTCTAGCTGCATGTCCTGTAATCATATGTGTTGAGATGGAGCAATAATCTGTGGCTTATAATTGTATCCCACGTGATGAGCTTGGAGCAGAGGAAAACTATCAACCTGACACCCTCTAGGAAGTTAGTTTTGTGGATAACTGAGGTTAATGATTTAAATGGCAAAATTTACTTTTTAAACAGTTAATTATTCTAAAGCATACTACATGCTTCTGTATGTGGTTCTTGTTTTCTACAATGTGCATTTATCATTTTTACATGTATTTTATGCTCCCCTATTTTCTTGAACAGTGTATCCTGAACATAATTTAGTTTTTGCTCTATGATTCAGGGTTTTCATCATGAGCATATTCTTTTTACTGGATTTTGTAATATAGTAATCCTGTCAGATATCTTGATCATTATACTGTGGCTTCGTGATGCAGGACTGTCCTTGTTTTTCTGTCACATTTGTGTGGTAGGTGTCTTTAAGTTCTCTGTGCAAATGTAGCAGGTTTTTGCCCTTTTGCTGCTGCTTTAACTAGTGGGTTTTAAGAAGCAGGTTGGCCGTTCGTTTCAGTTTTATGTAAAATAATTAGGTTTTGGGTAAAGGCCTGAGGAACATATCGTGAGCTTTTATAGCTTTTATTTAATATGTTGACTCTGAGATAAACATCCTGAAGTTTTGTGTGTTCACTTCTTGGTTCCTAGCTGCATAACTGGATGAAGCATTTTATTTTGTTTTTAAGAGCTTTTGGAGAACATTGCCTTTCTTTTTTATTCATTTAATGTAGAAATGATATCTAAAATGTAATTAATCATCATGTGACTAGATGAAGGTTTTCTTGCATAGCTGACAGTTTTAAACTCAGTACTCCTTCCTTTGACATTGTTGCATAGATTCTCTTAGGTTATAAATGTGGGTTTGAAAAAATCATGAATAGTTGATATGGATGGACATGGCGCAAGATTGTTAAGAAGAGTATTAGTAATTAGGGATAGATTGTACTGATTATAATCTTGGTTTGAATTGTGTTTAAAATGGAAGCTTTTTGCTACAGTTAACTTCATCTAGAGCAATCTCTTCGTTCCATAAAATCTGCATCCCATTAAGATGCCAGCATGTGTGTTCAGAGCAGAAAGCTTAAACTCATTTTCATTGAATTTGTTGCCTTCTGTACTGGCAGGTACTTAGTAACACATATACTCTGTGAAATACTGTGTTATAAAATACTTGAATCCATATTTGATTATTCACGGTTTATTGAGGCCCTCCTCTATGCCAGGCACTTTTCTAAGTGCTGGGGATACATCAACCTAAACAAACCAGGGTCTGTCCTTGTGAAGTTTACATTCTAGTGGGAAGAGGCAGGCTATAAAGAGAAAAATTACTACGGATAACAGGTGGAATAAGTGTTGTGGAGAAGAATCAGGAAGCATAAGAAATAAAGAGTGACTGTGTCAAGGGGTTGCCATGACCAGAAAATGATATGCTGAATGAGACCTGTTAGGACAGTGGCATTTGATAATTTGATGAGGATATTTCTTCAGGCAACAGAAGGTTGCTATAGAAAACCTCCAATCTTAACTGTGTTTCTGAAGTTTGTGCACATTTTCCTTCACTGTAATGTGATCTTACAATTGTTTGTTAGATTAGTGAATAATGATCCTAAAAGGAACAGATTTTGTGTGTGTGCTTGTGTATGTGAGAATTGCCTTATTTTCAGGTTGTTTTATTTAATAATGGTTCTTGGACAGCATTCTGGTGTTCAGCAACCGATATAGAATATTTGTCATTAAGTACATATCAGTCTTAAAAGCAAAAGACTGTTAACTTTAGAATTACATGTGTGATTGACTTGAAGTAACACATGATCATTCCATGGTGTGTGCAGATATAACCCATGCTGTGTGTGATAAGGATTGAATCCTGTATCAGTGTTTGGCTAATTTTGTTTCTTCCCTTTTCCTCTGTTTTCTTTAATGGAAGAATTAGAGGCTATTTTCAAAACATAGGTATAAATATATGAATACTTTAAAAAATGACATGTATTTAAAATGCATATTTCTGTTCACCATTACAATTTTAGCTTTTAGTTTAAACACCTAATATGTGCAATTATAGTATTGTCATAATTTGTGTAAAATTTTTCTCAAAGATTAACATTCTTTGTTTTCATATAAAATTACTTGTTTAACTCTTTCCAGGTGACATGCAGAATCTACATAAGGAAGATAAATCTTTAAGTCTGAGTATGCCTGTGGTTACAGAGGAGGATGAGGAGAATGAAAGTTTTAGTGAAACAGGTACAGATGAAAGTTTGTCAGACTCCTGGTAGAGCTTCAAGGTTTAGAACCCAGAAGAGTGTGACAACTGTGTGTTCCTGTGATGTTTTTATCTTTGGTACACTGGAGAATTTTACCATTAATCCTGACACTTAAAAGTAAGTGATAATCCAGTAAATGAATGTATATGGAGCGGCAGTGGTCAGTGAAGGAGAGGGAATACATCGTTATTAGTAAGTGAATATCTGTAATCATGAGGGTTTCTGAAATGTATCCCTAACAAAAGGCAAAGTTCACAAAGTGAGTTACTGGATATAACTTTTTAAAAAATGTTTTATTGCTAAACATTTCTCATTTCAAATTCTAGTAAATGTAAAATTTTTACCTATGAGATGATGATTGTAACTCAGTGGTAAATTGCACAGTGTGAGTTAAAATGCCTGTACCTTTTTGTGTTGCTGTGGTTTTCATAATTTATAATATTTACTAAACAATAGTTTAAATAACTATCTCTAATAATAATTACAGTAACATAGAGAATAAATCACATTTAGCTGGCTAGGCTTGATATTTGGTAATCCATCAGTGACAATGAATATAATACATATCAAGAATCTGCCTAATGATTTTTCCATTTTGGTGCTGTATTCATTCAGCAAACATTTATTGAGTGCCTGTTATGTTTAAAGTGGTTAGCTAGGTATGGGAATATAAAGATACATAGTACAAGAGTTTTAAGAACTGTTTTATTTTGATCACAGTGAATAGATCTGAGAACAGTGAGTGGCTCATAGTGGGCCTAAGTTACAATTTAATGAATCAGATCAGTCCAAGCCCCAGAGAACCTTATGGCTTAGTGGGGAGAAAAAAAAACGACCCAGTACATTATGGTAAAGGGACAGGGTGCTGTGGAACCATACAGAAGACAAAGACAAGAGAGTATTTGTTCCTTCAGCAGTCTGAGTGCCTCTGTGATTTGCTGGTGTCAGCATAACACAGTTCTTTATAATCCTGTATAGTCCTGTATAGTTTCAGACTATAGCTGCTTTCTAGTTTTGTCTGGTGGCTTTTATTGCAAGTAAACAAACACATGTACACTTTTATGGCTACCTGGCGAGTCATTCTAAAATCTATCAGTGTGTGAATTTTAAAAATTTGGTTTTTATTAAATACATAAGCATATAATTTACTAATTAACAATTTTTCTATTTTTTATTTACATGTGTTTCCCATCCCGATCCCCCCTCCCGCCTCCCTCCCCATCTGATCCCTCTGGGTCTTCCCAGAGTTTATAATACTGATTATAAGAAACCATGGACTTCTGACTCTGACTCCCATTTCTTATTCCCTGAGACAATCACTTTTAACTCTTTCATAATTATTTTGGTATTGACATCCATGTTTCTAAATAGCATGTTTATATTGTCACTTATTCATATTTCAGTTCTATGAATTATCTGTTGACTTTCCACACTGAGGAGGGCGAGGATTTAGTTCTCCTTAATGTAACAGGTGCACAACATAATGGATATTTCTGTACACTACAAAGCCATCACCGTGAGAGATACATATATATATGTATATCTGGTTACCTCTGTCACCATGCAAAGATGTTACAGTATAATAATTGTATATATTCTTCACCTCCCAACCCAAATACATGATACTTCCTATCCCCCACCCTCCAATTATAGTAATTATTTTAGTTATGTGAGTATTCAGCATTTATGAAACATTATTAGCAGCAGGGCCATCTAACATAATCTGTGATTCTCCCTTAATCTGAGCATTTATTGTTGGCCTTAGAGAGTTAATAATTTTTTTGCCCTATTAATTTGTTTCTTTATGTACTTATCACTAATTTATCCTCAGACTTGCTCAATGTATAAACCTTCCCCTTGAAACACTTGAGCACATTAGGCATTTTACCACTGTCATCTTTTTAAGGAGGTCTCCACCAGGTCTCACACTTGCTCTCTATACTCTTGGCCTGACGCTGCTGCCTTCCAGGAATCTGTTTTCTTTTTCTTCTTAATTTTGGCTTTGTCTTTTCTCATTCCTTTTTCTGTCATCTTCTTTTAGTTTTCATTGATGGAGAATATTTCTTTCTTCTATGTCTTCCGTAATTTTCATGTTTTGTATCTTCTGTTATTTGCTTTGTTTTTAATAATCAGTGACTTTAGGCTCTCGACTGTTTCTAGATGGAGACTTAACTTGGGTATTGGTCATTACATGTGCCACGGTAGCCAAAAAGATGCATGGTGCTAGTGTTTTGGGCCAGTGCTGACAGAAAGTGACTAAGATGTCAGTTGGAAAGCAGTTAACATCTCTAGTCACTTTCTGTTAGCACTGGCCCGGATACTGTTATGATCTGGCATGCTGGGTCCATAGTAACTATAGGGAGGGCATACCCATAGGAGACACCCTCCGAGTAGCTTATTATCGAGTAGCATTTAGCATGATTGGGATCTACATTAGTAAGTCTACAATTGCAATGTCATTTTGAAGGGAAAAAATCACGTATATGTCAGGTTTAAGATTTCTTGTATCTTTGTTGTGAAGGTGTTCTTACTGTTATACCAACCTATTTAGTTTAAATATGTGTTATCAATTAAGTATTATTCTTTTTTAGATCTGACAGACACCTTAATTTTTTGTCTTTAGAGTTCACTGCACCCAAGAGGAGAAGAAAACAGAGAACAAAAAGCTAGGCTTCCCACTCCAGCATCCTTGGACTTTCCTGGTAGCTCAGCTGGTAAAGAAGCCACCTGCAAAGCAGGAGACCTGGGTTTGATCCCTGGGTTGGGAAGATCCCCTGGAGAAGGGAAAGGCTGCCCACTCTAGTATTCTGGCCTGGAGAATTCCATGGACTGTATAGTCACGGGGTCGCAAAAAGTCGGACACGACGGGGTGACTTTGACCTACTCACTTATTCACATGTAAATGGTTAGTTATTTTATATCTACAGTTTGGTAACAGATTTGTTTATGATGTATATTAACTATTGTATATATTATGTTGTAAAGTGCACTAAAGTTTTTGCCTTAATTTGCTTTATTTTTTTAATATTTGAGACTTAGGTGGTCAGTAACTTATATGATTGATAACTTAGAAAGGTCAGTTTTTATTTCTGTAATCAATTAAGTATCCTGTGGTGCTTGTTTTAAAGCTCCCGTTGGCCTAACATGTCAGTATGTATACATGCATGTTTATGTATGTATAGATATATCTGTGTCCACTTATGCATATAATATGACTAGTCAATACACTGGGTACAACATTTAAATACTATTTCTAATAAAACCTTTAAGAGTGGTAATATATATTTCAGAACATGTCTGTGGTATAGAAAGTTGGTACTCACAAAAAAATTCTGTAGCTTCGTGAATGTGCCTCTCTGTTAATTTCTCATTTGAGAGATTTAGATGGAGATTGCTTCAGCCATACTGTTTGAATTGCTGCCAGTAGCAGACCACCTGCATATCATGTGGCTGGCTCAGCCTGTCTTAAAGTTGATTATACTCCGTGTTGTTTTCCCATGTGGAATGTTCAGGAATTCTGCAAATGCCCTGTGAGGGAAAATAACTAATGCTAGCCCAGATGAAAATTTCATTTATTAAAGTCTGTGCTATAATGTTAGCTGTGAAACAGAATTGTTTCCCTTGGCTGATTTCAGATTTTTCTGATAATTGAGGGACAGTTTCTATGATGTGTATATTGGACAGAGCTTCTAGGGTTTAAATATTCTAGCATTGGGGCACGAAGAGATGTGGATCCATTACCTCGCGACTTATATACCAGGTTATTTGCTAGGCTTCTTCGGCTCATTAAACTTTACGAACATTGTATAACCAAAACAGTGAGTTTTCCTCTTATTTTTTCACAACAGTACTTTTAAAAGGTATCATTTCACTTGTACAATGAAAAAACTGTACCTGTGGATGATAAATGCCTTGCCCACATTCACAGAGTTAGTGGTGCATCTAGGATACATATACAGGGCTCTGGCTTATAATTTCAGAGTCAGTTTTATATAAGCCAACACAGGTGGCAGTTCAGACAGACTGAAAGCAGTAAAATCCCACTTCAGATGGCTTAAATATTAAGGAAAGCTTATCTGAAACCAGTTGGGCTTCCGTGTGGGGTGGCTCTGGGTTATGTAGTGTCTGAGTGCCATGATGGCTTCATTTTCCCAGGTGTGGATCTTTAGGGAAAGCTTTATATCAGTGTAGAGGGCTGTTTACCTGCTGGGTTCCCAGACTCCAGCTGAGGGGCAACCTTGCAAAGCAAGCCTTTTTAGGACAGTAGTCTCAGGCCTGCTCTGTCACCTCTAATGCATAGGTTCATTTCATTTTTCACCATTTCAAACAATGCTGCATTGATTTTTGTGTGTGTATCTTGACTCACTCACATTGGTGTTTCTGCTGGATCTATCTGATCTACCATGAATTTGTTGAACACTGTGTATATATAAAATTTTGGTAATTATGCCAAGTTGAACTGTAAACAACCTGCCAATTTACATTCCTACCAACAGTATTTGCAGAGGACCCTTGGCCTTTCCTGGTGGCTCAGATGGTAAAAAATCTGCCTGCGGTGCAGGAGACCTGGGTTCAGTCACTGGGTTGCGAAGATCCCCCTGGAGAAGGGAGTGGCTACCCACGCCAGTATTCTTACCTGGAGAATTCTATGGATAGAGGAGCCTGGCAAACTAGTCCATGAATTTGCAAAGAATCAGACATGACTGAGTGACTAACACTTTCTCCATTACATTGATTATCAATCTTTGTCAATTGAATACAGCAGAATCTTAAGAGCAGAAAATGTAGAAAGACAGATAAAAAGTAACAAAATTAGAGTACAGAGTACATCATGTGAAATGCCAGGCTGAATAAAGCACAAGCTAGAATTGAGATTGCCGGAAGAAATACCAATAACCTCAGACATGCAGATGACACCACCTTTATGGTAGAAAGGGAAGAGGAACTAAAGAGCCTCTTGATGAAAGTGAGAGAGGAGAGTGAAAAGGCTGGCTTCAAACTCAACATTCAAAAAACAAAGACCATGGCATCCAGTTCCATCACTTTATGGCAAATAGATGGGGAAACAATGGAAGTAGTGACAGACTTCATTTTCTTAGGCTCCAAAATCATTTCGGATGGTGACTGTCACCATGAAATTAAAAGCCGCTTGCTCCTTAGAAGAAAGGCTATGGCAAACCTAGACAGTGTATTCAAAAGCAGAGACATCACTTTGTTGACCAAAGTCCATATAGTCAAAGCTATGGATTTTCTGGTAGTCATGTACGGATGTGAGAGTTGGACCATAAAGAAGGCTGAGAGCCAAAGAATTGATTCTTTCGAACTGTGGTGCAGAGAAGACTCTTGAGAGTCCCCTGGACACCAAGGAGATCAAACCAGTCAATCCTAAAGGAAATCAACCCTGCCTGAATATTCATTGGAAGGACTGATGCTGACGCTGAAGCTCTAGTTCTTTGGCCACCAGATGCAAAGAGCCAACTCATTGGAAAAGACCCTGATACTGGGAAAGATTGAGGGCAGGAGGAGAAGTGGGCTCAGAGGATGAGGTGGTTGGACGGCATCACCAACTCAATGGACATGAGTTTGAGCAAACTCTGGGAGATAGTGAAGGACAGGGAAGCCTGGCATGCTGCAGACCATGGGGTCACAAAGAGTCAGACATGAATGAGCAACTGAACAGCAACAACAAGCCCATCTAAGATCCCATCTGGGTTCGTAACCCTTTTCTCTTAATGCCTCAAATGTCCTGTGAGTGGATGTATTTAAAGTGAGGAAACATTCCCAATCTCCTTAACACCCAGTTAAAGTGCTTGTTTCCTGAAACAGACAAAATTGTACCATCTGCAAGTTATTTTATACTGCCAAGGGAGAGATACGGAACCAGCTTTTAGGCAAAGATTTTGTCTTCTATAGGGATTTCCAGAATAGTGATGTGATTGTTGTTCAGTTTCTAAGTCATGTCCGGGTTTTTGAGATCCCTGAACTATAGCATGCCAGGCTTCCCTGCCCTTCACTGTCTCCCTGAGTTTGCTCGAACTCCTGTCCATTGAATCAATGATGCCATCCAACCATCTCGTTCTCTGTTGCCCCCTTCTCCTGCCCTCAGTCTTTCCCAGCATCAGGGTCTTTATCAGTGAGTCGGCTCTTTGTATCAGGTGGCCAAGTATTGGAGCTTCAGCATCAGTCCTTCCAGTGAATATTCAGGGTTGATTTTCTTTAAGATTGACTGGTTTGATCTTGCTGTCCAAGGGACTCTCAAGAGTCTTCTCCAGCATCACAATCTGAAAGCATAAATTCTTTGGCTCTCAGCTTTCTTTATGGTCCAACTCTCACATCCATGCATGACTACTGGAAAAACCGTAGCTATGTGACTATTAGAAAACCCATAGCTTTTAATGGACCTTTGTCAACAAAGTGATGTTTCTGCTTTTGAATACCCTGTCCAGGTTTGCCATAGTTTTTCTTCCAAGGAGTAAGCATCTTTTCATTTCATGGTTGCAGTCACTGTCCACTGTGATTTTGGAGCCCAGGAAAGTAAAATCTGTCACTATTTCCACTTTTCCCCCATCTATTTGCCATGAAGTGATGAGACCAGATGCCATGGTCTTCATTTTTTGAATATTAAGTCTTAAGCCAGCTTTTTCATTCTCCTCTTTCTCCCTCATCAAGAGGCTCTTTAGTTCTTCACTTTCTGCCATTGGGATGGTGTTATCTGCATATCAGGCAGTTGATATTTCTCCTGACAGTCTTGATTCCAGCTTGTGTTCATCCAGCCTGGCATTTCACATGATGTACTCTGCATATAAGTTCAATATGCAGGACGATAACATACAGCCTTGACATACTCCTTTCCCAATTTTGAACCAGTCTGTTTTTCCATGTCCAGTTCTAACTCTTGCTTCTTATCTTGCATACAGGTTTCTCAGGATATAGGTAAGGTGGCTTGTATTCCCATGTCTTTTAGAATTTTCCAGTTTGTTGTGATTTGCATAGTCAAAGGCTTTAGCATAGTCAATGAAGCAGTAGTAGATTTTTTTTAAATTTCCTTGCTTTTTCTATGATCTAATGGATTTTAGCAATTGATCTCTGGTTTTTCTGCCTTTTCTAAATCCAGCTTGTACATCTGGAAGTTCTTGGTTCATGTACTGTTGAAACCTACCTTGAAGGATTTTGAGCATCACCTTGCTAGTGAAATGAGCATAATTGTATCACAGTTTGAACATATAAGGAAATGCATTACCAACTTTATCCAACAGGTTTGAAAACTTGTAATTGTTTAATCTAAAAGCTAGAAAGTAAAACATTTCTATCCTAGTTCTGCCACTGAATCATTGTGTGTCCTTAATAAATTCATTGTTTAAATCCTTTTCTTAGCTGTAAATATAAGATAATCGAGAACTGTTTACTAATTTCAAAATATTAAGAACTGAATATTGCTTTAAAAATGCAAAGGTATGAATACTGAACTTCAAAATAATTACAGCTGGAAATTGTAAGATTTTAGAAAGTATTTGGATGTCAAGGAAATGAAAGTGATTATTAGTGGTGAATGTGATTTTTGAGGTGATTTTCTTAAGAAGTAATAATTGAAAGCTTATGTGTTTATACAGATCTTCAGATTGATGTGAAACAAAGCTCTCATGACTCAATTGACAAGGAAGAGTTGTTTTTTTCAAGTTGAATTAGGTATACTGTATCAGTCAGTTCAGTCTCTCAGTCACGTCCGACTCTTTGAGACCCCATGGACTGCAACACACCAGGCCTCTCTGTCCATCATCAACTCCTGGAATCGACTCAAACACAATGTCCATTGAATTGGTGATGCCATCCAACCATCTCATCCTCTGTCATCCCCTTCTCCTCCTGCCTTCAATCTTTCCCAGCATCAGGGTCTTTTCAAATGAGTCAGCTCTTCACATCAGGTGGCCAAAGTATTGGAGTTTCAGCATCAACATCAGTCCTTCCAATGAACATTCAGGACTGATTTCCTTTAGGATGGACTGGTTGGATCTCCTTGCAGTGCAAGGGACTCTCAAGAGTCTTCTCTGACACCACAGTTCAAAAGCATCAATTCTTCAGTGCTCAGCTTTCTTTATATAGGCTCCTCTAATAACTTATTTCAGGGATAACATAAAGGCTTGATATACAAGCCTATATATTAATATACAGAGAGAAAATATATTGAGGTATCTTTAAAAATGAACTCTGTGAGCTGAAAATTACTCTTGCTTTGACATAAAGAGCCTAGGAAAATAAGCAGAGTTATTAATGGCTTTCCAACCCACCCTTGATTCTTGAATTAAATTACAGTTTGAAGAATGCCTGCTTTTTAAATGGCATTGAGAAGACTGTGGGTGCTTAACCAGTCACATTTTCATTTACCTTTTGAACAACTGTGTAGTAATTTTTATTGCACATTTAAAAAAATTCCCTGTATTCAAGTAATACAAAGTCTCAGGCTGTATAACCTCCTTTTATATGGTATTTTTTATGCTTGGATTATTTGGTTTAATATGCTATATACTGCAGGTCTGGAGTTTTTAAAGAACAGTTTAGACATGCTCCTTTAGGTTTCAAGGCACACTCACATTATCTTAAATGCTGGAGGCTTATATTAAGACTACAGAGGACAGGAAGGTGACCGCTTCATCGAAGGCATGGCTGGGAAAATGACTGTCTTGTAGTGGGCACAGCAGCTCTCATAGCTGGGTAGCACCCCCAACTTTGAGGTCGATGTCCACTGCTCAGTAGTCATCACATACCTACTCTTGTGTTTTCCAACTTCTCCTTGCACATTTCTCCCTCTGCAGCTTCTGTTGTTCCTGAAAGAGGTTCTGATTGATCCTATTACTTATAATCCAAAAGAGAGCCCCCTGACTCTCTTTTCTTCTAAATCATTCTGGCCTTCTAAATCATGTCCAGCCAAAGGATGACTGCCCTTAACTAGGGCAGAGACCCCCAGTACACTTGACTGTGGCCAGTGTAATAGGTCAGAGCTGGGAAAGTGAAAGTTGCTCAGTTGTGTCCAACTCTTTGCGACCCCATGGACTATACAGTGCATGCAATTCTCCGGGCCAGAATACTGGAGTGGGCAGCCTTTCCCTTCTCCAGGGGATCTTCCCAACCCAGGAATCGAACCAAGGTCTCCCGCATTGCGGGCAGATTCTTTACCAACTGAGCTATCAGGGAAGCCCCACAAGCCAGAGGGCACAGCCAATTATGTGGAAGGACCCAACTCAGACAGCCTTCCTTAAAGAGGCTGTACAGGCCTTCAGAATCTCATGGATTTCTCAGTACAGTCATGATGGGCTTAAAATGATAATGATGCTCTACATCACTGTCAATATTGTAGTTTCAGGAAGAAATCAAAGTAGTGGCAGAATGTACACTTGACAAATAGCAGCATTGCACAGCACTTAAGTTGCTCTGGGGCCAGACAACCTAGGTTTGCTCTGGGATTACAGTATGCATCTGTGAATTAGTAGAACCTACCATGAAATTAAAAGACGCTTACTCCTTGGAAGGAAAGTTATGACCAACCTAGATAGCATGTTAAAAAGCAGAGACATTACTTTGCCAACAAAGGTCCGTCTAGTCAAGGCTATGGTTTTTTTCCAGTGGTCATATATGGATGTGAGAGTTGGACTGTGAAGAAAGCTGAGCGCCGAAGAATTGATGCTTTTGAAGTGTGGTGTTGGAGAAGACTCTTGAGAGTCCCTTGGACTGCAAGGAGATCCAATCAGCCCATGCTAAAGGACATCAGTCCTGGGTGTTCATTGGAAGGACTGATGCTGAAGCTGAAACTCCAATACTTTGGCCACCTCATGTGAAGAGTTGACTCATCGGAAAAGACCCTGATGCTGGGAGGGATTGGGGGCAGGAGGAGAAGGGGATGACAGAGGATGACATGGGTGGATGGCATCACCGACTCGATGGACATGAGTCTGGGTAAAGTCTGGGAGTTGGTGATGGACAGGGAGGCCTGGCGTGCTGCAATTCATGGGGTGGCAAAGAGTCGGACACGACTGAGCGACTGAACTGAACTGAACCTATAATAAGTTAGGGATGTGGATCTTTGACTCAGTATGATTCCATTTAAAGTCCCCTTTCATCCTTTGTCATACTGTTACATATTTAACTTCTGTATGTTATAAATCTCATTATACATTTTTCTCGATTTAAACAAAGAAAACATAAGAAAAAGTATATTCTAATTATCCACACAGGAACTTTTGCAGTGTTCTTTTCTGTCATGCAGAATGTGGAATGATTTTCCTTCAGCCTGAAGAACTTCTTTTAATACTCATTTCTTGTATCTCAGCTCTGTTGGAGACAAATTCTTTCAGCTTCTATTTGTCTGAAAATGTCTTTATTTCACCTTTTATTTTCAAAGATATTTTTACTGGGTTTAGAATCCTAGGTAGGAGATGTTTTTTTTTTCTTTTCTTTTTTTTTTCTTTTTATCCTTTCAGCACTTTAAAGATTATTCTACTCATTATCTTCAGCCTTCATTGTCTCTGATGAGAAGCTAGTTTTCATTCATCTTGTTCCCTTGTGTATGATGTGCCCTTTTTCTCTGGCTGCTTTTGGGGTTTCTCTTTATTTGTGGTTTTCAGCAGTTTGATATGATGTGCCTATCATGGCTTATTTTGTGTATCATCTGTGTTTTTCTGCAGTGGTCTCTTCTATTTCCAGGACTCCGGGTATATGTGTATTGACTGCTTGTACTGTCCCACAGGTCATCGTGGCTTTTTGCCTCTACTAATTTTTCTCTTTGTGCTTCAAACTGAATGATTCCTTTTGACTTCAGGTTCACAAATCCCTTCTTTCATTATTCAATCTGCTGTTAATCTCATCCAGTAGGAGTCTGATCAATTTCAGGAGTCTCCTTGTTTCTTTTTTATGGTTTTTATTTCTCCACTGGGGTTCTCCATTTCTTTGCCCATTATATCCATCTTTTACTACAGATTATTCAGTATATACTTAGCTAGTTATTAATATTTTGACACCTTTGCTAGGTCCAATATTGGGGTCATCATTGTATGTATGTATCAGTTTCTGTTGGCTGTTTTTTTTCCCTGTTGACTGTGGGTCACATTTTCCTATTTCTTTCTCTGTCTAGTAATTATTTTTATTGTATGAAGATGCATGTTAGAGACTCTGGATTCTATTATCTACCTCCAGAGTGTGGAACTTTGTTCTAGAAGGCAGTTAAATTACTGGAGAGGTTTGCGTGTAGGCTTGTTAGGCTGGATCTATTTTGGTTTTGTCCTTAGTTTTAGGGCAGATAACTTAGTCCTGGTATGTGCCCCTTATTTCTTAGGTGTGCCTCTCCTTATGTTTAGTGGAAAGCTGAGAGTGTTTGCCACATCACTCTATCCTGTCAGGGCTGGGACTTTGAACTCAGGGGCAGCTTAAGCCAGTAGATGCTGAAATAATCTGCTTTGCACTTTCAGGTCTCCTGTAGTTTATTTGCCCTGGAATCAGTGGAGTTCTTGTCCTGCTTGCTGGCTAAGATCTGAGATAATTTTACACTCACATTTTGGGGCTGCCCTCCCTATAACTGCTACTTTCAGGGACTTTCCATTTTGACTTCTCACCTGACAGCCCCAACTCCATTCTCTGTCTCCGCAGGTAAGACTTAGTCTCCTGGTGGCTCAGATGGTAAAGAATCTGCCTGCAATGCAGGAGACCTGGGTTCAATCCCTGGGTTGGGAAGATCCCCTAGAGGAGGGCATGGCAACTCACTCCAGTATTCTTGCCTGGAGAATCCTCATGGCAGAGGAGACTGGTGGGCTACAGTCCATGGGGTCGCAAAGAGTCAGACACGACCAAGCGACTAAGCATACATGGCACACCTGTCCTGTCCCATGGACAAGGCTGTGTACTCAGGTGTGATGTTGTAGAAACATGGATCTCCCCTTTCAAGGAGGTCATCCCCTACAGTTTTTAATCATAGAAAAGAACCAAATGATAGCCTCCTATGTACCTGGAACTTATTGAACCTTGTTCACTGGATTTGTGCCAAGTGTCTCCTAGGTTATCAAGATTCCACTTAGCATTCTTTGGGAGTTTATTAACTCATTTAGGTCCCCAAAGTGCTGTTTGATCATAATTTTAATGATAGACTAACCTAATGGCTTGAAAGAAGCTGGGGCACTTCTGAAAATACGTTCAAAATCCCTGATACTTCAAGAAGGTTAATCTTCCCCAAATGTTAACTCAGCAGTAGAGAATAACCAAATTGTATATTAATTTGCTTTTGGCTGCAAGTTACAAAGCCTAACCATCAGGCCAATTACAGGTTATGCTATAAGGGAATTTTTTTTACATGCACCAGTATTTTACAAATACTTTAATATGAGATTTTAAAAATTCTTAAGGTAAATAACAGCAAAAAAGCTTTCATATAAATACATTATCTACAGGTTGATTTCAGATACCTTGTCACCATAGTACTTAACAAACTGGGCTATGTTAGCTTCAGTTAACTATTTTAGTTGATCCACATAATTTGTTGAATATGAACTTCATATAGTGTAAATGATTTAAATGAAATGAATTTTGTTAAAATCTCAAATTTGTTAACTCTTCTGCTTTTTGTTAAATGTTTTAAATGGTTGATGAGCTCATTGTTTCTTAGTTTCTTGCAACATAATTGATACTGGGTTGGCTAAAAAGTTCAGGTTTTTCCATAACATCTTATGGAGAAACCTGAATGAACTTGTTGGCCAACCCAACCCATTGTCTGTGTTTTACTTGGTTAACTGAAGGTATTCTCTTTGTAAACGTCAACTAGTTGCCTATAAAATTTCTTGGCAGAAACTGATGGTGTTGAATTTAAGAACCAAATACCTTGTCCTTTATTTAGAGACTATATGTCTAAAAAATCATTCTGTGTATAATTAAAGATTAATCAACCAATCAAAAGATATAGCTCTAGTGTTACTAGTTTTCTTTAGTGTTACCATCGATGCCCAACAAAATACTGAATTACCAGCAAAATTACCCATAAACATATTGTACCAGCAAATATGGATGGTATCATTGACTCCATGGACATGGGTTTGGGTGGACTCCGGGAGTTGGTGATGGATAGGGAGGCCTGGTGTGCTGTGGTTCATGGGGTCACAAAGAGTTGGACATGACTGAGTGACTGAATTGAACTGATCTGAACCAGTAAATAACTCTTAGCCTTCTTTCTGAAAAATCCCTTATATTTACAAATATAATTCATTCACAAAACTGCACTCTGTATAACTGGGACTTAATGATTCAGGGAAGAAAATGACAGGGCTGTACAGTCAGATATCTCTTTGTTCTTTGGTGGATTTACACACTTTCTGATACCAAGTTTTGCCAAAATGAGGAGAGTATCTCTAGCGTTTTGTACAGTCTAGGTGACTACATGAAATAAAAGCAGGCAGGCATGGCCTTCCAGGCAAGCCTCTTTAGGCTGGAATTCATGGAACCAAAGGGGAGCTAAGTACCAAGCCAGGCTATGGCTCTATCCACTGAGTTTTAAGTTTCCAGTTTGTTTTTTTCATTTCTGAGAGTTTTATTTATATCCCTATAGATACTTTTGACATTTTCTCATTCTTTGATTAGCTTTTTTAAGGATTAAGTTGGAAGTGATGCTCTGTGGATGGATCATTCTTTTCTGAAGTTTGCATGAGAAGGAGAGAAACTGGATGTCCCAGTGAGAGGTAAACACAAGATCAAGAGGGCAAGATGATTAAAGGTTTAGAAAGTAGAACTAAAGAGAATGACATAAAAATGAGTTACTTAAATCATAAATTTTATTCTACCTTGAAATATATTATTATTGCAGATCAGCAGTTTAAAACTCAGTAACATCCCCCCTTATAGTTATCCAGCTCTGTTTTCTTATATCAAATGGGAAAAAAAATTAAATACTCAGAGGTAAAGTCAAGAGGGTATTTTAGTTCCTACCAGCCATAATTCCCTCCTTGTCCAAGACTTATTCCTTAAGTAAAATACAGCTTTGAAAAATTATATCTTGTTATTTCAGCTAAAACAAACACGTATTCCTCCAAGTTACTTAGCTTGTGGCCCCATACTTAGATTGTGGCCCCATACTTAGCTATGTGGCCCCATAACTTGGAGCTTTTTACTATGATACAAGGAATTAATTATAGAGAATTGTGACCAGTTCTTGTCCGTATGAAGGATAAAAAGGAATGGATTTTCGTTTTTAAATGGAGGTCTTTAATTAGATCCAAGTAAGAGCCATTTACTGAGCAAGTTTATTAGCACTGCCTTTGTTTCTTAGTGGCTCATCTCTCAGCATTTAGTACCTTACCAATATCTCCACTCTTCACTGTCAGAGAAGAGCAAAGCAGAAATTCCCCGGGTCTGAAGTTCTAGATCTTCAGACAGTTTTATTACCCTGTGAGGACCTACTCTTTCTTGGGTTAGAGGTTCTCCAATTTTAGACTGTGTTGGAAACACCATTAGGATACTTCATTTAACAGGCAGATTCTAGGGTCCCATTGTTACAGCTTCTGATCCAGCAAGTGTTGATAAGGGTTAGAGGATATGCATTTTTAGTAAGTTCTCGAGGTGATTGTATACGAGGTGCCCTGAGGCCCATACTTGGCCAATGATGGTATATGCTTACCTTTGGCAGAAATTGAGAGCTATTAGGATGCATTCTGAGAAACCTGTATGCGACATAGGAAGCAACAGAACTGGACATAGAACAACGGACTGGTTCAAAATTGGGAAAGGAGTACCTCAAGACTGTATATTGTCACCCTGCTTATTTAACTTATATGCAGAGTACATCATGCAAAATGTCAGGCTGGATGAAACACAAGCTGGAATCAAGATTGCTGGGGGAAATAACAACTTTGGATATGCAGATGATACCACTCTAATGGCATAAAATGAAGAGGAACTAAAGAGCCTCTTAAATGATGGAGAAAGAGGAGAGTGAAAAAACTGGCTTAAAACTCAACTTTCAAAAAACTAAGATCATGGCATCTGGTCCCATCACTTCATGACAAATAGATGGGGAAAAAGTGAAAACAGTGGCAGAGTTTATTTTCCTGGGCTCCAAAATCACTGTGAACAGTGACTGCAACCTTGCTCCTAGGAAGGAAAGCTATGACAAACCTAGACAGCTTATTAAAAAGCAGAGACATCACTTTGCCAACAAAGGTCCGTATAGTCAAAGCCATAATTTTTCCAGTAGTCAGGTACAGGTGTGAGAGTTGGACCATAAAAAAGGCTGAGCGCCAAATTGATGCCTTCCAATTGTGCTGGAGAAGACTCTTGAGAGTTCCTTGGACGGCAAAGAGATCCAACCAGTCAATCCTAAAGGAAATCAACCCTGAATATTCATTGGAAGGACTGGTGCTGAAGCTCCAATTCTTTGGCCGCCTGATATGAAGAGACGACTCACTGGAAAAGACCTTGATGCCGGGAAAGATTGAGGGCAGGAGGAGAAGGGGGTGTCAGAGGATGAGATGGTTGGATGGCATTACTGACTCAATGGACATGAATTTGAGCAAACTCAGGGAGATCGTGAAGGACAGGGAAGCATGCTCTGCTGCAGTTCATGGGGTCGTGAAGAGTCCGACTGGATTTAGCAACTGAGTAACAACAAGGATGTGTTCCCTGGCCCCTGCCTCCTCCTACTCCAAGATTACTTGATTGTAGGGTAAGCATATATGACTTGAGATCTTTGGTATTATTTCTATAATTGTGTATTTTTGACTTTAAAGAAAAATAACTGCTAGAATGTTCTTTAACAAATATGCTGCTTTTTATCCTTATTAAGAAAAAGAAATTAATGTTGAGTTCATAATTGACCTGTTTTCCTGGTTCCCAGACTCTTCCTTACTTTTTCTCCCTTACCTAATTTTCTAATTTTAAGCCACTGATTCTCTCCAATGACTGCTGGAAACTTAATCACCAAACAGTGGGGCCAAGCCCCAGGCCCTTGCCCTCTACTTTCTGGACCAGACTTGTATGTATTAGCCCTGTCTCTCTTCTGCCCTTCCCTGTGTGACCCGCAAGGATTAAATGAGACCATGATGTTTATTACCTAATAGCTATTTTGAAAAAGCTTTCCCTGTTTGTTAGCATCATCCATATTATATCTGAATGTTCTTAGGTATGAGTTCAGATGCTTAGAACAGATACAGAGTCCAAATGAAAATCAAAGGCAAGTTTTATATAAAATAAAGCTCTTCTCTGCTCTTATCAGATAAATTTCTCAGAAGCTCACAGGCTACATGCACAAGTCATAGTTAAAATAATTTTTCTATTTTTATCTACTCTAACAGACAAGCAATAGCTATTTCAACCAAAAATAGCCTCTATCATGATGCAGACCTGCAGCAAGTGGCTGCAGCCCCTCCCCACTCCCTGCTCGAAGGTTTGTTTATAGCCAGGGTGGTGATAAAGTCAACAGGATGTGGTCACAGGTCAAGGGTCACAGGGACTATCTGGTGATTTCCATGCATTGTGTGTATAAGAGGTATTTGTCCTTTCTTACCCTGGAAATGAACTCAAGCAATATGGATGGGGACGTTTTAAGTCACAATTACAATAAAGTCAAAAAAGCCCTCATACTTTAGAAATCTAACTAAAGCATTTTATGAACGAATGCTTGGTCCAGTCTTCTCCCTGTCCTGAAAGAGCTGATGGAGGGAGCTTTTACAGAGTGTCCTCCCTGTCTGCAGAGAGACAGATGAGAAGGAATAGCCCCTCCTCCCCACATTTGGAAAGTTGTCATTTGAGGATAAGAGATTTTATCTTATTGTGATCTTGAGGGGGAATTGCTGCCCAGGGACTCCAGGTGGCAGATGGAAGGAGTCTGAATTTCCCCTGACATTGTGGAGATGCTACACTAACCATGGGACCACCCACCTTTGGACTTCAGAATGGCATGGGCACATAGCCATCCCTCCCCTCAAGGACAAGAAGTCAGACCCGGAGAGGCTTTGGGTGTGGGTGACAGGACAGAGCAGTGGATGCCGCACTTGTGGACGAATAACTACGGGCCAGTCCTGACTGAGGAGGTCTGATGAGCTCTGAAATCCAGACAAGCAGTCCCTCACGGGGAGGAGATGTGCCCAATACCTCTTCACATCCCCGAAGCAATCTAATCATTTCCTTTAAACATGGACATGACTGCAAGAGAAAGTGGGGAGGGTAATCTCAGAATTGCCTCTGAACTGAGGGAGTTTACCCTGAACTGACTCAACAACATGTGGAATTGGGAGGTGGCCCAGAAAGCTAACTTATAGAAAAGCACATTATTTCTTTTTTTACATATTTGAATATATGGACAGAAGTACCTTTCCTTCTCAACAATCCTCTATCTCAAAATACAAAACAAAAAACCAGTCTCACCTCAATCCTACTCTCCTCTGAAGCTCTCCATCCCTTTTTCCCTGTACTGCCAAACTTTTGGAGAAAATGGTCTATCCTGGGGCCTCTGTTCTTTGAGATCTACCTATTGCTTATCCCCTCCTCATCTGACATCTGGCTCCAGGCTAATAAACTTGCTGTCAAACTGGTCAGTCATTCAGAAAACAATTATTGAACTTAGACCTTGAGTTATGACTTTTCCTCTTTCTGACTTACATAAGTAGCTTCAATTGATGATTAAAGAACCTCACCAATGTTCTACTGACCCTTCAAATGAGTCCAAACCCAAATCATTATCTCCCGCCCCCCTGCCCCGCCCACCCCAATCAGCTTAACCTCCAGGTCTGTGAGCCTCCAACAAGGTCAAAACTGGGTCACCTTTAATCCCCTCCCACCTCCTGTTCTCCATCTAAGTCATTTCAAGTCTGTTTACATTGAGGTTTACCACAGAGGGTTGATGTGAAAGCCCAATAAGTCAGATCTCTGTGGCTGTTAACTAGAAGTGTGCTTCAGAATCACCTGTGTTAAGCATAAAAAGATAAAAAACAAACAACCTAAAAATGATGCCCCCAGTCCCACCTCAGATGGGCTTACTCTGAATGTGGGGCCCAGTCAATACCAAAGTCTCCCTCATCTACGCTCTGTGGACACATCAGAAGGGACTCCTGCCTTGTTCTCCGGTTGCTTCCTGTGTCTGCCCAGCCAAACAGGAGCTGCTCTGCCCTGCCTTTCTCCAGGGTCTTCCTGGTGTCCAGCCCAGGGCTGGAATGCAGCCTACTGGGTTCCCTACTGATTGGGTGGAGGGTGCTTCCCAAATGCAACAAACAGATGTACCTATAAGAAGTCAGGAGCCGCTGTAATGCTTCAGAACACATGTCTGAGCCATTCTGTTTCTTTACATCAGGGATCCGGGGGCTCATGTACCCTCCCTCTGACAAATCAAGAGTCCCTCAGAAACTGGTTTCTGCACCTCAGGGGCATATATACAGCTCTTACAGGTGGCTTCAGCTGGGAGCCCTCCTGAACTAGGAAGGGTCCCTGAGGCACAAAATTCACTCAATGGCTCCCTCATTCAGGCTGACTCAGGACTCAAGGATCCACGCAGTCAGCTGGTAGGGCTAGGTTCCCAGTGGTCATCAGTTAATCAGCTCACCCAGGTGGCATCCAGTTAGTTGGGCATTTTATTCAGTCCTTCATTTATTCCTGCAGGCCTCGCTCACAGAACCATTCACCCAGATATGTACTGAGACCCTCTAAGTGCCCGACACTGTCTTCACACAGGAGGCAGAACGGATGATAACACAAGGAACACTCGACCCCTGAAACCTACCAGGCTGGTGTTGGGCGGATTCTCAGGAGTTCTGGGGCCTGGAGATCAATGTCAGGCACCCGGCTGAGCGTCACTTCCCACTCTTCAACTCTTCCTGCTTTGCTCCTTTCGGTGGCTGGAGCTTCCAAGCCACAGGTAGGAAGGTCGAGGCAAGGATGAGGTGGCCACTGGGGAAAGGAGAGACAAAAACAAGAACATAGCGGGGAGTGTAGTGGGAAAGGAGCATGGCCAGGAGCATTTATCCAAGTGGCTACCTTCATTGTCTTAGGGAGAGGGTCCGGGAGGGAGGACAGATGCTTCGAGGCGGAGAAGAGTGGGCCAGCCGCCCGGCGCAGGGGCTCCGCAGGCTCTGCCAGCTAGCCTGGGGTTTTTCGGGCGCTGGCGGGGCGCGGGGCGGCGCGGCGGGGGCGCGCGGCGGGAGGGGCTGTGCGCGGCGCGGCCCCCGAGCGCGCGGGGCCTGGCGAGGAGCGCGCCGGCCCGGCTCGGCGCCGGTACCCCAGGCGCGGGCGGCCGCCCCGCAGCCCCGGGCTGGACCATGGCGACCGACAGTAAGTGCGCTCGGGCGGCGGAGGCCCCGGGTGGGAGTCCGCAGGGCCCGGGGGCGGGAAGTTTTCCTCTTTGCGATGCCCGCCTTTGTGCGGGGCTCGCGGGGACCGCGGCCGGGTACCCCCGCGCCCCTCTGCCCATCACCCTCTGCAGCCGGCAGGATCGGAGAGGCGCAGGCGGCCCTGGCAGCCCGATCCCGGAGGGATGCGGTGGAAGGGCGAGCGGCGGGCGCCGAGGTGGAGGGAACGCTCGATGCCGCGGGCAGCGGGCCCTGCCATCACAGCCCTTCTGGGGGTGCCCCTGGGCCCAGAGCCGGCCTTTGGGGAACCTTGCCATCCAGGCGCCGGGAGCTTTTAGCGTTGAATTTAAGGTTCGCCCCGAGTTTTGGGGCTGGTTTTGGGTGTTCGCCTTCGGGGGATGAGGGTGGCTTGACTGCTCGGCTGCCCCATGTGCCCACCCGGGCCATGTTCCCAGGGGCCAGAGACCTTATCTGGTCACCATGGACAGCGCACCAGGTGAGCGCGTGAATGTCAGGTTGAAACTACTGAATGGAAGTGTTGGAAGAGGCTGGGTTGGCCTGCGTTTGGCATCTTGGCACCACTGCTTTATTGGCTCAGTGCTTTTGGAAATGGGATCACGTCCACGAAAGCTGGTTAAGTTAGATGTGTCGGAAGCTGGATGCGCATTAGTAGAGCCTCAAAGGGAGTGTGTGTGTGTGTGTGCGCGCGCGTGCGTGTCTTCAGTCATGTCCGACTCCGTGACCCCATGGACTGTAGCCCACCAGGTTCCTCTGTCCATGGAATTTTCCAGGCAAGAATACTAGAGTGGGTTGCCAGTTCCTACTCCAGGGAATCTTTCCGACCCAGGGATGGAACCGGCGTCTCTTGTGTCTCCTGCATTGGCAGGCAGATGCCTTACCACTGCGACACCTGGGAAGGCCCATATTCAACTCTACTGATTGAAGAATAAAACTTTAGCCCACTGGTTTTGTTTATGGAAAAATGGTAATGATTTTCTACCAGCTTAGCTTTTGAGGCGATTTTTAAGTACAGCCTTAATTATGTTTGTTTTCAGTTGGCATGGAGCTGAAACTATGAAAGGTTTCCAGAATGTAGAGGATAATTAGTTTGTCTTTGTTCTTATTCAGAAGTAGGGTAAGGGACTTACTATGTGTCCCTACTAGGGAAATGAAAAGAAAGTATTCTCAGCTGGTGTCTTGAAAAATTCTCTCCAGATCTTGACCATGTCTGCAGCTTAAAGATCCACAGTTCTTTCACAGTTAGTGTAAAGGTGATCCTGGAAAGGGCTGCTCCTAGATGCAGAGTTCTTTGGTCAGTTCTCAGCTTGCCTGCATTTTAGAATTACTCCCAGAGCTTTGAAAAATCCTTGAGCATCAGTATTTTTATTTTTTTTAAAGTAATACATCTCAGATTTTAATCTGAATCAGAATCTCTTGGAGGGCTTGTAATCACAGGTTGCTGGCCCCCACTTCCAAAATCTGCAATTCAGTAAGTCTGTGTTGTAGCCTGAGAATTGATGTTTTTATCAAGTTTCAGGTGTTGCTGAAGCTACTGTGCTCCCTGTCTTCTCTCTGTAGATGTGGGAATGACAGGTGAGAGGCAGGTAGGAGCACAGAGAGACAGTCACTTTCTCAGTCCGGTCCATGTGCGGCAGGTACATGGCATTGTGAACATATATCAAACCTGGCTAATGTTGCCTTTGGGCTACAGTGGACTGCTTTCTCTATTTTTGTCCCCAGAGAAATTTCCTCTTGAGAGAAAAATTGGTTCTAAAGTTGAGCAAAACCAGAATCCTCTCCAGTCATTCCCGGAAGTAATCCAGAAAGACTTTTTTTTTTTTTTTTTTAACAAATGTGGAATGTAAATGTATATAAAACACGCAGATATTTTAAAAATATTTGCCTGG
This sequence comes from Cervus elaphus, assembly GCF_910594005.1. Taxonomy (NCBI): domain Eukaryota; kingdom Metazoa; phylum Chordata; class Mammalia; order Artiodactyla; family Cervidae; genus Cervus; species Cervus elaphus. Next base: position 28,245,193 of record NC_057826.1, on the reverse strand, counting down.
CAACGTATAATGTTCACAAGAAGAATGCCCAGACAACATGCCCTCTGAGGGCAGATTCCAGAGGAAGAATGGAGGCTCTGAGGGCCTCACCTTGGTTTTCAGAGAGGTGTGGTGAAATGGGAAGGATCTTTGAGACCATCAAACTAAACTCCCCTTGGGCAATTCATATTTTTATTTTTATAACTCAGGTTTATGAGATCTTAAAAGGTTGAAACAATTGGGAAGGAACTATAATAGAAAAAAAGGAGACTAGTAGGGGAGAAAAAATGAACCCAAACTCTGTTAGTATGAGCAGTTCGGTTATTATATAAAGTGGTGGTACTTAGGTATTTGACCTATGTTTCTTGATTTTCTCAGTAACAAGTATTCCAAATAGTTTTGTGTTTCCAGATCATAGTGAAGTAATTTTCTCTTTTTCTTCCATTTGTGTCACTTGTTCCATTATTAGTACTTGCCCTAATGAGTCTTTATTGTTAAAGTCACTGTAACCTGTTTAGAAGTGTAATTTCTTAGGAACAGCCAGGCATGTTTGGGCAATGTTGGAAATATGTAATTGTATTATGCCCTGGAAATCTCAGGCCATTCTTGGGTGGATGGGTCTTTGGGGCTGCTGTGGATGAATATTTGGTTTCATTAGGAAAACTTCTAGTCCCCATCTGCTTGCTCCTGGCTTACTGGTTGGTTGTGTATCATTTTGGCTGGGTACATATGCAGGTTACTACCCCATAAGCCATTCCTCTTCCTGCTTACTGGTCGACAACCTGCACTTTACTTCTTCCCCATCGTACTTATCCCAGCAGTCATTTCCACTCTGCCTAGTCCTGGAGGATAGAAGGAAGAGACAGCAGGGGAGGGAAAAATCAAATTTAGGCCCTACATAGGTGAAGGTTAGCAAGCTCTGCCAAACAGCTACTTAAGATGTTTAGGACTTAGGATGTTGAGTATTTAAAAGAAAATTGCTTGATTTTAGTGAAAAGGAACTCAAATTCTTAAGTAAAATTGTTTCTAGTCATAATTATTATTAAACAGGTTACAAATAATGCCAACTAAAAAACAGAGACAAAAAGAGTTAGAAAATGACTACTTTGCCACCATCATATGTAAGTAAGTAAGTGTTAGTTGCTCAGTTGTGCCCGACTCTTTGAGACCCCAGGGACGGCAGCCCACCAGGTTCCTCTGTCCACGAGATTTTCCAGGCAAGGATACTGGAGTGGGTTGCCATTTCCTTCTCCAGGGGATCTTCCCAACCCAGGAATCGAACCCAGGTCTCCTGCACTGCAGGCAGATTCTTTACCAACTGAGCTACCAGGGAAGCCCATTCACACAGCAATCATCCATGGATGCTAAACTATTGTGTGAAAACCTGAAGACCGGAATATTTACATTTTGGGGGAATTTCCCCACAGATTTCTTATTAATTGCACAGGGGAAAATAATAATGTTATAGTGCAGAAACGTGGGGTTCACTACCTTAACCAAACCATCAAAGTTAGCATCACTAGTTAGTAATAGGGCAGGCTGGTATAACCTGTGCTGCCTGATCCAAAACCTTGGGAAGGATAGAGGGTTTTCTGGCAAAAATGGGTACCCTGGTTCTCATCAGGGGGAAATATCAGACAAACCCACATTTGGAGACATTCCACAAAAGTCAGTGTCATGAAAGATGGCTGAGGCACTGTTCTAGAATGAAAGAGACTAAAGAGATAAGTAAATGCAACAGATGGTTTGGATCAGACCCAAATCAGGAAAAAATGCTACCAAGGACAATATTATGATAATTGGGGAAATCTTAGTATGGATTGTATGTTGGATAATAGCCTTGTTGTACAGTCACTAAGTCATGTCCAACTCTTTGTGACCCCATGGACTGTAGCACACCAGGCTTCCCTGTCCTTCACTATCTCCTGGAGTGTGCTGAAACTCATGTCCATTGAATCAGTGATGCCATCCAACCATCTCATCCTCTATCACCCTCTTCTCCTCTTGCCCTCAGTTTTTCCCAGTATCAGGGTCTTTTCCAGAGTTGGCTGTTCGCATCAGGTGGCCAAAGTATCGTAGCTTCAGCTTCAGCACCAGTCCTTCCAATGAATATTCAGGGTTGATTTCCTTTAGGATTGACTGGTTTGATCTCCTTCCTGTCCAGGGGACTCTCAAGAGACTTTTCTAGCACCACAGTTCAAAAGCATCAATTCTTTGGCACTCAGCTTTCTTTATGGTCCAGCACTCACATTCATACATGACTACTGGAAAAACCATAGCTTTGACTAAATGGATCTTTGTCAGCAAAGTGATGTCTCTGCTTTCTAATACACTGTCTAGATTTGTCCTAGCTTTTCTTCCAAGGAGCAAGCATCTTTAAATTTCATGGCTGCAGTCACAGTCCGTAGTGATTTTGGAGTCCAAGAAAATGAAATCTGCCACTGTTTCCCCATCTATTTTCCATGAAGTGATGGGACTGGATACCATGATCTTTGATTTTTGAATGTTGAGCTTTAAGTCAGCTTTTTCCCTCTCCTCTTTCGCCTTTATCAAGAAGCTCTTTAGTTCCTCTTCACTTTCTGCCATTAAAATAGCCTTGTATCAATGTTAAATTCCCTAAATAGGATGTTTTTACTGCAGTTTGGAAGGGACTGTCTTCCTTGGGAGAAACTGGAGTCTTTAGGGGTAAAGGGGCATGATGTCTGCAGCAAAATCTCAAATGGTTTAGGAGAAAAACGTTCATGTGTATGTGTGCACTTGTATGTGTATGTATGTTATACAAGAAAGGAGAGAAAATGTGCCAGATCTTAGCATTTGGTGAATCTAGGAGTTCTTTGTACTATTCTTGCAAGTCTTCTGTAAATTTGCAAATCAAAACATATGGTTCCATGTAAATTTTAGGATTATTTGTTCTAGTTCTGTGAAAAATGTCATGGGTGATTTTCCTGAGTGTTCACTGGAAGGAATGATGTTGAAGTTGAAACTCCAATACTTTGGCCACCTGATGCGAAGAGCTGACTCATTGGAAAAGACCCTGATGCTGGAAAAGTTTGAGGGTGGGAAGAGAAGGGCACGACAGAGGATGAGATGGTTGGATGGCATCACTGACTCAATGGACATGAATTTGGGTAGACTCCGGGAGTTGGTGATAGACAGGGAGGCCTGGTGTGCTGCGGTCCATGGGATCACAAAGAGTTGGACATGACTGAGCAACTGAACTGAACTGAATTTGATAGCTCAGTTGTATCTGACTCTTTACAGCTGCATGGGCTGTAGCCCGCCAGGCTCCTCTGTTCATGGGATTTTTCAGGCTAGAATACTGGAGTGGGTTGCCATTTCCTCCTCTGGGGCATCTGCCCGATCCAGGGATCGAACCAGTGTCTCCTGCATTGGCAGGAGGATTCTTTACCCTTGAATCACCTGATAGGGATTGCGTTAAATCTGTGGATTGCTTTGGGTAGTATGGCCATTTTAATAATATTCAGTTCAGTTCAGTCGCTCAGTTGTGTCCGACTCTTTGTGACCCCATGGACTGCAGCATACCAGGCTTCCCTGTTCATCACCAACTCCCGGAGTCTACTCAAACTCATGTCCATCGTGTCAGTGATGCCATCCTATCATCTCATCTTCTGTCACCCCCTTCTCAAAACAATATTAATTCTTCCAATCTAAGATCATTGGATATCTTGTCATTTCCTTGAATCATCTTCAATTTCCCTTATTAATGTTTTATAGTTCTTAGCATACAATTCTTTTACCTCCTCAATCCGGTTTATTCCTAAGTATTTTTCTTTTTTTAGTGTGATTTCTAAAAGGAAGTGCTTTTTTTAAACATCCCCTTTCTGACATATATATGTAACTGAATCACTTTGGTATATGACAGAAATGAACACAATATTGTGAATCATCTATAGTTCTATTAAAAAAAATAAAAAAAACAACAGTCCTGGGATGTCAATTTTTAACTCTAGGCATTTTGGTCTAATACTTTGGAGTTTACTTATTGAGTAAAATAATATTGAAAGACTTAATTCTGGACTCCTAATCTGGTTTGAGATGATAATGTTCACGAAACTTTTTATTGTGGAAAATTTCATATACATATGAAAAAACCGAGAATAGTATAATGAACCCAATGTACTCAGGTAACCCAGCTTTAAAAATTATCTGCATTTTGCATCTACCTATCTTCACATCCCCTTTTTAGGTGCTGTTTTTGAAAGCAATTCCAAAATGTCATGTTATTTCAACCACTGATGTTTAGTATGCCTCTGTGTACACTTTTTTCTTCCCATAACCCCCATGCTGTTCTTGCACTTAAGAGAAGTAATGATTCTGCAGTTAGTGATGATAACGTTTAGAACTTGTTAGCAATGCAAGATAGCAACCAGAGTTCTGAGAAATGCTCTGATTTGACATATATGGGTTGTGCATTTGTTCTAAGTTTGAAAAGTTGAGGAAGGCTGGGTAATTACAAATGGTGTAGAAGAAAGGGTATGAGAAGCTGCTTGTTCTTGTTTTGTTTTCCAAACACCTCCTCCTGTTTTTAAACCAATAATTAAATTCCAGAAAAAAAGATGAATACGGGCACGGAGACAGTGTTCTGAACTGATTTACCCATTTGATGCTACCCTGATGAAACATTCTGAAAGTCAGAATGATTAATTTCATACTATTTAGAATTCCATAAGTTTAAATTTCAGCATGGCATCTTTGATTTAGAAAGCCCAGTGAAGTTTTTCTTGACTGAGCTGACTTTCTAATGTTTTGAAATAGAAATGGGCCAGATCTCTTGGGAGGAGTAAACCTCCTAAGTGTGGGTAAATGTGGATGGCAGTTGTTCTTTTAGGTCTCTAGAGTATCATTTAGTAATTAACTACTATTATTTAGCCTTATGGGTTGATTAAAACATGTCCATTATGCCATTTGACAATGGTTATCTGTATGTTAAAATGATGGTAAAATTGATTGATAGATCTTTGTAATAAATTAGGGCAGTTTCTGAAGCTCATATATATTGCAAATAAACTTCTTATCAACCTTCCATTAAGGGACTATACACAATTGATTTTAGGCACTTTAAATTTAAGCACAGATACCATCCCTTTACATTAGGTTTTCTTTATAAACTTTTCTTTTTTTTTTGCTGAGCTGTGTAGCAGGCGGGATCTTAGTTCTCTAACCTGGGATCAAACCCATGCCCCCTTCATTGGGAGTGTAGAGTCTTAACTACTGGACCGCCAGGGAACTCCCTTCATTAGATTTTCTTATTGCCAGAGTATATTATTTTTGAGAGTTCTGATTTTAGGAATGCACTAAGTCACATTTTATACTTTAACTTACAATGGAGCAAAGGTTAAGAGGCATATAATGATTTTATCCACCCTATTTGAAAAAATTTCCCTGGCTTACATACTAATATATTTATATACTACCTTAATTATAATCTTTTTACCAGTCAAAGTTAGGTTTTCAATTGACTTAGCTCAATAGAAATTTCGAGATTGAGGAACTCAGTGTAGGATGGTGGAAGACAGCACAGACCTAGCTTCAGAGCTACCCACATTTCAAACTCTGGCCCTGCCACTCACTGGCTGCGTAGCCTTAGGAAGTTATTTTAACTTCCCAGAGGTTTTGTCTTATTCCACTTTGAAGAGTTGCAAGAATTAACTGAGCTTGTGCACACAGTAGCCATTAAATATTTCTCTTCTCATTCCCTACAACATTCTTCCTGGAGTGTGTACCTTATCTTACAAGAACAATTTGACTTTCAGAACTGGGGTCGCCAGTCATTGATTCCATTTTTCCTTGTGAAGAATACAAGGAAAGGAAAGGAAAGTCGCTCAGTTGTGTCCGACTCTTTGCGCCCCTGTGGGCTATAGCCTGCCAGACTCCTTCGTCCATGGAATTTTCCAGACAAGAATACTGAAGTGGGTTGCCATTCCCTTCTCCAGGGGATCTTCCCTACCCAGGGATCGAACCCGGGTCTCCCACACTGCAGGCAGACTCTTTACCATCTGAACCACCAGGGACTGCTGAAGAATATAAAAATGAAGACCAAATGACCTGTTTAGAAATGAAGACTCCAAGGAAGAGACTTGAGGAAAAATCACCCTAAGGTACAGAACTCAGATTTTAAATAGAAGTATTGATGGGCTTCCCAAGAGGCTCAGTGGTAAAGAATCTGCATGCAGTGTAGGAGATGTAAGTTCAATCTCTGGGTCAGGAAGATCCCCGGGAGAAGGAAATGGCAACCCACTCCAGTATTCTTGCCTGAGAAACCCCGTGTACAGAGGAGCTTTGTGGGCCAAAGTCTGTGGGGTCGCAGAAGTGGGGACACGACTGAGCAACTAAACAACAACAACATTAATGTGATGTGTTTGTCCCTGATGCTTATCATTTTGCACAAGTGTGATGTGGCACATGGGCTTGAGGTGTGTGTGCACATGTACCGCTTTTAACAACTTGCGAGGTTTTAGTGCTGGCATTTAGAGAGGTCCAACAACTACCGTTTTTATTGGCTCTTGGGACCTCTCTGGCCACACACAAGGGGCACGTCACAAAGCCCAGAGCGGTCCCAGGAGCCAATCATCAGAGAGGATCCCAGAATTTTCCTGGATCTTCAATAAAAACAGTAGTTGTTGGCCCTCCCACCCACAGAGAGCTGGTGTGCTGTAGGAAGGATGGTACTGGAAGAGGGGCAGGAAAGGTAATGTTTGACCTTTAGCTATAATTGGGAAAGTCATATCTGAATGATATGCTGCCTCAGGGAGCTTGAAATAAGCAGAAGTCTGCATGCTTAGTGAATTCATTTCATGAAAGCTGTTACAAATTATAAAAATTAAAACACCCAAAGTCTTATTTTGGGGAGTTAAAAAGTAAAGGAAAACAGGACAAAGTTGTGAAATTTGGGTTGAAAGCTGGTGAAGGACACAGAGTGAGAAAAATAAGGGGATGAGAATTGTATCAAAGAGAAGCTGTCCTCTCTTAAGGGAAAAAGGATTTTAATTTCATTAAGCCTCTTTGCTTGTGTGTGAGGCATTACATGGGGATAAGAGATTGTTTACAGTTTAAAGCTCTATATGCTTGTATTGTATTCTCTTACCAGTGATTTTATTCATTTTAAATCCTTGTTTTTGAGATAGTAACAGGGTGACAGATACCTGAAAACTGGATAGTTCCTGACTGGCTGAGAGTTTTGTGCAATGACAAACTACTGTTTGAATTCTTGCTTTAAAATTATTGACTCTTAAGTCAGAGCTTAGAAAATGAAGCTATTCTAAAAAGGTTTGCCTGATGGAAAGTATTGATTTTGAATGCGTGTCTCTTTCTTGAAGCTTGGAATACTTTCATTTTTGGTTGCTACTTAGCACCTGAAAGCTATTCTGTAATAAAAGGGCTGTAACTGGAGTCATTAGCTCCTTGTAATTGAGGTAAGACTATCCTAGTCTTTAGAAATTGAGTTAGATCCTTGAGACAAATATTTCTGTTTTTATCCAATAAAATCAGCCTATGTAAAATGAAAGGGAGGGACTTCCCTGGTGGTGGACTTTCCTGGCCAAGACTCTACACTCCCAATGCAAAGGACCCAGGTTTGATCCCTAGTCAGGGAACTAGGTCCTGCTTGCCACAACAAAGACCTGATGTAGCCAAATAAATAAATAAATATTAAAAGAAATAAAATGAAAGGGAGAGTCTGAAATCATTTTATTAGAAAGATGTCTCTCCACGTGCACCCTAATGTTCATTGCAGCACTGTTTATAATAGCCAGGACATGGAAGCAACCTAGATGCCCATCAGCAGATGAATGGATAAGGAAGCTGTGGTACATATACACCATGGAATATTACTCAGCCATTAAAAAGAATTCATTTGAATCAGTTCTAATGAGATGGATGAAACTGGAGCCCATTATACAGAGTGAAGTAAGCCAGAAAGATAAACACCAATACAGTATACTAACACATATATATGGAATTTAGAAAGATGGTAATGATAACCCTATATGCAAAACAGAAAAAGAGACACAGAAGTACAGAACAGACTTTTGGACTCTGTGGGAGAAGGCGAGGGTGGGATGTTTTGAGAGAACAGCATCGAAACATGTATATTATCAAGGGTGAAACAGATCACCAGCCCAGGTGGGATGCATGAGACAAGTGCTCAGGCCTGGTGCACTGGGAAGATCCAGAGGAATCGGGTGGAGAGGGAGGTGGGAGGGGGGATCGGGATGGGGAATACATGTAAATCCATGGCTGATTCATGTCAATGTATGACAAAAACCATTACAATATTGTAAAGTAATTAGCCTCCAACTAATAAAAATAAATGAAAAAAAAAAAAAGGTGTCTCTCCTACATTGTGGTCCAAACCACATGCTGTTTTCTCTCTGAAGTCTTTATCACTCTCCCAAACAGAATCCATCATTCATTTTACATAAGCTTCTTAAGTTATATTTTTCTATTTTAAGCCCTGTTTGTTCTATATGCCCCTTGAGGAAATGATCTACTTTTACGTATATTTCCTCAACTTTGTCATTCTACTGAATAAGCATGGTGGCCTGCATAGTATAATCATTCAGATGTTTGCGAAATTCAGTCTATTTCTCTACTGTGAGCCTCCTCTTTTTCTTGGATCCCATCCTTTATGCACTTCTCACAGTGTGGACCTGGGAACCCAGGGTGGTTAAGGTGCCTAAGAATTAGAGAGGGTCTGCAAGGTCAAAATTACTTTTATGCCATAGTTGACCCTTGAACAAAGTTTTCTGTCTCTCACTCTGCACACATACTTACAGGCCCAGCTTCTATCATTTTGTGAGTTTGGGAGGTGAAGGTATCCAGTGGTCTTTCTCTTCATTATTTGGGCTCTTCCTGAGGGCCCTGTTTTCAGCATAGAGCTTCATCCTTAACACCAGATGACTGGTTTCCAAACCCAGAGCCTCTCTGCTGTAGCGTCTCTGTGCAGGCCACCAGAATAGAATGACGCAGGCTGAGTGGCTTAAATAAAAGAGAGTTTTTCCTGATTCTGGAGGCAGAAAGTCTAAGAATGGGGTGCCCAGAGGGCTGGTTTCTGGTGAGGCTCCTCTTCCTGACTTGCAGATGGCTACCTTCTCATCGTGTCCTCTTGTGTCTCCTCCTCTTGATAAGACATCAGCCTTTTGAATTGGGCCCCATTCATATGACCTCATTTTACCTTAATTACATCTTTACAGGCCCTGTCTCTGAATACAATCACATTAGGGGTTAGTGAATTATGCATTTTAGGGGAGCACAGTTCAGTTGCTAATGCTTAGGGAAGAAATAGTCCTCTGGCTTCATTAGCAGAAGTTGGGGTCTTCTGGATTCTGAGTGCTTTGTAAGTCCTTCAACCTTTTCTGCTATTTCAGACTTGGTCCCTCTTTGCCACTTACAGTTACAGAGTCATTCTGGGATTCGACAACATGTATTGGCTTGCTTATTGTGGCATATCCCCTGAAGTAGTTTGGAGAAAGATGAGCAAGATTTGGTTTTTAGCTATCTCCTTCCAATCTTCCAATGATGTGTTGATCTTTCCACCTACTGTTGTTTCTCCCTTGTTCTTTTAGTTTAGTTTTAGTTTAACTTTTAATCTGGTTTTTATCTTTTCTCTAGTTTCAGTGAGATGCAGAAATGGAGATAAATGCAAGTGCACTTATATGTAGAATCTAAAACATACAACACACAAGTGAATTTAAAAAGAAGCAGACTCATAGATACAGAGAACAAACTATAGATTATCTTGTTGCCTAACATGGTTGCACAGGAATGACAATTTACATACTTAAATTTTTACAGTCTACTTCTAACCAATATTGTGTTATTTCAATGGAATGTAGAAATCTTACCACCATTTAAGTCCCTAGTGACTCCTTCCCCCACCCCTTATATTTTTAGTTATATGTTTTATTCACATAATTTACGGACTGAATTGTGTCCCTCAAAAATTCATGGGTAGAGATCTTAACCCCCAGAACTTTAGAATGTGACTGTATTTGGCAATAGGATCTTTAAAGAGGTAAAATTAAAAGTTAAGTTAAAATGAAATCATTAGGGTGGGCCCTAATCCATTATGACTGGTGTCCTTATAAGAGGAGGAAATCTGGACATGGAGGGGAGGCGATGTGAAGGCCCAAGGGGAAGACAGCTATCTACCAGTCATGAGGGAGGCTTCAGAAGAAATCAAATCTGCCAACACTTTGAGCTCAGATTTTTAGACTCCAGAATTGTGAGAAAATAAATTCACATTGTTTAAACCACCCAGTCTGTGGTAGTTTGTTTTGGCAGCTCTAACAAACTACTACACATACATTGAAAATCCCATAAGACAGAGTTATAATTTTTGCTTTCAAAAGTAAAACATATTTTAAAGAATTCAAGAGGAGAATTGTTTATTACATTCACCCAAATATTTATCATCTTTGTTACTGTTCTTCATTCCTGATAATCCAAATATTTCCCAGTTCTTTAATTTTATCACTTAAAAAAAAGTGTCACTACTTTCTGGTCTCCATTATTTCAGAGGAGAAACCCACTGTCCTCTGAGTTGTTATTCCACTGTAGGTTGCAATGCATCATTTCTCGCTGACTGCTTTCAGGAAGTTTTGTTGTCTTTAGATTTTAGAAATTTAAGTCTGGGTGTGGAGTTCTTGGGCTTCTCCTATTTGGGATTTATTCAGCTTCTTGATTTTTTAGATTTATGTCTTTCTCCAAGTATGGGAAATTTTGTTGTCATTTCTTTTCTTTAAAATTTTTAAAAAAAATTTTAAAATTTATTTAAAATGAATTTTTATTTTATTTTAAAATAAAATAAAATTTTAAAATTTATTTTAAAATAAATAAAATTTTAAAATTTTATTTTAAAATTTATTTTTTTTAATAAATAAAATTTTAAAATTTATTTTTGGCTGTGCTGGGTCTTTGTTGCCACACACAGGCTCTAGTTACAGAAAGATGGGTTACTCTGTAGCTGTGGCACACGGGCTTCTCACTGCAGCGGCTTCTCTTGTCGTGAGCCATGGGCTTTGGGGCATTCGGGCTCAGTGGTTGTGGCACATGACTTAGTTGCCTCATGGCTTATGGAATCTTCCCAGACCAGGCATCAAACCTGAGTCCCCTGCACTGACAGGCAGATTCTGAACCACTGGATCACCGGGGAAGTCCATCAGTGGTTATTTTTCAAATAGTTTTTCAGTCCTGTGTTCTTTTCCCCCACCGCCTGCGATTCTCATGGCACAAATGCTGGAGCCTTTGTTTTTGTCCCAGAGCTGCCCTTTTCTCTCTGTTGTTTGGACTGAACAATTTCTGTTGATAAATCTTTAAGATCTCTTGAAGATCTTGGATTCTTCTGTCATTTCCATTTGGCCACTGAACCCAGCCAATGATTTTTTAAATAATTTTCAGTTACTGTATTTTTCAGTTCCAATAGTTCTACTTTGTTGTTCTTTATATCTTCAATATGTTTCTGAGACTTGATTTTCCATTTGTTTGAAGAGGTTTTATCATTTTTATTTAGAGCATTTTAGAAATAACTGCTTTAAAATCTTTAAAATGTGATTCCAACATTTGTGACCTCTTGGTGTTAGTGTTGTTGATTGTCTTGTTCTTATTTGAGATTTCCTATTTTTGGTATGATAAATACTTTTGGGTTGTATCTTAGACATTTTGAGTATTACATGAGACTCTGCCTCCAAAAGTATCATGTTTGAGTAGGAACCAATCAGCCAGCTTAGGTTCAAAACTCATGTTCTCAGCCTTTTATGGGCTGTGGTTTGAATGTCAGTTTAGCTTTCATAGCCTTTGTTATGCTATTCTGGTCTGCTCTGATTGATTACCCACAGGCTAATTTGAAACCTGGGTGGTATTTCTCATTATAGCTTAGTTCTCAAACTTTTTCTGTCTTGATTTAGATTGATTCCATGCATGGACTATTTGGCTTCCCTGATTGCTCAGACAGTGAAGAATCTGCCTGCAATGCAGGAGATGTGTTCAGTCCCTGGGTTGGGAAGATCCCCTGGAGGAGGAAGTGGCAACCCACTCCAGTATTCTTGCCTGGGAAATCCCATGGACAGAGGAGCCTGATGGGTTATAGTCCATGGGGTCGCAAAGAGTCAGACACGACTGAGTGACTAACAGTGTCTTTCTTTTCATGGACCGTTTAGGTTATACAGGTTTTCATATATGACCATTTCATGTACAGATTGATGAGATTCCTTTATCCAGTTTCCTCTTTGTAATCGTTCTTTCTCTCTAGATGAGAGGAGGTGGGGTGCTGGGCTGTTGGCTGTCCTTTACTTGGTACAGTGCAGGTAGCGGTCAGCAGTGTTTCTCTCGGTGCTGTGTGGCCTCTGCGGGGACTATGCCCATGAAGAGAGGAAGGGGCACTGTCTTATTCCTCTTATCTTGGTGCCAGGCAGGCATGGTCAGTGGGACCACACCCACCGTCTCTGCAGCACCCAGTGGGGAGGGAGATAAATTCTGCCCCTGCTCAGTTAGCATGGGGCAAGGAAGGTCAGCAGTGCTCCTCCTTTGGCCTTCAGTAGTGCCTGGGAGGAGGCTGAGGGATGTGGCTCTTCCGTGATGTTTTCCTAGAGTAGGCTAGGCTTATTCAAGAGGGTTCAGTCCTCTGGGGCTATCCTTTTTAAGTCCTTTGGCTAGAGAGAGCAGTTCTCAATTAGGGATGATATGCCCTTCAGGTGGTACTTGATAGTGTCTGAGACTTTTTTTGTTGTCACAACTGACATGTTGTTATTGACATCTAGTAGCCAGGGGCCAGGGATGCTGCTACATAGATATCAGGGCCCCAACAACAGAGGGATTTCTGGCCCCAAATGTCAATAGTGTCAAGGTTGAGAAACCCTGAACCACAGAGAGTAGGTTTTTCTTGGAGCTTTTTACAAAAATATATTTATCCCAACTTCTCCAGAAATGGAAGTCTATCTTTGGCATCTATCATTGATGAGTAACATAATTTATAATTTAAGGTATAATGTCTTATCTCTGATTAATTTTAATAATTCCTCTTTTTCTTTTAAGTTTAACCTTTATGTGTATAGGTGTGGATTTTTTTAAAGACTTAATATTTTTTTGAGCAATGTAAGGTTCACAAAAAAAAAAAAATTGAGAGGAAAGTACAAAGATTTCCTGTATATTACTGCCCCCACACATGCATAGCCTGTCTCATTGTCAGCATCACTTGTTATCGAGGCTGAACCTTTGGTGACTATCCAAATCCAGTTGTACCAGGAATTTGGACAAGGTATAATGACATATACCCATTATTATTATCATGCAAAGTATACTTCCTCTTTGGAAGTGGTATCTCATTGTTTTAATTCACATTTTCCTGATGAGATATTTTCATATGCTTGTTTTACATCTGAATATATTTTTTTTGTGAGGCGCTCAGGAATTTGGTCTAATTTTTTAAATTTATTTTTTAGTTGGAAATGAATTGCCTACAGCCTTGTGTTGGTTTCTGCTATATAACATAAATCAGTCATAAGTGTACATACATCCCCTCCCTCTTGAATCTCCCTGGTCCATTTTTAAAAGGTTGATTGGTTTGTTTTCTTCTTGTTGAGTTATATAATTCCTTGTATATTTTGGATAACTCTCCTTTATCAGATGTAGCTTTTACAAATATTTTCTTCTAGTCCATGGCTTGTCTTCTGTTTCTCTTGACATTGTCTTTCACAGATCAGAAGTTTTTATTAAAGTCCAGTTTATCAGTTCTTTCATGGGTCCTGCCTTTTGTGTTGTATCTAAAAAGGCATCACCATATCCAAGGTTAGTTAGGTTTTCTCCTATGTTATCTTCTAGGAGCTTGATACTCATGTGTTATACATTTAGGTTTACAGTCTTTTTCAAATAATTTTTTGTGAAGTATGTAAGATCTGTGTCTCGTGAAGAATGTAAAGTCTGTATCTAGTGAAGAATGTAAGGTCTGTGTCTGCATTAATTTCTTTTGTATGTGGTCTCCTGTTGTTCTTGTACCATTTGCTGAAGAGACTATCTTTGCTCCATTATGATGCCTTTGAGCCTTTGTCAAAGATCAGTTGACTATGTGGAGTCTATTTCTAGGCTCTCTTTTCTGTTCCATTAATCTGTTTATTCTTCCTCCAATACTACACTGTCTTGATTACTGTAATTACTAGTTAATCTTATATTCAGGTAACTTAAGTCTTCCAACTTTGTTCTCCTTCAATATTGTGTTGGCTATTTTGGGTCTTTCTGCCACACTTCACAAACTTTAGAATCAGTTTGTTGATACCATAATATAACTTGATGGGATTTTTATTGAGATTGCTTTGAATGTATAGATCAATTTGGGAAGACCCGACGCCTTGAAAATATTGAGTCTTCCTATCTATTAACAGAGTGTTATCTTCCATTTATTTAGTTCTTTTATACTTTCCTTCATCAGAGACTTATAGTTTACTGCCTAGAGATCTTGTAATACTTTGTTAGATTTATAACTAAGTATTTTTATGTGATTTATTTTTTATTTATCTTGAAGACATTTCAATCTTAATTCTCAGCTCTCTAATTCTGAAAAGTTCTTAGTCATTATCTCTTTGTGTATTACCTCTCTCTCTATACATTCCCCCAACTTCTTTCCTTCTTAAACATTATTAGACTGACATATTGAAGCTTCTCTTTCTGTGTTTCATGACTATTAACTATTCATCCAGTCATAATTATTCTTTCCCTTTTCTTCCCTCCCTTCTCCATTTCATAATTTCTTCAGATGTCTTCTACTTAAGCAATTCTTCTTAAATTTAGTCTGCTATTTAACCTGTCAGACATTTTTCATTTCAGTGTTAATTTTCATTTAAAAAATTCTCATTTGGTTACTTTAAAAAAATCTGTTCTTCTGGTATCTTATTTCTTCACTATGGTTTCTAAATTATTTAAAGGCATGATTCTTTTCTAGTCTATTGTTTTTCGTTCCTGGCATGTCGATTTTGGTGTCTGCTGATTCACTTATGATGATTCTTCATTTCCTCTGTGGTCTGTGATATTTAATTTTGGTAGTTTATCTTTAGTGAGGGTTTCCTGTAAGCCCTGAGCTGTGGAAGATTGCTCAGGATAAAGATTTTCATGATGTGTTTATTAGATCCCTAGGGATTTAGTGGTCTTGGATCACTTTTTATATTAACTATTCATCTGCCTTTTTAAGCTATGCCTGGAGAAAAAACTTAGACCCCTCACCTGTGTGAGCTTAAGATTTCCATTTTTCATGGATGTTTTAACTCAGCAATGTCTGTGCTGTTTCTGTGGGCTAGTGAGCAGGCTCTGTTAATCTTGTTTTTTGTTTGCAAGAGTGTTCTTCAAAGTGATCTGCGCTTCATTTTGGACAGGAGTCCCGGATAGAGCTTCAGTGCCTTTTATTCATCTTTGTGTAGTTCCATCATCCCTAAAACTGAGACTAAAACCCCAGTCAGTTGCTGAGGCTTTGGCTTTCTTTGATTTTGAAATCTGGGGAATATTTCTTTTGGAGCTGACATATGTAATTAAATTTAGTTTGTTGGTGATATTTAATCTGGAGCTTCCATTTGTCTGTTGTGCAAAGGGCACATCCATATCAGCTCTGTACTCCGCATGGCCTGAGTTCACATTTGATGTATTAATAGACTACCATCCATATACCCATATATCCAGTTATGAAAGTGAAGTCACTCAGTCGTGTCTGACTCTTTGCGACCCCATGGACTGCAGCCTATTAGGCTCCTCTGTCCATGGGATTTTCCAGGCAAGAATACCAGAGTGGGATGCCATTTCCTTCTCCAGGGGATCTTCCCAACCCAAGGATTGAACCCAGGTCTCCTGCATTGTAGGCAGATCCTTTATTTACTGCTTGAGCCACCAGGGAAGTCCAGTTATACTGGTATATAAATACTACTTGGTGCTCTGCTTTTTTCTCTTTTGAAAATATTTATTAAACACATTTCTGTATTCCAATTACCAATTGTATGAAAAGGTGTATGGTGTTTGCTGTATCGGCATATGATGGCACATAGCCTAGCATCCCCACAAAACTGGACATGTGTGTGGTAATATCTTTCTGTTTCCAAGAACTAGTTTCATTAAGGCCTTAAAGAAATATATGTTATGTAAATCTTGATTTTTATCCCCATTAAGCATATGAAGATACTGAGATTAAGAGAAATTATTGTACTATTTGCTCTGACAAAAACTGTCAGTAAAGGAGGCAGTGTGTTGGTTTATATTCATATATGCTAAAAATCAGTTAATAGACTGGTAGATTGAGTAGAACAAAATAGAGTACAGTAACATGTACTAATACTAACCTGCCTTTTCACTAAATAGTACATTGTGAAGGTTGTCTCATGGATGGTGATTATTTTGTGATATATTTTGTCAATCACCTTTTCATGGAGAAGTGAAAGATTAGAAAAATACTGCCATGAATATGGTTGGATTTATCTTTTCATACTGCTTATTTACTTTTAGATATGAAACTTCTGAGTCAAAGGAGCTATTCATTTTCTTTTTTTTCATTCAGAAAACATTTATTCAGCACCTACTATGTGCCAGATATCATTCTAGTTGCTTGGGATATGTGGTGGTGGTTTAGTTGCTAAGTCGTGTCCTACTCTTGCGACCCCATGAGCTACAGCCTGCTGGGTTCCTCTGTCCATGGGATTTCCCAGGAAAAAATATTAAAGTGGGTTGCCATTTCCTTCCCTAGGGAATCTTCCTGACCCAGGGATTGAACCTGCATCTCCGACATTGCAGGTGGATTCTTTACCACTGAGCCACAGGGAAACCCTGCTTAGGCTATATCAGGGATTAAAACAGAAAAAGGTCTCTGAGCTGAAGGAGCTTACAAGGGATATACTCATTTGATGTTGATATTTTAATGTTACCAACTTTCCCTTTTAGGAGATTATACCAATTTGTACTCACTAGCAGTGCATTGATGACAAAATCTAAGAAAACTTTTCTATAAAAATAAATTGCAGATAGTAGATAACTGAACAAAAATATTCTCTCCCTGGCTCACAGGCTTGTGTCCTACCTGTCTCCGCTTATCATATGCCCCAGCTTAATGAGATTTACTTTCTGGGGTCTAGAACAGTGGTTGACAAAGTGTGGTCCCTGAACCAGCAACATTGATGTTACAGCGAACTTGTGAGAAAGGTCAGTTATGAGTCCTTGTGGCAGACCTACTGATTGATAAACCTGCCCAGCTCAGCATTGCTTTAATCAGCCCTCCAGGTGATTCTGACGCAGCCATATCTGAGAACCACTGGGCTAGAAGCAGCTTGTTCCCTTGGAACTTAGAGGTCAGCTCAAGCTCTTTACTCCCACATTCTCCTGCAACTCAAAGTGGGGTCCAGCAGCTCACTGCTCAAAAGCTAATTAGAGGCAACGTTAGGGAAAGGAAAGTTTGCTTTATTTTGGATGCTGGCAACCAGGGAGGGCAGCAGACTTCTGTCCAAAGGCCGCCACCTCCCCACTGACATTTGGGGGCAAGAGCTATCATAGGCTAAGGGAGGGGGCGATGTGCAGAAACAGCACAGTCAGCTCTGACAGTCATCTTGAAATTGGTCATCAGCGGTCTGATCGGCATCATATTGATTGTTTTACAGTTAGCCTTCAGTTCCATGGTTGGTTTGTTCCCATTTCCTTGAAGCTCGTTCTTAGAATTGTGGCAGCTTATGTCGTGGCTACAGCCTGGTCATCATGCAATTAACTTCTTCCACCTGGTGGGGGTTTCAGTTATCTGTAAGACAGTTCAGAGGTTATGGCTCAGAATAGCATCTATAGCCCTTGAGAAGGAACTAAAGGTCCTTGACAATGTGTAATGACTAAACTCCTAATACCTGTTCTTCTTTGACTGTTTTCCTTTGTCTGCATTTTCTCACCTCTCTGATTAAACTCTTTGACGAAAGCTCTTCTACAGACAAAAGGCAAACAGAGGACGTGGGGGACAAGGACCATAGGGTCCTGCTCCTTGTCACTCCTTCGTACAAATAATAGAAATCGAATTCCTAGAGGCGATTTCTCAGTCTCTTCTGGCTCTTCTTCCTGCTTTGAAGTGTCTCATGATCACTGCAGTTTTATTGCTGATGGCTGTTCTCATGTCTACACTGCACTGACACAGATGAAGGACTGACTCCAATTTTCTTCGTGTACACAAGCACCTGCAATTCATTCACCTGAAAGACATTTGAATATGTTGAAAGTGGGTGGATGTTTCAGAGCAGTGGAAAGTTATATCTTAGTAACACAAACAGCTGACAGCATTGAATGTTGGATACACGCATTCCACAATCCTTCAGGCATTCCTCTGCTGGCCTCTCAGTTTTCTGTCCTTCTCTCTCTGATTATCTTTTTTCAATACAGTGATTTAGGAATTCTATTTGTTTCCTTGTCTTCTGTAATAACCAGGGTTTTTACTGAAGACAATAGAACCCACTCACCTACTCTAAGAAAAAAGGGATGTAACTCTAGAGTCTACAGCAGCTCACAGGATTATGTGAGGGTGCCAGGGAGACAAGCTTATTAGCCCCTCAGTCACAGGTAACACATATCTCCATTAATTTATGTCTGTCCTTATTTCTTCCTCTAGGATCTTCTAAATTTCTTTGCATTTTTTTTGTTGCCTCAAATTAATATCCAGTTAAGTGTTTACTTTCATGAGTTCAGAGCAGTTTTCCGGGGTCATCTGTGGGTTTTCCCTTCTCCCTGCAGGAGGTGCGCCGCTGATGCACAGTGAGGCAAGCGGTTTGAAGACAGTGGGCTCATGTCACTGAAAGGCTAGCTCAGGCCAGGAGGTCACTGAGCCTGCCTTTGCTGAAATGTTTAACACTGAGCATTAAGAAATGTTTAACATTAACCCTGAGCTTGGCATTCCTTTCTTCCACTTGGGAGGTTCGATCAGGGTCTTGAGATTAAGGGGGCTTCAGATTAGCCGTCTGCTCAGTGGTGACTTTTTGCTGGTGAGCAGGGCCAGGCCTGGTCACAGGAATTGGTCCTCCACTGGTGTGGGAGGCTGGTCCTTGTGCTGGGGGCTCAATATCTGAAAGCTGCTCAGGATTCACAAAGGTTCATGGGGAGCCTGCCTTTAAAAAAGAGGGATGTTAACAATATGAGGATAAATTCCTCAGCAGAAAAGTCCCCTAGAAACAGGCTTTCCAATTGTCCTGTATTAACTATCTTCGGAATTATCTAACATACCTAGACTACAGAACTATTGATTGCGATCATTCGATTTCTGGTGTACAGAGCTACTCTGCCACCTCGTGGCCATTATTGAGAATTGCATTTCCCCAGATGTCCGCCTCCTTCCTAGATTCTTCTATCTTGCAAAACTGGAATTGGGGTACATGTGTCTTTTTCGATTATGATTTCTCCAGGGATGAACCTAGAGCTTATTATACAGAATGAAGTAAGTCAGAAAGAGAAAAACAAATACTGTATTTTAACACATATATATGTAATCTAGAAAAATGGTACTGTTGAACCTATTTACAAGGCAGTAATGGCGATGCAGACACAGAGAACAGACTGTAGACCCAGTGGGGGAAGCAGAGAGTAGGACGAGTGGAGAGTAGTGCTGAAACATATGCATTACCATACGTATATGGTAAAAAAGAGGCCTGTGTGCTAAGTCACTTCAGTCATGTCCGACTCTTTGCGACTCTACGGACCGTAGCCTGCCAAGCTCCATGGGATTCTCCAGGCAAGAATACTGGAGTGGGTTGTCATGCCCTCTTCCAGGGGATCTTCCTGACCCAGGGAACGATCCCACATCTCTTGTCTCCAGCATTGGCAGGTGGGTTCTTTACCACTAGTGCCACCTAGACAGCTGGTGGGAATTTGCTGTATGAAGCAGGGAGTTGAAACCCGTGCTCTGTGACACCCTAGAGCGGTGGGATGGGGTGGGGAGGTGGGAGGGAGGTCCAAGAGGGAGGGGACATATGTGTGCCTATGGCTGATTCATACTGATGTATGGCAGAAGCCAATACGATGTTGTAAAGCAATTATCCTCCAATTAAGAATAAATTTAAAAAATTTTAAAAACTGGAATTGGTCATCCTGGATTGTTTCTGCCTTTGGTTTTGCAAACCAATGTGATTTGAAGAGATCTGTCACAGCACATACCAAAAGATGACTTTCTAATAGCTTTAAGCAGACATATATATGTGTAACAAACTTCATTTCTGTATAATAGCATCTTGGTATATTAGATAATGTGTGTTCAAAGTAAGAATGGGCCAATTTTATGTCCCAATGCTCTTCCAATGATGCCATGAGGGATCCTGTAATTTTCCTGGGGATTTAAATGATCCTTGTGTATTAGGCATTGATTTTAGATCACAGTGTTACTTTAGGTCACGTTGCTTTATTTCTCTAAATTACACTGAGAATCGGTAGCCCATTGGAGCGAAAATCAGTCTAACTCATTGCTGAAATAACTTTGCCCGGTCCAAGGGATCGCATCAGAATCCCAGGTTAACTTAAGGCCACACAGTTTGGGTGAGGCCCAGTCTGCTGTGCACAGTCGGCCCCATGAAGACGGTCGCACAGTTTGACAGGCCGCAGCTGAAGGCTGAAGGAGCGGTTAGGTGGTCAGCTGACCCTCCCGGCCTTGATGGCACTGACCGCTCTGGGAGCCAGGGCATCGTGTACCTCCACGCAGGCTTTCTGGGGCAGCTTTCCCGCTCACCCACCCATCCAGACACAGTGTTTCTGACAGAGTCCAATCCTGCAAATTCGCCCGGTCTGGAGGCATATCTTTCCCCTCGGGTGTTGACTTTCTTCCACAGACCACTGGGTGGGGACGTTTGCAGATACCTTGCAACTTCTGTTTACAACCTAGCACCATGACATCTCCTGTAACTCTGGCCAAAGAGTCCAGAAGGCCACACATGCCGTTGTCTACCTTCCTGGGAGGGAAAGGAAACGTGCTGACAGCAATAGCAAGCCAGAAGAAAGCACAAATGAACACCTCATTCAGTCATCCTCTGTTTGGCATAGGCAACAGGCCTAAGGCAGGGCAAAATCACCTCTTCAGTTGAGTCAGCCCTCACAGCTGAATAGGTGTTTGCTGACTGAGTCTCTGCTGTAGGCCAAGCACTTACTTGGTTCTCACAGTTTGGAGATGACCTTATGGTCATTACATAATGGGAATGGGTACCAAATGCCAGGAGAGGACTCACAGAGTGGGAGGACTGGAGGACAGTGATAAGGACTCCACCTGGTGGGACAGGAAGAGTTACTGACAGCAGATTACATTTGAGCTGGGCCTGGAAAGAAGAGGAAGCATCTGCGTGGTGGGAAGGAAGAGAGGCAGGGTGCCTCCAGGGCAGCGGGGTGCAGGGGTGATGCTCCTGTGGAAATTATTTGGGGGAGTGAGCTGGATTGGAGCCTCCTCCCCAGAGCACCTCATTTACTGTACTAGGAAGGATTTAATTTATCTTTTAGGCCAGCAAGTCACAGTCCCCTGGCTGATGCATTAGATTCCTCTGGGCTTACTTAGGCAAATGAGCCAGTCCCTCAGGGCTCACTGTATTCCTGCCTTTTTCTCTTCTGCTCGAGAAACTGTAATTAACCTGGGAGGGAGCCCTGTGGAATGTAGGTGAGAGGGGAGAGGGATGGGGGAGGCAGGGATGAGTTAACAGTTATTGGACCAAGCCAAGCAAAAACCAAGCTAAACCCTGCGCGTTCAGGGGTTGAGCTCAGGCACTGATCACTGTGGGGAACATACAGATAGAAGAGGTAATTTGCAGATAGAATCCATGGCTTAGAGGTCTTAGATATAGAGGATAAAGGAGAAAGAAAAGATTTTAGGGTTCTCGAGATTAGGCAGCTGATTCCATGAAGCTCTCATTGTTTAAAACAGAAGGTGAAAAAAGAAAAAAAAAACAGAAGGTGAGCAAAAAAGCACATTTGGAAGCCAAGATGCTGAGTTGTTTTGGGGACACATTTAAGATACATGTGGGACTTCTGGACAGAGAAGGGAGATAGGCTGTCCAAGGAGTGGGTGGTTTTAGATTTGGGAGAGGCACTGGTGAGTATGCTTCAGAGGAGCCATCCAAGTGAGTAGTCACTCAAGGAGAGTGAGTAGAGTAAGAAAACATAGGACAGCCAGAGCGTTAAGGGTACCGCTGGTGATGAGGGTGGATAACTAGAACGTCCTGAGTGAAAGCAGGAAGGGGAGACAGGAGCAGAGCCCAGGGAGGGCGTGGCCACAGAGGCAAAGGCAGTGCTTTCCGTGTCCTAAAGCCAAGAGATCAGACAGGATGCAGCGTGAGCAAAAGCCTTCCAAAGGCCATGACAAGGTGGCGGGTGACTTGCCATGTAGTTTAGCCAGCTGGTGTCGTGGCAGCTGGAGCAGAGGGATTATGCTATAAAGAGGGGTGAAGAGGCAGAGCTAGGGAATACGGGCTGTTCTGTCAAGGCGTTTGTGGGAGATGATGAGACGGCAGCTTAGCATTCCAGTAGGAGGGTGAAGAGGAAATCTGAGTTTATTGAAAGGCTCGAGGGGGAAGCTGATGGAGGAGGAGAGACTGGAGATGTGGCAAACAAGGGCTAATTAACGGGCTGTCACCCAGGCTAGAGGCAGACAGTGGGACTAGTTAGCCCTGTGGTTCTCTGTCATTTGGAACCAGTTTTGGGGTCCAGGGACCAATCTGGCTTGAGAATCTATTGAAATGGGGTAGAAATCCCCTGGAATCTCCCTGGGCTAGGTAATAGTTGGTGTAGGAAATAACCAAAGGTCTCCGTGGCTTATTTGGAGATGGTGATGTGACCTCTTAGAACTATCTGGGAACGTTCTGGTTGGACCTGCATGTAATTCAGGTTTAAAAAATTCATAGAGCATCCACTCTTTTTGTATTTTCATTTTCCAGCTTCATTGAGAGATAATTGACATATAGCATGTGTGAGTCTAAGATGTACAAGGGGTTGATCTGATGCACTAACACATGATTGCCACCATACCTTACACCTGCATCATATCATATCCGTGCTCTCTCTTTTTCTTGGTTAGAACATTTAAGATCTACTCTCGAAACAGCTTGCAAGTTCGCAGTCACTGTGTTGGGAGACACTCACAACTCCATTCCAGGCTTTTGTTTTCCACAGAGTATGCTTGGCAGCTCCCCAGCTGACCCAGTTTGGTTATAGTGAAAAGGACTGACTTCATCTTGTGTCACTGCCTGAAGATTCAATAACATGTCATTAGAAGCAGTGGGGCGTTCCCAGGTTAGCAGTTTGTATTTAGAAGTCTTTCGAAACATCTGAGTCTGGTTAAGTTGAATTCTTTAATTTTAACTGATTATCTTTAACAAGAAAACATTTTTTTTTTCCTGATAATATTATTTTATCTACCTAGTAACTAGGTTCTAATTATGAGGAAAGGGATTCTCTTCTGTCTATCCCTTTAGCCTTCTCTCTGTAAGATGCATTTGACAAAAATTGATTGTTTTGGTTGGAATGAGAAATGGCTCTCCTTCTTCCGTTCACCCTTGTATCTGTTGGTGATAACTAGTGAAACTGTTTTTTGATTACTCTTGCGGCCAACATTATGTTTTCTCTTTGACGTTGTGACTGAGTTAAGGACCTCAACTGGCTGTTGTGAAAATGACTGTTGCTCCAAAGGATTATGTGAAAATGCAGGACATCTTTTTTACTTGAAAGAATGTTAATTAGAATTTTTTTGAGTCATGTTGACACAATAAACACAGAGGTTTCTCACCTTTTGAATTACTGACAATTATAAAGTGTAGAGTTTGACTTTTCATTGTTCTTTATTTGTCCCAAGCAAACACCATTTTAAAGGCAGGCGCTCAGAAATCATTTCAGACCCTCAGGGTACTGGGCCCTTTCAGGCTGTCCCTGTTGGGATATTTATGAGTCTCAGGTTTTAATCCACGATGAAAAGCCTACATTTTGCACATGAGGAAACGCAAGCATAGAGAACAAATGAGTTATTTCGGAATTTACCTGAAGTTTATCAAAACTGTTGCTTTTCCTTTTCTTCCACTTGCATATCCATGGCATGTGCAGCGAACACCTCCCTAGTATAGAGAAAGGACTTAGAGATCTTCTGTTTGTCTCATAGTACTGAAAAATTTAACACCTTCTTAAATGAAAGACGCTGGGATTTTTCTCTCATCACATTTGCTTTTATGGGAAATGGGGGAGGCTAGGTTAGATGAACTGTGAGTGCTTGATTGAATAAATATTCTTCTCCTTCTGAAAGGACTTGGATAAATTCATTGATTGTTGGCTTGGTGTCTAGAAAGCTTTTTTTTTTTTTTTTGTAATAATTCATTAATTACCGATCACAACAAAGTCCTTGAAGCCTCGAGGTGACAAAGATAGAGGGCACATGTAGGCTCCCAGGCCCTGTTCAGTGCTGTCTGCATCCAAGTTCATTTCCTAAGTAGGGTTAAAGAAACAAGCTTACCTTATGCTCATTGGTAGATTATTTAAACTATACTTTTGAATGGAGCCACAGATGTGTATAGCAGGATGATTATTAAGCAATTAAAAATTATTCTGCATAATATTAGTAGTTTACCAAAGGAGTAGAGTGTTAATTGCATTATTAGTTTATCAATTATAACATCCAGGCAAGTTTTTAAAAATAATTCTTAGTGTTTTTGGAATGGATTCCAACAGATCCCATGAATGGGGATTCAGTCCTTTTGCAGTAAACTCGAGTGGTTTGAATAAGTCTAAAACTGACACAGTTGATTAAAAAAAACCAAAACACCTCTTGCAGCTAACATGCCAAATTAAAACATGAATTTTCCACTCAAGTCTTTCCACTCAAGTCCTCAAATTGTATAAAAAGGAAGATCCAGGAATGTGCCTGGTGTAAGTGAGGAGGGCAAGGAGAAGGGCAGTGTGCCTGGAATAGGGTGAGAGAGGGGAGCAGGAGGTGAGGTGAGGGAGATGCTGGAGGGCCAGGTGCGGTGGTCCTGGGAGCCGGCGTGAAGACTGCATTTTACTCTCAGTGGGATTTGAAGCAGTGAAGGGTTTTGATGACTGACGCAATGTGATCTAATATACATTTTGACAGTATTGGTGGTGGTGGTTTAGTCGCTAAGTCATGTCTGACTCTTGCAACCCCATGGACTGTAGCCTGCCAGGCTCCTCTGCCCATGGGGTTCTCCAGGCAAGAATACTGGAGTGGGTTACCACTTCCTTCTCCAGGGGATCTTTCCAACCCATGAATCAAACCTGGGTCTCCTGCATTGCAGGATCTAGTATACATTTACTCGGCTGCTTTTTTGAGAAGTGGTGAAAGGTGGATGAAGGGTGACCCCAGTTGGGTAGAGTGTTGGCTACCAATGATCACAGCTTGATTCAGGAGAGGAGCAGTGGTGGTGATAAGAACTAGTCAGCATTTGGAGACACACACCCACATACACACTCACTCATCTTTATGTGACATAACGTACTCTTTTGAGGCTAGAACTGACAGAATTCACTAGATGAATGGAGTCTGAGAGAAAGAGAGCTGTCAGAGGTCATTGGAAGGATTTTGGCCTGAGTGCCAGAAGGAAGGAGTTGCCATGAACTTGGAGAAAAGACACTGGAAGGACTAGGTTTGGACAGGTGAGGGTTGGCATGGGAGGGGGATAGGAGTCCAGTTTTGTAGCATCAAGTCTGAGACGTCTTTTAAACATCCTCGTAGGGATGTCGAGTGGGTAGTTAAATGTCTGAGTTTAGAGTTTAAAGGAAAGACTTGGTCTTGATATAGAATTTTGAGAGTCATAAGCATTTGGGTGATATTTGTTTATTATTTTATTCATTTTTGCCTATGCTGGGTCTTCATCGCTGTGTGGGCTTTTCTCTAGTTGGGATGAATGGGGGCTACTCTCTAGTTGCCATGGGTGGGCTTCTCATTGCGGTGGCTTCTGTCGTGGAGCACAGCCCCTAGGGCCCATGGGCTTTAGTAGGTGCAGCTATGGGCTCAGTAGTTGCGGCTCCCAGGCTCTGGAGCACAGGCTGAACACTGGTCATGCTTGGGTTCAGCTGCTCCATGACATGTGGGTTCTTCCTGGATCAGGGATCGAACCTGTGCCTCCTGCATCGGCTTTACCACTGAGCCACCAAGGAAGTCCTTGGGTGATATTTAAAACCATGATACTGGCTCACATCCCCCCCTGCCAAGGAGTAAGCCTAGGTGTAGAAAAGAAGTGGCCAAGAACCCAGGGGTCAGGAAGGAGGACCAGCAGAGACTTACAAGGAGCAATCAGGGAGGTGGGAGGAGAAACAGGAGGGTTCATGTCCTAGAAGCCAAGTGAGAATCTGTTTCAAGTGGAGAGAATGATCAGCCAGGTCAAATGTGGTTGGTAAATTAGATAAGGATCACCTTAGCATGGATTCCTTTAAAAGCAGAACCTGTGAACGAGGTAATCAGGACAGGTATTTATTTGGAGGTGATCCAAGGGAGAGGAATGAGAGGATGTTAGAAGTGAGAAAGAAGCCATTAAAGGGTATGTGACTGAGGCCACTGCTCTGGACTAGGGGGTCAGCTTCACTGAGACATCTAAGAAGGGGCCCGAGTGCCCCCAGACTCATCTGTACAGATGATGGGAAGCTGGGACATCCATCTGGTCCCCCTCTGCTTGGGAATTTTCCTGGGAATGTTAACTCCCCCTCTGCTTCTGTGCTTCGCAGGCTCTGGTGGGAGAAAGCCTTGAGGCAGAAGAGCAGAGAGGTGAGGTGGGTGCTTAGTGAGGAATGCTGTTAGTGAGCATGGAACTTTCTATCACAGCTGCGACTGAAATCAGAGGTGGGCCCAGGGAACAAGAGTGGGGCCATCACACGTGTCTCTTTGCAAAGACCGACAGTCGACTGTTGGTTTTTACCAAGGGGATGTCTTTGACCTTGAGAAAGTAGTTGAGTGGTGGGGCAAGCCTGGTTGGCATAGGTTAAGGAGACGGACTGGAGAAAGGAACATCAAAGAGAGGAGTCAGGAGGCAGCAGGGAAGTGGGATCGAGGGAGGCTTATTTATTTTTTTTTAAGATGGGAGAAACGATAGCATTTAGACGGATGGATTCAGTGGAGGGAAAAATCTTTGATGTGAGAGAAAGAAGAGTGTTCTTAAGTGGAGAAGAGTGAGACCCAGTGCATAAATGGAGGATTTGGCCTCCTTGGGAACAGGGTCAGTTCATCTGTAGCGAAGGGAGAGAGTGTATGGAAAGCCTGGCCCCTTCTGACGGTCTTTGTTCCTTCCCTGAGAAGGAAGACGGTTATCACTGAGAGGAGAGGGGGTGGGGGTGCTAGTGGTTTGGGGTGAGGAGAAGGTGTGGGAGGGTCATCTGGGTTTGCAAAGCATGACTGCACTGGGCATGGAAAGTGGGAGTCAGGATCTAGAAACATCTGTAGCGGTTGGCATTGCTGTAATGCTTTTATCGTATTTTACAAAAATATTGGTCTATACTGGATTGGAGATAAGAATATCTGGCCCTTCACAACAGATAGTTTGAGAGGCACTGGATTGGCAGAGGATGGACCAGGGATAGAGTCTGACGGGCACACAGCCCTGAGGGGCTCCTGAGGGGCTCCTGAGGCTTGTGGTCCTGAGTACTGTGGGAGGCCACGCAGCTCCCCCAGTGGTTTCCTCCAACCTTGTCTGGCTGGGGGGCAGAGTTGAATTTTAAGGAGCG
The DNA here is from genome assembly GCF_910594005.1 of Cervus elaphus. Classification (NCBI taxonomy): domain Eukaryota; kingdom Metazoa; phylum Chordata; class Mammalia; order Artiodactyla; family Cervidae; genus Cervus; species Cervus elaphus. The sequence goes on along the minus strand of NC_057826.1, from coordinate 28,217,533 downwards.
CAGTTTTGCTTGGTGGGTTTGATGCAGTGTGTACGTGCTAAATCCTTTCAGTCATGGCAAACTCTGTGACCCCATGGACTGTAGCCCGCCAGGCTCCTCTGTTCATGGGGATTCTCCAGGCAAGAATACTAGAGTGGGTTGCCATGCCCCTTTTCAATCTGATGCAGTGGAAAGATGTAATGAGTTTGTGGAATTTCCAGTGAGATGGGTGATGACCCACCATGGCTTTGGGAACTGGGGAGAAAAGGCAGCAAATTGTGGGGAGGGTGAGAGGTTCTGAGAAGGTAGTGGGATTGAGGGAGTGTCAGTCCTGGAAGAATCAGGTGGTGAGACTGGAGTTCTAAGAAGGGAGACCTAGAATTGAGGGAGAGAGCAGGATTCTTGACAACACTGCTCTCAACAACAAACGCTGGGAAACTGAATGAATTATTTTGCATGAATACAATGGACAGTTTTGAAGCCATTGGAAGTCCTGGGTTATCCTGTTTCTTTGTGGACAGAGAAATGTTCAGGACATATAAGTGAAAAAAAGGTGGGTTACAAAACAATTTCACAGGCTGTAATCAGCATTGCCGGGAGGAATATCAACGACCTCAGATATGCAAATGACACCACTCTAATAACAGAAAGAGAAGAGGATTTAAAGAGCCTCTTGATGACAGTGAAAGTGGAGAGTGAAAAAGTTGGCTTAAAACTCAACATTCGGAAAACTAAGATCATGGCATCCGGTCCCATCACTTCATGGCAACTAGATGGGGAAACAATGGAAACAGTGAGAGACTTTATTTTGGGGGGCTCCAAAATCACTGCAGATGGGGACTATAGCCATGAAATTAAAAGACCCTTGCTCCTTGGAAGAAAAGTTATGATCAACCTAGACAGCATATTAAAAAGCAGGGACATCACGTTGCCAACAAAGGTCTATCTAGTCAAAACTATGGTTTTTCCAGTGATCATGTACAGCCAAAAAATTGATGCTTTCAAACTGTCATGCTGGAGAAGACTCTTGAGAGTCCTTTGGACAGCAAGGAGATAAAACCAGTCAATCTAATGGAAATCAACCCTGGATATACATTGGAAGGACTGATGCTGAAGCTGAAGCTCCAATACTTTGGCCATCTGATGTAAAGAACCAACTCATTAGAAAAGACCCCAATGCTGGGAAAGATTGAAGGCAGGAGAAGAGGACTACAGAGGATGAGATGGTTGGATGGCCTCACGGACTCAGTGGACATGAGTTTGAGCAAACTCTGGGGAATAGTGAAGGACAAGGAAGTCTGGCATGCTGCAGCCCACGGGGTTGCAAAGGGTCAGATGTGACTGAGCGACTGAACAAAACAACAAAAGAATTTACAGATTTAAGTTGTAGAGTTTACGATGATTGTTTTTAAGGTAAAAATGTAAAACCTTTTAATGCACAGATGTCTTAACCACGGAAGTGTCTGGATATCTTAATTACAGGTGCTTTTTATTTTCTGTTTAATAATATTTGATTATATGTTATTGTTATATTCTTAAGTTTTATTAACACAATTCACATGAAATAAAATTCACCTATTTTAAGTGCACCATTGTATCTGTTGTTGTTGTTTAGTTGCTCAGTCATGTCTGACTCTTTTGCAACCTCATGGACTGTAGCCTGCCAGGCTCCTCTGTCCATGGAATTTCCCAAGCAAGAGTACTTGAGTGGGTTGCCATTTCCTTCTCCAGGGGATCTTTCTGACTGACTCAGGGATATAACCCGCATCTTTTGCATTGCAGGCAGATTCTCTACCCCTGAGTCACTGGGGAAGCACCACTGTATAAGTTTTGAAAAATGTACACAGTTCAGTATCCACCACGCTCATGATATAGAACATTTTCCTCACGCCCAGAGTTTGCTTGTACTCCTGTGCACACTCTGGCAACTAGTAGTTTGTTTTCTCTCACTACAGTTTTCCTTTTCTAAAATTTTAGGTAGATGGAATTAATACAAGTTCTCTGTCAGATATTTTTTACCTATATTTTCTTGTAGTCTGTTGCTTGCCTTTTCATTTTCCTAACAATGTGTTCTAAAGAGCAAGTTTTAAATTTGATAAAATTAATTTTTTTTGAAACAAATTTTTTTACTTTGTGCTTACTCTGTTCTACTTAGGAAATCTTTGCCTAAAACCACAAGTAATTTTTCCAATTTTTTTCTAGAAGTTTTATAGTTTTAGATATTTAGTTCTAATGATCAATTTTATGTTTTTGTTCATGTTGTTAACTAAGGGTCAAATTTCCTTTTTTTTTTCTCCACACAGATATCTAATTATTTTGGCACCACTTGAAAAAGATTATCGTTTCCCCATTGAATTGCTTTGACACTTTTACTGAAAATTAACTGACTGTATACATGTGAGATCATTTCCAGAGTGTCTGTTCTCTTTCATTAGTGTGTAAGTCTGTCTTTATACCAGATATTTATTATATATTATATACAACATGCTATATACTACCTATTATTCAAAAAAAGTAAAATAAGTGTTGTGATCAGATAGTGTAATTCTTCCCCCTTTGTTGTTGTGTTTCTTTTTTTTGAAACGCTTTTGGATAATTGAAGTCATTTGTATTTCCAGTAAATTTTAGAATCAGAGTGTCAATTTCTATGAATAAGTTCTCCCAGAGTTTCTTGTTTTATTGTAATATATTGCTGTATGGAGAGAAAAAGAAATAAAAGACGTACAGATTGAAAAGGAAGAAGTAAAACTCTCTTGATTTGCAGTTTTATTCTCATGGTGATTCATTTCTTCATATGGTTGGTGAGAATTTTGCTAGTTCATCATCAGCCATGAGTTTCCTCTGTATTCAATACATAGAAGACCTATGTTCCCTGAGCTGTCAATTATAATCTGTATTAAAGTTACTAGAAGTATTGAGTGAGGCTAGAGTTTCAAAGGTTGCAAGGTAAAATATACAAAAAATACAATCTCTTTTAAAAAAATATTCTAGTAATTAGCTTAAAACACAATGATATTTGCAATTAAAAACAATACTATGTATATACTAGCATAAAAAATGTGAAATACTTGGGCAACGATGTAACTAGAGATGACACTGTTGAATAGAAAGGCATTGCTCCAGTCTTAGGGTGAAAACGTCTAGTCTTCCATCATTAAGTCTGATGTTACCTGTAGATGTTTTGTAGTTGTCCTATATCAGGTTGAGGCAGTTGCCTTCTGTTCCTCGTTTGCTGAGCACTTTGATCAAGAATGGATGTAGAAGTCTGTCAGCTCCTTTTTATGCATCTATTGAGAAGATGATATGATTTTTCTTCCTTAGTCTGTTCGTATGTTGAATTGTGTTGATTGATTTTGAATGTTGACCCATTCCTGCATTCCTGGAATAAACACCACTTGGTCTTATGTATTATTCTTTTTTTTTTTTTTTGTATTATTCTTTTTTAATGATTGTTGGATTTCTTTGGATAAAATTTTAAGAATTTTTATGTATGTTCTTGTTAATGAAAAATGTTGATTTTCTTAATGTTTTTGCCCAGGGTTTTTACCAAGATAATTCTGGCTTCATCAAATGAGTTGGGAGTTGTTTCTTTATCTTCCATTTTCTAGAAGTGTTTGCGCAAAACTGATATTATTTCTTCTTTAAATGTTTAGTACAATTCCTTAGTGAAGCTATCTGGTCCTGGAGGGCTTTTCTTTTTTCTTGTTAACTAAAAATTCAATTTCTTTAATAGCTATAAGGGCATTTGGGGTTGTTTCTTTTTTTCTTTTCTTTTTTGTATACAAAAAGCTGTAGATATTTTCCTTGTGTGGTAATAGCACTTAACATAAGTGTTACTGTCTTAGCCAAATCTTAAGTATACAGTACAGTATTGTTAACCACATGCCTTATATTGCACCATAAATCTCCAGAACGTATTTATTTTGTGTAACTAAAACATGGTACCTTTTCACCAACACCTCCCCAGTTTTCCTCTCGCTTGTCCTCTAACAGCCACCACCTTCTTTCTCCCTTATCCCCTGGCAACCACCATCTACTCTCTGTGTTTAATTATTTAGATTCCATATTTGAGATCATGTAGTGTCTTGTCTTTTTGTGATTGGCTTATTTCACCTAGTGTAACGTTCTGCAGGTCTGTCCATTTTGTTGCAAATGGCACGATTTCTTCCTTTTTAAAGTCTAAACAGTAATTAAATATATGTATGTACCACATTTTCTTCATTCATCCACTGATGGACATTATTCCATCATATTTTATCTATTGCCATATCTTGTTTATTGTGAATGATGCTGCACTTAACGTGGGAATACAGATATTTCTTTGAGGGCTAGAGTTCAGTTCCTTTGGATATATACTCAGAAGTGCTCTTTAGTTTCTAAATAGTTGGAATTCTTTTTGTTATTGATTTCATACTTAACTCTGTGTAATTACATAATATACTTTGGAGAGGTGAATCCTTTTGAATTTATTGAGACTTATTTTATTGCCCAGATTATGGTCTTGGTAAATGTGCACTTGATAAGAATGTGTATTTTTATTGCTGCTGATGGACAATATTCTATAAATGCCATTTAGATTAATTTGTTAGGTAGTGTTTTTGTAGTGTTTTACATCCTTATTCTATTTCTGTCTGTTTTTTTGCTAATCACTGAAATTAGATATTGAAATCTCTAACTTTAATTATGAGTTTGTCTACTTTATCTTTCTAATTCCATTAGTTTTTATTTCATACATTTTGAAACTTTTTACCTATCTGAATAAACATTCAGGATTGTTGTGTACTCCTAATGAGTCGATCTCTTTATTGTTATGTAATGATTTTTTTTTTTTTGGAATATTCCTTATTCTGAAGTCTACATAGATCTTAGTCTAGCCACTGGGCTTTCTTTTGATTATTATTAGTGCAGTTTATCTTTTTCATCCTTTTTTAAAATTTGTAATCTCTTTCTATATATATATTTTTTTTACTTGAAGTGAGATACTTGTAGATAGCATACATACTTGAGTCTTGCTTTCTTTTATCTAATCTTAGTCTGTTTGTTCGTTGGTGAGTTTAGGCCATTTCTGTTTAAGGCAATTATTTTTATTGTTGGATTTAAATGTATCTTACTGTTTGTTTTCTATTTGTCTTATCTATTCTTTGTTCTTTCTTCTTTGCTTTTTACCTTCTTTTAGATTGGATGCATATTATCTTTCTATTTTAGTTTTTTATTTCTTATTAGCTATACCTTTTTGTTTAGTATTTGCACTAGAGTTTACAGTATATTTAAAAAATTTAACACAGTCCACCTTCAAATAATGTTATAGTCCTTTCCATAGACATTCCCACCAACTGTACAAGAGAACTGTATACTTTCTCTCCTTCTCTTGTTTGCTATTGTTTTACCACTAGATATGGTGTATACCCAACAATGCATTGTTACTATCTTTGCTTTTAGATGATCTTATAGATAGATTAGAAATTTGAAAATTAAATTTATCTACATTTTCACCATTTCCAATGCTCCTCATTCTTTTCTGTAGATCCAAATTTTCACCTGGCATTATTTTCCTTCCATTGAAGGATATCCTTTAACACATGCAGGGATTCCTGTGATATTGTCTTTTAGATTTTGTGTGTCTGAAAAAGTCTTTATTGCACTTTCATTTTTAAGGGAAGTTTTTTCTAGGTGTAGAATTCTAGCTGGTCCACTTTTTTGTTAATGAACTTTGAAGGGGTTCTCACAATATCTTTGACTTGCATTATTTCTAATGAGAAGCCTATTGCCATTTTTATCATTTGGGTTTGTTTAGCTTCTTACATAAGTGATTTTATAATTTTCTTAAAGTATGGAAAATCTTGTGGCCATTTTTTATTCAAATATTTTTTCCTATACTGGTCTCCTTTGGCACTCTCATTACACGTTAGGCTGTGTGATGTTATCCAAAACCCCAGGATCTCCTTTATTAAAAGTCCTTTTTTTTTAGTTGGAAGATAATTGCTTTAGAATGTTGTGTTTGTGTCTGTCATACATCAACATGAATCAGCCATAGGTATACATATGTCCCCTCCTTCTTGAGCCTCCCTTTCACCTTCCATTCCATCCCATCCTTCTAGATTGTCACAGAGCATTGGGTTGAGTTCCCATGTGTCACACAGCAAATTCCACTAGCTATCTATTTTACATATGCTAATGTATATGTTTCAATTTGTCCCACCTCTCCTTCCCCCACTGTGACTTGGTTTTTTTTTTTATGGCTAAGTGATATTCCATTGTATGTATGTATCACAACTTCTTTATCCATTGATGGACATCTAGGTTGCTTCCTTGTCCTGGCTATTATAAATAGTGCTTCAGTGATCATTGGGGTACATGTGTCTTTTACAATTGTGATTTTCTCAGGGTACATGCCCAGTAGTGGGATTGCTCAGTCATATAGTAGTTTTGTTTCTAGTCTTTTTTTTTTTTTAAGAAATCTTCTTACTGTTCTCCATAGTGGCTATATCAATTTTCATTCCCACCAACTGTGCAAGAGGGTTCCCTTTTCTCCACATCCTCTCCAGCTTTTCTCGTTTGTAGATTTTTTGATGCTGGCCATTTTGACTGGTGTGAGGTAACACCTCATTATAGTTTTGATTTGTACTTCTCTAATAATAAGTAACGTTGTGCACTTTTTTATGTGTTTATTAGCCATCTGTATGTCTTCTTCAGAGTAATGTCTGTTTAGGTCTTCTGCCCATTTTTTGATTGGGTTGTTTGTTTTTCTGATATTGAGCTGCATGAGTTGCTTGTATATTTTGGAGATTAATCCTTTGTCAGTTGCTTCATTTGCAATTATTTTCTCCCTTTCTGAGTGTTGTCTTTTCATCTTGTTTATGGTTTTCCTTGCTGTACAAAAGCTTAATTAGGTCCCATTTGTTTATTTTTGTTTTTATTTCCAATACTCTAGGAGGTGGATCATAGAGGGTCTTGCTGCAATTTATGTCAAAGAGTCTTCTGCATTTTCCTCTTAAGAGTTTTATAGTTTCTGGTCTTACATTTAGGTCTTAATCCATTTTTAATTTGTCTTTGTGTATGGTGTTAGGAAATGTTCTAATTTCATTCTTTTACTTGTAGCTGTTCAGCTTTCCCAGCACCACTTATTGAAGAGACTCCTTTCCCCACTGTATATTCTTATCTTCTTAGTCAAAGATAAGGTGCCCATAGGTGTGTGGATTTATTTCTGGACTTTCTATCTTGTTCCATTGGTCTTTTCTGTGTGTGTGTGTGTGTGTGTGTGTGTGTGTGTGTGTGTGCGCGCGCGCCTGTACCATACTGTCTTGATGACTGTTTGTAGTATAGTCTGAAGTCAGGAAGGTTGATTACTCTGGCTCCATTTTTCTGTCTCAGTATTTCTTTGGCTATTTGTGGTCTTTTCTGTCTCCATACAAATTGTGAAATATTTTGTTCTAGTTCTGAGAAAAATGCCATTGATAATTTCATTGGAATTGCATCAATACCTAAGAATAATCCTACCTATGGAGACAAAAGAGCTGTATACAGAAAACTATAAGACACTGATGAAAGAAATCAAAGGTGACATAAGCAGATGGAGAGAGATGCCATCTTCTTGAATTGGAAGAATCAATATTGTGAAAATACCTATACTACTCAAAAGTTATTTTTTTCTTTATGTGTTTTATTATGGGTACTTTTATTGCTTTGTCTTTAAGTCATTAGTCCTTTCTTTTACAATTTCTACTTTTCTGTTATCCAGTGTATTTTTCATCTCAGGCATTATTGTATCTGCCTTCATTAATTTAAGTCTCTTTATTTTCCATTTTCTATCTTTATCATGCTCACATGGAATATATTTAAAGTAGCTGTTCATATAAAAATTATACAATATCATTAAATAAACAGTGTTATCATCTTATCATGGTTCATTCCATTTTTTTTTTCCCTCTGAAATTCTTAGGCAGTTTTGTTACTGGAATGAGACTTTTGAATTGCTTGATCCTACAGTTAAGTATCACTTTTCTGTTTTTCACTGTTTACCTTGGGCAAGTTACTTAACTTCTTTTTTTTTTTACTTCTTTAAGCCTCATTTTCTTAATTGTAAAATGTGTAGATTATTGTATCTCTCTTGCAATATTGTGATATGAATTGGAAATAAAAAGTGTTTAAGAAATAGTGCATGCTAAGTCGCTTCAGTCATGTCTGACTCTATGCGACCCCATGGACCTGCCAGGCTCCTCTGTCCATGGGTTTCTCCAGACAAATATCCTGGAGTGAGTTGTCATGCCCTCCTCTGAGGGATCGTCCTAACCCAGGAATCGAACCCACATCTCTAATGTCTCCTGCATTGGCAGGGCATGTTCTTTACCACTAGTGCCACCTGGAAGCCCTTGCTAAACAGTAGTGTAGTGTTAGTCACTCAGTCGTGTCTGACTCTTTGTGATCCCACAGACTATAGCCCACCAGGCTCCTCTGTCCATGGGATTCTCCAGGCAAGAATACTGGAGTGGATTGCCATTCCCTTCTTCAGAGGATCTTCCTGACCCAGGGGCTGAACGTGGGTCTGCTGCATTGCAGGCAGATTCTTTACTGTTTGAGCTATAGGAACAGTAGTTGTTATTGATAATTGTAATCACACTTTGTATCGGGCTCCACTTGCTGATTTAAAATCCAATTATAATCATTTGATGCATTGTTTTATAGCATTCATTGATGCATAATTAATTACCAAATGCATAAAGTATTCCCTAGTTTATAGACATAAATTGTGTCTGGGTTATTTATAATTTTTCCTGTGAACACAATACATCTTTATAGCTATCTTATGTAAATTTAAAAATTCTTAATGTAGCTAATTTGAAGATAGTTTTGGCCTGTATAACAGATCTCCCAGCATTAGTTCATGTGAAATTAACTGGATCTCAACTCTTCACTCTGACTTCCCTGACCCTTCTTAGTCTTAAGAGACTGTTCTCACTGTCTGTTTCCTGTGGTAGCTAAGAAGAGGGACTGAGCTGAGGGTTGGGCTGCTAAGGGACACTTCCCACTCTGAACTCTTTCTACTCTTTGTCCTGAGATTGGGGAAATACTACTGACTTTGGTTTGACTGCCTTCATTACAGTTCATGGTTCCTCTTGCTTTTTTTCCCCTGCAGGGAGAGAAGTTGGCTCTTTGTCTGTTTGGATGTGTAAGTCAATCTCTTAAAAACTGACTTCAGTTTTACACAATTCTGCTCCCATCTTGGTAGTAATGCTTCATTGTTTCCGTTACACAATTATGTTAGCAGAATCTGATTTTGAGTAGACTATAGTGAAGAATTATATTGCAACATGATATTTAAAGTTAAGGAGTTCTAGTGGCAAATTGATTAGCCTTATCTGTTTGGTTTTCTTATGAAAGGTAATTATTTGTTAAAGAGGGCTCAATGTTTTACTGAGAACGGGCTGACTGAAATATTGACTGTAGATAGAGCCTTCCTGGGAGAAAGAGAATGTGTGAATTGTAAAAACCTGTAAAGTTTGAGTGTTATCTCAAACGTGCTCTAATGTTTGCTATTGCAGACTTCACAGAGCCCTTGATTGGAAGGCTGTAACTCTGATATTTTATTCCAAACAGAGAGGGAAAGACCCACAGGTTTATCCCATTATCTGAAGGGACCCTGCCCTGCTCACTGTCACCAGGAATGAACTTGGGGTCTGGAGAATGGAGGGCCATTTTTCCTGGTTCCTCTCTAGCTCCTCTTGGTGGTGGTTTTCCTGGCTTTTCCTTAGCAACCCCCCTCTTCCTTCTCTGCCCTTTTTCCACCTAGGTCCTGCCTGCCACTTTCCTCATTTTCTGTCCAATCCCAATGGTCATGGCTCTTGACATTTTTAGAATATCCATCAGGAAAACAAATTACTTTTGTGGGTATGTTTACGGCAAAACTTTGATGCATTTTTTTGTTCTAAAAATTTCTCCTCACCCGAATAAGGGCAGTACGAAGAGGGCAAAGGGGGCAGGGAACCCCTTGTAACACAGGAAGGATTAATATTCATAACAGAAGTGATAACATGTCCCTAATTTATGAACCATTTCCTGTTTTTGAGCCTTAATCCAAGCTGTCCATCTTAATATAAAAAGATAGAATTTCATATTAGAAGAGTTAAAAGTAAGAAGATGTTCCTAGCTACTCTGTGCTTTTCCAGGAATTTATAGGCTGACTACATTGTATCTAGATGTGCGGGAGTAGTTGGGGGAAGATTGTGGCCCCCTTTTGATTTTCTTATGTATTTTGAAATTTTAGACATGTTTAATGAGGAATTATCAGCGTTACAAGTGAAGTAGAATACATTCTGCCTTCAGAAATGACACTGATGAATGATCAGAAAAATATGGTGGACAATTTTGGGGATAAAAGCTGCTGAAGTGGTATATGAGCTCTAAGGGGGAAGGTGGATATGAACTCGAATTGCATTACATGTTGCAAGACAATTTTGTTGATACTGAAAAGAAGCAGGCCTTCCATTTTTAAAGACATTGCTGGTTAAAACACCATCAAGTACATCAGGGAAAAGTGAGATAATACATATATATTTTTACATTAGAGTGAGATACAGAGAATATTTCTTCTTTGTATCTCTATACCTTTGTTACTATGGGATTTACTATGCTTCAGAGATATGTCTTTATATTTTAATATACATTTGAAAAAAATTAAAGACCACCTAAGTGAGAATCTTGGAAACTATAAAACAGTAGAGGTTTCTAATACCATTTAATATGTAGGTTACAAACTGAAAGCCTGAGTAGCCTTTGTATTAAATGGGCTAGTTTTATAGAATGAATATTTTCAGAACCACTGAAGCAAGATCTAATGTGTTTCATATGTTCTAACACTTGGCACATGGAAATTTTTTCATTTGGTGTGAGTCATGAACCAAATGATGAGATGTATTGTCATTTTAAGTCTTTTTACTCTAAATATAAAATTAAAAGGAGAGGTAAAGGAATTGAGCTCTAGAAAACAAAGAGAGAATGCATTGACTTTTTTTTTTTGGCCTGGGATAGTTTTATTTGGTGACTTAGGAGGAGTGCCTAGGTCCCTGTCAGCCTTACTATGCCAAGTAGGGTTGTGGATCCACAGCATGGGCTTCACTGGGAGCTTAGGAGGGCTGTGGAGTCTCTGAGCTATTGAATCAGTGTTCATTTTAACACAGTCCCCGTGAGGTCCATAAGCACAATGAAGTTTAAGAGGCATTTCTCGAAACTGATGGGGTCTGCCAGTGTATCACGATGTCTGAGTTATCCTTCTTGATTTCTTGGGGAATACTTTTAAGAAGATGATTGTGTCAACCTGCATCTTCCTCCTATGACTTATATCTCTCTACTTTCAATTACTTTCCTAGTTGAAAATGAGAAACTCATGAAGTTTTCAGGGGTTAGAGAAATGTCTGTGAATTGAGTATGCATAGAATAGACTTAGGAACTGGGTAAGAACTGGAAAATTTTGAAGGATAACGATTCCAAGCAGATTATTGGTATCCACATGGTTAAACCATTGGAAAAAAACCTCTTCAACTTAAGGTCCTTGCTTGTAGCAGTTAACCAGAATGCTGGTTTGAAAGGGTGTTGCCTGGTTCACAGGGTCTCTGGGTGGGCTGGGGAGTCGGCCGGCGGAGCTAGTCTGGTGGACACTCCTCTTATTGCACAGTGTTAGAGGCTTCAGCTTGCACCCCAGATGCTCCTGGTACTGAACACTGCATGCCCACATCAGCCCTGCTGCTGCAGGGACTCGTATTTCTTGTAGCATCTCTGTGCCCAGAGGGAGCTCTGGTGAGCTCTGTACAAAGGCTTGTCTGATTGGTGGTGCCCACATCACGTGTCTTTGTCCCAGTTGCAAGGAAGCTGGGAAAGCAAATCTTCAGCATGTTCACTGTCATTGTGGGAGAGCACTGCCTCCCTAGGCTGGGAGTTCTCCATCCATAGGAAGGGGGTTGGGATGCAGGTGGACAAAAAGAACAATAAACGTTGGAGAGAGTTGCCTGGGTGTTTGAGTGTGTGTGTGTGAGTGTGTGTGTGTGTGTGTATGAATGTGTGTGTTCAGTATCCTAGAGACGTTTATTTCAATAGGACATCTTTTTGACTTTATGATGAAGGTCGATCATAGGAAAGTAGGATTGATTTTTACAAAATTTTGCTTTTTTGTTGAAAGGGCCAACACACACATTTCAAAAGTACCAATCCTTCTTTTAGGTCATATTCAGCCAGGAGAAAACTTGATGTTTCTGTGAGATTAAAAAATTTCCTGACACTAACTCTGAAATAGGGAGTTCATTGCCTTCATTTTTGGAATGATGTTCCCATTTAGTGAAATCCTGACCCATATAATCAAGATAACAAGGGATTTTTAATTTGCCTGAATGACTCAGTTGTGGAGTATACACTTTGACTTGTGTTCTGTTGGGAGGTTGAGAAATTAACACTTGCTTGGTGTACATGAGACACAAAGCAGAAAAGAAAATCAACTTGCACTGTGTCATCTTTGTACTGAGATAACACAGAGGAACAGCTGTGACTCTTTCAAATGACTCCATTTGTTTGATAATTGCTGGATAAAAATAGTGCCACTATTGGCTATTTCAGGATGACAGATGGTGTTCTAGATTGTGTTCCTTTCCTCATACCCCAAAAGAACAGGGCTGGGTCTCGCAGAGAATTTTTGTCTGTGTGCAAGATAGCATCAGGGAAGGGCCAGGACAACATTTCAAGTTTCTGTTCTGCAGATAGGTAGGAAGCAGGGAGTGTGATGTAAGGGAAACAGGGAACTGAATTTTTCCAGCCTGAGCAATGACTGGAAATAAAGGCATCTGTCTGTTGCTTAGGAGCAGAAGTATCTTGTGCCTTTGCCACAGCTGGAGGAACCAGGTAATTTGCTTTCAGAGCTCACCTATCTCCTGTTCAAACAGAGCTGACATGAGCCCTCTTTTTATCTTGACTTTGCAGAGCAGAGGGATGGTGGTCATTAGACCCCTAGCTTTCTTCCACTCAGCAAACTTCTCTGCTGTTTCTAATGCATTGTCTCAAAACTGTGACAAACAAAAATCTGTTAATTGAGGGTAAAACAGATTTTCTTCAGGAGCTGGCCCTTGGGTATTTTTCTCAACCAGAAAGCAAATGGAGCCCCACGTGAGTGGAGTAGAGAATTGTCTTTCACCCGAGTGGCATGCAATGTTTGATATCTTTTTTTTTTTTTTTTTTATTTTTTTTAATTTTTTTATTAGTTGGATGCTAATTACTTCACAACATTTCAGTGGGTTTTGTCATACATTGATATGAATCAGCCATAGATTTACACTTATTCCCCATCCCGATCCCCCCTCCCACCTCCCTCTTCACCCGACTCCTCTGGGTCTTCCCAGTGCACCAGGCCCGAGCACTTGTCTCATGCATCCCACCTGGGCTGGTGATCTGTTTCACCATAGATAGTACACATGCTGTTCTTTTGAAACATCCCACCCTCACATTCTCCCACAGAGTTCAAAAGTCTGTTCTGTATTTCTGTGTCTCTTTTTCTGTTTTGCATATAGGGTTATCATTACCATCTTTCTAAATTCCATATATATGTGGTAGTATGCTGTAATGTTCTTTATCTTTCTGGCTTACTTCACTCTGTATAATGGGCTCCAGTTTCATCCATCTCATTAGGACTGATTCAAATGAATTCTTTTTGACAGCTGAGTAATATTCCATGGTGTATATGTACCACAGCTTCCTTATCCATTCATCTGCTGATGGGCATCTAGGTTGCTTCCATGTCCTGGCTATTATAAACAGTGCTGCAATGAACATTGGGGTGCACGTGTCTCTTTCAGATCTGGTTTCCTCAGTGTGTATGCCCAGAAGTGGTATTGCTGGGTCATATGGCAGTTCTATTTCCAGTTTTTTAAGGAATCTCCACACTGTTTTCCATAGTGGCTGTACTAGTTTGCATTCCCACCAACAGTGTAAGAGGGTTCCCTTTTCTCCACACCCTCTCCAGCATTTATTGCTTGTAGTCTTTTGGACAGCAGCCATCCTGACTGGCGTGTAATGGTACCTCATTGTGGTTTTGATTTGCATTTCTCTAATAATGAGTGATGTTGAGCACCTTTTCATGTGTTTGTTAGCCATCTGTATGTCTTCTTTGGAGAAATGTCTGTTTAGTTCTTTGGCCCATTTTTTGATTGGGTCATTTATTTTTCTGGAATTGAGCTTCAGGAGTTGCTTGTATATTTTTGAGATTAATCCTTTGTCTGTTTCTTCATTTGCTATTATTTTCTCCCAATCTGAGGGCTGTCTTTTCACCTTACTTATAGTTTCCTTTGTAGTGCAAAAGCTTTTAAGTTTCATTAGATCCCATTTGTTTAGTTTTGCTTTTATTTCCAATATTCTGGGAGGTGGGTCATAGAGGATCTTGCTGTGATTTATGTCAGAGAGTGTTTTGCCTATGTTCTCCTCTAGGAGTTTTATAGTTTCTGGTCTTACATTTAGATCTTTAATCCATTTTGAGTTTATTTTTGTGTATGGTGTTAGAAAGTGTTCTAGTTTCATTCTTTTACAAGTGGTTGACCAGTTTTCCCAGCACCACTTGTTAAAGAGGTTGTCTTTTTTCCATTGTATATCCTTGCCTCCTTTGTCAAAGATAAGGTGTCCATAGGTTCGTGGATTTATCTCTGGGCTTTCTATTCTGTTCCATTGATCTATATTTCTGTCTTTGTGCCAGTACCATACTGTCTTGATGACTGTGGCTTTGTAGTAGAGTCTGAAGTCAGGCAGGTTGATTCCTCCAGTTCCATTCTTCTTTCTCAAGATTACTTTGGCTATTCGAGGTTTTTTGTATTTCCATACAAATTGTGAAATTCTTTGGTCTAGTTCTGTGAAAAATACCGTTGGTAGCTTGATAGGGATTGCATTGAATCTATAGATTGCTTTGGGTAGAATAGCCATTTTGACAATATTGATTCTTCCAATCCATGAACACGGTATGTTTCTCCATCTGTTTGTGTCCTCTTTGATTTCTTTCATCAGTGTTTTATAGTTTTCTATGTATAGGTCTTTTGTTTCTTTAGGTAGATATACTCCTAAGTATTTTATTCTTTTTGTTGCAATGGTGAATGGTATTGTTTCCTTAATTTCTCTTTCTGTTTTTTCATTGTTAGTATATAGGAATGCAAGGGATTTCTGTGTGTTAATTTTATATCCTGCAACTTTACTATATTCATTGATTAGTTCTAGTAATTTTCTGGTAGAGTCTTTAGGGTTTTCTATGTAGAGGATCATGTCATCTGCAAACAGTGAGAGTTTCACTTCTTCTTTTCCTATCTGGATTCCTTTTACTTCTTTTTCTGCTCTGATTGCTGTGGCCAGAACTTCCAACACTATGTTGAACAGTAGTGGTGACAGTGGGCACCCTTGTCTTGTTCCTGATTTCAGGGGGAATGCTTTCAATTTTTCACCATTGAGGGTGATGCTTGCTGTGGGTTTGTCATATATGGCTTTTATAATGTTGAGGTATGTTCCTTCTATTCCTGCTTTTTGGAGAGTTTTAATCATAAATGAGTGTTGAATTTTGTCAAAGGCTTTCTCTGCATCTATTGAGATAATCATATGGTTTTTATCTTTCAATTTGTTAATGTGGTGTATTACGTTGATTGATTTGCGGATATTGAAGAATCCTTGCATTCCTGGGATAAAGCCCACTTGGTCGTGGTGTATGATTTTTTTAATATGTTGTTGGATTCTGTTTGCTAGAATTTTGTTAAGGATTTTTGCATCTATGTTCATCAGTGATATTGGCCTGTAGTTTTCTTTTTTTGTGGCATCTTTGTCTGGTTTTGGAATTAGGGTGATGGTGGCCTCATAGAATGAGTTTGGAAGTTTACCTTCTTCTGCAATTTTCTGGAAGAGTTTGAGTAAGGTAGGTGTTAGCTCTTCTCTAAATTTTTGGTAGAATTCAGCTGTGAAGCCATCTGGTCCTGGGCTTTTGTTTGCTGGAAGATTTTTGATTACACTTTCGATTTCCTTGCCTGTGATGGGTCTGTTAAGATCTTCTATTTCTTCCAGGTTCAGTTTTGGAAAGTTATACTTTTCTAAGAATTTGTCCATTTCATCCAAGTTGTCCATTTTATTGGCATAGAGCTGCTGGTAGTAGTCTCTTATGATCCTTTGTATTTCAGTGTTGTCTGTTGTGATCTCTCCATTTTCATTTCTAATTTTGTTAATTTGGTTCTTCTCTCTTTGCTTCTTAATGAGTCTTGCTAATGGTTTGTCAATTTTGTTTATTTTTTCAAAAAACCAGCTTTTAGCTTTGTTGATTTTTGCTATGGTCTCTTTAGTTTCTTTTGCATTTATTTCTGCCCTGATTTTTAAGATTTCTTTCCTTCTGCTAACCCTGGGGTTCTTCATTTCTTCCTTCTCTAATTGCTTTAGGTGTAGAGTTAGGTTATTTATTTGGCTTTTTTCTTGTTTCTTGATGTAAGCCTGTAATGCTATGAACTTTCCCCTTAGCACTGCTTTTACAGTGTCCCATAGGTTTTGGGTTGTTGTGTTTTCATTTTCATTCATTTCTATACATATTTTGATTTCTTTTTTGATTTCTTCTATGATTTGTTGGTTATTCAGAAGTGTGTTATTTAGCCTCCATGTGTTTGAATTTTTAACAATTTTTTTCCTGTAATTGAGATCTAATCTTACTGCACTGTGGTCAGAAAAGATGACTGGAATGATTTCAATTTTTTTGAATTTTCCAAGACCAGATTTATGGCCCAGGATGTGATCTATTCTGGAGAAGGTTCCGTGTGCACTTGAGAAAAAGGTGAAGTTGATTGTTTTGGGGTGAAATGTCCTATAGATATCAATTAGGTCTAGCTGGTCCATTGTGTCATTTAAAGTTTGTGTTTCCTTGTTAATTTTCTGTGTAGTTGATCTATCCATAGTTGTGAGTGGGGTATTAAAGTCTCCCACTATTATTGTGTTACTATTAATTTCCTCTTTCATACTCGTTAGTGTTTGCCGTACATATTGCGGTGCTCCTATGTTGGGTGCATATATATTTATAATTGTTATATCTTCTTCTTGGATTGATCCTTTGATCATTATGTAGTGTCCTTCTTTGTCTCTTTTCACAGCTTTTATTTGAAAGTCTATTTTATCTGATATGAGTATTGCGACTCCTGCTTTCTTTTGGTCTCCGTTTGCATGAAATATTTTTTTCCAGCCCTTCACTTTCAGTCTGTATGTGTCTCTTGTTTTGAGGTGGGTCTCTTGTAGACAGCATATATAGGGGTCTTGTTTTTGTATCCATTCAGCCAATCTTTGTCTTTTGGTTGGGGCATTCAACCCATTTACATTTAAGGTAATTATTGATAGGTGTGGTCCCGTTGCCATTTACTTTGTTGTTTTGGGTTCACGTTTATACAACCTTTCTGCATTTCCTGTCTAGAGAAGATCCTTTAGCATTTGTTGAAGAGCTGGTTTGGTAGTGCTGAATTCTCTCAGCTTTTGCTTATCTGTAAAGCTTTTGAGTTCTCCTTCATATCTGAATGAGATCCTTGCTGGATACAGTAATCTAGGTTGTAGGTTATTCTCTTTCATTACTTTCAGGACGTCCTGCCATTCCCTTCTGGCCTGGAGGGTTTCTATTGATAGATCAGCTGTTATCCTTATGGGAATCCCTTTGTGTGTTATTTGTTGTTTTTCCCTTGCTGCTTTTAATATTTGTTCTTTGTGTTTGATCTTTGTTAGTTTGATTAATATGTGTCTTGGGGTGTTTCGCCTTGGGTTTATCCTGTTTGGAACTCTCTGGGTTTCTTGGACTTGGGTGGCTATTTCCTTCCCCATTTTAGGGAAGTTTTCAGCTATTATCTCCTCGAGTATTTTCTCATGGCCTTTCTTTTTGTCTTCTTCTTCTGGAACTCCTATGATTCGAATGTTGGGGCGTTTCACATTGTCCCAGAGGTCCCTGAGGTTGTCCTCATTTCTTTTGATCCTTTTTTCTTTTTTCCTCTCTGCTTCATTTATTTCCACCATTTTATCTTCTACCTCACTTATCCTATCTTCTGCCTCCGTTATTCTACTCTTGGTTCCCTCCAAAGTGTTTTTGATCTCATTCATTGCATTATTCATTTTTAATTGACTCTTTTTTATTTCTTCTAGGTCTTTATTAAACAATTCTTGTATCTTTTCAATCTTTGTTTCCAAGCTATTTATCTGTAACTCCATTTTGTTTTCAAGATTTTGGATCATTTTTATTATCATTATTCTAAATTCTTTTTCAGGTAGATTCCCTATCTCCTCCTCTTTTGTTTGACTTGGTGGGCATTTTTCTTGTTCCTTTACCTGTTGGGTATTTCTTTGCCTTTTCATCTTGTTTAGATTGCTGTGTCTGGAGTGGACTTTCTGTATTCTGGAGGTCTGTGGTTCCTTTTTATTGTGGAGGATTTACCCAGTGGGTGGGGTTGGACGTTTGGCTTGTCAAGGTTTCCTGGTTAGGGAAGCTTGCGTCAGTGTACTGGTGCGTGGAACTTGATTTCTTCTCTTTGGAGAGCAATGGAGTGCCCAGTAATGAGTTTTGAGTTGGGTCTATGTGTTAGGTGTGACCTTGGGTAGCCTGTATGTTGACATTCAGGGCTATGTTCCTGTGTTGCTGGAGAATTTGCGTGGTATGTCTTGCTCTAAAACTTATTGGCTCTTGGGTGGTGGTTGGTTTCAGTGTAGGTATGGAGGCTTTTGGACGGTCACTTATCACTTAAAGTTCCATGTAGTCAGGAGTTTTCTGGTGTTCTCAGGTTTTGGGCTTAAGTTTCCTGCCTCTGGATTTCAGTTTTATTCTTCCTGTAGTCTCAGGACTTTCCAAGTATACAGCTCTGATAATTAAACTTCTAGGTTAATGGCGAAAAGATTCTCCCCCGTTAGGGACACCCAGAGAGGTTCACAGAGTTACATGAACAGGAGAAAAGGGAGGAGGGAGATAGAGATGAGTAGGAGGAGAAAAAGGGGGACTCAAGAGGAGAGAGACAGATCTACGCAGCTGTCTGTTCCCAGAGTGTTCTCGTATCTCAGATACCTACAAGGATTCACAGAATTGGATGGGGAAGAGAAGGGGAAAAGAGGAAATAGAGGTGTTCTGAGGTAGAAAACAGAGAGTCAAGATTGGGAGGGAATAATCTTCGGTTTTAAGATAGGGCTTCTCTTTTTTTTTTTTTTGTAAGGTTATAGTGTAGTGAAGATGAAAATGAAGAGTAGTAGAGGAGTACTAGAGGACTTTAAAAGAAATAAGAGAAAAAGAAAAATAGAAAATAGAAGAGAAAAAGGAAAGAAAAAAAAAAAAAAAAGAGAAAAAAAAAAAAAAAAGAAAAAAAAAAAAAAAAAAGAAAAAGAAAAAAAAGAAAAAAAAAACAAAAAAAAAAAATTTTTTTTTCCCCTAATTAAAAAAATCGTAAAAATCTATGAAAATGAAAGTTAAGGAGTAATGGGGGAGTAATAGGGAATTTTAAAGGAAAATAAAAGAGAAAAAATAAAAAAGAAAAAAAAATTTTTTTTTTTTTCCTTACTTAGAAAAAACAGAAAAATTAAAAAAAAAGTAAAAATATGTCTAGGAATTTCTCTGGAGCTGTTGCGGTCAGTGTGGGTTCGGCTCAGTTTCAGATAGCTCCTCGTTCCAGCTTGCACTTCTCGATATCTACAGGGCCCTTCCGGTGAAGTCGGTGTTTTCTTCAGGGATTTTAATCTGTTGCACCAGTCCCTTCTGAAGCGGTTCCCTTTGTTTATTTGGCTTCTGTTTGCCGGTCTCTTCAGAGGCTCATTTCCGCCCTGACACAGGCGGCCGGAGGCGGACTCTTATTCAGGTAGCTAGTTCCGTTGCGCTGCTGGGAGGGGCTGACGCTGCGGGGCGGGGCTGACGCTGCGGGGCGGGGCTGACGCTGCGGGGAGGGGCTGGCCCTGCGGGGGCGGGCTGGCGCTGCCGGAAGGGGCTGACGCTGCTTTCTCCGTCTGCGCTGCTCAGGCTCCCGGCTGTTCTATATGGAGCGCGCCCCGCGCTGCGCGAGGTTCCAGCCCTCGGGTGTTACACAAAAGCGCGGAAGGAAAAGCTGCGCCTGCTCTCTGTGCCTTCCCCGTCAGAGCGGTCCAGGCAGCCAGGGGCTTGGTGGGCGCGCTATCCCCAGGTGTGGCGCACCCACTCCCTTCCGCGGACCCAGTCTCAGTTTCCGCTGGCGCCAGGCGGGTGCGCGCGCCTTCCGCCCTCCGCGTCCCCAGCCCCAGTCCCCGCCCCGCGCCGGTCGGGTGCCTGCGCCCTGTGTCTCGCCGCGACCTTCCCCTCCCCCCTGCCTCCTGCCTCCGGCGGGGCTGGGCCGGTCCGCAGCCTGCGAGCTCTTCTCGGGACTTTCCCCGTCCCTTTGTTCTGCGAACGGCCGGCAGTGTGTTCCGGCCGGTCAATTTTCTCTCTCTCCTTTGGTCTCCCACAGTTCAAGTTGGCACCTCACAGAAGCTCCCCCCGATTGTCCTCAGGGCACTCAGGCCCGGACCCTAGCCCAAGCAAGGCCGCCTAAGACTCCCTTCCCGGGACGGGTCTCCGTCCTTAGCTCTTTTGTCTCACTTTTTATCTTTTATATTTTGTCCTACCTCCTTTCGAAGACAATGGTCTGCTTTTCTGGGCGCCTGATGACCTCAGCTAGCGATCAGAAGTTGTTTTGTGAAGTTTGCTCTGCATTCGGTTATTCTTTTGATGAATTTGTAGGAGAGAAAGTGGTCTCCCGGTCCTACTCCTCCGCCATCTTGGCTCCGTTTGATATCTTATTGGTGTCCTCACTCTTACCTCAAGGAGGGAAGGTTGTCACATATGCACCCCCACTTTTAGTTCTGAAGTCAAGGAGGGAGGCAAGAACATTGATCTTTTGTGAAGTCTGAGGGCCCACATCCTGGTACTAAGAAGGTCAGACAAAGATTTACAACCTTACCTGTGTATATCTCTTTTGGAGATTTTATAACATAAATTTACCTGAGACCTACTCCCCAAATTTTCATTCACTGGGTCTTTGGTACAGCTCAGGCCCCTGTGGGTATAAAAGTTCCCCAGGTAAGCAGAGCTTAAAAGTCAGTCCCATTTTCTCCCTACTCAGCCCCTGCTGAAGAGTGTTGGGTGCCTAGAACAGGCTGGTGACAGGAAGCCCTGGGTATGAAGTTTCTGGGCTTCCTAGTTCTTGTCCAGAGCTGCATGCTTGCCCTGAGTCCTTCTCTCTAGGAAGCTCTGTGGACAAACACTTACCTGGCTCCTGCAAGGGTGGGTTCCTTGTTCTTCCATTGTTTAAGTGGAAACAGTTACTCTCATAGGAGCCCTCAGAAGGAGAATTGAGACTTGTGGTTGGGTAGAAAAACAGTGGAGATATTTAGGCAGTGACTAGGCTATAGGAAAGGCTTCCCAGATGACACAGCAGTAAAGAATCCGCCTTCCAATTCAGGAGATGCGGGTTCCATCTCTGGGTTGGAAAGATCCCCTGCAAGAGGAAATGGCAACCCGCTCCAGTATTCTTGCCTGGGAAATCCCATGGACAGAGGAGCCTGGCCAACTACAGTTTTCCAATGGAGTCATGCAAGAGTCAGACACAACTTAGTGAGTGAAACAACAACAACAAGGCTATAGGAAATGGGTTAGAAGAGCTCTGATCCCCAAGTGTTTCTGACCTGGAAGAGTGGTAAGAACAGAACCTTCTGGGCATGTAGGCATACATCATAAATACATCATGCCTGAGAAAGGCCCTGGAGGGTGTGAACACCTCTTAATTCGACTCACCCTTCTCTAGGGGTTCAAGGAAAATCAAATAGCATATTAACTAAGAATATTTTAGTTGTAGCAGCAAATAATTTTAAAGGCGAATGAGATGAAGTTCCCATTTGCCTCTTTTTTTTTGTCCTCAGAAGATGTCAGTGATTATTGTTACATTGAAAATGAACATATATTAGAGATTATATAATCTTAAAACATCTTCAGTCTGATAATAAAAGAAGTGTCTACCATTTCTCCTAGAAAGCTGCAAACCAAAGGCAGTTATTTCTTGGCACTTTTTTGCTCAGTTACGTAAATGGCCCTTTGTGGGAACACCAGAGTTGATCCAGAAATCTCGTTTTAAAGAGAGCTATCATGTGCAGGAGAGGGAGCTCTGTAGGCAGTTCTTGTTTGCGTGATCCCAGAGTGCTGGCGTGGGGCTAAAAACAGGATGGGGCTGTCCTCCTGGCCATGAAATCAGTCTCAACGGCTTCATGGTCACACTGGAAACAGACTTGCATTTCCCCCACTGCTTGCCAAATCCTGAGGATGTGGATTTGAGAAAGGAAAAAAGAAATTTCAACCCAATTCACAGTGAAACCTATTGAAGTAATTTGAATTTCCTGTTCTTTCCTTCAGCCCTCTGCTGACTCCCTTCGTATGAGTGCTGCTGCTGCTGCTAAGTCACTTCAGTCGTGTCTGACTCTGTGCGACCCCCTCGATGGCAGCCCACCAGGCTCCACCGTCCCTGGGGTTCTCCAGGCAAGAACACTGGAGTGGGTTGCCATTTCCTTCTCCAATGCATGAAAGTGAAAAGTGAAAGTGAAGTTGCTCAGTTGTGTCCGACTCTTTGTGACCCCGTGGACTGCAGCCCACCAGGCTCCTCCATCCATGGGATTTTCCAGGCGAGAGTACTGGAGTGGGTTGCCATTGCCTTCTCCGTGTATGAGTGCAGAATCCAGCATGAACCTGGGATATGAGCTAAGAAGCGATCAAGAGGCAATTTCAGAGGTTTTAGCCACCCTGTCATGGGAGGCACAGAACTCGTGAATGGGCAGGGCTTGGCCTGCAATCGGGAGTTGTAGAGGACTTCTCTAGAAGCTGTGTGTATCTAGCAGTCATACTTTGTAATGCTTACTCAGGATGAGGCGCTTCACAGGTGACATTAGTGGTAAAGAACCCACTTGCCAATGCGGGAGACATAAGAGATGCGGGTTTGATCCCTGGGTCAGGAAGATCCCTTAGAGGAGGGTATGGCAACCCACTCCAGTATTCTTGCCTGGAGAATTCCATGGACAGAGGAGCCTGGCGGGCTACAGTTGCAAAGAG
Source organism: Cervus elaphus (assembly GCF_910594005.1). NCBI lineage: Eukaryota > Metazoa > Chordata > Mammalia > Artiodactyla > Cervidae > Cervus > Cervus elaphus. The sequence continues at coordinate 28,194,468 of NC_057826.1, read as the reverse complement.
TTGGATGTGACTGAAGTGACTTGGCATGCACGCATGCAGGAGGATGAGAGTGTTGGCTTACAACCTCAGCGCTACTGCTGCAGAGCTGGGCCTTCTCCCCACACCTCCTGCTAGGACTTTGGTTTCTTTGTGTGAGTCCTTTTCTCCCAATAGACCTGTAATGAAGAGGTCAGCCATTACTCCCTCCCTGCCAGAACCCCACCATAATAGCTACCAATGTTCACCCATAGCCGACACTTAGTAACTTTGTTTTTTAATAGTTTCCTAGTTGGCTCACATTGGAGAAGGCAATGGCATCTCCCTCCAGTACTCTTGCCTGGAAAATCCCAGGGACGGGGGAGCCTGGTGGGCTGCCGTCTATGGGGTCACACAGAGTCAGACACGACTGAAGTGACTTAGCAGCAGCAGCAGCAGTTGGCTCCCATAATGATATAAAGATAAAAACAGAAGTGTGTCTTTTCTTGCCTCTCCTCCAAGTTAATCAAATAAGTGACAGAGAGGTTGCAACTGCCAAGAAGTAAAGATTCCCTTTGATTAGTGTACCAGAGATACTTGTCACACCTTCGCCTCTACGCTTGTGGCAAATAATGAGAGTTTAGGATGTGTTCTCCCTTACCACTTTTGACAGGTCACTTTGCCTCTCTGGACCTCAGTACTGACATTTTATGATCCATGATTTTGTGACTTAAATAATAGTATTTCCAGATTCTGCATTCCCATGGCATCTTGATCTTTATTGTTAATATCACCAAGGAACAGCAATATCACTAACACCTTGGTTTTAAGGAACCTGCTCTTTGACATCCATCCTATCCTCTCAGCTCACTCTCTCTTATCCTGTTACCTGAAGATTTCTAATCCATTGGCTAATCACATTTTCATTGTCTACCATCCTCCTTTTTATATTCTTTTTTTAAAAAAAACCCTAGTTTAGATTATACAATCTGTCATTTTTATTAGTTAAGCAGCCACATGTTGCAAGAGGAAAATGCATAGTTGTGCTTATTTATTTATAAATTCATGACATAACTCTGGAATTAACCCTGGCAATCCTGTTTCATTTGCTTAGTATATTCATTCTGCTCTCCAGAACTTAGATTTTCTTTTCTCACCCCCAGCTCCTGAGGCTCCTTTCCCATTTACCTTCAGCTGATGACTTTGCCTCAGAGTTTATTGAGGAAATAAAAGTATAAGGTGGGCCAGATACCCGTCATCAGGTCTCACAACCCTCTTATATCTTGATCCATATTCCATTTCCCACTTGTATCTGCAGATGAAGTGTCTTTGTTCCCTTGAAAGGCTGTTTCTACTTGTTCTCTTCCAACTGCACCATATATAGACTGAGTCTGCACCCTCACTAGCTCATTTCAGTAATAGTTTACGTTTGTTGGCCTGATGTAATTGTGAATCAGTAGCTCCCTGTATGGGGCTTCCCTAGTGGCTCAGGATTTAAGAATCCACCTGCTAATGCAGAAGATGTGGGTTTGATCCCTGGGTTGGGAAGATCCCCTGGAGAAGGAAATGGCAACCCACTCCAGTATTCTTGCCGGGGGAATCCCATGGACAGAGGAGCCTGGTGGGCTACAGTCCATGGGATTGCAAGGGTCGGACATAACTTAGTAACTGAACAACGACAACAAAAGTTCCCTGTATAGTGTTCCAGTTTGGGTGATAAATTATATGGGCCCCTTGGTTATGTAACAGAGTTTGATATAGCGGATGATGTCTTCAGATCAGCTTTTATGCCGCTCTCATACTGTCCTAGTTACTTACAAGTAGTTACCTAGGTTTATAGTAAGTCACAACACATGTGACTTACTATAGGGAAGGGAAGGAAGGCAGGTCCTCCCTTCCTTTCTCTGCTGGAAGTATATTGTTTCTTCTAGGCCTTTACTGTTTCATCTGCATTTTAAAATCAGTTTATAAAGTTCCACAAAATCCCCTTGGGGTTCTGACTGGGCTTTCATCGAGTGTCTAGATCAGTTTGGGGGAGTACAGACATCATTTCAAAGTCAAATCTTCCTGTTTATCAAAATGTGTAGTGTACTATTTGGTTTTTTTAAATGTCTTTCAGTAAAGTGTCACAATTTTCTGTATCCAGGTTGAATGTGTATCTTGTCAGTTTCTTACTAGGTATCTTATAGTTTTTGTTTCTATTGTATGTGTTGTATTTAAACTTTTTTTTCTATATGTATATATGTATATATATTTTGTTGTTATGGTACCTTTGGCCTATATTCTCATATGTGGCCAGTTTGCTGCACTTACTTTTTATTTATAATAGTTTATAAATTTGTCAGGGTTTTCTATGTCATCATCACTTGCAAAAACTGACGGTTTTTGTTTTTTCCTTTCTAAAAAAAACGTTTTTTATTGACATACAGTACACACACAGGAAGGCGTGTAGGAAGGAGCACACATAAGCTTAACTCCTGAAGCATTTTCACAAAATGAACCCACTTATTTAACTACTACCTGGATCAGGAATCAGAACATTATTTGCACCTCGGAAATCCCTCCTACCAATCCCTTCCATTGCAGCCTCCCCAAAGAATAACTCTTGTGCTTTTAATATTTTTTTCTTGCTTTATTGACTTGTTTCATGCAGAGTACCCACTCTCCAATGTATCACTTCCTGCTTTTCTGCTGGAATATTCCATACCTAGCATACAAACGTGCTTTACAGTCATCTGTCTTAAATAATTCTTCCTTGACCCATGTCCATTTCTAGTCACCGCTCCTTTTTGCTAATCCTTTTCTCAGAGAAAATTTCTGAACAAATGTTTCATAGTTACTGTCTCTGTTTCCTTGCTTTGTAGTTTTCTTTTCAGCTCACTTGATTCTGCCTTCTGTCTCTGTGATTCTACTGAAATAGCTCTTGTGAAGATTACTGTGACTTTCACATTACCAAATCCAACTGAGAGCTCTGTCAGTATCCTTTCCTGTCTCTTAGCATCATTTGATATGATTGGCCCTTTCCCATCCTAAAATACTTCCTTTTCTTGGCTTCCATTTATTCATTTAAGTGATTATTTACTGCACTTCTCTCCACCAAATTTCCAAGTTTCACAGGTCAGGGGTGATGCCTAACTTTTTCACTGCTCCATTACCGGCATCTAGTCCAGCCTCTGATAGATAGTAGATTGTTGCCTGGACTGTATGGATTACAGTTCATATCCAATCACTCTTGTCTCATGCTTACTTGGATGTCTTGCAGGTACCTCAAATTCAACAGGTCCAAAATGTGTTTATCATAATAGTCCACAAGTTCTTCACTCCACTAGTTTCCCTCTTTTGGGACACATCACTGCCATCCATTGAATCAGAAACCTTAACTCGTTCCTCTTCTCATCCCCACCTCTAATCCATCACCTGACCATCCTACTGCCTAAATACCTTTTCCAAATCCACCTACTGCCTTTTATTTCCATTTTCATCCTGCCAGATGCCACCTTGTTGAATTAGTGCAACAATTCCTGAACTGTTTCTGTTCTAAACTCTGGTATTTCTCCCCTCCAGTTGGTTCTCTACATGGCCCTTTAAAAAATATGTCTAGTTACATCATCCTCATATGGCAGACATTGTGTCTTATTCTGTCCTCTGAAATACAGAAATAGAATTAACATGGGGTAAGCAAAGCAATTCAGGACTGTACTTACCAAGTCATTTATATTTGATTTCAATTTCAGTATTTTTCCAAATCTTGAAAACCCCCTTGAATTTTTGTGTAACTTCTATATCTTCTACAACTGTTGATCCTTCAGATTCTTTTCTTTTTCTGCACCTACCTTTTCTTCAAATTGAGTTCTGTAGACTCTCACTAACAGAGGGCAGATTTCATTCCTCATTAGAAGGAAATGTATAAGCAAAACTAGTTATCTGGGGTTGAAGCACTACGTGGCTATTCATTGATCAACAACTGTTGTAAAAATAGTAAAAGAGACCTACACTGGCTCCCTATGTTAATATTAAGAATTCTTAGTGATCCAAAGTCAATTTATTATTGCTTTCTTTACTTGGTTAGATGTAGATTTTCAACTAGTTAATGAAGTGCATTTTGTAATTACTAAAGGACCCTGTTATTTCAGTGATAACCAGTTACCTGCAACAAAAGCCAGAACATAAGTGATATTAAACAGCTTCTCTTCTCCATCAGCTGGTATCTAAGTAGTTGCTTGCAGAATAGCATAATCAATCAAAGGGCAAAGTTGAAAAGTCCTTTGTTTTTGATGATGTGCATGGTTTTAAAATTTGAGAGCAATGCAGCGTGACTATGCTTCTGTTTCCAGAATTAGCAAGAGTAGCAGGACAAGATTAATAGGTGGGTTCATTATGCCTAAGAAGTTGACTGGGTTTTTTTCCCCCCGAAAATAATTGCTTTTCTGGAGTGCAGGAAGCTTTTGCTCACTCATTGTCAAGATCTGTTATGCGGATGGGGGATGACATCATTCTTCCCACTGTTGGTAGGGCAGAAAGTCAATATGTGATTGGCAGCTTTGTGCAACATTGAAAAGTCTCCAGCAGATTTCTCACTTGGGACTCACTAAAAACCAGAGGACTCCAGGAAATAAAGTCAAACTGTCCTCTTTTGACACAGAGCCATAAACATAATGGAATGATTTCTCCATGAAAGATTTGAGCAAAAAATAATCTCTACTGATTTCTTTGGTTAAGTCACATCCAGCTTTCTTTTCTTCTTAGGTCCTGTTGTTTCAGACAGTGTCACTAGCAATGCATTATCTGTCTAATATTGTGTAACAAAATACCTTATTTTAAATGGGCACAGGAAAGTAGTAGAGTGAAATGCTTAAGACCATGGGCTCTTGAACCAGAGATCTGAATTCAAATCTTAACTCAGTGGGTCGTGAGACTTTGGGTGACCGACTTAATCTTTGCCTCCGTTTCTGTATCTATAAAATGGAGGAAGATAAGAGTACCTCCCACAAAATGTTTCTGTAATAATCAAATTTATTTATGTAAAATGTGTGGCAGATAGTGGTGGCCATTACTAGTGTCACTATTATGATTGAAATTACAGGTGAATGGACAAAAATTCTTTTTTGGTCTTTCCGGGGACACTGAAGGTAAATTCAGCCTGGCATTCGTGTCTGTGGGTGGATGAATCCTTGCACATATAGCCAGGTAAATCTTTATAAATGGTCACCCAACACTTGGCAAAGCAAGCAGATATTTGGACATTAAAAAAATGGAATCAATGTTTCATGGTGTCTTAATAGAGAGAGAGAGAAAGATCTTATTTCTACCTTTTTTTTTCCCCTGAAAAGCTACAACAATGGGGATAAATCTGATAGCTCTCTGTAACGTCACATCTTGTAATCCGCTTTCACATTTGGTTTTTGCTGGTGGCATAGAAGGCATAGAATCATATTCACACTAGGAGGTCCAGGGAGAGGTTCTCGCAGTCACTGCAGCAAAGCAGGGGTTTGCAGCCCCTGGGATCATACAACTCAGGCCAGCCACTGGGGAATGACAATACCCTTTGACAAGTGAAGACAGATCAGGACGAGGCGGGGCTCTGCTCTACCTTGGATTAAGAGGAACAAGATGTCTATTAAGTGTACAACAGCATTATTTATAAAAACAAAATGTACATACCTTCATTAAGAAAGCAAAAATAAACAAATGGGACCTAATTAAACTTAAAAGCTTTTGCACAACAAAGGAAACTATAAGCAAGGTGAAAAGACAGCCCTCAGATTGGGAGAAAATAATAGCAAACGAAGCAACAGACAAAGGATTTATCTCAAAAATATACAAGCAACTCCTGAAGCTCAATTCCAGAAAAATAAATGACCCAATCAAAAAATGGGCCAAAGAACTAAACAGACATTTCTCCAAAGAAGACATACAGATGGCTAACAAACATATGAAAAGATGCTCAACATCACTCATTATCAGAGAACTGCAAATCAAAACTACAATGAGGTACCATTACACGCCAGTCAGGATGGCTGCTATCCAAAAGTCTACAAGCAATAAATGCTGGAGAGGGTGTGGAGAAAAGGGAACCCCCACACTGTTGGTGGGAATGCAGACTAGTACAGCCACTATGGAGAACATTGTGGAGATTTCTTCAAAAACTGGAACTAGAACTGCCATATGACCCAGCAATCCCACTTCTGGGCATACACACTGAGGAAACCAGATCTGATAGAGACACGTGCACCCCAATGTTCATCGCAGCACTGTTTATAATAGCCAGGACATGGAAGCAACCTAGATGCCCATCAGCAGATGAATGGATAAGAGAGCTATGGTACATATACACCATGGAGTATTACTCAGCCATTAAAAAGAATTCATTTGAATCAGTTCTAATGAGATGGATGAAACTGGAGCCCATTATACAGAGTGATGTAAGCCAGAAAGATAAACACCAATACAGCATACTAACGCATATATATGGAATTTAAAAAGATGGTAACAGTAACCCTATATGCAAACCAGAAAAAGAGACACAGATGTACAGAACAGACTTTTGGACTCTGTGGGAGAAGGCCAGGGTGGGATATTCAGAGAGAATAGGATTGAAACAAGTATACTATCTAGGGTGAAACAGATCACCAGCCCAGGTTGGATGCATGAGACAAGTGCTCGGCCCTGGTGCACTGGGAAGACCCAGAGGGATCGGGTAGAGAGGGAGGTGGGAGGGGGGATCGGGATGGGGAACACATGTAAATCCATGGCTGATTCATGTCAATGTATGACAAAACCCACTACAGTATTGTGTAAAGTAATTAGCTTCCAACTAATAAAAATAAATGAAAAAAAAAAAAAAGGAAAAAAAAAAAAGAAAAGATAAAAAAAAAAAGAATTTATTACTAGGACTTCCCTGGTGGTCCAGTGATAAAGAATCCGCCTGCCATTGCAGGGGGCCTGAGTTCGATCCCTGGTCTGGGAAGATTCCACATGCAGCAGAGTAACTAAGCCCATGTGCCACAACTATTGAGCCCATACTCTAAGCCTGGGAGCTGCAACTACTGAAGCCTGCATTGCCCTAGAGTCTGTACTCCTCAACTAGAGAAGCCAGCAGTGAGAGATCTGTGTGCTGCAACTAGAGAGCAGCCCCTACTCACTGCAACTAGAGAAAAGCCTGTGTGGCAATGAAGACAAAGCACAGCCAAAAATAAATAAAATTATTAAAAAATTTATTGCTAGAAAAGCTAAGCATCGTTTGAGTCCTAATATTTTTATAAGAGTATTGATAACATCAAAGATCACTGATCACCAGTCACCATAACCAATATAATCATAATGAACAAGTTTGAAATATTGCGAGAATTACCACCGTGTGGCACAGAAATGCCAAGTGAGCAAATGTTGTTGGAAAAATTGTGCTGACAGACTTGCCTGACAGAGTTTCTGCAAACCTTCAGTTTGTAAAAACTGCGGTATCTGTGAGGTGCAGTAAAGTGAAGCACAGTGAAATATATATGCCTGTTTTGTGCAAGAATATATCATTAATGATAATCCAAATTGAAAAAGCATTCACCTGATACTAATATGAAGTGTATGTCTGATATAGCTAAATTAAAAAAGAAAGCCTTCAGATCACCCTTGTTGGTTGTGACGTGTTCTTTTTCTAGCTGTGGTTTTACTCAGCAACTCAGTGAAGCTCAGTGAATCCTTGGAGCCTGTGGTGTGGGCTGCAGTATACACTCTGTCTCCATCCATGAGGGTCGTACAGCTTCAGAGCTCTAGGGTCACTAAAGGACAGTGCAGGGGTCACCCATTCCTCCTCATTTTAAAGAAGAGGAAACCGAGGCCCAGAGGGAGCTGCCTGCACAGTCTCACAGGGGGCTGGTGGCGGAGCTGGAGGTGATGCCTACATCTCCTGATTGTGTCTCTCAGCACGAGGCTCCTCTCTCCAGCGTAGCCTTTCCCTTTTTCTAGTCCTGACACTTGAACATGCATGAAATGAAGCTCTGTGGTTCTGTTCCTCCGTTCAAAGGGAAGCCTACTGACTTCATTAGGTTGTGGATCCCCTTCCCAGTTAAGCATAGATAGTCTTCTGGGCTCTAACGCGAGAGACCATCCTACCTGCAAACGGTGGTTGAAAACCTGTCAATTTTACAGAGACGCTGCCACAGCTCAATGAGAGGTGATAAAGACATAGGTAATTGCTGTAGAATAATCCCGCTGCCAAGAAGATGATTGAACTCCCACACAGAAGGTGAACAGATGGTAGATTATTGAAATGCATAGGCTGTGAGATGGGATAATTTAACTGATGGCTGGGCACCCTCATTTCAGACTGAGGGAGGCTCCCGGGAGAACGTGCTTGCCGCTAGGTGGCGTGAGCAGCCAGGGCCCGTGTCTGCTCTCGGAGAGAGGGAGACCAGATTCCATGCACGCCTAGAATCCCTTAGTTCCTTCCCTAATTGGGACTGCAGACCAGTCCCGTGGCTGAATAGGAAACTACCGATTTTAAGACTTAAAATCACATTAAGTTTAAAGTACATATATATCACTGAGGACTTCTGCATGGAGAGAAACCAGCCACATATTGGGGTACTAAATCACTGAAGAGATGGGGCTGTAGCTTAGGGGGGCAGTGTCTGGACCAGGAGTAGCTCTGGGCTTCAATAATCTTTCAGTCATTGACTCCTCTGGTCCTAATAATGTTTTCTTTTTACCACCTCCCTCCTCTTCAGGCTTGCCCACTGCTGGCAGAATAGCAGGAAAAACTGGCTCTAGAAACTTCATTTTGAAAGTTTATACAGGTTAATAACCTTATTTTAGAGGAAAAATGGGACTCCCAGGTGGCTCAGGGGTAAAGAATCTGCCTGCAATGCTGGGGACGTGAGTTTGATCCCTGGGTTGGGAAGATCCCATGGGGAAGGAAACGGCAACGCACTCCAGTATTCTTGCCTGGGAAATACCACGGACAGAGGAGCCTGGCAGGTTGTAGTCCAGGTGGTCGCAAGAGTCCCGACAGGACTTAGCGACAGAGCACCCTCGCTTGCAGAGGAAAAATAAAGGAATCTATTGTGAACTGGTGTGACAGGGTGGAAGAAATTATAAGAGAGGAAAGGTGAGCTGGTAACATGTTACCCTGTATTGGTTACCCAGCATTATCTCTGCCATCTTACTGATTGTATTTTTTTTGGAAAGGTTCCTCTCCTAACTTCGGTTTCTCAATCTAGAGCCCTAAAAAGCTTCATCAGTGACTTCGGGATACCCACTTCCTTCTGACTTTATGTGAGAGCCACTTTCTGTTCATATTTGAGTTCATTAGTGAACCCATTCACCCACTGCACAAATGTTCATTGACTCTTTCTTTGTTCAAGCTTTTATCTTTTTCTTTTCCTTCTTTATTTTTTAATTGGAAGATAATTGCTTTACAATATTGTGTTGGTTTCTGCTATACAACTATGTGCATCAGCCATAATTATATATATATACGTATATATATGTATATTTATCTCCCCTCATTCTTGAACCTCCCTCTGCTCTCCTATCTCACCCCTGTAGGTCATCACAGGGTGCCAGGCTGTGCTCTGTATGTTCTATAGCAGTCTCCCACTAGCTGTTTTCTTGTGTTTCAGTTTTTTCTTCTTTAAAATGAGGATAAATACCTATCTTGTAGGATTGTTATAAGGACTAAGTGAGCCCTTTAAACAAGTCCTGGCAAATAGAAAGTACTCAAATGTTAGCTGCTGTTTAGTGCCACCACTGCTGCCTGCTCCTGGGATATCACTGCTCCTCCTGCTGTGTTATTGCTGCTATTACTCCATGACGGCTACTACTGTACCTTACCATTATCACTCCTATTACTTCCACTGTACTACTGTTACTTACTACTATATTATTTCTACTCTTAATTTATATTTTTGAGCCTGTATTTCTCTTAATTGCCGAAAATAATCTTTTCAAGGTGGATTTCTAATCCAACTTAACTTAGATTAAATAAAAACCTAATCTTGTTAAGGTAAATTTATTCTCTGTTGGATTTTAGGTAAATAGTTATTTGAAAAATTCCACTTTTTCTCAGAGGGCAAGCTAGCCATCACTGAGGGCCGGGCCATGTGGTGCATAATTGTCTTCTATCCGCATGGGGCTACTTTGTTGCAGTTTGCTCTTTGGCCTCTATCTTTACACATCTCTGAGGTCTGGGCTGATCAGTTCTGAACCATTTTTGGGCCTGATGAGGGTGGGAGATGGGATGGACAGACACCAGTGAGAAATTGTCAGATGTTCTCTGGTCTCATGCTTCATGAAGCTGAGCTCAGGATTCTTGTCTCAGCACTTTTGGGGACCAAACTGGACCAGAGGACTTACCTGCAAAGCCAATAGGCTCCCTGGGCTGTACTTTAGGAAATGAGGACCAAACCTCCTTGTCTTGGGCTCCCCAAACTTAAGGGAAGTTCTCTAATTTTCTACTTCATCTCTGTATTCCTACCCCTGCCCCTCAAACAAATATAGCACCTTTAAACTGTTATTCACTTTTTTCTTTCCCAATTCTTCAAATCAAAACTCATCATTCATGAAAGAAATCTAAGTGTGGAGCAGGGAAAAGCTTTTTTTTTTTTTTAAATTATTGTATTAGTGGAAAGGCTATTGGGAGGTATTTGAGCAGTATTTCTGAAATCATAGCGTGGAAGTGTCCAGTGAGGGGTCAAGTACATTGGTAACTATGCGCAACATGTGTCTTAACCGTTGTTGTGTAACAAAATTTCTGGGTATGGACAACTCACCAATTCAAACTGAAAATAGGGGGTAGTGCTAAGGCTAGAATGGACACATGAAATTTCTGGACTATAGACTAAACACAAAGAAATACAATTTCTTTGACTGAATACAAGTCCATTCAACATAGGCCAATAGAATACTGCCAATGAGGAACTCTGTCACACTTTTAATGAATAAATAAGCATGAGTTTCTAGTATAGACTTTGTGCTTGAAAATAGTTTGTTTTATGAAGTTTATGGACATCTTATAATTTTGCATTATTTCTAAAGAAATACATAAACTCTAGCTCCTTCTCCTGTATCATATACTCAAAAAGAGATGAATTAATAAGTTTTCTTATATTAATTGGGACAAGAGTTAGTTGTTGGTCAGAATTAAGATTTACCTTATTAGATAATGATGATCTAAGTCTGAGGGTAACAAAGTATGCCCTGTGGGCTGAATGCGGCCCAATGCCTGCTTTATATGCCTTGAGAGCATAAGAATAGTTTTTACAGTTTCAGATAGAAAAAAAAATCAAAAGAAAAATATGTGATATGTGAGCATTATGGAAATTCAAATTTCAATGTCTATAAATAAAGTTTTATTGGCACACAGCCATATTCATTCAATTGCGTATTGTCTGGGGCTGCTTTCACACTGTGTTGGCAGGATCAAGTAGTTTCAGCAGAGACTAGAAGACCTGCAAAACCAAAAATACCTAGTATTTGACCCTTTATGGGAAAAGTTTGCTGACCTCTGGTCTAAGATGTGGATGAATGTGAAGAAAAATTTAGGGAGAGCCTTCTATTTAGCATCCTCTGTATACAGTCTACAGGTAAGAGCAATCAGCCCCCACGGAGGCGCTGATCTTAAGGAAAGCTGGCGAGAGAAGTTGTGCTTTCATCATGGTGTTTGTGTCAGTTCCACCCCTCATCCGTGCTTCTTAGAGCCTGCTGTTATTTTATGCCACCTGCATAACCTGATTTGCATCTTAAATGAATATCCAGCTACCACTTGGACTTTTTTCAGAATAAGGAGAATGGCTTTTATGAAGCCATCTGTAGATGAAAAATAAAGAGCAGAAAGCAGTCCCAGAATATGTGATTGAGGGAGCTAGCACACAGTGCAAGAGTCAAGCAGCTGATTGGCTCCCCAAGTCAAGGAGCTACCAAAGAGGTACCAGTGTTGACTGGATAAAGGAGGCAGACAGGAGTCCTCTGGAAGAGAAAGGGAAAATAAAAGCCATTTGAAACCTGTGGACACACTTGGATAAGAGACTGGGCCAGAGCTAGTCTTCCCATCCTGAACCCCTGTGCCCTGGAGCTCTGGAGTCTTCTCTCCTCCTAGAACCTAGCAGGCTTAACAGTCATGGGACTCGACCTCTTTTGGGACTGCACCTACTGCCCTGGGGGCTCTCCCTGGAGACACTCAAATCAGAGAGCATTTCTACATCTCCACTCAAGTCCCATTTTTATGGTGCATTCATCTTCATGATGTCAGAGGTTAATGATTGGTTGAAGCTCTTTTTTTCTTTTCTTTCTTGCCCTAACTATTCCCAACCACTGTTTACCCCCAGAGGAGTTGTCAGAAGCAAATTGCAGAAAATGGAGCAACTCTTAGCTTCTAAATGCAAAATAGAAGCATGAAACAAGGATTAGGGAAGTCAGTGTGATGAATCAGAACAATCCTAATTGAGTTCCTCCCTGACATTCTTCCTCTCTCACCCCCTCCCAGTGTTTCTGCTCGAGTAGAAAGACTTTTTTGGCCAGAAAAAGAGAGGAGAGAAAGTGAAGAAGTGAGAAAGACCTCTTTATCTCCTCTCTCTACTTTTATCTTCTCTTTTTATCTCCTCTCCCCTGCACCATCTCTGTTCTCTGCCTTCTGTCTCTCTCCCCTTCCTTCACTCCTCTCTCTCAACCTTCTTCTCCCCTCCTCCCCCTCACTGCCTCCCACCCCTCTCCTCTCTCTTGTCCTCCCCTGTGCCTGTTCTTTTGCTCTCCTCCTCAAGCTGAGTTGATTCAGGGAGGTGGCTGATCTCATGGAGGCATTCTGGTTATCCTTGTGGTACTGTTGTATCATGGAACTGGTTGCTAGGTGCATATAGGCTGGAGAAGGCCTTGGAGAGCTCTGCAGATGCTCAGCAGGGCATCCGGATGTCCCTGTGGTACAGAGATGCTCAGCAGGGCATCTGGAAGTCCCTATGGTACAGACACTAAGTGCTCGTGTATGTCCAAGACCTGAGACTGTCTTGTGGACAGCACGGGGGTGTGTGTATTGGTAAGACAGGACATGGGTATTCTCTGCCCATGGTGCGCCAGCATCTCAGTGGGTCCTGAGCTCCAGAGAGCTGTTCAAGAAACTACCGCCACTCATTGCCTGTGTTAAGGAATGGATGAGATGAGTTATATCCTGAGAAGGAAGGCTTATGCCCCATTCCCCTCCCCCAGTGCAAAGCTGGCCCTGGCTGGATCTAAGGTACGACTGCAGAGAGGAGAGGGACCAAGAGAACATTTTTCTGTTTAACTGAGCTTATTTTTCATAAAGGGCAGAACAGGAGCCCCGAATGAGAAATTAAAGTGAGTTTATAGGAAATGAAGTTATATTTATTACATATCAGAATTTGTGATTATAAAATTTGTGCCAGATAGAGTCACATTTATTAAATATGATGTGCCAGGTATTCTATGAAATGGTTTTTATGCCTTTTCTCATTTAATTCCTTTAATGATTTTTTTTGAGGCATGTATTACTAATCTCTTTCTAGGGGTGACTAAGGTTTTCAAGAGTACATTTGTGGGGCTTCCCTGGTGGTCCAGTATTTAAGACTTTGCCTTGCAGTGCAGAGGATGTGGGTTCCATCCCTGGTCGGGGAGCTAAGATTCCATATACCTTGGAGCCAACATAAAACAGGAGCAATATTGTAACAAATTTAATAAAAGGCTTTCAAAATGGTCCACATAAAAAAAAAAATCTTAAAAAAAGAGTACATTTGTTAGCCTGAGGTCACATAGTCAGAAGGGAAGGAGCTAGGATTTGGGTCAGCCAGTAATGACTCTGGAGTCCCAACTGCTCCACATCTCCTAATAGCTAAGGGTCAGATGGGACCTTATGGCAGGCCACTGAAATCTACTTTGCATGTAGCTGTTAGTGAAGCAAACTTTTCTTTTGACAAGGAACCCTTTTCGGGCCTCTTATCATGTGTGCCAGCTGCTCAGCTAAGCATGGGATACAAGATGAGTAACATTCACTTCCCTCCAGGGATGGAGCAATCTGCCTCCGTTTGGTTCTAACACATGGAAAGGACTTGGTATGGACCGGTTGAGTGAATAAATTTGAAAGGTACAAAGCATCAGTAAGGGAAAGAATGTCTAATCTCAGATGTAGCAACAAGAATATTGCAACCATACCCATATAGAGGGAACTTGAAAGAATCAGAACACTGTTTCTGGTGAAAATAGGGATTTGATTTTAGAATGGTCTCTGCCTTAGGCAGTACCAGAGGGCTGCTGGTTAGGAACCTGATCCTCGCTGAACAAAGCCCTGGGGAACAATTGGGCTCAGTGGAAAGAGATGGGCTCATCTGATCTGAGAGGGTTCCTTTATTTTTAACATCAGTGAGGTGTTGATGAAGGAAATCAGTCAGTGGCTCTCTGAGGGTCTTGTTTGTGGAAACTGCAGCCATTTCTTGTTGTCCACAAACTAAAAAAAGGATTAATGAAATGGTTGATGTAGGTAGAGAATCTAGGTCATATCATAACTTCTGATGTCACATCTCACACACACTGTCGAATACAGGATAGACAACAAGGCCCAGGTTTCTCTAAGGAAAGAAGAAAGTCAGTTACAGCATCCTGCCTTTGGCAGACACAGGTAGTGATTTCTGGTTGCTAGGCAATGGGAGGGGTCCTCCACCTTTCTGCTATTTTCTTGTTGGCACCTCTATTCTGAAAACAAATGGTCAGGGAGGCCCATTTGTTGAAGTTGTAGGGAATTTTAGTGGTTAGCCACAGACACTGGCTCTGATTAATAAGAGAGAATTAGTTGGAACAATGTAGAGAGCTCACAGGATAGAAACAGGGGCTCCGAAAAGGCAGGAAGCAGGTAGCAATGAAGATATTGAAGCAGGAATTGCTCCCAGCACCACCCCTGCTGAACTCCATCCTTACTTAGTCTTTTCATCACTTCCCTCCCAATTCCATCCCAGAAGAGGGGCATCTGTCTGGCCTGGACTTGGTACCCACCTCCTGGCCAGCTGAAGGCAAAGCATCTTGATTTAAGCCTAAAGACTAATCTAAAGGAGAAGCAGTAATTCCTCAAGGAAACAGGTGGTAAGTTACCAGATGAGATGGTTGGATGCCACATCATCAGCTCAATGGAAATGAGTTTGAGCAAACTCCAGGAGATAGTGAAGAACAGGGAAGCCCGGCATGCTTCAGTCCATGTGTTGCAAAGAGTCAGACGTGACTGAGTGGCTGAACTTTTTACTTTACCATCAGAAGGTGGAGTGGGTGCTGGGCAACCCCTGAGCACCTTGTTTTGGAGGCTCAACTTCCTGAAACTCTTGTTGACCTTGGTATAGGTTGCGAGACCTTGGTATAGGTCTTGAGAGCCTTTTATAATCTTGCTGTCTTGTTTCTGGACATGCCTGTGGTAGCAGTTCCCCAGGACCCTAACCCCTTCCCACACCCTCCGTTTACCCCCATCTAACTTCCCCTTTCTGACCTAGGTGTCTTTGCCCCGTCTACTCTAATATCAACTTCTCTTCACCAGGAACTAATGTCTTCCTCTTGTATGCTCTCATAAAACCTTTCGTTTTGTATATCTACTCAGTTATTTATGAGTGTGTTGGGTCCTAGTTGTGGCGTGCGGGCTTCTCTATAGTTGTGGTGCTGGGACGCCAGAGTGCGTGGACTCTGTAGTTGTGACATGTGGGCTTAGCTGTTCTGCAACATGTGGGATCTTAGTTCCCTAACTAGGGATCGAACCCATGCCTGTTGCTGGAAGGCAGACTCTTAATTACTGGACCACCAGGGAAGTCCCAAACTATTTGTTTTTGGGGGTGTTCTTGTAATCCTCATTTTCCTGGCCCAGGAAATTCCCTGAGTACATGCTGCTGCTGCTATAGAGAATTCGGACAGAGCACTGAATGTGTCCTCAGCTTTTTCCTAAGCACTGTCTACATGAAAAGCCATTACATCCTCCCAAGGACCTTATGTGGCTGGTGTCTCTGTGTTACAGGTGACGACACTGCGAGGGAAGTTAGGTCAGCTTGTCCAAGGTGAAACAGCTGGAGCAGAATTGGAGCTCTGCATTGTACCAGCAGAGTTTGTGCCCTTAACTAGTCCTGCGTTTTTCCCTCATGCCTCCTACACCCTCCACACCCATCAGACATCTGTTCTACCTCTTCATAATTCTGCATTTCCTCCTCTATTCCACTGCTTTGCTATCAGCCCTTATTCTCCCAGAGGCCCCACATTAACATAAACTCAGGTGTGGTTGAAAGGGGCTAATTAAGAATAACAAAAGACATTCTCCTCACCCCAGTCACTCAGGAAATCTCCAAGTGCTTTAGAAACTCCATGCCAGGAACTGGAACAAGGACCAAATGTGTATTTCTTATTATATCACAATATCACACCTGCTTTCCTTGACTCCTTCATGATCTGCTTGAGTAGCGTGTTAACTGGTCCTCATTTCTCAAGTATATTCGGTACCCCGTTGCCAAAGATATCTTACCAAAAATTATACTTGATTATATTGTTCATCTGCTTATAATTAAAATTTTGCTGTTACCTACTGTGCCAACATAATTTGGGTCTAACTTTACCCAAACCCTGGTAGCTTAGATGGTAAAGAATGTGCCTGCAATACAGGAGACCGGGTTCAATCCCTGGGTCAGGAAGATCCCCTGGAGAAGAAAATGGCAACCCACTCCAGTATTCTTGCCTGGAGAATTCTATGGACAGAGGAACCTGGAGGGCTACAGTCTGTGGAGTTGCAAAGAGTCAGACACGACTGAGCGACTAACACTTACTTTCCAGTGGCATCATCTGTCATTTACACTCTTGCCTGTAATCTAGCTCCATGCATTCCTGCATGTGGCTTAAGGGAGGACTGGGGGCATGCTGTGTGCTTTATAATTTGGCAGTGCTCAACAGGCTGTATTTTTTCATCCCTGGCACAGTCTTGAAGGACCACTGTGTCTTGACATCCCTCACATGCCTGGCCAAAAGATGTTTCTATTCTAAGACACTGAGCAAATAGCATCTCCGGTCATCACAGGTACAGTGAAGTTATTTCCTCCTCTGTTTCCATCATAGTTTTTTCTTAGCTATCTTACCTGGTGGACTTATTTTCTTTGGCAGCAAATAATCACAAACTGGATGGATTAGGGCAACAGAGGTTTACCATTTCATAGTTCTGGAGGCCAGAAGTCTGGAATAAGGTGTCACAGGGCCATGCCCTCTCTCTGAAACCTAGCTTCTGGTGATTTGCTGGCAATTTTTTGCATGCCTTGGCTTGTAGTTGTTTAACTCCAATCTCTGCCTTTGTAGTCATAGGGCATTCTCCCCGTCTCTTCCTCACATGGCTGTTCTCCTATAAGGACACCAATCATATTGAATTAAGAGCCCATTCTACTCCGATGGACCTAGAAACAGTCAAACAGAGTGAAGTAAGTCAGAAGGAGAAAAACAGCCATTGTATATTAACGCATGCATGTGGAGTCTAGGAAAATGCTATGCGTACTGCGTGCTAAGTTACTTCAGTCATGTCCTCCTCTTTGTGACTCTGTGGGCTGTAGCCTGCCAGACTCCTTTTTTCATGGGATTCTCCAGGCAAAAATACTGGAGTGGGTTGCCATCCCTTCCTCGAGGGGATCTTCCCTGACCCAGGAGTTGGACCTATGTCTCTTATGTCTCCTGCATTGGCAGGTGGGTTCTTTACCACCAGCACCATCTGAAAAATGGTATAGATGGTCATATTTGCAAGACAGAAATAGAGACACAGATGTAGAGAACAAACAAGAGGCGGAAGGGGTATGAACGGGGAGACCGAGATTGACGTGTATACATGACTGTGCATAAAACAGATAATTAATGAAAGCCTACTGTGTAGCTCAGGGAACTCTGCTCATTGGTCTGCGGTGACCTCAATGGGAAGGAAGTCCCTGAAGTGGAGGATATATGTATATGAAGAGCTGAGTCATTTTGCTGTGCAGTGGAAACTAACACAACATTGTTAAGCAACTGTACTCCAATAAGAATTAAAAATAAAAAAAAAAGAGTCCACTCTACTCCAGTATGGCCACATCTTAACTGTTTACATTGGCAATAACCATGATTCCAGATAAAATCACATTTTGAAGAAATGGAGGTTGGGACACCAACATGTCTCTTTTGGAGTAGGGACACAATCTTTAGCATCTGTCTTTTCTTAACTTTTTGTGAATATGTGGCCTTCTCCGCCTGCTCTGTCCCATGGCAGGCTCCTATGAAATGTTCAGTATGTGTTTGTCTTCATTAATGAGATAATTGTGAGAAGGAAGGAGAAGAGTCATGCATCCTTCATTAGATTATGAATGAAGCAGAGGTGAATTCAGATTTCTTCTTGCTATTACAGAAATCCTGTGAGAGCAGTGACTTTGCCTGTTTGGTGACTAACATATCCTTAGCACTCAGAACATGCCAGACTTAGAGTAGGTGCTAAGTAAATATTTACTAAACCTTCATACGTTTTTAGTTGGATGGAAACTATTGAATGAGTGGATTAAATTGATAGGAAATAAATTATAGATAATTTTGGAAACACTTTGCAGGTCTTTACCCTGGCCAGGTCTTTGCTGAAGTTGTTTTGTTGAATTCACAAGCTTTTGCAAGTGAAGCTGATCCTTCCAAGCTGCTAGCTTGAGGGGTTTGTTGTTGTTTAGTTGCTCAGTCATGTCTGACTCTTTGCGACCCCATGGATTGCAGCACGCCAGGCTTCCCTGTCCTTCACCAGCGGGTAGGAGGCTGGTATAAAGGTAACCACTGCAGGGGTGCTAATGGCATTAAAACTTGTGTTTGTTTGTTTGTCCATAAAATGGCATCTTCCTGAAGTCTTGGTGGGTCCTTCCTGTCCTTCAAGGGTGCCACAGGGGACAGGGGGAGTTTTGACAATAACCCCTGATAAAAGTTGATTCTGATTTTCAGTGTACTCTTGAAAACTCCCAAATCATAGACTGGAACCTCGTTTTGCTCCTGTGTGCTGCCCAAATTGGATGTTCAGCTCAATTGCTGTTCACTACGTGGCATTAATTGATCATTGCCTGGTTGCACTGAATCTGCCCCTCCCTGGCTTCTCCCAGGGCCTCCCAGGGAGTTTTGGACCGTGGATGCTCCCAGTTAGGCCTCATGTGGGTCCTGATTTAGGACCGTCATCTTCAAGGAGGGCAAGATTTGCCTTGTTTCCTTCACTTCTTTGCTTTTCCCCTGGATTCCTTTCCTTGGATGTGGGCTCAGCTGCCCCACAGCAGAGCAAGTCACAGGGAGGGCGCAGCTTCTTTCCTGGGATCACTTGGCAGCAGTTCAGTATGAAGGGGAAAGGCAAGTCTGGGGGTCCCTGTACCCCAGAGACAACAGAGAGTCAGTCTTTGAGTTTGCATGATGTTCTGAGATTTCTGTTTCTTAATAATCGCTTCCTGTTTAGGTCAAACTATTATGAAGAGCCTTGAGTAATGGTTTTTTCTGGTTTGAGTCTTGAAAGTCTAGTATGTGGAACTACTTTTCAACTCTGGATAAAGAACATAAATAGCCACCCTGCATCCTTCTAGAGGTGCACAGTTGGAGTATGTCTCTGTCACTGAAACATATGCTTTCTATTTGCTGTGTGGTCATTTAAGTGGCCAGCTGGGCAGCAGGAACCACAGTGTAATGATCTGAGATAAAGAGAAGCTACCAGAGAAAGAAAATCCATGTGACATGAAGCCCTGGGGTGTAAACAGGTGGAATGCTCACTGACACACTCTACTCTTCTCCCTGGGCCTCTGAAGGCCCCTCGACTGGAGCTTGGCCCACTTTTGTCACATGAATTATATTTATAAATTTTTCCCTTTGTCTTTCATTTCCTATATCTCATTACTATAATTAGCAGCTCCTAATCATAATTCACTTGAATGTGTGGGACCGCTGGGAGGTTAGAAACATAGCAATTATTGAAAGAGGGAGATCATTAAAACTCACTTAGAGAAGATGAAAGAATAATCATGAACACATTTTCTTTGGTAGCCTAAGACTTGTAAAGCCATCTAATTGCTTCTGTTATGCTTGGGGTCAATGTAGAGTATCATGCATTTACTTATCACCCACTTAGAAAACCTCTCCCTTGACCATTTCTTCCTTGTTTCTTCAACAACCTGCCAGCACCAGTCTATACCCTAGGACCACTACAGATGAGAGAAACCCACTGCTCTTCTCAGATGCCTGACATTCTATCCAAATCACCCGTCTTGATTTCTGCTAGCAAATCTTCTTTGGGAAGCTTTCAGTTTGCTGTCAAGTATTAACACCTTAGTGTGAATGAGTTTTGTGGGTATGGATGTTAACCATCTTGCGAAGATTCAGGCTTTCACTTTGTAGGGTAGTGCTGTTGCTGGAAAGTGGCCTTCCAGGCAGGAGCTACATCTCCCAACCCCCTTTGCATCTGTCTGGGGCTATGTGACTGAGTTATGGCTGGTGGAGTGTGGATAGAAGTGACATTAGCTGCTTGCCTGTGACAACCTTCTGTGTGATCATGTACCTGTCCTTTTGTCATACCGGCTGGCTTACCATCCACACCCCAGGGCTCCTTGGAGGTCAGGAGTTGATGACAGCAGGGTCTTCATCATTCTGAATGAAATTATTATTTGAATAACTATGTAGAACATCTCCCCTCCACTCATACTTCCTGATGCAATGGAAATTCTCCTGTGTTAAGCTACTGAGAATGAGTTTATCTCTGACCTTTCTAGTGCTACCTTAACAAATAAAGTGGAAAACACTTCATTAAAAATATGTTTTGAGAGATAGTTTGAGACAGCCAGTTCCTGAGGTTAGAGGAGAGAGGGATTACGGCTAAGGGTGAAGGTACAAAGGATCTAGAACAGCAAGCAGTGGGCCCCCAAATAAATTTCCTTACCTAATCATTCTTGTGAGGACTGTGTACTGCTTGTAGCATATTGGTTAAAAGGAATTTCTTGCTGACTTAACATTTACGATTTATTTTCCCACTTTTCAGCTTTCTTAGCATAAAATTTTCCTTCTCCTATTTTCCTAACTTGCAGTGACTATTTGTAAATCATCTCCTATAGCCCTAAGCAATAGAGCATAATTGTTTTAATTTCCCCTCACTCCTGGCTCCCATGTCAAAATTTCAAACTTATACAAATAAACAGTTACACTAAGCAGCTCAGGATGTATTGTTTGTCTCTCTGTCCTTCCTTATATCCATCCACCTAGCCATCCATCTGTCCTTGCATCCATCCATCCCTTGTCTTCACCACCTATTTTGTACCAGGAACTCTGTGAGGCTCTGAGGACACAGTGATAAATGAGATACATCACACCTCATCTTATGGATTGGATTAAATTAGAAAGCGTTTTAGAGGTGAATTAGTATTTTAAATGCCTATCATCTCTACCCTGTGCAGGAAGTCCCAATAGATATTAGTACACAGAATTTCTGCCCTAAGAGTCTGTTTGAAGCAAAGATGGGCCTACCACCCCTTTGCTCTTAAAACTAATGGGACTGCATAAGGGTGAGGAGAGTTGAGCACAGTGGCTCAGTTCTCTCATTAGTCACTTGGTTCATGGGAACTTGAATCCAAGAGTATCATACAAATGACTTTTAAATACTGACCATTTTATTCTTGGTTATAGCTGCTTTGAGTATTTTCAGTAAAACACCTGTTTGTGTTTCCTGACTGAGATCTGTACATTGACTATAGAAGATATTCTTATTAGTGATTATTACAAATGAAAATTTGCTTCATTTATAAATGACATCTGCATTAGTTATCTTTTGGCATAGAACAAATTACCCCACAAGTTGACAACTTAAATCAGCAAATATGATTTCATAGTTGGTGATGTTAGGAACCTGGGAGTCCCTTAGCTGTGTGGCTCTGGCTCGGACTGTCTCCTGAGGCTGCAGTTAGAATGTCAGCAGGGGCTACAGTCATCTGAAGGCTTGACAGGGGCTGGGAGATCCACTTCCATGCAGGCTCACTCACAGCTTCTCACCTCTCCGTAGGACTGGTCATGACCTGGCTTCTCCCTTCCCCCACAGTATGCTATCCAACAGAGACAGCAAGCCACAGATCCTTTAGGGCCTAGCCTCAGAAGTGACATATTTTATCAGCCACACAGATGACCCTGTGCAACATGGGGCAAGCCTCCAGAAGGGCATGGATACTAGGAGGCAGAGGTCATCGGGGTCCATCTTGATGGCTGGATGGCTACCATAATATCCTTTTAATATAACTATTTTTTCACTCTTAGAAATGCCACTTCAGTCATATGTGCATGTGACTATGTTCCTACAAAGAGATTCAGGCCATGGTAGGGCTTCTCGGATCACATACAAAGCCCGATCACATACAAAGTCTCTCATAGACGGCTTTTGTTTTAGGTGGGGGTGTGTGTTTGCATAGTCATACACTTTTGATTTTTTAGCTTCTTTTTTCAAATACATTGCAACTTTAAAGGTCTTCCCAGGTGGCACTAGTGGTAAGGAACCTACCTGCTAGCCTAGGAGACATACAGAGATGTGAGTTCAATTCCTGGGTCGGAAAGATTCCCTGGAGGAGGGAAATGGCAACCCACTCCAGTATTCTTGCCTGGAGAATCCCATGAACAGAGGGGTCTGGAGGGCTACAGTCCACAGGGTTGCAAAGAGTCAGATGCGACTAAAGTGACTTAATATGTACGTGACTTTAAAACCTTGGTGACCATTTAACTATGGGTCCCCTTGTTTCACAATCCTCACGTGAGAAAGGTGGTGGGATGCCCATGTAGGACAAGACCAGCCTTTGGTCTTGAATGGCTACTCCTTACATGCCTTTTCTTCCTTTCCCGTTCTTCCCCCTACAAGTTGAATGCAGATTTGACTTGGATATCTCAAGTTTTGCTGCTTAGTGATATCATAAAGTGTTCCTTTAATTTGAAACTTTTCAAAGACAACAAAACCAAGTTGAGGAGAGTCAACATATAACATGGGTTAAATCAGTGAACTTGCCTGATCTGAAAAATTGCCTGCCACTTGTTAGAGATGTAGATTCTCAGCATGGTGCAGACCTATTGAACGAGGTTCTTCTGAAGAGAAACCTGTGGTTTTAAACAAAAGTACTTCAGGTAATTTTTAAGTCCTGTAAGATGAAAGAAACACTGTATTAGATCAAAATGGGCCCAGTCAAATGTATATCAGACTTCTTGGAGTTCAAATATAAGTTGCAATTTGAATTAAAATAAAGAGAACAATTTTAATAGGCAGATAGTTTGGTTTCCAGATTTCTCTCAATGAACATTTGTTCCAAATTGAGCAGGATTGGTTGATGCTCTTTTGGTAGTCTGGGCTTCACCGTGCCTTCTGGGCTGTGAGCATCACTCCCTGATTGAAAATCTAGTGCTTAGAGACACAGGAGTTTTTAAATGTAAGTGTTCTTGAAACTCAAGTCAGCTTGATGTTCAACCAAAACACAGCAAACCATTTTAAATGTTAAAATCAAAATGAGCCATATTATTTTGATTTGAGAGTACTTTCAGAGTAATACAAGGAAATTTCAAGGTAGTCTGTTTCAAGGTAGTCAATTATTGCTTCATATTGCTAACTTTAAAACCCTACAATTGATAATACTGCATTTTTTCATGACATATATGTATTATTTGTTTAGTTTCCTGTGGCCACTATAATACCGCAGACCTGGTGGGTGCTTAGAACAACAGAAATTTATCCTCTCACAGTTATGGAGGCCAGAAGTCCAAAGTTGAGGTATTGGCAGGGCTCTGCTTCCTATGAAGGTTCTAGGGAGAATCTTTACTGGCCTCTTCCAGCTTTTGATGGTGCCCAGTGTTCTCGACTTGTGGCTATATGACTTCAATCTGTTTTTACATGGATTTCTTTCCTCCCCTTTGTGTCTCTTGGAAGGAAACTTGTCATTAGATTTAGAGCTCACCTAGAGAACATCACCAGATGTTCAAGCTGGATTTAGAAAAGGAAGAGGAACCAGAGATCAAATTGCCAGCATCCACCGGATCATCAAAGAAGCAAGAGAGTCCCAGAAAAACATCTGTTTCTATTTTATTGACTATGCCAAAGTCTTTGACTGTGTGGATCACAATAAACTGTGGAAAATTCTGAAAGAGATGGGAATACCAGACCACCTGACATGCCTCTTGAGAAACCTGTATGCAGGTCAAGAAGCAACAGTTAGAACTAGACATGGAACAACAGACTGGTTCCAAATAGGAAATGGAGTACGTCAAGGCTGGATATCGTCACCCTGCTTATTTAACTTATATGCAGCGTACATCATGAGAAGCGCTGGGCTGGATGAAGCACAAGCTGGAATCCAGATTGCTGGGAGAAATATCAATAACCTCAGATATGCAGATGACACCACCCTAATGGCAGAAAGTGAAGAAGAACTAAAGAGCCTCTTGATGAAAGTGAAAGAGGAGAGTGAAAAAGTTAGCTTAAAGCTCAACATTCAGAAAACTAAGATCATGGCATCCAGTCCTATCACTTCATGGCAAATAGATGTGGAAACAGCATCAGACTTTATTTTTTTTGGGCTCCAAAATCATTGCAGATGGTGATTGCACCCATGAAATTAAAAGACACTTACTCCTTGGAAGGAAAGTTATGACCAACCTAGACAGCATGTTAAAAAGCAGAGACATTACTTTGCCAACAAAGGTCCATCTAGTCAAGGCTATGGTTTTTCCAGTGGTCATCTATGGATGTGAAAGTTGGACTATAAAGAAAGCTGATCACAGAAGAATTGATGCTTTTGAACTGTGGTGTTGGAGAAGACTCTTGAGAGTCCCTTAGACTTCAAGGAGATCCAACCAGTCCATCCTAAAGGAGATCAGTCCTGGGTGTTCATTGGAAGGACTGATGCTGAAGCTGAAACTCCAATACTTTGGCCACCTGATGCGAAGAGCTGACTCATTTGAAAAGACCCTGATGCTTAGAAAGATTGAGGGCAGGAGGAGAAGTGGATGACAGAGGATGAGATGGTTGGATGGCATCACCGACTCGATGGGCACGAGTTTGAGTAAAGTCTGGGAGTTGGTGATGGACAGGGAGGCCTGGCGTGCTGCGATTCATGGGGTCACAAAGAGTCGGACACGACTGAGTGACTGAACTGAACTGAGAGAATCCAAGATGATCTTATTTGAGATCTCACTTTAATTATATCTGCAAAGACCTCTTTTTAAAAGTCAGGTCATAGTAATCACAGATCCTGGGGGTTATGGACATATCTTTTGAGGAATCATCATTCAGCCCACTATACCACTCTACTGTAAAAATGAAAGCAAACCAAATAAGTTGTAATGTCTGGGGTTAACTATAAATTATTTTTCTTTTGACTAAATATTTGTGGAGTCTTTAATCAAAAGTAGCTAAGGCAGGATTTAACCATGCTTTTCGTTTTCTTCATACCTAGCTCTATTTTCCTTCTATACTGCTTCTGTATTATTCTTTGTGTCTATTTCCACACTCCATGCTGTTTTCCTTCTTTTTTTTTTGATATTGTGATTTTTATACAGTTAGAGCCTTCAGTATCTGTTTTCTTTTAAAGTTCAGCCTTAAACAACAAAAGGTTTCTGCCCCAAATTTGGCAACTCTATTTCCATTATGATAACTATTTCTGTTTGTCTTGTTACCCTGTGTGTGCGTGCTAAATCACTTCAGTTGTGTCTGACTCTTTGCAACTCTATGGACTGTAGCCCTCCAGGCTCCTCTGTCTATGGAATTCTCCAAGGAAGAATACTGGAGGAGATTGCCATTTCCTCCTCCAGAGGATCATCCTGACCCAGGGATGGAACCCACGTCTCTTAAGTCTCCTGCATTGGCAAGTGGGTTCTTTACCACTAACTCTACCTGGGAAGCACCCCCTGCCCCCCCCACCATTGTCCTATACATCCATATAAATACAGGCACTACAATTCTATATATATATTTTTCAGTATGATGTCATATTATCTTAACACTTTCTATGAAATGTCCACTGTCTTTAAGTGTGTTCTGACACTTGAATCTAGCTTTGGTGAGATAAAATAACCCCCCATGTGGACTACTGGATAGCTTCCACCGCTTTTCAGAAGCTGTTTTCCTGTGTTTGTTTTCAGTATTTAATTGTCATATGTTACCCTGAGCTGCTGCTTGTCCTTTGGCAACAACTTGCTGTCTCACTAGAGTTTTATTGTCAGTCGGCTTCT
This sequence comes from Cervus elaphus, assembly GCF_910594005.1. Taxonomy (NCBI): domain Eukaryota; kingdom Metazoa; phylum Chordata; class Mammalia; order Artiodactyla; family Cervidae; genus Cervus; species Cervus elaphus. The sequence continues at coordinate 28,168,314 of NC_057826.1, read as the reverse complement.
TGCCTATTTACTAACTGTGTGGGCAGTGATTTTAATGGACCTACCTGAACTTTTCTGAATGAAATGTGTAAGGTATTCCCTTAGGCAGTTTTCTTTTATCCAGTTGGATAGACATTTCACAGGAACATCAACTGGGTAACTAGATGCCTTTGAAATGGATGCAGAGGTTAGATTTTCTGAAGGACTGGCCAACACTAAAGCCTAACCAGGTCTGAAGAACTGCTACCAGAACAAGACATTTGCCAGAATGGTTTAGGACCAATGCCTTTAATACCGACTCAACTTACATAAACATACCTTTAAGTATGTTAGGTCTAGAAGTCAAGGTTTGGACAATTTAGAAGGGGCATTCACATGGTTAGAGTTCTGGATTGTTCATACCAGGGTTGGAAAATCAGGTGCTCTCCCAACCAATCTTCACTCAGTCAAATGATTGTTGTTTTCACTTGAAAAATATATAAAAGGAGATGCTGGAGGATTTGTATCCTTGAAATGAAAGAGCCACAGCAGATGAGTAAGACTCAGAGGAGCTGTGTTCTATGTGTTTAAGAAAAAAGCTGAAAGCAGAGCAGCTTAAAAAATTGAAAGCATTAAAATCAATATTTAAGAGGTTCATTTAACCATAACAAAACACCTTAGCAACGGACTTTTTTTTATATGCACTGCAAAGGAAGTGAGCCTCTCTAAGCTGGGATTGGCCACTCAGTGCAGTGAACCCGTGAAAAACAACTCGATGTTCCATTGAACTGGAAGCAAATTATGTTGCCAGGGAAACCAGCCCCTCTGTGCTTCTCAGGTGAAAGGATGTTTGATCTTTAAAACAACAGAAACAGGGGTTTACATGAGGAATATTATCTGCATTGCCCAAAAAGTGCAGTTAGTGGGAACCGTGCATTATTGCTGCAATTTACCAAATGATTATAGAGGCAGGAAATTGTTGGGAAGGCATTTGGTACATACCTTACAAGGGATGCCGGCAAAAATCCAAGTGCAAATTTGTTAGTGTCATGTATATTTTCAGTATAGTGATGGGAGTGGCAGTCTTCAGGCTTTAATGGCATTTTATAGCTAATTTTGAGCAAGCAGTTAATATTTGATACTGCTTCTCTGGGTACATCCTGGGAAACTAAGGATTTATCAGACTTACCTCTAATTTGAACAGATTTCTCTAAGCACTGAGAAACATAGAATTAAGCATAAAAAGAGAAATGTGTGGGCTTCTTTAAAATTGGAGGATTGAATAAGAGTACTAAACTCATTTTGCTTTTGACATGTGAACACTGTTGTCACACTGACAGCATCACACACAGGTGTGACATCGTGTGCACTTAGGAGCAGTGAGTCACTTGTTGGGTACGATTTCAAAAGAGTCAGCTTATATTACCTTGTGTTTGGGAGCTCTTTGAATTATTGAATTAAGACAAGGTTTATGGCCTTTATATTTGCTGTCTTGCAAAGAGTGTTGAATAATGAACTACATTTTTAATCAAAGACTTCCTTTTACTCGAATCCTTTATTTCCCAGTAGGCCTAACCTAATTTATTATGCTGAGTTCTCTAGGAGGAGTCTGTGTAACCTTGGCTTTCTTCTGAGGAAAGAGGAACATTAACTTGGGGGAGCAGCAAGGAAAAGAACAGTGTTAACTCTGAGAAGTACTTGAGTTCCAGGGTATTTATCTGCTTATCCATCTCTTCAGCTCTCTGTCAATCTTTATCCCCCCAAATACAAAGCACTGAAGGAGTTACAGAGACCTAGTCCTCATCACTGTAATTTCTTAGTAGGGAGAGACAGATTGAAATAGGATAAAGTAAAGCTACAATAGAGCTCTGAAATAGTGCCTGGGATGCGCTAGGCAGTCAAGACATATTTGTCAAATGAATGAATAGAGACACAAAGTGCAATGGAAGCATGAAGTAGGGAGTGATGAATTCTGTTGGGGAATCTGGAGTCTTGGTCCTTCCTCACTTCATCCATATCTTAGTTCAGATGTGACATCTTTTAAAAGCTTCTCCCACTCCCTGCCCCTACCTTATAAAGAGCTCAGATCTATTAATATCTTTGTCTCCTTACCTCACTACATTTTTCTTCTTACGCTTGTCACTGTCTGAAAATGTATCAAATATTTATTTGTTTACTAGTTTGTCTGTTTCTCCCACTTGACAGTGAGCTCATAAGTGTAGGGCTTTTTCCTGGCTTGCTGCCGTATTCCCAGAGCCCCAGTGCCCAGCTTATGGGACAAGCTCAAAACATATTTGTTGAAAGAACGAGAGAATGAATGAATGGTGGGTTCTGGGATTACAGTTTGCCACCGTGGAAGCATGAGGACTTACTTTACATGTTAGATTACAAAGACTAAGTCTTGCAAAGACCCTGAAGAGTTTGGTGAGCTGGCCAGATTAAAAAAAAAATTTTTTTTCTTCTTGAACCTATAAATATTGCCCTTAAGAAAAGAAAATAATGTGATATAATACAATATGGGCTTCCCTGGTGGCTCTGTTGGTAAAGAATCTGCCTTTAATGCAGGAGACCCAGGTTCAATCCCTGGTAAGGAAGATCCCCTTGAAAAGGAAATGGCAACCCACTCCAGTATTCTTGCCTGGAGAATCCCATGAACAGAGGAGCCTGGCAGGCTACAGCCCACAGGGTTGCAAAGAGTCAGACACAACCTAGTGACTAAACCACTATCAGGAAAGTGAAAGTGAAAGTGAAGTCGCTCAGTCGTGCCCGACTCTGCGACTCCATGGACTGTAGCCCACCAGGCTCCTCCATCCATGGGATTCTCCAGGCAAGAATACCGGAGTGGGTTGCCATTTCCTTCTCCAGGGGATCTTCCTGACCCAGGGATTGAACCCAGGTCTCCCGCATTGCAGGCAGATGCTTTAACCTCTGAGCCACCAGGGAAGCCTAACCACTATCATAATACAATACATTAAGAGGGGTGGTATGGAGTGCTGTTATACTCTGTTAGGTGATAGACAATTATTCCTGTTGATGGGAATTAAAATATACCCCCTGATATGATTTAGGACACTGGACTTCATTTACACTTGGTTTGGCTTCAACTGAAAACGATAGAGAAGAAAATATGATCTTCTTTGTGTGGCATGGCATTTTTTGTTCTTTTTGGCTGAAGAAAACTTGGAGACAATAAAGCTAAAGAAAAGACCTTACATCTGTGCATGTTGAAAGTACACCATGCAAAGTGGCTGTCCGTCATGGGATGAGGCCAAAACTTGGCTTTGCCCAACACAGCAGCCTTTGTCGACAAACTATTTCATTGCAGTGTCAGGGGAAAGGAGCCACACAGAATTGGAGAAGCTCCAGACTGATTGGCAAATCTAATATTTTGAAGCAGGTTTTGGAGAAATCAGTTATGTCTCATCTCTAGCATGCAAATGGATGACATTACTGGATGTGTCATGATTGCCTCACCTGTATTTCTTATTTGGAGAGTCCTTTATGGAAATTTTAAAAGTTGTTGACATCTTTGAAATGACATAGGGAGTCCTCATTTGTTCAGTCTAAAAGAGCATTAGTCTCTCTGTAGTAAGTTTTTATGTCACTTCAGGATTGGAGAAGCCTCATGACTTCTGAAGCTCAGGTTCAAGGGAAGTTTCTTAGCCAGGCAACACTCCAACTGAGACAAAAGGTTTGGCCTCTGTACCCAGATGAAGTAAAAATGAAACATGTCTACTCTTGCTGTTTTGGTGAAGGGAGAGCACCACATGCTATATTGTTGCTGAATCATGCTGTCTATGTAGAGGAATCCCATTCAGTATTTGCATGCTATTTTAGTATACTTTTAGGACTCTTCTTTTTTTATTTTCAGTCTTTACTTGAAATCCAGACTCATTTACCCAAGTGACATCTTCTGGATGTCTAGTAGGCATCTCTGGTTGAACATGTCTGAGACGGACTTTTGATTCCTCCTCACCACCTGTATTTCTCCTAAAACATCCCTGGGTTGTGTGAAGTGGTGCCATCTGTTTGCTGAGGCTGAAACCTTGCAATTGTCCTTGACTATTTCATTCTCTTGACACCTGGTGTCCATTCTATCAGCCATACCTGTTGGCTTGATTCTGCCTTCAAAAATATATCAAACTTCATCACTGTCACCTAGGTTTAGGCCACCACTATCCATCTTGAACTACTGTGGGAGGCTCCCAACTAATCTCCTTTCTTTCCCCCTGTTCCTTCTAGCCCAAAAGTCCCCAACCCCTGGGCCACAGACCCAGTACCGGCCCTGTTAGGAACTGGACCATACAGCAGGAGGTGAGTGGTGAGTGAGTGAGCAAAGCTTCTGTATTTATAGCCGCTCCCCATTGCTTTCATCACTGCCTGAGCTCTGCTGCTTGTCAGGTCAGCAGCAGCATTAGATTCTCATAGGAGTGCAAACCTTAACCCTAAAGTCAACGTGGAATATCCTGAGATTGCCACAGAGTAGAAATAAAGTGCACAATAAATGTAATGTGCTTGAATCATCCCCCAAACCATCTGCCCCCTTCACCCCAGTCTGTGGAAACTGGTCCCTAATGCCAAAAAGGTTGGGAACCACTATTCTATATTATTTTCCAGACTGCAGCAAAATGAGCCTTTTAATCTATATATCAGGCCTTGTTGCACTCAAAGCCTTCCATTGGCTCCCATCATATCTAGAGTCAGATCCAAGTTGTCACCATGGCCCACAGAGTCATACATGATCTGACCCAACTTCATTTATTCCAGCTTTTCTCCTTAGTAGGAACTCCTCATCACTTACTCTGGAAGAAAAACCTCTTCACTTCTGTCACTTTCTGTGCCTTTACTGCTTAGTTTTCTTCATAAGTTTGTGGTTTTGGGAAAACATTAAATAACACCCCCCATTCCTGTCGTCTTCTTAATTTTATAAATAGGATGTCAAAGACAGTCAGGTGGTGAACAAAATGTCAGCCATTTTCACGATAAACTTGATGGATGAACATGGCTTTAGATGTTTAGCCAGGAGGGATGGAGCAGTGAGGAGAACAGAGACACTTTTCTCATGGAACTCATATTCTAAAATGATAGTTTTTTTTTAATGCGTATGTATGAATATGTATGTATACAGGTACATACATAGTATATGTATATGTACATGGAGTATATTATATGTATATGGAGTATCCCTATAGGATACATAGCTTAAGAATGGGATCGTACTATGAAATTTGCTCTTGCCAGAAATTCTTTGAATTTCTAAACATCAAATTTTTGAAGCACTTGATTGAACGATAGGCATACATTTAAACTCATTTATCTTGAGAGAAATAAAAAACCCACTTGGAGCCATTTGGCAGAGAGGAGTTAGTTATTTTTTGGCTTTCTTTTCGAATGTGTGTGTATACACATACACACACATATATATGAATGAAGCATATGTTTTATTTCCTAACTCTCCATGGTGGATGATAGTTTTGGTGAGATTGCCATTATAAGCAGATATCTATATTAACTCTATGGGGGGAAAAATTTCTCCTGTGTGCTGGAATCTAGTGTGACTATACCTTGTCAGTTGTTCTTTCTACAGGAATAAATCTGCAGGCCTCTGGAAATACTGCAGAATTCATTTGAAGGTTGCTTCTACTGGAAGACCTTTGTGTTAAATCATGGATTATTAATCCTCTCCCTGCTGACATCAGTGCATCAATGATACAGTCTTTGCCAAAGATGATCTCATGAATCTGAGGACAAAAGAAATGGTACAACTTGAATTCAACCCAAATCTTGGAGCATTCTTGTGCTTCTTGATACAAACCTGTGTGTCTGTCAAGGTGAAAGATGAGGGCTTTGATTCTTGGCTGCTGTGTCTTTTTGAGTCATTTTCCTCAGGACCAGTTGGTATCAAAATGAAAAACTGGTTAAATATTAAAGATGACTTGCATTCTATTTCAGAACCACTTCATACTTTCAACTTTGTATTTAAGTATAAACCTTCAAGCTTTTATTGAAATTTACCTTTGAGCAGATTTTTTGGGGGAGGGGAAATTTGGATTTATTTCCATCATTTTCAGGAAATACTCATTAATTTTTATAAGAAAAATGAGCAAGAAATGTAACTCTTTGCAATGCTGCTTGCATGAAGGAAATAAATTTTTAGTCCACAACTGCCTTGCATGTTTGTGTGTGCTTTTGCTCATTTTCATCCATGCAACGCTTGTATTAGATTCTCAGAGGGGTTTGTGATCCTAAAAGTTAAGATTACTGTCCTAGAGTATTCCCTCCTTGCATGGATGTCTGGTGTATTGCTTAGACAGCATTCATTTCCCTCTTCTGGTAATTGTACCCAATGTCTTTAACTGTGTTTAGGACATAGTTAGGGCTTCCTAACTATGTTCGGAGGCTTCCTAACATAGTTAGGAAGTAGGGCTTCCCTGGTGGCTCAGATGGTAAAGAATCTGCTTACAATGCAGGAGACCTGGGTTCAATTCCTGGGTCAGAAGGATACCCTGGAGAAGGGAATGGCTGCCCACTCCAGTATTCTTGCCTGGAGAATTCCATGGACAGAGGAGCCTGGTGGGCTACAGTCCATGGGGTCGCAAAGAGTCGGACACGACTGAGCGACTAACACTTGGTACATAGATAGTACGGGAGCCCTGTGACCTGGCTCTAATTAAGTCAATGAGCGGATCCATCCTCTGGGCCACAGGGACAAGTGCATAGCCCTAATGGCCCAATAGGAGCCAGTTCCAAGATGCTTTTTGAGATATTAAAGAAAGAAGCAAGCTTCCCCTGGGTTTGGAGCTTCAATGATAGAAACCTGTAAGTGCTGCTGCCACCTTAGGGGGACCTCTCCCCAAAGTGAAGCCTGCACAACTGACAAAAGAGCCCAGAGGTCAGGAAGAACCGCCTCCTGATACTGTCTGATCATGTTAGATTTTAAGTTATGTGAAACCACCAGTTCTCTTGCTTAAAGCTGCTTTGGTTGGCTTTTCTATCACTTGCAAAGAAGAGTCAGGACTGCTATATAGCAACTGTTTGTGGCCCCATGGACTGTAGCATGCCAGGTTCCTCTGTCCATGGAATTCTCCAGACAAGAATACTGGAATGGGTAGCCATTCCCTTCTCCAGGGGATCTTCCTGACCCGGGGATTGAACCTGGGTCTCCTGCATTGCAGGCAGGTTTTTTCCCCCCTAATTATAAATAAACATAAAACTATACATCAGAAGCAATAATAAAGTAGAAAAATTTTTAGTCTTAGTAACCAGAGTTTTGGCACTGAGGGATTTTCTGGCTGATATATGTATAACAAGTCACTATTTAGTATTATTGACAAAGACCGAGTTTGTTGTTCTGCCGTAAGCACACTTTTTTCTCTGTATTAGCCAGTGTCATGCTGGCAAGACAGGTTTGGAAGATTTGAGCAGTCAGTCAGATCGGGAAGATAATGGCAACCACCCAGAACAATCATGGGAGTGGGAACCATATACTGCAGCAAGGCTAACCTAACGGCAACCAGTGGCTATATCCAAGAATATCCAAATGAAAAGATGATAAAGAGCGAGGAACATAGAATTTGGGGGTAAAGGAAGTAACAAGCCAAGTGTCCAGTGATAAGGAGATGGGGTGAATAATTTATGATATATTCTAATACTGAAATATCTAGTAGTCTTTTAGAATTGTATTTTAGATGTTTATTTATATTCATGGAAAACATCATAATATATTGCCTGAGAAGAAAAGCATGGCATTTTAGAAGAGTATGGTTCTGTTTTTTCTCCTCAACACATTATATAAATATTAATAAAACATTCTCAAGGATGCCTCTGAAAATGCAAAACTGATTATCTCATAGTGGAATTAGAATGATTTACCTTTAAAAAATTTTGCTTGTGTTCTAATTTTTCTATAATTAATATGAATTCCTTGTGTAAAAACACAGAAGCAGAAGTTAGCTCCTAAGAGAGAAAATGACTCGTATTGCAAGTGTGCAGGCGGCGTTTCTAGGTGTCAGAGAAATATTGAGTAGAGAATCAAGAATTATAAAAACCTTTCCCTAACTTTTGGACATAATAAAAAACCAAACTCAACATGTGGGGAGGAGGCATAGGATAAAGGCAGACCCTGGTGTGCAGTCTTAAAGATTCAGCATTACAGAGTGACTGCTATTTTAACCTTTCCATGGTGGTAGTTTCCAAGTCAGCCCATTACTTGGGGTTTTCTTCAAAGGGGATATATCTTAACGTCACTGAAATACTTGTTTTATTGTTTAATGAAGAGACCTCCCTGCCCATCTGATAGAAATATATATATTGTTAATGATCACGAAACAGGTAAATATTGTCTGTTTAGAGAGGCACCACTTTCTTTCCTACCCTGTTCTCATTTTCCTAAGACACACCTTCATCATCTCTTGTTTGTACAAATGCAACAGCCTCCTAGTTGTTTTCTCTCGTTCCAGTCTTTTAAAGATAAGCTACAGGTGTACAGTGTAGTGATCCACAACTTTTAAAGGTTATGCTCCGTTATTATGCAATGTTATTATAAAACAATATAATTATAAATATATAATATAATTATAATATATTATATTATATTATAAAAATAATTATAAAACTTTGGCTCTATTTCCAGTGCTGTGCAATATATCCTTGGAGCTTATTTTACACGTAGTAGTTCGTACCTCTAAATCTCCTACCCCTGTCTTGCCCCTCGCCACTTCCCTTTCCCCACTGGTAACCACTAGTTTGTTCTCTGTATCTGTGGGTCTGTTTCTTGTTGTTGTTGTATATTCACTTGTTTATTGTATTTTTTAGATTCCACAGTATTTGTCTTTTTCTGTTTGACTTATTTCACTTAGCGTAATGCCTTCCAAGTCAATCCATGTTGTTGTAAATGGCAAAATTTCATTCTTTTTTTCTGTATGAGTAATATTTCATTGTGTGTGTATATATATGTATATATATATTATATATACACATTGTGTGTATATATATGTATATATATATTATATATACACATTGTGTGTATATATATTGTATATACACATTGTGTGTGTGTATATATATATAGGTTGTATAAGGGTCCATTATATATATATATATTATATATATATATACACACATATATATATAGGTTGTATAAGGGTCCATTATATATATATATTATATATATATATATATATATATATATATACACACATATATAACACATCTTCTTTTCCATTCACTTGTTAATGGACCCTTAGGTTGCTTTCATATCTTGGCAACTGTAACTAAAGCTGCTATGAACATTGGGGTGTGTGTATCGTTTTAGTGATTTTGTTTATTTCAGACACATACACAGAAGCAGAATTGCTGGGTCATATGTTCGTTCTATTTTCAGTTTTCTGAGAAACCTCCATACTGTTTTCCAGTGCTGTACCAATTTACATGCCTGCCAACAGTGTACGAGGGTTCTCTTCTCTCCTTAACAACATTTGTTCTTTTTGATGATAACCATTCTGACAAGTATGAGGTGATATCTCATTGTGGTTTTAATTTGCATTTCTCTGATTATTACAACGCTGAACATCTTTTCATGTGCCTGTTGGCCATCTGTATGGCACATTTCTTTTTTCTAATTAATTAATTTATTTTAATTGGAGGATAATTTCTTTACAACATTGTGGTGGTTTTTGCCATACATTGACATGAATTACACATGGATGCACATGTGTCATTTCTTTGGAAAAATGTCTTCCCATTTTTCAGGTCTTCCCATTAAAAAAAAATTTTTTTTTCTTTAAATGTTGAGCTGTTTGAGTTATTTATGTATTTTGGCTATTAACCCCTTGTCAGTCATATCATTTGCAAATATTTTCTCCCATTCAGCAAGTTGTCTTTTTTATTTTGTTGATGGTTTACTTTGATGTGCAGAAGCTTTTAAGTTTAATTAGGCCCCATTTGTTTATCTTTGCTTTTAGTCCCTTTGCTTTAGGAAACAGATCCAGAAAATATTGCTGTGATTTATGTCAAAGGATGTTCTGCCTGTGTTTTCTTCTAGGAAAGAAGGTTTGTGATTTCTGGTTTTATAATTAGGTTTTTAATCCTAGAATAGAGGATATTCTATTAATAATTTAATGCTTTTACATGTAAAAAAAAGCTGCCCAGTTTTCCCAGCACCACTTATTGAATAGATTATTTTTCTTTCCATTGTATATTCTTATTTTGTCATAGATTAATTGACCATAAGTGTGTGGGTTTATTTCTGTGCTATTTTGTTTCATTGATCTATGTGTCTGTTTTTGTGTCAGCATCATGCTGTTTTGATCACTATGGTTTTGTAGAATAGTCTGCAGTTCAGTTCAGTTCAGTTGCTCACTTATGTCCAACTCTTTGAGACCCCATGGACTGCAGCACACCAGCTTCCCTGTCCATGATCAACTCCTGGAACTTGCTCAAACTCATGTCCATCGAGTTGGTGATTCCATCCAACCATCTCATCCTCTGTCGTCCCCTTCTCTTCCTGCCTTCAATCTTTCCTAGCATCAGGGGCTTTTCCACTGAGTCAGTTCTTTGTATTAGGTGGCCAAAGTATTGGAGTTTCAGCTTCAGCATCAGTCTCTCTGATGAATATTCAGGACTGATTTCCTTTAGGATGGACTGGTTTGATCCTTGCATTCCAAGGAACTCTCAAGAGTCTTCTCCAACACCACAGTTCAAAACCATCAATTCTTCAGCGCTCAACTTTCTTTATAGTCCAACTCTCACATCCATACATGACTACTGGAAAAATCATAGCTTTGACTAGATGGATCTTTATTGGCAAAGTAACGTCTCTGCTTTTAATATGCTGTCTAGGTTGGTATAGCTTTTCTTCCAAGGAGCATGTGTCTTTTAATTTCATGGCTACAGTCACCATCTGCAGTGATTTTGGAGACCAAGAAAATAAAGTCTGTCACTGTTTCCATTGTTTCCCCATCTATTTGCCATGAAGTGATGTGACCAGATGCCATGATATTAGTTTTTTGAATGTTGAGTTTTAAGCCAGCTTTTTCACTCTCCTCTTTCACTTTTATCAAGAAGCTCTTTAGTTCTTTACTTTCTGCCATAAGGGTGGTGTCATCTGCATATCTAAGGTTATTGATATTTCTCCCGGCAATCTTGATTTCAGCTTGTGCTTCATCCAACCTGGCATTTCACATTATGTATTCCGCATATAAGTTAAATAAGCAGGGTGACAACATACAGCCTTGACGTACTCCTTTGCCAATTTGGAACCAGTTCATTGTTCCATGTCTGGTTCTAAGTGTTGCTTCTTGACCTGCAGACAGATTCCTCAGGAGGCAGGTCAGGTGGTCTGGTATTCCCATCGCTTGATGAATTCTCCATAGTTTGTTGTGATCTACACAGTCAGAGGCTTTGGCATTGTCAATAAAGCAGAAGGAGATGTTTTTCTGCAGTTGGGGAGCATGGTTCTTCCAGCTCTGTTCTTTGTCAATATTGTTTTGGCTATTTGGGGTATTTTGTGTTTCCATACAAATTTTAAATTTCTTGTTCTAGTTCTGTGAAAAATGACCTTGGTATTTTGACAGGAATTGCATTGTAACAGTAGATTACCTTGAGTAACATGGTCATTTTACCTATATTCTATCACTCCTTGAACATAGTATATCTTCCATCTTCTTGAGTCATCTTTAATTTCTCTCATCAGTGTTTCACAGTTTTCAAAGCACATGTGCTTTACCTTTCAAAGCACAATACTTTTACCTAAGTATTTTATTCTTTTTGATGAAGTGGTTAATGGGATTATTTCATTAATTTCTCTTTCTGAGAGTTCGTTGTTAGTGTATAGAAACTCAGCAGATTTCTGTGTTAATATTGTATCCTGCAGCTTTAAATAATTCATTGATGAGCTCTAGTAGTTTTCTAGTGGTATCTTTTAGGATTTTCTATGTATGGTATCAGGTAATCTGCCAACAGTGACTATTTTACTTCTTTTCCAATTTGGATTCCTTTTATTTCTTTTTCTTGTCTGATCTGATTCCAACCTTTTTACTTCTCAAAGACATTGTATTAGTTTCTTCTCACTTTTGTAAAAAATTACCACAAAACTTGGTGGTTTAAACATACACAGATTTTTATTATTAATATCATTCAGTATTGTGGTTCAGAAGTCTGAAACATGTCTTCTTTTTTGAGGCTTTGGAGGAGAATTTTCTTGCCTTTTGCAATCTTCAGAGACAGCCCACATTCCTTGGCTCTTGGTCCTCTTCCTCCATCATCAAGCCAACAATAGATAGTTATGTTCTTCTCATGATTCCATTTCTGTGGTTCTCTCTTTTGATTCCCCTTTCCACTTTTAAGGACCTGTGTGATTACATTAGATCCATCTAGGAAACCTAGGATAATCTTTGTTTTATGGTTATATGATTAGCAACCTTAATTCCACCTGCAACCTTGATGCCTGTTTGCCATGCAACCTGACATATTCACGGGTCCTAGGGATTGGAACATGGACATCTTTGGGGGTATTATTCTGCTTCCCACAAACATCATTCACTTAGCTCCCAGAGTAAGTCTTCTAGTATGCACACCTGGGTAGAACTCTATCCTGATTAAAATCCCTTCAAGCCTCTTAATCATAAAGGCATACAAGGTTTGTCATCCTCTGGCTTTACTTTCATCTAAGTCTTTCTCTCCCCCTTGCCTCTCAGTTTATGCACAGATAGTACTAACCTTATAGTAATTTCTCCCCCCACCTAGCACACACACATTGCTGTTTCACACCCCTGTGCCTTTGCTGATACTGATGCTTTTCCTTTTTATTCATCTTGTTCCTATGCATTAGATTTTCCTCCTATCTTCCTACTTTCCTTTGCTTGTTCCCCTTCCCCTCCTAATTTCTAAATGTTTGCACTTTCAGAACTTGTTCATAACCTTCATCTCTGTCCTCTCTCTCCCTTCTTAGATGATCTCATCCTTCTCATGACTTCAAACACCTGATGATTCTCAAATTTATACCTCTAGCATTAGATCTGTCCTTGACTTGCATATATAATTGCCCACTAGAAAACTTCACTTGTGTGTCCCATAGACGTGGTAGACGTTTGACATTCAAGACAGACTTCCCTCTTGATTTCCTGCCACCGCCAAATTGTTGAATTCATTCACTTATTTGTTGAATACATGTTTATTGTTCTGTTTTGCAGTAAAACCAGGAACTTTTATTGATTGACTACTGCAGGTACCAGAAAAACTTAGAATAATATGCATCTTCAGAATATCCTCACAATGTAGTTATTATTCTTACTTCCATTTTTACAGGTGAAGAAGTTGAAGCCACCAAAGGCTTAGTCATCTGCCTCATTTATAGAGGAGGGAGTGGTAGGATTTGAACCTTGACAGTCTGCAGATTTCCTGCTGTCAATAACTAGGTTAGACAGCTAACCAGTCTCAGACTTGTTTCCAGTGAACTCTCCTCAAACCTCCAGGCTGACTTAGGAGCACCTCCTCTGGGTTCCCTCAGTCCTCTGTGCTCACTTCCAGCTTGGTAGTTAACACATGAGAGCTAAATCTGTGTCTTTTATCTCCCTCTGGAGAATGCACACGGACTTCCTCATCTTTGTTCCCTCAGCATCCAGCTCAGACCTGGGTACAGAAAATTTGTTGTTGGACCAAATGAAGCTCCTATTTTGCTTCATTCTTTTCATAACTCATGTTCCTGTAACAGTGGGCTCTCTTAGAGTCTTGTCCCTCACAAGATGTCACTTTTCCCTTTGATCAGGCCCAGCACCATCACTCTTTATTGCAGAGGTCACTAGCAACATCCTCATTCTGACAGCACCTGAAATTTTCCTCTGAGAAGCCATCTGTAATTAATCATAGAAAGCGAGGGGACCATTTTCCTAGTTCCTTATCGCTAACAGGAAACTTATGGCTTTCTGTTGTTTTCATAACCTTTGCTCTGTAGGCAGTGTCAATATTGAATTTCGTGTCTGCTCTGTTTGTATATTCTTTCTCGGTTTTCTCCTTAGCTGTCTGTGTTGCATATTGAGCAGTGTCACCTTAGGTTGTGAGCTGCTTCTCTGAGTCCTGGCAGCTTTGCTGATTGGAATAAGGGACTTAAAGCCACAGAAGGAGCATTTTGCTTGGCCTCTTCTGTTTTAGGGCTTCCCTGGTGGCTCAGAGGATAAAGCGGCTGCCTGCAATGTGGGAGACCTGGGTTTGATCCCCAGGTTTGGAAGATCCCCTGGAGAAGGAAATGGCAACCCACTCCAGTACTCTTGCCTGGAGAATCCCATGGACGGAGGAGCCTGGTAGGCTACAGTCAATGGGATCACAGAGAATCGTACATGACTGAGCAACTTCACTTCCTCTGTTTTAACATTGTCTGACCCAAACCAGCTACTCTGCAAGTTATTAGTTACGTGGGGACTCAGCAGGAGAGAAATAACAGTATGTCACCTGTGGGATGACAACCTCAAAGTACAAGTCCCATTGGAAGTGAGATGAAAGAGCCAGTAGAGTGGTCATGAGAAAGGACTTTGGAAGAGGCAGGCCTGGTTTCAAGTCTTAGCTTCAATAAAATACTAGCTGCTTTTCTCAAGACAAGTCCTTCTATGAGTTCTTCCCCTTGGCTTTACAGCCGGCCTAGGGTCCTTATGTGTAAAATGAGACTATCTAGTACATACTGAATAGTCAGGACTTCCCAGGTGGCTCAGTGGTAAAGAATCCACCTGCCAATGCAGGAGGCACAAGAGATGCGGATTCGATCCCTGGGTGGGGAAGATCCCCTGGAGGAGGAAACAGAAGCCCACTCCAGTATTCTTGCCTGGAAAATCCCGTGGACAGTGGAGCCTGGCGGGCTGCAGTCCATGGGGTTGCAGAGAGTTGAAAACAACTGAGTGACTAAGCATACATGCCTTGAGTACTCAAAGCACAGTTTCAAAAGAAAGAACACACAGCCTTTCCTAGTACCATGTATAAAGAAGCAAAGAAAAGCTTTATAAATTCTTATTGGTGGTGAGGAAACTAATGTTAGAAAAAATCAGGCTGATTATTTGTATACCTGTTCATTCTGGCATACTGGAAGGGAATGGGCCTTGAGAATTTTTAATTATGTAGAAAGTTATTAGGATAACAAGGGCATATTCCAAGAAGTTGGTCTACAAATTATGGCAACTATGGTACCAAACTCATTCAAGCCAGTATATTGATAAAATCAAACTGTTATCTCTTTACCTTTTTCTTTTTTAAAATGCCATATGCTAAGTTGTACAGATTTCTACAGCTCTGGTTGATTATGCAGAGTCAAGCAACCATTCCAAGGACCCAAAAATCTCTCTTCCTCAAATCTCTTACTTCCTGACCTCACTGCTAGATGACAATCTTTTTTTGTGTGTTTTGGCTAATGAGTGAGGGTAACACTTTGAGTTAATTGTTGTGCAGTTGTATCTTTCTAGATGACCCAGTAAGATCAGGAGCAAAACATTATTTATAACCTCTGAGCACCCTAATGCGATTATTGGGATGCAGTACAGTTAAGTGCCTGTGCCAAACAAATGAAAAAGAAATTTCAGCTCAAGTATTTATTATAATACTCAGAATTTAATTATCTGGTATTTGGTATGTTTTCTAAAGTTCTTGAAAATCATGCTGTCACTTCTTTATAATGATTCAAAATTAACACCTTACTAATAGAAATTTGACCTTTCTTCAAAACCATGTTGCCGAAAATGATTTTAAGACTACATTCTTATATTAAGACCGTAATTAATAAATTGTGGAACAGTTGTCAGTCTTTTTCTTTGGAGAAATGAATAGTCTTCTCTTAAAAGTTAAGCTTCACTCAAGCAAAGTTAATACTTAGTGCTGTCTATGAAATGCGACTGTCCTTGCTGGATCAGGATGGATGGGAAAGGGGTATGAAGACACTGAAGTTATTTTGACATAAAAGTTGAGGTGGTGATTCTTACATATTAGACAGTTGCTTCAAATAGCCTTTTTTATGACCCTAGATATACCTGTCACTGTGCTAGGGTCATGGAGAGACACAGAAGAGGAATATAGGGAAGAGAGGGGGCAAAGAGTAGGAGTTATTTGGGTGAAGCTTATTTTTTGAGATGATGAAATTTAAAGCACCACAGGACTCATAGTAGTTTGTGGATTTTTGAGAACACTCAAAATAATTTGAGACATTTAAGCCCAGGTAATGCCCAGATCTCATCATTTATGGAATATTTGACTATGATATATAAGGCTTAGAGTGTCATCTGGATGAAATTGTGGAGCAAGACCTGAAAACTACATTTCAGTTTAACCTAAGAATAGCAGGAGCAGCAATTTGGTGTGTCAACGACTAGTATGTTATATATTCAGAACTGAGGTGTATTTCCTTTTTAGTATAAAATCATGTTCTTGAATTAACTCTTGGTTTGGATATTGAAAGTGTTAGTCACTCAGTAGTGACTGACTCCTTGTGACCCCATGGACTGTAGCCTGCCAGGCTCCTCTGTCAATGGGGTTTCCCAGACAAGAAAACTGGAGTGGGTCTTCTCCAGGGGATCTTCCCCAACCAGGTGTCGAACCCAGGTCTTCTGCATTGCAGGCAGATTCTTTACCAACTGAGCCACCAGGGAAGCCTTGGTTTGGATATTAGACCTCAAAATTCGATGTAAAAACTTCAATGATCTAGTTAGTGCCCTTGTCTACATCTTGCACTAAGCTGCTTGCTTCTCATGCCGTCCTGCTTTCTTTTTCCTGTGTGTGATTCTCCTGCTTATGAGGGGCTGAGCAGATAAATTCTTCAGTTCCTTATTGTGTAAAATGATGATGATAATACCGACCTGGTAGAAGTAGTGTATGGATTAAATAAGTTTGCTGTCTCCTAAATTCAGCTACAAGTGACAGAACACCCCAAATTACAATGCTTTAAACAAGTGAGAAGTTTATTTCTCCTTCCTCTGAGCAAAGTCCACAGGTAGTTTTGTTGTTGTTCAGGTGCTATTGTATTCGACTCTCTGCGACCCCATGGGCTGCAGGCTTCCCTGTCCTTCAGCATCTCCCAGAGTTTGTTCATGTCTGTTGAGGGGGTGATGCCATCCAACCATCTCATCATGTGTCACACCCTTCTCCTTGCCCTCAATCTTTCCCAGCATCAGGGTCTTTTAGTTAGGGGTCATTGTTCTGGCTTCTCGATCATCAGGGATTCAGGCTCCTTCTGTCTTTTTGTGTCACTGTCCTTAATGCAATCTCAAAGTTTCTCATAACGCTTGAACGTGTGTCTCCTTGGACAGGCTGCTCTTAATCATATGGCCTCATCCATTTTAGGGGGATGCTGAGACATGCCATCTTTGTTCTGGGATGGCCAACTGTTTGGCTAATTATTGGTGGGTTCTATTCCTAAGGAAGAAGAAGAGACTAGATATTGGGGGCAGCTAGCAGTCTCTGGCCTGGCAGCCTAGGAGAGTTTCTGGCCTAACATGTTCTTCAGTTGCTTGTTCCCTGTCCCTCCTTCCCTTTTTACTTTTCTCAGCTTTTCACACCTGGGATGAGTCTTCATGTTTAGATTGGAAAGTGTTAAGCCTGAGAAGAGAGCTTTTTGGCAGTAAGAAAGGAATTCCTGTGGCCAGTTTCAGCTAATTTGTGATTGTGGAAGAAAATCTTGGCATAGATTAGTATCAAATCATGTGTTATGCAAAGAGTGTTCTCTGTGGACACAAACTGATGTATTAGCATTTGTGTTTAAGTACCTAATTATATTCTCAGCATTTAAAAATGTGGAAAACAAACACTTCCCAAAATTACTTCAGAGCTCTTTAGCACTGCATAGAGCCATTGTAATTAATAAAAAGAGGGGTTTCTTCTCTAGGATTTTTGAAAAATGTGTAATTATAGTTTTCCTGTGCACTTATATTATGTATTCTCTTCTTAGGAAAATTTCAAGGTTAGGCTTTAATGTGGATGGCTTTCATGGTTTTACTTTATTTTCTTCTAATATTCTGTGATGCAATTGTTGTATTCCTCTCTTCACTTAAAGTGAATGAGTCAGAATCTGTCATCTTGAAGGTGAAGTCCCAGAAGAATCATCTGAAAGCTCTGTAAGGCCTACACATGAACTTGTGTTTTATCTTTAATGAAAAGGAGGTGTTTTATCCTCTATTATTGTGGATATTTCACAAGAATGAAAAATCAGGAGAAAACTTGGACATTCAACAACCAGAATCACAGTTCAGATTGTGTAAGGTGCTGTGGATACTCTGTGAGAGCAGGAACTTTCTGCCTTAGTCCCGGCTGTGGCTCTAGGACGTGCTAGGTGCGTGGTCAGCATTTAATAAAAATATATTGTCTAAATGAACCAGCTGAATGCATGCATTGCCAACAGTTGTGGGTGATGTGACTTAACAGTGCTTATGTAAAAGATACAGGGATTTTGATCTACTTAGAACTTAACAGAAATCAAGTTGTGACTTCCAAACAATTAATGAGGCAGTAGATAGAGGAGGAATTTATTTTGGAGGTAACATGAGTTTGAGGTTGATTATGCATTGGAGAAGGAAATGGCAACCTACTCCAGTATTCTTGCCTGGAGAACCCCAGGGACAGAGGAGCCTGGTGGGCTGCTGTCCTTGGGGTCACACAGAGTCAGACACGACTGACGTGACTTAGTAGCAGCAGCAGCAGCATGCCCAAATTAATGCACAGAGCCAAAGTAGGGTATGTACTCAGCCTAGTTGAATCTCATGGTGAGAAGCACAGTATTTAGTTCTTCGTACCACCCCTGTGCTTACCAGGAGGTGCTGTGGTAAAGAATCTGCCTGCCAATGCAGGAGACACAAGAGACAAGGGTTTGATGCCTGAGTTGGGAAGAGCCCCTGAAGTAGGAAATGGGAATCCACTCCAGTATTCTTGCCTGGGAGATCTCATGGACGGAGGAGATGCCTGGTGAGCTAAAGTCCATGGGGTCACAAAGAGCTGGATTTGAATGAGCATAGCACAAGGCATCACCCCGGTGAAGGAAGGGCATAGACACACAGGCATCCGAGCATATGTCTCATGTCGGAGTGGACTGGAGAGGCTGTGTATTCCAGTTTCTTTCCTGATTCTTGGATCTTTTCAGCAACCTCTAAAAAGTGAGGGCCCAGTCTCTGTGCATTCCTCCAGTGATGAGTGACTCAATTTAGTTAGAGACATACCCTTCCATTTACCAGAACATTCTGCTTCTATGCTTTGGGAAAAGAAGAGTATGACCAAGAGAAAAAATGAATGCAAATATAATGTCTAATTCGGCTCAGTTGGAAGGAGTGCACCTTCTATTATTTTGAAGAGAGGAACTGTTTTTTTTGTGTTGGCTTGATGGGAGAATTGGACTTCCGAATGGGAAAGATATCACCTCTGAAGCAGAAATTCTTGACCTGAAGTCTGAGGACCCAAAGTGCTTTGGGGTTAGATTTTAAGGGAGCATCAATGCATTCTATGAATGTATTTATAAGACATTGTTTTTCCTTTTTCCCCGCCCCCTGGGAGTCAAAGTTTTTATCAGTTTAAATGGGAGTTCTTAGTTCCAAAGATATGAAGGTCTTCTATAACTCTGAGTTTCTATGCTTATGAAAAATAAGTATGCATGAAAATAAAATGCCAGTTCTCTTTCTTTTATACATAGGGGAAATAGACTAATTAGACATTCTATAACAATTCCTCTGCTGTAACTATGTGACTCCTCTTATATGAAGAAGTAGTATTTTAAAATCTGTTACAACTTACCAGCAATGGTCCTTCATGTCATATAACTTTACATTTTTAGTTTTCAAAAAGTATAAGCTTAGCGATTGCCTCTATCTTTACAGTTTTACCTATGACCTCTGTGATCTCTGTGACCCACCAGATTTAAAATCCAGGAAGTGAATTTTATCCATTTCATCTCAGTCTGAAGCTTTATAAAGCTATGCAGTGAAAAAGTAAGTGATTAATGTTTGGAAAATACTGTATGTTTATTCCAGGTAACAGTATTCACAGGAGGCAAGGCACTTTGTCTTCATCAGAATCCCAGCTGTGATCTTGTACTTACTTTTTATTGTAGGAGCTGTAGCTACAAATAAGAGAAACAAAGCACATTTATGATGAACCAAAATATTTATAATCGGAGTCTGAGTTTAGTCAGGGCAGCAAATTACATTTGTTCCCCAAAGGGAATAATTACTTACAGTTTGACAGCAAATGAATAATAATTGGTAGCAAATTTATCAGGAAGATAATTGTGCCCATAGAAAACTAATAGTGCCACTGAACAGGTGGTTATATATTTGTAAAAAAAGGTTATTAAGGCAGAAGGTTCTAATAGCTGTGTGGTGAGTCAGACCAGTTTCTCTAACTTCTCTTTAGCAAACATTCCTTTGGGTGGTTCTCACACTTATGTATGCTTTCCTTTACCCCTTTTAGATGGGAACTGTGATCTTCCGTAGTTGGAAAGCATATTATTAACTCCAATAAGGGCAAAAAGTCATTATGACTTAGAATTAGAGAAAAATTAATAATAAGAATCCAGAGAGGAAGGGGAAGTGGAGGTGCTTTTTCAGGAAGTATTTAAGTAGCCATGAAGCAGTCCTGGTGATGGACTGGCAGTCCTGGTGATGGACAGGGAGGCCTGGTGTGCTGTAGTCCATGGGGTCAAAAAGAGTCGGACACGACTGAGCATGTGAACTGAACTGAACTGAGGCAGTCATTGAATCCACTTTATCAAGGAAATACCATGATTTAATTTGCTTTGCAGTCCTGAATATCACAAAGCCAGGTATGTTTGGTTTTGAACATTTCTCAGGCTCACATGGTATTCTGAAGGAGGGCATGGTTTTTGAAAATAGAGGAAGAGCCACAATACATGCAAATTTGATATTTAACCTATTAAAGCTTTGTTTTATTTGAAATTAATTTGAGTATCTTTTGTGCTATGAATTTTTAAACTCTTTATGGATCTGTGTCTCATGAGTTCATCTGACCATGTCTGGAAATGAAGGGGGTTGAAAGTTGGAGGTGGACAGAGGTTGGAGGTGGTGTAAATGTCTGGAAAGGAGGGGAGGGATGCTCACCAGTGCTGCGATGGAGCTGCTTTGTTTTCAACTCCCATCACCAGAGATAGGAGTGGACATTTAGGGCCCTAAGGGAAGTAAGGGATGGCTTTTGCTGAGTAGCCATCGGCAGGAAGAAAGGACATAACCAAAGTCTGCTCTCCTGTGCTTGTGTCCATTTTAAAACTAGTTTTGACCTTGACATGGAGCTTTGAGCCTAATGAACCTGTATATAGCTTCCCCATCTGTTTGTCTAAATACCTAGCTAGGAGAGGTAGTATATGAGTTTCTGGAGTCATCAGAAATCCCATGGCAACACGGTCTGACATTTGTGGACCCCTGATTCCTTTGAGTCTAGGTGAGAATCCCAGGCTGCTGGGAACTGTCAGGAGCAGGTGGTGGCAATGACATTCTGTTCTCACTCACAAAGCTTGTTTCTTTGCTGTAAGATTGCCTGATGTCCGTAGATATTGGCTGTTTCTCTCTTCAAAGGCACATGGATGCATTTGGTTATTTCTTTTTTTAAATAACCTGGGTTAAGAACTGAGCATTGCTTCCTTCAGGGGCTGGCGCATAGTACACAGCTTGTTATCCGGAACATGATAATGAGGATAAGTACATAAATAAGGGTGAAAGCACAGCCCAGAGCCCCGGCTCTTGAAGGAAAAAAGGTGATTTAATACACGTAAGCCTGACACTTCCTGCGTACATAGTCATTAGTGACAACCTGTGAGGGTGAGGGGAAATTGACTCTCCTGTGGAGCAAGAACATTGCTAAATGTCTATGAAAAATTTTCATGCTCAACAAATTTTGCTTCTTTGCCTCTTCAATACTGGCTTAGCTCTGCTTTTCTATCCATTCTGAGGCCTGAAGGAACAGTGATCCAGGGTCTTTGGAAAAAAATTTCTAGTTATTATTTATGTGGTCAGTTCTTCCAGCTCTGCTCTGTACATCTCTGTAGGAACTGATGGAGCAGATTCTGTGAAGTTTGCTCGTCAAGCCTCCTCTCTAACCTTTCAGGTTCGGCAGACTGGAAAAATGCTGCAGGAATCGCTGGAGGTTTGGGTGGTGGGCATGAAGTGAAGAATTCTAGGCATGTATAACTTAACACAGAGAGAAGGACAAGAACAGATGAAAGCTGTAAGGTGTATGTAGGGGAGAATGTGTACTGGGCAGGTGAGGAAGAGATTTTGGAAAAGGTCTTGTGAGGCAGGTAGCCTGGGAGCTGCACGCAGGATCCTGAATTGATGCTGCCACTGGTAAAGCAGCCTTGGTCACGCCACTAACTGCCTGTTCCTTAGCAGCCTCATATGGAAGAGGAGATTAAATTCACTAGATTATCTCTCGTTGTTTAGTCGCTAAGTCATGTCTGGCTCTTTGTGGTCCCATGGACTGTAGCCCTCCAGACTCCTCGGTCCATGGGATTCTTCAGGCAAGAATAAAGAGTGGATTCCCATTTACTTCTCCAGGGAATCTTCCCAGATCAGGGATTGAAGTCGTGTCTCCTGCATTGGCAGGCGGATTATTTACCACTGAGCAGGGAAGCAGATTATCTCTTAGGACTCTTCTGAATATTGCTACTGCAGCTTTGCAAATGGAGGAAAGGGTCATGGAACCAGAAATTGAGCTGCTAATAGAAGCAGGAAAAGACAAGAGAATAGATTCTTTGCTGAAGCCTCCAGAAAGGAATGCAGCTCTGCGGACAGGTTGATCTTAGTTTCAACAGACTCCTTTTGGACTTTGAACCTACAAAACTATAGGGTAATACATTTGTTTGGTTTTAAGTCTCTAAGTTCAGGACAATTTGTTGCAGCAGCAATAAAAAAGTAATGCACTGGCCTTTCTACCTCTGGTGTGCCGCCGTCCCAGTCCATGTGCAGACCTCATGCTACTTTCTTGTCCTTTGAAACCTTTTGGTGGGTCCCCCCACACTCACATTGTCTTTTTCTAACTCAGCACCTCAACACTTTATACATAGGGGTCAGTTAACAACTGTTGGATGAATAAAGAAAACAGCCCATTTTCCATGGTCCAATTCATGATTTTTAATTTGAGGAGATAAATTAAAAATCAGTTGGTTACATTTTATATATCTCTTTCTGGGAACAGGATGAAGTCGAAATATATTCTATTCTTTCTTATTTTTCCCTTTTTTTAGCTTCTGTTGTTTTAAAATTATAAAATAGCAGTTTTTGTAGCAATTTAATACGTAAAAAAAAAACAAAAACAACAACTCAGTGAAGTCACTCAGGGATGATCATTGCCTTTGTTTTGATGTGTACCTTTCTAGTAACTTATAAAATATTAGTTAGCAAAATAGTATGTGAGAAATGATACTTTAAAAATACATATATAGTTTTACATAGTATAGTATGAATGCTTTTCTACAGTGCTTTTATAGGCATATAGAATTCCTCTGGGTGGGCTGTACTAAAATTTATTTTGAACACCTTTCTCATGTTATTAAGCTTTCATATTGTTCCCAATTTTTCTCTGTTGTGAACACTGCAATTAGTATATTTGCAATATATTTGTGCATGTCTCTGATTATTTCCTTAGAATGAATTCTTTAAGTGTGCTAACTGGGTCAAAGACTCTGGAATTTTTATAGTGTCTGGTGTATATCACAAAACTGCCCTCCAGGAAAACTGTGCCAATTTGCACTCCCACCAGTCCTTTCATCCAGCTGACCTCCTTGCTCTTTCCATCTTTTGAACACATGGGAGGACTAGAGAGCATGACATCAAAGGTGAGGAGAAGGTTATTTTACAATGAAAGTGGGCACTGCTCTCCCCAGTTGAACACAGCACCGTGGTCAGAACCAGCACATACAGCTCCATCATAACTGAGACATCCTCCTATCATCCCTCCAAAGGCTTGGCACGACTACTACTCAGAGAAGTCTGTGGACTGGCCTCCTCTTCCCACCACACCAAATGCCAGGAACCAAGCATAGACTCACAGCCCCCTCCAGTCTTTATAGGCTTCCAGTCTCTGGTGGGAGTCCATAAAGGAAACTTGGGATGGGGCACACAGACCCTCGTACCTCTCTGAGACCCGCCCCAGCCCCACATTTACTCCAGAACTTATTTACTCATGAAGTTGAGCTACTCATGACTCATGTATGCAGGTGATGCATATTAGGTAATGTAGACGTCTCCTTAGGTGAGAGGGTTTTTTTTTTTTTTAATGTAAGCAGTTTTATTTAGAAACAGATAGGTACCTGTTTGCATTATAGAATATACAATTTGGTTTATACTCTATAAAAAATAGAGTGTATTTTTGTATGGATGCTTAGAGTGCCATAAACATCTACTGAGTGGACCAGCCTGATACCTCTGCTCACTCAACGTTAACTGCAAAAGCTTAATGCTGGACTTCCAAGCCCAGGTCAGCATTAGGATGGTTGGAAGTTAGATTTGGTTGTGGCTGTTTTAGAACCGTTGATCTAGTATGTGCAGAAGCATTCATAAAATATCAAGCTTATTAGTTACATTCTCTTTTTGGTGGCAGAGTTTCTCCCTGTGAGTTTGGGAAAGCCAGGCTAGTTGCCATAGCAACACAAAAGCTTTCAGGCACTTGTTTGTTTGTTCTGTTCCTTTGTTGGTTTATGGAGTGGTCTGTGAAGCCTCTTGAAAGAAGACGGGCTGCCTAGTGTTTGACAGTTAAATCACCGTGTTGCCTGTCAGAGAGGAGAGCTGGGGGAAGGGAAAGGGACAGCCACAAAGCTCTTTTCTCATTGTCTGCTTTCAAAAGAGCCTGGCTTTGGAGAGAAGGTACCTGAATCTGGAGCAAGAGCTATCGCTCAATATCTCTAAAATGATAAAAGAAAACCACAGAGAGTTGGAACCACCATACCTGTATTTTTGTTTTCCCACCCCTCACTGCCGTTACTCCAGGAACACAGAGTGCAGTTATATATTTCCTCTTGAAAGTCCAAGGGTACAAGAGTAGTGCTGGTCCAACTGTGGACTCTGAAACAGAAGAAGTTCTGGGAAAAACAAAATCGGCCCTTTCAGAGCAGGCGATCCCACCATTACCCTTCTTGCTTGTGCTCTGAGGAGACTGTGTCCAGAAAGTATGGCCCTTCCCCGGCTAACACCGCTGGTTGTGAGCGGCAGCCAGCATGGTTTCTCCAACCCTGGGGAGCTTGTTCCTCTTTAGTACAGTGCGATTGTATGGATAGTGAGGCTTAGGTTATCCAGCATGTCTAGGATTATTGCCTAAAGCAATCTGAAAAAAGTAAAATGTAGAAAATAAATTTATTTTCTATTGAAGGAAAAAATAAATTTTGATATGAAATACAAAATAAGGAGAAAAATAGAAAGGTCATCAGTATTTCACTGCGTATACCTCCAATCAACATTTTGGTACAAATTTTATACGTGTGCATGTGTACATGTATACATACACACATGCACACACATACATACATGTTTGTTTTTATATATGTGTTCATGGTGCTGGAGAAGACTCTTGAGAGACCCTTGGACAGCAAGGAGATCAAACTACTCAATCCTAAAGGAAATCAACCCTGAATATTCATTGGAAGGTCTGTTGGACATGACTGAGTGACTGAACTGAACTGATGCTAAAGCTGAAGCTCCAATACTATGGCCACCTGATGTGAAGAGCCAACTCGTTGGAAAAGACCCTGATGCTGGGAAAGATTGAGGATAGGAGAAGAAGGGGGCGGCAGAGGCAGAGATGATTGGATGGCATCACCGACTCAAAGACACGAGTTTGAGCAAACTCCGGGACAGAGTGAAAGACAGGGAAGCCTGGTTTGCTGCAGTCCATGGGGTTGCAAAGAGTTGGACACAACTTGGTGACTGAACAACAACCACAAAGACATATACACATGCGTAACTATACAGGTATTCATATATGTGCATTGCTATTGTTTTCATACAAATATGGAATTTTGTTGCCGAAATTTTTCATTCAACTATGTATTACTATCATGTTTCCATGCCTGTAACTTTAATAATTATGTAATCTTTTTAAATCATAAAGCTATAGTATGGTTTGATTCAACCATTCCACCCTTTGACATGTAGGTTATTTTTGAGTTTCTATTTTTTTCTTTCAACAATTCTGGAATTACATTTTTTTGTACTTGTATGTGAATGTCTTAAAGAATGTACTCAGCAAATCAGCAGCAAGAGCCTATTAAAACTTAGTCACCTAAGTTTTCTCTTTTTCTTTTTTCTAAACTGATAAATAAGCCTAGAAAAACTAATGACAGAAAACATAGAGTGGCTTTGTGAACATTTGACATTCTGAAGCTGCCATATTAGCTCTAAAATTGAGGCACGGCTATGTAAAGGAAACTTCAGGAAGACATGGTATGGTTTGGGGCTATACTAGTGAGTAAAATGTGCTATAGGAGACATGAAATTGCATCACATCCAACGCCAAGTTGATAACCAAATTTTTATACTGTGTGGAGACTTTATTGTGATGACATGTGGTGCATCACAGTGGAGCCTGGTCTGGAGCTAGGCAGGCTCAGCTAGCCAACCTTCTCCTGGTTCTGCCACTAATTAGCTTGTAGAACCTTTTACAAGTCCTTGGTTCCTTACTTACAATGTGATAGAATTGTTCTACTTGAACTCTGAGGTTCCTTTTAGCTCTAAAACTCAGTGGTTTGAAGCTGATTCTCCTTTATTTAATTCATGTGTAGTAATCTATGGAGAAAACAGCATGGAATTTTCACATACCTCTAAGAGTTTAAAACCTTATGGCCTGAGCAAATTACTGCAATTTTGTTGTAATGGGCTGAATACTATTTAGAGAAAGAATATTTTTGCTTGCCCTGTGTCCATTTCTTCTTCCCTGCCAGTTTTGCCTGGGACAGCCACCAGTCCTGATGGTGGGCATTTGGGGTTGTACTGTAATCAAGTGGCTCCACTCTTCCAGCCAGGAGATCTGCATGTCTCTTCAGCAAGACTCACAGCCCTGCAATTATCAAAACTGAATCATGTTGATAGTGACTACTATTCATTCACCGCATCCAGGTTCCCAAACGGCCCTCATTCTGACTCTTTTCTAGTCTTGTTCTTTTTTCTCTCTAATCTGTGAACACTGTGCATCTTTTCATCAAATTATGGTTTTACTTTTTAGCCAGAGTTGGATTTTGCTGTCTGCTACAGAAAAACCCTAACCCTCATTGCTGGTGCTGGTTCTCCAGCTATCCAGGGCTTTGTAACCAATAGGCAGGTCACTCCATTTCTCTAAGCCTGTGTGTCCTTATCTTTATTAGTGAGCTCATCCCACCTGAGGGAAACTTCTGGTTCAACAAAACTAGCATCCTCAATTCATTGTCCCAAGACAGAGTGGTCTGTGACCATTTCTAGCCTCTGGTCCTATAATCCAACCCCTTCCCTGAGAATGCCTCCCTTGTCAGATGCTACTCCATTCAAGTCCCCTCTTACATGATTCCTTTCCAACCCACTCTGAAGGTGAACTCTACGCCATCTCCACATCACTTACCTGGTACACATCTGAGGGCAAGCTCGGCAGGTTTTTATAGCTAGTTTTCTTGTGTTGTGAAATCTTTAAAGGTAAATGTCTAATATTCCTGTACTCTGCCTCACCCTCAGTCTCAAACAGCATCTGTCATGGAGTTTGGCAACAAAACATTCACTAAATGCCAGGGAAGGAGGGATGGGGGAAAACAGGTGAAGAGACAGCCTGAGAGTCTCTGCCCTGTTTTAGCATCTCATTTCATAAAAGTTTCTTTATCCTTAGAGAATTAAACTTATAACCTGGATGTGTGTGATCTCTTCCCTTCAAGTTTCCTCTCTGAAACTGTGTGTATGTGTGTGTGTGTTTGCACGCATGTGCAGGGAGAGTTCAGAAGAGGCATCAGATGAAATTTAGAGTGAGCATTCCTCAGCGGACCACCAGCTGTATGAAGTCAGGACACTTGTGTGCCGTGCTTACCTCCCTATTTCCTGTGCAAGTGGGAATTCCTTCCATATATGATGGATGGATGCCTGGGTGAATGTATAGATTCTAAGCAATCACGTTACTCTCTGGGGCTTCACACTGTCACAGCAGGGAGATGTTCCCATTCTTCTTCTTTCCTCCAATTCTCTGACCCACCTAATCCTCTAACCATATTATATCTGGGGAGTCTGGGATCTCAGATGGATCCTCATTTCTGCCATAGAAATAAGTGTCAACAGTTCTGCTCTCGCTGGAAACTGTCTCAATATTCCCCACCTCTACATGGAAAGGAGGGGGAGGGATTCCTGCCAATCTGAAGTTGCCACATGCCGAGACAATTACCTTGACTGGTCTCAAGGTTGTCAGAGACTTTGTTAGCATATACGTTAATGATTTTCACCAAAAGAGTAAAGAGAGGTGGTACATAGGTAGGAGCTGATAACTGTTAAATAAAAGTTAAAAGCTAAGTTAACCTTAATCTCTTATGTAAAGTGTCTTACTTTCAAGGGACTTGCCTTCATGATGGGCAAGGTAAGGAAGTTAGTCTTCTGCTAAAGCCAGGGATCACCTTGAGTTTTCTAGAGTTCACTAAATCACTTAGCTCTGTTAAATAAGCAGAGAAAGCGTTTTAAATGGCTAGGTATGGTTGCTATTAAAAGTGTGCTTGCTCTAGCTATTATGAATAATAACCAACTTTGAAAATCACGATGAAATATCATTTCAAAGTAAAATCAGTTTAAAGCAAATGCAGGCTTTGAAACTCTTGCAAATGGAATCACAGAGACGTTGCCACCTGCTGAGAAGTCCCTTCCCGACCACCACCACTGAGGTGCACGGTAACAGCATTGTTGGAACAATCCTTTCTGTGGCCTTGTTGTCTGCGAGACGAGTCCTCAGTTACACTGGACAGCTGCTGGGAGGCTTTTTTAGTCCCTCTAAATTCACCAATGAGAACAGTTTGTTCAGATTTAACAAAACAAGGATGTGCAGGTACGCCTTGTGACATGAGGTAAAGAGATGCTATTTTTTAAAAAACAAAAACCCTGAAAACAGGCTGAATTGTTACAAGGAAGGGAATATGCCAGGCCCAGCAGCGCCAGGGTGATGAAAAGACACAGGGACAGTGCCTGGGAACATGGCCCCCTCCCAGGGCCTGGGTTGGGGGGTGAAGGGGCCTTCCTCACCAACATCCTATCCCACTCTCCTCTGCCTCCAGAGCAGCAGAGACCACAGCCATAAGAGCAGACAGGAACAGAGGAGAGGGCTAGGGCAAGGAGCAGAGGGGGAAGGGCAAGGGAGTGTGGGAAAAGACGAGAAAAATGAGAGGGAGAGAGAGAAAGGAAAGGGAGCAGATGGAGGAGGTGTAGCGACATCATTATTTCCTTAAATGCAGGCTCTCTCATGAATTTTAGGGTCAATATGGGTGGGGGGGGACTTGTAACTTTCTCACGCCTGGTCAAAATGCCTAGGGTATCTTTGACATTGCCACTACAAGACCAGTAAATGCAACTTTCGCATCTTGTGTAGCTGGGAGTCAGTCCCCTTCAGCTAATAGTATAATGCTCTATCCCACCCATCCCCCAACAGCCAGAACAAATTTAGAACGATCTACTCTTGACTTTTTCATTTTTTACTAAACCATAGCTCCCAATGCTCTTCTCTGTGCTGGGAAATTGTAGCAGAAAATAGTGACTCCTTATGCATTACTATGGAAACCCTAAAACTTCCTCTAGAAACCATTAAAAAAAAAAAAAAAGGCAGCACATAACCCTACTCTAACTTTCAATCACGATTCTCTCCAAGGAAGAAAACTGAAAATTAGATGGATTCATTCCGAGTTCCCTTTTCCAATCAAACAGATGGGATTTAGATAAGCTCTTAAAGCAAATTGTGATTCATATAATAATATGTAAACTTATCTCAGATCTCAGAGGCCTTTTCTAAAGAAGATTCTGAAAATTAAAATGTTCCTTTACAACTCAAATTCCATTAAAGCAATATAGTTTAAGTGAAAGCTCTCTCAGTGAGCATATTTCCAAGCCCTGGTCAAAGGGTTAGAGTATTTGTGTCCTTCGCTCAGTTTATTAAAGCCCCGATGATCATGAAAAGCGTAGTACTGAAAATCCAGATGACATTGATTTTCTTAAGTCCTTGTTGAGTGGTTTTAAAAAGTCATTCAAAAGAATTTGTATTTAGAAATCACCTCCTTTGTGCGTGCCACAATGCAAAGAAAGGTCAAGAACAAACAAGATGCAATTATGATCAGAAACATCCTGCTAAGTCTGACTTAGAGTCAATAGGTGACTCATCCAGAAGAAGGTTCTAAATTCACAAGCCAAGCACTTTTCCAATGAAATGTGATGTGGAGGAGGAACTAGCATTCATCATACTTTTAGCATGTGCCAAATCTATGCTTAGTTCTTCCCAAACAACCTTGCTAGATGGGTTTTATTACCCTCCTTGGAGAGATTGCTAGGGGTTGGACCCTTTATAGTCTTATGAGACAAGTAAAGGAATTTGAACCATATCTTATAACTAGTGAGAAACCACCACCACCAGCTGAGGGGGAGTGACATGATAAAAATAATACTCGGGGGGAAGATGAATTTGGTAGAGTGCTAAGGAGGATGAATTTAGGAAACGGCATAGAAACAGAATCTATGGTCATTCATCATGGGTACAAAAAGGATATGAACTGAGGGGTGGTGATGCTTGGAAAGTCAGCTGCAGAAATCTGGAGGGACCTTAACCATTCTCTTCTCCATCCCCACTAGGTATGTGAGCCCCTCTAAGAACTGATTGCCAGTCTCTTTCAGGGCAGGAAACATTCATGTTTATTCAGTGAGACAGCTACTCATTCTCTGATGTACACTTGTCGTTCAAGGGAAGACACCTGTACTAATAATCCATTTGGGCTTCATAACAAGCATTGCACACTTAAACAACAGAAATGTGTTCTCTCACAGTTCTGGAGACTGGAAGTCCCAGATCAAGGTGTGGGCAGGGTTGCTTTTATTTGGAGGCCTCTCTTCTTGGCTTCTGGTCAACTGTATTCCAACCTGGCCTTCACGTGATCTTTTCTTTGTGCCCACCTGTCCGTGTGTCTAAGGTCCTCTGCTTATAAAGGCACCAGTCCTATCCAGTTAGGGGCCACTCAAAAGACTTCATTGTAATGTAACCACGTCTTTAAAGACCTTAGCTCCAAATATGGTCACATTCTCAGGTACTAGGAGTCAGGACATCAACATCTGAATTTGTAGGGGACACAACTGTGTCCCTAACAGCACCCAAGGGGGGAAGAGGAAGAGAAGCTGCAGGAGGACGTCGGTCAAGCATTTCACTTGCTTCTGGCCCCCTGCTCCCTCTCCTGGTGGAAAAACAGGCCACCCCTAGACAGAAAGTTCCCTGAGCTAGCCTTCTGTCATTCTTTTCTCGGGGAATTTAGGCTGATGTCATCTTTGGGGGCTTTTCAATTCCCAGTTTTAGGAGGAGCAGTCTTTTTCCTTTTTATTTTCTTTTAACTTCTCTGGCAGTGCTAGTCTCTTACCAATTTTTTTTTTTTTTTTTTTGCAGTTGTCTGTTTATATGCATGATAATTTTATCACGATGGGAGGGAATCTTTGAAAATGAACAGAATATGTAGAATAAACAGATGCGTGAAGTTACAGCTACATAGTGCTCATTATTGTCGTCCTTACAGGATTGGCACTGATTTTTTTTTTTCACCTCTCTGGCCTCAGTCTCTGAGGGGCATCCTCTTTACTTCTCATGTTCTCTGTTTCCATCAGCTGGCTCAGGCTGAGGCCCCAGATCCTCATGTCCTCACTTCTAAATTCTTATTCCACTCTGGATTTCAAGCTAGAATTGCTTTCCTCACAGTTGTATGAACCCCTACTGACAATGTCTGTTGCAGCCCAACCTCAAAAAAGCCCTGGTAAAGGCAGGATACCAGCGTAATTAAAACTGGAGACTTCAGGGACTTCCCTGGTGATCCAGTGGTTAAGAATCCACCTTCCAATGCAGGGGATGTGGGTTCGATCCCTGGTCAGGAAATTAAGACCCTACATGCTGTGAGACCACAGAGCCCAAGCGCTGCAGTGAAGACCCAGCATAGCCAAATACAATCAATCAATCAATCAATTTGAAAACAAACAAACAAACAAACCAAACAACTGGGGACTCCAACCATCCTGTCAGGGTCAAATCCTGGATCTACCACTTACTACCCTACAACTTTGTATAAGTTACTTTTTAAACCTCGTTTTTTCCTTATCTGTTAAATGGTGATGATAAAAGTTCTAACGTTAGAGGTTTACTGTGAAATTTAAATGAGTGCCTGTAATGAGCACTGTAAATGAAATTAAATAGTGCCTAGCACAGAGTAAATGCCATGTAAGTGTAAAGGATAGTAATTATTATTATGCTTGCTTTTGTTCTGACTTCCCTGGAGAGTCAGATCTTGTTGGTTCCTTCTCCGTTTCCCCCTTCTAGACTTCCCTTTTGTACCCACGTAGGGTTGGGCAGCCTTCCCTACAATCCTCCTCTGATCAGCTGTCCATATATCTGACCAGTGACCGGAAGTAGCTGACAAGGTCTGTAAGTTATTCTGGCCTTGGAGGCCGTTATGCTGGCACAGTTACAGAAGGTTCTTCTGGGGCCTTTGCCTTCCCCTCAGGCTGGCACCTGAACAGGCCCCTACTCAGCTACCATGGGCCCTCAAAGGCTCCACAGGAAGGAGATATTTGTTCCTTTCCCTTGTAAGAAGTGCCACCATTTTGGAGCCAAGAACCTTTTTGATCTGAGGGAAATTTTGCATGGTCCCCACTGGGGAGGAGTGGTCCATCTTCTTGTTACCTTCTTATTATCCTTCTTCTTAGGATCTGCAGGACAAAGACATCACTGTTTGTTTTGAAGGTAAATTTCTCTGTCTCTGTCTTGGGCTGGCAACTGCTGGGAACTTTATAAACCACTAACTGGTCCCTTGTGTGTGTATTAGTCTGTCCAATTCTTTGTGACCCCATGGATTCAAGCCCGCAAGGCTCCTCTGTCCATGGGATTCTCCAGGCAAGAGTACTAGAGTGGGTAGCCATTTCTTCCTCCAGGGGATCTTCCCGACCCTGGGATTGAACCCAGGTCTCCTGCCTTGTAGGCAGATTTTACCATCTGAGCTACCAGGGAAGTCCCTAGAGACCCCTAGTGAGACACTCGATTGTAACAGGACCCTGAGAGCTCTGAGATTCACAGCTTTGCCATTAACATACCAACGCATAGTAACTTAGATCTACACCAGTACCCTCACTCTTCAGGTTAGTCTTTGCCTTGAGCAAAGAGCGATGTTTTTTTTTTTTTTCAATCTTTGAAATTTGCATTCTTAATTCTCCATTTCTTCCCTGCAATCTTGGATTCTTCTTGCACTTCTTGGTGACTTTGTGAGAAATTCTTGATTCTCTCCTCTTTCTCCAGGATGCTCCTGTCCATAAGAGAGAGCCTCCTGCTCAGCACCTCTCACTCTAACCTCTGTCTCCAGCCTGCAGCTTCCCCCTTACCTCGTCAGCTAGAAGCTCCTGTCTCTCTTCTCCAGTCTCCATGCTTCCTCTAGGTGGATGGATCCTATTACCCAGGCTGCAAACATGCCTATCTCTTCATAGCAACAGCAAACTCTTGTCTTTCTGCCTCAGTAAAGTGAATGAAGTGTGGGGGCAGGTCCTTAATTTCCAGTCTGTGGACAGTTGAAATGATTTATCTTAAAGATGATATCTAAAGACAAGTCAACAAGCATTTCAGGAAAATATCTGGAGCCAGATTAGATTCATCCAGAGGCAGAAGAGGTTCTTTGTTTTTGTGAGTCAAGGCTTCTTTGGCCATATATACCAAAATATTACTCATCAGTCAAACTCATTTGTTTATCAGTATTAAAAATGTTCAAAAGTTTGGCAGACTGGACAACCTTACTGCAATTTGGCAAGGTATATTATATAAATTACAAGTTTCAGATATTGGTTGTGTTTTTATTTTATTAATAAGACATTGCTTAGGGACATGAATTATGGGATGTTTTTAATTGTTGGAGCACTTCTTGCTAAGTCACTGAGCCTCCTTTAACATTTCTCTTACTTTATAACAGATTCTTAAATTCCCTTCTTCAATTCTTGTTTTGTGTAGAATAAATTTTCCATCTATGAAGGCTTCCTTGAAAATCTTTTTTAAACTTTGTGGAGTTAGGTATCAAGTCCAGTCATGAATGGGTGCTCAATAAACAATTGAATTGTTGCAAGGATAACCTCAGGTTGATTTTCCATGTGGGAGAACAGGTTCTGTTCTATCTTTTTTCTCTTCAGTGGAGATAACAGTGATGATATCAAAATGGGACTCCACCAGGTTTAAATAATGAAAATTTAGCTGGAAGGGATGTTAGATAAGCCAAGAGAGAAATTTCTTCTGTTTTTCTACTCACAGTGGGATTCTGAAACAATCTCTGTAGTTTAGATGGTTGTGATCTTATCAAAGATTATGTGTAGAATATTTTTGGTTTTGAATTGATATTTTAGTGAGTACTTTCAAAAATTGGGATGGGAACTGAAAGGAAAAAAAATAGGAGAGACTGTTTTGAGATGTTTTAATTCATTCTGAAAAATTTTAATTGGATTTGTTCATGTTCTGGGATGTTGTGGCCCTAAAAAGTTTTTTTTAGGTATTTGCATAATGCATGTAGTTTCTCCTCCTTGTGAACTGAACCATGCTGTGCTTAGTTGTGTCTGACTCTTTGCAACCCCATGGATGGTAGACTGCCAGGCTCCTCTGTCCATGGAATTTTCCAGGCAGGAATACAGGAACACTGGAGTGGGTTGCCATTTCCTACTATGAGGGATCTTCCTGATCCAGGGATTGAGCCCATGTCCCTGGCAGACAGCTTCTTTACCACTGTGCCACCTGGGAGATCTGTACCAAATATAAATTGGTTCAAAACAACATTCTCTAGTAATGTTTTCTGTCAGTGAGTCCTTCATATTACTGTTTGGATATCCTATAGAGCTGATAGAGATGGAAATTTTGCATTGAAAAATTAGAGAGGCCCTGAAGGACATTTCTTTCAAAGGCTTAATTTCTATTCCATTTTCAGTAGGGCTCGGGCATATTCTATGGGACAGAAAAGGGAAACCAATAAAATCGTGGAATTGTGTCATGAGGAACAGTTGAAGAAACTTGCAGTTCTTTACATGAGAGGATAAATTTGGGAGGCCTAATTGTTGTCTTCAGCTATTGGCAGGGTTGAGACTGGATTTCTCTGTGAAGAAGAATGTATACCCAGAAGACAGGAACCAAGAAGGAATGGGTTACTTGGCAGAGTGGTGAGCTCCCCAGGCTCTAGAAATGTTCAGGTAGATGCTAATAGCTGTCAATCAGGGTAGCATATACTAGATTGTTTCATTTAGTGAGATGTTGGAAGTTCTTGGTGAAGAGAAGCACCCTATTCCAAAGATTCTGTGCTTCTATAAGAGGAGAAACATCAGGGAGTGGTGAAATCAACACTGTTAGAATACATGGGCAAGCCTAGACTCTGGCACTGTAATGGCAGGTATTTGGGAGCAGGTCTCTTGGCCTCTTTGTCCTTCAGCCTTTATTTTAACAAAGAGGCTTGAATCAGTGTCATCCAGGGTTTTTTCTGGATCAACAGTTTAGGGTAATAGTTTTCCCAGCCAGCACTTTTGATAGTTGACTGTAAGCCCTAAAATATTAATGGACCAAATCCATAAGGCAGGAATAACAGAACCGTACGCTTATTGAAGACAAAGTCGTACTGTATATGGGACTTGTATTTGAAAGGAACCTGCCTGAGACTTCTCTCATTCCATACTCTAATATAGTAATGGTTTGTATGCAATAACCCCATCAGTTAGCTCATTTAAAATGAAATATAATCTTGGAGGTTATGATTTTTAATTTAATTAAACTAACCTGCATTATGGATCTATTATGAGCAAAGCATCAGGACTATAAAGATGAGTAAGAACACACTGTCTCTAGTTTCAATAAATTTAGTCTTGTGGGGATTACAGCTGGATTAAACTAACAGTAATGTAATGTCCCAAGTTCAGTGTAAAGATACAGCATGGTTGTATACACCGATTGGTGGGACAGGGAAAGACTTGCAGAGGAGTTGGCATTCCAGTGGGTTCTTAGAAGTTGAGGGGGACTTTGCCTGTTTAAAAAGGTCATTCCAGGGATAGGGATTCTTATGAGGATATACACAGAGGTTTGAAAGGCCATGGCGTGCTTAGGAAATAATAGGTATCTGATAAAGCTAAACACAGGGCCTGGGAGGTATGGTTGGTGACCAGACTGGACAGGTGGTTTGGGACTGGTTTGGAAAGGCCCTCAGATGTTAAGGTACTAGTTTGAGCTTTAATCTTTAGGCCAGGGGGAGTCCTAGAAGCTTTTACACATGTCTTTGGGTCTACAGTATATTATTATTGTTTATTCAGTTGCTGAGTTGTGCCCAACTCTTTGTGACCCCATGGACTGCAGCATGCCAGGTTCCTCTGTCCTCCACTATCTCCCGGAGTTTGCTAAAATTCATGTCCATTGAGTTGGTGATGCTATCTAACCATCTCATCCTCTGTTGCCCTCTTCTCCTTTAATTAATTACTTTAAATTAAATTAATAATTTTAAAGAAATTGAACAGTTGAAAACTTGAGCTAGACTTTTTAAAAAAATCTAAAAAAATGGAGTAAAAGGAAAAGGAGATGGAAGACAATATCAGTTTGGAGGCTTTTGTAGCAATCTGGTAAGGGTCTGTCTAGAGCACTGCCCTGGGGTTGGAATGGTGGATATTCAGCAGTTTCAGAGGACATTTGAAGAGGATAATGAGTTTAGGCTGGATAATCTAGGGAATGCCTGTAGGGCATCCTGGTAGAGATACATGCGTCTGATGAGCGTTTCTACTTGTAGACCTCAATGACTGCTGAAGCCATGTGAATACATAAAAAAATAGAAGAAATTCTTGTTAAAGTGCAAATGGACAAAACATGGAGTCCTTAAGAATATACAAACTGTGAGAAGTGGGGCTTTGACAGAGTTGTTGGAGTGGTAGAAAAAAGTGAAAATGTTAGTCACTCAGTTGTGTCCTAATCTTTGAGACCCCCTGGGCTATATCTCACCAGACTCCTGTCCACAGAATTCTCCAGCAAGAATCCTGGAGTGGGTTTCCATTCCCTTCTCCAGGAGATCTTCCCAACCCAGGGATCAAACCCAGGTCTCCTGCATTTCAGGCAGATCCTTTACCGTCTGAGCCACCAGGGGAGTGTGATAAGAAGAGAACCCTAAATAAAAAGATTCTGGTGATGTTTTAGGCATACAGAAAGAAAACTTGAAGATTAAAGGTGTATGATATGGGCTCTTGCTCTGTTCAGAGGGTTAGGTGTTTTGATTTTAAAGGACTCTTCTGAGATGTGACTGAGAGAGTCCTTGAAAGAAGATTTTTGAATCCTCTATCCTGTACATGGGTGGAAAGAGGCCTCAAGAAGATCCAACTTTTCTTGCTTTTACTCATTGCTCACCAGGAAACCCTTGGAACTGTGATTTCATCTTAAATGGAGCCATCTGAGGTAGGTCGCAAAGAGTTGGACACGACTGAGCAACTGAACTGAATTGAACTGAGGTAGGAGGTTCATTGTGGTTCTGTGGATACAAGATTTGTTCCAGTTTTTGGACCAGGCGTAATCATTATAAAATAACAGTTGGTGTCCTGATTTTTGTTGTTCAGTCACTCAGTCGTGTCTGACTCTTTGTGACCCCATGGGCTGCAGCACACCAGGCCTCCCTGACCTTCACCATCTCCTGGAGTTTACTTAGACTCATATCCATTGAGTTGGTGATACCATTCAAACCATCTCGTCCTCTGTCATCCCCTTCTGCTCCCACCTTCAATCTTTTCTAGCACCAGGGTCTTTTCCAATGAGTCTGCTCTTCTTATCAGGTAGCCAACGTATTGAAACTTCAGCTTCAACATCAGCCTTTCCAATGAATATTCAGGACTGATTTCCTTTATGACTGACTGGTTTGATCTCCTTCTAGTCCATGGGACTCTTAAGAGTCTTCTCCAACACCACAGTTCAAAAGCATCAGTTCTTCACCATTTAACCTTCTTTATGGTCACTTCTCACATCTCTACATGACTACTGGAAAAACCATAGCTTTGACTATACAGACCTTTGTTGGCAAAGTAATGTCTCTACTTTTTAATACTCTGTCTAGGTTGTCATAGCTTTTCTGCCAAGGAGCAAGCGTCTTTTAATTTTATGGCTGCAGTCACCATCTGCAGTGATTTTGGAACCCAAGAAAATAAAGTCTGTCACTATTTCTATTGTTTCCCCATCTATTTACCATGAAGTAATGGCACCAGATGCCATGATCTTAGTTTTTTGAATGTTGAGTTTTAAGCCAGCTTTTTCACTCTCCTCTTCAGTTCCTCTTCATTTTCTGCCATAAGGGTGGTGTCATCTGCATATCTGAGATTATTGATATTTCTCCGGCAGTCTTGGTTCCAGTTTGTGCTTCATCCAACCTGGCATTTCACAAGATGTACTATGCATAGAAATTAAATAAGCAGGGTGACAACATACAACTTTGACGTACTCCTTTCCTAATTCGGAACCAGTCCATTGTTCCATGTCCAGACTGTTGCTTCTTGTCTTGCATACAGGTTTCTCAGGAGGCAGGTAAGGTGGTCTGGTAGTCCCATCTCTTTAAGAATTTTCCACAGTTTGTTGTGATATACACAGTCAGAGGCATTAGCATAATCTAGCATAATCAATAAAGCAGAAGTAGATGCTTTTCTAAAATTCTCTAGCATTTTCTATGATCCAGAGGATGTTGGCAATTTGATCTCTGGCTCCTCTGCCTTTTCTAAATCCAGCTTGTACATCTGGACATTCTTTTTTCACCTACTGTTGAAGCCTAGCTTGAAGGATTTTGATTTATCACATATATTACTGTTGGAAAAGCACCTAGATGTCATGCAGTCAAGACACAGCCCTGGCCTCAAGATTTCATATCACCCTGGGTTGTAGAGTTTGGTAGTACAGTGCTAGACCTGAACTTTCTAACTCAGGGCCAAGTACTCTTTTTGTATTTTCTCTTCCTCTCTGCCTTTCAGCCTCTGGCTTAATTAGAGAGAACTAGTCCTCAGGAATTTGAGCATGTCTAAGTAGCCTTTGAATATCGTATTCTTAAACTTCAAAGACCTGAAACAGTTTTTGGATTTTGGTGGCTACACTAGGATGCACCAGTAAGTAAGATTCCACTTGAAGCCGTCATCCTCTTTCATGTTTTAGAGCGTTCAACTGATCCTGGTTAACCCAGGAAGGAAATCCAGCTCCCCGTGACTCTCATCTGATGAGAGTAGCTCTGTACCCTGAAAGAACCTGCCTGAAGTAGGCACAGGTGTCTCAAGAGGCACAGTTTTCTGGTGAAAGTGATCAGCACAGCCTGCTCTGACATCAGGGCTTTGTTTCACCAGACTTTGCAACATGGGGCCCGCAAAGCACGTGAATAAAAACATCATGTTCTGTGCCTCAAAACCCTGCTCTCACAGTCCTTGTTTGCTTTGCAAATTAAGAGACTTTCACAACTCCCTCTTGACCTAAATGTGTAAAATGTTGCATGTTGTTTTGGCTCTTCTGAATAGCTTTTGTTTGGCACATTTTGAATTTATAAGGTCAAATATAATTATCTCCAGATACCGAAGTCTCCATTAGGAATAATTTCAAAGACAGAGGAGCCTGGCAGGCAACAGTCCATGGGCTTGCAAGAGTTGGACACGGCTTAGCAACTAAACCACCAAACAGCAGTACATCTCAAAACTTACTTACAGGTCTCCAGCCTCTTTACAGCTTTCAAAAATGTTTAGATTTCTAAACTGACCTTGATTCTGGATGGATAAACGGGGAGAAGTTTGAGGGAGTAGTTGGGCTGGCTTGGTTACTTATGCTGAGGGCTAGGAGATTAAAAAAAAAAAGCAAAAGAAAAAACACACCAACAAACCTTTTAGATGAACCTTTCATAGCTGTGTTTTAAGATTAATATTCAGATCTGCCATATGGAGCCAGATCTCTGGCTGTCATGGTGCAACAGTTTGGCCTTGTGTAATGTTGCCCTGATATGTGATGCTAATCACCATGGGGAAGCCTAGTGCAGATGGCCTCCCAGCTTCAGCACACAGCCCCTCTGGGTACGGATTCTGTGCAGTGGAGTGATGTGGGCATGTAAGTGGGTGGAAACTTTCTTAATGTGTCACAATAATAACAAAGCAGAATCCACTGCTGTTCAGTTTCCCCTAGAACTTCAGCCTCCGCAGCAGCCTACTTGGTTCACAGTCCTAGACAATTAGCAGCTGATAATGAAGAATGCCATGGGAACCAGTGGGAAAATAATAGCTTACTCCAAGGATATAATGAAATGAAATTAGCACAGACAGTAAAACAGACAATTTATGGTGGGTTTTTTTTTTCTTTGTAATTAAAAAGAACCAGTAAATACTTCTAGTAGAGAAATCTGAGAACCGATTAGAATCCCATCTGTTTTATTCAGAAATTGATTCCAAGGAAGCTTCTTAATATCCACTAAGGAACAAGAATAGGTAAAATGTGCCTAGTTTATTTGAATACAGTGATAATTTTGTTCAAGTGTTGTTACTTAAATAGTTGTCAAGTGTGGCCTGAACTTTAAAAAAGGACACAAAGAGTAGATAATAGATTTTACGGCTGTTGTACTTGCTAAGTCTTGTCCAACTCATCTGTGATCCCATGGACTGTAGTCTCCTCTATCCATGGGATTTCCCAGGCATGAATTACTGGAG